>NC_000067.6:33015676-34409010 GCF_000001635.26 Mus musculus
CTTCACCGAAGCTGTTTATCAGGTTTAGGAGTTCTCTGTTGGAATTTTTAGGGTCACTTATATATACTATCATATCATCTGCAAAAAGTGATATTTTGACTTCCTCTTTTCCAATTTGTATCCCCTTGATCTCCTTTTGTTGTCGAATTGCTCTGGCTAATACTTCAAGTACTATGTTGAAAAGGTAGGGAGAAAGTGGGCAGCCTTGTCTAGTCCCTGATTTTAGTGGGATTGCTTCCAGCTTCTCTCCATTTACTTTGATGTTGGCTACTGGATTGCTGTAGATTGCTTTTATCATGTTTAGGTATTGGCCTTGAATTCCTGATCTTTCCAGAACTTTTATCATGAATGGGTGTTGGATCTTGTCAAATGCTTTTTCTGCATCTAACGAGATGATCATGTGGTTTTTGTCTTTGAGTTTGTTTATATAATGGATTACATTGATGGATTTTCGTATATTAAACCATCCCTGCATCCCTGGAATAAAACCTACTTGGTCAGGATGGATGATTGCTTTAATGTGTTCTTGGATTCGGTTAGCGAGAATTTTATTAAGGATTTTTGCATCGATGTTCATAAGAGAAATTGGTCTGAAGTTCTCTATCTTTGTTGGATCTTTCTGTGGTTTAGGTATCAGAGTAATAGTGGCTTCATAAAATGAGTTGGGTAGAATACCTTCTACTTCTATCTTGTGAAAAAGTTTGTGCAGAACTGGAGTTAGATCTTCTTTGAAGGTCTGATAGAACTCTGCACTAAACCCGTCTGGTCCTGGGCTTTTTTTGGCTGGGAGACTATTAATAACTGCTTCTATTTCTTTAGGGGATATGGGACTGTTTAGAAGGTCAACTTGATCCTGATTCAACTTTGGTACCTGGTATCTGTCCAGAAATTTGTCCATTTCGTCCAGGTTTTCCAGTTTTGTTGAGTATAGCCTTTTGTAGAAGGATCTGATGGTGTTTTGGATTTCTTCAGGATCTGTTGTTATGTCTCCCTTTTCATTTCTGATTTTGTTAATTAGGATTTTGTCCCTGTGCCCTTTAGTGAGTCTAGCTAAGGGTTTATCTATCTTGTTGATTTTCTCAAAGAACCAACTCCTCGTTTGGTTAATTCTTTGAATAGTTCTTCTTGTTTCCACTTGGTTGATTTCACCCCTGAGTTTGATTATTTCCTGCCGTCTACTCCTCTTGGGTGAATTTGCTTCCTTTTTTTCTAGAGCTTTTAGATGTGTTGTCAAGCTGCTAGTATGTGCTCTCTCCCGTTTTTTCTTGAAGGCACTCATAGCTATGAGTTTCCCTCTTAGAAATGCTTTCATTGTGTCCCAAAGGTTTGGGTACGTTGTGGCTTCATTTTCATTAAACTCTAAAAAGTCTTTAATTTCTTTCTTTATTCCTTCCTTGACCAAGGTATCATTGAGAAGAGTGTTGTTCAGTTTCCATGTGAATGTTGGCTTTCTGTTATTTATTTTGTTATTGAAGATCAGCCTTAGTGCATGGTGATCTGATAGGATACATGGGACAATTTCAATATTTTTGAATCTGTTGAGGCCTGATTTGTGACCTATTATGTGGTCAATTTTGGAGAAGGTACCATGAGGTGCTGAGAAGAAGGTATATCCTTTTGTTTTAGGGAAAAATGTTCTGTAGATATCTGTCAGATCCATTTGTTTCATCACTTCTGTTAGTTTCAGTGTGTCCCTGTTTAGTTTCTGTTTCCATGATCTGTCCATTGGTGAAAGTGGTGTGTTGAAGTCTCCCACTATTATTGTGTGAGGCGCAATGTGTGCTTTGAGCTTTACTAAAGTTTCTTTAGTGAATGTGGCTGCTCTTGTATTTGGAGCATAGATATTCAGAATTGAGAGTTCCTCTTGGAGGATTTTACCTTTGATGAGAATGAAGTGTCCCTCCTTGTCTTTTTTGATGACTTTGGGTTGGAAGTCAATCTTATCAGATATTAGGATGGCTACTCCTGCTTGTTTCTTCATACCATTTGCTTGGAAAATTGTTTTCCAGCCTTTCATTCTGAGGTAGTGTCTATCTTTTTCTCTGAGATGAGTTTCCTGTAAGCAGCAAAATGTTGGGTCTTGTTTGTGTAGCCAGTTTGTTAGTCTATGTCTTTTTATTGGCGAGTTGAGACCATTGATGTTAAGAGATATTAAGGAAAAGTAATTGTTGCTTCCTGTTATTTTAGTTGTTAAAGGTGGCATTCTGTTCTTGTGGCTGTCTTCTTTTAGGTTTGTTGAGGGATTACCTTCTTGTTTTTTCTAGGGCGTTGTTCCCGTTCTTGTATTGGTTTTTTTCTGTTATTATCCTTTGAAGGGCTGGATTCGTGGAGAGATAATGCGTGAATTTGGTTTTGTCGTGGAATACTTTGGTTTCTCCCTCTATGATAATTGAGAGTTTGGCTGGGTATAGTAGCCTGGGCTGCAGTTTGTGTTCTCTTAGTGTCTGTATAACATCTGTCCAGGCTCTTCTGGCTTTCATAGTCTCTGGTGAAAAATCTGGTGTAATTCTGATAGGCTTGCCTTTATATGTTACTTGACCTTTTTCCCTTACTGCTTTTAGTATTCTATCTTTATTTAATGCATTTGATGTTCTGATTATTATGTGTCGGGAGGAATTTCTTTTCTGGTCCAGTCTATTTGGAGTTCTGTAGGCTTCTTGTATGTTCATATGCATCTCATTCTTTAGATTTGGGAAGTTTTCTTCAATAATTTTGTTGAAGATGTTTGCTGGACCTTTGAGTTGAAAATCTTCATTCTCATCCACTCCTATTATCCGTACGTTTGGTCTTCTTATTGTGTCCTGGATTTCCTGGATATTTTGAGTTAGGATCTTTTTGCATTTTCCATTTTCTTTGATTGTTGTGCCGATGTTCTCTATGGAATCTTCTGCACCTGAGATTCTCTCTTCCATCTCTTGTATTCTGTTGCTGATGCTCAAATCTATGGTTCCAGATTTCTTTCCTAGGGTTTCTATCTCTAGTGTTGCCTCGCTTTGAGTTTTCTTTATTGTGTCTACTTCCCTTTTTAGGTCTAGTATGGTTTTGTTCATTTCCATCACCTGTTTGTATGTTTTTTCCTCTTTTTCTGTAAGGACTTCTACCTGTTTGATTGTGTTTTCCTGTTTTTCTTTAAGGACTTGTAACTCTTTAGCAGTGTTCTCCTGTATTTCTTTAAGTGATTTATTAAAGTCCTTCTTGATGTCCTCTACCATCATCATGAGATATGCTTTTAAATCTAGGTCTAGGTTCTCAGGTGTGTTGGGGTTCCCTGGACTGGGCCAAGTGGGTGTGCTGGGTTCTGGTGATGGTGAGTGGTCTTGGTTCCTGTTAGTAAGATTCCTCCGTTTACCTTTCGCCATCTGGTAATCTCTGGAGTTAGTAGTTATAGTTGACTCTGTTTAGAGATTGTTCTTCTGGTGATTCTGTTACCGTCTATCAGCAGACCTGGGAGACAGATTCTCTCCTCTGAGTTTCAGTGCTCAGAGCACTCTCTGCTGGCAAGCTCTCTTACAGGGAAGGTGCGCAGATATCTTGTATTTGGACCTCCTCCTGGCCGAAGAAGAAGGCCCAAAACAGGACCTTTCTCAGACACTGTGTTGCTTTGGCAGTTCCCAGGTGGTACAGACTCTCACCTAAGCAGACTAAATTCCTAAGTTCCTTGGAGTCCCGGGACCAAGATGGCGACCGCTGCTGCTGTGGCTTAGGTCGCCTCCCCAGCCGGGCGGGCACCTGTCCTCTGGTCCGGAAGGTGGCCGGCTGTCCCCGGCCCACACAGGGTGCTGCCTCAGCGCCTCTGTGCTTCTGCCTGTTCCAGAGGCTGTCAGGTTCTCTGGCGCACCCTCTCACCTGTTCAGACTAATTTCCTAAGTTCGGCGGGTCCCGGACCAAGATGGCGACCGCTGCTGCTGTGGCTTAGGCCGCCTCCCCAGCCGGGTGGGCACCTGTCCTCTGGTCCGGAAGGTGGCCGGCTGTCCCCGGCCCACGCAGGGTGCTGTCTCAGCGCCTCTGTGCTTCCGCCTGTTCCAGAAGCTGTCAGGTTCTCTGGCGCACCCTCTCACCTGTTCAGACTAATTTCCTAAGTTCGGCGGGTCCCGGACCAAGATGGCGACCGCTGCTGCTGTGGCTTAGGTCGCCTCCCCAGCCGGCGGGCACCTGTCCTCCGGTCCGGAAGGTGGCCGGCTGTCCCCGGCCCACACAGGGTGCTGCCTCAGCCCCTCTGTGCTTCTGCCTGTTCCAGAGGCTGTCAGGTTCTCTGGCGCACCCTCTCACCTGTTCAGACTAATTTCCTAAGTTCGGCGGGTCCCGGACCAAGATGGCGACCGCTGCTGCTGTGGCTTAGGCCGCCTCCCCAGCCGGGTGGGCACCTGTCCTCTGGTCCGGAAGGTGGCCGGCTGTCCCCGGCCCACGCAGGGTGCTGCCTCAGCGCCTCTGTGCTTCCGCCTGTTCCAGAAGCTGTCGGGATCTCTGGCGCACCCTCTCACCTGTTCAGACTAATTTCCTAAGTTCGGCGGGTCCCGGACCAAGATCTCCTCAACCAAACTTAATCCTATATCTTCCTCTCTTCTATAATTTCCTTTTAAATAGAGGTAAAACGAGTCTTAGTGCTTTTCTACAAAACATTTCCATTTATGTGCAAGCATAGCTTTTAAAAAGTAGGTAAGCAAAATCTCAAATAAGTATTTGTTTCCCCCTGTTAAAGAATTCATGTATGAAATGCATCACTTGTCCAAGTGACTGTTCTGCTGGGTTGTTACTGTCATCATGTTAATAAGTATTTTATTTGGGGATGGGGTTCTCACCACGCATGCAGACTGGTTTGGAAACCATTATCTAGACTAAGTTAGCCTTGAGCTCACAGAGATCTGCCTGTCTCTGTTTCTGCCTCCCAAGTACTGGGATTAATGGTGGGCACCACTAGTCTGGCAAGAAATCATTTTTAATAGAGTGTATTTTCATCTTTCTCCATAATTTATTCGGTAGCTATAGATGCTAAGTTACCAATTAACCATCAATGATTTTTTTTTTTTGCAACTTACGTCTAAAGTTCTCTAAACAAGTTTGTTCTTTCAACTATATGGTAAGACTTTGGATAAGACTCAGATTTTATGACCATAGAATTAGTTTTTAAGATGTTAGTAATACTTAGAATTTTTTTGCATTTCCACTTATTTCATAGAAAATGAAACTCAAAACTAATAAAGTGTAAATAATAAGCTGGAAGTAGCACAGATTGTAAGGAGAACCAGCGCAGGAGTCAAGCCTTGTAACCACCAGACAAATGCACTTTATCCCATGCTCCCCACCCTAGTTCAAGCCCACACTCAGGGATGCTCAGTTCTACCAGGAAACCAGCCTCACACCAAATCCCACTCTCCTACCTATCTACTTGTTACTCGAGTTGTAAGGCTTGCAACCAGGTACCTTTTTCCACTGAGTCATCTCCACTACCCTTTTAATTTTTATTTTTTTTTATTAGCTTAAAATGTGATGGGTTTCCTAAGGCTTTTACTTTTTCATACATCTCTAGCTTTGGTTACTTCATCTCTCCCTTTTATTGAGATTTGATCTGTTACTATGTAGTATAATACTAAATTCTATACCCAAAGGTCTAGACCTGCAAGTGACTTCTCACGTTTACAAGCTTTGGTTGTGCAAATCTTGTGCTTTGATTTAAAACTATTGGTTAAATAAAATTGGGTACAGCCAATTACTGGAGGGATTAGTGGTAGGTGGGTTTGGAGTGACCTTGTTGGAGAAGGAAGAAGGGAGGAAGAGAAAGGAAGCCGCCATGAGGGGAGATTGACGATGAACACATGGCCAAGAGAAGCAGCAAGCATCTAGGCACATCTATTGAGAGGTAGCCAGGCCAGCAGTTAGAAGAGTAGATTAGGGGCTGCGCATCAGTGGCGCATGCCTTTAATCCCAGTACTTGGGAGGCAGAGGCAGGCAGATTTCTGAGTTAAAGGCCAGCCTGGTCTACAGAGTGAGCTCCAGGACACAGGGCAATACAGAAAAACCCTGCCTTGAAAAACAAAAAACAAAAAACAAACCAAAAAAGAACAAAAACAAAAAACAGAAAACAAAAAACAAAAAAAAAAGTAAATTAGGGCTTATCCACCAGTAATTGTCAAAGCCAAATAAAATAACCATAGTCTGAGTCTCATTTATTTGTAAGTTGGTAAGGGATAAACTTAAATTGTTTGTATTACATCCTCTCCTTACTTCAATTATGCTTCCTTAAAAAAAAAGTGGTCAGTGCTATCTGTAATTTCTCATGCTATTCTGCATGCTATTATAGTATATAAATATAGATATAGACATTGATATACATATACACGTACAAGTATATACAAATGTGTACATGTTATATATTATATAATATATAATAGTATATATTAACATTACATATATATTATATAGACATATGTAATGTTAATATATAGTACATTATCAATTATATTGATATATAATTACATACATTATTAATATTAGATATACTATATTATATACTGTATTAATATATAATAAATCATTTTGTTAATATATAACATAATATATGTAATATTATTATATGTAATATATAATTCACTACCATGTTTTCCTTTTATACTTATTGAAAAGCTGTATATGGAGAATTTTGAACATAATCTTCATTCTAAGCAAATGATTCCCATCTAGTCTTTACTATGAATGGCAAATCCATTCTTCTAGAAACAGGCAATTATCAGTAGCATTATTACTATTACTTTTATTACCAATACCTATTCACTGAGTTGGACTAGCTCTTTGTTTCACGCATTTCCACTTTCAAGATGTAGCACCTGTATTTTCCATTTCTTCAGTCTTATTAATTGAGAATTCGGTTTGATTTAGAAGGTGATTAATTGTTTCATTAGGTAGCTGTTCTCGGGTAATAAGACAAAAATATTTCTCTGCAAGCTAGGTGTCACTAAGTAAATTAGGTCAGAATTCATCAAACTGTGGTACAACCACACATGCAAGAGGTGTAACACTAATGAATGTATTATGTCAGGAGGCTAAAGAGCTATGACAGGCACGCTTGTACTTCCCTTGGGCATTTCGTTGTCGGGTATGATCTCTGCAGTCTGCACAAGAGAAGAGTAATATTTTTGAGAAATTTGGAAACAGCAGCTAGTAATAAAAGCATCTTGAAGGCAGATCATGATGAAAATAGCAAACGAAGAAGGCTTTTTTCCGATAGCCTGACAGGCAGACAGAAAAAGAGGGGAGCCATGGCTAGACAATAAAGATGTCAAACATCCAAGATGGCCTCTTCTTCACCTTCCCAACTTGAGGCAAGGCTGGCTGCTTTTTTTAAAAAAAAAAAAAAAAAAAAAAAGGCCTAGTGAGCCCCCTAGTGGTTGACTGGCTCTACAAGTTTAAAGGTGAATCGGGACATGTTTACACAATGGTTGTATGCCACCCTGTCTTTCTTCAAACTAACTAACCCTAAATTAGGGAAGGAAGACCCTTCAATTATTTAAACAAACGGTCCTCAATGGGAGGGTTGGCTTGGACTTCCCAATACCAACCTTTGCTTTCCATAGGCTCTCTTTATGTGCTTGCTGTGTGCATAAACACAAGGCGATTTTGTAAAAGTTAATCAAAGCTTCCCTAATCTTTGCTTCCTAAGAATTTATATTCTAAAACAGTAGTGCTGAATGCAAAAGGCAGCAACCTGATTTGTGCAAGTAGGACTTTATGATAGTGTTTTACTATTCAAGAGTATTTTCTTGTTTTAATTTATTTTTATTAGATATTTTATTTATTTACATTTCAAATGTTATCCCCTTTTCTATTCCCCTTTTCCCTCCAAAAACCCCGTATTCCATCCCCCCCTCCTCCTGCTCACCAACCAACCCACTCATTCCCACTTCCTAGCCCTGGCATTCCACTATACTGAGACATAGAACCTTCACAGGACCAACGGCCTCTTCTCCAATTGATGACCGACTAGGCCATCCTCTGCTACAAAGAGTCCCACCATGTGTTTTCTTTGGTTGGTGGTTTAGTCACAGGGAGCTCTGGGGGCACTGGTTAGTTCGTATTGTTGTTCATCCCATGGGGTTGCAAACCCCTTCAGTTCCTTGGGTCCTTTCTCTAGCTCCTTCATTTGGGGACCCTGTGATCTGTCCAATGGATGGCTGTGACCATCCACTTCTGTATTTCTCAGGCACTGTCAGAGCCTCTCAGGAGACAGCTATATCAGGCTCCTGTTAGCAAACTCTTGTTGGTATCCACAATAGAGTCTGGGTTTGGTGATTGTATATGGGATGGATCCCCAGGTGGGGCAGTCTCTGCATGGTCATTCCTTTAGTCTCTGCTCCACACTTTGTCTCTGTAACTCCTTCCATGGGTGTTTTGTTCCCCCTTCTAAGAAGGATCAAAGTATCCACACTTTGGTTTTCCTTCTTCTTGAGTTTCATGTGTTTTGTGACTCAATGCAGGGACTGGTAATGTAGCTCATTGGTGAGGTGCTTGCTAACCCACAGACCAGACTCCTGAGAGCCTTCCCAATTTGGACTCCTTCTGAGCCACTTCTGTTCTCTGTAATTTAATCTAGAATCAGTCAAAGAAAGAAGTAATTTTACTGCACAGCAGGGATATTCTTACATAGAGCAATTTGCAAAGGGACTAACTACAGCCCTTTATTGATGTCAACAAAGACTCTATGGCAATAAAACTCTCTAGTCTGAGTGTAAATGAACATATACTAATAGCTCAACTTCTCGCTATTAAATAAAGTGTCTGTAGGGGGTTAAAGTTTTTAAGTGAACACCTCTCTAATCAATGCATTCCCATACATCAGGCAATGCTAATAGGCTGTGTACTTCATGGTCAGTGTGGGGGCCGTTGCATAAAATTCTCTAATTTACATAAAAGCAAGTAAGACAATGATATGGGAAAGACTGACCTGTAAATTATTAAAAAAAAAAAAAAGACCACAACTGAAAATAAAGTGGAAAGCAAAAGCAAAGCCTTTAGCATCAAAGGAGAGACAAGATAAGTCATTGTTACACTTCCCTCCTATTAAAATGAATACTAAGTAAACTAGCACATTTCCTTCAATGCTTACTGCTGAAGATTAAGTATTACTACAACGAACATTTAGAAGCCATCTACAATCATCTTTAGATGTCTTTTCTTTCCTTCTATCATGTCCAATTCTCCTTATATTCAACCAGCTGCATTTCCTCCATAGGAAAGGGTTTCCAAATAGAAAACATGTATAAGATCTGAGTATGAGGAGTCTAAATTAATATTTAATAACATATGCTCTGAGTAATAAAAATACTCATTAAATCCAAGTGGAAATTTACCAGAAGCCCCGGTGCACCTTCCAGAGTCCCGCACATTTTCTTGTTACAGCTTTCACTTAGTATGCGGTAATATTCATACTTCCCTGAAGTAAGTACTACATAACATGAATTGTTTTAGGTTGAGAGTCAAAGCCATTTGCTCAAGCCGAATGAAACTATTTCATGCAACAAGGCCACAGTTTGCCCAGCCATTTTCAGAAACACATTTAAATGCTCTAATGTCCCTATGGATTTTTTTTTCCCCTCCAGTGAATTAGATCCAAGTTAATGCGACCCATTAAGTGTACTTTAGTTGAATCTCTTAACTGAGTTTCTCCAAGTTGTTCTCTCTCAGATGCCTTTTGAGATTTTTTATTTGTTCCATCAGAGTCGCTTTGAATTAAAGCTTTTGTTGCTCTATGAAATGCACCCATGACAAGGCAGAAATACCTGACAATATTTAGAGGTTAAGTAGATATGATCCGCTGCTGACCGCGTGCACCACTGGATGAGAATGCCATCTGATGCACGGTCTAATCTGCTGTGACATTCAAGTTTTTAAGTGATGCTCAAGGAGACGGAAGGCTTAACTCTGCACGTATCCCAGTGTGCACTGGTCCTCTGTCTGTTAACTTGCTAATGAACCATGATTGAGTAAAGTAATGAAGAGTTTACAGAAAGCCCCAGGAAACCAATTTCCAATTTTGCAACCAGCAGGCTTTAACTTCACTTCAGCCCTTGCTAATTTTGTCTGAGAGCAGACTTGGGTACTAAATGCCATCCACGCTTTGTGCTCAGACAGACTTTTCTAATCCCTATAACTTGTCTATTAATGAATGTCTCTTTGTCCAGTCCATTTTACTTCTTTGTTAATAAACAGGTAGAGTAGGCAAAAATTGTTATAAAAAATTTAGTCATTTTGAAGATTGGAAACATTACAAAGAATTACTACATGTCTGACCTATTATAAAAACAAGAAACTAAATGGAATTAATGCATACAGATGATTTATAATTAGCTTTAACAAAATTTTATAAACAGTTTTATATATACACACATATATAGTCACATGTATATACATACATATACATATGCATACATGGGATTAAAATTATATTTTAACACTATTCAAGAGAAGAAATATATTCATTATAATTTTTTGACCTAATAAACCATAATCTAATCTTTTAAAATATACATTACACTTTCAAAATAATATTTAAATGTCATCACAGAACTTGTGCAAACTAGAGCTAACTCCTGTGTCAGATACTAATTAACACTCCCTATAAGGTTCCTTATGCATTTTGATTGATGTGGCATTTCTCTCTCTAGCTGCAGTTGTCCAGTGTCTCCTGCTTATTAAAAACTGACTAAAGTAAATTTCCTTGTGTGTAGTAGAATCTTTAAAATTGACTGTGCTCTGCCTTAAAGAAGGGTAGGAAAACCTGTCTGTAATGACTTAAGAAGGTTGTGTTCATGAAAAAAATAAAACTGGGCAATTTAATACCACCATGGAAACTATGGTCCATAAACACAAGGCAGGTGAACAAGCCAGGTTTCTTCCAGACAAGGCTAAAATCTTGTAACTGAGTGCCATAGCAAGGAATTGGAGTAATCTCTCTGCTTATTCTTGTTCTATTACTTCCACCTCTGAAAGTGTGATCCCTCTTTGTCAAGAAACCCTACTGGTTAAATAAATCAAGGAAACAGGGAGCTGTCAATAGCTTTTCAAAATGGGACTTGTGCCATTCAATTAGATTAACGGTGTAGGGAGAGGCTCCCTTCTTTCTCTGATGTAAAGGTGAGGAATGTAAAGGGTACTATGTATGCACTGCATGGGAGACTGCCTCTAGCATTCTGGTTATAACATTGTTATCTCTGAAATCCTCTGCCACTTGTTCCAGCTCGGTGAAGACTGCAGGCCTCATGGGGATAAAATCTAAATGCTTCAGTGGCACTGAAAGACCCACACGCCCATCAGCATTAGCAAAGCTGGACATTTCTTTTGGCTTTTTCCTCTTTGGGAGAGATGCCTATTTTACATGATATTACGTGGAAAGGAAAGGTGTGCAAATTCCCAAGCCTATGTGTTTTAAATCACCTCTTGCAAATTTTAAATCCTATTCAAGATTTCACCATTCCAGGTTTGTCCAGGGTCTGGTCTAATAAGCGCTGACACTCTGCTCGGTTTAATTAACAATGAACAGACAGGGTGATGCACTGAAGCGGGGCTATGTAGTGCTTTAAGCATGATACTGTCAATCAAGGACCGGTGTCCAGCTGGAATCCAGTTTTCAAAGGAGTCCTGGGTAAAATATTCTGGCAAGGTCTCTGCTGGCACAACATCTTCATTACAAGTCCTCTCATTTACTCCACCACAATAAGTCTTCACATTTTATAATAAGTCAAATATCTTAAATTTGGGGGCCTCCCTGCTTTTTACAAATACTTTTCATACATTAGTGCTTACAAACCTAAGCAAAGATATTCATGTTCTTTGATGTAAGAGAATATAGAAGCTCAAGAAAAGAAGCGATTTAACTAAAACCATTACACCGTGAGTAGCCAGAGGCTAGAATTCAGACCAAGCTCATCATTCTTTCTTTTATGTACACACACACACACAGAGAGAGAGAGAGAGAGAGAGAGAGAGACAGACAGACAGACAGACAGACAGAAAAAAAACACATCCTTGTTGACACACTTTAGTTATTAAGAACAGTGAGCAAGAAATGTAACTACCAAAGCCAAAAACCAAGATTAGTACACTTAGAAATTTTCTTGGGTCCTACAACTATGGACAAGGTCTTTGATGGATGATGTCTTTGTTCTCATTTTGGCAGATGTTGGGACCTATATGCTGAGTTTTTAGGTCAGAATGGAGCCTCTAACATGGGGCCAATTGTACTAAGGTCTCAGAGCCTACATTCTACATCTCCCCCCATGGTTCTATGAGCATGATTCAAATCATGGACTCATCCTGGGGCTGGGGGTTTTATCGTCCCCTCAAAACTAAGATGTGTGTGTGTGTGTGTGTGTGTGTGTTACACATATATCTTAAATGTGGGGGCCTCCCTGCCATTTACAAATACTTTTCATACATTAGTGCTCACAAACCTAAGCAAAGATATTCGTGTTCTTTGATGTAAGAGAATATAGAAGCTCAAAAAAAGAAAAGAAGCGATTATATATCATATATCATATATAGAGAGAGAAATATAGTGTGTGTGTGTGTGTGTGTGTGTTATATAGTTAAGTAGGCAGTAGAGCAAGCAGGGTCCTATTGTCAGGACAAGGATCAAAAGGTCATGGTCCAAACATAGACTAGTTAACCAAAGGGACTAGAAAAACAAAGATTGGTACATGCTGTTAGATTTTTTTTTTGATGTCTCTTTACTCTCTCCTAAAGGTTATTTCTAATCATGACTAAACTTTTTCTATTTCTCCATGACTAGTTGTCAAAGAAGCAACAAGCTTCTCCCCGTGCCAAACACAGACCTGCTTGTCTCATAAATAGGAGATCCATAAATAGGAGTCCTCTTCAATTCTGAAGAACAACTTCAGGTAAGGAGTCTAACTGGGCTTCCAGATGGGAAGCAGAATTTTCCAGATGGCCCAGGTCAATGTCAACTTAAGCACTGAGTTCCTTGATTTTTTTTTTATCACACATAACTAGGGTTGAGGTTCTAACTGAAGGGGAACCCACAAATACCTACCCCCACCAACAGAGAGATGATAATGGGGAAAGCTCACCAAAAACAGAAAAGCCAAGAATCGAGATTTAGGTGGACCCTGCCTCTTTCCCCTTATACATGAACACCTTATGTGAGGACAGAAAGGAGGGAGCTCTTCACCAGTGTAAAAAAAAAAATTAGAAGACACACTCCTGCTTAAGCTGTTACTGCAAGCAAGCTAGGTAGGCTCTTATTTCCTAGTAACATTCTATCACAATTCCTGGAGTTAACCTGCTGCGAATGGCTACAGGAATCTGCATAGGGGAAGTTTCTAGGGGGTGGGGATGGGGTGATGTATCTTGATGACATTAATCAGGCACCTTTTCCTTGGAGATCCCCCAGGGTGACCTTAGGTTGGTCTCATTTACAGGATTGGAAGTGCATCTTCCTGTTTGATTAGTTGCCTCCCCAACATAATACGGGAGTGTGGGGTCCAGGCATAGCCAGAAGTCTTAACCTGACTTACGTATGTGTGGTTGAGAATGGTTAAGAAACTGATACATTCCTCCTAGCATCCCGAAAACCAAGGGGCTGGCTTCTACTGTCTCCTTGACTTTTATCCTCTAGGATAGTGATGGAAATTCTAGGAAAATTGGAGGATTAGGACTTATGCTTACTACTTTAAGGGGTTTTATCTTGGGGGTGTCAAAATGGTCCTTTTAGGGCAATAGACAAGATGGCCTATAACAAGTTCTTTTTGGTTTTGTTTGGATAGTAAATTTGTTTCCTGAGTCTGGACCATTAAAACCCAGGTTCTATCATTTCTCAAATAATAACCATTCAGACCGACAAGGACCGTTAAGCCCTCAGATTCTACCAGTTTGCCAGTAATGATCCTTAGCTTCGTACCAGGCCCTAACCTTTATAGAGATGGAATTGTATTGCCAGCCACAACAGGTAGGTGACAATGGTTTTCATCCTAGGACTATGAAGGGTCAATGTTCACCCAGGACACAGAGGTATTCACTTGGCTTCTGGTAACTCAGGGGTCCATCAGCCAGGCAGGTATGATGCTGGATAGCTTAGAGCCTCTTCACCTGTGTACCCACAGCCCCAGAAACGTACTCCACTCCAGGAGCAAGGGAACCCAGTAACATATGAAAGCAATACTTTATAGAAATCTGCCTGGAATGTGGGTTGGGTCTCAGTGGGTAGACTGGATATGAGTTCTTGAGAGCAGGAAGGTAGCCATCCTCTCTTTTCCTTTGTACCCCTCCTGGAGGTCCCTAGTCTGTATGTGGAAACATGGAGAGGCCTGGCCTCTCCTCAGGCCTCCAGCCTCCAACACTTCATAGCCCTGCCCTTCTCTGCACCCACAGGGACCTTCCTGCTATCTATCTTCCTGACATCTGTGATCCATCAGCAGTGTAGAGATTGGTCGATGTTGTATTTTGTCACACAAAATACAATTTGAGTCGAATTGTGACATTCCTTACAGCATGGGAAAAAATAAGCCTAGAGGAGATACACTTCCACTTGTGACAATTAAGGCCCACAAAATACAAGTTTTTGTAAGTTACATGAGGATCCAGTCATGGGAATCAAATAGAATCAGTATTCTTCCTTATCTTGAATAAATGTTTACTCCAGAATAGTGGTTATACAAATGTAAGTGAAGGAAATCATTCCGATAAGTGCCCTTAAGTATTCAGACACGAAATACGTTTAAGACATTGCTCAAATTAACACAGCTTACAATGAAAATGTATCCTGTGGCAAGTGAAAGGTCAAGGAGCTGAGACAGACATTCCTGGGTAAACTCCAAATATCATAAAAAGTGCAGTCGGTAAAGCCAAGGGATACTATCATTTGATCAAATGAAATTAAACAAAGGGGCAAATATACACAACTTCACATCTTTGTGTTTTTATACCCCAGCCTATCTTTTTTAATGTAACTTTTTAAAAATCAAGTTTTGTACACAATACTTTCCTGCTAATGGAGAGTGCACTTTGGAGGGGACGCTTCACTGACGCACTTTATTCATTTATAGTAACAAACTCAATGACATTTGCAGAAATAGCTCTCCATTATCTACATTGTATTACTTGGTAAATTTAGCAGAAAGAAGGGGATGGGAAAATATGAAAACAGAAAATGTGAAAATAATGAAACTTTAATGTAGCACAAAAACCATGACAGATGTAAAGCCACAGAGTCATTAAATTCTTCCCCAGTCCATCTCTTTTGATCCCTCTCATCCCTTAACCATCAATTATTCCTAATGGCCTTCTTTTGCCCAGCCTCTGTGGAAACAATAGCTTCTGCAACTTGCTTACAGTCTCCAAATCTACACAAAGCTGAGGAGCCAGAAGAATTACTCCAGGTGGCATCGTCCTGGATTTCTCTAACTGAAAATAAAATAGCAGTGCTACTGAATGTGCTTCTAGTAATTATAGTAGCTCTGGTATTTATTCTTGCATTCATAAAAAAAACCCTCTAATATATTTTTGCTGTAGTTCAAGTAACTGACTCATCATAAATTCTGTCGTTTTTTTTGGCCCATAACATATTGCAATAAGAACTATATTGGTCTTTTTAGAATGGATCAATAAATATGAAAATAACCCTAAGCTATGCTCATTTGTCACTGCCAACTACAGAGAACTGCCTAAATATACCTCAAAGGGCATACATAGTGGAATCTCCTGATACAATCAGCTTTATTTAAAGTCATATAAAGTATTGGGTCTTTGGAGCCTAATTTTAAGTAGTAAAGGCTGACAGTGGTATTCATTTACTCACAGGCTTATACTGTACATAAAGAGGCCAATACCAGGGGCTAGAAAGTTGGTAAGAGTACATTCTACACTTGCAGAAGACCCAAGTTTGGTCTCCAGTATCCAAGCCAGATAGCATACAAGTGCCTTGTGCCTTACTCCTTAGAACTCTTACTCCAGGGGATCTGATACCACACACACACACACACACACACACACACTGCATAACAGTCATATCAAGTGTTAACTCTCAGTGAGACCTAGCCTGGGAAAGGGCAGAGATGGATAAAGGAAGAATGCCTAAAGGATCAAAGAAACAATACACTTCCTTCACTCATACAAACTATGTCTCCAGGACACACAGCAATTTTAAACTAAACTCTGTGTGATAGAGATTCAAGTTGCCTCCTACTACAAAAAAAAATCCAAACTCTCCTCTCCCATTCCAACCAATTGATACAGGAGGGAAACATCGTGAATTCCTCAAGAGCAAAGACTATGCCTCCTGTCATCATAAGAACAGCTATAGGAGCTGGACTTGTCATCCTCGTATTGTGCCCTCAAAAGATTTGGGGGCGATTGTTATGGCACTAGAGCAGGCAATTGACAGAGGGACATGAAGATTAACATGAAAAAAAAAAGCTGATTGCCAAAGAAAGACTGGAAACAATTCCAATCCAGGGTACACACAACCAACCGAGCATGTTTAAGAAAAACCCAGGATATACAAATGTGGGAGATGGAGGTGTTGTGTAACTAGTCAACAAGTGGCTGACCTTTGAGCCCTGCTGACTAGTCCACTCACATCCTTGGGGAAGGACTCTTTCCCTTCTTAATAAATTGTCTCTTTTTCTATCTCTTACAAAATATTCCTGTTTCAACTCTTTTCCCTGAAACTTGGAAAACTAAGCAGGTGCTCTGGGACTGGGAACCATGCCTATAATACTAGAAAAGTGAGCCTTTGTCAGATGGACTCTAAGCCTTCTTCTTGAATTTCCCAGCCTCCAGAACTGTGAGAAATGCCTTTCTGGTGTTTATAACTCATCCTACTTAAGATACATCTGGAGTAGCCTGTACAGATGCAGGCACAAGAGCAACAAAACTCTTGGATCGTTATGGACCATCTCAGACTATCAGGAACAAAAGTAATGCTAAACTGTCTTTGTGAGTTCTGGAGAACCTTCTGGTGAGCTTCTTCTCAGGTGCATCCTGCTTAATCTTTTGCTCATATACTTTTTTCCTAATGACAATATTGGTTGTAAAATCCAAAGCAGTCTATCAGAAATAATACCTTGTTTCTGAAACAAAATATAAATCTTTAAACACCACAAATGTATAATAATAAGTTGTCTAACGTGCCTGCAGAAAAATATTTCATTTTTGGTAGTCTCAAGAATATAAGATTGCATTTGTTTGGAATTATGTGAACAGTTTTTTAACCGTATGAATGAGCTGCTGAATGCCTAGAAATTACATTTTCATATAAATTGCACTTTTTCAAAAAAAAAATCAGTTGATTTATTCCATTTAAATAAATCAAGAGAACACTAAGATATTCAGTGTATGCATTGGGTTTATTCCCTCCCATCACTAGCTTTTCAGAATTTGCTTAAACCGTTAATATTGTCCCAAGGATAAACTTCTGACTATAATGAAACCACCTGCAGCTTGCTATCCATGGCTGTGTAAAATAGGAGAGTGCTGTAGATGTTTAACCAAATCAAACAATTGTTTAGAATTGCAGCTTGTAATCGTACCTTAATAGTTAATTTCAAAGTAGTATTTTCTCCTAAAGTTGTATAACTACTTCCAAGAATTTATGTTTATTTCATAGACTACTCATTGTTCTTATATAATTACCATAATCTATTGTAACTTTTCACTTCATTGTGTTAGTACTTAAAGGTCCCTAGGGCCCCCTAAGAGTAGATTGGGCAACACTTGGGGCTTACCCTGTGTCGTACGCAATGCTACAGACTTCATTTTTACCTAGTCATTCATTTCTCCCACTGATTATGTAAAGTAAGTCACAATATTACTCTACTTAAAAGTGAGAAGTATATAAAAACAAAGATTCTGATCAAGGTCTTGTGGCTAACAATTGGTAAAGCCAAAGTAGGACTTGGGGTCGGGGAGAGACAGATTGTTTGGTGGGTAAGGGAACAGGCTGCCAAACTTCACCTTCTGTGTTTCATCCCTGAGACCTACATGGTAGAGGGAGAGAAGAGAGAACCAACTCCTGCAAGCTGTCCTCTGACCTTGACATATGTGCATGCGTGTGCTCACACACACACACTGAATAAATAAAACTAAATGCTCTAAAACATGAAATGCTCTAAAGAATAAAAGACTGAAGGCTGGATGCTTATTTTCGATACCTTAATTTAATAGATCCTAGAATTAAATTTTATTCAGTAAGATGATAACGTTGGGTTAACTGGACCCTAGAGATACCACTCTCAGAAGACTGTCCAAAGTTGTCTTATTTCTCAATAGATTAGCATTTTGCTATGAGTCCTGCCATTTGCTCCCTCACACTGTTCTTCCTGCTATGAGTCTGAAGTAAAGCATATTTTTTTTCCATTTTTATTAGGTATTTAGCTCATTTACATTTCCAATGCTATACCAAAAGTCCCCCATACCCACCCACCCCCACTCCCCTACCCACCCACTCCCCCTTTTTGGCCCTGGCGTTCCCCTGTTCTGGGGCATATAAAATTTGCGTGTTCAATGGGCCTCTCTTTCCAGTGATGGCCGAATAGGCCATCTTTTGATACATATGCAGCTAGAGTCAAGAGCTCCGGGGTACTGGTTAGTTCATAATGTTGTTCCACCTATAGGGTTGCAGATCCCTTTAGCTCCTTGGGTTCTTTCTCTAGCTCCTCCATTGGGAGCCCTGTGATCCATCCATTAGCTGACTGTGAGCATCCACTTCTGTGTTTGCTAGGCCCCGGCATAGTCTCACAAGAGACAGCTACATCTGAGTCCTTTCAATAAAATCTTGCTAGTGTATGCAATGGTGTCAGCGTTTGGATACTGATTATGGGGTGGATCCCTGGATATGGCAGTCTCTACATGGTCCATCCTTTCATCTCAGCTCCAAACTTTGTCTCTGTAACTCCTTCCATGGGTGTTTTGTTCCCAATTCTAAGGAGGGGCATAGTGTTCACACTTCAGTCTTCATTCTTCTTGAGTTTCATGTGTTTAGCAAATTGTATCTTATATCTTGGGAATCCTAGGTTTGGGGCTAATATCCACTTATCAGTGAGTACATATTGTGTGAGTTTGTCATCACGTCTTCCTTTCCCTCTAGATTGTGCTTTCAACCCTTTATTCTAGAACCTTCATTTTACTTCTGAAAGTAAATAAAGTCATGAGGCTCCAAATTTGATCTCTGAGAAAAAAGTGGGAAAATATTAGTTTGGGAGAAGCCAGGAGATACACTGATACCTCTGATGCCAGCTCACAAGAGCAGCAAGGACATCCAAGACCTTCTGACCGCAGGCTTATTTTAATTTGGGACATTGCCCACGTTAATGGTAAATAATAATAACGTTTCCAACAGAAGAAGGCATTTTGTATCTTGTGGCTATCAAATTAATTCTTAGGTAGACACGAAATATTTGTAATTCAAACTATCTTTGTAGTTTTGGGGTTATTTTCTAACACCTTAGAATATTTTTGGTGTGCTAGAATTTTTGGAGTCTTAATGTAGCAGTTAGGATAACCTGTTCTTAGGCTCAGATGAACTATTCAGGCTGTACTGTCACTGACCTGGTTAGCATTTTCTTATCCTTGAAAGACTAATTTGCTGCCAATTTGGATTAAATTACTATCACATAATTACTAAGAACCCCAGGAATCTCTGTGCTCTACAGTCTTAATCAGGTCTTGAATCTTGTTTAATCATTTGATGGCCCACAGGATTAAGAAGTGAGAAGTCTGCCCTATATCCACACAAATTCTGTAACTTCTTATATTTCAACACCTCACTCCCTATATTTTAATGATACAGCAGAACTTTTGAGTGTTTAATTGAATATAGTTTAAATGACAAGCCAGACACTGAAGACTCAAGAAACATCTTATCAGAGTTGCTTTCTGATAGCAAGCCACAGTTGTACTCATCTATCCACAAAGCTTTTATCATCCCTTAACCATAAAATGCTGAAACCTAGGAGAGTTTGCCAAAGATTATAGAAAAGCAGAGTAAGTCATTTTTCACTTTCAGTTTTACGATACTCTCCAATCTAGATTTCCTATATGCACTCTGTCTCCCCCTTTACCAAGTCGTGCCTTTGATAAAGATTAATCTGCTAAAGATTAATCCAACAATTCTTTTTCCTCTCCCAAGTAAATGGAGAGTTACTCAACAGGCAAATGGTAGCATCAATAGGTAATCAACAGCTAAGTGAGATGTATAGGCTCTCTACAGAGGTGTGTAGCACCACAGCTATTGTAGACAATAATGCATTACATATTCAAAAAGATCTTAAGATGACAGAACTCATGTTCAGAGAACCACCATAATAAAATGAGCATTTCAAACTACATAAGTAAATAAAATCCAGAGCCCTATGAAACCCTGGCAAGAACAAGCAGAGAGACATTTTATGCATCAGAATGAGAGGCAAAGGTAACTAGGCTACCCACATATTAGAATCCTCCATCAAAATCAGGGTGTTCTATAAGCAAAAATCATATGCAAATTGAGTGATTAAAATTAAAATAAGACAGAAGTCTGATCCCAGTTTTCAACAGTTCTCTGTTGGCACCCTTGGTGAGACCAAATCCTTAGAAGGCCTGTGGATTCTGGTACCAATCCCTTGCCATTTTTCTATGCTCCACAGTACTTTTATAGATTCATTTTCATCTTACTACAGTTCATTCAGTATGTCATGCTCCATCTTGCTACAGGATCTTTTCTCGTGGGTTCTTTATACTCAGTGATCTCTCTTCCACTCCTCTAAATCCCACTCATCCCTCCAATTCCCATTCAGACCTTCCCTGCTCAGAGAAAGCTTGAAGACTATGACTCTCCAACTAATCAGTCTAAATCAGCAATGGCCTGTTCCATGTTCTTTTCAAATAGGTATTCTAGTATTCACAATAGCAATGTGAGATGTTTATAGTTGTTTAATATATAATTCTTATTAATGAATGTAAGTTCTCACAAGACACAAAACAAGGAGGTAGAAACTTGAGGCACAGCTTCACTTGGTCATCCAGAGTAGTTTGAGGGTTTCCATAAATCCTTTAGGGACTGAAACTATAGCCAAGTTTTATGCAACAAAGCATTCCAGGACAAGCCAGTGTGAAGCAGAGTAGGGATTAGCAAAGATGATTTAACAAAGATATAGGCAAAAGAAAAAAAGAACAAGAGAAGAATCTAGGAGAAAGTATGGCGTACCCAAAGCTATGGTCATGGGTTCTGCCAAGACAGAGTTGAAGTTCCTTTTGCTTCACAGTAGGGTTTTTGTGGATTTTGAAGTTACTGTCTTCAAAGGGCTGCTAAGGGAGCATCCTGAGATGTCAGAATGGTTCTGAGGAGCCTCACATCGTTAAAGGTGATCAGATAAGAATCTGGACCAGGGGTGGGTGCCGCAGAACTTCTGGGTCCCTGTGTCTGCGTGGAACGGGGTCTCTCGACGCGGGTGGGCAAAGCGTGGATGAATGACAGACAGACACACACGCAGGAGAGTTTGTGTGGAATCTGAATGTAATTTTACAACTCGAGCATCAGACTTTTTATGCAGAGGACAACAAGGTACAAATGAGGTAACCGGATGCTTAATGACTCTTACACAGAACAGAGGAAATGAAAACGCAAAGACTGGCAGGAACTGGGCAATAAAATAACTGAGACAGAGTCAGCCCTATCTAAGGTCAGCTATAGTCTTAGAAGCCAGGTGTGAAAACTTTTCACTCCTAGGGCAAGGGCTTTCACACCCAAGTCATGGTTCTAACTAGGGAGTTCCGTTCTAGCTAACCATCTCATGAATAATGTAATACTCTAAAACCACAGCCGGATCTACTTCCTAAACCATTGTAAATTCCTGTATATAGGTGTAACTCAGCTATAATTCTAAATATCTATTCGGGTTTCTCCTACGGTCAGAAACTTCTTTCTTCCTTAGTGATGGTAAATTCCTGTGTAAGGGAGTGACTTAGCTTTTACAATCTTGCTGAATTCTAAACCCTTGATCTTGGTCAAGGATGCCCTTGGACCGTTGGAACACTGGCGGAAGGCTTTAGCCATGTCAGAGCACTTATAATAGGAAAATACTGAAAGAGAGCACGTGGATCCATACTCTAGACTAGCACGGTAATGGAACTTGGGAATGAAAAATTAATGTATGGGTAGAGAACACTAGACTCCAGGAGGAGAGCTTCCTTGAAACTCTTTTGCCTCATGAGTGACTTTTAAGCCTTTCGGCTTGTCCAGTTGACTCGACCAGAGAGCGCAGCAGGTGGGGGGTGGAATAGCTTTACTATAAAGAAAGTAAACAGAATTGTGTGTGTACGTGTGTGTGTCTGTCTGTCTGTCTGTCTGTCTGTCTCTGTGTCTTTCTCTGTCTCTGTCTCTCTCTGTCTCTGTCTGTGTGTGTGTGTCTGTCTGTGTCTCTGTCTGTCTTTCTCTGTGTCTCTGTCTGTCTCTGTCTCTGTGTCTCTGTGTCTCCATCTCTGTCTCTGTCTCTCTGTCTCTCTGTCTCTCTGTCTCTGTCTCTCTCTCTCTCTCTCTCTCTCTCTCTCTCTCTCTCTCTCTGTGTGTGTGTGTGTGTGTGTGTGTGTGTGTGTGTGTGTGTGTGTGTGATTTTTAGGAGATAGCTAAGAAAAGGAATAGACCCCATCCAAGGTCACATAAATTTAGGTCTTAAGCCAGGCCAGCACTATTTAAAAATAAAAATATAAAGCTATGAGAGAAGTAACTATAAGGTGGAGATCTTCACAGCAGATACTAACTGTGCTGGAGTTCTTGCTTCTTGACTGGTGGGAAAAATAAAACTTTTCAATCTATTATCTGCTGTGTTTGGGTTTCCACATTGTCATTACTAAACCTGTGTCTTAGTTGAGGTATAGATTAGAGAAGGAAGCATAATGTTATCACAGAATACCTGGGACAGGCAGAGAGGTAGAAAATTTCAAAGCTGGCATTGCCCAGAATTACCTACAGGGAGGCATCAAGAAGCACAAACCCAGCCTCTGGCCTGAGGCATTCTAACAATGATGAGAACAACCCAGAACTACAAGAGCAAAACACAAAACACAAACTGGGCCACACAGTCAGAGACCATGATAGAAAAATGGTGGAATAAAGAACAGCTTAAGACCAGGGAAGAAGTAATGATTCCCATGGGAACCAAGGGATCACCACTGTATGTTGAATCTTTGTTGGAATTGCCTAATAAAAAGACACTCACTATGGAAGAAAAGCATTGATTTTTGTGTAGTGTTTTTCATAGCTGCAGACACATCCAAATGTATATCCAATCACTGTATTTGTAGTAAAGAAAATGATTTTTAAACTCAGTGTTCCATCAATATCTGCAGGGCAAAAAAAAAAAAAAAAAAAAACCTATGGCATTGTAGAAAGACTTCCTTTCCTCTCATATACATATACAATGAACACATTCCCTATCCTTCTACCCTCCTCTTTCCCCTTAACTACGTAAGACAGTTGCTTCCACTTGGCACATACACAATATCATATATCTATATAAATTCTGAGAAACACAAATAAGAGAAAAATGATATTCATTTTTTTCAATTAATAGGACTATTTCTAGTTGTGTCCATTTTTCTGCAAATCAAATAACATTTTTATTTTTCTTTATGGACAGAGAAAGCTGTTATGGGGGTTAGAGATATGGCTTGTCAGGTAAGAGATTTCTACTCTTCCAAAGGGCCTAAGTTTGGTTCCCATCACTACATTCTTCGAGAGGGGAGGATCTGCAGCATTGGCCTCCATTCACATACCCTAACCGTGTGTGTGTGTGTGTGTGTGTGTGTGTGTGTGTGTGTGTGTGTGTGTGTGCTGCTTAAGGCTGCTAGATTGTAGAATGACTGGGCTAAGATAAATTGTCTGTGAGTTTATCTGCTTTTGAGAAAATATTCAAAGATAAAGGCAGGCAATTCTGATAAACATGCAATCTAACCTTCACACAATTTTAAATGCACAACTCTACATAAACGTAAGTCTACACAAACTCTGGGCATTTCCTCTCTGTTTTGTTTTTTGATGTTCCTAAACCTGATATTTAGAGGCTCTATGTTCCTAATAAAGAGAGCTGCTGAGGTGTTAAACATCCTGGTAATGTTTGCATGCAGGCTTAATAGTAAGTTCACAATAGACAATAAACTACAAGACCTAGAGAGTGGGGCCATTACCTTATGTAGCAAAAACAAAACAAAAGGACTTTAAAACGGTAAAGATTCTGAGATAGGACAATTATTGTGGAATATCTAGATGAGCCCTAAATATAGTCACCTATGCCTTTATAAGGTCAAGACAAAGAAGGATTTTACTATACAAAAGAGAAAGGCAGAGATTGGACTAATGACATGATAGGTCAAGGAATGATGGAGACATGGAATAGATAGCATACAGACCATGACTTGCAGGCCCCAGAGAGTACAGCCTATATTTTTTCCCTAGTGAACTGATTTCAGATTTCTGGCCTTCAGAGCTATGAGCATAAAAGCTAAAGATTTGTGGTAATTTATCATGGTATGTGATCATTTGTTATGGCAGCTGCAAGGAGCCACTGTAACACATTTCGTTGTATTGCCATTTACCATGGGATAGAAAACATCCCATGTGCAGTTTGGCCGCCATATTTTCAACAACAATACAACAAAGAAAGGGAGGGAGGGAGGGAGGGAGGGAGGGAGGGAGGGACGGAGAGAGAGAGAGAGAGAGAGAGAGAGAGAGAGAGAGAAGAAAGAAAGAAAGAAAGAAAGAAAGAAAGAAAGAAAGAAAGAAAGAAAGAAAGAAAGAAAGAAAGAAAGAAAGAGGAAGAAGGGGACGGGAGAGGGGAGGGGAAGGAAGGAAGGAAGGAAGGAAGGAAGGAACGAACGAACGAACGAACGAACGAACGAACGAACGAACGAACTTTTCCTTGTACCCAATGAGCTACCTTCCAGAGAAACCAAAGTCAAGACACCAAAGAAATATCTTCATATTTGTTTCCATTTTCTTACTAGTTACTAATTATTGCATGAGTCAAACAGAAGGAACACCCCCTCATAGAATCTGTACCCTGTTACTTTAAGCAAAGAAAATATTCTGTTTAACTAACACCTGATGTAATATAGTACTCTCACAGAACAACCTCAAATACCAGAAGCAGTTTTTTCTCAACTATTCCATACACTATTTCACTTCACTGTGACAGAATTGAGAGTGACAGATGGCAAGGAACTTCCCTTCCCCTCCCTTGGTAAATGACAGGAAAGACCCAAGCGCTGTGCACAGATAGATGGAACTGGCACTGCGTTACATCAATCATCTGGGGCTAACTACGTCATCCCTATTATCACAGCAAAACTAATGCTCCGGAGAAGTCTCAAGAACTACATTTCCCAGAAGCCAGACCTGTTGGGGGAAATTAAATCTGAACTGGAAGGCATCTTTCTTGAACTTAAGTTAACAAGTCATGGGCAAGTGGGTGCAGTCTCTCTCCTGATGATCTTATGTAAATTGCCTAACAAATCTTGGTCAATTTGATGGAAACATAACGATGATTAAAGACCATAGCCACCTGATCCAAACACTAACATGTGCCACCTGGTTGTCTGAAGAACTGAATCTCTTCCATTTTATTAACTTTACTTTGACATGCTCAAAGTGATGCTTACCAAACATTATCTTTTCAAACCACTGTGAAGACACACAGACAGGAACAGCTGTGATTTATAAATGCAATACTTACTTTAACTGCTAGAAGAACTTGAAATAAAGTGTCCTTTAGAATATAGAGACTCTAACATCCAGCACGGCTCTTTCTAATACCTTATTATTTCAGAAAAACTACAGTATAATTGACAGGGGAAAAAAATCTTCTTGGTCCCTTCCTGTTCCTCTTCGAACTCTTGCATCTAGTTATTCTGGTGGGTGACTCCTAGCAACTGTTTCATATTTCTGTCCTTCATCCTTAAGTGTTATTATTGAGCTCAAAGAATAGGAATTACAATGTGAATTACAAGAAAGCTATCAACAAAGCACATTATCCAAAGCAGCTAAATATTTCTCCTCAAAGCTTATTAGCACCAGGCCACAGATATATCACCAACTGCCTCGCCATTCAAATAATGCATTGATTGAAAGGCATTAAAAAGATTTTTTGAACTCAAGAATGATTTCCAATAAGAACTGTCACAAATAACCGTATTTATTTTCTTGTCAAGCCATATAACTCAAGAGAATGTACCAACAGTCTTATTTCTAACTTGTATGTGAGTAGTGTCTACATTTAGGCTGAATGGCCAAATAGATTGTTTTAACTTTCACTACTATAGTCTCTACAACTATAGATATAAAACAAAACAAAACTTTGTTTGAAAATTCCAGTAGGATAAAGTCTTCACTAATATGCCTTTGTGCAAATAAGGGTGTTCTGCTTGCAAGAATGCTAAGGGATCACGTCCAGAGAAGACTGAACTGGTATGGAGAGGAGGGTAATGCTTACCCCATCGACTACATTAGCTGAAACAAACCAAACAACCAAAGAAAAAACCAGAATCTGATCATCAGTGGCATTAGAGATGCCAGTTCACTAGTGTCTTAACATTTGTAAACGTAATTGAACACCATGACTGTGGTGGTGGTACGTAACTACAGTTACTATTTACTCAGTGTTGTGATCCAAATGTGTCAGGTCCTAGTGATCCAAAGCATGAAAGGGACATAAAGTCTGCTATGATCATCAATCTGTAGGGACTGGTGGCCAGAGAATGAGAAACAGTGAACTTTTTATGATCTGGGGAATTCTTGCCGAGGAGAATGAAAGAATGAAAGAAAATCTGAACTTAGTCAAACAAGCAAGGGCAACAAAGAGTTAAAGTGCACAGAGGAGGTTCAATATCTGTATTTCTGCCAAAGATCACCAGCAGAAGCAGCAGCTGTCAGGTGCCATGGACAGCAAGAATCAGGGAGTGTGTCACAATAGAAGAATCAAATGACTGTTTCAGCTCGGATAACAGTGAAAAGGACTCAGTAAACAGAAGGGCTGGGTGAATAGAGGCTCTTACAGTCTGCTGCTGAGATTAACTTCATCTCATTCCCTGCCCACAGGAAGATTTGCAGCAAAATAAAAAGCTGGAATAGAGGTCTGAATGGCTCAAAAGGGCAGAAAAATGAAGATAACTTTATTCTTAAAGGAAAAATGTCTGTTTAGCTCTACTTTATTCATTTATATGTCATTTACTTCTCAGGCTCACACCCTGGGTCATTATGACCCTCATCTTATAAAAGGGAAAATGTAAAGATTAAGCTCCAAGATAATCCATCAGGGTCTGAACCTAGAACTTACTTGATTTGCTTTAATGTTTAAAACCAGTATACAGCATATGAGCTCACTCAACTTCACACTACTGATGTATTCAGCTTAAACACATAAGGCACATTCACAAAAAATTATAAATTCTCTCTGGGATTAGACCAGCTGAAATCTGATGGAGGCATTCTACCTTAAACTGCATTTGGGATTAAATTAAAATATTGAGACTCAGGGCTAGAAAGAATGGTTCAGTAGATGAGATGGCCCAAGTTTAATACCCAGCACACATGTCAGGTGGCCCACAACTACCTACACCCCTGGCTCAATGGAATTCTCCATGGACACCTATATTGATGTACACATACCCAACCCCACACATGCACATCCACTCACATAAAATAAATAAATATTTAAAAATAAATAAAAATTGACAACTAAAATCCTCCCATCAACTTTGACATCAAAGGTGAAAGATCTTTTATTACTTAACTTGTTTGCTCTTATTTTCAAGCAAAAAAAAAAAAAAAAAAAAAAAAAAAAACTCATTCAAGCTAATTCTACACACAAGATTGCCAGGGTGAAAGGGAACTTGAATCTGGCTGTGACTAATGGATGCTGGGACCCAACATCATCTTAATAGTCTGTCTCTTTATAAATTTCTTCCCTGCCATGCTCAGTCCAGCTGAACCTAAGAAAGTACCAACCTAACTTTTTTTCTTGCTATTGACAGAAGACATGAAAGCACAATTCCTCCCTCAAATTTGTATGACTCCCAGACAAATGTAATCTGGTTTGGACATTTTGGTTATCACTATTGCTTGTCAGGTCTATCAAAAGTCAGATGGTTGAATGCTCTTTCATTCTACCTAGATGTTAATCATAGATCTGGGAGATGTTGCTCAAGCTCTGGCCTCTTGTAGCAGCCTTCATAGCCCTCACTGTTTGTTGAGAAGAGCAGACAGAAGAAAAGAGCAGCAGGTCACAGTGGGATACAGCCTCAGAGACGGGATCCCCAGCCGTCCATGTGTTCCAGGGTCTGTGTTGGTACTGGTCCTTTGTAGCAAGCCTGGGGTCTATATCCTTCGTCTTGCAGATTTGTCAGCTCTCTGGAACTCTTCTGTGAATGAGTCCTTGCAAGTTGTCTAACTCTTTACAGCCAGCTCTCTCAGGCCATTTTTCTTCTCCAGGTGTCTTCCCTCCCTGAATGCCCTCAAACTGTTCAAGCTGTTCCTTTAGTGATCACTGACTTTCGCCACCTAAGGATCCATTCAGGACCTGGGGCACATGGAACAGCTGCAGTCACTTGGACTCAGACATGCACGCCGAACCAGGTTGGAATCCCAGCCAGCAACCAGTGGTAAGCCATATCACTGATACCTGGTGGACGTAGGGCAATGCTACTGTGGCATAGCCTCAGAGTCTCTGCAAGTGGCCCTTTCTTCAGAAAAATAAAATAAAATAAAATAAAATAAAATAAAATAAAACAAAACAAAACAAAACAAAACAAAATAAAATAAAATAAAATATTGACTTCAGGCACTTTGCTTTGGGAGCCAGGTGGTGTTGAATCACATAGGCCACAGGCTATGCAGGACTTGCATGGTTTTCAGGTAGCTGTCAATCAGGTCAAGGCTGTGTCCACTACTTCAATTAGTGCAGGGTTGAGTCTGGGACTAAATCCCGCCCACTTGTCAGTGGCCCTGCCCAATGCAGTCATTTATTCAACCACCTGTAACTCCTGCTCTTCCTCCTCTATCTAAGGGCACCCACATACACAGGCATAAATACATAAATAAATGTTCCTTTTAAAAATTAGAGCCAGTGAACAGGAACGTGTCACTAAATAAAAACTTGCTGTAAGTCAAAGCAAAATAGAAAAAGAAGGGACAAGCCAGGAGTTAGAGGCCTCTATATATTCTTGAAATGTAGCTTCAAATTTGCTGTGACTGTGTTTAGTTCATTACAATGGTAAAAATACATAAAAAAAGGACTCAAGAAAATTAGAGACTGAAATATTTGCACAGACATAGCAAAATAATAGTTAAAGGCCAAAATGGATGCAGAGAAAGATCACTAGGGAAAGTGCTAGCCATGCAAGTGAGAGGCTATAAGACCAAATCCCTGGAGACCATGAGAAAGCCAGATGTATAGAACAAGCATCTGGAAGCTTGTGGGCCAGGCTAGCATACATCATGAGAAAAAACAAAGGTAGTCTGCCTCAAACAGGATGAATGCCAAGGACAGACCAACATGAAGGATGTTCTCAGAACTTCACTTTAGCATGGCATCTGTGCACCTGCATTCACCATCATGAACCTCATACATACACACACACACACACACACACACACACACACACACACGGGGGAGGGGAGTTGAAGGCAGGGAAGGGAGGAGAGAAAGGAGGAGAGAGAGAGGAGTGAAGGGAGGGATGGAGGGAAGGAAGGGAAAGGGAAAGAAGGAGAGGAAATGAGAGAGAGGTAGGCAGGAAAAGAGAGAGAGAGAGAGAGAGAGAGAGAGAGAGAGAGAGAGAGAGAACGAGAACCAACTATTGGAATTCAAATCCAGTAAAGATCAGGCATATGCCAATTATAGAAACTTTGTATTTAAACTAAAGATCAAATGTATGTGTTGCTTGGGAAAATGAAAAAAATGTTTCCAAGACACATTAATAGTGAGACCATCAGCTATTGGATGGATCACAGGGTCCCCAATGGAGGAGCTAGAGAAAGTACCCAAGGAGCTAAAGGGATCTGCAACCCTATAGGTGGAACAACATTATGAACTAACCAGTACCCCGGAGCTCTTGACTCTAGCTGCATATGTATCAAAAGATGGCCTAGTCAGCCATCACTGGAAAGAGAGGCCCATTGGACTTGCAAACTTTATATGCCCCAGTACAGGGGAACGCCAGGGCCAAAGAGTGGGAGTGGGTGGGTAGGGGAATAGGGGACTTTTGGGATAGCATTGGAAATGTAAATGAGGAAAATACCTAATAAAAAATATTTTTAAGGCGGAACTTGAGACTGCGGTACATAGGGAAGCAGGCTACCCGGGCCTGATCTGGGGCACAAGTCCCTTCCGCTCGACTCGTGACTCGAGCCCCGGGCTACCTTGCCAGCAGAGTCTTGCCCAACACCCGCAAGGGTCCACACGGGACTCCCCACGGGACCCTAAGACCTCTGGTGAGTGGATCACAGTGCCTGCCCCAATCCAATCGCGCGGAACTCGAGACTGCGGTACATAGGGAAGCAGGCTACCCGGGCCTGATCTGGGGCACAAGTCCCTTCCGCTCGACTCGAGACTCGAGCCCCGGGCTACCTTGCCAGCAGAGTCTTGCCCAACACCCGCAAGGGTCCACGGGGGACTCCCCACGGGACCCTAAGACCTCTGGTGAGTGGATCACAGTGCCTGCCCCAATCCAATCGCGCGGAACTCGTGACTGCGGTACATAGGGAAGCAGGCTACCCGGGCTTGATCTGGGGCACAAACCCCTTCCACTCCACTCGAGCCCCGGCTACCTTGCCAGCTGAGTCGCCTGACACCCGCAAGGGCCCACACAGGATTCCACACGTGATCCTAAGACCTCTAGTGAGTGGAACACAACTTCTGCCAGGAGTCTGGTTCGAACACCAGATATCTGGGTACCTGCCTTGCAAGAAGAGAGCTTGCCTGCAGAGAATACTCTGCCCACTGAAACTAAGGAGAGTGCTACCCTCCAGGTCTGCTCATAGAGGCTAACAGAGTCACCTGAAGAACAAGCTCTTAACAGTGACAACTAAAACAGCTAGCTTCAGAGATTACCAGATGGCGAAAGGCAAACGTAAGAATCCTACTAACAGAAATCAAGACCACTCACCATCATCAGAACGTAGCACTCCCACCCCACCTAGTCCTGGGCACCCCAACACAACCGAAAATCTAGACCCAGATTTAAAAACATTTCTCATGATGATGATAGAGGACATCAAGAAGGACTTTCATAAGTCACTTAAAGATTTACAGGAGAGCACTGCTAAAGAGTTACAGGCTCTTAAAGAAAAGCAGGAAAACACAGCCAAACAGGTGATGGAAATGAACAAAACCATACTAGAACTAAAAGGGGAAGTAGACACAATAAAGAAAACCCAAAGCGAGGCAACGCTGGAGATAGAAACCCTAGGAAAGAGATCTGGAACCATAGATGCGAGCATCAGCAACAGAATACAAGAAATGGAAGAGAGAATCTCAGGTGCAGAAGATTCCATAGAGAACATCGACACAACAGTCAAAGAAAATACAAAATGCAAAAGGATCCTAACTCAAAACATCCAGGTAATCCAGGACACAATGAGAAGACCAAACCTACGGATAATAGGAATTGATGAGAATGAAGATTTTCAACTTAAAGGGCCAGCTAATATCTTCAACAAAATAATAGAAGAAAACTTCCCAAACATAAAAAAAGAGATGCCCATGATCATACAAGAAGCATACAGAACTCCAAATAGACTGGACCAGAAAAGAAATTCCTCCCGACACATAATAATCAGAACAACAAATGCACTAAATAAAGATAGAATATTAAAAGCAGTAAGGGAGAAAGGTCAAGTAACATATAAAGGAAGGCCTATCAGAATTACACCAGACTTTTCACCAGAGACTATGAAAGCCAGAAGAGCCTGGACAGATGTTATACAGACACTAAGAGAACACAAATGCCAGCCCAGGCTACTATACCCGGCCAAACTCTCAATTACCATAGATGGAGAAACCAAAGTATTCCACGACAAAACCAAGTTCACACAATATCTTTCCACGAATCCAGCCCTTCAAAGGATAATAACAGAAAAGAAGCAATACAAGGACGGAAATCACGCCCTAGAACAACCAAGAAAGTAATCATTCAACAAACCAAAAAGAAGACAGCCACAAGAACAGAATGCCAACTCTAACAACAAAAATAAAAGGGAGCAACAATTACTTTTCCTTAATATCTCTTAATATCAATGGACTCAATTCCCCAATAAAAAGACATAGACTAACAGACTGGCTACACAAACAGGACCCAACATTCTGCTGCTTACAGGAAACCCATCTCAGGGAAAAAGACAGACACTACCTCAGAGTGAAAGGCTGGAAAACAATTTTCCAAGCAAATGGACTGAAGAAACAAGCTGGAGTAGCCATTTTAATATCGGATAAAATCGACTTCCAACCCAAAGTTATCAAAAAAGACAAGGAGGGACACTTCATACTCATCAAAGGTAAAATCCTCCAAGAGGAACTCTCAATTCTGAATATCTACGCACCAAATGCAAGGGCAGCCACATTCATTAGAGACACTTTAGTAAAGCTCAAAGCATACATTGCACCTCACACAATAATAGTGGGAGACTTCAACACACCACTTTCTTCAAAGGACAGATCGTGGAAACAGAAACTAAACAGGGACACAGTGAAACTAACAGAAGTTATGAAACAAATGGACCTGACAGATATCTACAGAACATTTTATCCTAAAACAAAAGGATATACCTTCTTCTCAGCACCTCACGGGACCTTCTCCAAAATTGACCATATAATTGGTCACAAAGCAGGCCTCAATAGATACAAAAATATTGAAATTGTCCCATGTATCCTATCAGACCACCATGGCCTAAGACTGATCTTCAATAACAACATAAATAATGGAAAGCCAACATTCACGTGGAAACTGAATAACACTCTTCTCAATGATACCTTGGTCAAGGAAGGAATAAAGAAAGAAATTAAAGACTTTTTAGAGTTTAATGAAAATGAAGCCACAACGTACCCAAACCTATGGGACACAATGAAAGCATTTCTAAGAGGGAAACTCATAGCTCTGAGTGCCTCCAAGAAGAAACGGGAGACAGCACATACTAGCAGCTTGACAACATATCTAAAAGCCCTAGAAAAAAAGGAAGCAAATTCACCCAAGAGGAGTAGACGGCAGGAAATAATCAAACTCAGGGGTGAAATCAACCAAGTGGAAACAAGAAGAACTATTCAAAGAATTAACCAAACGAGGAGTTGGTTCTTTGAGAAAATCAACAAGATAGATAAACCCTTAGCTAGACTCACTAAAGGGCACAGGGACAAAATCCTAATTAACAAAATCAGAAATGAAAAGGGAGACATAACAACAGATCCTGAAGAAATCCAAAACACCATCAGATCCTTCTACAAAAGGCTATACTCAACAAAACTGGAAAACCTGGACGAAATGGACAAATTTCTGGACAGATACCAGGTACCAAAGTTGAATCAGGATCAAGTTGACCATCTAAACAGTCCCATATCACCTAAAGAAATAGAAGCAGTTATTAATAGTCTCCCAACCAAAAAAAGCCCAGGACCAGATGGGTTTAGTGCAGAGTTCTATCAGACCTTCAAAGAAGATCTAATTCCAATTCTGCACAAACTATTTCACAAAATAGAAGTAGAAGGTACTCTACCCAACTCATTTTATGAAGCCACTATTACTCTGATACCTAAACCACAGAAAGATCCAACAAAGATAGAGAACTTCAGACCAATTTCTCTTATGAATATCGATGCAAAAATCCTCAATAAAATTCTCGCTAACCGAATCCAAGAACACATTAAAGCAATCATCCATCCTGACCAAGTAGGTTTTATTCCAGGGATGCAGGGATGGTTTAATATACGAAAATCCATCAATGTAATCCATTATATAAACAAACTCAAAGACAAAAACCACATGATCATCTCGTTAGATGCAGAAAAAGCATTTGACAAGATCCAACACCCATTCATGATAAAAGTGTTGGAAAGATCAGGAATTCAAGGCCCATACCTAAACATGATAAAAGCAATCTACAGCAAACCAGTAGCCAACATCAAAGTAAATGGAGAGAAGCTGGAAGCAATCCCACTAAAATCAGGGACTAGACAAGGCTGCCCACTTTCTCCCTACCTTTTCAACATAGTACTTGAAGTATTAGCCAGAGCAATTCGACAACAAAAGGAGATCAAGGGGATACAAATTGGAAAAGAGGAAGTCAAAATATCACTTTTTGCAGATGATATGATAGTATATATAAGTGACCCTAAAAATTCTACCAGAGAACTCCTAAACCTGATAAACAGCTTCGGTGAAGTAGCTGGATATAAAATAAACTCAAACAAGTCAATGGCCTTTCTCTATACAAAGAATAAACAGGCTGAGAAAGAAATTAGGGAAACAACACCCTTCTCAATAGTCACAAATAATATAAAATATCTTGGCGTGACTCTAACTAAGGAGGTGAAAGATCTGTATGATAAAAACTTCAAATCTCTGAAGAAAGAAATTAAAGAAGATCTCAGAAGATGGAAAGATCTCCCATGCTCATGGATTGGCAGGATCAACATTGTAAAAATGGCTATCTTGCCAAAAGCAATCTACAGATTCAATGCAATCCCCATCAAAATTCCAACTCAATTCTTCAACGAATTGGAAGGAGCAATTTGCAAATTTGTCTGGAATAACAAAAAACCTAGGATAGCAAAAAGTCTTCTCAAGGATAAAAGAACTTCTGGCGGAATCACCATGCCAGACCTAAAGCTTTACTACAGAGCAATTGTGATAAAAACTGCATGGTACTGGTATAGAGACAGACAAGTAGACCAATGGAATAGAATTGAAGATCCAGAAATGAACCCACACACCTATGGTCACTTGATCTTCGACAAGGGAGCTAAAACCATCCAGTGGAAGAAAGACAGCATTTTCAACAATTGGTGCTGGCACAACTGGTTGTTATCGTGTAGAAGAATGCGAATCGATCCATACTTATCTCCTTGTACTAAGGTAAAATCTAAGTGGATCAAGGAACTTCACATAAAACCAGAGACACTGAAACTTATAGAGGAGAAAGTGGGGAAAAGCCTTGAAGATATGGGCACAGGGGAAAAATTCCTGAACAGAACAGCAATGGCTTGTGCTGTAAGATCGAGAATCGACAAATGGGACCTAATGAAACTCCAAAGTTTCTGCAAGGCAAAAGACACCGTCAATAAGACAAAAAGACCACCAACAGATTGGGAAAGGATCTTTACCTATCCTAAATCAGATAGGGGACTAATATCCAACATATATAAAGAACTCAAGAAGGTGGACTTCAGAAAATCAAATAACCCCATTAAAAAATGGGGCTCAGAACTGAACAAAGAATTCTCACCTGAGGAATACCAAATGGCAGAGAAGCACTTGAAAAAATGTTCAACATCCTTAATCATCAGGGAAATGCAAATCAAAACAACCCTGAGATTCCACCTCACACCAGTCAGAATGGCTAAGATCAAAAATTCAGGTGACAGCAGATGCTGGCGAGGATGTGGAGAAAGAGGAACACTCCTCCATTGTTGGTGGGAGTGCAGGCTTGTACAACCACTCTGGAAATCAGTCTGGCGGTTCCTCAGAAAACTGGACATAGTACTACCGGAGGATCCAGCAATACCTCTCCTGGGCATATATCCAGAAGATGCCCCAACAGGTAAGAAGGACACATGCTCCACTATGTTCATAGCAGCCTTATTTATAATAGCCAGAAGCTGGAAAGAACCTAGATGCCCCTCAACAGAGGAATGGATACAGAAAATGTGGTACATCTACACAATGGAGTACTACTCAGCTATTAAAAAGAATGAATTTATGAAATTCCTAGCCAAATGGATGGACCTGGAGGGCATCATCCTGAGTGAGGTAACACATTCACAAAGAAACTCACACAATATGTATTCACTGATAAGTGGATATTAGCCCCAAACCTAGGATACCCAAGATATAAGATATAATTTGCTAAACACATGAAACTCAAGGAGAATGAAGTCTGAAGTGTGGACACTATGCCCCTCCTTAGATTTGGGAACAAAACACCCATGGAAGGAGTTACAGAGACGGAGTTTGGAGCTGAGATGAAAGGATGGACCATGTAGAGACTGCCATAGCCAGGGATCCACCCCATAATCAGCATCCAAACGCTGACACCATTGCATACACTAGCAAGATTTTTTTTTTTTTTTTTTGAAAGGACGCAGATGTAGCTGTCTCTTGTGAGACTATGCCGGGGCCCAGCAAACACAGAAGTGGATGCTCACAGTCAGCTAATTGATGGATCATAGGGCTCCCAATGGAGGAGCTAGAGAAAGTAGCCAAGGAGCTAAAGGGATCTGCAACCCTATAGGTGGAACAACATTATGAGCTAACCAGTATCCCGGAGCTCTTGACTCTAGCTGCATATATATCAAAAGATGGCCTAGTCGGCCATCACTGGAAAGAGAGGCCCATTGGACTTGCAAACTTTATATGCCCCAGTACAGGGGAATACCAGGGCCAAAAAGGGGGAGTGGGTGGGCAGGGGAGTGGGGGTGGGTGGATATGGGGGACTTTTGGTATAGCATTGGAAATGTAAATGAGTTAAATACCTAATAAAAAATGAAAAAAAAAATATTTTTAAAAAGAAAAAAAATAGTGAGACCATTATTCCATTACTAGATAGCAATGAGACAAAGAGTGGCAAATGGTGTTCACCACTTCTCAAACAACCCCAGTATAGTCAGACTTGTACCACACAAAGGTTCTAGGCTGATCTATCTATCAGGGCAAAGCACCTCTCTAACAAGTCTTATTTAAGTTGGATTCCCAGAGCCTTTGATAGATGGGGGAGAGTTTAACATGGGTACATATAAACAGAATTTGCCAGAAATGGTAGTCCCTTCCAGAATTCCCAGCATTCAGAATGCTGCAGCAGAAGAATCACAAAATTCAGACCTGCTTAGGACACATAGCAAGACCATGTCCCTAAAAATCAAACAAGCAAACAAATGAAGCTGTGATAACTTTGTGATTACTTTCAGAAGGTATGTCCAGGTGTTCATTTGTAGACTTTTACAAAACTGAGGTATATGTTAATATTTAAATATAGATATATGTATTCATATAATTATATAGAAAACTAGTAGACAATGGTATGTAAAAGATAGCAATAGGGATTAGAATCTAGTGATAGGGGACGCCATGCATTTCAGTCCACCCAGGTTGATTAATAAGCATGCATTAATTTTGAGCACTCCCAACAAAGAAACATTAAGAGTTTAGAACACAGTAGCTACACCACGTTTTGAAAAAGAAGTGATAAAAATGCAAATCTGAAATTATAAGAAATCTAATCTATCAGACTAGCTCTATTTTTTCCAAAGTGTGAGAAGCAGAAGGCAATTGGATAAATGTCCTAGAAGCCTGCAACACATCAGAGATAACTTGCGGCAGGTAGAGGCTTTGGTTTCAGGTGGTTGTGAAGAACTGCCGAGCTGTGAAGGGATTTATAAAATGCTGCCATAACTGAGATGAGAAGCCTGTATGAATTCCAGAGGAAACACACATCTGGGCATTAAGTTTCTGCACAATCCCCCCCATGATGCATCTATGATGGCTTTGAACTGCATCATGAACACTACTTGCTGAGATCTTTCAGAATTGAGATCTTTGAAATATATGTCTTAAGTGTCCCCTAAGCTGAAACCAGAGATGTTTTGAGACCCTTAAATTTTCGATCCAAAGTGTCAACCTCCTTCAAAATCTGAAAAGAAGTTTTCAGTACCAGAACACAAAAGTATTTTTAATTATCACTGCTTTGGGGCTACATTGTATATATAAATGAGCATAATAAAAAAGAACTTATTTATTATTACTTGACCAAGAAATCCAGGTTATGTCGCTCAAGAATTTAGGAAACTAGGCAGAATCGATAAGGATAAGATATGTCTTATGAGTTATAAGATTATTTTTTTACCATTCTTTTCTGCAAATAATTGACTATGATTCATTCAGATTTGTGACGCTATTACAGTACTCTGGTATTATTTTCCTCACCCCACTCCCCAAAATTGGGTTGGAATTTCCCCAACTGAGGGAGAGAAAGACAAGTTTGAAGCCAAGTTTGAAGTTTGAGTTACATAGTAAATTCCAGGCCAGCATACCTTACAGAACAAAACACTGTCTCAATGACAAAAAAAAAAAAAGGAGATGTAGGATACACTAGGCAGGTGAACAATTCTTAATAAAGATAATATTTCTCAAAGGATACTGACATTGGGATAAGATGGAACAATAGGTACCTTGCAACCTTCAGAAAACCTCTAAACCCTAAAGGTTATTCCAATCTACCATGAGTGATAAATGTCACAACAAACATTCTTACACAGGTATAAAATAGACTAAAATTATTTAATGTTCGTGTTATATTTATATTTATCTGAACCTAGAGTCTAATTTTGTGTTGCTTAATTACTATTACTAGTAATGTATACACAGGTCTATTCTAGTTGTTATCAAGCACTTTAGGTAATTAATTTGTAAACAATAGATCTTTATTTCCAGCAGCTCTAGAAGCTGTGACTTGCAAGATCAACAAGCATGTGAATCCGGTGTCTTGTGAGGGTCTAGTTCTCATGAGTGGTGGGCTCTATTTACATCCCCTCAAGGCGGAATGTCTCAAGTTTTCAATAACAAGGCCCTAATTCTAACTTAGGAAGGTATGTCTCTTATGGCATAATTACCTTTCAAAAGCCCCATATCTTAGTACTACCATGTTGATGGTTAAGTTTTAAAATATGAATGGTGAGTCACAAACATTAAGATCTGAGGAGCATATATGATCGTAGATCCCAGATGTTGTTTTGTTTCCATGGTTACATCGTGTCATGTAGCCTTTGCCTATATCAATATGACTGTGAATCTGTTTCCTTTATCCCTCTTTTTTTCCTCAGTTTCATGTCATTCAGTCTGATGATTGTTTATTGAATGAAAACACTAGGTATGAACACTTGTATGCACTCTAGATGCTGTTATTTCTCTCCAGAGGGGATGTATTTTAGTGTTTGTCTAGGATTTAAATTAAATACTGATTTAATTCAAAACTGGACTTCAGTCTTTATGAGAGCTTGTCTACCTACAGCATTTCAATACAAATAAATCTTTCTGGTTCCAACAAAGAACATGGGCCCCCTCCTTTGTGGATAAGAACAACCTTCAGCTTCTATCCTTCAAGCAACATGAAGCTTCCAAAAATTCAGCTTAGCTTCTTCCCATGTTTTCTGACTGGTTTTTCTCATTTTTCTATCTACTTCTTATGAGTGAGCTAATGCCTCATGGAAGAAGGTAAAACAGTGTGTGTTCCCTTCTCTACAATGTCCTGCCCTGCAGCTTCATTTCCTCAAGGAGGCACAGAGATCTCAGACATCCCCTTCCTCCCATATATATCCCTGGCTGAAGAAAGGAGGTTCCATAAGATATAATTAACGCGTTCATAGCGGCATATGAACGTCCGACATAACTTAAAAGTACATTTCATAAGAATTCAACTAAGGAAATGAGGATTCATGTAAGCTTAAGGTTTCTGCGATCACTTAGTGTCTGTATAACATCTGTCCAGGCTCTTCTGGCTTTCATAGTCTCTGGTGAAAAATCTGGTGTAATTCTGATTGGCTTGAATACCGAATGGCAGAGAAGCACCTGAAAAAATGTTCAACATCCTTAATCATCAGGGAAATGCAAATCAAAACAACCCTGAGATTCCACCTCACACCAGTCAGAATGGCTAAGATGAAAAATTCAGGTGACAGCAGATGCTGGCGAGGATGTGGAGAAAGAGGAACACTCCTCCATTGTTGGTGGGATTGCAAGCTTGTACAACCACTCTGGAAATCAGTCTGGCGGTTCCTCAGAAAATTGGACATAGTACTACCGGAAGATCCAGCAATACCTCTTCTGGGCATATATCCAGAAGATGCCCCAACAGGTAAGAAGGAAACATGCTCCACTATATTCATAGCAGCCTTATTTATAATAGCCAGAAGCTGGAAAGAACCCAGATGCCTCTCAACAGAGGAATGGATACAGAAAATGTGGTACATTTACACAATGGAGTACTACTCAGCTATTAAAAAGAATGAATTTATGAAATTCCTAGGCAAATGGATGGACCTGGAGGGCATCATCCTGAGTGAGGTAACCCAATCACAAAGGAACTCTCACAATATGTACTCACTGATAAGTGGATATTAGCCCAGAAACTTAGGATACCCAAGATATAAGATACAATTTGCTAAACACATTAAACTCAAGAGAACGAAGACCAAAGTGTGGACACTTTGCCCCTTCTTAGAATAGGAAACAAAACACCCATGGAAGGAGTTACAGAGACAAAATTTGGAAGTGTGACGAAAGGATGGACTATCTAGTGATTGCCATATCCAGAGATCCATCCCATGATCAGCTTCCAAACACTGATACCATTGCATACACTAGCAAGATTTTGCTGAAAGGACCCAGATATAGCTGTCTCTTGTGAGACTATGCCAGGGCCTAGCAAACACAGAAGTGGATGCTTACAGTCAGGTAGTGAATGGACCACAGGGCCCCCAATGGAGGAACTAGAGAAAGCACCCAAGGAACTAAAGGGAGCTGCAACCCTATAGGTGGAACAACATTATGAACTAACCAGTACCCCGGAGCTCTTGACTCTAGCTGCATATGTATCAAAAGATGGCCTAGTCGGCCATCACTGCAAAGAGAGGCCCATTGGACTTGCAAACTTTACATGCCCCAGTACAGGGGAACGCCAGGGCCAAAAAGGGGGGGGTGGGTGGGTAGGGGAATGGTGGGGTATGGGGGGCTTTTGGTATAGCATTGGAAATGTAAATGAGCTAAATACCTAATAAAAATGGAAAAAAAAGGTTTCTGCGATCTCTTTTCTTCAGAAATGTACTAAAATGCCAAGAAATCATATAACCAATGACTACAGTAGTCCTTGGGTCCCAGTGACAAACATTTACAGTAGAATTTGCTACCATACTGCTTTATGTGTGCACATCCCAAAATGTTAACTAGAACATCTTCCCTACCATAAATCTAAAATCACTGATAAAATTTGTTCAAATAGCTAAATGAAGTTTTCTTTCTCTCTTTCTTTCTTCCTTTCTTCCTTCCTTCCTTCCTTCCTTCCTTCCTTTCTCTCTCTCTCTCTCTCTCTCTCTCTCTCTCTCTCTCTCTCTCTCTCTCTCTATCTCTTTCTTTTTTTCTTTCTTTCTTTCTTTCTTTTTTTCTTTCTTTTTACTTTGCATGGTTGCTGTGCCTGGACAATTACATGTTGAAAAGTAGTAAAGTTAGGGACTTATGTCCCCTCCCTCACCTCCAGCCTCCAGTACAAGGCATGCTCATTCACAAAAACCCACAGGTGATCTTGCAGTATTAGGACCAGTTAAGCATCCTCAATCCAAAGCATACTCTGAAACACTCTAAGATCTAACATTTTTTCAGGAATAACCAATATCCCAAGTGGAAAATTTAGCATCTAACAACATGTGACATTAAACACAGTGCATTACAATGTGTAAAACTACCTTTCAGGTAAAGAAAAGGTATGTATGAAACATGGTGAGGTTTGTATACTCTTTATAATATATCTCTCTAAGTGTAAAATCTCAAATTCAAAACATTGTGATTAGGAGCATTTCAGACAAGGGATATTCAGCACATATTAAGCCTAGATATGGAAGACATACAATTGAACTGGTTATTGTCAGGGCTCTCACATAGAGGAGGTTTATGATGTCAAATACTAGATAAGAATTTGAAGTGACACAGACTAAATTTTCAAGTTTCTGATACAAGGACCCAAACTCTGAGCTTTCCTCTGGAGTAGATAGTTTTGGGACTTGAAATATCTGAAAAGTTCTTAGCTCAGGAAATTCACCTTCTGATATGTTCATAGGAGCAAGACCTGAAGGGATGGATGTCCACTTTGGCTGACAGGAGAATGTGACATCCACCTCATGGTGAGTAATCAGGACATCAGTCCCTGGGCCACAGAGGAGCATGCAGTACTGAAGGTTCTATAAGTTCCCAACCACAGCCTTTGAGAGGAAGGACCAGTGTTTGGACATCTACCAATGCCATGCATTTGATGCTCCTAACACTAGCAACAATCAACAAGACCTTGCTCTTTTATCCAGTTTTTCCTCTTTGTCTAAGCCTGATGAAGCCAGAAGAAACAAGCAATGGAAGGAGCATCAGGCAGATCCAGTAAAGAAACTAGCCATGCAGCCATGCAGCCATGCAGCCATGCAGCCATGCAGCCCTCAAGCCCTGTGCTCACCCAGGGTGAACTGAGGAGAGCTACATTACATAGGCCTTCTTGATACCTAAAAATAAGTGTACTCTGTTTCAAAGTGACTTCAAAAGCCAGGAAATTTGCCAGAGATCTCATTTAGGGTCCCTCAAAAGGAACACAGCATCTAAAAATAATGTGTGATGGGGTGGCATTTTCCAAATGCATGCCACAAGTGTATCTCCTTTTATACTAGGTAGGAGAACTGGACAGACTACTTTGAAAATCGTCAAAAAAAAAAAATCGTTGTTTCTCTTGATATTGAATAGCAAGGTAGTACCAGTGAGCTTGGGAGTTGAAAGGGTCATGATTATGTACTAATTTTAGAAATAACCAATGCAGGATAAGCATAATGCTCTCAGAAAGAAAGATTAGACAATTGGTTAAATGCTTATTCTATCTCCTGTACATTAAAATATATCCCATGCATACATGTTCACAAATGCAAAATGTAAAAATAGCATTAAAACCCTAAATAGAAACAAACCATCTTTGCAGTTCAAAGTAAAGAATCAATTATTAGTTGAGTGTGGAATTTTCCCAACCTTCAGAGGAATCAGAATTATTAATGACAACCTTTTCTTGATGAGACACTAAAACTTCCTAAAGAATTTTTCCAGAGATATATGAAAATCAAGTCATACAATTAAATAACCTTAAAAATGTCAACCTTACCACAAGTATGTTACAAAAATTCATATTGTCTGCTTGTGATAATGAATCATTAACTTGTCAAAATTTATATTCACTTAGAAAGGGAAACACATTATGGGTATGATGGCGCCAATTTCCTCAAGCTCCTGATGCTTTGGCTTTCTCGTTATGATAGACTTTAACCTATCACTATGAGTTAAAATAAAACTTTTTCTTCTAAGGTACTCTTGTCAGAATATTTTACCAAAGCAATAGGAAATGAACCTAAGACCATCATTCTCACTGGAGTTATTTAACTGGTGTAATTGTTAATAAAATATACACATTACAAAATTCAATGAGGCTGGAGAGATGGCTCAGCAGTTAAGAGGACTGCTCTTCCAGAGGTCCTGAGTTCAATTCCCAAAACCCACATGATGGCTCGCAAATCATCTGTAATGGGATCTGATGCCCTCTTCTGGTGTGTCTGAAGACAGCAAGAGTGTACTCATATACATAGAATAAATAAATAATTCTTTTAAAAAAACATCATTGAAATGGAAAGTGAAATATAACATTCATGCTGCCACCCATTCTAGCACATGCCTTTATTATTTAATTGAAGGATGACTCAAAGTAGTATTTGCATCAGAATATTTATTTGCAACATATCAGAGTGCCATCAGGAAATTTTGTGCCATATGTCTCAATTGGGAATTTTATTCCTATGAAGAAATGTCATAGACACAGCAACCCTTACAAAGGAAAGCATTTAACAAGGGCTGGCTTATTGATCAGAGGTTCAGTTCGTTATTTTCATGTCTGGAAGCATGGTGGCATGCAGGGAAACATGCTACTGGAGAAGGAACTGGGAGTTCTACATCTGGATTGGCAGTCAGCAAAAAAAATATAAAGAGAGAATGGGCCTGGCTTGAACATTTGAAACCTCAAAACCCACCCGGAATGAAACACCTATTCTATCAAGGCCATGCCTACTCCAGAAAAGCCAAACCTTGTAATAGTGCCATTCTCTGGTAATGAAGCATACAAACTCATGAATCCAAGGGGACCATTCTTATTGAAATCATCTCTCAGGTTACTCTCCATGTTGGAGCACAAGGATATAGAAAACATCACATAGATGTGCAAAGCTCTACTAAAGAGCATCCTTAGTCCAGGGCATCTCAACAGGAAAAGTAGTAGATCTCTAACTGTTAGAGTTCATAAAAACAAAACAAAACAAAACAAAACAAAACAAAACAAAACAAAACAAAACAAAACAAAACAAACCTCACTCACAAAGACCACAGAGATCACCATTGCTGCAAACTTCATGAGGATTTTTATTGATCCAACGTGTTAGGGACTCCCCTCTCAACTCATAGGCCAGAGGAGAGACCCAGAACAAAGAAAGAACACATCTTTATATCTTTGTAAGAGGCAGATTTGAGTAGCGGTTCTCATTGATGTAACAAGTAACCCTTTCAGGCATTGGTTGGTTTATATAGTGACTAAGTAACCCTTTGGCCTAGTAACTCACTTTGCTTGCCCCCATGGTGCGTTATTATGATTTGGTCAGCTTTTAGCTATTAACATCACAGGGAATCCTAGCAAGGTCAGGGAAGTTTGCAGTCTTTTTCAGAATTCAGTGTGGGGCAGGGTAGGGGGATTTCTTTGGGAGCTACTATCTTGTTATGGTTATTTTTTTGAGAACAGCTAATATTATTTTGGCAGTTGCAAGCTTAGTCATTTTGAAAGCTAAAACAACGTTTTTACATTTGTTTAGTCAGCCAGCTTTCTTATCTGGCTCTTCACTTTGCCTGCTAGTACAGTTTGGAAAGTCCTTTTCAAAGGGGGAAGGTACTGGGTGGTCTTGAATTCATTTTGGATATTACATAACAAAGTAGCTACAACATGTATTTATAAAGATATATGCAAAAAAGGAAGGAGCACTAGCATTAAGAATCTTACTTAATTTTCAAATAAAAGCAAATATATAGGTCCCATACTTCTTGCCAAATGGCAACCTTAATTTTTTTTTTTTTCAAAATCTGTCAGGCCATGAAAACCTTGGTTTAAGATTCTACTAGCCTTTACTCACTGAAAAACACAGTATATTTCTCTATTTAAGAAATTGTTTTAATTAATACCTTAAAAATAATAGTGTCATTTGTATTTAATATGCTAACAGTATTATGGAGTTAAAAGTAATAGGACTGTGGAGTTGAATGAATGAAAATAGTAATTATAATAATAGACTTGCAATGTTAAAGGAACTGCTTTTTATATTCATTTAAAATATTCATATGATGACATGAATTGGCTTAGAATTGTAGTCTTTACAAGTCAGAAAGAAACAAAAATCAAGACTTAACAAATAAGAACATTTAAAGCCAAAGTGAGATTTTTTTCCCTAGTTTATTCAATTAATTGATAGCATTTGTTCATTAATTTAACTTATTTAGTGAACACATATTTTGAGAAACTATCTTAGATGGTGGAGAATCTCCAGACAATGGAGACATGGTCCAAACTTACATGTACTTAAGTACAAGGAGCATAGATGTCTTCCAATGCTGTTACCCCAACTGTGATCACACATGACCATGCGTGAGTATGCAGAATTCTGAAGATGATTGGAACTATGGAAAGGCAAAGGTCATAGGGAACAATTCGGATAAGACCTACTTGGAATTGGGTGGTATCCACTGAAAAAGTTAGAAACATGAGCAATGGGGAAAGAAAGAGATTAATTTGGCTAGGTTTGTAGGATTATCAAGTTACATACTGAACTGTGATGTTATAGTGAGCTCATAATGTAAAGTCTGTGGTTCTATGCAAAAAATGAATGAATAACTGTGAATGTTTGCCAGATAGAAAAAAAATAAAGTCATAAAGAATATTGCCTCAAAAAATTAGTGTAACCACAGACTATAAGACAGCTAAGCAGTCAAAATGTAGAATAGGAGTAACAGCAGAAGGTCAAGTTAAGAAAGAGCACACAAAGACAGAGGTGATGTTCAGCATCTCCCGTGTGCTTCTCTATCGACCCCACAGGGACTGAATTCATAAAAAGTGAGAGAAAATCAAGCTGACTCCAGCTCCTTGGTATGCTTGATTGAAAGGGTTATGGGGGAGAAAGTGGGTCAAGAGAGAAGAATTTTAACTTGGAAAATACTAACTGTAGAGTCCAAAGTTCACCTTTCCCAAAAGTTACTTAATTAACTACCTAAAAGTTAGCCAATAAGTAATTTGTTAACAGTTAGCAATTAGAGGTGTGATATAGCATATTCTTCATGTTTCAAATCTATTTTTATATTTCAAACATCATTATGCAATTACATCATTTCTCCTTTTTTATTCCCTTCAAACCCTCCCATCTAGTCCTTTCTTTCTCTCTGTTAGGATGCCCTACTCTCCCCACTCTATCCCAATCCCCAGGCTTCTACAGGAAGGCAACTACTCAAGTGCTACACACAGAGGTTCCTCTAGGTGTGCTTTCAGCACTTACACAGACTTTCCCCACGGCTCATCGTTACTAGTGCCTGTATTTTTGGAACATGTGTAGGCAAGAGTGGAATAATGAAGGACTTGGGGTGTAAGGAAAGATTGTTTTCAAAATTTTCTTCTCTCAATGTGATTAGTTGTTACTTTAAAAGAGCATTGCCTGTAAATATCTTTGTTGTAGCATTTGATTTTTGCTTGTTTACTTCTTTTATTCTCTATATGCATGTGTCAACAGCAGTATCTGTTTTTACCATAGTAAGCATCATATTATCTACTTTCACATTCCTTTCTCCTACCAACATTCCAAAAGCAGTTTCCTTAAAGATGATGGTAACCAGAGTATTTAAGTGATTCCATACCAATATTAGACCAAGGGCTGTATATTTGACTTTCATTAGGTTTTGTTGTGGTTTAAAGAGGAAAGGTGTGGCTACCAAACACAAAAAATTTATTGATAAAGATACATTATTTAACACCTATTATAAACCATCCTGCCATGATGACTACGGGTTATTCAATTTTGCATACTGTATGTGTCAGGGAGCTCCTTAAATCATCTCTAGAGCTGACTGTAATTCCTTAATACGCAAGAGCCTGATGTTCCAGGGACAGGATTAATTGCTTCTATATCTCTCAGATCTTCATGGAATCACGGGAGATTAAATAGCATATCTGAAGCAAGCACTTCATAGCAGACCCAGCATTAGTCGCTGTACTTTGCTTCTAGGTTATGTTATTTCTTCTGCACAGAATAAGGTCCCACTTCTTTGTTAGCTAGTGGTGCATGATTAATGGTGTGAAATGCTTGCTAATCTCATGCTTCTAATCTTCCTGTTCTCCTAGAAGAACTTTCTAGATATCTTGTTCTGTTTTCCTTCTGAGACAGTTGTGAGAAATCAAAATGGTAGATTGCATTTGTAAATGTTGTAAGATGCTGAACTGCACCCAAGTTAGAAGTTTAGGCACTCATAGGGTGTAGTAAGTGGGATACAATTGTTCTGCTCCCCCATGTCTCACAGCAGACTCACCAAACACATATCATCTCCAAAGCAGACTTACAAAGTTTCATCATTAACAGCCTAAAGCATTTTATATCCATCCAATCACCCAATTATTTCATCCAGTCACCTCCCTCAGGGAAGCAGTTAACAATGGATGTGGCTTTAGGATGGTTCTGCTGAGCTGCCCTCCTTCCTTTCATACAAGCCAGGAATTGTGTTGCTAGGAGCAAGAAAGTGATCCTCTTTCACATCCAAGCCTCATGCCACCAACAATAAACATCATTGGTCATGTGAAGCAGGGACACAGATGCAGATATAAGATATCTTGGCTAGAGATAAGGCTAGGAAAAAAGGCTGCCTGGGGAAGAGGGACTATATTTCTAGCTTGTTGGCTCTAAGCATTTGTCAGCTTAGCTTCAGTCACAGCAGCAGAAGGTAAGATACAGAATCTGTATCACACTTGTAAAAATCATTTTGAGTCCCCTGCCTTCTGTTCTTATTTTCTTAACCTTAGAGCAATGACCAAGTGTGAGAAATTATAACTGGCATCAATGAGTATGAAATAAACCAATCCCTTGGTAGCAGCTTTCATAAAGATTGATTAGGTAGGTGTTTCAGGAAATAACAAACATAACAAAAAGCAAGCAAACAAACAAACAAACAACAAAAATAAAACAACCCAAGCCAGGCACTGGTAGGCATGGCTAGTCTGTTCTCATCTCCTGGAGACTCTCTGATTCAGAGCTCCAAAATCTCTCCACCCAATTCAATAAGTTCACACTGGCAGCCTGTTACCACAACAGGCCACACTTCAAATTCTCATGGCCTTTTGGGGTGAACTTCTTGCAAACGTACAACTTTGCTGCTGTACATTTCTCTTTGGAACCCAGTTGAGCTGCCACGTGAAGGAAAACACAAAAACTTAGTTCAGAATCAAGGGTAACTCAATCAATGGGTGCAACAATTAGAATCCTAATCTCGTAAACCATGTTAAATCCTCCAGTGGAGAATCCTGGTGGCTTCACCATCTAAACTGGGGGTCACTAGTAGCTATATCTTGTCTTCCCTATGTCCCTGTCTAAAAAGCCCATCTCTCTCTCTCCTGCCTCTTCCTTTCTCCAACCTGAAAGTCCCACCTACTCACTCAGTGATTGGTTTCTTTATTCATTAATGGAAGGTTCACAAGAAGTCACCTGAGTATGTGACTCATTCCTCATTCCAGACACTCTCTCCTGGGAAAACAGAATTAACATCAAAATACAAACAGCACCAGGGTCATCCACAACACTTCCCCCTTTCTGCCCAACTAAACGACTCTTTTATCTCAGATATAAATTGAGCACAACTATTGCCATTTTGTAATTTACAAAGTACAAGATAGATGTACTACCCAGTCTGTCTTAGTCAGGGTTTCTATTCCTGCACAAACATCATGACCAAGAAACAAGTTGGGGAGGAAAGGGTTTATTCGGCTTACACTTCCATGCTGCTGTTCATCACCAAAGGAAGTCAGGACTGGAACTCAAACAGGTCAGGGAGCAGGAGCTGATGCAGAGGCCATGGAGGAATGTTCTTTACTGGCTTGCCTCCCCTGGCTTGCTCAGCCTGCTCTCTTATAGAACCCAAGATTACCAGCCCAGAGATGGTCCCACCCACAAGGGGCCTTTCCCCCTTGATCACTAATTGAGAAAATGCCTTACAGTTGGATCTCATGGAGGCATTTCCTCAACTGAAGCTCCTTTCTCTGTGGTAACTCCAGCTGTGTCAAGTTGACACAAAACTAGCCAGTACAATTGACCCCTTGTCAACTTGACACACAAACACATCACTAGTAAGCCTCAACCCTTACATTCTTATTCATCCCCAAGGTCTAAATAACTTTAAACATCCCACAGTCTTTACATATTCTTAAAATTTCAATCTCTTTAAAATATCCATATCATTTAAAATCCAAAGTCTTTTTACAATTAAAAGTCTCTTAACTGTGGGCTCTACTAAAATAGTTTCTTCCTTCAAGAGGGAAAATATCAGGGCACAGTCACAATCAAAAGCAAAAGTCAATCTCCAACCGTCCAATGTCTGGGATCCAACTTACGATCTTCTGGGCTCCTCCAAGGGCTTGGGTCACTTCTCCAGCCATGCCCTTTGTAGCACACGCATCATCCTCTAGGCTCCAGATGCCTGTAATCCACTGCTGCTGCTGCTCTTGGTGGTCATCTCATGGTACTGGCATCTCCAAAGCACTGCATGACCCCTTCAGTCCTGGGCCATCAATTGCAACTGAGGCTGCACTTTCACCAATGGCCTTCCATGGCCTCTCACAGTGCCAAGCCTCAGCTGCTCTGCTCAACTCCTTCATGCCTTCAAAACCAGTACCACCTGGGTGACCCTTACACATTACCAAGTCCAGCCACAGCACAAGGTACAACTTTGGCTATATCTGGAACACAGCCACTGTGCTCTCAGAAAACACTTCCCAGAAGATGTCACCTCAATGATGCTGGTCTCTTCTTAATCACCGCTAATTTCTTAGCTCCAGCTAACCAGCATCAATAGTCCCAGTAATGCAAAGTTTTTGCTTTAGTAGTTCTGGTATCTTGTTAATCACAGCTGATTCTTCAGCCCCAGCTAACCAGAACTACAGAATCTTCACAATCAAAACAGCAATGGCCCTGAAAAGAGTCTTTAATTTTCCCTCTGAAATTTCACAAGCCAGGCCTCCATCTTCTGCACTGTTCTCAACATTATCTTCCAAGCTCCTACAAAACATCTGACAGAGCTCTTAACAACGAATGGATCTTCAAGCCCAAAGTTCCAAAGTCCTTCCACAGACCTCCCCAAAACATGGTCAGGTTGTCGCAGGAATACCCCACTCTGCTGGTACCAATTTGTCTTAGTCAGGGTTTCTATTCCTGCACAAACATCATGACCAAGAAACAAGTTGGGGAGGAAAGGGTTTATTCGGCTTACACTTCCATGCTGCTGTTCATCACCAAAGGAAGTCAGGACTGGAACTCAAACAGGTCAGGGAGCAGGAGCTGATGCAGAGGCCATGGAGGAATGTTCTTTACTGGCTTGCCTCCCCTGGCTTGCTCAGCCTGCTCTCTTATAGAACCCAAGATTACCAGCCCAGAGATGGTCCCACCCACAAGGGGCCTTTCCCCCTTGATCACTAATTGAGAAAATGCCTTACAGTTGGATCTCATGGAGGCATTTCCTCAACTGAAGCTCCTTTCTCTGTGGTAACTCCAGCTGTGTCAAGTTGACACAAAACTAGCCAGTACACCAGTCCATCACTTTTGTCAATTAAGTAGAATGCTCTCTCATCTATCCTAACTTAAAAGACTTATAAACCTATGTTATATCCTGGTTTAGCTTGTATACTATCTGAAAACTATCTTCTCAAATATGTTCTCTCAATGTAAATAGCCTGGGTTGGCTATGAACTATAAGTAGTCTTTCAACCCTGTCAGAAATTCAAGAGTGACCAATACTATCTGAAAATATAGGAAGCCTAATACAGCTTCTAGAACTGAGACAAATTGCAGAGACAACTACCTACCCATACAGCCCAAGTTGGAGCATCAGTGGTAATAGTGTGTTTTAATTACCAACAAAAGAATTAACAAGTACCTACCACTTCCCACAGACACTCTCTGCCTTCTCCTCTAGCCTATGCCCATTGCTTTGTGATAGACATTGAACCTAGCAAACTCTACCATAGACACCCAGTGGACACAGTGGGCTGGGACTCAGGTAAACAATTTTCAATATCTTTCCTACCCTCCATTATGATATCTTAGGACTTCTTCTTAGTACTGTAGCAGCCTGCTTAGAGAAGCCCCTTCTCCCACCCCATCTTCATTGCCTAGGACTCCATCTCTAGGTGTAGAACCTGGGGACAACCTAGTTCTCTCATCCCTGTCTCTTCAGACTTATTCTTTCTCTTTCTGCTGCCCTCTTACCACTCTACTTCTACTCTCTAGGAAATTTACATCCTAGAGTTGACTGCATCCAACCAGATCTTTCTGCAGTATGCTCAGCCTTTCATCCTAGCCTATCTACACTCCTTTTGTCATCCACTTACCTACAGAAGCACTTTACAAGAAATCCCACAGCCACTACACTTCCTAGGGTCTAAAGGAGGCAACAGAAACTAAAGAAAGGAATACCTACCCCACAAAGACAAGACTATGGAGGGATTTTAATCAAGCAACATGGCTGCTATGGCAAGGGAATCATGTCCAAAGACTTTCTAGGTTTGTGTGATCTGGTTGGAGTACAGACACACTTTTAATCCCAGGAGATAGAGGCAATCAGATCTCTCAGTTCAAGGCCAGCCTGGAACAGAGCATGCTTCAGGTAAAGAAAAGCTTTGTTGAGCTCTCAGACTGCAGAGGGTAAGTGAGGAAACTGCAGAAGTGACACAGCTTTTGGGAAAGGCAGAAGCAACACAGCTTTTGGGACAGACACCCATTTTGGGCTTCAGACATCCAGGCACCTTCCCTGCCAGAGGAAAGGTAGTTGCCTAGGAGGGCTCTGACCACCAGAACAGGTGAGGGAGCCATCTTGTGTCCCAGGTCCCTCAGAGACCAGTCTGCCCAGGTGAGAGTGCGGACTGCAGAAGTGGCACCACTTCTGGGACAGGCAGAAGCTACACAGCTTCTTGGTCAGGACCTGTTTTGGGATCCAGACATGTGGGTGCCTTCCCCACCAGAGGAAAGGTGGCCGCCCAGGAGGGCTATGACCACCAGAGTACGTGAGGGAGCCATCATGTGTCCTGGGACCCTCAGAGACCATTCTGTGCAGGTGAGCGATAACTGCAGAGGTAACACAGCTTCTGGGACAGGCTCTGTTTCAGGCCTTCATCTTCAGCCAGGAGGCAGATCTGAATGTTAGACCTCTGTGCACCTTCCCTGCAAGAGGAGAGCTTGCCTGCAGAGAGTACTCTGACCACTAAGACTCAGGAGAGAGCTGCACTCCTGGGACTGGTGACAAAGGCTAACAGAATCACAGGAGGAACAGGCTCCAGCCAAAGACAACTATAACAACTAACACCAAAGATTACCAGATGGTGAAAGGCAAACATAAGAATAGTACCAACAGAAACAAAGACTGCTCACCATCATAAGAACCTAGCTCTCCCACCTCAGTCAGTCCTGGACACCTCAACATACTCGAAAAGCAAGATTCAGATTCAAAATCATATCTCATGATTCTGGTAGAAGACCTTAAGAAGGGCATTAATAACTCACTTAAAGAAATACAGAAGAACACTGCTAAACAGGTAGAAGTCCTTAAAGAATTACAGGAAAACACTGCTAAACAGGTAGAAGTCCTTAAAGAGGAAACACAAAAATCCCTTAAAGAATGACAGAAAAACACAACCAAATAGGTGATACAATTGAAAAAACCATCCAAGACCTAAAAAGGGAAGTACAAACAATAAAGAAAACCCAAAGTGAGACAACTCTGGAGATGGAAATTCTAGGAAAGAAATCAGGAACCATACATGCGAGCATCAGCAACAGAATGAAAAAGATAGAAGAGAGAATCTCAGGTGCAGAAGATTCCATAGAGAACACACACAACAATAAAAAAAATGCAAAATGCAAAAAGATCCTAACTCAAGACATCCAGGAAATCCAGGATACAATGAGAAGACCAAACCTAAGGATAGTAGGAGTAGATAAGAATAAAGATTTTCAATTTGAAAGGCCAGCAAATATCTTCAACAAAATTATAGAAGAAAACCTCTCTAACCTAAAGAAAGAGATGCCCATGAACATACAGGAAGCCTACAAAACTCCAAATACACTGGACCAGAAAAGAAATTCTTCCCGACAAATAATAATCAGAACAACAAATACACTAAATAAAGATAGAATGTTAAAAGCAGTAAGGGAAGAAGGTCAAGTAACATATAAAAGCAGTCCTATTAGAATTACACCAGGCTTCTCACCAGAACTATGAAAGACAGAAGATCCTGGACACATGTTTTACAAACCCAAAGAGAACACAAATGCCAGCCCAGGCTACTATACCCAGCAAAACTCTCAATTACCATAAATGGAGAAACCAAATTATTCCATGATAAAACCAAATTCACACAATATCATTCCATGAATACAACCCTTCAAAGGATAATAAAGAGAAAACACGAACACAAGGACTGAAACAACACCCTAAAAAAGCAAGAAAGTAATCCTTCAACAAACCTAAAAGAAGACAGCCGAAAGAACAGAATCCCAACTTTAACAACAAAAATAACAGGAAGCAACAATTACTTTTCTTTAATTTCTCTTAACAACAATGGAGTCAATTCCCCAATAAAAAGACATAGACTAACAGACTGGCTACACAAACAGGACCTAACATTTTGCTGCTTAAAGGAAACCTACCTCAGGGAAAAAGACAGACACTACATCAGAGTGAAAGGCTGGAAAACAATTTTCCAAGAGAATGGTCCAAAGAAACAAGCTGGAGTAGCCATTCTAGTATCAAATAAAATCGACTTCCAACCCAAAGTTATCAAAAAAAAAAAAAAAAAAAAGGACAAGGAGGGGCACTTCATATTCAAAATCTACCAAGATGAACTCTCAATTCTGAATATCTATGCTCCAAATGCAAGGGCAGCCACATTCATTAAAGAAACTTTAGTAAAGCTCAAAGCACACATTGCACCTCACACAATAGTAGTGGGAGACTTCAACACCCCACTCTCACCAATGGACAGATTGTGGAAACAGAAAATAAAAAGAGACACATGGACGCTAACAGACGTTATGAAACAAATGGATCTAAAAGATATCTACAAAACATTGTATCCTAAAACAAAAGTATATACCTTCTTCTCAGCACCATATGGTACCTCCTCCAAAACTGACCATATAATCAGTCACAAAACAGGCCTTAACACATACAAAAATATTGAAATTATGCCATGCATCCTATCAGATCACCACGGAATAAGGCTGATCTTCAATAACAGTATAAATAATAGAAAGCCAACATTCACGTGGAAACTGAGCAACACTCTACTCAATGATATCTTGGTAAAGGATGAAATAAAGAAAGAAATTAAAGACTTTTTAAAGTTTAATGAAAATGAAGCCACAACATACCCAAACTTATGGGACACAACGAAGGCAGTCATAAGAGGAAAACTCATAGCCCTGAGTGCCTCCAAAAAAGAAACTACAGAGAGCATACTCTAACAGACTGACAGCACACCTACAAGCTCTAGAACTAAAGGAAGCAAATTGATGCAAGAGGAGTAGACTCCAGGAAATAATCAAACTCGAGGCTGAAATCAACAAACTGGAAACAAAAAGAACTATTCAAAGAATGAACCAAACCAGGAGCTGGTTCTTTGAGCAAATGAACAAGATAGTTAAACCCTTAGCCATTATAGAGGGCACAGGAACAGAATTCTAATTAACAAAATCAGAAATGAGAAGGGAGACATAACAACCAAAACTGTGGAAATAAAAAAATATGTATCAGATCCTACTACAAAAGCCTATACTCAACAAAACAAGAAAATTTGGATGAAATGGACAACTTCCTAAACAGATATCAGGTACCAAAGTTAAATCAGGATCAGATTAATGATCTAAAGACTCCCATTTCCCCTAAAGAAATAGAAGCAGTCATCAATAGCCTCCCAACCAAAAAAAGCCCAGGACCAAATGGGTTTAGTGCAGAGTTGTGTCAGACCTTCAAAGAAGACCTAATTCCAAATCTCCTCAAACTATTCCACAAAATAGAAACAGAAGGTACTCTACCCAATTCATTCTATGAAGCCACAATTACTTACTCTGATACCCAAACCACACAAAGATCAAAAAAAAAGAGAACTTCAGACCAATTTCCCTTATGAATATCGATGCAAAAATACTCAATAAAATCCTCGCAAACCGAATCCAAGAACACATCTAGACGATCATCCATCATGACCAAGTAGGCTTCATCCTATGGATTCAGTGATGGTTTAATATATGGAAATCCATCAACGTAATTCACTATATAAACAAACTCAAAGACAAAAAAACACATGATCATCTTGTTAGATGTTGAGAAAGCATTTGACAAAATACAACACCACTTCATGATAAAAGTCTTAGAAAGATCAGGAATTCAAGGCCCACACCTACACATAATAAAAGTCATCTACAGCAAACCAATAGCCAGCATCAAACTAAATGGAGAGAAACTCAAAGCAATCCCATTAACATCAGGGACTAGACAAGGCTCCCCACTTTCTCCCTACCTATTCAATATAGTGCTAGAAGTCCTAGCCAGAGCAATTAGTCAACAAAAGGAGATCAAGGGGATACAAATTGGAAAGGAAGAAGTCAAAATATCATTATTTGCAGATGATATGCTAGTATATATAAGTGATCCTAAAAATTCCATCAGAGAACTCCTAAACCTGATAAACAGCTTCAGTGCAGTAGCTGGATATAAAATTAACTCAAACAAATCAATGGCCTTTCTCTACACAAAGGATAAATGGGCTGAGAAAGAAATTAGGGAAACAACACCCTTCACAATAGTCAATATAATACAAAATAACTTGGTGTGACTATAAGAAAGTGAAAGATTTGTATGAAAAGAACTTCAAGTCACTAAAGAAAGAAATTGAAGATCTCAGAAGATGGGAAGATCTCCCATGCTTATGGATTGGCAGGATTAATATAGTCAAAATGGCTATCCTGCCAAAAGCAATCTACAGATTCAATGCAATCCCCATTAAAATTCCAACTCAATTCTTCACTGAGTTAGAAAGGACAATTTGCAATTTCATCTGGAATAATTAAAAAAAACTTAGGATAGCAAAAACTATTCTCAACAATAAGAGATCTTCTGGTGGAATCACCATTCCTGACCTCAAGCTGTACTACAGAGCAATTGTGATTTAAAAAAAAATGCATGGTACTGGTACAGCAACAGAGAAGAAGATCAATGGAATACAATTGAAAACTCACAAATGAATCCACACATCTATGGTCACTTGATCTTTGACAAGGGAGCTAAAACCATCCAGTGGAAGAAAGACAGCATTTTCAACAAATGGTGCTGGCACAACTGGTGGTTATCATGTAGAAGATTACGAATAGAACCATTCTTCTTTCCTTGTACTAAGGTCAAATTTAAGTGGGTCAAGGAACTCCACATAAAACCAGAGACACTGAAATTTATAGAGGAGAAAGTGAGAAAAAGGCTAGAAGATATGGGCACAGGGTAAAAAGTTCCTGAACAGAACAGCAATGGCTTGTGCTGTAAGATCAAGAATTGACAAATGGAACCTCATGAAATTGCAAAGCTTCTTTAAGGCAAAAGACACTGTCAATAAAACAAAAAGGCCACCAACAGATTGGGAAAGGATTTTTACCAAACCTAAATCTGATAGAGGACTAATATCCAATATATACAAAGAGCTCAAGAAGCTGGACTCCAGAAATTCAAATAACCCCATTAAAAAGTGGGGTACGGAGTTAAACAAAGAGTTCTCAAGTGAGGAATACCGAAGGGCTGGGAAGCAACTGAAAAAAATGTTCAACATCCTTAATCTTCAGGGAAATGCAAGTCAAAACAACCTTGAGATTCCATTTCATACCAGTCAGAATTGCTAAGATCGAAAATTCTGGTGACAGCAGATGCTGGCGAGGATGTGGAGAAAGAGGAACACTCCTCCATTACTGGTGGGATTGCAAGCTTGTACAACCACTCTGGAAGTCAGTCTGGCAGTTCCTCAGAAAATTGGGCACAATACTACCAGAAGATCCACCAATACCTCTCCTGGTAATATACCCAAAAGATGTTCCAACTGGTAATAAGGACACATGCTCCACTATACCCAGAAGCTGGAAAGAACCCAGATGTTCCTCAACAGAGGAATGGATACAGAAAATGTGGTGTATTTACACAATGGAGTACTACTCAGCTATTAAAAACAATGAATTTATTAAATTCTTGAGCAAATGGATGTATGAGTGAGGTAACCCAATCACAAAAGAAGTCACTTGATATGCACTCACTAAGTGGATATTAGCGCAGAAACTTAGAATACCCAAGATACAATTTGCAAAACATGTGAAACTCAAGAAAAAGGAAGACCAACATGTGGATACTTCATTTCTCCTTAGAATAAGAAACAAAATATCCATGGAAGGAGTTACAGAGACAAAGTTTGGAGCTAAGATGAAAGGATGGACCATCCAGAGACTACCCCACCCAGGGAACCATCCCATAATCACCCACCAAATGCAGACACTATTGCATATGCCAGCAATATTTTGCTGAAAAGACCCTGATATAGCTTTCTGTTGTGAGCTATGCCAGTGCCTGGCAAACACAGAAGTGGATGCTCACAGTCATCTATTGGATGGAACACAGGGCCCCCCAATGGAGGAAGTACCCAAGGAGCTGAAGGGGTCTGCAGCCCTATAGATGGAACAACAATATGAACTAACCAGTACCCCCAGAGCTCATGTCTCTAGCTGCATATGTAGCAGAAGAATGCCTAGTTGGCCATCATTGGGAAGAGAGGCCCCTAGATCTTGCAATCTTTATATGCCTCAGTACAGGTGAATGCCAGGCCAAGAAGTAGGAGTGGGTGGGTAGGGGAGTAGGGTGGGGGAGGGTATAGGGAACTTTCAGGATAGCATTTGAAATGTAAATAAAGAATATTTCTAATAAAAAATTAAAAGAAAAAAGAGAAAAAAGAAAGAAAAGAAGAGAAGAGGAGAGGGGAGGGGAGGGGAGGAGAGGAAAGGAGGGGAGGGGAGGGGAGAGGAGAGGAGAGGAGAGGAGAGGAGAGGAGAGGAGAGGAGAGGAGAGGAGAGGAGAGGAGAGGAGAGGAGAGGAGAGGAGAGGAGAGGAGAGGAGAGGAGAGGAGAGGAGAGGAGAGGAGAAGAGAGCTTTTGTTAGGTCCAGGCCTTTAATCCCAGCCCTCAGGAGAAAGAGGCATGCAGATCTCTGAAATCTCTTAGTTCAATCAGTTGAAAGTCAGTTGAGAGTCAGTTCAGTGGAGTGGAATAGACTCTGAGAATTGCAATGTAGATGAAACAAGAGGCGAAGACTTCAAAACATCAATTATGTCTATGTTCAAGGACCTTAAAGATGGCATGAGTGAATCCCTTAAGAGACTAGTCATGACCCAGTGGATAGTTCTACATCAGTGTACATACAGATAAAACTAAAAGGATCCAATAGGTATGAGAGAGAGAGAGAGAGAGAGAGAGAGAGAGAGAGAGAGAGAGAGAGAAGAAGAAGGAGGAGGAGGAGGAGGAGGAGGAGGAGGAGGAGGAGGAGGAGGAAGAAGAAGAAGAAGGAGGAGGAGGAGGAGGAGGAGGTAGGGAGAGAGAGAGAGAGAGAGAGAGAGAGATGAGTTTATGAAGAAAAAAGGTTTTAAATCACAGGGACATTATTGATCGCACCTTTGTACCTTTGCACCTTGTTAGACAAACCTGTTTGGTCTTTTTAATTTTGTCCAGACACACATTCAGTGTAATGTGAACTTTAGAACAACACCCCTTTTGTTGGCATGTTCAATATCTGCCCTTAAGAGTTGTTTCATAAAAATTCACTCTCTAGACCAAAAATAATGGTTTTAAGTGTAGGAAATTTAAAAATGGTTGAACACAGAAATGAAGGCATATTATTCACTGTGGTGGTTTGAATGAGAGGAGGAAGACCATATAGAATATAAAAACATGTCAATGTGGAGAAAGGCATTCTGAAAAAAGGAGAATATTAATAAAAGAAGCTTAGTACCTCAAATAAAATCACAGTTGAGATCCACACCAATAGAATAGGTGAAGAAAGAATATCAGGGTTTGAAGAAAAATTGATAAATTGCTGTATTTATGTAAAATGGAAGAAAAAAAATTTTAAGAACATACCAGACATGGAAAATCAAGGGCACAGTTAAGAAGACAGTGAAAAAATAATGCATTTAGAAGGAGCTGGTGTACAGCATAAGAATATCTTCAGGTTATGAATATGTATCCAGTAAGACGTTTATATTGGTTACCAGTAAAATAATTCCCAAGGATCATAAAATATACATATATTCAGGTACAGAAGCATTTGAAACCTGAACAGGTGCTCTATATTCCTGTAGATAGAAGAGTTGCCAGCAAGCAAACATCAATCACTGGGCATCAACTTTATAAACCAACACAGCAGGAGAAGAAGGAAAGTGCATTAATAGTAGTTGGCGTCAATACCCCACTCTGGCAATGAAAGAATTTTATAGACCAAAATTACCAGTGGCAGACACTAGAGATCACATAACATGACTGACATATTCAAAACATCTCATTCAGCAGCAGCAGAGCACACACACACACACACACACACACTTTTCAACAGTTTCTGGAACTTTTTCCAAAATAACTCAAATGTAGGGTATAAACCTACTATACAAACCAAGAGAACAACTTGTTTCATATCATATATTAATGGAATAAAACTAAAAATCAACATAAAGAGAAACTACAAAAATTCTGCAAACATATGGGTATTAAGCAATACACTTCTAAAGGATCAGACAAGCCCTATAGAAGTTTCTTTCTTAGTGACTGATGGGAAGAACTCAGCCCACTGTGGATATGGATACTCCTAAGCTGGTGGTCCCGGGTTCTATAAGAAAGCAGGATGATCAAGCCACAAGAAACAAGCCAGTAAGTATCATTCCTCCATGGCCTCTGCATCAGCTCCTGCTTCCAGGTTCCTGGCCTTTTTGAGTTTCTTCCTGCGCTTCACTCAATGGACTGTGATTTAGAAAATAAGCCAAATAAATCCTTTCCTCCTCAAGTTGCTTTTGGTCATGGTGTTTCATCACAATTGAAAACAAAGGCAAATAAAAACTAAAACTGGGTACACCAGAATTTGTTCAAGGGAGAGCAGTTGGAAGTGTGGCTATGTCCACAACATCATATTCATCTGTATGAAATGTTACAAGGATGTCTACTAATATTTACAACAATATGCATGAATAATATAATAAAGATAATGATGACTTTTATTTAGAGGTAAATCATTAGTTCCCCAACCCAACACACACACATTCACACACACATATAAGCATAAATAACAACATGGAATCCATCATTGCCAAGTTACTAGTGAATATATAACTCAGATTTACCATACTTTGAAACACAATACTAAGTTTCTAACTGGATTTCAATGTTACCATTTGAGTTTTCATAACCATTAAAGTTCTCTACTGTTACTATAAAGTTGTTACTGCTGTACAGGACTCCACATATTTTGGAGATATAGAAAGAGAACTGGGAAGAACTTACAGAAGATTTTCATACTCTTTACTATGATCAGAGAGAAGAAAAACATATCCAAGTACTCTGGAAATGTGTTTGATTTCTTCTTTTATATTCAAGACTATAATAAAATTATATCATTTTTGCATCCCTTTCCTCCCTCTAAACCCACTCATATGATTTTAATTCCTTTAAGTTTATGGCCTCTTTTCATTAAATATTCTTACATGCATATACATATAGGCACATACATACATATTCCTAAATATACTCTGATTACCCTACATACTGTTACTTGTATGTGTGTTTTCAGTGGTGATCTTCTGGTACTGATTAATCAATTGATCTTCTCTTCCCTAGGGGAAACTATTTCTCCTGATCTGTGCATTCCTTAGTTACCTGCAGTCCTATGTATAGGGTTGAGGCCTCCTGGGATTTCTCTCACCCATGTCTGTTGTTGATGACATTGTTCGGCTCATCTTTTAGAAGTCTCGCTGGTGAGATTTTATGCATATAGCTTTTGAAATTACTAGCAGACACAGTCTCACAGAAAACCCCTTGATCCTCTGACTCTTGTAATTTTTCAGCTTCCCCTCTCAATTTTTATTGTGCCTTGGAGATAGGAGTGTTAATACATGTGTCCATGGATGATGAGCCGTATAACTGAATTTGACTGATTGTGGTTTTTTGTAATAGTCTCCACTTTTGCAAATTATGTATCTTTCATGATAGGAGCAGGTTACCTTTATCTATGGGTATAAGGACAAATATTTAGAGTGTAGTCAGAGATTATGTTGACTTAATAAAGTTGGGTTCCTCCAAGATCTATGACTTCACTAGCAAAAGGTAGTTAGCAAGATTTCCAGCACCAGACATGGTTTCTCTCTTATTGAATGTGTCATAAATCCAATTAGTGAACTTTTGGTTCCCACCAAAGTATATAAACTACTACTGCACCCATAAGGTTATCGTGGCATGCTGATCATGGTGGCTCATAGGTGTTATAGCAATGCAAGACTAGTAGTTGTTTTCACTCCTTGGCAAGTATATATGGGGCCTTCTGGTTCCATGAAAGCAAGTCCTCAGAGAAGAGGCATTCAGAGCAATTCCAGCCAATGGGCCTCTGATACCTGGGTCAAGGCAATAACAATAGTCTGCAATGTTTGGGGAGTCTCGTGAACAGTCCTGACCAACAACTCAAAGACAGCTTTGCCCCTTCTTAGAATTGGGAAGAAAACACCCATGGAAGGAGTTACAGAGACAAAGTTTGGAGCTGAGATGAAAGGACGGACCATCTAGAGACTGCCATATCCGGGGATCCATCCCATAATCAGCCTCCAAATGCTGATACCATTGCATATACTAGCAAGATTTTGCTGAAAGGACCCTGATATAGCTGTCTCTTGTGAGACTATGCTGGGGCCTAGCAAACACAGAAGTGGATGCTCACAGTCAGCTATTGGATGGATCACAGGGCCCCCAATGGAGGAGCTAGAGAAAGCACCCAAGGAGCTAAAGGGATCTGTAACCCTACAGGTGGAACAACAATATGAACTAACCAGTACCCCCAGGAGCTCTTGTCTCTAGCTGCATATGTATCAGAAGATGGCCTAGTCAGCCATCAGTGGAGAGGCCCATTGGTCATGCAAACTTTATATGCCTCAGTATAGGGGAACGCCAGGGCCAAGAAGTGGGAGTGGGTGGATAGGGGAGTGGGTGGGGGAGGGTATGGGGGACTTTTGGGATAGCACTGGAAATGTAGATGAGGAAAATACCTAATTAAAAAAAAAAGACAGCTTCATGGATAGTGCCGGGGTTTGTTACCTAGCCTTTGACAAATTTGGTCAAGGTAAATAATGTTTTTGAAGGTCTGTATTCTGTTTTCAAGTATTTTATTGCACATACTTGAGTCTGTTTTCACCAGGAATATTTGCCCATTGTTTTCTTTTTTGTTGTGTCTTTACCTGATTTTGGTATTAGGAAAATACTGGCTTCATAGAAGGACTTTAGGGGTGCCACCTGTTTTGTTTCTTTTCTTTTCTTTCCTTTCTTTCTCTATTTCTTTATTATAAAAAGTAATTAATAAAGAACTGTCTGTACATATTCTTTGAAAGTCTAATAGAATTTTGCTGTGTATCTGTCTAGGCCTAACCAATTTTTAGCTCTAAGGCTTTTTATTACTGTTTTGTTCTCCTCCTTTGTTGTGGATCTGTGTAGGTTGTTGACTTCTTGGTTCGATTTTTGTAGTCTGACTGAATCTAGAAGTTCATCCATTTCTTTTAGACTTTCCAGCTTAATGGATTACAGGTTTCTAAAGTATTCCCTTTTAATAGTCTGCTCTTTCTCTTTGGTGATTGATATAACACTACCCTGTTCATTTCTGATTCTATTCATTTTGGTCTTTTCTTCCTTTTAGTTAGTTGGGCTAAGGGTCTGTCAATATAGTTTATCTTCTCAATGAACCAGCTCTTACATTCACAGATTATTTGCATTGTTTTCCTGGTTTCTATTTTATTGATTTCTGTTCTGATTTTTATTATTTCTTCCTATTGACTGTGTTTGGATTTGGTTTGCTCTTGTCTGCTAAGTTTCTGAATTGCATCATTAAGTCATTCATTTAATTGTGTTCTTTTTTTTATTTTATTTTTAATGGCACTTAGAACTATCAATTTCCTCCATAGGATTTCTCTCAATTCTTTAAATTTTTTTGATGAAAGTTTTATGCTTACACTTAAACTTGAAATATAGAAACTGAATGAGACAATCAGTTACAATCAGAATTGAGAAATGTTACAATTGAATGCCCTTGCTATGCTATAGAAATAACATGACCAGTGGAGGGATTTTAATAAATTATCTTTCAAAGATTGCTGTTATGAATATCTTTAGTTACAAAACTATTTTTATTTAGCCTACATTCTCTTCAATTCAGCTATTAAATAATTCTGTTAATGTTTTGATGATCCAACATGCCAAAACCTATACACATGTGTGTGTTCCTTATACATATATATAGTCCTCTTTTACAGGTGCCTAATTTTTTAAAAGAAATGAAAGAAAGCACGAATTCCCCTTAAAATAGACAATAATAAAAAGAATTTTAAATCAAAAAATTATTAAAAAGGCATAAACAAAAACTGTCATAAATAATTCTACCTTCAGATCATTCTAACAGTATTGCTTAGAGCCAGTTCTACTTGTGGATATATATTGCATGCAACATTGTCTCAAATTGAATGTGATAAATCTCTTTGTAAACTGAGGACTAAAGGACAGTGTTTCTAAGAAAGGCCAAGATAACCCTAATAGTAAACTTCTGTGCTTTGTCCTTTTGTGTTCAGCCTCTATTTTCAGTCACCCACTGAGATAAACCATCTATTTGACACAATCAGCAATCCTATCAATGACATTGAACTGTACAAGACTGGAATTATGTATTGCTTCAGGATATCTTCCTTCCCAGGGAACATTTTAATATTGATTATCATTATTGTATTTTATCATGTGCCAGCAAAGATGACAACTTTTAAAATCAATTTGCTCTCTGTAGTTCTCAGTAATGATTTTTACTTACAGTAATACCCTTCAGATTTCTGGCATGCTCATCCCTTTATTGAAAGGCCAATCTAAATCTATTATTTTATGACCATAAGTGGTTTCAGTTCCCTGAAATAGAGTGCCACTTGCTTTAAATGTAGAGCTGAACATGCAAGATACTTAGAAAATTTAATTTAAAAGCCTTAGGTAAGTGGCCTCTAGAATGAGGTATTTGTATTCCAAGCTGTCATTAAAGACAACTTGTCATAAGTTCATCCAATATTTTGTTTTATATCACAAATTCCATTAAATTTTCATAAGTCACTGATAAGCACAGCTAATGCCTTCTCCCTTTCAACAATACACCACTCAAGAGCCAAGTTATACTCTTAAGTGGTCTTACTCAAAAGTAGGTTTTCTCCTAGTGTCCATAGTGGAAATGATACTATTTATGAACTGGAATACAAAAGTAACTGAAAAACATGATGATTCTTGAATAGTACTATTTATCATTCAGGCAGTGATGATCTAGTAGGAAGAATTGGTATAATGAAATAACAATATATGTAATTCATACTTGAATGTATGTTTTTATCATAGATGCTTCATGACTATGTTAAATGAGAAGCAGGATATACAAAGAATATAGTCAACATAATTTATATTGCATTAATTATATTTAAATAATGTGTACACACTTTGGAATAAAACTACACAGAAATATGTAGTTAAATCTCATCATATTATTATATGTGCTTGCAGCTTATAATTCTTTAAATTATTTCTCACTTTTGTATTCAGAATAATTTAAACAGTTCTTAAGTATTTGAAAGAAATTAGCAAATTTAAATGATGAGGAAGAATGTTCTCTAAACAAATAAAAAAATTAATTCTATTTTCTTTGAATAAATGATAAGATTTTAAAATATTTCACAAATAATACACCATGTAATTTATTCCTTTTAACTTTAAGCAGCATCATAGCTGTGATGGTTAGTGTTGATTATCAACTGGACAAGAATCTAGACTCACCTTGGAAATGGTCCTCTGCTTATGGCTATCTTGATCAAGTTATCTGATGTTGAAGGAGCTCAACTGCGGGTCAGACTATTCCCTGGTAGGGGTCCTGGACTGTATAAATAGAGACTAGGAACTGAGTGGCTGTGTGTATTTATCATTCTCAACTTTCTAACTGTGAATACACATACCATCTCTCCCAAGTTCCTGCCTCCATGACTTCCACATCATGGACTGTACCTTGGAAATGTAAGCCAAAATAAATGTTCTGCTTTAAAATTGCTTGTCTTAAGAGTATTCCATCACAGCTACAAGAACAGGAATCAGTATTGCTGTTTATTGTTCCAGGATTTCAATAAGAGAATATTTCTGATACCAGCAGAGCAATACTTAAGCAAATAACATATTAAGTCCTGCCAAAATGTTTTTTTCTAAAGTGTCCAAACATTTCTAAGTCTTAGTCTAATTGTGTATGCATGTGTGAGTGTGTGCATGTGTGTGTGCATGTGTGCATGTGTGTATGTGTGTGTGTGTGTGTGTGTGTGTGTGTGTGTGTGTGTCTGTGTATTTCTGTATGTGTCTCTGTATGTATTATGACTTGCAGCACATATGTGCATTAAATATTTATTGAATGGCTTAAAATTAAGACATTTTCAAAGTCATACATACCTTTACACATATTTAATATACATATTTTAGTTAATAAAGATAATTTATGCGATATAGTAGCTTCTTAAAGATTAAAATATGAATTAAGATATTAAATGAGGGCTGGAAAGATCACTCAGTGGTTAAGAGCACTGACTGATCCTCCAAAGGTCCTGAGTTCAATTCCCAACAACTATGTGGTGGCTCACAACCATCTGTAATGTGATCCAATGCATCTGGTGTGGCTGGAAACAACTACAGTGTACTCATATAAATAAAATAAATCTTAAAGACTGAACTATTTTTTAAAAGATATTAGATGAGAAGGAGATATCCTGGTACAGTAACTGTAACAGTGGAGTACTAGTTTGTGAGTATGAAAGGGTGAACAAAAGAGAATCCTGGAAATTTCATTTCAAAAGAAATTATTCCACATATAAATTTTGGAAATCTTTGGGAAGGAGAGTGAACTATAATACATTATATTTAAGGGGAGATAAAATGGCAGGATATTTTAAGATGGAATATTACAAGAGTGATTTTTAAAAAGCATGCCTCCTTATGGGGTAGTTCATTAAAACTTTGTTTACAGTGATGATACAAGCAGGTATTCTAAGGGGAGGTGAAACATTCCATCCTGTAGGAAGTGAACAACTCAATATGTTCAGGATGTCCCTGAAACCAAGTTCACTAGTCCCCTTCCTCCTCAGACACATATAAACAGTAAGGACTGCTGGGACTCTCGTCAAAGCTTAGCCGTCTGGTAAGGGCTCAGAACTAGCACTGGCCAAGCTGTCTGGATGAAATATTGATCAGCTGACCCATGGGAGGAGACAGACACCAGTTAAGCCATGTGAAGGAAGCAGAGACTAGCTGAGCCATATGGAGAAAGAGATGCTCTGCTCTAGCTGGAAGTTCAAACCAGCTGAGCCACCTAGAAAGAACACTTCAAACTCACCTCCTTTGGACTTTGGTGGTATTTACTTTGGGCTGTTGTTTGTTTCTTATTTGGATAAGTGGACATTTGTTCAAGTCTTCCAAGCAGTAGTATCACACAACAGATACATACATACATACATACATACATACATACATACATATATGAGATGAATTCAAAGAGTGGGTATTGTTGTGAAAGAGTGAAAATTATTCACAATGGTTTACTGATGCTTTTTCTATGTGAGGAAGCAATTTATGGAATCTACTTTTGCCTCTTGAATCTGACAAGAATCTTGTGATTCCATTGATCAAAGGACCTTAACACATAAAAAACAGAGACTACATAGAAAGAAAGTACTATCACTAATGTGTTCATAGCAAGAAAAGCAGAGAGGCTAGCATTGCATCCAAGTTAAGAGTAGCATGAAAAAAATTGAAAATATATTTAACTAACTCTCTCTCTCTTTCTCTCTCTCTCTCTCTCTCTCTCTCTCTCTCTCTCTCTGTGTGTGTGTGTGTGTGTGTGTCTGTCTGTCTGTCTGTCTGTCTCTCTCTCTCTCCCTCTGTCTCTCTGTATCTCTCTCTCTCTGTGTGTGTGTCTGTCTGTCTGTCTGTCTCTCCCTCTGTCTCTCTGTATCTCTTCGTCTCTCTCTGTCTCTCTCTCTCTGTCTCTCTCTCTCTCTGTGTGTGTGTGTGTGTGTGTGTCTTCTTTTGAGAAAAAAAGAAAGGTGTAGTAAATCATTAGAATTCTGTGCTGAATATATTCCCTATCACAGGAAATCAAGCAAAGGTTGTTAATCCCAGAGAAGGACTATGGGAAGTCCTCTGGCCTTGTTTGTTATTCTTAACCTGACTGTTCCTTTATTCTCTCCACTGCAGTTTAATTTTTCAATTTGAGGCACCATTGCTATAAAGCATGCCTCATTACCTTGTGGGAGGTAGCTGGTATCCATTAATTCAGTTCTTAGTTCATTTGCTTTGCACACAGTCATAATTAGCTTCCAAATAACATAGGTACCTTCAATAGATTTATGACTTCAATTTTACTCTATATTTTCTTTTTTATCCTCTTTTTCCTTTTCTGATATTCTATAGAAGTTAAAAATTAAAAGGGCACAGTTGCTTTGGGGAGTGATTTCAAATTGAAATTTTCAGCATTCAGTTGTGGGATTTGGGCATTACAATAATTCTCTTATCTTAGAAACTTTGTTTAAAAGGCAAATTACTGAATTTTTAATCCTGATGAAAATATTTTAGTCTTTACACCATAAATTCAGACAAAGAGGAGCTTGCAAACTTCACAGGATGTCCAGCATCCTGTACTTATTACGTCAATCTGCACATAAGGTATAGACATCATCCTTGAAATACTGTTTTCATATGAGAATTATACTACATATACAAACACCAAGTCTGTGAATAGATATGGATATTGTGGTGGATGTAAAACAAAATCATTGGTTTCACTTTGTAGTACTCACATGCAGAAATAGAACCTATTTCCATTTCCCATGAGTTGGGCCATAGCCATGAAATTCCTTTGGTCAAGAGACTTTAGCACATATGACCTTGTCTTCACTTGTTACTTTTGGAACCCTGTATGAAGCAGACTAGCTTGATAGAGGTGGAGATATGCAATATGATCCCCTCACTTCATGGGGCCAACTCTGCCCATGTGAATGGAACCACCTGCTAGCGATCAAATTCCAACCAACCGCCCAGCTGACTAGAGTCCCTGGAGAGAGCCAAGTGCGATCCCCAGGATGGCCAGGGAGAGGTTAGCCTAAACTGTTGAACCACAGAATCATGGGGGAAGAGAAACTGATCTTTGTTTGATAACACAGAAGTCCCATGCTTAATAATAGCCATAGTTTTAGAGTCAATGATAGAAAGAACTAGCAAGGCCATTGCTAGATCATAGCCCTAATACTTTAAGACACTGGTCACTCTAAGACCTCAGAGAAGCAGCCTGGGCAAATCAGGCCATGACCAGTGCAATTAGTTCCCTGAGACAAAAGACTGAAAGGCCCTGCAGTTAACACACAGTCTCTGAGAACAGAAAGAAACAAGTCTAACCTCCATATTGTAAAGATCTTCACTTTATCTGTCCTAATAAAGCTAATTATGAAGGGTAATTGGTTTTAGTTTCCTTCCCTGAGCTTATAGCCCTGACTGCTAATAACTATGGCAGAATATAAAAACAATTCTATGATATAGTCTGGACAGACCTACACAAAAGGCACTTAACATATTAAATAGCCACTAAATATGCAACACATCGCACACAGGGGAAGTGTGGTAGCTGATTTCAGTTGTTAATGCATTCACTTGACAAGTGCTGGTATACACACAACTCTGAACAGCTGTGGAGGCTTTTCCAGAGGCTGTAAGATTGTGGGGGCTCAAGTATGACCAATGATTTAATTCCAGGATGGTTCAAAATTGTGAATAGAATATTGAGAATGGAAGAACTGTGGAAGGCAGTGCCTACCTGAATAAAGTATGTTATAGGATATACTTTTGAGTAGAGTATCTTGGTCCTGGCCCTTCTTGATATTCTGTTCTCTGCCCCTGGCCACCATTAGATTCCCACCCTGACACTTGAAATGAAGATAAAGATGGAGTAGGTATTGAGGGTATGGTTAACCAATGGTTGTCTCATCCATGACCCATCCCATGGGAGAAAGTCTATCCCTGACACTACTAATGATGCTCTGCTATGTTTGCAGACAGTAACCTAGCATAACTGTCTCCTGAAAGACTTCATCCACCAGCAAATGGAAACAGATGCTGAGACCCACAGCCAAACATCAGGCATAGCTCAGGCAGTCTTGTGGAAGAGCTGGGGAAAGATTGAGGAAGCCAGGGGTGTCAAGAACACCATAAGAAGATCTACAGAGTCAACTAACCTGGGCCCAAGCGGGCTCACAAAGACTGAACCAAAGAGCATGCAGTGGCTGAATTTAGTGCGCGCACACACACACACACACACACACACACACACACACACACACACACATTTGTAGCAGATATGCAACTTGGTCTTCATGTGGGTCCCCTAACAATTGGAGCAGGACTATCTCTGATTCTGTTGCCTGCCACTGAATTCCCTTCCCTTTACCTGGACGATCTGGATAGTGGGAGAGAAGATGTTTAGTGCTGGGACTAGCTGTCCCAGGGTAGGGTGATAACCAATGTGGACCTGCCTTCTCTGATGAGAACAGGAGGGGGTAATGAGGGGAGAGAGGAATTGCAATTGAGATGTAATATGAATAAAAAATAAATAAATAACGAAAAATAAAACCAGAAAGAAGCCACAGGCCAAAACAAATCCTTCTTTCCTTTCCTTTCCTTTCCTTTCCTTTCCTTTCCTTTCCTTTCCTTTCCTTTCCTTTCCTTTTCTTTTCTTTTCTTTTCTTTTCTTTTCTCTTCTTTTCTTTCTTTCTTTCTTTTTTTTATTAGCACAGAGGTTCAAAGTCTGACTAACTCTATGGGTAAGTAACCAAATGTGGCCATATCCTTGAGAAGTTCACATGACAAAATCTCACTTCTCCTCAGTCTTTCCTAACTTTATCAGTAGACAAATTAAGCAATCTCTTTATATTGCAAACTCCACACAATGAGTCATTTACTCTTTGCAATAGTTGAATCACTTAAACACTCATCTGACTTACTTAGCCTAATTTTATGTTTAATTCTAAGAGAATGTGTGATATAGATTACAAGAGCATGTGCTTTGATACCAAATAAAAACAAAACAAACAAAATAAAACAACAACAACAAACAGTTTCTGCAAACAAAATTGTTGATGCAAGTCACACAGTCAGCACAGACAATAACTCAAAAAACTAAGGCATGCACTACCTCTGAAGGTTCATAGTGCATCAGTTTATACAGTGTATGATCCCACCCCCTTTTATTATTCAGCTTTCCACAAGTCTGCTGAAGCAGGCATGGATACAAACTACTTCAACGTTCAGAGATCATTAAAAAATAAAATTAAAAAAAAACATAATTGTCCTCAACTTAAGAATACCTAGAACAACTGAGAGATTTAAGCATTCCTGTGAAGAATTGTATGTTATGGATATTTTTAGTTCATCAAAAAGTCTCAGAACTCATGAGTCTTTGTCTGTATATGTTTGGGAAAGCTTCAATAGACATGATTAGCTTCTGAGTCCTCCCAAAATACTGTTGGAAACATTAAGCTGAATGCTCCCTTACTACATGAGCTGGAAGGACAAGCTTACCAGGTAAGAAGAATAGTGGACACAAGGCATGGAAGCTAAAGAAAAGAACCACAGCAGAAATACCCCTCCCAGGAGCATGGGCTCTAAAGGGAGGAAGGAATGGATAATGTGCTTGTTATACATAACCATCAAAGCTTAGAGGGAAATGAGGACATGATATGGATCTATAGTTTCACCATCCCACCGTGATCAGGGGAGAGATGATTTTCAAAGAAAATAACCTTAGCAATATGCTAATTCAAAAAAGGAGAGAAGTCTGGTCTGGTGCCTCCTGGTATTGCTCAGCGAACCTTGCATGAAATGATAAGGACCCAATTATAATCATGGTGTTAAAAAGAAAGGAGATAGAGAGCACAAAAGACACACCACAGGAAAATCATGGAGCCATAGACTATTGGAACTAGAAATAAATATATTGATTCTCTGTCTTTGACAGGCCGCCTAAGTCCAGAGTTAAGACATGGCAACAGTCTAATTATAAGCCTCAGACATTTGGTGGGAAAAGACCACACACCTAAATTCAAAGCAGTCTTTGCTCGTTCAAGGGCTGCATCCCAGAAGCAAGTTAGAGAGTGCTCCACTACCCCGTGCATGGGAACACATGCTGCAGTCCCTGCTCAGCATCTGGGTTTCTGTTATTCCCACTTTAAAGATGACTGCAACTATAAGAACTTGAGTATCTGCTTCAGGATATCTTAGCAAGTGGGGAACATACTGCTACTTTAGTATCAAGACTGTACATGTATGCACATATACCTCACACATGTTTGTGCCCAAAAGGAAATTTTTCTCAGCTTATCACATCAGAAGTCCCAAATAACTGCAAAATAGAACAAAAGCATGAACCTCAAATGTTACATGCACGATGGTGACATCCCTCAGAGCCCATTACAGAGGTTCTCCATTCTCAAATATCATTCAAGTTTTAAAGCAGAGTAACTAAGCATAAGCCACAATGAAAACTGGCAACTGTTTCACTGGTCTACTACTGATTTCATGACAGCATACTAAATAATGCATTTAACTCAATGTGTACCAATCAAATAAAAATGAAACTGCAATCCCAATTTTATTAACAAAGAAACATCTTATAATTTAATATATAATGAAGTTATGAAACTGAAAATATCTTTTTTGGATAAATATAGATATAATATAAATAGGGTATGTTCTAAAAAATACTGACTAATGGTTTTTGAATTGTATTGTCTCAGTTCTATAACTGTTGAGTAAATTAATAACTACAAAGAATATTCATGTTTTATAATGACTTAGATTACAGAAAGGAAATAGCACTACTGGGTATCAGTCAAGTGTTGTTTGAACGTCTTAAGTGTTTGCAAATTAAGTCTATCTTAAAAAGTTAGTTTATCAGAGTGATTTTGAACCTCCAAAGATAAAAATAATGAGGACATGTTCAGATGACAATAGTCTATGGGAAAAAGGAGCCCCAACAGTCCAGGTCTAAAATCTGTACTTCCCCTCTGCACATTGGGGAGACTGCAATATCAAGAAGAGACACTTGACTGGGTGTTTCTGGAAGTCCTAGAAGGGAGAAGCAATCTCCTGTGCTATCTTTTTCTATCCCTTTCTTTCAGGATTGCCTTTCAGATGGGAAACTGCCAGTCACATTAATAGCTTCCCTAGACCTCTGTGAGATGCCCAAGCCTGTACCAATGTTCCACTTCTGAATTCACAAAGTCGCCTATCTTAGAGACGGAGCTATGCCACTCTCACTCTGGGCTGAGAAATAAGTCTCCTCACATACTCTTTGCATTTCCGTAGTACTATCCTTGGGGCAGCCTAACATTTCACCCAAGTAAAACATTCCTCCCAAAAACAACCCCTGTATTCTTTCCCCTCACTCACTCGTGTTCAAAAACCACAATGTGCTGCAGCCCTATTTTCCTCCTGGCCTTTATATTCCCCCACTCCTTTCCAGGATCCTGAAATTCAAAACTTCTTCTGCTTTGAGGCTGGTGAGATGGCTCAGTTGGGTAAAGTGCCTGCTGTCCAAACATGAGAACCTGGCTTTAGATCCCTAACCCCTTCATCATATCTGCTTGTGGCGCTGTGTAACTTTGATTCCACTACTGAGGAGGCGGAGGCAGATGGAATACTAGGGCTTAACGGACAGTTAGTCTGGCCAAATCAATGAGCTTTGGGTTCAGTGAGAGACCTTGTCCCACAAAAGGGAGGGGTGGTTAGGAAGGACACTGACATCTATTCCATATGTATGTACACATATGTGCATTTGACTGGACCAACTTCCCACACCTGAACACACACAAACACACACACACACACAAACACACACACACACACACACACACACACACACTTCTTATGCGTTAATCTACAACAAAATTCTTGTGCACAGTCATATATGCTGATAGTCACACTCGTGGGTTACCACGGCTCATAGCTCAACAATGAGGCACTTGCTCCCACTGTGACCTCAGCTAGGGACTGACTAAGTGATTTTTACGAGTTGAATGTAACAAAATAAATGCATACATAGAAACACAGTTACAGAACATGCATAGAGACCAGCAAGAAGGGATTCTATACTTGCAGGAAATGGTTCTTTCTATCAATTCACCTATCTCATGACCTAAGAGAAAAGGAACACTGCTAAAATCACCTGCAGAGGGAACACTGGCTATTTGCAAAGGTGTAGACTGGAAATTAATGGGCTGACATGGTTTAATAAGCCTTTTATTCTCTGAATTGAGAATCCATTCCCTACTTGGTTAGTTGGCCTCATAGAAATTCACTTTTCCTTGGATTTCTCTTCTGAGGAAATGCTTGTAGCATTATGTGGGAGCTCTAAAACTTTCAGCCGGGCAGTGGTGGCTCACGCCTTTAATCCCAGCACTCAGGAGGCAGAGGCAGGCGGATTTCTGAGTTTGAAGCCAGCCTGGTCTACAAAGTGAGTTCCAGGACAGCCAGGGCTACACAGAGAAACCCTGTCTCAAAAAACCAAAAAAAGAAAAAAAAAAACTTTCAGATGTGCTTTGGGTATAAATGAAAAAAAGTCATTATATTCTTTATGTCATTTAAAAAACTTGAAGGTGATTTGTTTAAATATAAACTACTATTTTACTATGAAAGAACTTGTGAAATTACTGAGTTATGGTGTTATATGTACAGAATGTGAACAAATAAAAGTCGATCTTAAATTACCAAAACAGCATGCTAGCGCCCTACACATAGGCACGTGCATGCATGTGACATAACATGATGTCATATGTGTGTGCTGTTGATGCAAACAAAGTAATACTTTTTTCCTAACACATTGCTTTTGATAGGTTTACTTGGATACACATTTCAAATACAGGTTTAGGGTTTAGTTCATGGAAACATGAGCAGATTTTTTTTCCCCCATTAATTTATTCATTCACTTTACATCCTGATCTCTGACCTCTCCTCCATGTCCCACCCACCCCCTGTCACTCACACACTACCTTCCCCCATCCAACCTTCTTTGAGAGGGTAGAGGGCCCACCCCTCCAGCTCCCATGCCCCACCCCATATCCACCAGATTTCTGCGGTGCTAGGTTCATCCTCTCCTGCTGAAGCCAGACAAGGTAGCCTAGTTAGAGGAACAGGATCAACTGACAGGCAGCAGACTTAGGTACAGCCCCTGATTCAGTTGTTGGGAAAATCACATAAAGAGCAAGTAGCACACCTGCTACATATGTGAGGGGGCATAGGTCTTTGGTTGGTGGCTCAGTCTCTGAGAGCCCCAAAGGATACAGGTTAATTAGTTCTGTTCAGCTTCCTGTGGAGTTCCTATCCCCTTAAGGATCCACAAACCTTCCTCCTATTCCAGTAAGAATCTCCAAGCTCCATGCACTGTTTGGCTGTGGGTATCTGTATCTGTCTGAGTCAGCTGCTGGATGGAACCTCTCAGAGGACAGTTATGCTAGGCTCCTGTGTTCAGGCATAACAGAATATCATTAATAGTGCCAGGGATTGGTGCTTGCCTGTGGAATGGGTCTCAACTTAGGCAGGTTGACCATTCCCTCCATTGGGTGAAAGTTTTGTAGGTGGATTAGTATCCTTATTTCTGTATTGGGGTCCTGCCTGGCTATAGGAAGTGGCCACTTCAGGTTCCACATCCCTATTGCTAAGAGTCTCAGCGAAAGTCACCTGATAGATTCCTGGGAGCGTCCCCTAGCCCAGGTCTCTGGCGTATCCTAGAAATGTCCCCTCCCACCACCACCACATCCTCACTAGCCACAGATTAATTTACTTTAAAATTGACAGAGATTCAGAGAAAATATTCTTGAATGTGTTTTTAATATAAGAGTTACATAAAATTTGAAAATAAAGATGGTCACATTTATCATTTGGATTAATAAAACAAATATAGTAAGTTTAAATATGCAGAATTTTTATTAATTGGATTTATTAAAGTATTTGAATATACATTTGCTACAAAACCTATGTCATAACTCAAAACAGGAAGATATCTACAAAAATAAACATTCTTCTAGGTAAAGTAGTAAAGATGATTCTTTAAAAGACTAGTGAGATTTGTGATGTGTTTTCAGATAGCCTGTGCCTATTTCATCTGACCTGTGTCTCAAGAAGGTAGATGCAATTATGAGACCAATCAAGTCCAAACTTCTAGAGACAAATAAAATATGTGGAGATACTACATATGAAAACAGGAAGACAACAGTTATGAGAGAGTTTGTTATTCAATGTTTGAAGAAGTTACTGTTTGAGGCCTAAGAATAGATGTGGTAGAGGCAATAGACTCTGAGGTGCCTGTGATCTCTCTCTCTCTCTCTTGATTTAATGGAGAAGAAAGGGACTGTATCTCTTCCAGTCTCTAAGCATCTCCATTTGCAACAGGATAGTCCCCTCAGCCCTTTGGATTTGCATTTGCTGTTCCTAAGATCTCTCTCTCTCTCTCTCTCTCTCACTCTCTCTCTCTCTCTCTCTCTCTCTCTCTCTCTCTCTCCTCTCCTCTTCTTCTTCTCCTCCTCCTCCTCCTCCTCCTCCTCCTCCTCCTCCTCCTCCTCCTCCTCCTCCTCCTTGGAACAACAACCAAGACCTTGCAGATCTGCTAAAATGGCAGTTGCCATTGCAGACTGGTTTTTTGAATCTGCAGACCTCGTAGGCCATGCTTTCCTTTGGACTCTGGACTCCTAATCCTACCTATATGCTATGGCTCTGTAAGACAAGAGCTACTCCTCTCCTGGTTGGTCCTCTGGTAAAAATTCATGAGCTTGAAGTAATTGTTCACTTGGGAGAGTACCAGCCCAGCATACATGAAGCCTTGGGTTAAATCACAACTACTGCATGAAATTAAGTGTGGTGGTTCAGACCTATGCTCAGGAGGTAGAAGCAGGAGAATCAGTAGCTCAGGGTCATCCATAGGGAGTTCAAAGCAAGATACAGACCATCTTAAAATTAAACTAAGGGCATAGCAGTGCTGTTACAGGACCTGAAAAGACAGTTTCTAATGCAGTGTTTCTTAAACCTTTTCCACTTAGTGAATCATTTTGCCTAAACATATTTTTACAAGTCTTGGATATATAATTGTATAAAGTAAGCATACAAATTAAACAGATAAAAAATTATTTTAAATTATTTAAAATGACTCTTTAGCATGCATACAATTTTACCATTTATTAAAGATGAAAGTAGATTTGCAGACTAATGAGGATATGGTTGTTTATTTTTCCATAAAGAATTACATCTTGGCTGAATGTTAAATATTACTGAATTTAGGACCTCTTCAACATTTGTCAAAATTGATCAATATTTTTACTTTATAATGGTCAATGCCTAGAGTGCTAATTTGTATGCATACATATTATAAAATCACAGAAATTCATTTAGGACTATTTCAAAACTGTTTTAAATCCTGTCCAAATCCTAACCCAAAATATATTTAAGATTTTTTTATATAAAATACAAATCGGAATCTCTACCTCAGTTGCTCAATCAAGCATCCTAACACAATGCCATCCAAATATACTAAATCCTTAAATGTGGAGCAATGATAGTAGATTTTAAAAGTACTTAAGGTATTTGTTTATTATAGTCATACGGTTTCTATCAAATCAGAAAACTGATCACATAGAAAAGAAAAGGGGAAAAAAAACCCACTGTGGTTAGTAATGTATGGCAGACTTGAATCAATGCCTCAGTTTGGGGCAGTGTCCACTGGTGTGATATGGTATGAGAGTGCATGCTGTGTGTTCAAAACCAAGGCTGCAGTGAAGCCTCCTGATACAAATGAGAAGGCACAGTCAGAAATACTTCACATCCACTGTGTTTGACCTTAAATTGTCCTTCAGTAGTTGCACCTTCTGTGATCTTTCACTGATGTTAAAATACTCTTTTTTTTTTAAATACTCTTAATACCTTCATTCAGACAGAGAATATACACATGGTGTCATGGCCACAGCCTAGGTGTTCCAGACAAATGTAGTGAGAATCTGAATGCCTGACAGCCACCACGAGCCTAAGGAATTTCAACCAGGCCATTTCAAGTCTCAGTGTTCAGGGTCGACTGGCACAAATGCTAACTCTGTGACTTCTTGGGGAAACCACTCCTAGTGTAGACAGGAAAGCCACCATAAAGATGCGCCTTCCACCTGCTAACTCACAGGCTTACTGGCACCAAGATGGCCCCGCTGACCACATCCTTGGAAGATTTGCCATCAGACACAATGAGAATAAAGGGAAGAGAGGTGCCTTTGCATCTCTTGATACCCAAGACTCTGCTAGAGACTCCCCTTCTAACCACAGGCTTTTTTCTGGGGGCTTTTTGCAAACCTTGATCCACTTGAAAGTACAATTTTATTTCTAAAGAAAAAACAGCCATAATATCAAAGCCTGCGGCTAAGAAAATATTTTAAAGGTTAAAAAAGTTTAAATATTTCTGTTAAACAGGGATTCTCTTAAAAATCCTGAGCAAACACAAACTGTTATGGCAAGGCATATATACTCTACTTATCTTCTCCCAGGAAAATGGGGTGATAGTTTACAGAACCAACCAGGACAGAGACAATAAATGCCCTTGGTGTTTTAGGCTAACTTCTAAAATGGGGCACATGTAACTCTTCGGATGTACATGAAATGAATACTAATTAAGGTATTTGCAAAAAACAAACGTTAATTAAAAGAATACAGCTGTTTCAAAGGGTAATTTTTTTTTAATTTTTTTATTATTTTCTTCATTTACATTTCAAATGGTATCCCAAACGTCCCCTATACCCTCCCCCTACCCTGCTTCCCTATCCACCCACTCCCACTTCTTGGCCCTGGCATTCCCCTGTACTGGGGCATATAAAGTTTGCAAGACCAAGGGGCCTCTCTTCCCAATGATGGCCGACTAGGCCATCTTCTGCAACATATGCAGCTAGAGACATGAGCTCTGCAGGTACTGATTAGTTCGTATTGTTGATCCACCTATAGGGTTGCAGACCCCTTCAGCTCCTTTTAGGTCCTTGGGTACTTTCTCTAGCTCCTCCATTGGGGGCCCAGTGTTCCATCCTATAAATGACTGTAAGCATCCACTTCTGTATTTGCCAGGTACTGGCATAGCCTCACAAAGGTTAACTTTTCTAATGTATATTAGCCACACACTGCTAGCAAGCCTGTTATTGCCCTATTTAAACAAAACCAACAGCACTGGCTTCCTGTCATAGGACTTCCCCCTTCCCACTCTGAACATCTAGGCATCCCATGTCCCAGAGACATCTTCCCTGCCCCACCCTTCTCTATTTCACACCATCCACCCTGAAATCACAACTGTGCTGGTTAGGTTTTTGTCAATGACACAAACTAGAATCAACTGAAAAAAGGGAATCTCAGTTGAGAAAATACCTCCATCAGATTGGCCTGGAGGCAAGCCTGTGGGGGCAATTTCTTGATTGATGGTTAATGTGGGAGGGCCTAGGCCATTGTGGGCAATGGCATCCCTGGGCAGGTAGTCCTGGGTTGTATATGAAAAGAAAGGCCATGGGGAGAAATATACGATATACAGCACCAAGCCTCTAAGTCCTCTGCTTTGGTTCCTGCTTTCAAGCTCCTGCTTTGAGTTTCTTCAACAGTGCTCTGTGTTATGAACTGTAAGCTGAAATACACCCCTTCCTCCCAAGTTGTTTTTGGTCATGGAGTTCTATGACAGTAGTATCAAACTAACTCAAACAATAGCCATGACATGCTATCATCCCTCTCAGTCATAGGGATTCCCAGTGTTGCACTCTCAGAAAAATCTCCCAGGCAAGGCTGGATCTCCTGGCTGCAGTGCTCCCACACCTGTCAGAGATGCAAGGAAGCACGGAAAACATCCTGGGATGAAGTTCTCGATTTATCACCCTCTGCACTGGCTTCAATGCCATTCTCCAAATGGTCCATGATTTCAGTTGCCAGAAACTGTTTAGTGTTCTTCTGTTCCCTTTCCACGGGACTGATGAAGTGGTGGTACTCCAACCTTCTCTTTCCTCTTTTTCACTTGCTGTACCTCCTTGGAGTGAATGTCATACTCAGAAGAAATCTAGGCCTTGCTGGTTCAGCAACCAAAAATGTCGAGTTGCATGCAAAGTTCAGAATAATTATCCAATTTAGTTGAAGAAAATGGAAAAGTGAGCAATGACTAATTTTATAATTTTTTTAATTTAAAGAAATAATATTTGGAATGCTAGCATATGTAATGCTAGTCCTCGGAGCCTTGCATGTTTATTCTGTAATCAGAAACAGATTTTGACATTTACTACCATGGTGTTGTGCAAACCATTGCAAAAGCCAATGTGTCTCTCCAGTGTGGTAGCACAGCAGAATCATCCAGAGGATATAGACACCTAGCCTTGTCCTTGTCAAATGAAAAGGCATGAGATACACTTTGACAACAGCACAGTCCATTCAGGTTTCCAGAACAGGAGTAGCTCATGCAGGACTCAGCTGAACTCCAGGGAAACAGAGGCAGGGAAGGTTTTTAACCCTTGTGCAAGTTAGTGGATGCAGAGAGAGGTCCTTTTCGGGGAGAGTTCAGTATAGCTAGGCCCCTGATGTTTTCTAACATCTCCTACAGAAGTTAGGCTGTCACCTGATGTTGGAGCTATTATTTTAAAAACTTCCTTAAGCCAAGTGAAGCTGAAAGGGACACAGGTCTGTCTCTATCACACATTATTGAGTTTCATTAATCTGTGAGGTTGACAAGTAACCAAGTTTAGAACCAATGCTTTAAAATATTTAGAAATGGTATAAGAAAAGACCCCTACCCAAATTATATGTAGTATCAACAAAGTAATAAAATTATATCTCATTTGTGCCCCAGCTTGCCACCTATGACAGTAAAACCAGGGTAACTTTCATGTGGATAAAAACAAACAGAACACAAACAAAGCATGAGGAAGCATGGGGTAAGTGGAGCTTACTAGTTTTCTGAAATTCAAATTTTATTGGGCAGTATGTCTACTTGTAAGCTCTGGAATATTCTCAGGTGAACACTATGCTCATGATGATGTCAAAATTTATTGGGTGGCAATAAATTCACAGGCTGATCTGTTTCTTCGCCTCTAACTTATCAAGTAGAGCCAATTTCTCTTGATGTCTGGACGTTGGTGATCTTAGTTACTGATATTAGCCATCAAGTCACAATTGAAACATCTTACAATCATGTGTATGAATGCTTTGGGAGTTTTCCTGTAAGTCCCTTGAAACACACCTAGTGGTAGAATGTCAGGTCAGTAGGGTCATCAGCACAATAGTTTTAAGCATCCTTTTCACACTTTCACACTATCCAAGCCAAAGTGTTGTCTCCAGCATTGGTTGATGTGTTTGATCGGCACTATGTATATATATATATATATATATATATATATATATATATATATATATATATATATATACATATATATATATATATATATGGCATATATATACACATATGGTTTGAAGACATGCTTATGCCCATATGTTCCTAGTGTATTTTTGATACCTTTAGAGGCAGCTTCTTCTTACTTGTAGGAATAAGCTATCCTCTGGACTACTGTACCTTGTGCTGGGCACACCCACAACAGGATGCAATCTCTCTCTCTCTCTCTCTATTATTTACTTTTAAATGCTGCCAAGTTCTGCTTTGCACAAAACAGTCTCCCAGGCCAAGGTACGGCTTATGCCACTGTTTCACAAAACCTGAAGTAACTCAGAGCAGGGTGAAGCCTGATCTCCACACACTCCTGCTGGGATCTGCACAGCTTTGAAGATTGACCTCATTGAAGCTGTAGGGAATTGAGAGATGAAGAAATGACAAGACACAGAGATGCTGGGATTTGGTACCTAATGAGCTTTAGGGGGTGCCCATCAGCAGCGTGGAAACTCAGCACATTGATGGTATACAGCAAAACTGAATAAGGAGGTGGACTTATAAACAGCTGAGCCACAAAGTGGGTTAGCTAATCTTGTGGGGGAAGGGGGCATGGGGCATGGTTCTTAGCAGGGGAGCAGTCTCAAGCTGTAGTCACCCTAGAAGAGAAAACTGTGATTGATGATTTCTATATATATTGTCAATACCTGAACTCAGAGCATAAGGAATCCTTACCATTCCCAAGGGTCTGAGGCATTGCGGTATTTGACATGGCCAGGATACACTCATGTCAACAATACACATTCACTCTGGGACTTATCTGCTCCTAACAGGACACAGGAAATGGCTAAGTAAAAAAATCCAGAGCAAGGCCAGGATATCTTAATGAAGAATTGTCTCAAGACATCAAGATGGATGGGAGGGTCCATCCTGTAAGAACTGCCTTTCTTAAGCATCCCCTTCACTGTGCAGAAGCCCAAAGGTGCAGTCTCATGATGGCTCCTGGGGTCATACCTCCCTCTCAGCCTTCTTTTGAGGAGAAAACCCTTTCTGCCCAGGCTGAAAGGGTTTATGGAAGTCACTTGTTCTCCTCTAAATGTTACAAGCTCAGCAGGTCAAAAAATAAACCTTTGTTTAAAGCAAAATTCAAAAAAAAAAATCAACATTCTTCAAAAGATGTTACAAAATATGGTCCCCACTGCACAGCCAGGGCTTCCAGATCCCACCAGGTTTCAGTTTTGTGAATATTTTATCAGCCGTTTCAACAATAGGGTTCAAGTGACCTGCTTGGCTTATTTATCAAAGGCATCTGCTGTTATTCCATAATAACAAAAGTGGGCCTGCCTGACAACTTAACAGCAAAAGCCTTTTCTTTGAATCGTATGCTTTAAAAGTCTGCCAGGTAATTAACTTCCCAGCAGTTTGGTTGGCAAAGTAATAAGACAGGCAGAAGGAAGCTTTCATTAATGACTGACCATGGAAACTGTAGTTAACGACTGTCGAGCTAATGTAATCAGTAATAGAAGGCTGAGTGGAATGGGCTGAGTAGAATGTATCAAAGCAGAAGTCATACATAGGAGCTACTCTAAACAAAAAGCAGAGGACAGAAAGCAAAAGCCACCCAGGACAGAGGGCAGGACCTTAATCCCAGCACCCAGGGAGCAGAGGTAGAGGATTGGAAGTTCAAGTTCAACTTGGGCTACATAGCAACACTGTCTTGTTTTATTTATTTTATTGGTTATTTTATTTATTTAAAATTCAAATGTTGTCCCCCTTCCCAGTTAAACCCCCATTGCCCCTAGTCACCCCTATTTCTATGAGGGTGCTCCCCCACCCACTTACCCCCTCCCATCACTGTCTTTAAAAAGGGGGAGAGAGAAAAACATTGTTTACACTTAAATTTCACATAATGAGAAGATTCTGTTAGTTGTACTGTCAACTAACTAGAGAGACTATTCTCACCTCAAACAAAGAAAAGAGTGGACTTAACTAGAATCAAACACAAATCATCATGGCCTGGGAGCATAGATTCTGGTTTCCTAAATACCACGCTCCAACATGGTAACTGCTCAAAGAAGTTTTGTAGCAGCAGAACAAAAGAAATCAAGACACTTTCAGTGGAAACTCCAGGTAGATGGGATACAACAAAGCAGGGAAATCTCTTGCTGTTGAGTTCAGACTCTACCTGACTGCATTCCTAACCTTTGGCTGGTGGCAGCTAGGGGTCTTTATGTGAATCAGTGGATTCACCTAATGGTCAAAAAGATGCTCAGTCATTTAGAGAGGAGGATAGCAAACTGCTATCCTTGACCCAGACTTGCAACATCACTCAATCAACCTTTGTAGTCACAGTTTCTTTCCAGGAATTCCCTTTTACATTTTCAAAATTTGACTACATAAAAGAACACCCAATCATGAAAAATAACCAAATTCCACTTGACAAGTGATCTCAGCTCCAGTGTCCAGGTTATCTACACAGCATGAGGAGAAAAAGTTCATGGAGAGAGGGAGGAGAGGGGAGGGGAGGGGAGGGGGGGAGAGGAGAGGAGAGGAGAGGAGAGGAGAGGAGAGAAGAGAAGAGAAGAGAAGAGAAGAGAAGAGAAGAGAAGAGAAGAGAAGAGAAGAGAAGAGAAGAGAAGAGAAGAGAAGAAGAGAAAAAACAGACCTTCCCTTAAGGATGACTGCTCAGTTTTTGTACATGTGTACTGCTAAAGCAAAGAGTGTTTCAAATGCCCCATGTAAGAGTCCCTAAATAGCAATGACTTTTTCCTATAGATAATTGTCTTTTATAGTAGCTACTAATCAAAACTTGCCTTACTCTCTAATGGGAAAACAGATTAAGATATTGCTGCTGAATCACTACATGCCAACTCAGACATAGAACCTGGGGCATTCCATTTTTGTTAGCCTCTTCTAAGGGCCAGACAATGTTATGCCCTTAGGAATTATTTTTAGTAATTTTTTAAAAGAAAAATACAAATAAGATATAAAGCAAAATTAGTCACAAAAAAATATAAATCAGATTTTGTTGTACCTATGGTAACATTAGAGCACCAGCTGTTTTAATCAGGTCTGTAGTTTCCAGTGTAATCCATTAATATTTGTTAATGTGCCTTTTAATTTGTATTTATTAACTCTGAGGAATGAGTAGATGACTCAGTGGCTAAGGGCACTTATTCTGTATATGAAAGGACCTGAGCTTGAATCCCCAGCACTCATGTAAAAAGTTAAACACGGCTATGTATGGCTAAACATGCCTGAAACCTCAGCTGTGAGAGGCAAAGATGGGAGGATACTGAAAGCTAACTGGGCAGTTAGCTTAGCCCAAATCGTAAATATCAGAAGGGCTAAGAAACCTGTCACTCCCAGAGCAATAAGGAAGCAACAGAGGAAGACACCTGCTGGCCTCCACTTTCATGCTATAGCAAAGCACTTCCATATATTCAGAAGCATACAACACATGCACACATAGTACACATATACGTACCACACACACAAACACACACCACAAACCACACACACATACACACTTACTCTCTCTATATAGATAGATAGATAGATAGATAGATAGATGATAGATAGATAGATATAGATATAGATATAGATATAGATATAGATATAGATATAGATATAGATTAGATATAGATATAGATATAGATATAGATATAGATATAGATATAGATATAGATATAGATATAGATATAGATAGATATAGATATATAGATGTGTGTGTGTGTATATGTGTGTGTGTGTGTGTGTGGTTGTGTGTGTGTGTGGTTGTATGGTTGTGTGTATACATATATGCATGCATACGTACATACATACAATACACATATACACCACATATACACACATATATTACACACATATACACACGGGGGGGGAGAGAAAGAGAGAAAGGGGTGCAAATTTAGAAATCTAGGTACATTACTTTTTAAATTAAGAAATGCCTGATACCTTTCTTGTGTATTTTTGTTTACAGCAAACAACTCTCTGAATTAAGAACAAGTTAAGATTTGATTCACGGCTACCTGGGGGTTGGTTGAGAGGGACGGTGGGATCCCGGCTGGAGTGTGGCACTGCCACTGCGCAGAGACGAAGCGGGCAGTCAGAAAATGGGTAAGAAGAGTCGAGTGAAAACTCAGAAATCAGATACTGGGGCTACAGCCACTGTGTCACCAAAGGAAATTTTGAACCTGACAAGTGAGCTGTTGCAGAAATGTAGCAGTCCTGCACCCGGCCCTGGGAAAGAATGGGAAGAGTACACGCAGATCCGGGCTCTGGTTGAGAAAATACGGAAGAAGCAAAAAGGTCTGTCTGTTACTTTTGATGGAAAAAGAGACAATTACTTCCCTGATGTAATGAAATGGGCCTCTGAAAACGGGGCTTCTGTCGAGGGTTTTGAAATGGTTAACTTCAGAGAAGAGGGCTTTGGTTTGAGAGCAACAAGAGACATCAAAGCAGAAGAATTATTTTTATGGGTCCCACAAAAGTTACTAATGACTGTTGAATCTGCTAAGAATTTAGTATTGGGGCCCCTGTATTCCCAAGACCGAATTCTCTAAGCTATGGGAAACATTGCACTGGCCTTTTATCTGCTATGCGAGTGAGCCAGCCCCAACTCTTTCTGGCAGCCATACATTCAGACCCTCCCCAGTGAATATGACACCCCTCTCTACTTCGAAGAAAAGGAAGTACGATGTCTTCAGTCAACACAAGCCATCCATGATGTCTTCAGCCAGTATAAAAACACAGCACGTCAGTACGGCTATTTCTATAAAGTCATCCAGACCCATCCTCATGCCAACAAACTGCCCTTGAAGGAGTCTTTCACTTACGAGGACTACAGGTGGGCCGTCTCTCAGTTATGACTCGGCAAAACCAAATTCCTACAGAGGATGGTTCCTGGTGTCCTTGGCTCTGATTCCTTTATGGGACATATGCAGTCATACCGATGGCCTGAGCACAACTGGCTATAACCTGGAAGATGACCGCTGTGAGTGTGTGGCTCTGCGGGACTTTCAGGCTGGAGATCAGATTTACATTTTTTATGGTACTCCGTCAAATGCAGAGTTTGTGATCCACAGTGGTTTTTTTTCTTTGACAATAATTCCCACGACAGATTGAAAATTAAGCTGGGCATGAGTAAAAGTGACAAGCTCTATGCCATGAAGGCTGAGGTCCTGGCTTGGGCTGGCATCCCAACATCCAGTGTTTTTGCATTGCATTTTACTGAGCCACCCATCTCTGCCCAGCTTCTAGCTTTTCTCTGAGTATTCTGCATGACTGAAGAGGAGCTGAAAGAGCATTTGCTAGGGGACAGCGCCATTGACAGGATCTTCACTCTGGGGAACGCAGAGTTTCCTGTCAGCTGGGACAATGAGGTCAAACTTTGGACATTTCTGGAAGATAGAGCCTCACTTCTTTTAAAAACATATAAGACAACAATTGAGGAAGATAAGATCGACTTGAAATATCCTGACCTCTCTGTCCGGGCCACAATGGCCATCAAATTGTGCTTGGGTGAAAAGGAGATTTTGGAAAAAGCAGTGAAGAGTGTGGCCGTGAACCGGGAGTACTACTGCAAACACATGGAGGAGAGGCTACCACTGTCCAGATACGAGGGGAGTGACCTGGGGCTCTTGGAGGGTGGTGTGGAGGACTCAAGGCTCCCTCAGGTCCTGAGAAAGTTGGAGGAGGAGGCAGGTGTGCAGGAGTCTCTGAGCCTCACAGAGACTGTCAGCAAAGTCAAAGCTGCTGAAAATGGGCTTGTCAATGAGGAAAACTCGATCGCTAATGGGACCAGGTCTGAAAATGAAAGCTTAAGTTCAGAAGAAAGTGAAAACGTGACTGGAGACACCAAAGAGTCTTCAGGCAGCATGGGCAAGGTGAAGGAGCGACTCTGAGATGCTCATGGGATCCAGTCCAGCAGAAGTTTCGGACAGCCCACCACATCACCATGTTCCTTGTTAACATTTTTCTTTTCGCAGAGAGGAACATATGTTTTTGCTGCTATATATAAAAGTGATTTTTAATTTATTTTAAAGATCTAGCTTCCCTATTTGATTAAGATTGCCATCTTGCTTTTGGGCAGAAAAAAGTAGTGAACAGCAGCGGAGAGGAGAGAAGGCACTCTTGAATGACTGCAGACCAGCTGTGGGCACTCACTGCTCCTCCAGGAAAGGGTGACATCCGTGCTCAGCTGTGCTCGCAAGCCTGCTTTCCTCACTCCAGAATGAGTGCTGGCTCTGCCTCTGGCAGCAGATTTGAGGTTGGACTCTGGGTATGGAGTGGATGGCGGAGATGAGGCACAGTGGAGAGAAAGCTGGGCTAGGCCATTCAAATAGAGGCTGGGTTTCTTATTAAGAATATCCCCAATACCAAAAGAAAAGGTAAGGTGGCTTTAAATGGCTTAAAATGTTGTTGATGATGATCCTAATTATATAAACACACACATATATCTAGTGATTTCTAAGGATTTGTTTACTTTTTATGTTCTGTTTTGCTGTATTAAAAACTTGTCCTTTTCCTTAAATCAAAATAGGACTCGAGTCCTCCTCAGTTTTCATGCTGGCTTTGTTTCAGAGGTGCACTGACTCCAGTGGTGGCAGTGGAGCGCCACAGACACCGAAGCGTGGCTCACACGCGGTGTCAAGATGAGGCAGCCCCTGGCTTTCTGGGTCACAACAAGCTAAAGATTTTCAAAGCTACCCTTTTGAGTAAAACCCCTTATTAAAAGAGAAAAAAAAGATTTGATTCACTACACAAAGAAACAAGAGGGGGAAAAGGAAAAAGGAAGAGACAATACTCAGCTTCAGTACTGATCAATTAACACAAAGGCATTGTATCTGTCTTCCTGAATCCAGTATTTTAGTTGTCCTTGATTCTGGGTCCTCATAAATAATGTCTAGTTGACCATGGTTAAGGAATGGTTTCTATGGAATAAAACCCCTTTTTGAAGTTAAAAATAATCCAATTCTTTTAATTTAAGACATCATTGCATTCATTACTCAAAACATAATTTATTCATGATAGAAGATATCAGCTGAATAGCTAATGCCTAATTCTGGAAATGTATTTCATATTCTGAACCATTGGTAAAGTTTCTTTTTAAAACCCTAAAATGTATACTTATTTCACATTCTTATTTTCTTAACAATCTTCAAATCCATTTCTAAGTAAGTTTAGCTCCTATTATATTCTTATATTTAGAGGAATTTTAATCCAGAAACATGAATGTTCTGCCAGTGATCACATCAAAGACTTTGTAGATCTGTGATCTGGCTGTAATTCAGGCATGCCTTTAACCCCAGGAGACAAAGGCAAGCAGATCTTTGAGTTGAAGGACAGCTACTGAAAATTCAAGGTCATGAATTGAAGAGCATTGAAGAGCATGCTTCAGGTAAAGAAATCTTAGGTGCAGGCATGGGGGCACACACTTTTAATATCAGCACTTGGGACACAGAGGCATGCAGGTCTCTCAGTTCAGTCAGTCAGTTGGGTTGAATCCTGTGAGTTGACAGACAGTTCAGGGGAGTGGAGTTTGTGTCAGTTCCATTTGTGATCTGCAGAGACAGTTTTTTTTCACAGGGACAATTTTACAGTTTGCAGAAAGAACAAACTAGACACACATGAAGACTGAACAGATTGCTAGAGTTTTTTTTTTTTTTTTTTTTTTTTTTTTGAGGCTAAGCAGAACATTTTAGTCAGAAGCAGAGAGAAGTCAGTTTGAATCAGTCAGCTTGGAGAGGAGTTTGAACCAGAACAGCTGGGTTGAACCAGCCAGTTAGAATTCAGAAAGAGCTAGAAATGGCAAGCTTATTGAACAGTAAGCCTTGAAGACAACAATTACATAAGGTGAATAAAAGTTCTGCTTATACTTATATGCTAAAGGAAATTATACGAGATCAACTTTTAGACCAAAGATTAAGATAAATTTTCTTAAGTAGAAACATACTAAGAGGAGAAAACTGTTTCATCATCAGCTTTAACCACAGTTGCAAACCATTTGCCTTCCAAGGCTCAGGGATTAGACATCATTAGGTCGACTCATGGCTAAAAGCGCTAGGAAATGAACTTTTCTTCGTCCTGTCATTAAAACACAGTTACACACCGAGGAACACAGAAGGCACACTACAGAAGCCAGCTCTTTTATAACTCTCAATCTGAGACACTTTCTACTAAAAACATGCACAAACGTGTAGGAGCACAGACTCATGCCATGCTGATCCTGTTTTTACTGGCACCAGGCACACTTGACTATCTCTGCATCTGTGAGATTTAAATGAAAATGAAGATTCTTCAGTTTTTAGAATCAAGTGGTTAACTTCAGTTAAATATGACTCCTCTCTCAAGTTCATAGTTTTCCTGAGCCTGGCCTGCCTTTCCATTCACCTTCAACATAGATCTACCCTATGAAGGCTTAAGTTTGTTTTCAGCTGGATATTTGCATTTGGACATGGATTTTCTATGGAGATGGTCATGTCATCCTTGCAACACCTAAGAATTCACTTTAGCTTTGAAGCCATTCTCAAGAAGAATGTTTTATTTCTGATTATTTCTTTATGCTAGGCCACTTACCTACTTTTCTTAGCCAAAGCCATATAAGGTCAGTTTTTAACAAAAATAGTTTTAAATTATTCTATTAAAAAAAAAAAAACCCGTAACTTCAGAGCACAGGCAAATCAGACAAGTCAGTGTCTGCTTAGGAAATCTATGGTCCTGTTGTGAGTCTAGAATTGAGCTTCACAGTAGATGTTAGAACAAGCATGTCAAATCCAGACACCGTCCTTTTTTTCAAGTGGTTATAACTGAGTTATAAACTGACTACAAGTTTCTACAAGTCTGCCTTACAGAAGATGATACATTTCCCAAACATTTGCTTGGGATGAAAAACAAATGTTTCGTTCCGCCCGATTAATGTGAACCGGGACCTTGAATTTTCAATAGTCCAAGATCCCAAATTTGAATACAAGTTCCAACGCATGGTGTACTGTGAGGTAGCTTACAAGGGCTCTTCTAGCTAGAGTCTGTTCCAAGAAACAACAGAAGGGATGTTTTGCAGGAAATATTTAAAAAATGAACCAGCATGCCGCCCCCCCCACCCCCCCCCCCCCCGCACTTGTGCCTGCATCTCTCTGCCCCAGGCTGCCTGGCTGGCCATACACTGGTGGGAAACTGCCGACCTGTTTTTATCTCCTGGAGACTCTGACTCAGAACTCCAAAATCTCTGTACCCAGCTCACTAGGTTCCCTCTGGCAGGTTAATACCATGCCAACTCCATGCTTCAAATCCCCCCACGGCCTTTGTGGTGAGCCTCAGGAAAACCCACACTTTGTCGCCGTACCTTTCTCTCTTGAACCCAGACGAGCCACCACATGAAGGAAAACACAAACTCAGATCATAAGTGACGGTAATTCAATTGCTGGGCACAGTAACTAAAATACTAATCTTGTAAGCCTTACTAAATCTAAATCCTCCAGTGGCAAATCCTGATGGATCTGCCATTGAAACCAGGAGACACTTGTAGCTACATCTTGTCCTCACGCTATCCCTGTCCAAAAGTACCTAACTCTTTCCATCTTCCTCTCTTCCTCTGTCCAACCTGGAAGTCCCGCTACTCAGCCAGTGTTTGGCTCCTTTATTCATTAGGGGATTGGTTCACAGTAAGTCATCTGGGCCATCTGACTTACTCCTTGTTTGAAGGCCCTCCCAGGGGAGCGGAATTAGCATCAAAATACAAACAGCACCAGGCCCATCTACAACAGCATGTCCACTTTTCAGCAAAACAACTGACTCGTGTCTGGGTCAGGATGAACAGATGAAAATAAAAAGTCTCACTCCAGATTCCTCATTCCTCACATGATTTAACTTTACTCGCTCAGTTGTCAACCCACATTTCCTCTGTAAAACTGAAACTAAACTTGGAACCTTACCCTGTAAAAATACTGTGGTCTAATGAACACATGAAGTATTTTTAGCATTATTGCATGGTTACTCTTCACATGTCCATTGTGAGGACATTCTGGGGCCGTACTGTACTTGTGGCTGTTTTTGGAAGCATCCACCATGTTTGTGATGTGGGAGGTAAGTCAGAGGATGTATGCCAATCGAAATTAAACATGTATCAGAAAGTGGGAGAAAAGAAAGGACATGAGAGAGAAGGCAGCCTGTGCTTGTACAGTTTAAGAACACATGAAACCAGATCTTTGGTTCATATGCACAGGAATTTGTTTTGACACATAAGAAGTAAAGGGTGTTTACAAAGAGAGAAAGGAAGAAGGAAGGGATGGAGGGAGGGAGGTAAAAGAGGAGGAAGAGAAAGAAAGAAAGAAAGAAAGAAAGAAAGAAAGAAAGAAAGAAAGAAAGAAAGAAAGAAAGAAAGAAAGAAAGAGGGAGGGAGGGAGGGAGGGAGGGAGGGAGGGAGGGAGGGAGGGAGGGAGGGAGGGAGGGAGGAAGGAAGGAAGGAAGGAAGGAAGGAAGGAAGGAAGGAAGGAAGGAAGGAAGGAAGGAAGGAAGCCAAGTTCAGGAAGTGAATGACGCCTACCCCAGGAAAGAAGGTGGGGGAGGGGTGAGGCACCACCACACAAGCACAGGTGCTGGCTCCCTGCTCCAAAGATCTCTATTCCTTGTTAATTTACAGCCCCATCATAAAATGGCTTTGGAAGTACTCTGACATCCAGCCATGAAGCATAGACAGCACAATAAAACACACAAAGTAGAGTGATATATATTTTTTCTTTATATCTCATTAGCTTTTATAAATCACTAATATTTGGGCAACAGCAACATGAATGAAATACTCCAGAGCATCACTGAGTCCCCCTAGGAATGTTTACTTGACAAAATATGTGCAACTGCTTGACTCATGAAAAGGAAGAATTGAATGGGTATATCCAGTTTTTGTTGTTGTAAAGAGGTAGTTTTTTCTAATTAAACCACAATTTCTCACATAAAATCTATGCAACTTGGATTTCTAGTAACAGATATAAATGCCCAATTCTATCATTATATGAAATTTTGCAAGGATGCCAGACCCTTTGTTCTGTCCCTCTTGATGTGGTCCCTCCTACCACACCCCCTGCCCATCTTGCCAACCAGAGACTTAGCATAGGTCCCACCTTAAAAACAGCATTGTCAGGAGAAAAGATGACTACTGAATAGAAAACAATAAGCAGTTATAAAAAAGACTGAAATTCAGCATGATCAAAGGTTTTCTAAACATAGCTGTGATTTTTCGAATTTAAAGTTGATTCATTGAGACAAAAGTGAATTTTTCTTCTATCTCTTTAGCCATGACATTTTTTTCAAAGTTTTGTTTATTGTATGCTTACAGAGTTTCGTGTAGCCTAGACTAGCCTCTAGTTCCACTATGCAGCTGAAGATGATATTTAACTTCTTCTGTTTACTAACGTTTAGAATCTTAGAGTCTTTTATTTCAAAAACAAAATCAAAATGATTTTTCAGGGAGAGAAGGTGAGGAAAAGATGGGCATGTCCTCATTAATTATCAGCTCCTTCCTACCTCTTCATGTTGGATGGAGAAGGGAGAACATGGAAGAGTGTCACCTCAAGAGCTGTAGTTGGCTCACAGCCTCGTGGGTATGGCTTGCAATCTTGACTTAAGTCACACAGCACTCAGGAAGGGTTCGTTCTAGGAGACAGCTCCATGTCACCAGCTAGTCAGCCCATTTCTCTATGCCCACACACAACATGGTAGAACCAAGCAACCCATTCATCTACAACAAAATATGAAGCTAACGCTGCCCTTGCTTCCTGTGCTGCCAGATGACAAGATAAAAAAAGACAGCAACGAGGGACCCCAAACCCTTGTAAGCCAGCTGGTGCCTGTCCTTTCACTGTCCGTGACATTTCTGAGACAAGCCTGAACCCCGACTCCTCATATCAACGGGACAGGTTTTGTCATCTGCACTGGAGTATAAAGAGAGATCAAGCAGAGTTTGAGCCACAAGTAGACTATGACACATTTCTGAGTTAGGTTAAAATGTCACATGTGCACAGGAAGCAAGTGAATATGTTTTTTGAGGGAGGTGATGTCAAGGCAGAACTGGCATCCAACCCTCTGAGGAGATGCTCCCTGTGGTAATGTCAGGAGCTACGGAAGGTGTTGGTTTGGAAGATGGAGGAGACGATCTTCCCTGTAGCATTGATGGTGCCTTCACTGTCTGAACTGAATTCAGAGTCACTGCTCCCAGAACAGGTGCCCAAGCCAGGGAGGATGCCGGTTCACATAGCAGCAGATGGGCAGTGAATGGAGGGAGGTCCGCTCAGAAAAGGGCTTCCAAGAGACATGCAGGATGGGGCCTCTTGAGCCCTGTCATCCGGGTCGGAGTCTGGTTTCAGTCTTTTCACACTATTGCCACTCTCTGAGCTGTTCAGCTTCACAGCTCCTGCCAACAGCTTTGCCTGGGAGAACTTGTTCTTGGTTTCTATGGGTTTCACAGCCAGCTTCTTCTCTACTTCCTTATTTTCTGCAGAAATCCCAACCTTGTTGTGATTCCTTTTGTACTCCTTCAGATCCTCCAGTTCTTCTTTTCGCTGCTTCTCAATCAGCTCCTGCTGCTGAGAAACCTCATCAAGGAAGTTGGTCTCATCTTCATCTAACCCTCTTGCCATGTTTTTGAATTTAAACTGCTTGCTCCTCATACTGCTGCTTCCTGTCTTTTTGTTCCTTCAGCGGTTCATACAAAGACCAAGGGTCACAGGCCTCCTCTGGACATTCTTCTGGTTCTTCTGGTTTCCACACTTTCTCCTATTCTTCTTGCCTCCCTTTGCATGGCTTGTCTAGTTCTGCCTCAGACACAAACCTCTCTTTGGTGACAAGGTTAACATCGTTCTCTCCATCCATAATGGAATTGTCTGTTCTTGCTTCCAAAGCAGATTTTAATGGAGACTCTCAGGTACTCAAGGTGCTTTAGCAGTCAAGTCCAGCCTGTAAAGCAGGGACAGGGCAGGTTTTCCTTCTGTATTCCTTTTGCCCCTTCAGGCTTCCCGTTCCTTACAACCACAACAGATGTTTAACTTCTGAGCCTCCTGTTTCAGCCTAAATCCTGGGATTATAAGCATGTACCCTGCCTATCTTGAACAAATATTTTAAGGAAATAAATAAGAAACTTCAAGGACAGATATTAATGAATAAACGGCTTATTGCAGGTAAAATAAGATGTCATAGTAATGCTAGTTCTAAATTACTTTTCTCTAACTGAAGAAAAGCTGGAGTCACATATCAGAATGACTTCATAAATCTAGAATATTTTATGCACATATGCATCCTGATAAATTTCCTAAAGAAAAGTTTCTTTCAACTCACTGCTACTTTGTAAAAAGTAAATAACACCCAAAGGAGAACATAGACCATAATGTGGGATAATGAAAGGGAAGCCTTTATAATCAGCATACACCATTTCCTATAGTATAATTAAAGGTAAAGATGATTCCATGGCTGTCCATAACTATCTGTACAGAATGTCACATGTTCTAAGATTTGTAGATGCCCAAAATGCTATGCTATCTTCACAGAACCTACACACACACACACACACACACACACACACACACACACACACACCTACATACTTCAAATCAAGTCCAGATGACTTATAATGCCAAGTACAATTTAGATGCTAGAAAGTCATTACTGCATCGCCTTGGCCAGGGGATAATAACAGAAAAAGTTTAAATGTGTTCACTCTATTATTCTCCATCCATGTCCTTTTGACTCCAAGGTTGTAAAATTAGTTGACATCAAGGACCAACTGTAATAAGAAATCTCATTAAAAAAATACAAAATAGATCATATATACAAAAGCATATTTTCTACTCATTATATGGCATGCTGTTGTTGAGTTTATACCAAACACAGGAATTTGCAACAACAGTGATAACATCTGCATCCTTCATACGGCAGTGGGATCTGTGTGTTCGGAAGCAACAGCCCTTGTGCAACCTGAAAATATTGATTCAACACCAGGATTTACTAAGGTCATTGAAAAAAAACAGTCATTGACAAATCCCAGATACCTTATATTCTCCTACGGTTAGTGCATCTCTCACCATTGGCTTGACCTTGACCAACACTATGCTTTGACTTGTCCTGAGCAGACATAAACAGTCTATTCACCCAAGATAGGGAACTGACTACAGACTACATACATGATTCCACCCAAGTCTAGCTTAGTGAATGTAGTGGTTTGAATAAAAATGACCCATTGGTTCATATAGTTGAATGTTTTGTCGTCATAGAGCAGCACAATTTGAGAAGGAATAGGTGGTATGGCCTTGTTGAGTGTTTTACCTGCATATGTGTGTGTGCTCCATGTATATTCCTGGTGCCCTCAAAGACCAGGAGATGTTGTTGAATCCCCTGAGCCTAGATTTACAGATGATTATGAGTCACTGTGTAAGTGCTAGAAATCAACCCAGAATCTTCTGCAAGACCAACAAATATTCTTAACCACTGAGTCATCTCTCCAATTTCCATTAAAATCCAAAAGATTTTATGTAAACAATTTGGCACAGCGTACAAGATCAATAAACTGTAAATATTTTAGACATAAAATATATAAAAATGAAGTGATTGTTTCCTTCTTGACTGATTTTCCTGTAAAAACAAAATCAATGTTGCAATAAATATTTACTGAGTACACATTTATTACATGAAACCTTATATGTTATGTTATAGCTTTTTAATCTCACAAAGGATTAATACAATATTTATGAGTGGTGTTAGTGCCTAGTATTATAAACCACTGTTCTACTAAAGTTTCTTAAGGGTATCAGACAGCTGGCCTGCACACTGGATAGTTCCAGGTTCATGATTGTTTTCTTGTTCCTGATCCCTGAATGTGATCTCTCCCTGCTCTTTTAACAGGACTAATCTGTCAAACTTAATGTGTCAAACTCAATCATGGCACCGGAATTGACTTTTACATATACCAAAGAGGTAAAGCTTTTGTATAATAATTTTTAAAGACACTAAACAGGGACTAGGAGAGGATGTGAGTGAGGAGGACTTCCATGCCTTTCGTGAACAGCTGGATACCCAGAAAACTCCTGCCTGCATCTGGGTGCTGTAGCCACTTTTTTTCTAGCATAAACAAACTATCTTCTAAAGGCACAATGGCAATCTATTATCCATGTGTGTTCTCTGGGTTGTAATCCAAGTTCCAAGGCAGAAGTCCTATAAAAATAATTAGTTTTACAGAGCAAGGAAGACCTATCATTAAAATTATATGAGAGCAATAATAACAATCATAGCAATGACCTAAGCAAGCACACCAGAGGCAAAGCACGACATAAAATCAGCTACCACCCTGACAGCTTTATCTAAACTTCACATACAAGACAAATGAGAAAGGAAGAAGAAAGAAAATTATAAAGGGTAACTGAATGTTGATCAAAGAACAATCTAGAAATAGATACATGTGGTTAAAAGTAAACATAACTTTTTTTGTTTCAGACCATAAACACCCCTTATCTTCTTCATTCCCAAACTCAAACTGTGACATCAAAACTGTTGTAATGTGTACTCACATCCAAAGTTGAAGGCTTTACAAACTATACTGTCAGCCTACAGACACAGAAGGGACCAAGGGAATGGCAGGCAGGATGGATGTGCCTGTCAGGAAGGGATGAAAAATACCAGGTTCCCACCCTCTCTTCTGGTTTCTTCATGCATCTCTGTTTGTGACATCTTCATTGTACACTTGGCCTCACCTTATAACACGTATGCTGATGGACACTTTGGCCAGCGTCCAACCTCTGACCTCAAAGGCACACACAGATTTTATAAATGACAAAATCAAAAGGGCAATCTGTCTGTGCTTGTCATACCAAACCTGGAGAACAATTATATATATTTAATTACTATGAATTATGGATTGTGTTTATTTTGTGAAAATAGGGAATATCAAATTTTTGAAAAGTATGTTTTGATGTAAATGTAAGTAACATAATTGCCTGGAGTCAGCTTCATTTCACTCATGAAAATATGATCTTAAGTAAAATATAGGTGCTATTGACTCTAGCTATGGGTCACTATATTGTTAATTGAAAATTTAACATTGTCACAATATAAATTATACTATCCATTTTAGTCTACTGTAAATGGACTTTGGAGGAAAAATGTATTTGGAAGACATTTTGGCAATTACAATCTTAAGATCATTGAGATTTCAGCAATGTATCATTTAAAAGAAAATACATGCACATTCAATTAAAAACAAAATAGGAGGTGTGCCTGCCCCCCAATGGTTATTAATGATGGATCTGTAGCTTTTTTTTCTCACTTTTAAGATGTGGTTTGCTGACATCACACTATTACGTTTCTAGGAACAGCAATGAAGACACTTTAGTTGGACATTGGATAATGTAGGAATTGGGGACCTCAGTACCCCATTACATTACAAATCTCTCCTTTTAAAAATTACTATATATTTTTTTTAGATTGCACTATAGTTACCCCATTTTATCCTCCTATTTCCTTCCATATACCCCCTCCTTGCTCTCTTCCAAATTCATGGTCTCTATTCTTACTGATCTTTATGACATGCATGCGTATATACATATAAATTCCTAAAATCAACATGCTCGGTCTGTATAATGACATGTGTATGGGTATGCTTTCGGAGCTGACCACTTGGTATTGGATGACCAACTGATGTAGTCTTCCTTGGGAAATATCATTTCTTCTGCTCTCAGCCATCCTTCATTGCCTGTAATTCTTTGTGTGGGATTGAAATCTCCTCTTCTTTTCTCAGTCTACGTTAGTATGCCCACTGCTGTTGTTCTTATTCAGCTCATGTCATGTTATTATTTTTTACTTCTCCCCCACCCCCCCCAAAAAAAAACAAACCCAATCTTGATCATCAGGTTATCACTAGTCAATGTTTATTTTGTAGTCATTATTTATTTAAAACAAGTGGGAATTGTGAGGGTTTTCTTTTTAACTGTGTGAAGCAATTTGTTAAAGGTATGGATGGTTCATCCAGAGGTGGTTAGTAACATAAGGCTTTCCTTTGGCTCCTCACTAATACATAAAGACACTACAGGAACAACATAAGTGGCCCTGAAATCATCAAAGTAGGGAATTTGCCTTAGCCTTCTCTCTCAGCCCTAAGATTGTAAGTGAACACCACCATAACTAGATCTTCACATGATGCTGAGGCCAAGACCCAGGTACTTAGTATGCTTGCACAGCAAGCAATTTGACACTAGTTCCAGGAGAGGTGGAACCTCCTGATATCTGTAGTCACCAGCTCACACACTGTGCACATACATGCATATACATGTACAGACATGCACAGACATGCATACAGGCAAAACACTCCTATACATAAAATATTAAAATAAATAAATCTAACTAAAAAGGATACTTGCTGAGCTTGTCTGCCTACGCTAGGGCACATACACAATGCAGCAGAAACAGCAGCATACAAAGTCCATGGTGCCTTTGCTGGCACAAAGAACAATGCTCAGGATCCCAGCCTACCTTCCATGCCTGGGATCCATCAACTTCTTGGGAACACCCCAGATATTCTTTACTTCTCATAAAAGCCTTGGAGAAGTGTTTGGAGTTGGGCTTCTAAAGATAAATCTGTTGACCACTCTAGAGGCAGCTGGACCTGGGGGAATAAAGCCCGGGGCAATCTAAAGCCTCATGCAATAGTCAACTTTATTCAGAGTATCAGATAATGTATTCCCTGAGGGTTGAGACAGGTAACCTGAGTAAAACTCTCATGAGTTCAAACTGGATAAAACCACAAGGACAAGCTGCACAAGGGAGAAACATGTTTTCCCATAGAGGCATTCGAACCAATAACAATAGCCAGCTGTAATCAGGAAGCTGAACTAAACTTACTCCTGACCAATACACATCCCAAGAACAGTTCAGTGGCTTTGAAGAGACTGTCACAAGACTCTAGTCTTGTTTTCTTGGAGTTTTCTCACAAGAACTCAGAATTCCTCTCCTAGGACTCCTTTACTGGACCATGTTCTCGCAATAAATATAGTCCCTCTCTACAGAAATGGCCTACTACTAAAGAGCCTAGCGAATTGCGTCTAAAACAAAGACTATGAGAAATGTCCTGAGCTTTCCGGGCAGGTAAAAGTGTTGAGATTGTAGGTCTTCTTGAAGTGGTAAATCTTTGAGGGTGTTTGCCAAAACCTCTTCTGTAATATAGTACATTCAATTCTGTCTAACAGGAAGAAGGTGGCAGCTATAGTTGTTGACTCCATGGAGGTGAAGATTCTGAAGGCTAGGGCCAGCACACAAAGGGAGTGACTGTGTCCCTTCTCTGGGGCCATAAAGTTTTGCAGGATGGAACCTACCAGCAGCACATGATGCAAATGCTCACATATATTTGCTGAGACTCCAGCCCCTCCTACTGCACACACTGAAGCGCAAAGCATTGGACTTCTAAATTAAGTTTTAAACTTACCCATAAGTCACTTTTAAGAGTGTCCACTAGCCAAATTTCTGGACAGATACCAGGTACCAAAGTTGAATCAGGATCAAGTTGACCATCTAAACAGTCCCATATCACCTAAAGAAATAGAAGCAGTTATTAATAGTCTCCCAACCAAAAAAAGCCCAGGACCAGATGGGTTTAGTGCAGAGTTCTATCAGACCTTCAAAGAAGATCTAATTCCAATTCTGCACAAACTATTTCACAAAATAGAAGTAGAAGGTACTCTACCCAACTCATTTTATGAAGCCACTATTACTCTGATACCTAAACCACAGAAAGATCCAACAAAGATAGAGAACTTCAGACCAATTTCTCTTATGAATATCGATGCAAAAATCCTCAATAAAATTCTCGCTAACCGAATCCAAGAACACATTAAAGCAATCATCCATCCTGACCAAGTAGGTTTTATTCCAGGGATGCAGGGATGGTTTAATATACGAAAATCCATCAATGTAATCCATTATATAAACAAACTCAAAGACAAAAACCACATGATCATCTCGTTAGATGCAGAAAAAGCATTTGACAAGATCCAACACCCATTCATGATAAAAGTTTTGGAAAGATCAGGAATTCAAGGCCCATACCTAAACATGATAAAAGCAATCTACAGCAAACCAGTAGCCAACATCAAAGTAAATGGAGAGAAGCTGGAAGCAATCCCACTAAAATCAGGGACTAGACAAGGCTGCCCACTTTCTCCCTACCTTTTCAACATAGTACTTGAAGTATTAGCCAGAGCAATTCGACAACAAAAGGAGATCAAGGGGATACAAATTGGAAAAGAGGAAGTCAAAATATCACTTTTTGCAGATGATATGATAGTATATATAAGTGACCCTAAAAATTCTACCAGAGAACTCCTAAACCTGATAAACAGCTTCGGTGAAGTAGCTGGATATAAAATAAACTCAAACAAGTCAATGGCCTTTCTCTATACAAAGAATAAACAGGCTGAGAAAGAAATTAGGGAAACAACACCCTTCTCAATAGTCACAAATAATATAAAATATCTTGGCGTGACTCTAACTAAGGAGGTGAAAGATCTGTATGATAAAAACTTCAAATCTCTGAAGAAAGAAATTAAAGAAGATCTCAGAAGATGGAAAGATCTCCCATGCTCATGGATTGGCAGGATCAACATTGTAAAAATGGCTATCTTGCCAAAAGCAATCTACAGATTCAATGCAATCCCCATCAAAATTCCAACTCAATTCTTCAACGAATTGGAAGGAGCAATTTGCAAATTTGTCTGGAATAACAAAAAACCTAGGATAGCAAAAAGTCTTCTCAAGGATAAAAGAACTTCTGGCGGAATCACCATGCCAGACCTAAAGCTTTACTACAGAGCAATTGTGATAAAAACTGCATGGTACTGGTATAGAGACAGACAAGTAGACCAATGGAATAGAATTGAAGATCCAGAAATGAACCCACACACCTATGGTCACTTGATCTTCGACAAGGGAGCTAAAACCATCCAGTGGAAGAAAGACAGCATTTTCAACAATTGGTGCTGGCACAACTGGTTGTTATCGTGTAGAAGAATGCGAATCGATCCATACTTATCTCCTTGTACTAAGGTCAAATCTAAGTGGATCAAGGAACTTCACATAAAACCAGAGACACTGAAACTTATAGAGGAGAAAGTGGGGAAAAGCCTTGAAGATATGGGCACAGGGGAAAAATTCCTGAACAGAACAGCAATGGCTTGTGCTGTAAGATCGAGAATTGACAAATGGGACCTAATGAAACTCCAAAGTTTCTGCAAGGCAAAAGACACCGTCAATAAGACAAAAAGACCACCAACAGATTGGGAAAGGATCTTTACCTATCCTAAATCAGATAGGGGACTAATATCCAACATATATAAAGAACTCAAGAAGGTGGACTTCAGAAAATCAAATAACCCCATTAAAAAATGGGGCTCAGAACTGAACAAAGAATTCTCACCTGAGGAATACCGAATGGCAGAGAAGCACTTGAAAAAATGTTCAACATCCTTAATCATCAGGGAAATGCAAATCAAAACAACCCTGAGATTCCACCTCACACCAGTCAGAATGGCTAAGATCAAAAATTCAGGTGACAGCAGATGCTGGCGAGGATGTGGAGAAAGAGGAACACTCCTCCATTGTTGGTGGGAGTGCAGGCTTGTAAAACCACTCTGGAAATCAGTCTGGCGGTTCCTCAGAAAACTGGACATAGTACTACCGGAGGATCCAGCAATACCTCTCCTGGGCATATATCCAGAAGATGCCCCAACTGGTAAGAAGGACACATGCTCCACTATGTTCATAGCAGCCTTATTTATAATAGCCAGAAGCTGGAAAGAACCTAGATGCCCCTCAACAGAGGAATGGATACAGAAAATGTGGTACATCTACACAATGGAGTACTACTCAGCTATTAAAAAGAATGAATTTATGAAATTCCTAGCCAAATGGATGGACCTGGAGGGCATCATCCTGAGTGAGGTAACACATTCACAAAGAAACTCACACAATATGTATTCACTGATAAGTGGATATTAGCCCCAAACCTAGGATACCCAAGATATAAGATATAATTTGCTAAACACATGAAACTCAAGGAGAATGAAGACTGAAGTGTGGACACTATGCCCCTCCTTAGATTTGGGAACAAAACACCCATGGAAGGAGTTACAGAGACGGAGTTTGGAGCTGAGATGAAAGGATGGACCATGTAGAGACTGCCATAGCCAGGGATCCACCCCATAATCAGCATCCAAACGCTGACACCATTGCATACACTAGCAAGATTTTATTGAAAGGACGCAGATGTAGCTGTCTCTTGTGAGACTATGCCGGGGCCCAGCAAACACAGAAGTGGATGCTCACAGTCAGCTAATGGATGGATCATAGGGCTCCCAATGGAGGAGCTAGAGAAAGTAGCCAAGGAGCTAAAGGGATCTGCAACCCTATAGGTGGAACAACATTATGAGCTAACCAGTACCCCGGAGCTCTTGACTCTAGCTGCATATATATCAAAAGATGGCCTAGTCGGCCATCACTGGAAAGAGAGGCCCATTGGACTTGCAAACTTTATATGCCCCAGTACAGGGGAATACCAGGGCCAAAAAGGGGGAGTGGGTGGGCAGGGGAGTGGGGGTGGGTGGATATGGGGGACTTTTGGTATAGCATTGGAAATGTAAATGAGTTAAATACCTAATAAAAAATGGAAAAAAAAAAAGAGTGTCCACTAGCATCTAGAAGCCCTGGACTATATACCCTCTGAGACTTTCCATTCTCAACTCCCTTAACTTACCAGATACCATATTTCAACTTCGTTCCAAGGTTCTAAAAAATTCTCATAACAGTCAAAGATTCTCTTAAAGAAGAAAACTGGTCCTTGATTCCAGGAAACATCGGGGTTCTAAGTTTTACTGCTGTAGAAATTTTTAATCACAAATCAGGGTTTCTACTCCATCTTTAACCATTTTGTTTCCACATAAAAGACACATACAACTTTATTTACCATAAGCCTTGATCAGCACAAGAGCTGGGCAGATATATATCCCTATGCTATTGGGTCTATTTCCCAATCAATAAAACTATTACATATTTTGCCATGTTTCATCTGGGCTGCTCTTAACTCCAATTAGCCAACCCACACAGCCATTACTTCTTGACACATCTAACCTATGGCAGTTTCTCTTCCATTCACCTTTTTTCTCCCTTGTGGTTCTCTGACCTCCAGCCCTGGAATCCTAAAACCCTGCCTATGTCTCTTCTGTTTAGCTGTTGGTATCTTTAATGACTAATCAGAAATAACTTGGGGGCAAGGTCTTATATCACTTAGGACTACTAAGGACTCTCTCTCTTCTCTGGGGCAACCAGGTCTTGAGGAACAAGTATTAGCATTATAATACAAGCAGCATCAGGGTGACCCACTCCACTTTACACATTGATAACTTTCTCACTAAGAAAAGAAAACTAACACAAATTTAACATCTGGGAGAATTTCTACTCTCATATCATTCTCAATAACATCACTCCAGAGTGTCTTCTTATGATTTAAAATTCTCAGACCTCAAACCAGATGGAGCATAAACAATAGCTACTTTCTTTAAACAAGCTTCCCTGAAACACTTAGATAGTGAAACTTGAAAATCTTGCCCCAGGCTTTAATCGTTTTTACCCTTCTCTCTTTTCCAGTTTCAACAGCACAAAGCAACATTGCATCACCTATGTCACATTTTCCATTTATGTGCTTCAGCTTGAATACCTCATACAGTTGAAAAGACAGGAAAATAACAAACCCAAACAACAGAACAATGACAATAGTGACAGAGGAAGTGAGCAAAAGAGAACATCAAATGGGCTTCCAAAAGAAGATCAGGGAGGAGGAGGAGAAGAAGGAGGAAGAGGAGGTGGAGGAGGAGGAGGAGGAGGAGGAGGAGGGAGGAGAAGAAGAAGAAGAAGAAGAAGAAGAAGAAGAAGAAGAAGAAGAAGAAGAAGAAGAAGAAGAAGAAGAAGAAGAAGAAGAAGAAGAAGAAGAAGAAGAAAGGAAAAGGAAGAAGAATAGAGGAAGAAAGAAGGATTAGGGGAAGAAGAAGAAGAAGAAAGAAGGAAGGGGAGGGGGAGGAAGAGGAAGGAGGAGGAATAAGGAAAGAGAAGGAGAAAGAAGGAAGAAAGAAGGAAGAGGAGGTAGAGGGGGAGGAGGAGAGGGAGATGACAATGAAGAAGAAGAGGAGGAGGAGGAAAAGTTAGCAGGAAGAAAAATGGCTAAGAAAATGGATCCACAAATTCACAAACTTCAGGACATAGATGAGGCAGCACCTAGAAACCCCCAAAGGAGAATACCTTGTTCCCACTCCCATGTTATCTCTCTTCATTAACTGACCAGTCCAATAGTTATGACAGGCAGTGTTTTATATCTTATGTTTCCACAGTACACAAAGCAACCACAGTCAGTGATATTCTAGTCAGCACTCACTATCACTATTGAGTGCTAAGCCCCAAGCAAGAAAACTGTCCAAAAATTCTAAAAGCATAGACTACTTAAAAAAAAGTGTGGATATGATGAAGAAAAATAAGAAAGTGTCAGATAAGGCTTGTATGAAAAGAAGGTTAGATTAGACTAAATTAAATCATATTCAATTAGATTTGTTTAGATTAACATAGAGTAGATTAGTGTCTTAAAAAGACTTGCTAGGTTGAGAGGATCAAGTAAAGAGTGTGAGTAGAGGGGCTAAGAGTGCCTGAGCAGAGAGGCAGGAACAGCATGTGGAACAGCAAGGTCCTGAGGTCAATGTTGAAGGACAGGGACATTAGAAGCGATGAACTAAGGCAGAGATGAACCACAGTGATGCTGAATACAGGCACTCAGAGATCAAAGTCTAGCAGGGATTTCAGAGCTGTGTGAAATGTTTGAACTTCCTGACAAGTGCCCGGTACCAGGTAAACTAATGCTTTTATTTTAATTAACATATAAATTGTAAGGCATGGTAGTTTATGTTCATAATCCATGCATTTTGGAGACTCAGGCAGGACAACTAAACACTATATTTCCAGCCTGAGTTTTGTGAGCTTCAGGCTAACCAGGGCAATAGGGTAGGTCCTCTTTGATAAAAACAGGAAATAGGTTTGGGAACAGTTATTGGTAGAGTGCCTGTCTGCATTCACAAAGCCCTGGGTTCAATCTTACAGCACCCAAGTAAATGCATAAATAAAGAGAAAAACATCAATTATACATGTTAACTAGAGTCAAGGTGAAATTTTTATTTGAACACACAGCAATTACCTTATGGTAAACAGATACAGGAGGTCATGGGAGGAAATGAGTAAATGTTCTCAAGGGATGATGGAGGTTTCCATGAGGGAATACTCTGTGTCAGAAGCTCAGTGGCATGAGGATGTTAACTGAAAATAATGAGAAAAGAATAGTTTTTAAGGACTGAACTTGAGACTTCAGTCTCGCGTGTATCCTCTTTTAAGAGCTTGAGAAACATATGTAAAACGTAAGCAATGTAAAACTAGGTGCAGGTGCGTGGAACTGTGAGTTAAGCTGGACATGTAAGTTGGAGCTGAATGCCTAAGAATGCTATGGAAAATTACGGGAATGCATAACGCTTCCATAGGACAATCTGCATCTAAGAAACAGAAAGCTAAAATGTGTAATTCTAACAGAGAGCCTGGAGAACGAGCCAATTCTGACCATCTAACAATTCCCGTGGAATTTGTGTTAGCAACCCAAGGCAGATAGCACCAATAAATAGATAAGAAGATTTGGAACCCTAGTGCAACATGCCTTTGGGTGTCTCACACTGCCAACATGTGATGTTTCATCTCTATGGACATAGTAGGCCAATATGTATGGTTCAAGGACCCAGCAATTTCCGGTTATTGTAAGTATTGTAAACATCAGCAGCAGCTTACTTACTGTAAATCAGACAATATTCAGTAATGTGTGTATGCATAAGATGTATGCAACTAAGACCAAAGTGTGGACACTTTACCCTTTCTTAGAAATGGGAACAAAACACCCATGGAAGGAGTTACAGAGACAAAATTTGGAGCTGTGACGAAAGGATGGACCATCTAGTGATTGCCATATGCAGGGATCCATCCCATAATCAGCTTCCAAATGCTGACACCATTGCATACACTAGCAAGATTTTGCTGAAAGGACCCAGATATAGCTCTCTCTTGTGAGACTATGCTGGGGCCTAGCAAACACAGAAGTGGATGATCACAGTCAGCTATTGGATGGATCACAGGGCCCCAATGGAGGAGCTAGAGAAAGTACCCAAGGAGCTAAAGGGATCTGCAACCCTATAGGTGGAACAACAATAAGAACTAACCCGTACCCGGGAGCTCTTGTCTTTAGCTGCATATGTATCAAAAGATGGCCTAGTCGGCCATCGCTGCAAAGAGAGGCCCATTGGACTTGCAAACTTTATATGCCCCAGTACAGGGGAACGCCAGGGCCAAAAAGGGGGAGTGGGTGGGTAGGGGATTGGGGGGGTGGGTATGGGGGACCTTTGGGATAGCATTGAAAATGTAAACGAGGAAAATACCTAATAATTAAAAAAAAGAAAAAGAAAAAAAAGATGTATGCAGCTAGTGGAGAGGGATGGAGAGATGGTTCAGCTACTCAGAACTTGATGCTGTTACAGAGGACCCAGGTTCCGTTCCTAGCACCCATACCAGGTGGTTCACAAGTACCTGCTACCATACCAGTTCCAGAGGATCTAACTTCTTCTTCTGACTTGTGAGAGTACCCACATGCATGTAACGTACATTCATACAAATATACACACTTGCATATAAATAAAAATTAACAAATAATTAAAATAAGTTACTAGGCTTTGGAGAATAGTGATTAAATAGAAGGAGAAAAGATGGGTTGTTTGTTTATTAATATCTAGAGCTTTGGTGCCAAGCAGCCATACCTCAGTAGCAATCAGCAAAGGTTACAAGGGATATTGTACACCAAATCTCTTTACATCTCCCACTTTAATCTAAATAATAACATCTCAGGATTCTTTCTCATTACTGAGGTAGAAGCTCCAAGAATAGGATAGCTTTGGCTAACATGACAGAAGGGTTCTCAGTGAGGGATGATATGATTGTACCCGAAGCTCATTCAGTGCTCAGACAGATTGAATAATATGTAAGTTTATGTGAATGGTAGTGTATGTATATGTGACATCAGTGCATATTAGTGTGGATGTCTGCATAGGGATATGCAGGCACACATGCAAATGGGGGAGTGTAGGTGTAAAAGCCAGAGGGTGAAGTGTCACTGGGTGTCTTTCCTTAATTGCTTTATTTGTTTTAGGAAAGGTTCCCTCACCAAACCTGATGCATACTATCACCTCCAGTGTTTGACACGGGTTCTGAAGGTGCCAACTTATGTCCCCATGAACACACAGCAGTCACTGTACTGAGTCATCTCCCCAGTCCTATCTAACTCATATTAAATAATGAACTTAGGCTACAACCTAAATATATTTGGCTCTGTCTTCTTCCCCATTCTCATCTTCCACTGTATCTCCCATCCTTGCTGCAAGGTGCTATGTAAACACCTGTTTCACTAACAGTGACATAAAACGATTTCCCCACAGCATAAAACACAGATAAGAGCATTTCCAGAACGGTTCTTCAGAGACTGACATACTTGAGGACGTCAGCATATAGACAAGCTATATGTGACATTATGAAACAGAACATTGAAGTCATGCCTTCTGTTGTAACAAATCACCTTTAAAAATAAAAGGCTCCTTTCTGACCTTCTCATCAGGCCAACCTGAAGATCACTTCATGTCTCAAAACTACTTTGCTTGCTTCTTCATGATTCGGACCAGCAGGAATGTCTCAGAGCTTGTCACCCATTTTCTACAGTATCAAGCTGCCACCCTGAATTCCTGGGAAAGGAGATGATGATAGACGAACAACAAACAAACAAAACTCCCATAGACCATTCATACCATTAAACAAAAGAGAAAACTGAGGCTCAATTTTAAAAAGAGACATGCTCCAGGCTCAGGTCTAATGAGTGAGGGAGTAAACTTTACACCAAGCTCTGCTGGATGGTTATTTGAAAAGCTGGCAAACAAAAGGACAGCGACTACCATCAATGTAAGTCTCCCTTGTGGGTTTCAGGATCGCAGTTGCAGGGGCTGCTGCTATCTGTCAGTCATCCTATGCTTTGCATTCTATAAATCTAAAGAAAATGTATGGACTGTGAGGGGAGTCTTTTGACACATTTCCTCTTAGTTTCTTCCCACCCCCATAATGGTTCAGTTAATTGTGACAACACAAGACACAGAGGCACCACCACCACACCCTATCCCAGAAGACAGGAAATGACAGCAAATGGCTACTATCCCCCTGCAAGACCGAAAGACAAAAGTAGCTGGTGTCCACAGGGCAGGGGCAGAAGCATTTGCTGGAGAGTAGCCTTTAACTAGGGAGGTGGTTTAGGGGCAGCTATTCCACAGCAAAGTTGGTGGGGACCAACTAAAAGCAAGTGGAGCCAGTGGGTTTACTAGTCACTTAGCTCAAGACAAGACTGTGGGGTTTCACACAAGGCTAAATGATCATGGACTACAGGACTCCTGATCTCAGTGGCCTCATTTCCTGTCTGACACCACAGATTGTTCACACTTATGCAGCAGAGGAGACCAACAGTGAGAGAAACATTGAGAAATGGGGATATTTACCAAACATACTATGTTTGGCTGTATTTGTCCTCCATTTTCCAAGCCAACTCTGAAATAGAGGCACTCCTTTTTATTTTCAAAGAAATATTGACTCCTGTATGGATCAATGACAGACACCATATTTGTCTTCTTGTAATCTCATCTACCAAAGCCCCAAACAAAGAAACCCCCAAATAAATAATGGGATTATTATTCTTTCCAGAGACAACTCTGGAGTTGTGAAAAATGTTATTTCCCTTTAACATTTCTACACACCAAACAGTAAGAAGGGAGAAAGTGGGAGCTCTCAGCTTCTAGCTGTAAGGAGGAAGAAAAACAAAATCGGCCTCTTTGGACTTGAAGGGCTGGGAGGACTCTCCACATAGGTCACAGTTCTTTGGTTTCTTCCCTCTTCTGTAGGAACGAATATTAGGTTTGATAATAAGTATGTCAAGGTCATGTTTACCTAATTGTAATGAAGCAAAGCATAAATTTCAAATAGTTAACCATCTGCAGGGAATGACTAGATCTTTTTTTTCTCCTCCAGAAGCCAAGTAATTAAAATAGAAAAATGTGTTCAGTGTTCAAAGAAACTGGAATGTTACTATATTAGATAAGGGAGCCGTCCATGACCACATAATGTCATTAAAGTGATCGGAAATTATGTGGTCTTTTAAATTGCTTTATTTCCCTCAGCAGAATATTAATTTCAGGTGAGTAATTTAAATTGCATTAACAGTAGACTCCTGAAGATGACACTTCATTTAGTTGTGGAAGTCGCTGCTGCTTAAGCGATGCCCCCAGTCTGCTGTCTCACACTGTGTCTAGCCTATACCAGATTGTGTAATGTTTTTCTTTTTTTCAAAATACTATGGGGGTGTCAAATGCCTTATTGCAAACCTGCTGCTTTATGGGAAAATGTGGTGTAAATAAAGCAGAGGCACTTCTGCAAGTCGCCACATTTTAGGTAGAGAATTCTTCAATTGAATGCGTGAAATCGACTGACAGGTTTATGAACCGAATCATTTTGAGAATATCCTTCACACACACAAATATCACCACATCCACAGAAGCCAGATGGTGTAAAGAAGATCCACAAGGTCTTCAAGGACGGGCGAACTTATACTCCGCAGTGCCGCTGTCTCGGTCATTAATAAAGTTACTAATATGGGGTCAAATGAGTATCAAAATGAGAGTTTTTTAAGGAAAAGCTATCACGCTCCCTTTCTTACAAAAACTGAATGCAGACCACACATGCTCTATCCTATGGCCCTTCAGTCCTGTCGAAGCAACTTCCTCCCACAACCCTTTCCTATTTATTCTCAAACAAATATTGATCACCTTGTTCCTGTAACTGTAGATTTATTGGTACTCTATAGAATTTCATAGTGACAGAGCCACAGAATATCTAATATTTCTTCTGTTTCTCTGTAATCTCATAACTGTGGAAGTTTCTCTATTCCCTGGGAATCTATCAGTAGTGAATTTGCTTTCTGTTTCTCTGAGTAATATGCTAGTGTGTAGACATAGCATTGTGTACACGTTTACCTATTAATATTCTAGCTTGGAGAAATTGTTTATAAGCTACTATCAACATCACAACTGAGTCTGTCAGTGTACATATGCTTTCATGACTTCTGTAAAAATACCAAGAGGTGAAATAGCTGGACCACACCACGGGCATTTAGCAAAGAAATTATTTTGCAACTCTATGCCTACAAATTTAGTGTTTTAAAAATATCCCAGTCAAAGATCTTAACAAATAGTTTCCTTTTAAAAATATTTATATGGCACATAAATAAATAAAAGTAGATGTAGTATGTCCCTAAAAAAGGTGACAGTGCATTGGAATTAGTGGTGTGTGGCATACTGGAATTAATTGAGAATCATTGTAGCCAAGAGGTCAGACTTAACATCAGCTATCAGTAGACTAGAATACTAGGCAAGTCAGTGATGTGAGTACAATGTGTGAGGCCACAGAAGCCATGATATTGTATATCTTAGAGTCTGAGACCATAAGTCAGAAAACCAGTGTGTATATGAATGCACAAAGTTGGGTGATCAGCACCTCTTCCTAGGTGAGGAAGATGGAGAGAGAGAACGTAGAGAGGAAAGGAGAGAGACAAGAGAAGGAGGAAGAAATAGGAGGAGGAGAGGGGGAAATAATACACAGGGCGGGGGAGAGAGAGAGTCAGATACCTGCCCACATTTGATTAGTACGGGCAGAATTTTAGCTCAGTCTGAAACATCCGCATAGACATTCCAATGAGTGATCTTTTCCAGTAGCCCAGATAAGTGGACACAGAATTAATGACCACATCACCAACTCCTTACCTTATACAAGAATACATGAAACTCCAGTTCTTTATTGTTGGTAATATTTGGTGCGATTTGTCTTTTTAGTGTAGGTGTTATGATATCTTTTTTATTTTAATTTGCATCTCCTTTATATCTAGTCATGCTAAACCTCTTTTCATACATTTACTTTCCATATATATGCATATATTATATATAGACACATATTCAAATGAGAACTGTTGAGATCTTTCAACTGGGATTCTTTTAACACTAAAGATGTAAGAGGAGAAATGCAATTAAATGCATGCCTCACACTCTGACTATTCAATCCTATCTTAAACAAGACTCACACAATTTGTTAGTATCCCCCAGCTGTCTGATAGCCCCACAGGCCTGTACTATAGAGAAGATAAAACATCAAAATTCCTAAGAACTTATGAACAGAAACCAATAGAAAGCTCTCAGTGCCCTCTGTAAAAACACCCCCATAGCAATGACTGGGTCATCCATCTTTCCCATGTTTCTTTTATCCTTTTCCAAGGATCATATGCAACTATACTGTATATCTGACTACTTAAAAGTGACCCCTTTCTCTTGGGACAGTTGGGCCAGGAAGTCCCAAGAGTGCAACAACAAAGACATTCATGTGGGTAGAACTAATAATTCGTGACAATCAAAAGTAAAATATGGGCAATCTATCAGCTGAGAAATTCATATCAAAGCTTTACAAATAGGAAGCAAGCATAAGCATCAAGCTAATGAACTCAAATCAATTTTCTATTTCTTAATCTTATAACATTAAATGTAAGCTTTTTGGGAATGTTCTTACATCATTAGTCAGCAGAACCAGTGACTTAATGATTAGTATCAAGGATGACTGTGTACTTAGGAAATTCTAAATGTTAATGTTCGAAAAATATGCAGCCTTCCTTTTTCTATAAAAACCCATCCTGACTCTCAACAACAATGCATCTCTCATAATTTCTGGCTGTAAGGCAAACACAGACAAACAACATAGGCACCAGAGGGAAATTTACTATAAGAAAAACAAAACAAATATCACTTCAAACCAAAAGAGCCATGGAATCATACCAGAAACCCTACCCCCAGTGCTGTGTATCCATTTAAGATTGCGTGGTTTGCATATCTGTCTCTCTTCAAGAGCCTGCTTGCTAGCTGAGCAGCCATCTCTGATTCAACATGAAGAAAGCAGACGACGGCTACCAGAGAGCTTTCAGGTTTACTTACTTTAAGACAAGTGACAGATGTGCAAGGTCAAAGTGTCTTTCAATCAAAATTCTAAATCTATTTTTAAATACAATTACCTCCATTTTGTACACTCAAAGCAACTATTCCCTGGAGGAGAATCAGTGGTTTGCACACCTCCCTGATAGAGCCTCTGTGAATGAGGGAGGAGTAGAGATGAGAGAAGCAATCATTGTCCATGGCATCAAAATTGGATTGGATTAGTACTAATAATTTTTACATCTTATTTTAGTTTTGGCTGCTCAAATAATTAGTGTATATGCAAGTATATGCTGGATTTTGGTTTAGGTTCCTTTTTTGGACACAGCTGTTAAATATTCAGCTATCCTGTAGCAGAGTAGATTGTAAAATATTCATTTTTGAAATTTCAGAGATTAAGACTATTTTGATAATGTTATCTGTAGAGTTAAAAGATACGGTTATCACAAGTCTGTTGCTGGGAGAAATTACTACATAAGATAATTTGCTTGGCAGTAAGTATTTTTGAATCAGCTAAAAATAAATTCTCATGAAGTTGGAGAGAGGTTAAAAAGCCTAAGACATCACATAATGTTCTCTCTCTCTCTCCCTCCCTCTCTCTCCCTCTCCCATTCTTCCTATCCCTCTCCTTGTTCCCCCTCTCTCCCTCCTCTCTCTCTCTCTCTCTCTCTCTCTCTCTCTCTCTCTCTCTCTCTCTCTCTCTCACTCTTTCTCTCTGTTTCTTTCTTATGTGAGTGTGTGTCTGTACACACAATTGTGGAAGACTTGTAGATATTCATATTTGCCAAATGTTTGGAAAAAATTAAAGTGCCTTCACACACTGTACTGTGGTGTTCAAGTTCTAGTTCATACAGAATAGAAACAACACTGACCATAGGGCTAGATTAGATCAGTCGCTGGATCTCCTATTTACTCACCTGTCAAAAGCAAAGGGAACATTTAAAATACCCTAAAACCATTGGCAAGATGACTTCAGAAAGGCTCCATCAGAACCACTTTTAATTGCAGTTCTGACATGTAAGCTATTGGAAGCTTTTATTCCTATCCTTACAGTAAGAAAAAAATAAAGCCAAACTAACAAATCAATAACCTTTCTTAGACCTATCAGAGAAGTGGGGCCACAGATCAATTTCTTCCACAAAAATAAAGTGATAGATGCCTCCAAGGAGAATCAATAACTAAGATCTGGTTACCTGGAACAGATGCCACTAGAATTGTGAACTAGTAAGAATGCTTAAGTTGTAATTTGAAGAAAGTACTAGCATCTGAGTGGGGACTAGTATGTAAGTGAGGAACCCTGGGGCTTCTACCTTAGGGAAAATCCTCATGATTTCACAGGTTTTCAATCCAGAAATGCCAACAGGCTTCCAATAGATGTATTCTCCCATGATTACTTACCTACTGACTGAAATTCCTTTCATCTGTCCACATGGAAATCAAGAATAAGAAATGATGGGCTTCTTAGGCATATGCACTTCCACACAGTAGAGTGCCCATGATCTATTGGGTAGACCAGCAGGCTCAAATGTTGGCATCCCTGAGCCCTGAAATTTCAGAGTTCCAGAGGTCAGACTTACAGCCCTATGTGCTGCAATCAGAGTTTCTTGGTCTGGGATTTGACTGTCATGGAGCTCTTTGTGGCAGCTAGTAGCAGCAGCTGGTTCTAGCCAATGTCACTGCTCTCAGATGCTTTCTGTCAAGATGATAGCTCCTTCTAGTTTTATGGCTCTCAGAATTCTGGTACCAGATCTTCAACTCTTAGGCTTGTAAGATCCCTGGGGTGCTTCAAGCAACCAGGACCCACATCTCTAACCTTTGACTTTCACCAAGCAAGTCTATCATTGTCACTTTTCCAACATCTTTTCTAATGATTTTTATAGTGAGGGTATTTCCATCGAGACAAAATGTTTGTGTACATTTTAGAAGCTACATTAGAGTGTCAATATAACCTTAAAGGTACTAGGAAACCAAACAGGCCTTGTGACTTCCTGTGATAAGCATTTTACTGCAGTAGTCTGAAATGAAGCCTATAATATCTCTGAGACCTATTCACCCTGTTATATACATACAGGAAAAAATATCAAACAAGCCCATTTATCTGGATACAATTTGGTGTGTATTGTTTTGTTCCACAGTTGGTTGAGCCGTCATAAAGAGAACAGTCACGTGCTATAGGTAGCAGACCTGGAAACACAGAGATATTCACAACCTTTGGAAAGTAGATGATGCTATTATGGCCCACAGAAATCAGACTTGGAGCTCTAGGGTTTGTTGTTTGCCTTGCTTGGATTCCATCTCACTCTGGTCTGACCTTTTCTTGCTCTGATTCTGTTCCTCCTTTATGGAATGGGAATATTTATATCCATCTTGTGTCAATTTATACTGAAAGCATAGCATTTGTTCTTTTTGTCTATCTGGGTTGAGAGGGTTTCATGGTAAAGAGATTGATTCAAATAAAAAATGAAATGCCTAGGGTGAACCTAATGAGGAAGTGAAAGAAACTTCACAGAGAAAGCTGCCATGGAGAGTTGCCCTCTGAGCCTGTCTGCTGGAGTAACTAGGGGAAGGATCTGGCCCACTAATATCCCATCATGGAGATAAGGGGGAACTCATGAAACCACATTCTCCAAGGTTTTAAAGACACTTGATAGTTGCTAACCAGGAAGGCTCAAAAGGTCCTGTCCTTCACCAAGACATAGAGGCAGTTAACAGTTGCTAGCAGGAGGCGCTCAAAGACTACCCTCCTCCCCAAGGATATATGGACAGGTAATGGTTGCAAAGGAAGGGGACTTTTTTCAAACTTCTTTGGTGGTGGAGCCATGATCCTGCAGGTGACCTTGCACACTTACTCCTGTAAATGACCATAATTATACCTATTGTTTCACCAAGATAGACTTGAGAGCGATCATTTCTTTGATTGGTACCCTCTCTGGGGGTAATAAGACATTTATTTGCCTGTCTCCTGAAGAAGTTACATAGTACCTGCTCATATAGAGCATACCATCCTCTTTTTCTAGCCTTGGTTGATAGACCATCCACACAAGCTGGATCCTAAGGATTTAATAAAGGTGGTCTACAGTTCACCCACCACCTTTCTGGATAATTCACCCTCAGCAGTCTCAGCTTTATCTACTAGTGTGTCTGCTAGGAGCCTTGGCTCTGGGTGTGCATTCTTCTCCCCCCCCCCCCCAGGACTGTAGTGTGGTGGGATGTTATAGTTTGTGCACGCATGAATGGATCAGACTCATTGCTGAGTTCTTGTGGTTCAGAAAAGATGCTTCATAAAGAACTTGATTTTGTTGTTGTCAATTAAAGGCCCACTGGAACTAAAACAATGTAACATATCAAGTATTTATATAACCTTTGGTATGGGAGCTGGCCTAAAACCCAAAATAAAATAAATAAAAATGAAGGATTTAGGGCTATTTGTGGCCAACACTAAAAATAGCATAAATAGAGATCAAGAAGGTGTTATATATCTCAATAAGATAGTGGCTAGAAATATACACAAAAATTATCTACAAAAATGAAACAAACTTAAAGTATACCTCGGAATCACTAAAGGAGAGAGCCCTACAGATACACAGAGCAATGGAAATTTTATTAATTGGGAATCAGTAGTAATAATGGCAAGAAAATGCCAATCACAAATGACAACAGATTCATGAGTGTGAATGGCAACCACAAAGGAAAGAATGGAAAACTTTTCAGCTAAAGTTCCAGATGTGCTTTGGGTTTGATGGGTCAAACACATCTGGAGATCTGGGAAGGCCACTGTGGAGTAGAATGCACTTTCCATGGCCACTGCTGGCATTGCTCCTGGAAGCACAGAGGACTTTATTTTCTCCGAGGCAGCATGCAATCCATTCCCTACCAACCTCTGTGGCTTAAAAAGAAAAAAAAATTAAAAAAAAAGGTAGACTGTCATGCATTCCCTTAGTGGGACATTCTATAACAAGTAGAGCATCCAACAACAGAAGCAGATTTCTGAACATAAAAGGATTGCTTTGAACTAAAGATTGACTGATTATAAGAGGTATAGCCTCCTGTTATAGCCTTCCCAGGTAGCTGGCTTTGGAGCTGCTGTTTAAGGTTCACTCCTGTGCATTCAACCTAGAGTCTGTCTCTCACTTTTTTAATGATTTTATAAACCAATATATTTGGACTGTTTTCCTAATAAAGTTTGCTCATTTTTCCAATTTTTTTCAGTGCTGAATTTTCTTCAGCTCAGCTCTGCCCATTGCATGGAAACTCTCTGTAATTATGGTATCCCTCATCCCATTTGCCCCGCTCCCACCCTGTTATCAGCTCTTTAGAGAAGATTGCAGAGAAGATAGGATAGGCTTTCTTGAGCAGCTAACGTTAGTTAACTAAAAATGGGATCAAAGTATTTGAGCCAGTATTTGATACAACATTATGGCGTGACCATTGGAATCAAGTAATGATTGACTACAAAGATAATGGTAACCATGATTATAAAAAATCATAAGTAGCAAGAGAGGGGCATTTGGGTCTGTAAGATGTAGGACATTGTATTTTAACCAGTGGTTGTTGTGTACATAGAGAAAGCAAAGTCACTTTTACTTTTAAGAAACAAAATATACTCTTAAGAAACAAAGTAAAACATAATTTTTGTTCATAAAAATGGTAGAAAATTTTTTAAAAGAAATGCTTTTTTATTTTATGTGTATGTATATGAATGTCTGTTTGTGTGTGTGTGGAAGCCTGGCGGCCATAAGAGTGTGCTAGAGTTACATGCAGTTGTGAGCTGCCAGAAGTGAACACTGGGAACTGAGCACAGGTCCTCTCTAAGATTATATGCTCTTAACAACCGAACCATTTCTCCAGTCCCTATTAATAGGAAAATCTAAAGAACAAAATAAAAATTACCTGTAATCTCACTGTGCAGAGAAAACTGCTGTAATATTCCTTATTTTCTTTTCATATAAAATTGATCAAGTGAACTGTGTGTTAATACACAGGCACACCAATACATTTTATCTCATTCAGTGTGGCATCCCATTCTGTATTAGACCATATGATTGTTCCATATAAATGAATGTTTTATTAGCTATGAGATTATTGAATAGATCAAGCTATTGTCATAATACCATACCATAATGTAACATTGTTATTATTTATCAATAAAATATGTTTGAAAATAATAAACACAGGAAAAACCTTAAACATAAAACCTTGCTTAAAAGCATCAAATTGATTTCAAAAATAAACTTCAACTCATTGTAGTATGAGACATTTTTTATTTCATTTTAATAAACTGGATAACAACGAACTGTATCTCAGGTGGATAACAGAGTTAGTAAAACTGATAGGAGCTGCCTGCAGAAAAAGTATCACTTAAAATTAAAAAACAATCAGCAGTGAATTTAATGAGGATCAATATAAAACATTGCAAAGATGTTCTTATATAAGCCTTTATATTTTTGTACCTAAAATCATTGGAACTTATGGAATCTGTCAACTGTTACAACACAGGTAAAAGGTACTTATATGCATGTAGAAAATAAAAAGGTTGACATTGTCATATTGGTTGGCACTGATTAAGTATTAAGCTATATATTTTGAAGAAGAATAAATCAGTAGTTTAAGGGAGAGGAGGAATTAAGATTTGTGTGGAAAATGCAGAATCCACAAAGCTTATGATAAACTGAGCACATATATTTTGTAAAATTCAAAGTCAAATATAATAACCATCAAAAAAAGTAAGACAACAGAAAGCAGACTTGTGATGAGGTAGAATACTCATCCAAGCTGGTTCTTATCTCCATGATCTCCTCTGCTGGATTTGATGCTTCTTGGTTCAGGCAATAAAAGATACACAAATATATGCACAGTAACAATTCAGATGCATAAATGTATGCACAGCAACAATCAGGTACACAAAGGTATGAACACTAACAATTCAAGCCCACAAATATATGCACAGTAACAAGTCAGGCACACAAATATATGTACAGTTAAACAAATCAGGTGTGATTGCAATTTGTCACACACGGTGGGAGCTCAATATATCTGTTCCAATTTTTAAATTAAAAAAAAAGGTCTTTAAAATTTTTTATTACAGTTTTTTAGCGTGTGTGAATTTGTGTTTTAACTTGCTGAGCCTTTAATGTGGAGACCAGAGGACAATTTGCAGGAGACAATTTTTTCCTTCTACCATGTGGGTCTTGGGAATTAAACTCAGGTCTTCAGGGTTGGTGGAAAGCTCTAGTACCCACTGAGCTATTTTGCCAGCAAAGATTGAATTGTTCATCATCTCCATGTTATAAATAGTATCTTCCTGTCACAGATGAAGTAACCAATGTTTAAGCAGTTCTTTCTGTTTCACTGTCCAAGTAGAGATTATAGAAATTAGTGATGTTAGATGTTAAACTCTGGTTAATTTGACTTTGACTCATTGTGCCTAACTATCAAACTCTCTTACACAGTTAGTTACAGTGGAATATGTTCATATTAGAACAACAAATTAGTTATTAACATCAACATTTCCTCAGTATAACTGGCTTTTGCACAACACTATAATGATTTCAACTCTGAATTAATCGTCATAAAGGCAAATTTGGAACTAAAAATAGAATACACTTCTAAAATACCCTTCCTTTTATTTTTTTAGATAGAATTGGCACAAAGAAGTGAATGGGAAAAAAAAAGAGCCACATGTCTCTGAAGGTCACTGTGGTTGCTCTAGGGACAAACTGACAGAGTGAGCAATGGATTCCTGTGAGTCCTGGCTGGACTCCACTTCATCTCCATACTTCTCCACAGCAGCCTAAGCCACCCAGGAATGGATGCACAGAGGCATGCACCCCCCCACCCCATAGCCCTGGCTCCCCACAGGGACCTCACCTGTCTCTAGCATCTGATTTCCTTGAAGTCCTTGAAGCTGAGTGTCCTTGAAGCTTCACAGTCACTGGTAGATGTTTGGCGATCTTTGTTTCTTCTGACCCTTCAGTCACCCCTTTGGGCCATGACTTTTCGGCTTCCCCCACAACTATGGAAGTTGTAATCCCTGAATTAGGTGTCTTGCCTTGTAACTGATGGTGATCCAGCTACTATGCCAGAAGCCAAACTAATGCAGCAAATGTGCTTTTCAAATAAAATATGAGCATACCAAAACATTTTCAACTAGATATGTTTTCAAAGACACAAAAAGAAACATGGGGTATAAATTCTAAAATAGAATATTTTGGCTAAGACAATAAGTTGAAAATGTAAAGAAAGGTTTTGTTTTGTTTTGTTTTGTTTTTAAAAAAAAAGGTCCTTTGCTCAGATGAAAGCACAAATAAGAAAAAGTCTTTGTCCACACTGAAATTAATTTTCTTCAATAATAATACATATTTTTCCAAATAAAGTAGTTAATATGTTAATAACAGGAATAAGTAAAAATGTCCATGCATTATTTTTACTCAATTTACAACTACATGGAAGCCTATACAGAATAAGAATACAACTAAGATGAGGCTACTAAGATGTTTTCCATGCAAGAGTAGTAACCCTCAAATACTCAGTATCTAATTAGAAAGACAGCAAAACATTATAAAAATTAACAAGATTCATGCTATCTATACACAATAGATAATATGCTAATGATATGGTGATATGGTGGTTTCAATGAGAATTATTCCTGTAGGCTCACACATTTGAATACTTGCTTCATAGTTGGGTGGCTGTTAAAATCAAGTTAAGACCCACTCAGTAGAAAGGAATGTATTCATGCCTGGTGGGATGAACCTAGCAACTACCCCTGGCTGACGAGGTCTAGAGGAAACCTTAGAGGAAAAGTTAATACTGCCATTTTCTGAAATCAATAAAAATTCTAAATACGTATCCTTATAGCCACAGATAAATGTAGATCTTGCTCTTCAGCAAAGAAGCTTTTTTTTTTTCAGCAGATGGAGGCTACTACAGAGATCTGTCAAAATACAGAAAATAAGTGTGGAGTACTCACCTCAAACTGCTATATCTACAATGTAACCTCAACACCTAAGACTCAGACAACCTTGAGACAAAGATGATGGAAAGATTGTAAGAGCCATAGGACGAGGATGCCGGCTGATAAATTGCATCTTCTAGACATGACAGAGGGGTTGCCTCCATGAAATCTCAACAAATATGTTTGCTTAGACAAGACAGCATAGTGACTATACCAATCAACATGCAGTGTGAATGAAAGATATTTCACAAGACCCTTCATAGTGAAGAGCTATAGACATCTATCTAATAGCTGGGGAGTGAGGGAGAATCAGTGTTCTCCAGGAGCAAGCTTCCTTCAATCCCAAGTGGTTACTCTAAATACATATGCAAAAGAGTAGAATCAATGGACTAAGTAGGTTTTAAGATGTGTGTATATGTACATATACTCATACATGTGTATGCAACAATAATAATTAGAGAAGAAGAGGTCATGAACTTAGAGCAAGGGTTGAGCACGGAAAGAGTTGGAAAGGGGAAGAGAGGTAGAAATGATGTAAAAGTATTACTCATGTGTGACATTATCAAATACATTTTAAAAATTAATTTAAAAACTTATTTTCTGGTAGACTCATTTAAATTTTGGAAATCTGGCCCACTTTCCTTTAGACATGTACATATAACATTCATTTCTTGGCTCTATGTACACCCCCCCCCATTCCCCAGCCCTTCAACTCCTCCAGCCCCCTCACATCCACCCCTGCAAAGCCCTTGGCTATAACTAGCTACAAAGACTCATTAGCATACCAGTGACTTCAATACACTACTACTAAACTGCAAGTGAGCACTGTTGTCGATGTTTTTCTTGTCTCTGCGGAAAGCCACATTTTCAGGAGGTAATAAGCCTACATCTCCCTACACCTCATCTCTCGAAAACAGCCATTACCATCAGAAGGGCCCATTAGTATAATTTCTCAAAATAACACATGGCAAGGCTTGGGTTGGGTTTAAGCAATTTCTCTATTCTGTAACTCTATTGTGGAGCAAAACTTTGAGGTGTCCGGAGACAAAGCAAGTGAAAACAAACCCTTTACCGGCTGCTCCACGTGGGGTGGATCAATAACACTAACTGACAACTTTCGTCTCAAATTCAAGCCATTGAAGTTTCCCTTTTCTACGCTCGAGTATCTATCTGTTCTCTGCTCTTCAAAGGACTGTATGCTTCAGAACAGGGAAGGGCAGCTCATACACAGTTCCACAGTTCTGTTTAAATTGTAGCCTTCGCTGGTTCTGGGGCTGCCGGGAAGTGATGAAAAGGGCACAGAGCTTTGATGATTTATTCCTCAGTAGCAAGGAGGGAGCAGCACCAAGAACAAGGACACAGGCTTAGGAGGCAGCAAGCTGGGCCTATCTTACATACAGCTAAGCTCTGCCTCTTGTTTGTCTTGTTTGTGTGAGCCTGTGCAAATTTCTCCTCTCCTTGTTTAAAATAATATACTAGTGATAATTACCTTTCTCAGTCATCCAGAGAAGTATGCCAGTTATTGACTTTGAAATACTTAGTCTAGAGCTTGATTTCAGATAACAGCTAGGACTTCCTATATGCTATATGTAAGAAGCTTATAATTCATTTGTTTATCTATTCAACAAACAGTTACCCAGCACATGTATGTGTTAGTCACTGTTCTAGACATTGTCCTGGAAATGTCACCGAGGAAGGCTGACTCCTTCCTTCCCATATCTTGCATATTTACTGGATAAATCTTAAGAATATAATATGCTAAGCATTATGTATAGATAGATAGATATATCTACTACTACTAAACATACACACATATATATATTTGTGTGTTATATATGCATATTTATATGTATATACATATATTTTATATATTGTACATATATGTGTACCTATATATACATATATAATATACACATATAAATATGTGTGTATTTATATATTATATATTATATGTGTGTATACATTGCTATGTGTTATGTTATATATCATATATCATATATAAATATATATGTATACATATATGTCTATACATGTGTAACATAAAATATGTATACATAATATATAATAGATGAATATATGTATAGTTACATATAAATATACATATATAATATAAACTTAATATATGTATATACACATATTATATATGTGTGTGGGAGTATGTGTGTATAATGAAAATTAGATTCACCAAAGCTACAAAATTTCACCTAAAGTCCTTAAGGGCATCTGTTCTATGCAAACAGGATCCAAACAAGCCTCAGGAAATCACATTGCACTAGCGAGAGTGGGTATTTTCTACCATAATTTTATATTTGAGTCTCTTCTATCTGTCAATAAATGAAAATGAAATAAAAAATGAATATTTTCTTAATTTTCTTTTAAAGCAGTTTTGGGATAATTTCATAATTGAGTACTGCATTTACATTTTTCCATCCCACCAACTTTCGCTTCAAATTTCCCTGTAAATTTCAAATAGTACATCTATTGGGCTAGCCATCAGAGGAATGAAAACCAGGGCTGAGCTGGAAATGTCACTCGGCAGCAGAGCACACATCCAGTACGTTCAAAGCCCTGAGTGCTGCGAGAAAACGAGAAAGAGAAAGCAAGACGGCAAGTCAGCAGTGGATGAATGTGCCAACATCAAGCCTGCTAACCTAAGTTACATCCTCAGGACCCACATGGTAGGAGAGAACAGACTCCCACTAGCTGTCCTCTGAACTCCTCACAAGTGCTGTGACATGCTTGCACACACACACAGACGTGCATGTGCAAACATATGCACACACACACAGACGTGCATGTGCAAACATATGCACACACACACATGATCACACACACAAATGAAAGTTTTAAAGTGGAAAAAGAGAAAATGGGGCAGGAGAGAAAAAGGAAGGAGGAGAAACTAGAAAAGGCATGTCATTCATTAGGATGAGCATATTAAAAAGGGGAGTTTTGGTGTAGTTGTGGAGAAATTAGAACACTTCAACACAGCTGTTAAGAGTATAATTGTACAGCCACTTTGAAAAAAATCTGGCTGTTGCTTAGGAGATTCAACAGCTGTCAGAGGATTAGGCTTTCCTCTGAAGTATATAACCAGGAGAAATGGAAAGCCATGTTCACATCAAAACATGTACACATATGATCACAGCAGAATCTCTATAACATCAACAATAGGAATAATCCACATATCTGGTATCAAAACAGTGAATGAGCAAAACATGTTCTATGTAGCTCTATGATGGAGAACTACATGTCAACAGAGGTATGAAGTGTCATGTGTGCTACAACATGGATAAACTTTGAAGACAGTATGTCAAATGAAAGCGTACAGTCACAATAGGCCACGTGTATGAGTTTGCTTACATGGAGTGGTAAGATGGGCAAGCCATAGAGACACAGAGACAGAGTAGATTAGTTTGCCAGGCAGTAGTGAGAAGGAATAAAAAGTGCTTAATAGATACAGAGTTGAAGAGGGTTGATGAAAATGTATTAAAATTAGTAACCATGAGAAAATGAGAAAGCAATGAACTTATAGCTTATGTGAATCTATCTCAATAAAATCATTTTAGAAAAAGCATTGGACACTCAGGGAAAATTTCCTTCACTGAATGTTCTTCTATATTCAACATTCTGTATTTACTTTCTGATACAATATCACAGACTTGAGGAAGGTCTCTTTATCACTAAAACATCAAAGTCCTCACCCTTGCTCTTGTTTCACTAGCTTGTAGTTACACCCTAACTTTACACCTTCAGTGTGAATATACAAAATAAAATCTATTCAAAGTAATAGGGTAATTTTTCCCAGTGAGCCTTAACAATTTTCTGCTGTCTAGAATGATCAAGTCTATGGGTCTTTTGCTGACAGTGGGACTCTGATGACAGAAAAGAGAATGAAGATGAAGTACCAAGAGGGGAAGGCAGAGAGCATCCTCATTCTGAGACGAATATATACTCACAGAGGCAGGGTGAAAATAGTGAACAACAATAGATTCAGAGCCCTGACAACCTACACCTGATAGGAACATAATACTTAGTGCAAGTAGGGGTTGTACTTTATTCTATTTAAATTTTATCCAGATAAAGCTAGGAACCTCAAAACAAAACAAAACAACCACAAACAATCTCGTAGGCATTGCTTGGAATATATTATATTTTTGATTTGACTAAATGTGAATAGTGTGAGGTTTAAAAATCACCCATATATTTTATCAGCAGATGGTACTAGCATTTTTCAGAGGCAAAAACAAACCTGTAAGTGAAAGGAAGGAGTCTGAATTAATAGCAAAGGGTTAAATAAATGTAATAAAAATTATGAAAAGAAAATATAACTTTCACTCATCAAAACATTCTTGATCTTCTAGATAATATATTTTAAAGTGTTACTAATATTGAATAGAAATATAGTTCTATTTCTGTGAAAAATTCCCCTTGAAGAATCCAATAGCGAGTATGATACTTATGAAAGAGCTATAAGAAAGAGCACTTGGAAATCAGAAATATAAAGGATAGATGACGATAGTAAAAAAATATTTTAAATCAAATGATTTATAGTGTTTTGATGAAGAAAAAGAAAACCAGAGATCCAGGCCATTTCAATTGCTCTTATTAAATAAAATTAATAAAATATCTACTACCATCTCCAGCTGAGGGAGATAATGAAGGTACCCATTGTCAAAACAAAGGAAAATTTGTAAATGATGTTTTGTAGATTTTTATTTAAGCTAAGTTTTCAATAAAAATTTGAGCCCTCTTTCATATTGTATACATTTTCTAACATCAGATTTGGATCTGAATTACAACACTTTCACTTACTGTGTGACACTTGAAAACTTAATTTAAAGTAGCTCGTGGAAATTTCTCCAAGACTTATCATATATTAAGACACAAAGAAAGTCTCAAAAATACAGAAGGACTTAGATACCTTAATGGGATAAAGCTGGATATCAACAGCAATGGAAACTACAGAAAATTCACCACCCAGGCGAATACACTCACCATAGTCCCCTCTGGGTGGGTTCATTTTTTTCCCTTATAAGTGTCAACTGTCTTTTATTTTATTTTATTTTATTTTTATTTTATTTTATGACAAGTCTTGAGTTGACATCTATCTTGTCAGCTATTAAAACAGCGATACCTGCTTGTTTCTTAGTTTCATATTTTCAGAATAACTTTTTTTCAGTTTTTTACCATAAGGTAGTATCTATCTTTGGTAGTGAGATATGTTTTGGGAAGGCAACAAAAAGATAGATTCTAATCTGATCTGTTAATCTATTTCTTTATATTGGTGAATTGAGGCCATTGGTATTCAAAATACCTATCGAAATACACACATTGATTTTTATCAATTTGTTGATTTTGTAGCATTTGCCTTAGACCTGCTTAGATACTTCTCATGGTATTTTATTCATTCTCTGTGGAGATGTGTTTATCTTTCTCTTCAAACTTAAGCATTCCTTCCAGTGGAGGTGACTTAGTAGTCCTAAGTTCTTTTAGTCTACTTTTATAGTGGAATTTTTTATTTATTGTTCAAGAGTAATTAATAGTTTTTCATAGTATAATAGTCTGGTTTAACAGTTTTAATCTTTATAACATGAGATACATCTTTTCAGCCCTGTCAGGCTTTAAATGTTTCTATAGGATAATCAGTGTTATTCTGATAGGCCTGAATTTATAGGTAACTTGGCACTTTTTTCTCACAACTTTTAATATTCTTTGTCTATTTTTTTTTTTTACTGATTTAACTCTAATATGCCTCAGGGAGTTTCTTTTCTCACCTGTGTGTTTTGTGTCTTATAGCCGTTTTGTATCTGAGCCACATCTTTCTCTAGATTTGAGAATATTTCTTGTATAGTTTTATTAATATTTTCTATGACTTTGGTAAGGTATACTTTTTCATCTTCTATGCCCATAATTGGAAGGTTTCATCTTTCACCATATTTTTCAGGTTTCATTTGTATTTTTAAAATAATGTATTGTTACAAATAATTTAAACAAGTCCAACGTCCCTTCATGAGTGAAAGTCATAGAGGGACTGGGGATTGAAAGAATACACCAAAACACAATAAAAGATGTATAAGAAAAGTGGCATTGACTTTTATTGAACAATTCAATTATTCTCCCCTTCCTTTGTTTCCTGACAATCTATTTTCACATTAATTCTATTGGTGAGGGTTTTTATTTGGCTTATTGAATTGTTAAATTCCTCCACATTATTCCAGGCTCACTTTACTTGAGAAATTCTCTTTACTGAATTTTATTTTTATATTTTTGATTGACTTTATCTCATCCAAGTTTTTATCATTTTGTAGTACATTCATATCTTCATTAAGTTGTTTGAGCATAAATCATTTTTCTGAAAGTTCTTCCAAATCTTTTCCACTGGGAGCAATTACAATGGGATTAGTGATTTTTAGAGAAGACATGTATCTTAATTTTCTTGTTATTGTTTGTGTACTGGGACCTTCACATCAGGAGTTTATTTGTTGGTTGGGTTTTTCTAATTTCTTATTATTATTTTTAACTCAAGTACCCAATGTTGAGGTGGGGACTCAGTCATAGTAGGGCTGAGCTATAATGTTCCTCTATAGGTCTGATATTGGTGCCATAAGCTCCATCTCTGTCTTCCTCTGAGGTCAGATACAATACTGGACCCACTTCTCACTGAATCTACGCTTCTCATTCAGTTATGAAATTCCCTGTGCTTATGAACCTCATGCTGGATCAGACCTGGTTCCCATGCTGGGCCCATAGCTTATACTGTGAGCTGTGGAACTCCCTATACCTGACATCGCTGTGTGTCCATTCATGGTTCCACGACCATAAACTGTAGGATTTCCTACACCTGCGGGCCCTACCAGAGTCATCTGTGGCTTTGTTCCTGAATACACAGCTTACCCTGTAAGTTGTAGATCTTCCTATGCATGTGGGCTTTATTCTGGGACAATAAGACACTCCTTACCAGGTACACAACTTGTGCTTGGAATTGTGGGAGTCCCTGTACCTGGCCTCTGTCTAGTCACTGAAACATCTATCTTCCTTGGTTGACATTAGAATCAGTTTCCAATGTAGATTATATCAAATGAAGATTAAAGAAGCACCTATACTTATGTACTGAGCAACTACTGGATTCTCAGCCTCTTTGTTGTAATACAACCCCTGGAGGGCATTCCAGAACGTACCACATAAGTAAATCTAGTAAATCCACATATTGATTCTATTAATTTTTTCTCTGGAGAACCCTGATTAATACAACACACATAAATAAATAAATCTATTTCATCACATGAGTAGACTCAAAGATATAAATACATGATCATCTCAATAGATGGAGGAAAGGGTTTTAACAAAGTCCAACATCTTTTCATGGGTAACAGTCAAAGAGGGCCTGGGAATTGAAAGAATATACTACAACGCAATAAAAGCTGTATATGGCAAACTTGTAGCATCATCACATTGAATGGACAGAAACTCAAAGCATTTCCACTAAGATCAGGATCAAGATAAGATACACACACTCTCTTCTTCTGCTCAATATAACACTTAAGGGCTTGCTACAGTCATAAGACAAGAAAAGGCAATAAAGAGGACATAAATGAGAGACTCCAAACATTCTATCCAAAGATAAAACTTTTAAAACCTCTCAGAGTTGAAAAATACCTTCAGCCAAGTGGCAGGATACAAAATTACCCCACAAAAATCAGTAGCCTTACTGTAAACCAATTGCAAACATACTGAGAAAGAAATCAGAGAAAAGAATCCCATTCAAAATACACACACACACACACACACACACACACACATCACCTTAAAATAAGTCTAACCAAGGAAATAGAACCTTTCGTAAGACATTGAAGAAAGAAAATGATGAATGTACTAGAAGGTAGAATGTGGTTCTGTGCTCATGGTCCAGAAGAATTAACTTTGTGAACTCGGCCATCTAACTAAAGCTGATCGACCAATCCAATTCAATGGCAATAAAAATTCCAAAATAATTTCTACCAGACATAAAAGAGACAATTCACACTTCATATAAAGGCATCAAAGATTGATGGCCAATGAAATACTGAATAAAAGCAATACTGGAAGAGGTGTCATCATACCTGGTTTCATTATGTTGCAGAGTTATTATAATAATAAAAACAGCATGATATCTGCTGAATAATAGATACCTAGATTGATGAAATATAATTGAAGAACCAGACATAAGTCTCTATTCAGCTACAGTTACATCATTTTGACAATGATATAAACTTCAACTTAAAGGCACAGATAAGACTTTCTAAACAGGACTGTGGTAGCACATGAAATAAGACAGGCAACCAACAAATGGGCTTTCATTAAACTAAAATCTTCTGCACAGCAAAGGAAATAGTCAAATAAGTGAAAATCCAACCCACCTAATAGAAAAAAAGAATATTTGACAGATTTTCTTCTAACAGAGAATTAAGGCTAAACAAGAAAATCAAGAAACCTAAATATTAGAAATATAAGTCAATTTAAAAATACATTTCAGAGCTGAATGAAAAAGAAGACATAGAAGTGCTGATAAACATTTTTAAGAAGTCCTCAACATCCTTAGTCATCAGGGAAGATTAAAACTCCTTTAAAATTCCACGTCAGTCCACCAGAAAGGCATCAGCAGGCATACAAAAGACAACAGATGTTGGCTTGGATACAGCAAAAGAGAAACACATATGCACGGGTTATATAGCCACTGGGTAAATTAGTATGGATTTTTCTCAAAACAAACAGCCATAAAAACAAACTAGAAAAAGACCTACCACATGATCCAGTTGTATTCTTAGGCATAATCCCAACTTTATATTCTACTATAGAGATATCTGCACATCCATGTACATTGCTACTAGATTAGATCTCAATTTCTAGGAAGTGAAGTCATCCTAGAGACCCAACAACAAATGAGTGGATAAGGAAAAGGTGGTACTTAGGTATAATCCAATACCATTTAGATAGGGAGAAAAATGAAATTATGAAGTTTGCAGGTAAATGGATGTAACTTGGAAAATTTATAATGAGGTATCCAGGACCAGAAACACAAATATACATATATTCTCTCCTATGCAGATCCTAGCTTCAAACCTTTTCTTTTGTGCCTTTAACTTGAAGCATGAGTAAAAGCCAAAAATAAAAAGTATAAAGGTTCTTTTGGGAAAGAACATCAGGTAAAATGAATGTAGAAAGATAAAATACTAGGAGCAGAAATGCTTCAAAAAGGAGGAGCCTACACATAGACTTTGTGCAAAGGACTCCAATTGCACAGTAAATAATCTCAAGAATTGACAAATGGGATTAAATGAAATTAAAAAGCTCCTGCTCAGCAAAGGGATCAGTGGCTAGAGTGGAAAGGGCAGACTACAGAGTGGGAGAGAATATGCCAACATATCAGAGAAAGTATTAAATCTAAGATGTATAAAGAGCTGTAAAAATCGAACTTGGGAAACCCTACAAATCATCTGAATAGACCATCCTTAAAAGAAGAAAAACTAAATTTTCAATAAATGCTTGAGAAAGTGTGCACGACCCTTTGCAACCAGGTAAGTGCAGATTAAACCTGCTTTGAGGGGTCTCACCCCTGTCAGAATGTCTATTGTGAAAATAAAGCAAATGCTGGTCAAGGATATGTTGTAGTCGAGAATATGTTGAAAGGGGAAAATAGGTTCGTTGTTGGTAAGGATTTGAATCCATGAGATGATTATGGCAATGAGTGTGGAGGTTCCTCAAAACCCTAAAGACTGTACATAGCCCATCCACATCACGCTTGAGTACATACCCAGAGGACTCTAGATCAGTATCCACAGCCGTACCTGTACATCCGCATCTGGGACTGTGCCATTGAATTAGGTAAGACAGAACCTGCCTAGTTGTCAACCCTCAAGACTGGATAAGAAACTGGGCCACATATGCATGGTGTAATTTTATGCAGCATAAAGAGAATGAGCTGATGACATTTAAGGAAAAGACTTGCCGATGGACATTCTTATGTTAAACAAAATAAGCTAGATTCCAGATAAACAAATATCATGTTTTCTCTCATATTCAGAACCCTAGTACAGGAGCAGAGCATATTGAAACTAGGATCATTGGAAACAAAGGGACATCCTTAAGGGAGGTGAATGATAAGGAGCTGAAATGCAAGTGGTAAGAAGGCAGAAAGTCTGACTGGGGAACCTGGAATGAACTGGAAAGAGGCATGGCCAAGAGGAGGGTAGTGAGGGAGACTAATGAATAAACAAAGTATTATGCATACATATAAAGACGCCATGATGAATCCCTATGCTAGCCTAAAAAATAACTTAAAAATCCTACACTCCACCCCAAAACTACACAAGATGATGCATTAATGAAACACCATGCTGAGTGAGGGCTGGTCTGGGTTCAATCTCACCATGAGAAGAATCCAACATAAAAACTAGTAGGTATTTGGGATGGGAGATGGGGAGGAGGTTATTAACATCTTAAGAATCAGATACACAGAGATCAATATCTTAGAAAATTTTCTATTGTGAAAAAAATGAAAGTTTATACACAAAACCTAGAAACAAAACTGGGAACTAAAATAAAAAAAATAGTAAAATTACAAGACGAAAGGAGAAAGAATTTTAGAAATGATAGAAAATATTCTTAAAAATTAAAAGAAGATAAAAATCATGCCAAAAAGATGTCTGATGCTCTTACAGGGGACCCGAGTTCTGTTTCCAGCACTCGTGCTGGGTGGCTCACAACCTCATGTAAGTTCAGCCCTAGGGGATGGAACCCCTCTCCTAACATATGTGGATACTGCCTACATGTACACATAACCACACAGAGATGCACACAAATATACATAACTAAAATAAAATAATTCTTTTTTTTAAATAATTAGAAAAGGCAGGAAAATATTTATGAGCTCATTCTGAGGCTTATCTTTTCTGGGTGAAATAAGAAAAAGAAATATAAAACTGAAAAGCAAAAAAATAAAACATTTAAAATTCTAATAGCATTTCCTGGTTGTTGTCTCTACATGAGCTAAAGTTCTGTTTCATTTCCTTGCAATTCTCACCTTATGAATGTTTCTCCTGGGAACACCGTTACCTTGCTACCTTGATAGCCTTCTCATTTATAACATAAGGCTCGTCCCTATGTAGCTAGTGTAAGGCTTTTGTGAGGTAATTCCTATAAAGACCCTTAATCACTGCACAGATGAGATACCCAGAGAATGAAGAATGGATTCCACTTCTTGGTAAGGGGGTGGTAAAATGTTTGTGTAAAAGCATGGTCAGTGGGAGATACAACTCACTTTGAAAACACAATCTGCTGCAAAAAGAATGAATAAGAAACAGCTAGAGAGGCTGTTCAGGAGTCAAGAATGTTCACTCTTCTCATAGAGGAACCAAGTTTGGCTCCCAGTTCCCACGACAAGCTCAAAATTGTTTCAATTCCAGCTCCAGGGAATCTAGATCCCTCTGCTGCCCTCCATGAACACTGCATGCACATGCTCCACATACAGACAAGTAGGCATACATATGTCCACAGAAACCGAAAAAGTATTCTAAATGTCATGGTGTACACACACACACACACCCATACACACACACACACACACACACACACACACACATACACACACACACACAATCAAATACTGATTAAAGATTTCCCCTTGGGTTCATCAGCTTTACCATGCATGCATCACACCTAAGCTCCACACCACAGAACACCTTGCCTGTAGTCAGGCTTATACATCCCAACAGTTCAATTGAAATCTGGCAGATCCTTGTGTGTTAGTTCATACACTCAGAACCATAGCATCGTTCAAACACCAAAACCTACAGGCTATGTTTATCCTAATACACAGGGCATACTCATATCATGTATCTTAAAATGGAAAGTTAGAAGACTTTATACTCTTTACAAAATAATATCATGATATTTTAAGGCCTCGATGTATCTGTGTAGTTGAATATATTCCTCTGTAAACTTATTGCTTCCATACATTTTTATTGATTTTTATACAGATGAATGTTTTGCCTGCATGTATGTTTGTGTACCATGTGTGCTGACAGAGGACAGAAGAAAACATCATGGTCTCCTGAAACCTGGTTTATAGACAGTCTAGAGGTGTCATGTGAGCAATAGGAATAAAACTGAGTCCTCGAAAAATCATCCAGTGTTCTTAACTGAGCCATCTCTCCAGCCCTGCTACCATAGGTTATTAGTGCCTGGGATGGTACCTATCTGGTTTTTGCTTAGACAAATCTTTGAAAACATACTCTCCTTAGCTTAAAGAGATCTTAGCATGGGGTTTTTGCTTCTGATTGTGTAAAAGCTGTGACTATCCTTATCTTTTGCCTCCAAAACCTATACAGCGAAAAACTGTAAGAACTGTCAGATTCCTTTCAGGATAGTAAAGTGTCTAAGCACACTTTCACTTCCTAGATGGTACTAGCTCCTGAAGCTCCTGGAGGAATAGATAGAGCTTCAGAACTGTTTCTGGGGTTTCTTGTTGTCTTAACAGCCCCCGACCCTGCCAACAACCACAGCAGAACCAACTGTGTGGTTTACATGGTGTGTTTTGACAGCTGGGTCTCTGGGAAATTTTTTCTTTTATTTCAGTGGTGTTAGATGTTTTCTTTTGTTGATTGGTTGTTGTGTGAGGGATTGAGGGAGGGGTTCTTCTCAATGGGCTTCCCAAGCACGCACATAAAAGAGCTGGGACTCAATAAGATGCTGAAACATAAAATCATATTATACAGACTCAAAGGCTGGAAAAACAAGGGTTTGCGATTAATGGGGATCAAAAAGGTTGCTGTTTCCCACCCTTCATCCTAGCAATGATAGCCAACATTCCTATAATAAGAGACAGGTTAACAAAAAAGAATAATAAATTCCTTTATTTGCTCATTGATTTTTTTTTTTATCACACAGGAACTTTCATAATGAATATCCAAAGATCCAGAGAAAAACTTGGCTTTGGATTTACATTTGAATTTGAAGCCTATAGCAATGCAACTAGACAAAAAGGATGTTTCCTCTAATTAACAATTGGGTAAGGAAGCCAGCAAAACTGATTTTTGCACATCTTTCCTCTCTCCCACATACAGAACATGACTCCACTGGAATAAGAGTGTTTGGTCTATTATCATAGAACAAAGATTCTCTTTATGGCCAGCTCTTACACAGGAAGGAAAGGATGCCGGGGTGGTATTGCTAGATTTTTTATGGATGGTTGTAAAGAAGAATTCTAGTTGTTATGACTTCCCTCAGAGAAAATAGATTCTGGTTTCTATTACAAGTCCTGGAGGAAAAGGAGGGTGGAGGCAGAGGAGAACAGGCCAGGCATAGCAGCACATTCCTGGGCCCCACTGAGAGGTTGTGCAAGGGGCTCATGTATTTGGAGCCAATCTGGGTTAATAGTAAAACCCTATTTCAATAAGGAGATAGATAAGTGCTTGATTGATTGATTGATTGATTGATTGGCAATAGATAGACAGATGATAGATAGATAGATAGATAGATAGATAGATAGATAGATAGATAGATAGATAGATAGAGAATAGAGGAAGATAAGAAAGAAAGAAAGAAAGAAAGAAAGAAAGAAAGAAAGAAAGAAAGAAAGAAAGAGAGAGAGAGAGAGAGAGAGGGAGAAAGGAAGGAAGGAAGGAAGGAAGGAAGGAAGGAAGGAAGGAAGAAAGGAAGGAAGGAAGATATAGATAGGTAGATGATAGATATAGATAGGTAGATAGACGATAGATATGACAGATACATGGATAGATAAATGATTGATAGATAGATAGATAGATAGATAGATAGATAGATAGATAGATAGATAGATAGATAGATAGACAGACAGAGGGGGAGAGGAGAAGGTGAAAGAAATCTCTGTAATGACCACAGGCTTTTCCCATACCAGCCATTCTATGACTCCTACACTTCAAACCAAGGCAGCTTCCCTCCTTCCTCATACCAGATCCTTCTTTATCCAAAAGCAAAATGATGTAAAATCAATAGTACTGTCCTGAGAATTAGTGAATAAAATAACCCACAGAAGTTGTCTGATTGCTCTTCCTCTTCACAAAGCTCTACTGGTTTCCCTCAAACCAAGCTGCATGTTTTCCCATTGTGACTTTTTCAATAACTACATACCTCACTGATGTTTCTTCCACTACCAATACCAGTAATTACTCACCATGCAAATACTGTAACTAAGCACAATTCAAACCTACACTGACCTAATCATTTAAGCTGTCTTTTCCTAAGCATAATTTGAATTGATTTTGGGAGATAAAAAAAAGTTTATTTCCTTACCTTCATCTGAGCAAGGTCATAGAAAACATTAATAGAGTTTGATACATTTTTTTTAATGCCAGAGGAACAAAAACTGAATAGCACTTTGACAAATAAAAATAAAAAGATGTGATTCTCGAACTACAGGGGAATTCAAAATCTGCTTGATGTCTGCGGGGATATGTAATCCGTGAATAGAATACAGCTAACAAACTGTCTGAAACTCATAAGCCAAGAAAAAGAAGATGGCTGATCATCAGAATCTGTGGAGGATGAGAGTTTTATTGTACTAGTCCCCAAACACTCACGCTGACTTCACACAATTACAAAAGAAGACAGTATAAAAATCTTAACAAACTTCAGTCTTAAGAATGGACACCTCTGGATGGATGCCAACAAGTGCTTACTGACAGAAGCCTGTTATAGCTGTCACCAGAGAGGCTCCACCAGTGCCTAACAAATACAGAGGTGGATCTTTGAAGCCATCCATTGGACTGAGCACAGGGTCCCAATGAAGAAGTTAGAGAAAGGACCCAAGGAGCTGAAGGGGTTTGCAGCCCCATAGGAGGAACAATAATATGAACTAATCAGTAGCCCCAGAGCTCCCAGGGACTAAACCACCAACCAAAGAGTACACATTGAGGGACTCATAGCTCCAGCTGCATATGTAGCAGAGGATAGCCTAGTTGGTCATCAATGGGAGGAGAGGCCCTTGGTCCTATGAAGGTTCTATGCCCCAGTGTAGGGAAATGGCAGGGCCAGGAAGCAGGAGTGGGTGGGGTAGAGAGCAGGGGGAGGGGGGAGGGAATAGGAGGTTTTCGGAGGGGAAACCAGGAAAGGAGACATTTGAAATGTAAATAAAGTAAATATCTAATAAAAAATAAAATAAAAAGAATGGACACCTCCTGACATTAGGCCCTTTTATACAAACAAAGTTGAAGAGTTGTGACATGCCTTAAAAGACTGTAAGTCACAATTGGAAGATGTTTCTTCTAGCAGTTGTTCCTGCAGATACCATTGAGTAACACTGGGAAACCTTGATATCTCTGTGAGAAAAAGCTGTCATCTTCTTCAAGCATTATGCTTTAGAAGACAGGAAGAAATACAAGATACCTAGAGAAAACCACTATTATCTTCCCCAATGTAAAATAGATATACAAAATATATTGTATGAGATTTTTCTGATTTTAAAAAACAACAACCAGCTTCTGGCTATTATAAATAAGGCTGCTATGAACATAGTGGAGCATGTGTCCTTCTTCCTGGTTGGAACATCTTCTGGATATATGCCCAGGAGAGTTATTGCTGGATCCTCCGGTAGTACTATGTCCAATTTTCTGAGGAACCGCCAGACTGATTTCCAGAGTGGTTGTACAAGATTGCAATCCCACCAACAATGGAGGAGTGTTCCTCTTTCTCCACATCCTCGCCAGCTACTACTCAGCTATTAAAAAGAATGAATTTTTAATGAAACTAAATGAATTTTTTTATGAAATTCCTAGGCAAATGGATGGACCTGGAGGGCATCATCCTGAGTGAGGTAACCCAATCACAAAGGAATTCACACAATATGTACTCACTGATAAGTGAGTATTAGCCCAGAAACTTAGAATACCCAAGATATAAGATATAATTTGCAAAACACATGAAACTCAAGAAGAACGAAGACCAAAGTGTAGACACTTTGCCCCTTCTTGGAATTCGGAACAAAACACCCATCGAAGGAATTACAGAGACAAAGTTTGGAACTGAGATGAAAGGATGGACCACCTAGAGACTGCCATACCCGGGGATCCATCCCATAATCAGCCTCCAAACGCTGACACCATTGCATACACTAGCAAGATTTTGCTGAAAGGACCCTGATATAGCTGTCTCTTGTGAGGCTATGCCGGGGCCTAGCAAACACAGAAGTGGGTGCTCACAGTCAGCTATTGGATGGATCACAGGGCCCCCAATGGAGGAGCTAGAGAAAGTACCCAAGGAGCTGAAGGGATCTGCAACCCTATAGGTGGAACAACAATATGAACTAACCAGTACCCCCTGGAGCTCGTGTCTCTAGCTGCATATGTATCAGAAGATGGCTTAGTCAGCCATCACTGGAAAGAGAGGCCCATTGGTCTTGCAAACTTTATATGCCTCAATACAGGGGAACGCCAGGGCCAAGAAATGGGAGTGGGTGGGTAGGGGAGTGTGGGGGATGGTATGGGGGACTTTTGGGATAACATTGGAAATGTAAATGAAGAAAATACCTAATAAAAATAATAATAATAATTTAAAAAACAACAACAACAACCAGAAAAAAAAGAAAGAACTCTTAAGATGGTGATGAAATTCATTATAGCTTTTGCTTCTAAATATTTAGTCTTTAATATACAAATGGAAGTGTCTGTAAGTTAAAATAGTATTAGTCAAAGTGCTGTTCTTCTCTCGGGAGTACACAAAACAGTTACCATGAGGTGAGACAATGAATGTTGATATTTCTGCTCTAGTGTGTATTTGTAAGAAGAACTAAACTTTGCCCCTATTTTCTAGCCTTTAACATTCAAGCAAACACTCCCAGTTTTCTCCATTCTTGAGAAAGTCACTAGCACATGTAAGAGATGATATTTCTTTTTAAAAAAAAAGTGTAGCTTCATAATATAAATTAATTAAACTATTTATTTGCCTAGAGTTAAGGAGATATTGGACATGAAGTATAACTAGCTATCCAGATGGGCAAGTTGTTGTGTAGTCTCAACTACAATATTCTGGTAAACAAGTCAAGTCATCTAAAATGCTCTGTAACAACTAAATCTGATCCTAAGAATGTAAATATGAATGAAGCAAAACTGGCAAAAAAAATGGCATGCAGTGTTATAAGACTAATATGAAGAAGGGAAGGGGGAGTAGTCGTGGAATTATTGGACAGAAAAAGACTTTCTGAACAGAGCACTGGTAGCACAGGCACTAAGAATAATAAGTAATAAATGCAAATTCATGAATTTAAAAAGCTTTTGTATGGCAAAAGCTTTTAGGTATCATGCGCCCATCATTTAGGCAAGGCAGCAGGCCACACACTGGGAAAAGAATTTTACCAGTTGCACATCTAATAGAAAGTTAATGTCTAAAATATATAAAGAACTACAAAAAACACTGAACATTGAGAAAACAAATAACCCACTTAAAAATGGGACAAAGAACAACTAAGCAAAGAATTCTCAAAAAAAAAAAAGAAAGAAAGAAAGAAAGAAAGAAAGAAAGAAAGAAAGAAAGAAAGAAAGAAAGAAAGAAAGAAAGAAACACAAATGGCTGAGAAGCACTTTTTTAAAAATGTGCAACATCCTCAGTCATCAGGGAAATGCCAATCAAGCCTACTTTGAGATTTCACCCTCACCAGTCAGAATGGCTGAAACATATGACAGGTTCTTCTGGACAGGATAAGGGGAAAAAGGAACACTTACTCATTGGTGGTAGGAGTCTGACCTTGTCCACTACTATGGAAATCAGTGTGGCAGTTCCCTAGGAAACTGGGGTAGATCTGTGTCTTAGTTCTGGTTTCTATTGCTGTGAGGAGACACCATGATCATGGCAATTCTTATAAAGGCAAACATTTAATTGGGGCTGGCTTACAGGTTCTAGGCATCAGTTTCTTATCAGCATGGAACAAAGCACAGCAGTATCTTGGAAGGGCCTGGTGCTGGAGAAGAAGCTGAGAGTTGTATATCTTGGTCTAAAGGCAGTCAGAAAGAAGAGAACTGTCTGCCAGGCAGCTAGAAGGGTCTCAAAGACCACCCCCACAGTAATACATCTCCTCCAACAAGACCACACCTACTCCAACAAGGCCACACTTCATTTTTGTGTTGTTTTTTTGTTGTTTTTATTGTCATTTGTTTGTTTGGGGGGGTTGTTGTTGTTTTGTTTTGTTTTGTTTTTTAATTTTTTATTAGATATTTTCTTTATTTACATTTCAAATGCTATCCCCTTTCCTGTTTCCCCTCTGAAAACCTCCTATCTCATCTCCCCTCCCCCTGCTCACCAACCCACCCACTCCTGCTTCCTGGTTCTGGCATTCCCCCACACTGGGGCATACAGACTTCATAGGACCAAGGACCTCTCCTCCCATTTATGACCAAATAGGCCATCCTATGCTACATATGCAGCTGAAGCCACAAGTCCCACCATTAGTCTCTGGGAGCTCTGGGGGTACTGGTTAGTTCATATTTTAGTTCCTCCTATGGGGCTGTTAACCTCTTCAGCTCCTTGGCTCCTTTCTCTAGCTGCTCCATTGAGGACCCTGTGCTCAGTCCAATGGTTGGCTGAGAGCATCTACCTCTATATTTGTCAGGCACTGGTAGAGCCTCTCAGGAAACAGCTATTTCAGACTTCTTTCAGCAAGCACTTGTTGGCATCCACAACACTGTCTGGGTTTGGTGACTGTACATGAGATGGATCCCAAGTGGAGCAGTCTCCGAATTGCCTTCCTTCAGTCTCTGCTTCACACTTTGTCTCTGTATCACCTCCCAAGGGGATTTTGTTCCCCCTTCTAAGAAGGACCGAAGTATCCACACTTTGGTCTTCCTTCTTCTTGAGTTTCATGTGGTCTATGAATTGTATCTTGGGTATTCTGAGCTTCTGGGCTAATATCCACTTATCAATGAGTGTATACCATGTGTGTTCTTTTGAAGGCCACACCTCCTAATAGTGTCACTTCCTGGGCCAATCATATTCAAACCACCACAAACTGCCTCAAGACGTAGCTATCTTATTCTTGGATATATGCCCAAAGGACTTGACAGTCTACTATAGAAGTACTTCCTTATCTATATTCATTGCTGCCCTTTTCATAAAAGCTATAAATTAGAAATAACATAAAAAACCATCAAATGATGAACTAATGATAAAAATTTGGTGCATTTACACAATGAAGTATTTATTCAGCTGTGAATAAAATGATGAAAATGACAGGTAAATGAATAGAGCTAGAAAAAAATCATCCTGAGTGAAATAACCTGAACTATATATATGTGTATATATATATATATATATATATATATATATATATATATATACATACATTAGCACATTAGCTTTTTAAGTCTTTGATAGGGATGCTACAATCCATACAGTAACAGAGGTTGGATATTGAATAAGGGGCCGGGGGGAAGGGAGATCATCCAAAAAAGGAAATAGAATAAATAGTTATGAAGAGACATGGAGGACTGGAATGGAAGGATTCAATGGGGAGGGAGACTTTAAAAAAAAAGAATAATAAAGGAGGGACTATTCCATGGGACAGTTAACACTAAAGGACATTTGAAGAGCTATGTGCAAACCTATGAGTATAGAAGCTTCCTAAAATATATAAATCTAACTAGAGTAAATAAATAATGGGGTATACAATGCCCCAACTGGACATCTCATGGCACAAAGTGAAACCCCCAGTTCCTGGAATGGGTCACATCTAGTTGAGTTATTGGCTCAAGGGAATCCATGAATACCCCCAAATATCTCAGGCTCTTGGCTGTTCTCTACCAAATGATGAGAAGGTATTATTTCTGAAGTGAACATTTACATATCTCATTGAATGTGGAGACATTGTGTTGGTGCCTAAGCCTAAGGTTCACTTCCACTAACTAGTGTTCATGCTCATGGAATTTAGTCTGCATGCTACCAAAGGAGAAAGATAAACACGAACTCAGGTAAAAATCCTGTATTCTACAATGGTGACCTCTTTGAAAGCTATCCTGGTGAAATAGGGGCACAAACATTGTAGAAGTAACCAAGCACGGTCTGATTGGATTCAAGGCTCACTCAAAAAGGTGAAAGCCATGACTCTGCACAAGTAGTCAATAATCCAAGACTAGATAGACCATCAGCCTAGGGGAAACCAAATACTACTGTTCTGCTAAAGGAACATAGCAATAAAATGACTCCTAATAATATTGTGCTATACCCATAGATCAGTGCCTCACCATGCTACCATCAGAGACATGGGAACTAACACAAATATCCACAACTAGACAATATAAAGAGAATGAGAAATTCTGGAATAATCAGTCTTAAATGAGATGTCTTCACCAAACCCCTCCCATCAGGCAATGGGGGGGTGGGGGGCTGAGTAGATAAGAATGCAGAAAGATTGTAAGGGCCAGAGAGGATAGCTGCCTCTAGGAAAGCAGTGTCTTCCAGACACAACAGGATCAATTTACTGGTGGATTTACAGAGACTGCAGGATTATCTGTTTAAGTTCAAGACAGATGAGGTCCCAGCATGGAGATGGGGAAAGGGACCAGAGCTCCCTTTACCAAGAACCTATCACAGTTGCCAAGACTTGAAAAGGAAAAATTAGTTTTCTCCAATAGAGTCTCACTGGGCATAGTAGCCTACATAAGGATAGGCCTTGTACCCATTGCCAACACAGAGCAAACTCAACACTATTTGGTTGCATATTATGGTTTCCTATTTTGTGTTTCTATGAGATTTTCTCTTTTTTCTTTTTGTTCTCTCTCTCTCTCTCTCTCTCTCTCTCTCTCTCTCGTGTGTGTGTGTGTGTGTGTGTGTGTGTGTGTGTGTTTCTTGTGTTATTTTTAACCTGATATTTGGGGGGGGCATAAAGGATGTTGAGATTTGGAATTAGGTGGGCAGGATCTGGGTGGAAGCAGGAAGGAGGTGGGAAGGATCTGGAAGAAATTGGGAAAGGGGAAAACATGATAAAATATATTGTATGGAATTTTTTTCAAAGAAAAAAACTAAGATGATACTAACCTAGCTGCCAAAATGTAGTTCCTTAATACAATAGTTAGGACTATAAACTTACATTTTCCTTCTATTACATTTTGATTCATGCATATGTGTTTGTGTCTGCATGAGCTTATGTGCAACATGTGCATACAGGAGCCAGGAAAGGCTGGAAGAAGGAACTGGAACTGGAGTTACAGGAGGGTATAAGTTGCTATAAGCATGCCAGGAACCAAACCTAGATTCTCTACAAGAGCACCAAACCACTGAAACATGTCTAGCTTCTGAATTTACATTATTTATGATTAGTAATTTTCTTTTCCTAAACTATTTGAAGTTCTCATTGATATAAGTCATCTAAATTGTATTTACTCATTTTAGAGTACTTTATATGTTTTATATATAATTAATCTGTTTATTAAAAAATGTACTGATCTTATATGCTGGGTCTCTCAGAGACCAGTCCACACAGGAAAGCCCACTGAAAACAGAAGCAACAGAGCTTCTTCTATAGGGTCCCGTTGGGCCTTCGTCTTCAGCCAGGAATCGGAGCTGAGACCCAGATGTCTGGGCACCTACCGCACCAGAGGAGAGTTGGCCTCCAGGGAGGGCTCTGGCCCCGGGAACTGGGTGAGAGCTCCATCTTGTATCCCAAGTCTCTCAGAGACCAATCATTGCAGGAGAGCACATGGGCCATAGAAGCAACAAAGCTTCTTGGACAGGGGCCCTTCAGGCCTTCAACTTCAACCAGGAGGTATAGCTGAATGCCAGACCTCTGTGCACCTCCCCTGCAAGAGGAGAGCTTGCCTGCAGAGAGTGCTCTGACCACTGAGACTCAACAGAGAGTCTGACTCCCAGGACTGCCGACAGAAGCTAACAGAATCATAGGGGGAACAAGCTCCAGCCAGACACAACTAGAACAACCAAAAACAAAGATTATGAGATGATGAAAGTCAAAGTGAAGATTCTTACTAACAGAAAACAAGACCACTCGGCATCATCAGAACCCAGTACTCCCACCAGAGCGAGTCCTGTATACACCAACACACCTGAAAAGCAAGATTCAGATTTAAAAATCACATCTCATGATGCTGGTAGAGGATTTTTAAGAAGGGCATTAATAATTCATTTAAAGAAATACCGGAGAACACTGGTAAACAGGTAGAAGTCCTTAAAAAAGAAACACAAAAATTCCCTAAAAGAATTACAGGAATACACAACCAAACAGGTGATAGAATTGAATAAAACCATCTAAGATCTAAAAATGGTAGTAGAAACAAAGAAAACCCAAAGGGATACAACTCTAGAGATAGAAAACCTAGGAAAGAAATAAGAAACCATAGATGAGAGTATCAGAAACAGAATACCAGAGATGAAAGAGAGAATCGCAGGTGAAGAAGATTCCACAGAAAACATGGACACACAATCACAGAAAATGCAAAATGCAAAAAGATTCTAACTCGAAAATCCAGGAAATCCAGGACACAATGAGAAGACGAAACCTAAGGGTAATAGGTATAGATGAGAATGAAGATTTTCAAATTAAAGGGCCAGCAAATATCTTCAACAAAATTATAGAAGAAAACTTCACTAACCTAAAGAAAGAGATGCCCATGAACATACAAGAAACTTACAGAACTCCAAATAGACTGGACCAGAAAAAAAAAAATTCCTCCTGACACATAATAATCAGAACAGCAAACACACTAAATAAAGATAGAATAATAAAAGCAGTAAGGGAAAAGGGTCAAATAACATATAAAGGCAGAATTACACCAGTCTTCTCACCAGAGACCATGAAAGCCAAAAGATCCTGGACAGATGTTATACAGACCCTAAGAGAACACAAATGCCAGCCCAGGCTACTATACCCAGCAAAACTCTCAATTACCATAGGCGAAGAAACCAAAGTATTCCATGACAAAACCAAATTCACACGATATCTTTCCATGAATACAGCCCTTCAAAGAATATTAAAGGGAAAAAAACTCCAAAACAAGGAGGAAAATTACACCCTAGAAGAAGCAAGAAAGCGCCAGGAGGTGGTGGCGCACGCCTTTAATCACAGCACTTGGGAGGCAGAGACAGGTGGATTTCTGAGTTCGAGGCTAGTCTTGGTCTACAAAGTGATTTCTAGGATAGCCAGGGCTATACAGAGAAACCCTGTCCTGAAAAAAAAAGAAAAGAAAGAAAACAAAAAAAGAAAGAAAGAAAGAAAGAAAGGAAGGAAGGAAGGAAGGAAGGAAGGAAGGAAGGAAAAGCAAGAAGTAATCCTTCAACAAAACTAAAAGAAGAGAGCAACAAGAACAGAATCCAAACTATAACAACAAAAATAACAAGAAGCAATTACTTTTCCTTAATATCTCTTAATAGCAATGGACTCAATTCCCTGATAAAAAGAGATAAACAGACTGGCTACATACACAGGACTCAACAATTTGCTGTATGCAGTAAACCCACCTCAGGGAAAAAGATAGACACTAACATAGAGTGAAAGGCTGGAAAACAATTTTCCAAGCAAATGGTCTGAAAAAACAAGCTGGAGTAGCCATTCTAATATCGAATAAAACTGACTTCCAACCCAAAGTTATCATAAAAAGAAAAGGAGGGAAAGTTCATATGCATCAAAGATAAAAAGCTTCCAAGATGAACTCCAAATTCTGAATATCTATGCTCCAAATGCAAGAGCATCCACATTCATTAAGGAAACTATAGTAAAGCACAAAGCACACATTGTACCTCACACAATAATAGTGGGGGACTTCAACTCCCCACTCTCATCAACGGACAAATCCTGAAAACAGAAATAAACACAGACACATTGAAAGTGCAGAAATTTTGAAACAAATGCATTTAACATATATCTACAGAACATCTTATCCTAAAACAAAAGACTATACCTTCTTCTCAGCACCCCATGGGACCTTCTCCAAAATGAACCATAGAACTGGTCACAAAACAGTACTCAACAGATAAAAAAAATATAGAAATTATCCCAAGCATCCTACCAGATCACCACAGACTAAGGCTGATTTTCAATAACAACATAAATAATAGAAAGTCAACATTCACCTGGAAACTGAACAACACTCTACTCAATGATAACTTGGTCAAGGAAGAAATTAAGGACTACTTAGAGTTTAATGTAAATGAAGCCACAACATACCCAAACTTATGGGACACAATGAAAGAAGTCCTAAGAGAAAAACTCATAGCTCTGAGTGCTGGAAAAAAAAACAACAACAACAACAACAACTATAGAGCATACACTGGCAAGCTTGACAGCACACCTAAAAGCTCAAGAACAAAAGGAAGGAAATACACCCAAGAGGAGTAGACTGCAGGAAATAATCGAAATCAGGGCTGAAATCAACCAAGTGGAAACAAAAAGAATTATTCAAAGAATCAAACAAACCAGGAGCTGGTTTTTTTATTTGTTTGTTTGTTTGTTTGTTTTGTTTTGTTTTTGAGAAAATCAACAAGATAGATAAACCCTTAGCAAGACTAACTAGAGGGCATAAGAACAGTATCCTAATTAACAAAGTCAGAAATGGAATGGGAGGCATAACAACAGAACCTGAGGAAATCCAAAACATCATCGGATCCTTCTACAAAAGGCTATACTAAAAAAAAAAAAAAAAAAAAAAAAAAACACTGGAAAACTTGGGTGAAATGGAAATTTTTCTATACAGATACCATGTACCAAAGTAAAATCAGGATCAGATTAATGATCTAAACAGTCCCATATCCCCTAAACAAATAGAAGCAGTCATTAATAGTCTCTGAACCAATAAAAGCCCTGGACCGGATGGGTTTAGTGCAGAGTTCTATCACACCTTCAAAGAAGACCTAATTCCAATTCTCCTCAAAATATTCCACAATAGAAACAGAGGGTGCTCTACCCAATCCATTCTATGAAGCCACATTTACTTTGATACCTAAACCACAGAAAGACCCAACAAAGATAGAAAACTTCAGACCAATTTCCCTTATGAACATCAATGCAAAAATACTCAATAAAATACTTGCAAACTGAATCCAAGAACACATCAAAACAATCATCCCTTATGATCAAGTAACCTTCATCCCAGTGATGCAGGGATGGTTTAATATATGGAAATCCATCAATGTAATCCATTATATAGACAAACTCACAGACAAAAATCACATGATCATCTCGTTAGATGCTGAGAAAGCATTTGACAAAATCCAACAACCATTCATGATAAAAGTCTTGGAAAGATCAGGAATTCAAGGTCCATACCTAAACATAATAAAAGCAATATACAGCAAACCAGTAGCCAACATCAAACTAAATGGAGAAAAACTTGAATCAATCCCTCTAAAATCAGGAACCAGACAAGGCTGCCCACTTTCTCCCTACCTATTCAACATAGTACTTGAAGTCCTAGCCAGAGCAATTCAACAACAAAAGGGAATCAAGGGGATACAAATTGGAAATGAAGAAGTCAAAATATCACTTTTTGCAGATGATATGATAGTATATATAAGTGACCCTAAAAATTCCACCAGAGAACTTCTAAACCTGATAAACAGCTTCAATGAAGTAGCTGGATATAAAATTAACTCAAACAAGTCAATGGCCTTTCTCTACATAAAGGATAAATAGGCTGAGAAAGAAATTAGGGGAACAACACCCTTCACAATAGTCACAAATAATATAAAATACATTGGTGTGACTCTAACTAAGGAAGTGAAAGATTTGTATGATAAGAACTTCAAGTCTCTGAAAAGAAAGAAATTAAAGAAGATCTCAGAAAATGGAAAGGTCTCCCATGCTCATGGATTGGCAGAATCAATATAGTAAAAATTGCTATCTTGCCAAAAGCAATCTACAGATTCAATGCAATCCTCATCAAAATTCCAACTCCATTCTTCAACGAATTAGAAAGGGCAATCTGTAAATTCATCTGGAATAACCAAAAAACCTAGGATAGCAAAAGCTGTTCTCAACAATAAAGAACTTCTGGTGGAATTACCATGCCTGACCTAAAGCTGTACTACAGAGCAGTTGTGATAAAAACTGCATGGTACTGGTACAGCAAAAGACAGATAGATCAATGGAATACAATTAAAGACCCAGAAATGAACCTCACACACCTATGGTCACTTGATCTTTGACAAAGTAGTTAAAACCATCCAGAGGAAAAAAGACAGCATTTTCAACAAATGGTGTTGGCTTAACTGGTGGTTATCATATAGAAGAATGCAAATTGATCCATTCTTATCTCCTTGTACAAAGCTCAAGTCTAAGTGGATCAAGGAACTCCACATAAAACCAGAGACACTAAAACGTATAAAGGAGAAAGTGGGGGAAAGCCTTGAAAATATGGGCATAGGGCAATAATTCATGAACAGAACAGCAGATTGACAATTGGCAAATGGGACCTCATAAGATTGCAAAGCTCTGTAAGGCAAAAGACACTGTCAATAAGACAAAAAGGCCACCAACAGATAGGGAAAGGATCTTTACCAATCCTATAGGGGACTAATATCCAATATATACAAAGAACTCAAGAAGCTGGACTCCAGAAAAATCAAATAACCCCATTAAAAATGGGGTACAGGACAGGGATCTGGCAGCCTGAGAGGTTTGTGCCTCAGGCCCCGGCGGCGGCGGGAGTCTCCTTGGCTCCAAGACTCCGCAGAGGGCAGGCTGCATGGGTGACGGTGTGGAATACAGAGGCCAGTCGTTTCTGAGACGGGCGAGAGCCACAGAGCTTCTGAGGCGGCGCCATCTTCAGCTCCAGACAACCAGCCACCTTCCTGGTGAGTGCACAGGGATCCACCAGCCTGAGAGGTTTCTGCCTCAGGCTCCAGCGGTAGCGGGAGTCTCCTTGGCTCCAGGACTCCACAGAGGGCAGGCTGCAAGGGTGAAGGTGTGGAATACAGAGGCCAGCCGTTTCAGGTACAGGCGAGAGCCACAGAGCTTCTGAGGCGGCGCCATCTTCGGCTCCAGACAACCTGCCACCTTCCTGGCCAAAGCAGCACAGCTTCTGAGAAAGATCCTGTTTTGGGCCTTCATCTTCGGCCAGGAGGAGGTCCAAACACCAGATAATTGTGCACCTTCCCTGAAAGAGGAGAGCTTGCCTGCAGAGACTGCTCTGACCACAGAAACTCAGAGGAGAGAGCTAGTCTCCCAAGTCTGCTAATAGAGGGTAACAAAATCAACAGAGGAACAATCTCTAAACAAAGACAACTATAACAACTAACTCCAGAGATTGCCAGATGGCGAAAGGTAAACGTAAGAATCCTACTAACAGGAACCAAGACCACTCACCATCATCAGAACCCAGCACTACCACTTCGCCCAGTCCAGGACATCCTAACACACCTGAAAAGGTAGACCAGGATTTAAAAGCGTTTCTCATGATGATGGTAGAGGACATAAAGAAGGAATTGAATAACTCACTTAAAGAAATACAGGAGAACACTGCTAAAGAGTTACAAGTCCTTAAAGAAAAACAGGAAAACACAACCAAACAGGTAGAAGTCCTTATAGAAAAACAGGAAAACACATCCAAACAGGTGATAGAAATGAACAAAACCATACTAGACCTAAAAAGGGAAGTAGACACAATGAAGAAAACCCAAAGTAAGGCAACGCTAGAGATAGAAAACCTAGGAAAGAAATCTGGAACCATAGATGCCAGCATCAGCAACAGAATACAAGAGATGAAAGAGAGAATCTCAGGTGCAGAAGATTCCATAGAGAACATCGGCACAACAATCAAAGAAAATGGAAAATGCAAAAAGATCCTAACTCAAAACATCCAGGAAATCCAGAACACAATGAGAAGACCAAACCTACGGATAATAGGAGTGGATGAGAATGAAGATTTTCAACTCAAAGGACCAGCAAATATCTTCAACAAAATTATTGAAGAAAACTTCCCAAATCTAAAGAAAGAGATGCCCATGAACATACAAGAAGCCTACAGAACTCCAAATAGACTGGACCAGAAAAAAATTCCTCCCGACACATAATAATCAGAACATCAAATGCACTAAATAAAGATAGAATACTAAAAGCAGTAAGGGAAAAAGGTCAAGTAACATATAAAGGCAGGCCTATCAGAATTACACCAGATTTTTCACCAGAGACTATGAAAGCCAGAAGAGCCTGGACAGATGTTATACAGACACTAAGAGAACACAAAATCCAGCCCAGACTACTATACCCAGCCAAACTCTCAATTACCATAGATGGAGAAACCAAAGTATTCCACGACAAAACTAAATTCACCCATTATCTCTCCACGAATCCAGCCCTTCAAAGGATAATAACAGAAAAAAACCAATACAAGGACGGGAACCACGCCCTAGAAAAAACAAGAAGATAATCCCTCAACAAAACTAAAAGAAGACAGCCACAAGAACAGAAAGCCAACTTTAACAACAAAAATAACAGGAAGCAACAATTACTTTTCCATAATATCTCTTAATATCAATGGTCTCAACTCCCCAATAAAAAGACATAGACTAACAAACTGGCTACACAAACAAGACCCAACATTTTGCTGCTTACAGGAAACTCATCTCAGAAAAAAAGATAGACACTACCTCAGAATGAAAGGCTGGAAAACAATTTTCCAAGCAAATGGTATGAAGAAACAAGCTGGAGTAGCCATCCTAATATCTGATAAGATTGACTTCCAATGCAAAGTCATCAAAAAAGACAAGGAGTGGCACTTCATACTCATCAAAGGTAAAATCCTCCAAGAGGAACTATCAATTCTGAATATCTATGCTCCAAATACAAGGGCAGCCACATTCATTAAAGACACTTTAGTAAAGCTCAAAGCACACATTGCACCTCACACAATAATAGTGGGAGACTTCAACACACCACTTTCACCAATGGACAGATCATGGAAACAGAAACTAAACAGGGACACAGTGAAACTAACAGAAGTGATGAAACAAATGGACTTAACAGATATCTACAGAACATTTTATCCTAAAACAAAAGGATATACCTTCTTCTCAGCACCTCATGGTAACTTCTCTAAAATTGACCACATAATTGGTCACAAAACAAACCTCAACATATACAAAAATATTGAAATTGTCCCATGCATCCTATCAGATGGTGATCAGGTGGTCTAAGGCTGATCTTCAATAACAAAATAAATAATAGAAAGCCAATATTCACGTGGAAACTGAACAACACTCTTCTCAATGATACCTTGGTCAAGGAAGGAATAAAGAAAGAAATTAAGGACTTTTTGGAGTTTAATGAAAATGAAGCCACAACGTACCCAAACTTATGGGACACAATGAAAGCATTCCTAAGAGGAAAACTCATAGCTGTGAGTGCCTCCAAAAAGAAACTAGAGAGAGCACACATTAGTAGCTTGAGAACACACCTAAAATGTCTAGAAAAAAAGGAAGCAAATTCACCCAAGAGGAGTAGACGAAAGGAAATAATCAAACTCAGGGGTGAAATCAACCAAGTGGAAACAAGAAGAACTATTCAAAGAATTAACCAAACGAGGAGTTGGTTCTTTGAGAAAATCAACAAAATAGATAAACCCTTAGCTAGACTCACTAAAGGGCACAGGGACAAAATCCTAATTAACAAAATCAGAAATAAAAAGGGAGACATAACAACAGATCCTGAAGAAATCCAAAACACCATCAGATCCTTCTACAAAAGGCTATACTCAACAAAACTTGAAAACCTGAACGAAATGGACAAATTTCTGGACAGATACCAGGTACCAATGTTGAATCAGGATCAAGTTGACCTTCTAAACAGTCCCATATCCCCTAAAGAAATAGAAGCAGTTATAAATAGTCTCCCAGCCAAAAAAAGCCCAGGACCAGACGGGTTTAGTGCAGAGTTCTATCAGACCTTCAAAGAAGATCTAATTCCAGTTCTGCACAAACTTTTTCACAAGATAAAGGTAGAAGGTACTCTACCCAACTCATTTTATGAAGCCACTATTACTCTGATACCTAAACCACAGAAAGACCCAACAAAGATAGAGAACTTCAGACCAATTTCTCTTATGAATATCGATGCAAAAATCCTCAATAAAATTCTCGCTAACCGAATCCAAGAACACATTAAAGCAATCATCCATCCTGACCAAGTAGGTTTTATTCCAGGGATGCAGGGATGGTTTAATATACGAAAATCCATCAATGTAATCCATTATATAAACAAACTCAAAGACAAAAACCACATGATCATCTCGTTAGATGCAGAAAGAGCATTTGACAAGATCCAACACCCATTCATGATAAAAGTTCTGGAAAGATCAGGAATTCAAGGCCCATACCTAAACATGATAAAAGCAATCTACAGCAAACCAGTAGCCAACATCAAAGTAAATGGAGAGAAGCTGGAAGCAATCACACTAAAATCAGGGACTAGACAAGGCTGCCCACTTTCTCCCTACCTTTTCAACATAGTACTTGAAGTATTAGCCAGAGCAATTCGACAACAAAAGGAGATCAAGGGGATACAAATTGGAAAGGATGAAGTCAAAATATCACTTTTTGCAGATGATATGATAGTATATATAAGTGACCCTAAAAATTCCACCAAAGAACTCCTAAACCTGATAAACAGCTTCGGTGAAGTAGCTGGATATAAAATTAACTCAAACAAGTCAATGGCCTTTCTCTACACAAAGAATAAACAGGCTGAGAAAGAAATTAGGGAAACAACACCCTTCTCAATAGCCACAAATAATATAAAATATCTTGGCATGACTCTAACTAAGGAAGTGAAAGATCTGTATGATAAAAACTTCAAGTCTCTGAAGAAAGAAATTAAAGAAGATCTCAGAAGATGGAAAGATCTCCCATGCTCATGGATTGGCAGGATCAACATTGTAAAAATGGCTATCTTGCCAAAAGCAATCTACAGATTCAATGCAATCCCCATCAAAATTCCAACTCAATTCTTCAAGGAATTAGAAGGAGCAATTTGCAAATTCATCTGGAATAACAAAAAACCTAGGATAGTAAAAAGTCTTCTCAAGGATAAAAGAACTTCTGGTGGAATCACCATGCCTGACCTAAAGCTTTACTACAGAGCAATTGTGGTAAAAACTGCATGGTACTGGTATAGAGACAGACAAGTAGACCAATGGAATAGAATTGAAGACCCAGAAATGGGCCCACACACCTATCGTCACTTGATCTTCGACAAGGGAGCTAAAACCATCCAGTGGAAGAAAGACAGCATTTTCAACAATTGGTGCTGGCACAACTGGTTGTTATCATGTAGAAGAATGCGAATCGATCCATACTTATCTCCTTGTACTGAGGTCAAATCTAAGTGGATCAAAGAACTTCACACAAAACCAGAGACACTGAAACTTATAGAGCAGAAAGTGGGGAAAAGCCTTGAAGATATGGGCACAGGGGAAAAATTCCTGAACAGAACAGCAATGGCTTGTGCTGTAAGATCGAGAATTGACAAATGGGACCTAATGAAACTCCAAAGTTTCTGCAAGGCAAAAGACACCTTCAATAAGACAAAAAGACCACCAACAGATTGGGAAAGGATCTTTACCTATCCTAAATCAGATAGGGGACTAATATCCAACATATATAAAGAGCTCAAGAAGGTGGACTTCAGAAAATCAAATAACCCCATTAAAAAATGGGGCTCAGAACTGAACAAAGAATTCTCACCTGAGGAATACCGAATGGCAGAGAAGCACCTGAAAAAATGTTCAACATCCTTAATCATCAGGGAAATGCAAATCAAAACAACCCTGAGATTCCACCTCACACCAGTCAGAATGGCTAAGATCAAAAATTCAGGTGACAGCAGATGCTGGCGAGTATGTGGAGAAAGAGGAACACTCCTCCATTGTTGGTGGGATTGCAGGCTTGTACAACCACTCTGGAAATCCGTCTGGCGGTTCCTCAGAAAATTGGACATAGTACTACCGGAGGATCCAGCAATACCTCTCCTGGGCATATATCCAGAAGATGCCCCAACTGGTAAGAAGGACACATGCTCCACTATGTTCATAGCAGCCTTATTTATAATAGCCAGAAGCTGGAAAGAACCCAGATGCCCCTCAACAGAGGAATGGATACAGAAAATGTGGTACATCTACACAATGGAGTACTACTCAGCTATTAAAAAGAATGAATTTATGAAATTCCTAGCCAAATGGATGGACCTGGAGGGCATCATCCTGAGTGAGGTAACACATTCACAAAGGAACTCACACAATATATACTCACTGATAAGTGGATATTAGCCCAAAACCTAGGATACCCAAGATATAAGATACAATTTCCTAAACACATGAAACTCAAGAAAAATGAAGACTGGAGCGTGGACACTATGCCCCTCCTTAGAAGTGGGAACAAATCACCCATGGACGGAGTTACAGAGACAAAGTTTGGAGCTGAGATGAAAGGATGTACCATGTAGAGACTGGCATATCCAGGGATCCACCCCATAATCAGCATCCAAACGCTGACACCATTGCATACACTAGCAAGATTTTATCGAAAGGACCCAGATGTAGCTGTCTCTTGTGAGACTATGCCGGGGCCTAGCAAACACAGAAGTGGATGCTCACAGTCAGCTAATGGATGGATCACAGGGCTCCCAATGGAGGAGCTAGAGAAAGTACCCAAGGAGCTAAAGGGATCTGCAACCCTATAGGTGGATCAACATTATGAACTAACCAGTACCCCGGAGCTCTTGGCTCTAGCTGCATATGTATCAAAAGATGGCCTAGTCGGTCATCACTGGAAAGAGAGGCCCATTGGACACGCAAACTTTATATGTCCCAGAACAGGGGAACGCCAGGGCCAAAAAGAAGGAGTGGGCGGGTAGGGGAGTGGGGGTGGGTGGGTATGGGGGACTTTTGGTATTGGAAAGCATTGGAAATGTAAATGAGCTAAATACCTAATAAAAAATGAAAAAAAAAAGAACAGAATGCCAACTTTAACAACAAAAATAACAGGAAGCAACAATTACTTTCCCTTAATATCTCTTAATATCAATGGTCTCAACTCCCAATAAAAGGACATAGACTAACAGACTGGCTACACAAACAGGACCCAACATTCTGCTGCTTACAGGAAACCCATCTCAGGGAAAAAGACAGACACTACCTCAGAGTGAAAGGCTGGAAAACAATTTTCCAAGCAAATGGTCTGAAGAAACAAGCTGGAGTAGCCATTTTAATATCGGATAAAATCGACTTCCAACCCAAAGTTATCAAAAAAGACAAGGAGGGACACTTCATACTCATCAAAGGTAAAATCCTCCAAGAGGAACTCTCAATTCTGAATATCTACGCTCCAATTGCAAGGGCAGCCACATTCATTAAAGACACTTTAGTAAAGCTCAAAGCACACATTGCACCTCACACAATAATAGTGGGAGACTTCAACACACCACTTTCATCAATGGACAGATCGTGGAAACAGAAACTAAACAGGGACACAGTGAAACTAACAGAAGTGATGAAACAAATGGACCTGACAGATATCTACAGAACATTTTATCCTAAAACAAAAGGATATACCTTCTTCTCAGCACCTCACGGGACCTTCTCCAAAATTGACCATATAATTGGTCACAAAACAGGCCTCAACAGATACAAAAATATTGAAATTGTCCCATGTATCCTATCAGACCATCATGGCCTAAGACTGATCTTCAATAACAACATAAATAACGGAAAGCCAACATTCACGTGGAAACTGAACAACACTCTTCTCAATGATACCTTGGTCAAGGAAGGAATAAAGAAAGAAATTAAAGACTTTTTAGAGTTTAATGAAAATGAAGCCACAACGTACCCAAACCTATGGGACACAATAAAAGCATTTCTAAGAGGGAAACTGATAGCTCTGAGTGCCTCCAAGAAGAAACGGGAGAGAGCACATACTAGCAGCTTGACAACACATCTAAAAGCTCTAGAAAAGAAGGAAGCAAATTCACCCAAGAGGAGTAGACGAAAGGAAATAATCAAACTCAGGGGTGAAATCAACCAAGTGGAAACAAGAAGAACTATTCAAAGAATTAACCAAAAGAGGAGTTGGTTCTTTGAGAAAATCAACAAGATAGATAAACCCTTTGCTAGACTAACTAGAGGGCACAGGGACAAAATCCTAATTAACAAAATCAGAAATGAAAAGGGAGACATAACAACAGATCTTGAAGAAATCCAAAACACCATCAGATCCTTCTACAAAAGGCTATACTCAACAAAACTGGAAAACCTGGACGAAATGGACAAATTTCTGGACAGATACCAGGTACCAAAGTTGAATCAGGATCAAGTTGACCTTCTAAACAGTCCCATATCCCCTAAAGAAATAGAAGCAGTTATTAATAGTCTCCCAGCCAAAAAAAACTCCAGTTCTGCACAAACTTTTTCACAAGATAGAAGTAGAAGGTATTCTACCCAACTCATTTTATGAAGCCACTATTACTCTGATACCTAAACCACAGAAAGATCCAACAAAGATAGAGAACTTCAGACCAATTTCTCTTATGAATATCGATGCAAAAATCCTTAATAAAATTCTCGCTAACCGAATCCAAGAACACATTAAAGAAATCATCCATCCTGGCTCTAGCTGCATATGTATCAAAAGATGGCCTAGTCGGTCATCACTGGAAAGAGAGGCCCATTGGACTTGCAAACTTTATATGCCCCAGTACAGGGGAACGCCAGGGCCAAAAAGGGGAGTGGTTGGGTAGGGGAGTGGGGGTGGATGGGTATGGGGAACTTTTGGTATAGCATTGGAAATGTAATGAGCTAAATACCTAATAAAAAATGGGGAAAAATTGGGGTACAGAGCTAAACAAAGAGATCTCAACTGAGGAATACTGAATGGGTGAGAAGCACCTGAAAAAATGTTCAACAATCTTAATCATCAGGGAAATGCAAATAAAAAAAAAAACCCTGAGATTCTACTTCACACCGGTCAGAATGGCTAAGATCAAAAATTCAGGTGACAGCAGATGCTGGTGAGGACGGTGAACAAGAGGAACACTCCTCCATTGCTGCTGAGATTGCAAGCTGGTACAACCACTCTGGAAATCAGTCTAGCTGTTCCTCAGAAAATTGGACATAGTACTACTGGAAGATCCAGCAATACCACTCCTGGGCATATACCCAGAAGATGTTCCAACTTGTAATAAGGACACATGCTCCACTATGTTCATAGCAGCCTTATTTATAATAGCCAGAAGCTGGAAAGAACCCAGACGTAGTTCAACAAAGGAGTGGATACAGAAAATGTGGTACATTTACAGAATGGAATTTATGAAATTTTTAGGCAAATGGATGCATCTGGATGTTGGGGACAAAATAAAAAGGGGGGCCCTGGGGAGGCCCTGGGGAGGCCCTGGGGAGGCCCTGGGGAAGAGTGGGGGGAGAAATAGGCCACATCTGGCCCGAGTTCCTATGCTCTGGGCAGGCCGACGCAAGAAGATTGCCAGGTGCTTTCTACTCGGCCCCGGGTGGGCATCTAAGCCTCTGACCCCACTTGGCAGGACGTGGACAAGGGGCAGCCCCAGACTGGGGACCCCAAGGTGACACCCTGTTGCCTCAGGGTTATAGGAGAGGGATAAGGGGAGAGGTTCCCAACACTGACCAGAGTGTGCAGCAGATCTTGATGGAGCAGAGACTCTCTGTGTTTTAAGAGCTCTATTATAGAGATGCAGAAAGAAAGAGAGAAAGTAGGAGGGAGAGAGAGAGAGAGAGAGAGAGAGAGAGAGAGAGAGAGAGAGAGAGAGAGAAGAAGAAGAAGAAGAAGAAGAAGAAGAAGAAGAAGAAGAAGAAGAAGAAGAAGAAGAAGAAGACAGAGAAAGAAGAGAGGAGAGGAGAAGACAAAGAGAAAAGGGAAGAGGAGAGAGTAGTGAGAGAAATGAGGGGTGAGAGAACAAAGGAGTGAGAGCAAGAGACCGAGGTAGGGGCTGAACACTCCGTTTTATGGTCTTTGCTGTTCCTAGGTAACTGGGGAGGAGTTTAGCCTGAAGGTCAGAAGCTTGAGCCATTGCTTATGTGACTACTGACCATGCTTCTCTTGTGGGGGCTGTGGGAGGTGGTACCTTAGGCTGGAGCCGGAGTTCCAGGAGCATGAGGGAATGCCTACTGTGTCATGAAGGTGAATTATGACCATCGGGGTTCAGACCTCAGCTCAACTGGAGACCAGCCTGCAATTCGCCACATCTGGAGGATATCATCCTGAGTGAGGTAACCCAATCACAAAAGAACACACATGATATGCACTTACTGATAAGTGGATATTAGCCCAGAAACTTAGAATACCCAAGATACAATGTTCAAAACACATGAAACTCAAGAGGAAGGAAGATCAAAGTGTGAATACTTTGTTCCTTCTTAAAATGTGGAACAAAATACCCATGGAAGGAGTTACAGAGACAAAGTTCAGAGCTGAGATGGAAGGAAGGACCATCAAGAGACTGCCCCACCTGGGGATCCATCCCATAAACAACCACCAAACCCAGTCACTATTGCATATGCCAGCAAAATTTTTCTGACAGGACCCTGATATAGCTGTCTCTTGTTTGGCTATGTCAGTGCCTGGCAAACACAGAAGTGGATGCTCACAGTCAGCTATTGGATGGAACACAGGGCCCCCAATGAAGGAGCTAGAGAAAGTACTCAAGGAGCTAAAGGGTTCTGCAACCCTATAGGTGGAACAACAATATGAACTAACCAGTACCCCCTAGAGCTTGTGTCTCTAGCTGCATATGTAGCAGAGAATGGCCTAGTAGGCCATCAGTGGGAGGAGAGGCCCTTGGTCTTGCAAAGATTATATGTACATGGAAATGCCAGGGCCAGGAAGTGGGAGTGGGTAGTTTGGGGATCAGGATAGAGGGAGGATATAGGGGACTTTCAGGATAGCATTGGAAATGTAAAAGAAAATGTCTAATAAAAGAAAAGAAAAAGACATGTACTTACATTAAAAAACAGACACAAATGTATTTTATGTAGAGATGCATGAAAAAAGTAATTTATAAACCACTGACCTAAAAATACTAGCAAAGAGACATTATGTAAAAAAAAAAAAATCAAGAAACCCACATTAATATACATACACCATTGATACATTTTCTTGTTTTATTTATTCTTGTGAATACAATTGTCCTTAGTGTTTTGCAGACACACACAAAACAACCTTTTTTTTTTAATCTCACTCTGAAGATCTGAGTTCAAGGAAGGTTAAAACTTTTAAATGTCTTTATCATCTTCAAAATCATCATAATCTCTCTATTGCCTAGCTCAAACTAATAGGACATAATATTGAGAAACAGCTATGTGAAACAGCTCTGTGAGTTGCAATACACAGAGCTTCTTCTGCCCATTCCTGGCTTAAGGACAGCCAGGATTCTTCAAAGGTGTGAAACTCCGTGATAGAATCCCTACCTGGCATGCCATGGGTTGGTTCCCAACGCAGTTAAAGAATTAAATTTAAATTGAAAATCCCCTGTTGGACCTATTGGGCGAAAAACATTTCTGAGGCAGTTTTGCTAGCTCTGTCTGAAATGGTGACCCTGTCCATGGTACCTGCAGTGAGGAAAGGAGATCCTACCAATAACAGCATCTGTGAGAAAGACTCAGCTGGTGTCTTTGAACAAAAGAAAGAGAGAAACTCTTCCATCTTTATGTTAAGCGTGATGGCACTAAATGACCAAACACCATAATTCTAGAAGTAGAGAATTAAATCCAGAAATACAACACTTACCAACTGATTGAGTGTCTCAATCTGTCATAGAGTTTAAATATTCTTAGTGAGTTGACCTTAACACTTTAGTGTGAGTTTTCCTAAGGGTAGACATTTAGTCGAAATAATTTGATTAAGGGTATCCTATTAAAGGGATACAAAAAGCCTGCAGGAACTGCCCTCTACAGGAAAGCAATCCTTTCTTGTCTTCTGTAATTTGAGATAGTAGACTAAAGACATTCCTGGGAACAGACTTTATGAGCAATGTGTCATCAGAGAGTGAATATTTATGCTCAGAGCACTCTTCCAAAATGTGTCATAAAATCAGGTTTATGGTAAATGCTCTTCAGACCATTAGCTACCATAATTCCCCACTCCTTTCCTAAGCTGTTTTATTAATAGTGTACAGCCCTCGTTAATACTGTTATTTGTTTAAAAAACAGACTGGGCCACCAGAAGCCAGATCCTCCCACTGCCTGTTTTACAAGACACCTATAAATAGCATGAAAACCCATCTGTCTCTAATGCCCAAGGGTCTTCCCTCAAACTCATTGCCTTTTCTAATCTCTCCATTACTAGAATTTAGTATAGACTTCAAGAATCAGCCTGAGCAGCAAGAGAGATTGCTTAGCGATTAAAAGCATGCCTTGTTCTTCCAGAGGATTCAAGTTCAGTTCCCAGCACCCAAGATAGACAGCTTACAACTGCCTAAAAACTCAGTTCTGGGGCATCTTCTTCTGGCTTCTGTGGGTACTCACAGACACACAAGTTAAAAATACAATTAAGTATTTTGTAAGAAGAAAAAGGAATCCATCTAGAATTACAATTCATGTGCTTGAAATTCCCACCCAGTAACATGCTGAACAGGGAGAATGAACAAGAAATCCACGTTCGAAAATTCAGAGAATAGGAAGAGAAAAGAAAGCCAATTCACAGAAGAGGTTTTTCTTGGAGTCAATGCCACTAGAGCCCACAGAACAAGACCAACAGAAGTGGGTACATTTTGCCTTTAAGCTCTGTCCTGTGTTACCAGAAGTAAATGGGTGAGCCTTGCAGAGGGCTCAGGCAACCCCAGAGGAAACTTCTGCCTACGCCCTGAAGCCCAGCCAGAAAGGCCTTCTTCAGCTGAGCTGGATTGCTTGCCTGATGGGGACAGACAGCAGGAGGAGCCCAAAGCCATTCTGCACAGTGGATGGCAGATAATCAAAGGAAAGACAGATAGCAGGGACTCCAAGGGCTCGAGGGACACAGCATCTGAGGCAAAGTGACATTGATATCAACATCCAGGAAATGATAGAGGCAGATAAATTGCTGAGGCAAGAAAAAAAAAAAAAGGCAGCAATGGGATGACCCAGTTTTAGCAAAAAGTAATTTGCTAATCACAAAGCAGAGAAATAACACAATAGGCATCTCTCTGCGCTCGCACTCAGCAGGTTAGCCATTACCCAGATACAGCTGGAGATGGGAAGGGAGATCAACTCTAATGTGACTGGTGTTCAAACCACAGAGGGCTGCTTCGGAACAAGAGCTCACGCCAAAGAAAAATTGGCAGCCAGTGCCACCTGCAGAGGAAAGATAGATCTTCTGCAAGCATCAGCTCTCTGGAGCTGACAGGCTGATACATTCTGCTGAATAAATTGAAAAACTTTCAAGTGGTCTAAAAAAAGGTAGGCTGAAGTAGACTGCGCTGCAGGGATTCCATCATTTTGGAATGCCGGGAGCCCATAGCAGCAGCCACGCCGGAATGAAGGGGCACAGGCTCTGAGTCAAGTGCAAATGAGAAGATATCTTGGGGGAGGGGGGGTTGGGTTTTTTTGTACTGGTGTGTGTGTGTGTGTGTGTGTGTGTGTGTGTGTGTGTGTGTGTGTAAGACGGGGAGAGAGAGAGAGAGAGAGAGAGAGAGAGAGAGAGAATGTTCGCGTGCACATATGATATGATGATTTTTTTTTTTTTTTAAGATACAAAAATCTTCTTTTCCTACATGGAGAAAAACAGAGAAACAGACTGTTGGTTTGTTGCTGGAGACAAAAAGCAAGAACAGTAATTTCTCCTAGAATTTTTCCTTACGGTTTCTTCTTTACTTTCCCATTCTCCAGGCTCCACTCGAGCGCTGCCTTGCCCACAAATCTCTGCCAGTAAATCCGAGTCTTGCCGCTGTGCCTCCCTCAACTAGCAATTTCTCCTACCTGCTGCTTGAGCCGCTCGGTGTGGAATTTAATTGCTATCGTACCTAATTGCTTCCAATGGGCAAATCTTACCTCCCAAACCAGGTCCTTGAGAGCAGGATTTTTGTCTGGTACCCAGATTCTATTCCCTTTCACCAGGCTGGATACACAGAGAACACTCTCTCCTGTGCGCCTGTTCGCAGAGGGTTTCCTTACTCCAAAACAGCTCCTGTCTCCAAATGATCAAGAAAATGTATTCATTTTCACTAGAGATTACACCCATCTATTATGGTTTCTGGAGAGAGTTCTACACTTGAACTAGTGCAGCAGGGCACAAGGTAACACTTCAGAATTTCGAGGCTTGTGTTTGACCGCCAGCCGACTTCCCCACTTCCTGATGATGTAACCTTAGCAATTTATTCACTTAAAGTTAGTGCCTGTCTTCTATAAACTTGGGGAATAACATTCTACTCAAGATTACGCAACTAATAAGGCAAATCATACAAGGGAGATTTAGACCAGACGGTCCAAAGATGGCTCTGCCATGGCTCAGCAACTATGCAAGTCTGGTAACTTGAGTTCAGTTTGAAGAACACACACTGGAGGAAAGGAACCAAGACCTGAAAAGAAGTGGTTCTCTGACCTCCACAGGTACATGCTGAGGCACACACACAGAATTACACACACACACTCATACACACAGTCACTCACACACACATACACACACAAACATACACACATTCACTCACATACACTCACAAACATACACTCACTCACACACACATTCATTCACACGTACTTATACACACTTACACACACAGTATCTCTCACACATAAACACACACTCACATGCAGCCTACATACAATAATAATAAGTAAAATAAAGAGTTTTAAATATTTCCCCCAAAACTTTAGCCAACAACACTTAGTAAATATTACCTTTAAAAAAAAAAACATCAATAATAGCAGTGAAGTTCTGAGAGCTAAATGGTGGTGGGACAGAGAGTTTTAGACATGAGCTGGCTTGGAATCTGAGAAGTGAGCCTGCTGCTATTTCAAGGATGCTCAGCAGAAAGCTACACTTACCAAGTTGGAACAGTGGGCTTTGTTACAGTGTGGCAAATAGCATATGCTTCATGTTTACAAGGTTCAACTCATTGCCCAAGCCTATGAAGTCTGTGCCACAGGCAAGGCTCTCTCAGCCTGGGAGGACTTAGCACATTTTAAGAAGGATTTGGATCAGCCAGGCAGTGGTGGCGCATGCCTTTAATCCCAGCACTTGGGAGGCAGAGGCAGGCAGATTTCTGAGCTCAAGGCTAGCCTGGTCTACAGAGTGAGTTCCAGGACAACCAGGGCTATACAGAGACACTGCCTCATAATAAGAGGAGGAGGAAGAGGAGGAGGAGGAGGAAGATTTGGATCAGCATTGCTGAACATCTGCTCTGGAAGAGAATAGTTTCCTCATTCTACAAGATAGTAACCATGCTTGTCCTCTGCCATACAGAGACTGCTGTCTTAGTTATGGTTTTATAGCTGGGAATAGAGGCCATTACCACAGCAACTCTCATAAAGGAAAACATTACATTGAGGCTGGTTTCAGAGGTTTAGTAAAGGTTTAATTTATTGTCAAGGCAGCACACAGGCAGATAAGGTGCTGGAGAGGTAGCTGAGAGTTCTACATCCAGATCCAAAAGAAGCTGGAAGAGAAAGAGACACTGGGCCTGGCTTAAGCATTTGAAACCTCAAAGCTGGCCCCATTGACACACTTACTCCAACAAAGCCACCCCTACTCCAACAAGGTCTTAGCTACTCCTACAAGGCCATACCTACTCCAACAAGGTCACACCTCCCAATTATGCAACTCCCTATGAGCCTAAGGGGCCATTTTCATCCAAATTACCACTAGGACCTTCCAGGGCTATTTGTGTAAACATTTTTTTCAAAGACAGTTCAGCAAAGACTAATAGCATCTCTCTACTCTATGCTCTGGAAACAAGCAGTTTACAGAGAATTGCCTCTCAAACAACTCTTGCTAGCAAGGAGAAGACAGAGAAGTAAATTTACAAATTAACAGAGCAAATCCTACGACTGATGGTACATGCTTGTAGTCTCAGCTACTCTGGAGTCTAAAGCTGGGAGATTGCTTAAGCCTACCAATGTGAAGCAAGCCTAGATAATACTCATAGTATGATCCTGTTTAGGGAAAAAAATAAAAACAGAAATTGGAAAATAAATATGATTCAAAAAAATCCTTGAATATAATAAATACATATAATTAAATGCTATGTATGTCTATAAGAGATGGTAGGGTAGAGCTACAAATCTATAACATGGAAAAGGATAAAATATATCACATTGTTTGTTGAAGAAAGAGGTATAAAAATAATGATAGTATACCACAACTAATATCCACAGGTTAATTATTTACAGGCACATTGTAAATAGTCATCAGATAAGTTTTATCTATAAGTTTTATCTATATGAAACCCAGGCAGACTTCCTAGAGAAAGTAGTGACTGGCTGGAATTTTGATAAAACATAACCAGTGGGAAAGAATTTGAAACAAAATGCAAGTACAAACTCTTTGAAGCTGTAAGAGCAACACAATGCACATGTGAAATAGGATGTTGTTCATCAGCTGAGCAGTGTCTGGTGTATTTTACATAAAACATAAGTAGAAAAAGTAGTAGCTCACAGGACTGAATGAGGTAGTATTAAGCCAATGCAGCAGCCATCAAGCATATATCATTAGGGTCAGAAGGTACAATGCCACAGGTAGATGTGTCTGGTCTCAGAGTTCTGTCCAGAGACTGTTCTTCTAGATGACCTAAGTTCAATTCCAGTTCCCACATGGCAGCTCACAGTTGTCTATAACTCCATTTCTAGGGGATCTGACACCTTCACACAAACATACATACAAGAAAAACACCAGTAAATATAAAATAAAAAATAATTAAATCATTGAAAAATATGAGACATTCAAAGGAGAAATATCTTTTCTTAGTTCTAACACTTCTAGTACCCTAAACCTTAGATACACGTGTAAATGTACATACACACATGTTTTTCAGGATATTTGATCACACTGTGAACCCCAAGATTGTGTTATCTACTGTTTCTGGTTGTGGTGTGGCTCAGGTCTTAGTACACACCTTTAATCTCAAACAACAAAGGTGAAGTTAGTTTGTAGAAGGAAGTAATTGTGTTTGAAAGCAATGTCTAATTGAGTGGCAGACAAAGTGACAAATCAGGGAAAGATTTGACAGAATAGGATATGCCCAACTCTCATGAGAAGAGAAAAGAAAGGGAAGCTACTTAAGAGAGTAGTATAGAAACATATAGGAGAGGAGGCAGTTTTACCAAGAGAGTTATACAGAGACAGGATGAAGAGAGGACAAGCTAGACACAGGAAAAGACAGAATGAGACAAAGAATAAGAATGAGCCAGAAGTTAGTATGAGGCCAAGCAGAGCAATTCGGTAAGAAACCAAGAGAAGCCAGAATAAATCACTTAGCTTGGAAAGGAGTTTGAGCCAGAACAGCTCAGTTGAACCAGCCAGTCAGAGATCTCAAAGAACTAGAAAGAGTGAGCTTGTTCAACAGTAAGTTACTAAATTGAAAATATTCTAGGCCTAGAATATATTGTATAGAGGCTAGAAGTTTCCAGAACTAGGTAGGTCTGGATTACCAGAGAGATGACAACTACTTCAGGGGGTTAAAAGTTACATTTACACACATACACACACACAATTGCCTCAAAGAGGTCTTATCAGGAAATATTCTAGCCCAAGGTACTAAGACTTCTAAAAGTCCAAAAAATCTTACTATTAATATTTGCACTCATCGAGCTTACTATGAACCTTTTGCCTCTTATCCACAATAACACCCTGTACATTAAACATCAAATTAACTTTACAGCCAAAGAGGTGCCTTTTACAAACAGACACATGGCCATGAGAAGGAGAAATTGGGGTCTGAGCTCATTGTCTCTGACTGACGGCCAATGCAGTTTGTATACAGATTAAATGTTCAAATTCTACAATTGCCCAAACATTTGCATGGGATGTGGTTTTCTCTTTTGTAATCACACACATAGTGTGTTCTGCATATTGAAGAAAGGCTGTAGCACAAGTGCAGTAAGAAAACAGCAGACCAGTTGGTCAGCAGGGGAAGCCATCCCTATACCACATACAGCTCGCACTCTTCCACTTATACATTTATAGTCTGCTTATTAAAAGAAGAACATGCTAATGACTCTCCGTAATTAATTCTTCTGTGAATATGAATGGGGCAGGACTGCGTCTGTATCAGGTAATGTTCTCAGAGTGTTTTCAAACATCCTGACGAGCCTCCGAGCAGGTTAGAGAATGGAGTTCTCAGTAAATATTGTCACAACCATTTTCTACTCTGAACAAATGACTTTCTCCCCCTTTCTAATGAGAATAAACAAACTTGATTTTAGCTACATGGCAGAGACCCTTTTAAATAGGGTTTGATTTGGAAGGCTTGTCAGACATAACTGCTTAGAATATTAAAGAATATTTGATGCTCAAAGTAAGAAGAAACATAGCCTTTTATTAGAATCACTGTGCTAGGCAGCTCCAAGATGGTCCCCTCGGGTCATTCCTTCTATCACTAATAACTTCTGTCATTCCTCTGCAACCCCACTGTCACTCTGTGTGACCAAAATGTCTGAAGAAGCTGTTATGACATGTAGCTTCAAATACCTGGTCATAAAAGACATTTTGCTCTCCCCTCCCCCTCCCCGCCCCTGTGCCACCTATACACACTTACCTTTACTCTCTCAGCCTGGTGGAAGCTAGCTGAACTGGCATGAGCCTCACTGACCTTGGAGATGTTCTATGAAAAGGTATAAATGGTAAATATCTAAGGTTTCTTCCCCACACATGGGACTTCCATCCAAGTGCCATGGGAGTGAACGATTTAAACTGACATATTCAGTATCATGAGTGCTTCTTAGTACTTCGATGAAGTCTCATGAAAGACTGTGAACCAAAATTTCCCAACATAGCTGCTTCTAAGTCCTAATTCCCAGAAACTGTGTAAGGGAGGAAACTGTTGTTTTATAGTAAGTTTGATAGTAAGTATTTAGATAAAAAACAGGTATATCACACACAACCCAAAAGTCACATGCACCTCTACCACTTGAATCCTCCCTTGCCCTTTTCCTCAGGTAACCATGCCACCTGACAAGAATGAGTTTTTTTTGTTTTGTTTTTTTTTTTTTTTTTTTTTTGGTTTGGTTTTTTCGAGACAGGGTTTCTCTGTATAGCCCTGGCTGTCCTGAAACTCACTTTGTAGACCAGGCTGGCCTCGAACTCAGAAATCCGCCTGCCTCTGCCTCCCAAGTGCTGGGATTAAAGGCGTGCGCCACCACCGCCCGGCAAGAATGAGTTTTATTGCTACAGAAAAGGGCAGTGGTGTGGGAAACACATCAGAAGCTCCTATAAACTATACTTCCCCATTACTCATACCCATGAAACTTCCTTTCTGCATACTTGGCTGTCTGATGTGCTTTGGTTCAGGGATATTTGCAAGCATGACCTTAATGGAAGTATCACCTGCTCCTAAGGGCCTGACTGCCTACTCTAAAATAATGCCAGCTAAGCTGTTGAAGGAACTCTGTGAAGAACCATGGCCTCAGGGAAGCTCTCAGCTGTATACAGTGGCAAGGATTATCCCAACCAACGCCACATATGAGCAAATCCACAGAGAGAATCTGCATTACAGCTAAAAAATAAAATAAAATAAAATAAAATAAAATAAAATAAAATAAAATAAAATAAAACAAAGCCCTGATACATGCCACACACTGTACTCTACAAACTATAAAGTATTTCCAAAATGTTAAGAAAGTGTGATAAACAATTTCTAAAATAAACTTTGCAAGCTAAGCACTCTGAAATCTACCAAGCATTCCTAAGACAGAAGCTGTGCTTGTTCTTAAGATCAGCGGGGTATCTGCAGTTTTGATTTCAAACAGATAATGCAGTTGGCTCACATTAAACCATAGAATTAACACTTACAACAGAAAGCATAAATATCACAAATCATCCAACTGATCATTATTATGCCATATCTAAACAATGCTTAAGCTTTCTCTAAAATGTCATCTCCTGAGCTGTAGTCTGAGATATATTAAAGGAACACCAGGAGCCGTTCGAACAGATGCCAATTTTCCTATCTTTCAGTTTTTGTGCATTTAAAATGTGATGAGTACTCCACTAATAATTAACTCATTTAAGTATTATTGACTCAGATAATACAGAAGTTAAACACTCCTTATATATTCACATGCATATTTATAAATACATAGCATATATATACACATACCATATATATGTATATGTGCATATGTATAGTAATTGTTTTCATGCTAAGATATATAGAATAATTCCCCTTTAAAGTATACGGACAATGAGTTTTACCATTGACATATGACATAGCCTAAATATAAAACGTTTCAAGTTTCTATAAGCTTAGACTTTATTTCCATTGCTGAGTGTAAATTGAAAGCAAAAGTCTGAGTTCTTTCAGTAACACAAGGTTTTTTTCTAATAAAAGCATACAGCTAACAAAATGTACAGGAGAGGCTTATTATGCATCCAAAGTGCGTTAGAAAATGTGAGTCTGGGCCACAGCATCTGGGGGAGCCATCTTGGGTCCGGGATTCCGCATAGACTAGTCTGTGCAGGGGAGAGTGTGGACTGCAGAAGCTAACAGCTTCTGGCTCAAGTGGAAGCCACAGAGCTTCTGGGACAGACCCCATTTCAGGCTCCAGACATCCAGGCACCTTCCCTGCCAGAGGAGAGGTGTCTGCCCCGCCCAGGAGGGCTTTGCCACAGCATCTAGGGGAGTCATCTTGGGTTCCCAGATTCCACCAAGACTGGTCTGCACAGGTGAGAGTGTGGACTGCAGAGGCTAACAGCTTCTGGGACAGACAGAAGCCACAGAGCTTCTGGGGCAGACCATGTTTCAGGCTCCAGACACCTGGGCACCTTCCCTGCCAGAGGAGAAGTGTACACCCCACCCAGGAGGGCTTCACCACAGCATCTGGGGGTGCCATCTTGGCTCCCAGATCCCACCGAGACTATTCTGCACAGGTGAGAGTGTGGACTACAGAAGCTACACAGATTCTGGGACAAGCCATGTTTCTGGCCTTCATCTTCTGCCAGGAGGCAGGTCCGAACAACAAATATCTGTCCACCTTCCCTGCAAGAGGAGAGCTTGCCTGCAGAGTGCTCTCATCACTGAAACTCAGGAGAGATCTAGTCTTCCAGGTCTGCTGATAGAGGCTAACAGAATCCTGAGAGGAACAAGCTCTAACCAGAGACAACTATAACAACTAAATCGAGAGATTACCATATGGTGAAAGGCAAACATAAGAATTTTACTAACAGAAACCAAGACCACTCACCATCATCAGAACCCAGCACTCCCACCTCAGCCAGACCTGGGTACTCCAACACACCCAAAAAGCTAGACCCGAATTTAAAAGCATATCTCATGATGATTGTATAGAACATCAAGGAGGACTTTAATAACTTACTTAAAGAAATACAGGAGAACGCTGCTAAAGAGTTACAAGTCCTTAAAGAAAAACAGGAAAACACAACAAAGAGTTGGAAGTCCTTAAAGAAAAACAGGAAAACACATCCAAACAAGTGATGGAAATGAACAAAACCATACTGGACCTAAAAAGGGAAGTAGACACAATAAAGAAAACCCAAAGTGAGGCAATGCTGGAGATAGAAACACTAGGAAAGAAATCTGGAACCATAGATGCGAGCATCAGTAACAGAATACGAGATGGAAGAGAGAATCTCAGGTGCAGAAGATTCCATAGAGAACATCTGTACAACAATCAAAGAAAATGCAAAATGCAAAAAGATCCTAACTCAAAACATCCAGGAAATCCAGGACACAATGAGAAGACCAAACCTACAGATAATAGGAGTAGATGAGAATGAAGATTTTCAACTTAAAGGGCCTGCAAATATCTTCAACAAAATAATAGAAGAAAACTTCCCAAACCTAAAGAAAGAGTTGACCATGAACATACAAGAAGCCTACAGAACTCCAAATAGACTGGACAAGAAAAAAAATTCCTCCTAACACATAATAATCAGAAAAATAAACACATTAAATAAAGATAGAATATTAAGAGCAGTAAGGGAAAAAGGTCAAGTAACATATAAAGGCAGGCCTATCAGAATTACACCAGATTTTTTCACCAGAGACTATGAAAGCCAGAAGATCCTGGACAGATGTTATACAGACACTAAGAGAACAGAAATGTCAGCCCAGGCTACTATACCCAGCAAAATTCTCAATTACCATAGATAGAGAAACCAAGTATTCCATGATAAAAACAAATTCACACATTATCTTTCCATAAATCCAGCCCTTCAAAGGATATTAACAGAAAAAAAAACAATACAAGGACGGAAACCACGCCCTAGAAAAAACAAGAAAGTAATCCTTCAACAAACCAAAAAGAAGACAGCCACAAGAACAGAATGCCAACTCTAATAACAAAAATAATAGGAAGCAACAATTACTTTTCCTTAATATCTCTTAATATCAATGGACTCAGTTCCCATCCAGTGGAAAAAAGACAGCATTTTCAACAAATGGTGCTGGCACAACAGGAGGTTATCATGTAGAAGAATGCAAACTGATTCCTTTCTATCTCCTTGTACTAAGGTCAAATTTAAGTGGATCAATGAACTCCAAATAAAACCAGAGACAGTGAAACATATAGAGGAGAAAGTGGGGAAAAGCCTTGAAGATATGGGCTCAGGGGAAAAAATCCTGAATAGAACAGCAATGGCTTGTGCTGGAAGATGGAGAATCAACAAATGGGACCTCATAAAATTGCAAAGCTTCTTTAAGGAAAAAGACACTGTCAATAAGACAAAAAGGCCACCAACAGATTGGGAAAGGATCTTTACCTATCCTAAATCAGATAGGGGACTAATATCCAATATATATATAAAGAACTCAAGAAAGTGGACTCCAGAAAATCAAATAACCCCATTAAAAAATGGGGCACAGAGCTAAACAAAGAATTCTCACCTGAGGAATACCGAATGGCTGAGAAGCATCTGAAAAAAATGTTCAGCATCCTTAATCATCAGGGAAATGCAAATCAAAAGAACTCTGAGATTCCACCTCACACCAGTCAGAATGGCTAAGATAAAAAATTCAGGTGACAGCAGATGCTGGCAAGGATGTGGAGAAAGAGGAACACTCCTCCATTGTTGGTGGAATTGCAAGCTTGTACCACCACTCTGGAAATCAGTCTGACAGTTCCTCAGAAAATTGGACATAGTACTACCGGAGGATCCTGCAATACCCCTCATGGGCATATATCCAGAAGATGTTCCAACTGGTAAGAAGGACACATGCCCAACTATGTTCATAGCAGCCTTATTTATAATAGCCAGAAGCTGGAAAGATGCCCTCAACAGAGGAATGGACACAGAAAATGTGGTACATTTACACAATGGAGTACTACTCAGCTATTAAAAACAATGAATTTATGAAATTTCTAGGCAAATGAATGGATCTGGAGGGCATCATCCTGAGTGAGGTAACACATCACAAAAGAACTCACATGATATGTACTCACTGATAAGTGGATATTAGTCCAGAAACTTAAAATACCCAAGATACAAGGTACAATTCTCAAAACAAATGAAACTCAACAATGAAGACCAAAGTGTGGACACTTTGCTCCTTCTTAGAATTGGGAACAAAACACCCATGGAAGGAATTACAGAGACAAAGATTGGAGCTGAGACGAAAGGATGGACCATCTAGAAACTGCCATACCCGGGGATCCATCCCATAATCAGCCTCCAAACGCTGACACCATTGCACACACTAGCAAGATTTTGCTGAAAGGACCCTGATATAGCTGTCTCTTGTGAGGCTATGCCAGGGCCTAGCAAACACAGAAGTGGATGCTCACAGTCAGCTATTGGATGGATCACAGGGTACCCAATGAAGGAGCTAGAGAAAGTACCCGAAGAGTTTAAAAGGTCTGCAACTCTATACATGGAACAACAATATGAACTAACCAGTACCCCGCCGAAGCTAGTGTTTCTAACTGCATATGTATCAGAAGAAGATGACCTAGTTGGCCATCAGTGGAAAGAGAGGCCCATTGGTCGTGCAAACTTTATATGCCTCAGTACAGGGGAACGCCAGGGCCAAGAAGTGGGAGGGAGGAGGGAAGTGGGGGGAGGGTTTGGGGGACTTTTCGGGTAGCATTGGAAATGTAAATGAAGAAAATACCTAATTAAAAAACTTCTTTTTAAAAAATCACAAAAAAGAAAAGAAAAAGATAATGTGAGTCTATCTGAAAAAAAAAAAAAAACGTAGAATTTGAAAGACTTAGATTTGAGTAAATCTGGGATTTTTCCTAACGTACATCTTGTCCCAAAGTATTTTAGAATTCACACATGACACAACAAGCTCATTGAAATCATGTGTTCGGTTTTGTGACTTGAAGCTTGGAAAATGTTAATGAAGTAGTGTCCTTGTTAAATACTGCCTCTGACTTCCTAAAGCAGGCCAGGAATTGTAGGCAGCTCTGCCATTTGCTACACCTGGATGAAACTCTGAGAAAACCTTGACTTTTCAAATTAGTGTACAGTGATACAGTAAGGTTATTTGGGATATTGTAAAGGCAGCATTCAAAAAAGCAAAATATTTCTTTACCAAGAAAATATCTAACTGGAAAGAAATTGTGATAATCAGATAGGCCCAACCATGAATCTAATTTTCCTCCTTTGTTAAAGAAAGTAGATTCCCACAGCTCTGGGATTTGTTGCTTCTGATAACATTATACTCTGGCATCATAGGCTCTATCAAGACCCATGAACATTTCCATGTGTAGCTCTGGGACAATCTTTAGTATAAGCAAATTCAACATATCTAGTAGACAGCAGCTGATTGGCACTGAACAGGATCTAGTATAAGGTGGCAAAATAATTGGAATTTCAGTCCCAGGTTAGTACTTTACTAGTTAAGAGATCTTGAACAACTCTGACTCCTGAGTCCAATATGTCAACAGCATTGATACCAGCTCCTAAATTTTGGATCTTTAGTCCTCAAGGGTCCCTGGGTCACAGCCAGGTATCCAGGGAGACATGCCTGGAGTGTGATGAAACCTGTAAATCCTATGGGAGGACTTGTCACTGGGGACATTTCCTAAAAGGATAGTGGGACTTACAGACAGAAGCCTAGCGTGGTTGTCCTCTGAGAGACTCTACCAGCAGTTGATTGAGACAGATACAGATACTCACAGCCAAACACTGGACTGAGGTTGAGGACAGAGTTGGAAGAGTTAGGGGACAGAGTGAAGGAACTAAAGTGGATGGTAACCCTATAGGAAGACCAACTGTGTCAACTAACCTGGACCCCTGAGAGTTCTCAGAGACTCCCACCAACCAAAGAGCATACACAAGCTGGTCTGAAGCCCCCTGGTACATATGTAGCAGAGGACTGCCTTGTCTAGCCTCAGTGGGAGAGGATGTGCCTAATCCTACAGAGACTTGATGCCCCAGGGTGGAGGGATACTAGGTGGGGGAGCACCCTCTCAGAAGGGAAGGGAAGGTGGATGGGGGAAAGAAGTCTTTGAGGGATGACCAAGAGGGGGGCAACATTTGGGATGTAAATAAATAAAATAATTAACAATAAAAAGGATAGTGGGGACTTGAAGCCTCCTCCTCTATTGCACACTGTTGCCATAGGACCCAAAAGCAACAGGGCAACTAAACACTGACTAGAACATCCAAAACTATGAGCCAAAAAATATCATTTCCTCCTTATAAGTAAAATGCCTTGGCTATTCATTACTATAGTAATGAAGCAAGACAAAAATGCCACCTAAAATTATGTACTGAGAATCCAACACAATAATTTATAAGTGGATCTAGCAATGTGGCCGGCACTCGGTGGACTTCCTTAAAGTGAGTAATGATCCCCAAAGTTCTCATGCTTCTGAGATTCCAGCTCTAAAATTTTCCACTGGGAAGACAAATTTTCCATGGAAGGCTCATCTCTACTCACAGTGGTGCTTCCAAGACTACAATAAATAAATAAATAAATAAACAAACAAACAAACAAAACCCAAGAGCCTAGTTCCTCCTGAGGAAATGATTCCTTGTCTTCCTCTAGGTCAGTAGTTCCAAAAGACCATTGGAAAACACAGATATTTACATGATGATTCACAACAGTAACAAATTACAGTTATGAAGTAGCAACAAATTAACTTCATGGTTGGGGGTCACCACAACATGAGGAGCTGTATTAAAAAGTTGCAGCATCGTATCGAAACATGACCTGTATTAAGTGGTTGCAGAAGGTTGAGAAACCACGGACCTAGGTCATCCTATGGCTTTCTCAAAAGTTGCTAGATAGAATTTTACTCCTAACTCCAATTGGGCACAGTTACTATCCATACTCCAACCTGTTGTCCCAACTGCCCCCAGTCTGTGAGAAAGCCTGTCCACTTAAACAGGTAGTTTTGCTCTAAGTGATACACAGTTGTCACCACTGATAAGCAGGGCTGCTCCAACTCCATACCCCTCACTTTAATTTCTATTTGGTTAACAGCTGACATCCACTAATCTAGCCATCATCTTCTCTGCAAATAGGTATTTATTTATTATTGCACATGGCAAAGTAATCAGCTGAACCTGCACACTACTCCAGTAAGTACTTCAAGTTTTCCTATCACTTCATCTATAGGTTTGTCTGTTGTGTAATTCTGTTACTTTTAACTACTATTCATTGAGTGCTTTACTCCTCACAAACATATATTTGATCTTCATGAAAATTCTACATAGAAGGTAACCAGGCATTATTCACTTTTTTCAGGAACCTGCAGAAGGTTTAAGGCAATGGGCCAAAGCTACTAGCTAATTCCTTGTCAAGTAAACTCATCCTATGTCTCATGGTTTAAAACATGACCTTTTCTGCCCTATTATAATGTCTACCAGTGTCACTGAGTGTTGTATGCTAATGAATTTTCAATACAGATAGTCAAACAGCATCAGGGTTTACGCATCACATTGGATGATTAAAGAAAGCAATGCTTTACCAAGCAACATTCTCTTCAATTTGTATTTAAGATATTGGTTTTCACATGAAAGTAAAAACTGTAAAATCCAGGTATTTTTTTAGGTTATAAAAATTACACATGTTAATTGCATAAAGTGTAATTAAAGATAATATAAAAGATAAGGAATGGTTAATGCATTAACTTATGCCCATGACTGTTCTATAGTGAATATCAGAAGTCCTAAATGGCAGAGAACAATGAGTTATGGGGCTACTTCAGCTCTGGGAGGTGAAAAATACTTTGGAGCAAGTAAGAATATGATAAGTTATTATGCTCAAACTGGATGCAAGGGTTAGGGTTTTTGCATTAATGACACTATTTATTGAATATTTATCATTTATATATTTTGTATTCTCTTCCCCTCCCCTCTCACCCCTCAGCCCTGCTTATCAGTGGTGACAACTGTGTGTCACTTAGAGCAAAACTACCTGTTTAAGTGGACAGGCTTTCTCACAGACTGGGGGCAGTTGGGACAACAGGTTGGAGTATGGATAGTAACTGTGCCCAATTGGAGTTAGGAGTAAAATTCTATCTAGCAAATGCTAAAAAAGTCATTTCAACCACCCCTTATAGCTATTAACCCAAATAAAGCTGTGAAGCCACTTTCAAGCAGTCAGCAAAACTCATCTGTGCTGCCCTGCACTTGATATTCAAGCCACCTTAAGTGAGCTGTGATTTGCAGAGTCAAGGAAAAGAGGCATCAGCTCTGTTTCTTGTTTCCCCCAAGGGGTAATAATGTAACAACCCATAGCCTCTCCCAAATCACTTCCCTTAATTGCCATGCATTTTATTTTGCAATGGTTAGTTTTAAGTGTCAACTGGACACAATCTAGAATCACAGGGGAAGAACTGTCACTATGGGATTGTCTGGCTAAGGTTGGACTGAGGACTGAGGACATGTCTACGAGGTACTATCTTGAAGTCTTAGTCACTGTTCTATTGCTGTGAAGACATCTAAGGCAATTCTTATAAAAGAAAGAAATTAGTTGGAAGTTTGCTTACAATCTCAGAGGTTTAGCCCATTATCATCATGGCAGAAAGCAGACCAGTATGGCATAGGAACAGTAGCTGAGAGCCTTGTATCCTGATACATAGGCAGGAGGGGGAGGGGGAGGGGGAGGGGGAGGGGGAGGGGGAGAAAGACTGAGCCTAGTGTGGCTTTTGGAACTTCAAAGTCCATCTGAGGTGACACCTGTCCTACTCCTTCCCAAAGGCTACACCTCCTAATCCTTCCCAAACAGAGACTAAGCATGCAAATACATGATCATATGAGGCCATTCTCATTCAAAACACTACATTGGATTATATTAATTTATGTGGAAAGACCGAGCCTAAAGGTGAATGGCACCATTCTTTAGGCTTGGGTCCTGGACTGTATAAGAAAGAGAAAAATTAGCTAAGCACAAGCACACATTCAGTTATTCATGCTCTGTCCTGGACAGCGCATAAAACTAGCTCTTTCAAGTTCCAGCCATCTTGAGTGTCCTGCAGCAGTAGACTGTAAGTAGCAATGCTTATCCTGTTCTCCCCTAAATTATGTTTGTCAGGGTATTTTATCACAGCAACGGGGAATGAAGCCAAGAAGCGATGGAGTGGAAGTACAATGTGAACAAAGCAGAATTTATGTCAAGAATGACTCAAGATTGGGGCCTGAGAAACTGCTGGACAGTGAAAGCAGATAATGAGAGAAAGGGACAAGAAGGCTTTTCAAGAATCTTCTTCAGTTATGTTGACATTGGCCATTCTCAAGGGTAGATGGAGGTACCATGCACAGAAGGAAAGACATCTGAGTGTGTGGCTGCACTAATGCAACTTGAAATTTGTCTCAGGTGGTATCTGTATGATCTGCATAGCTGGGAAATCACCATGATTACCTCAGTCTTCAAGAAGATGAGCCTGAGCCTCTTTGAAATCAGCAGGATAGACAGCTGAAAGTGTCAAGTTGATTTTGCTGCAGCTGACTAAACTGGGTAGAGCTTGCACCCATAACACTATCCACCCCCAAAGTAATAACTCATTACTAATCATTATTGAAAAGTATTTTCAAACATTCCTTTTGCCTCCTTTTGCTTTAGTTTCCTTTAGTTTTTTGTTTGTTTGTTTTTTGTTTGTTTGAATCAAGTACATCTCCATTTCTTTTCATTCAATATGCAGAAACTGTGGCTCAGAAATATAACAGAATTTCTATAGCAGCAGCTATATAGCAAGTACATAATTGTTAGCTTGACACCTTAATACTAATTCAAAAATAATTTTAATTAGTTACTTTTGCCTTTTCAAGTCTGCAACAGTGATGGTTGTAGGGTCATGCTTCTGGGGTTGGAATCTTATCCAGGCAGTCCTCTTAAGCCAATTCCTGGATAAACAAGCAACCTTCATGTTATAATTTACATATCACAATCATAATAGGTGTGTTGCACACATTTTTTTTTATTATTCCTTGTGCTGCTGGTCAGTTTTTGTCAAGTTGATACACCTAGAGCCAACTGGGAAGAAGAAAGCTCAATTTAGGAATGGACTCTATCAGATTTGCCTATGGACATGTCTACAGGGTATTTTCTTGAGTAATGATTGATATGGAAGGCCTCGGCCCACAGTGGACACTGCAACCTCTGGACGGGTAGTCTTGGATTATATGAAAAATCTGGCTACACCAACTATGGAGAGCAAGCCAGTAAGTGGTGCTCTCCTGTGGTCTCTCCTTCACTTCCTGTTCCTGCCTTGGCTTCCCTTGATGATGGACCATGACTTATAAACCAAATAAAGCCTCCTCTAGGCCAAGATGCTGATGATTCTTTATATTAAATTCTTTCTGGAAAAATAACTACTGCAGTACCTGTCCCCTAAGTGACTAGCCATGGCCATAAATGAGGACAAATATTCCATATAAAAATTTTAGTGATAGAAGATGTCTACAATCACTTATAAAATCCCTGAACCTAAGGTAAAAAATCTTGAGATCTGGTGGAGGACATTTGTTTCAATTATTTTTACACAATAGAACATACTCGCTTTGGCAACATATATACTTTTAAAAATTGAATGATACAAAGAAAATCTGCATGGTCCCTGCACAAGTAAGACATGCAAATTTGAGAAAAGAGTTTGAAAGTACCTTGGGTTCCAGGCCATTACTCTCTACACCTCATCTGTAAGCTGTTGCCTGAAGGGTGGCCTTGGCATTTCAAGTAAGATATCAAATTAAAAGACTCTATTTCACCAGCAAAAGATGGTTAATAAATCATGATCCTGAAAGAAAATGTTATGGTCAAGGGGAATTTCGTTTTGATCACAGTCTGTCTCCTATGTAGTTTTAGAAAACTGATTTTATTTTAAAGTCTATTCTTGTAATGTTTTTGACCTGTATTTTGGCAGGACACGATGAACTAAGCTCCCTGGGGTTTAAGTAGACTCAGAGTAAAATGGATTAAGATTTATAAAATTGTGGATGTCTTTCATGTGAGGAAGTGCCCTCTTTTTCTGCTGAAAGAATCCCTGAATTGGGGACAGATGATATCCTGGAACACATAAGGTTCATTCAGAGCAGCTGCTAGCCTCACTTCACCTCATGCTTCAATAATATCTACTCTGCATACATCTCACAACATAAATCATTAACCTGGTAAAAATATGCTAATATGTTATAAATAAATACCCATTCAGTGGTGTATTATTAAAACATTTTACTTTTTTATTATTGGGTATTTATTTCATTTACATTTCCAATGCTAACCCAAAAGTCCCCCACACCCTCCCACACCCACTCCCCCACCCACCCACTCCCACCTCTTGGCCCTGGCATTCCCATACGACCAATGGGCCTCTCTTTCCACTGATGGCCGACTAGGCCATCTTCTGATACATGTGCACCTAGAGACACGAGCTCGTGGTGGTGGGGGTGGGGGATACTGGTTAGTTCATATTGTTGATCCACCTATAAGGTTACAGATCCCCCTAGCTCCCTGGGTACTTCCTCCAGCTCCTCCATTGGGGACCCTGTGATCCATCCAATAGCTGACTGTGAGCATCCACTTCTGTGTTTGCTATGCTTCGGCATAGTCTCACAAAAGACAGTTATATCTGGGTCCTTTCAGCAAAATCTTGCTAGTGTATGCAATGGTGTCAGCGTTTGGAGGCTGATTATGGGATGGATCCCCGGGTATGGCAGTCTCTAGATGGTCCATCCTTCAGTCTCAACTCCAAACTCTGTCTCTGTAGCTCCTTCCATGGGTGCCTTGCTCCCAATTCCAAGAAGGGGCAAAGTATCCACACCTTGGTCTTTGTTCTTCCCGAGCTTCATGTGTTTTGCAAATTGTATCTTATATCTTGGGCATTCTAAGTTTCTGGGCTAATATCCACTTATCAGTGAGTACATATCATGTGAATTCTTTTGTGATTGAGTTAACTCACTCAGAATGATGCTCTCCAGGTCCATCCATTTGCCTAGGAATTTCATAAATTCATTGTTTTTAATAGCTGAGTAGTACTCCATTGTGTAAATGTACCACATTTTCTGTATCCATTCCTCTGTTGAGGGGCATCTGGGTTCTTTCCAGCTTCTGGCTATTATAAATAAGGCTGCTATGAACATAGTGGAGCATGTGTCTTTCTTCCCGGTTGGAACATCTTCTGGATATATGCCCAGGAGAGGTATTGCGGGTTCCTCCAGTAGTACTATGTCCAATTTTATTAAAACATTTTAGATGGTATAGATCTACTGCCTATAAACATGTTTAAAGTGAACATCAGCAATTCCTGCTCTGATGATAAGAATACATGTTTTCCAGAGTGAGGGTAACCAAGTTTTAGTTTGTAGATCACACTTTGTCTCTAGGTTGGTCCTCAAAGATAAGAGTGGGAAGAAAGAAGAGAAGGGAGATGTGGCAGACTGGGAGTAGCCACAAAAAGCAGATGTTTGCCCTTCACTTCATACAGAAAGTGGTGACTATAATGTTCTCACTCCTGACATCTCCAATGTCTTTGAAAAGGCAAATGAGCCAGCATTCTGTTTTATAATTAAATCAATTCAAACAAGAGGAAATGGGTACAAATTCATAGGCTGGTGCTTGTGGTCAAAGCAGCTGTTTGAGTGAGGATGGAAAGCCTCTAAGATGCAGCAGTAAAGGACTTGCAATTCCTTTAATCATGATGGAGGCTCACAACGACATGACTTCACTCTCTGAAATAGTTTACATCAATATTTATGACTATAAAAAGCTTTGACTTACACTTGATGTGTGACTGCAATTCACTAAAATTGGGATAATGTACTTTCATTTTTTTTTCTTATTAAGGAGTTTTTTTAAACATCCTTTTTTTTTTTTTTTTGTAGCACTTGTACCAGAGAAAATGGTTGAAAGAATTATCTTTGAATTTAAAGTTTAACTCCCAACCACCTATCTGCGCAGACTCATGCCATGTCCAGCTGGCTAAGCCCTAGTAAGATAAAGATGGAGGCTGATGCTGAAGCTAACTTCAGAGAGACATATGGAGATTCCCACAGCACCTGTTAGTACAGAAGAGGAAACCACAGTGTAAGGTAATCAGGTGGCTATTGCTCGGGGTAACAAACCTTCCAGTAGGCTTATTAACCACAAGATGTTAATTCTCTTACATTTTAAAGTTCACCAAATGAGCTATTCAGTGTCTGGGGATATATCTGTCCTTTGACCACTAGATCAAGAAGAATTAACCTTTTCAAATTGGCGTATGAATGCCTATTAAAAGGCATACAGTGAATAAAGTCTGAGGATGCCAGAAAAGTCATGTTTTATTGCTCACTGAAGACCTATATCAAAGCCCGAACAGCTTGGGTACTGTGATGGCACCTATGGCAAACACTACCAGTCAATTGGCTCGTATCATCTTTGTACTCTTTAATAGAATTGTGACTTTGACAGCTGTACAGTTAACTAAGAGAGTACAGTCTCCCAAGGGTAGTCATGTCACCCAGACCTGAGGTTCTATATGTAGGTCAAATCCTTAAGAAGCAGGTTCCTGGGGCTGGTGAGATGGCTCAGTTGGTAAGAGCACCCGACTGCTCTCCCAAAGGTCCAGAATTCAAATCCCAGCAACCACATGGTGGCTCACAACCATCCGTAACGAGATCTGACTCCCTGGTGTGTCTGAAGACAGCTACAGTGTACTTACATACAATGAATAAATAAATCTTTAAAAAAAAAAAAAAAGAAGCAGGTTCCTGCTGGGATAGCAGAACAGAGTGGTGAGTAGCAGACTTGGGTTTGCTGCCTTCTTCCCTCCTAGGATGAAAATTTGGGCCTAGAGGAACCCTGTCCATGTGTTACCATAGCAACAAGATCCAATGTGAAGAAAGCAGCCTCAGCCTGTTCCTGGCAGAGTCTGCAAGGAACTAAACCAGTTCTTGGCATATTCTTGCCTTTTTGTCGTATGGAAAGAGAAAGCCCTCAATTCTTACTTTTTTTTTCCCATACAGTGTATTTTAATCATACTCGTTCCCCTCCCCCAGCTGCTCCCAGATCCTCCCCAACCCTCTACCTACTCAACTTCACATTTCTTCTCTTCAGAAACAAAAACAAAGTATAGAAATAAAAAACAAACCAAGGAAAGAAGGAAGGAAGGAAGGAAGGAAGGAAGGAAGGAAGGAAGGAAGGAAGGAAAGAAGGAAGGAAAAAGGGAAGGAAGGAAGGAAAAAAGGAAAGAAGGAAGGAAGGAAAGAAGGAAGGAAGGAAAGAAGGAAGGAAGGAAGGATTGAAGGAAGGAAAGAAGGAAGGATAAGACAATTAATATAATACTTTAAAAAGACACATTGGGCCCATTTAGAATTGGAGAAGCCCTTCTTGCTATGGGCCTGTCCTGGAGTGTGGCTGATATACTGAGGTGACATATATTCCATTGGGGAAAACTGACTTCCACTTTCTCAGCAGGCATCAATTGCAGGTAGCTTCTTGGTTAGAGGTGGAATGTCATGCCCTCTTCCCCTTCTCAGTGCTGGGACTTGGTCCGGTTTGGACCTGTGAAGTCTTGAGCATGCTGTTGTCATCTCTGTGAGCTCACGAATGCATTGATATTTTCTTGGAGTCATCTGCCAGCCCTGGCTCTAACAGCCCCTCAGCATCTTCTGCATAGATCCCTGCTCCTTGAGGGGAGGAGTTTGATTAAAAACAGCAACATCCTATCTAGAACTGAGTGCTCCAAAATCTCTCACTCCCTGCCCATTTTCCAGTAGTAAACGTCTTAATTTTTAAGGTGCTTCTCTTGCTGCTGAACATTTTCACCACTTTCCATGGTCCTGATTTTTTACAATGTTTTATTATTGTATTAAGTACAGCTCTATGTGCATTAAATGCACCATCTAATTTAAATTTTTAATATTTCCACAAAGAGGAATGTGGCAATTAATAGTTCAACCAAGAATATCCAATCAGTATACAGTACAGCCAAGATTCAAATTTAATGGCCTCTCTCTGTCCCTTCCTCATGACACTGAGCCCAATTACTTAAGTAGATCTCACTATTGCACCTCAGCTAAGAACATTTGTTCTGCAAACAGCCACCAAATCTAGAGAGTGCCACTCTTCTGTTAAGAAAGCAGATTTATTTACTCTCCCCAAGATAACTAGTCTCCCTGCTTCACCAGAGATTTGCTTATACCCCAAGGTAATAAAGATAATGTCTTCCTTGGAGACAAAGTCTAGAGAGCATTCCCTGCATCTGTACCTGCATCTGCTTGTATCCTTGTTTCTTGTACTCCAGAGACCTCATCTGAGACAAATGTACTGGGTGCCAAGGGTCTATAGGCCCACATCTGCACCAACTCTAGGACTGGCTGGAAATCTGATGGTACCATTACACTCATGGATACCTCATGGATACGTGAACTTTGTAGGTACATTCAGATTTGATGCCTCATTGTTGAGAAGTTTGTAGAAATGTTTCAAGTGGAACCTGCAGCTTGCAGTAGTCACTGTGAGGTAAAGGTAGCATGACCTGACTGCCCTCACTACTTGATGATAGACAGGAAGTATTTATGTGATTCCATTGAAACGGCTCTTTTCCATTGAGAAGATGACATTGATAGAATCAACTACCAAACATCCAAGTGCCTCACACTAGTCTTTCAAAAATTAGAACTACTCCCCAAACAGTAATTTTCAACCTTTAAGAATTTGTCAAACTTTTGAGTTATAGAAATTAGGAAGCAAACTTGAACGAATTAAATACTAAACTCATATCAAAGCCACAGACAATAACATTGAAATATTGATTAATTTACAACAGCTTGTCAGTAGATTGTGATCCCTTGTAGAATTTCAACAGGTACAGCTGTTAGAATAAAGCTACCTCCTGGCCTGACTGTAATCTAATTTTATATCCTCATGGTGCAAAAGTTCTCATATGGTCCAGTAAGCATTTGCCCTTTCATTAATGCCAGTTATAAAATAACTAAACTGTATCATGCTGTCGAAATATGATGTTTATACCACGCCTCACAGAGTTCTGAGTGGCAGCATTCACTACAGCAATGACAAAATTGTCACAGTTTAATAAAATGTTAGGGACAGGATCCGGTCAACACACTAAGTGTAAGGCACACAGGTAGAGTAATGGATAGCACATACCATTCACTAAATGTATCTTGCAGAGAGTTGAGGGTTGTGGAATACAGTCTTTAATGGCCCTTTATCAGGCATGAAGCCTCCCCCTGACTTAACACATTCTGCCCTGTGAAAACTCCCTACCTACTCAACAGTGCTCTGCAAGGAAGGATGCAAAGAAACTCCCATTACAGACTGCTCACCTCTCTCCTTCACTGTTAGCACGGAGGTCTCTCAACTTCCACCTTTCTCTTTTGCTGATTTGGTTCTTTAGTAAAGATAAGAGGAGCAGCTGGTCACAAACTTATATTCTCAACGCCACTATTAGCAACTCCTAGGAAAAAGTAAAAAAAGTGTAAGATCCAAAAGACAGACACTGGAGATGAATGGCTATGCGTGCTGCCTATTAGCATGCTGAAGGGCATGCTGGCCTGCAGGCCTCCACAGTATTTGAAGCACCTATGGTTCCTTTCTGAACTCCTTAGCCAGCCCCCTACCTTAAAACTCTCCAGCGACGGGCTTCCCCTCCCCCAGCCTTTTGGGCACAGGGGAAAAATTCCTGAACAGAACAGCAATGGCTTGTGCTGTAAGATCAAAAATCGACACATGGGACCTCGTAAAATTGCAAAGCCTCTGTAAGGCAAAAGATACTGTCAATGACAAAAAGGTCACCAACAGATTGGGAAAGGATTTTTACCAATCCTAAATCTGATAGGAGACTAATATCCAATACATACAAAGAGCTCAAGAAGCTGGACTCTAGAAATTCAAATAACCCCATTAAAAATGGGGTACAGAGCTAAACAAAGAATTCTCAACTGAGGAATACGAAGGGCTGAGAAGCACTTGAAAAACTGTTCAACATCCTTAATCATCAGGGAAATGCAAATCAAAAAACCCTAAGATTCCACCTCACACCAGTCAGAATGGCTAAGATAAAAAATTCAGATGACAGCAGATGCTAGAGAGGATGTGGAGAAAGGAACACTCCTCCATTGCTGGTGGGATTGCAAGCTTTTTTCATTCTCATATAACCCTGCCATGTGACTTCAGCCCTGCTCTCTTTTTGTCTTCCTCCCTTGGTCCCTGCTCCTCTCCTTTGATCTCCTTTGTTTGTTCTCTCTTTGCCTTCCTCTCTCACTCCCCTCCTCCTCTCATGGCCCAGGCCTGTCTGCTGGACAATGTTAGCCTACATTCTTTCCCTGCTCTAGACTTTTCCAGATGCCTCTGGCTAGTCACTCCCTCATACTTATAGTATAAACCTTCCTGTCAACCATACCTTGGAGTGGTCATGTTCTCAGTTTATACAGAAAGGATCTATATATACTTATCTATTTATACAGTAGGGATTGCTTCCTTGTATTTTAGAGTTATTTGTTTTATTTGGCTTTTAGTATATATCTATATAATATCTATATCTATATATAGAAAGAGATAATCTAGATCTATATAATATATAATCCAATAATCCAGAATGTATATATAATAGATATACTAAAATATATATTATATAGAATATTATTTTATATTTTATTATAATATTATAATACATAATTATTATAATATCATATGTGCACATAATAATATATATTAGGTTCAGTCTTTTAAAAACCATTTGTCCAGACTTGATATGAGGGTTTGTGCCAAGTCTTGTAACTTGTTATGCCACATTCAGTTGTTACCCTGAGGGGCCTGTCCTTTTCTGAAAGGAAACAGATGAGGAGTAAATCTGAAGGTGGGGAGGGGGGACTGGGAGGAGTAGAGGGAGGGGAAACTTCAGTTGGGGTGTATTTTATGAGAAGAAAAAATATAATAATAACAACAATAATAATAAATGTAATCTCAAAACCTTTATAAAATCAAATTTTCTTATGATAATTTCTAATTTGGTGCTGTTGTATATTTTGAATAATAATATGAAAGGAAAAAGGTTTAACTAGACAATTCAAAAATGAGGGATATTCAACTACCTGAATTTGTTACTCCATCTTATGGGATGCCGGTATCCTTATGAAATTGTCACTATCTTATGGTCAGCTCTACCAATTCTCATTTGTCATTTTGAAAAAAAGCAGAGTCAAGAGTCTTTAGATGACAAACCCTCAACCCTGAACCCAAGATTGCAGAGCCATAGACCACAAGAAATTTCAGATAATGCTCAAGTGAACACCATCATAAAGATCCCCCCAAAGAGCACCACAAATTACAGTGAATTACTTTCCTGAAACTGGAACAGAAGAAAGATAGGAAAGTTTCTATCTCTGTCTCTATCTCTATCTCTATCTCTATCTCTATCTCTGTCTCTGTCTCTGTCTCTGTCTCTGTCTCTGTCTCTGTCTCTGTCTCTGTCTCTGTCTCTATCTCTCTATATACATACATATATATCCCTCCCTTCCTCCCTCTCTTCCTCTTTTCTATCCCTTCCTTCCTCCATCCTCCCATACATGATACCCACTAGGCACGGGGTGGGGGGGGGTCCTGCCTGTCTACAGGAGATAGTATCTTCATATTCCATGTCCCTACTGTTAGGCATCATAGCTAACATCGCCTTCATTGAATCTTGGGAGTCTCGCCGATCCCAGGTCTCTGGGACTTCCTAGACATTCCACCTATCCCCCCCCAACCCCAGATTTCCATTCATTTTCCTGACTCTCTGGACCTCTATCCTGCCTCACCCCACACCTGATCCTGCACCCCAATTTCCCTCCCCATTCCCTCTCCCACCCACTACCCTCCCTCCCTCTGCCTCCTATGACTATTTTGTTCCCCCTTCTAAGTGTGATTCAAGCTTTCTCACTTGAGCCTTCCTTCTTGTTTAACTTCTTTGCATCTTTTCTTTCTTTATGTAGTCTAATAGCTAATATCCACTTATAAGTGAGTCCTTTGGGGTCTGGGTTATGTCACTCAGGATGATATTTTCTAGTTCCATCCATTTGCCTGTGAAATTTGTGAAGTTATCATTTTAAATAGCTGAGTAGTATTCCATTGTGTAAGTGAACCACATTTTCTGTAATCTATTTTTCAGTTGAGGAACATCTGGGTTGTTTCTAGTTTCTGGCTATTACAAATAAGGCTGCTATGAATGTAGTTGAGCAAGTGTTCCTGTGGCATAGTGGGGTATAGGAGTGGTACAGGTAGATCTTGAGGTAGAACTATTCTTTCTTTTCTGAGAAACACTCAGGTTGATTTCTAGAGTGGTTGTACCAGCTTGCAATCCCACTAGCAATGGAGGAGTGTTCCCCTTTCTCCACATCTTCACAAGCATGTGCTATCACTTGAGTTTTTGATCTTAGCCATTCTGATTGGTATAAGGGACAATCTCAGGGTAGTTTAAATTTATTTTATTTTATTCCCTGATAACTAAGGATGTTGAACATTTATGTAATTGCTTCTTGGCCATTCAAGATGCTTCTGTTTAGCTCTGCAACCTATTTTTTAATTTTGTCTGTTGGAGTCTAACTTCTTGTGTTCTTTATATATTTTGGATGTTAGCTCTTTGTCAGATGTAGGGTTAGTGAAGATCTTTTCCCATCCTGTGGGCTGCTGTTTTGTCCTGTTGACAATGTCCTTTGCCTTACAGAAGCTTTTCAGTTTCATGAGGTCCCATTTATCAATTGTTGATATTAGAGCCTGAGCCATTGGAGTTCTGTTTAGGAAACTGTCTCCCTTGCTAATGTGTTTAAGTCTACTTCTCACTTTCTCTTGTATTAATTTAGTGTATCTGGTTTTATGTTGAGAGCCTTGATCTACTTGGACTTGTGTTTTGTGCAGGGTGCTAAATATGGGTCTATCTGCATTCTTCTACATGAAAACATCCAGTTAGGCAAATATTGTTTGCTCAGAAAATGAGATTTCTGATGAATCTAGAATATGCTCTCAACTAAATGAACATTGAAGAAGACAATGAACTTTTTCTTCTGACATTTCATCCAGAATCAACAAACCGACATTCATTTCCTGTGCTGTTTTTTTCTTATTCCTGATTGAAACCATTACAAAGCAGCCTTCCTTTTTTTCCTTTGAAGAGAGAGCCACAGAGTCTGATGGGTATTTCATGAAGGAAAAGCAACAATTGATTCACTCCATCAAAGCCTGTCATGTAACAGCTGAGCCCTGGCACCATCAACAACAAACAACAAATGTGCCAAAGACAGCAAGATGCATTAGAGGGATGAAGCTCAGCTCCCTTCATGCCGAGTACCCACTCAAACAGATGAAGAGAGGGCAGGGATGCCGCCTGAGTACAGTGGATGCTGAGAAGGCAGAAGTGACACAGGGCAGTAATTGAGAAAGTAGATTTCGTCCCAGACCCTCTGAGACACAGCAGCTGCAATGAATCTTTCAACTCTGACACTTGGGGATGATTCATTCTTCTCATCAGGCTCTTTAATTGCCACTTGGTCGTGCTGAGAAATCTCCTGCAACAAAGAAGTATTTCCGTGTTCCATAAGGAGGGGGTAGCTAAACAGAGACAACATTAGCACTTGTACATTGCAAAGCTCCAACTTGCCACTGGCAAATTATTCTTCATTGTTGTCATGAATTACAGTAGCTCTATCGAAAAGCTAGACTGCAATTTATAGAATAGTTTGGCAGTTTCTGCCTTACATCATTGCAGAGAGAGTTATTCATGTGCTGAGGCTAACTATGTCTACGATGAAGCTGAGAATGTCATGTTTTAAATACAAATCAGGGACTTGGTGACTCGCCTCTCAGTTCCCAGATGTAGGACAGCTGAAATTTCAGTCCTTCAATCCATAATGAAGAATCACCTAAAAGGCTTTATAGAAATGATACTCAAAGTAGGCATTTACAAACTTCACAGAACAGAAATTTACTTATCACAGAAGGTCCAGTTCCAATTTCCCCTCCATGGTTGCTTCCTCTACCATTCTAGTTAAGATGGAAAAGCAATTCAATAATAAGACCTGAGAAAGACTGGGACAGAAACAACGTTTGTTAATGTACTCTTTATTAGTGACAAGAAGGGAGATGCTCATTAATAGTCAACACTACTCTGTACCATATTAAGGAAAAATTAGACCAAATAATTTCCTCCTGACTGGCATGGATATCAACCCTATAATAAATACTTGGACACACCCTAACATCCAAGAGACCTGCAAACATATTCTGTTATTGAGGCTTCCACCTAGGACAGCAGATCTCAAACTGTTACCTACAGGCATGATCAGTCAAGTCTGATATAAGATAATAAGGAACTGGCCCTAGGGTTTCATGTCTTAGGGTTTCTTTGCTGTGAGCAGACACCATGGCCAAAGCAACTCTTGTAAAGAACGACATTTAACTGGAGCTGGCTTACAGCTTCAGAGGTTTAGTCCATTATCATCATGGTGGAAAGCATGGAAGTGTGCAAACAGAAATGGTCCTGGAAGAGCCCAGAGTTCTAAATCTTGATCCACAAGCAGAAGCAAACTGTCTTCCTGAGGCAGCCAGGAGTAATCTGTAATACACACTGGGCAGAGCCTGAGCATAGAAGACCTCAAAGCCCACCCTACAGTGACAAATTTCCTCCACAAAGGCCACACCCACACCAAAAAGGTACACCTTCTAATAGTGCCACTCCCCATGAGCCAAGCATTCAAACACATGAATCTATGGGCCATGATATCTTAGTCAGGAGAGACACTCAGGAGTTGGGGGTGGGGGGTAGGTCTCCACCCTCTCAAAGGATGTAGGGAGGGACTGTTTGAAAGGGTAACTCACAGAGGGGACACTGATCAGGATGTAAAGTTAATTAATAGAAAAAAAAAACAGTGAAACCCCTTTCCTGGTATCAATTTATGTATTGGTTACTTTTCTGTTGTTGTGAAAAAAATCAGAACCAAAAGCAACATAAGGAAGAACATGTTTCTTTTGGCCCATTGTTCCAGAGAGATAAAAAACCATTACCATATGGGAGACATGGTAGCAAGAAACAGACATGGTGCAAAAGAGAGAAGTTGAAATCACACCATTAACCAGAAACACAAAGCAAAGAAAGAGAGAGAGAGGAAAAACTAGAGATCTAGAAGTGATCAAGTCTATAAACTCATAAAGCTAGCCCCAGTACTGACTGTACTTCTTCAAGCAAGGCTGCACCACAGCGCCACCAAAAGGTGATTAAGTTTTCAACAGCAAGAACCTATGGAGAACATTTCTCATTCAAAGAAACACAGAAGGGATCAACTGATTATAGGTAACCAGTCTCAGTAAAAACTCTGGGCACTGAGTCTCTAGTAAGTCTTTCTCATTAGCAGTATTAGCAGTATACATTGCAGTTCATTTCTAGGGGAGCTGAGCACACTCTAAATGATGCTACCCAGATCCAGCCTCTGATAACCTCAGATCATATCCATTTGCTTTCTGTGTACATGTCATTGCTTTTTATGTCATAATATATGACTGTATATTGTGTCCATTGAGTCTTCCACAAAGAATATAGGACCCTGGACTGATTGTGATGAACTACCGCTACACAAAAGAGATTTTGAAATGAGGAGATTATCTGTGTGGCTCTCTGAATCCAAAGGGATCAAAACAGATGACAGAGTGATATTGATAGAGAAATAGGTTATGGTCCAAGGAATGCAGGTACCTCTGGAAGCGAGAAAAGGTAAGGAACTGGATCTTTCCCTAATGCTGCAAGGAAAAATCTTACCACCATCTTGACTTTAGCCTGTGGACTCCACTGGAACTTATGGTCTCAAGACATAAAATTAGTAAATCTGTGTAATTCACACTCATTAAATTTATGATTTGGGCAGGAGAGAAGGGTACTGAGCATCAAACCAAAGGCCTTTGTAAATACAAAAATAGTATTCTACCATCCTATACATTATGGTAATTTCATACCAACAATAGCAAACTCATATAGATACCCTCAAGAACCAGTGAATTTGATGGATGAAAAAAATATATAAATGCACGGCACTTCCCAGATATTTTAGTTACAAGAATTAAATACTTAGCATTATCTAGTTAATAACAGCTCTTCTGTTTATCAAGGATTATGGCAATATTTGTGAATAAGCAGGAGGTAAAATTTGAAAGGACAGCTTTTCCTAGATTGAAAACTGCAAAGGAAAACTGGCCCACTGGATATTTTGCATGTTGAATCACACGTGGAAATGTTATGCAATATACTTGTTATTTAGGAAGCAAATCCTGAACTAAAAGTTTTGTGGATAGCCCTGGGGATGCTTGTATTTTGATTCTAATTCCTCTCTCCTGGGAGAGGCTGAAGACAAGAAATGAGTGTACTCAGATGACTTCTTTTTTTTTTTTTTTTTTTTTTTTTTTGGTTTTTCAAGACAGGGTTTCTCTGTGTAGCAATGGCTGTCCTGAAACTCAGTCTGTAGACCAGGCTGGCCTCGAACTCCACCTACCTCTGCCTCCCAAGTGCTGGGATTAAAGGCGTGTGCCACCATGCCGGGCTTCAGGTGACTTCTTGTGAACCAATCACCCAATGAATAAAGGAGTCAATCACTACTAGTAGACGGGACTTCCAGGTTGAACGGAGGAAGAGAGGAAACAGGAGAGAGTGAAGTCCTTTTGGACAGGGACAGTATAAGGACAAGATGTAGCTACTAGTGTATCCCATTTTCATTTGCGGATTCATCACCACAAAGGCCGTGGGGGTTTTGAACCATTGGTGCTGGAGTGGTAACAACCTACCAGTGGAAACCTAGTGAGCTGGGTAGAGAGATTTTGAAGCTCTGAGTCAGAGAATCTCCACAAGATAATAATAGGTCAGCCACTGACCGCCAAGCTATCAGGACAGAGAGTAGGCAGCAGCACTAGCTCAGGAATGTGCCGCTTTGGTTTTTTTATTTCCCGCAACATAATCTCCCACTCTAATGATGATATTAAAATTGGGTGGAGGACTAGGGAAACACTCTAGCTGGCATTTTAGAATTTTAGGGAAGTCTAGTAGGCCTTCTTGATAGAAACTAGAAGGTAACACGACATTAATTACTGTCAGACATGAGCAATTAATAGACTAGTCAATTACAGATATAAAACACAGCTTCTACTACCAAAAATACAGGTGTCTGTTCAGTGGAAAAAGCTAAGTCAGACAACTCAACTGCCTTTAATTTCACAGTCTGTGATTCTCCATAAAACTTTTAAAGATCAATCATGTCCTATCAATGCTAGATCCAAGCAAACTGAGTAATTTATATACAAATACCTTCACACACGGAAACATTGTTGATTGAGCAACTTAGCTTTATTTAATATAAACTCTCTAAGGGATTATACTGGGAAGAAATTTACACTTACAAACTTCTCTGTGCTTACTAACTCACTTCCTTGTTTTGTAAGTCACCAGGAGACAATAGACAGAAATTTTATTTCTGAGCTAATTAAACATAGTAGTTTAAAGTATTGCTTCAAATATTTCTAGAAGTTTTAAGTAATATCGTGGCTTAATCCAGACTCCCAAAATAGAAGCTTCCCAAATAGATGGCTACATTTAGTCATCCCATAGCTATGAAAACCCCGTGCTAGACACAGGGACCAGCGTCTGAGCCAGGCGTGGTGGCTGGAAGTACAGATCCCTGTGAGGGCTTAGGGAGAGAGAGGTCAGGTTCAAGGTCTGTCTACAATATAAAGCAAGTTAGGATCATCTGATAAGTTTAGCAAGACCATTTAAAGTATTAAAAGGCCCAGTACACACACATCATTGGCCTATTGTGTATGTAGGCTTAAGTTTGATACCTGGTGCTAAAAACAGAAGTTATCTAAAGAGCTCCTGTTCTAGTTGTAGAAGCTGAAAGAAGATCAGGTTATTCTTAAATAGAATAGAAATGGGATAGAATGGCAGGGAACACTGTGACTATTTGAGAAAAAAAGAAGAGTTCATTACCCAGGAATCTGGTTGAAACCTCATGCCAATATTCTAATAAAATTAACAACTGCTTACAGCCTTTCTTCCTTCCCAGATATAAACCTGCAGTTATCTACAAATCTCACCATAAACCAACCAAACCCATTTGCAAGGAAAAGATGTACTAAATACCACATGCAACTCCAGTGGCTCTTGGTCTCAACTTATCAGATTTCAATTACATCTTAAGCACCTTGGGAGCCATGCTATTATTCTCACTTTTCAAGAAGGGTGGAAAAGATTTTTTAGAAACTTTTTGAGATGTAACTTGAGCACTGGCTTCAACAGCATAGATACTAAATTTGGAATGATTACAGAGATTAGCATAGCCTCTGTGAAGGGAGATATGTAACTCTAGAGCCACTCAAATGGTATAGATGGCTAATGCTAAGCCATTCAAGGAGCTGGTACCCACAGTTAAGTGTGTCATCTATCTGTTGTTCTTATTTGAGAAGCACATACCCATGCTCTTGGATGGGCTTTTGTTCTTTTCTTGAGCACTTGTCTTTCTACCCATTAAAATACATTCAATAAAATCTCCAGGTCAGTTACACAATGACTGGTCCATAAATGATTTCCTGCATCAAAGCCACAGATAACCAGTGTGGCCAAAAACAAAGTCTCTGAAATATTAGATCATCTCAGGCTGCTGGTGGTGACCCTGTAAAGGTACCTCCCTGAACCCTTACCACTGACATGAATTACCTGTGCTACTAAAAATAGTTTTAATGTTTGGAATCACTTTACTATTTCCTCCTAACTTTACTGTCATCTTTTAACGTTCTGAGTAGTTTTATATTTAAATATTAAATCTGAAAAAAAAACCCAAGTCTTCCTTTGCAGTTATTTTTCACAATCTTAGATTAAGCTCATTGCAAAGAACAATCTCTTGAATGGACTATTAAATCCAAGAAGGATCTGGAAGAATGTCTGGATGCAGCCTGGTCTCTGATATCATTGCTAAATTGCTGTCCTCTAGCACTCTTGTCACTCAAATTATAATGAGACAAAGTATCTTCAAATACATCCTGTGGAGATGATCAGACTAGTCAGAATTACCCACCACCGCTAAGCACGCTGCAACAATAATAAACTTCCTGCATAACACCCTGCGATACCTTGAACTTAAAGCAATTCCCAAAGCTTCACATAATAACTAAAATCAATGACTCTAGCATGAAATTGTAATGGATCTATAACCAGCTTAGGGACGAATACATAAATACAATTAAATATAAACCTTCCTATCATTTGTATTCCTGAAAATCTGAGTGGAGGAGGGGGGAGAAAAACAAATTATCGTTCAATATCTTCATTAAATTCTAAAGTGCAATATTAGAAACAGTGTAAGCACAGGATCTGAAATAATATGCTTTGCAAACTCTGGGCATGCTTTCAAATCCTTCAGCCCATCTGCCAAAACAGGTGAAGCTAACAATGGTTAATCTTCACCAGTAACCTGACTGAATTGGGAATTATCTAAGAAACACACCTTTGTGCTTGTCTGTGAGAGTGTTCCCAGAGACATTAATAGCAGAGGAATGAGTCACCCTAAATGTGGGCAACAACACTCCGGAGACTACAGACCCAAAGCAAGCCAGCTGAATGCCATCACTACCTGTTCCTGGGTCATGGTCTGCCCAAGTCTGGAAATTTCCTGCCATATGCTTCTGCCATTTGGATCTCTACCAGGCTCTCCCCACCCACCATGATGGGCTCTACCTTCTTGTGTTTTGAGACAAAATAAATCCTTCTATTGCTATTTTTCAGGTATCTGGTCAGGGCAATGGAATGTAACTACCATACTGCATGATCGCTTTTCCAGGTGTTAAGTTGTCCTTTGGAGTGTAATGTAAGAAGAAAAAGTCCAGAAATATGAAAAATTGGATTTCCTTTTTTGCACTAAAATTCTCAGCTAATGAAATGACAAGCAAGTTAAAAATTTTAATTTTGCAATTGTATTTTCATTAATTAAATAAAGCCAGTAGTCACCAACTCAGGTTTTTGCTGGGCCTAAAGTAAGCTAGACTCTCAATGAGAACCTTAAATGTAAATGTTGCTGTACTAAAAACGGGAAAAGGGGAAAAGAAAGTAATTTATTTGACATGTTCCTGAACCACAAGCCACTGTGCATATAGTGCATTAAGGAAATGCCCCATGTACCGTTGAACATTTACCTGGGAGAGAGGCAGCCCTAGTGAGAAACCTGCCATAAAATGTGCTGATTGGGGTTCATTAGAGCAAATCAGGGAGAAAGCGAATCTCAGGCCCAGAGATCAACATGCTTGGAAATGCATGGGCATGTCAGGGAATTTTGTGTAGTCCACGGAATGGGTGCACAGTGAAAATGACAAGATGAAAAACTTCTTAAGAATATGCTGGGAAAGATTGTGTGCTACAGGAAGCAGAGAATGAGACCACAACAGATAAGTAGAAAGAGACATATAATGGCTTAGGACCAGGAACACAAGTGACTACAGTACTTGTGTTGGGGAAAGTTAATCAGGACTCTCCAAGACAGGAGAATCGGAAGTGAACATCATAGGCCTAGCAGAGGCAGAATAAACATCGCCTAGTGGATGCTGCTATGGAAGGCTGCAACTGTGCTATTTAATACACGAAGGGAACTAGGGAAAAGAGGGGTTACATTTGCAGGGAAAGAAAGTTTTGGGGGATTATCTTCACTGACCAGGCAGTACTGGCAGGAGGGCTAAGCAAAGGATTGTAGTACATGATTTGAGACTGTGTGTAGAGGAAAGAAAGTACAATGTTCAATTTCACAAGAGATAATGTCTCTGATACTTTGCAGCAAGGATTTTTCTTTGCCTGCTACCTCCATGTTACCCAGGGCTTCCCTGTCTTACTTATTATAGGAACTCAATAAACATGTTATTTAATTATATTCCCATAGGAATAAGCATAAAAGAAGATAAGGCACAAAGAATAAGTCCCATTAGGTATAATTTGGGCACAACTATACGTAAGAGTCAGGCAAGAGAAGTCAAAAAAAAAGAAGGAGGAGGAGGAGGAAGATGAAGAGAAGGAGAAGAGAGAGGAGGAAGAAGAGGTGAAGGAAGAGGAGGAGAAGGAGAAAAAGGAAGAATAGGAGGAGGAGGAGGAGGAGGAGGAGGAAGAGAAGAAGAAGGGGAGGAAGAAGAGGAGGAGGAGAAAAAAAGAAGAAATCAACTGGTAGCAAGCTGCAAAGAAAGCTTCCAACAAAATGCAAATCAACTCACATCTAGACCCTGTTTAACCTGTGTGGGCAGACCATCTGCCACAGCTAACTTTGGGGCTACCAGATCTTGATATGGTCATTATTTAACACAATGGTATTTGTAACTATCTCAAAAAAAATCCTAAATATTTAGTACTGATGTTATGCAGAGAGAACTGCAATTAATCACAATCAGCTAATAAAATCAAGAGGATCTAGAGAGATGTAGCTTGCCCTGATTTTCCCACAAACAAATCACCAAGAACTAAAAACACCTTTGTTCAACAATTTATTCAACCTTCCTTCTTTACACTATTTTCAGTAGCAAGTCCTGAAGAGTCTAGCCTCCCAGTTTAAGTAGCCCCTGGGGAACTATGAATGTTCCAAATATTTTCCTAACCCCTCCATTTCACACCCTGAGGGGCTCCCAGAGAGACCACATGATTAAGGTACCTAACCTAGACATCTGGCTGCTAGTGGGCTAAAGGCCATATGTGAAGCTCTGTGCAGCTCAAGGGTTAATTCAAGGCCAAGATGCCCATACACTGTGCTCTCCTAGAATAAGGACTTGCTTTGACCAGCCTTTGTGATAATACTGCTAGCCAAAGCTGAGACTGACGGCCTACTTGGCCTCCATTTGACTTCAGAAGGTCAGGTGTGGGGGAGCCTAAGAACCATTAAGGTTAATCATTGTGTACTGTCCTACTTAGGTTTCTATTGCTATGACAAAACACCATGACCAAAAAACACCTTGGAGGAAGGGGTTTATTTGGCTTATACTTCCACATCACTGTTCATCATCAGAGGAAGTCAGAACAGAAAAACAGAGAGGATCCTGGAGGCAGAATCAAAGACCAGAGCTGATGCAGAGGCTGTGGAGGGGTGCCGCTTACTGGCTTACCCCCCCCCAGCTGCTTCCTTATAGCACACAGGACCCTCAGGCCAGAAAGAGCACCCCCCACAATGGATTGGGCCCTCCCCCATCAATCACTAATTTTAAAAATGTTCTACAAGTTCACCTATAGCCCTATGTTATGAAGACATTTTCTCAATCAGGGTTCTCTCCTCTCAGATGACTATAGCTTATGTCAGGAGGATATAAAAATAGCCAGCACAGGTGCCAAATGCTTAAACAACTGACTATAATTTAAAAAAAAAAAAAGTCCCTGACCAGTCAAGGCTCAGGAGAACTTAGCTGGCTGCCAGGACCTGGTGTATTGTCTTCTTATCTTGTGACTGGGAAATTAAATCCACAGAGAACTAGTGCCTAGACTCTTGCATCCAGGGTCCTGCCTCCCTTTTTGTTGCTGATGTAATATGTATCCTTTCATAATAATCTGAAAGCTTAACACTTTTCCTGTGAGCCCTTCTAGTGAATTCTAAAGCCTGAGAAAATCTTGGCATAGGGATACCTACAAGAGACAAAAGGTAGTGCCTTGGTCTCACCTACCATCAAGTATAGAAAGGTGATACCTATAATAAAAAACAGCTGCACAGGAGAAAAGCACACAGATTTATTTATCTCAATTTTACACGATATCACAACCTTTAGAAACAAAGACCCAAAGAAATAGAAACTCTTTACTTCTGTGTATAAGCTTTATCCACAGCAGAAGTTTGGGTAGAAGTTTCCTCAGATGCCAAATTTGGAGGTAGCCTGGCCTAACCCCAACACAAGTCCACTTCTGGCACAGTCTTATTACACCCACTGAGAAGCTTTATATATAGCACGGTGTTCATAAGTCAGGTTGTCTTATAGCTAGTAATCTTTGTATTTGCATACTCCCTGGGGTTAATCTAACATGCTGGTATGGCCACTAGTTTTAGACAGGTTTTTAGGAGCTTCTAGAGTAACTAACCAGTCATCAAATGATTAAAATAACCTTTAGGAAAAACTCTATAATTTCTAGGGATAGGATACTCACAGGCTTTTCAAGCAATCTTCTTATTACCAAAGTGTCGCTAGAATTTTTCCTTTCTGTAGCGGTAAAGCATCTCCATGTGACTTCTAGTCTGACTTCTCTTAGTAACACATAATGAGGCCACGTGGGCTAAATCTCATCTGCCTTCCACAGGAGAGTTCAAATAGCTTTATCATTCCCTCTCAGCCTCCAGTTGTATTTTCATGCAGGCATCTTTAATAGATCTCAATCAGGTTGATAGAATAGGTGCTTTCCAGCAAGTATCTATCTTAACCCCTCAAGATTAACCATGAAGAAGTATCAGAATGCAATAAATTTATTAGTCAAGGGGAAAACATGCAATTTCTAAGCTATACAATCTTTATTCTGAATTTATATAGTTTTAAAACCATATCAAGCAATAAATTCTTTAACAGAAAGAAAATGCATCACTAACACACACACACATACACACACAGTATGTATACACTTTGACACCACATAAAACCATGAATGAAAATAAAAATGCATGATAGTGGTAGTGTTATATATGTTGATTCTAGCATAAATACCATCTCACACAGAAGATTAAAACTAAACTTTGGGAAAAGTGAGGAAATGGGATAAATCTATCTTCAAGAAGGATGATAACTTCTAAACAGTAGACTCTGAAGGGCTAAGCTCTCACACTGCAGTGCCTTCTGGTCCTTCGTTCCTAGATGTGTGCCTATAGGCATAGTGTATTTTGTTCTGTTCACCATGGTACAGGCAGGTCCCAACTCTGAAGAGTACCTCGTGGTTGCAGCAACGAGACAGCCAACTGTACAAGTCAACAGAGTGTCACTTGCTTGCCGTTGCCCGTAGCTAATGATGACTGGATGGAACCCAAACAACTCCTTGGCTGTTACAGTTTTAGAACCTTCAACCTTCTCCTGCTAAATGATCCTTTCCTCTCAGGGGCATGCGCCCATGCGGTCAATCCTAGGAATGAAGAACCAGGGTTTCACCTACAGATTTATACTGCCCACGTGGCACCATATGAAAAGGAAGTACCTGTGAAAGGCCAAGCAGTTGAGCTATTGACTTGTCCTCCCAAGCAGCTGGGGCATCCATGCCTGAAATAGTCGGCGAGTCACAGTCACCTCACAGTTTATAAGCAGCTAGCCTCTCCCCTTTGACAGTTTAATCCTGGGCATAAAGGCCTTTTTCTCTGTGAATTCCAGTCTCTTATAGGTTGCCCTGCTACTTTAACTGTGACCTTGAAGCTTTTATTCTGTCCATTTCACATGCAATTGCATCCTTTCACTTCAGCGCAATCCACAGGCTCTGGCATTCTGGTCCTATCCAATGTCACTGCCTTGCTGGCCCAGCATCATGGGATTGTGATAAGCTTGACATGAAAGCTTATGGAAGGTCTCTGCTTCTATGCCATGTTACCAAAAGACCGTTAGATGTGAAATAAAGCAAGCTGGTGTGGTGATAATCTCTTCCCTAAATCCAAAAGAATGTTGACTACTAAAAGGTCTTAATGTCACACCCTCGCAATAAATCCAGAAACACTGCTTTGTCGACCTTTGTATCCCTTGAAGGCTGAGTTCTCTTATCTGCTATAAAATTTCTGTGAGAAAATCTCTTCTTGGATACACCTGTAGAAATCAAACATTTAGGTGTAATGTCAAGCCTTAGAGGGCAATATGAAATAATCTTTTCATTTCTTTTAATATGTTCCTTATACTCTTCTTGTTTTGTTCAGGAAGAGAAACTAAGCACAGAACCTTCCAGATGAACTGCAAGAGTAACCAAAGTAAAGAATATGAATCTTGATGCATACAAAGCCAAAAACAAGCTCACCAAGAAGTAAGAATGGAGACTTACTCTCTACAGCAGAGAGTAGAGCGTGGAAGTTATCTCCCAAAGCATTCTTCAATGTGTGCTGCCTATTGTTCCAGAAGGAAAGATGGCAGGCACATTTGGGGGCATGCTTAGCTCAAGGTTATGGAACACGCATTCAAAAGTTAAAAACGAAAGACAGGAATGTCTCTGGGCTTGCCCAGTTTTCTGCAAAAAGTTTAAGCAGAAACAAAAGGAAAGGACCCTTGATGGTGTGTTAATAAGGGCTTCCACCTAAAGGAATCTGCTTCAGTTGGCAGCTAACACAGAAGCATCAGAATGAAGTGTGGAATCCAAAGCCTTGAGTCAAGCTGACACAGATACATGGGACAAATTAGATGGCTCTAGCCAGAAACATCAGGATCAAAAGGCAAAGAAACCATTGGAGATCAGCATGTTGGTCCACTATAATGCAGAAAACAGGTTTGCAAAGCCGTTGTTCACTGGCCACCAAAAAATCACAATATTCAGAGCCCGGTGTCAGAGAAACCAAAGCCTCTTCCATTGGCTTAGAGCCTGAACAGAAGAGTAAAATCAGCCAGGGAGTCTGGTCATTATTGGTACAGCTTACCAGGGAGGCAAGCCATACAGAGTTCTTAGGGCCAGTGTCTATGTAGCAATCATATTTCTCAATTTAATGTCAATAGGCATTCTGCTGAAATTGATTCTTTGTACATGAATACAACTGGTGAATCTGCATTTCTAGCAGTGCCCCTGGGCCATGCTGCTGAAGCAGGTCTACAGACTACCCATAAGTAACATCTTGGTGCTCTTCTCATTGGTCTATTCATCTCATTTGCATTAGAGATACTAGCATCATCCCTTTTTTCCCTCTCCAGAGCATGAAAAACCTTTAAATGGGATCAAATCTTCACATTTAATCAATGATGGAGCAGGATCTGCATCTGGGCACTCTAAGCAACAATTTACTGAGTCAGACAACTCTTCCTCAGCTATGTGATCCATACTACTCCTCGGCCTTAGGTGGTAACCAGAGCTAAGCCACATTTGAATGACCTGGTAAAGTCATGTCCTTGTCACCACCAATAACTTAATGTTCAGCCTTACCCAACAGCAAGAGAAGGTGACTGCTAATATTTACTCTGTTGAGTAAAAACCACATGATCTACTGTGTGCTGGCTAAAGGTTGGTGTGTGCCTGAACCAACTTTCACTCTCATTTATTCATTGTGTCATTTCCTTCCTGAATCCATCCCCTAGCAGTGAAAATAGCAGATTAGCACAATGAACAGTGGATGTGGATTTGCTTTTATTATTTTTCCATAAGAGAACAGGGCTCAGCTTCCCCTGCCAGACTGTCTTAGCAGCCTCTTTTGTACAGTTTTGCCTGCTTTTGTCAAGCAGAAAGACACTGGCATCTCCCATGGATTAGAATAAGTGTAAAAACCCTGATTTGAAAGGGTCTCTGGGTCTGCTGCCTGGCTACTCCAAGCACCCGAGGATTTGAATTCTAATGCATTACAGCAGACTGCAGTTGGAGGCAGGGAGGGATTGGGGTGCCAAGAGGGTTGCCTGATGGAAAGGCTGCCGACAGCCTTCGCAATGGTCACAGCCCAACCTTTAATAGCAGTTTAGCAATGGGCCTCTCTGAAATAGCAACCATCAATAGGGAGGTTTGGCATGCTTTGTGCACTCCCAAATGAACACATTCTCATCTAAGCCAAGCACACGCATAAAGACAGGGACAGAGAACCAGAGACATGCTTGCTAGCACGCTACCCTGGAGAAGAAGAGCAAGAAATGAATAAAAGTATTCCTTTATAAACAGAGAAAAACACAATGCCCTACCTCGTGAGACTGCTTCTCCTCTTTAATATTTATTGGATTTATTGCTGATAAATCTCTGTCTTGGGCCCAAAGTCTTGCATGCAGAGTAGGTAGGAAGTTTAAGGGTGGACAGTGGTCTGTGACTTTAGCCAGTGGCAACCACATGCAAATGATTTGTCAGTGATTTGCCTTGCCCTGTGATGCTGTGAACTGCATGAGAACGATAGCAATTTCCCTACAGTAATACATATTTAAAGACACATGTGTCTTTTGCAGCAAATTGAACTACTGTGTGTATATTAACTCACCCATGAAGCCTTCTACTGCAAAGCTTATAAGTTTTGATTGTTTCCAAATGTTAAAAGGACGTGGATTTTTAACTTATGATAATTGATTGTTTTAGCATAAACAAATGCAAATAAATTTTGGGATGATACAAACATATTCCAATTAACTGAGTGTGAAATGCAGTAAGGCCTTTACATGGTTTCTGTGATAGCTAATCTTGGGTGTCAACTTGACTAAGTCTAAAAGCAACTAAAAGGCAAAGTATTTTCCTGGCAGATTATTTGAAGCGGTTGGACAAGCCCTAAATGTGAACCACACATTCTGGTGGCAGTCCAGATAAAAGGACACAAGAGAAGGGAGATTCGCTTTCCCTGTTTGCTTTCTCTCTCATATCTCCCTTCTCTTGTGTCCTTTTATCTGGACTGCCACCAGAATGTGTGGTTCACATTTAGAGCTTGTCTAATAATCTATGCTGCTGAGGCTGAGGCTGAGGCTGAGGCTGAGGCTGAGGCTGAGGCTGAGGCTGAGGCTGAGGCTGAGGCTGAGGCTGAGGCTGAGGCTGAGGCTGCTAATTTCTCTACAGACTTGAGAAGCAGCCACTAGCTTGGATTGAAGGCTAGCAGCTCTTCAGGAATCTTCCAGATCTTCAGCACCAATAGGGCTACTCAGACAGTACCATACAAGTCAGTCTAATAAAGTCCCTTTAATGTATACTCACTGTTCCTCCAGAGAGCCCCAGTACAGGCTTCACTTCAAATTTTCTTTGTAGTTTACAAATCAATTCAGATATACAGAGAAAACGCAAAGCCTTGATTTGTGTATAACTAGTCAGCCTGCTTCGTTGATAAAGCATTACTTAAGCTTCCAACCTGTTTATCTGAGGTCTGGCTGTACTCTCTAAGTTGTATCTTCAGGGGTTACTCAGCTTTTAAAATAGCTTCATGGAACCTTCCCTTTCCTTGTCTCTCCCTGGGTTTGCCATTGGATATCTGAAGTAAATGTGAACGTAGGACCTTATGACTCTGGAGCTACATATAGAACTGGGATGCACATGGAGTTTCTCTACCAGCTCCTAATCTGCTGGCTCTGTCTTCAAGGAACCTAGGCTTCATCTGTGTTCTCTTAAGAAACACAGTTTGCCGTGGTTTATCAGAGCTAGGGTAGGTACCAATGCACAGATGTTGAATTTATTTATTTATTTATTTATTTATTTATTTATTTATTTATTTTTCGAGACAGGGTTTCTCTGTATAGCCCTGGCTGTCCCAGAATTCACTCTGTAGACCAGGCTGGCCTCAAACTCAGAAATCCATCTGCTTCTGCCTCCCAAGTGCTGGGGATCAAAGGCGTGCGCCGCCACGCCCGGCTAGATATTGAAATTTTTATAACATTTATTTCTAGATATTCAGAGACTTTATGCTAGTTTAAAGACTATTTTTCTTTCTTTTCTTTTCTTTTTTTTTTTTTTTTTTTTTTTTTTTTTTTTTTTTTTTGAGACAGGGTTTCTCTGTATAGCCCTGGCTGTCCTAGAACTCACTCTGTTGACCAGGCTGGCCTTGAACTCATCTATTCTGTTCTTAAATTCCATTTATAAGTGACTATGCTTTTGGACTCTATTCGTTTGTGTGCATGGATTCAGTAACCAGTGCCACGGTGTCTGCAGCTAAGAACACATTTAATACAAAATCAGTTCCCCAGCATATTTGGTACCTGGTGAGCACCTACTTCCTAGATCATTCACATGGCACAAGAGACGAGGGGGCTCTTTGGATTCTCTTCCATAAGAGCCTTGTAGACTAAGGGCAGAAAAAAAAATGACAAAATAAGAAAGAAAGATGAAGCATAAAAACATTGAGCTTTTACCAAGGCCAAGACTAAAGAAAATATGATTGAAAAAAAAAGGTGTGCTGTATTTGTTCAATATTATAGCAGTCTGTGGTATTATTGAAAAATATATATTTTGCCAGTTTGACAGCCTTCTAACATAGCTCTTGGGTTTTAATTTTGTTTATAATATTGTGCTTCAATAGTTGGCTTTGGATTAAATGAATGTCTGTGTTAAAAACACAAAAAGACTAAGGGCAGAGTCTGCAAGACCTACTCATATCCTGGAGGTCCTAACACCAAGTACTGTGCCATTGGGATTAGGGCTTTACATTTGAGGTCAGCAGGACATAAATATTCAGTTAATAGCAACAAACCATCTCTCTTCATTCTTTTATAAAACTTAATAATTTGAAGTTGAAATTTTTGATAGAAAACAATATCTAAAATCATTTGTGATTTTTCCCACTAGTTCTCAGGCTTTTTTCTTTTCTGTCTTTGATGTATTTATTGATAAAGTCTTAGATTTACAAATACTATGGTAATTTTAGTGACTGTGCTCATGAACTTGAAACAGTGAACTTCATTTATCAGTATACTCTTAAGATATTTGTAATCATGCTGAGAAATAAAATAGACATATAACTCCTATTTTGTGTTTTATTATTAATATAAAACACTTTAGAAATTAAAGGCTTTATATGTTTTATGCTCTAAAACAGTGCTGTTCTTGCAAAGGACCTAGGTGGAAAATCCCAGCACCTTTATGATGGCTGACAACTGTCTGTAAGTCTAGCTCCAGAGGATCCAACAACCTCTTCTTCCTCTGCAGGCATGGTGTACACACATACATCTACATACACACACACACAGTGCATATATATATATGTGTGTATATGTATATGTATATGTATATGATGTATATGTATATGTATATGTATATGTATATGTATATGTATATGTATATGTATATGTATATGTATATGTACATACACACACACACAAATACTCATACATGTAAAATAAAATAGTAAAAGTAAGCCTTTAATTTGAAAATGCTTAGGGGTGGGAGGGGTAGCTTAGCAGGTAAAAGCACTAGTTGTTCTCACAAAAGACCTGGGTTCTATTCCTAGCATCCACAGTGAAGTAACACAATAATTTTTCAAAATTACTTTTCTTTTAATGTAAGAATAGTTTTTCATCTGGACAGTGGTGGCACACAACTTTAATCTCAGCACTTGGGATGCAGAAGCAGGTGGATTTCTGAGTTCGAGGCCAGCCTGGTCTACAGAGTGAGTTCCAGGACAGCCAGGGCTACACAGAGAAACCCTGTCTCAAAAAAAAAAAAAAAAAACAAAAACAAAAACAAAAAAACAAAAAACAACAACAAAAAAAAAACAAAAAAAACAAAAAAAATAGTTTTTCAAATGTTTCAATAGATATTTCTCTCGATATTTTATACTTAAGCACTGGTAGCATGAGATCCATGCTAAGATAAATGGTCATGTGTCTCTGTGACACCTACCTTTTGAGGTCATACTTGCTAAAATAGAAGATCTGAGTGCTAAGGAATATATTCACTACCTAGGAAGATTTCTAGAGCTCAGATTCTTCAACTGTGGCTTGTAGATTTTTGCCAGATCTAGACCTGAATATAGGGATCATGAAAAAGTTGGCTACAGTAAAAGATTTCTGAATTAATTCAAAATCAAATGTATGATGAATCTGGGGTGTTTCAGGCAGAACTCACCTGTGTTCTGGCTCCATTGCAGCCTTGTTTCAGAACACACAACATGCATTGAACACACAACAAGTTGAGGAGGAGGGTGACCCCATAGGAAGACCAGCAGTCTCAACAAACCTGGTCCCCTGAGATCTCTCAGACACTGAGCCACCAACCAAGCACCATACACTAGTTAGTCCTAACCCTGACACAGAGGATTGCCTGGTCTGGCCTCAATGAGAGAAGACACATCTAACCCTTGAGAGACTTGAGGCCCCAGGAAATGGGGGGACCTGGCAGTGTGTAGGGGTTGTGGGGATGTGGGGACATCCTCTTGGAGATGGGTTAGGAGAAATGGAATGAGGAAGTATCAGAGGGCAGAATGGGAGAGGGAAAACAACTGGACGGTAAAGAAAAAAAGATTAAAGATTAAAATAAAAAGCAACCAATACAGCAATAAAATGAATAAAATGAAGAGCTGCAGAAAGCAGAAATAAGACCAGATGGGACTTTCTCAGAAAAGAACCCACCATGCCAAGCTGCTAGCCTGAGTCGGGTCCCATGAGTGGAATGGAATGAAAGACTGAGTACCAGGCTCTGTGAGAGCCAGAAGGAGACGGTCCAGAGCGCTAGAAACATGATCAGGCTAAACTCAGCATGCCCAGAGGAGAGTGGGAAAGCATCTCATAAACAGTGGCTTAAAAAATACAATACAAAACAAAGCCAAACCAACCCTAACCGAGGAGGTGAAAATGTTCTACAATGAAAACATAAAGAACCTGAGAAAAAGAAATCAGAGAAGATTCTAGATGAAGGAAAGCTCCTGAATTACAAAATTAATATCTTAAGGGTCCAAGCTTGCTTTCTGATCATTGACAATCACCATGAAATGTAGAGAGGAAGGGTTTATTTCACCCTGCAGGTTATAGTAACAGTCTATCATCAAGAGAAGCCATGACAGGAACTTGGATGTAAGAATATAGCCAGGGACTAAACCACCAACCAAAGAGTACCCATGGAGGTACCCATGGCTCCAGCTGCATATGTAGCAGAGGATGGCCTTGTCTGGCATCAATAGGAGGAGAGGCCCTTGGTCTTATGAAGGCTCAATGCCTCAGTGAAGGGGAATGCCAGGGCGGTGAGGTGGGTGGGTGGATGGGGGAACACCATCATAGAAGCAGGGGGAGGAAGGATGGACTAGGGGGTTGGGGAGGGGAAACTGGAAAAGGGGGTAACATTTGAAATGTAAATAAATAAAATATCATACACACACACACACACACACACACACACACACACACAGTCAGAAACCAAAGAGCAATGCTATTTACTGGCTCACTTTTTTACAGTTTTCTCAGCTTCCTTTCTTAATCATCCCAGGTCCACATGCCCAGGGTGGCATAATGCCAAGCCAATGGAGACAAACCGTCAGTCATTAGCCAAGAAAATGCCTATAGATACATCTTAATTGAGGATCCCTTGTCCCAGCTGATTCTAGTTTGTGTCAAGTTGGCAAAAACTAACTAGTACTTGACCAAAACCAATTTACTACAGATTCAGTACAATCCCCATCAAAATTCTAATGATAGTTTCATAGAAGAAGAAACGATCCTAAAAATCATGTGAAAACACAAAGACGATAGATTTTCAAAAGGAATCCTAAACAAAAATAATCACCACACTTGGCCTCAAACTACACTGTGGGGCCACAGAGACAAATATAGCACAGTCTTGATACAGAATGTAGATCAATGGGACATAATAGAGGGTCCAGAAATAGACCCTCACAAATATGATGAAATAGTTCTTCACAATGGCATCAAAATGTGTACTAGAAAGAAGATTAGACCCAAACCTCTCACTTGCCATAAAAGTCGATTCAAAGTGGATCAAAGGCCTTAGTTTTAAATGGGAAAATCTCAAACTGCCAAGGCAAAGCATAGGAAAATAATTCATAAAATAGGTGCAGGGAAAACTTTAATATAGCACAAAACAGCCTCTAGATTGATAAATTGGGTTATATAAATTAAATTTCTGCAAAAAATACTCTCAACAGACTGAATAGACAACATAAACAATAGGAGAAAATCTTTGCCAGCTATACTTCAGAATAGAGTTAATGCCTATAACATCTACAGAATTGTAAAAATTGAACAATAAATTACCAAAACTGTTCATCAATAAATAGGCCAGAAAACTGAACAGACAGTTCCCAAGAAGAAACAGAAATGGTCAATAAATAGTTTTTGAAAGTGTTTAACATCCTTAGCCATCAGGGAAATGCAACTAAAAACTACTCTGAGATTTCAACTCTAGTCATAGTGGCTAACTAAGATCAAGACAGTAAATGACAGCAGATGCCGGTGCGAACATGGGGAAGTACAACTTTTTTTTTATTATTTTACTTTTGGTGTCAGTGTCAACTGCTATAGCTATCATGGAAATTATTTTTAAAAATATTTATTGAAGACTAAAAAAACAACTATCTTCTAATGCAGCTATACCACTCCTAGGCATATACCCAAAGAGCTCTGTAACCTATCCACAGAAGTAGCTAAACATCAGTACTTACTACTGCTCTATTAATAATAGCAAGGAAATGGAACCAGCCAGGATGTCCACTAGCAGATGAGTTGATAATGGGAATGAGGTACATAAATGCAGTGGAGTTTTATTTAGCCATAAAGAAAACTGGAATTGTGGGATTTGCAAATACTGAGATTGGAAGAGAGCCCCAAGAAGGGAGGGGGTGGACAGAGAGAAGCAAGTGAGAAAGCAAAGAAAAGTATATTTCAAGATGCTGTGGATACATAGCATACACTCCTGGGTTCTAGTTAAAAACTAAAAGATGTTTCAAAAATTTTAAAGTTTACCTGGTGCTTTCTCCCACAGTCTTCCTGACACCCTGTCACACGGCCACTAGCACAGAGGCTACCTTCAAGTTCAACTTCACCACTTCTGATTCTGAGAGACCAGGGAGATCAGTCTCTGAAGTACTTTGTTCACAACTATCATCAGCATGTTGGTTGAACTGATTCAAGCATCTCAGTAGCTATCTCTAACCGTAAGAAGAAGCCAAAGGTTAACAAAGACTGTGCCTAGGTCCATAAATGTTCATCCACTGAGGAAGAATCTAGCCTCTGCTTGAGTGTTAAACAAATGCACAGTACACTTAGCCATGGCAACACACGCCTTCTTATTGGAAGCAAAATTGATTGTTACTGATGTTTTATAAGGATCACTGTTTTTTTTTTTAAAGCATGTATACTCTTGTGGAAGTTTTAAATTTCTCAAAGCTGAAAGGTAAGTTCTATGTGTCTTATTTTGAAAGGGGGGGGGGGGGGCTGGAGAGACATAGCTCCTATAACCACCTTAGAAGAGACAAGCTAGAAGGGAAACTAGTTGTCATAGTTAGGGTTTTATTGCTGTGAACAGACATCATGACCAAGGCAGTTTTTATAAGGACAACATTTAATTGGGACTGGCTTACAGGTTCAGAGGTTCAGTCCATTATCATCAAGGCAGGAACATGGCAGCATCTAGGCAGGCAGGGTACAGAAGGAGCTGAGAATTCTACATCTTCATCTAAGGCTGCTAGCAAAAAACTGACTTCCAGGCAACTAGAATAAGTGTCTTAAAGCCCACATCCACAGTGACACACCTACTCCAAGAAGGCCACACCCACTCCAACAGAGCCAAACCTTCTAATATTGTCATTCCCTGGAGCAAGCATATACAAGCCATCACACTAGTGCGAACAGGGATGAACAGACATACAGACACAGCAGTAGTGCGGCATAAAAAAGAAAACCCATCATTTACAACAGAGGCCGTTTGAGGATGCTGCTCTGCTCTCAGATCCTGGAAAGGGAGCTGAGAATAACAACGATCGCGCCAATGAACGAAATCTGTGCATTATAAATGGTATGTTTTTAATAAGTCCTCCCATTGATGGATCTCTTTGTTAGAAAAATCCCATTTCTCCCCGGGGGTCATTTTTCATGTCTGTCTCCCTGAATGTAGCTTCTTTGTCTGACAGAAGAGCAAAATTCACATGAATGGCACAAAACGGATCAAAGCAGCGTGCAAATTGCACAACACAGGTATAATAGCTTCATCCCTGTTGACTGAACTGCAGTTGACCTTGGAGGGAAGGTCAGGCGTTCCAGTCCTGAGGATGCTCACTCAAGCTGGAAAACTCCGCTTGTAGAGGTGACAGCATAATAAGGGAGATAAAATGAATGCCACTTGCTTATTGTACCAACACGGACCCTGAGTGGCTCTTGTTTCCAACAGGAATGGCAGCCTCCTAAGACAGCACGAGACATGGAAATGTTTCTCATCAATAACAAACCCTCACTTTCAAAACCATCTCTATTTCCAAAAGCTTTTGCAATTAGGAAGCACCATGTCTAATACTTTGACCAGCCCAATGTGTGATTTTTTTTTCAGGGAAGTCTACTGGGAGTTTCATGTATGTTCAACTAAGGACACTATAATGTGGATCACTTTGGGATGGAGCATGGCAATGTATCCCAAGCAAGGGATCAGCAAATGATACAACACAAGCACAACTTAAAAACTCAGGCCACCTATAAGCAAGGATTTATTTTCAGTTAAAAAGGACACCATGCAAAACATTTTAACCAGAGATGATTAAAACACACTTTTAAACCACTGGGTATACTATCTCATGAATGGAAGGTCAAAGGGCACAGTTGGAGGCAGAGGCAGAAGGTAGAAGGCAGCTGAGGTCATGGTGCTTCCAGTGTGGGACAAAGATGGAGGTGGTAGAGAGAAGGGCTGGTGATATGGACATGCAAATGAGGAAAAGAGAAAGTAGTCGTGGGAGACAGGAAAGTGTGCAACACAATAAATCCTTCATTGTCCCTTATCCATTGAAAGCATTAGATCAGAAGACTAGCTCCTGTCTTGCTTTCCAAACCTCACATAAAGAAATAAAGTCACAAGAAAAAAAAAAAGTGGTGTTGTTTTAAATGTAAAGCCAGTGGTGTATCTTAGCTGTAATTCTTCTACAACTCCTTAATTTTCCTACAATTATTGACTCATCACTTAACATATGCATAGAGCTCTGCTGAGCAACTCAGAACTCAAGGGCTCCAGCATGGTTTTACAATACCGCCAAAACTACCACATTGTTATAGAATTCAAAATACAAATACAGAACCTCTTAAGACACCACCCCCCCACCCCCAGAGGCATCTAACATGTCCACTTCAAATTGAACCCTTCCAAGTCTGCCTTTCCCAGTGTGATAAATCTGCACATACTCCAGTAAGCAAGCTAGAGGACCATGTCAATTCATCATCCAGGCCTAGTATGTTCTCATAATTGTGTAAGACAAATTCTATTAGCTTTGATTCCTCAGGTATGTGTGCTCATTTGGGATATCTATAGAGGTCAGGAAATACACAAAGGGCATGGGAAGCCTTACAGTGAACGAGATAGAACACACTGGTATTAATGGGGACAATGGGACAGGAAGAGTCGAACTGGGGTAGGGAGGGGGATCATAGAGTAAACAGGTGAATGCAGAAAAGAATATGTAACACTAAAGGCTTTTCACACAAGCCATAAGGAAACCTATTCCTGTAGAGGCCTCCACATACACATATTCAAGAGAAGAGAGGGAGAGAATTAAAATGGAGCTACCCTATAATGAAGCAATAAGTAAAATGCCCAATGCCAATAATAGGCTACTTCTTTTGAAGTTGATGACCTATGAGAGTACATAGGCCTTCATACACTAATGCATATTGCAATACTATTAATTATTGTCCAGAACTGACAGAAAGAAGCCTAGCGGTGAAGACACCACATAGTTAAGTCATAAAACATGATGAAATCAAGCTGGCTCTCACCTGGAAGCTTCCTTCCTCCTAACAGCTTTCATAGTGCTAACAGGTGCTATGTATATGAACAGAGAGGTAGCCATCAAGTACACCCAGCTCTTTACTCCTTGAGTTACGATAATGACTTGCCTGCCAAGCTATGCCCACGGGTATATAACTTCGGCATGAACACCATGGGAGTAACAAATCACTTTATTGTTGGATTTAAGTTCTCCTCCACAAGACGAAACCCATAGCTGGCACCATTATAGGCCAAGAACCTATAGCAAGATATATCATGGGCCCTAGGAGAGAACCTGCTACTATATTTTTAAATAAAATAATTTTTCATGATTTTTATTAGATATTTTCTTCATTTACATTTCAAATGCTATCCACTTTTCTAGTTTCCTCTCCGAAATTCCGCTATACCCTCCCTTGCCCTGCTTCCCAACCCACCCACTCCTGCTTCTTGGCCCTGGCATTCCCCTGTACTGGGGCATATAATCACCACACCAAGGGTCTCTCCTCCCATTGATGGCCAACTAGACAATTCTCTGCTGCATATGCAACTAGGGGGGTTATTGTTAGTTCATATTGTTGATCCTCCTATAGGGTAGCTCCGTGGGTACTTTCTCTAGCTCCTTCATTGGGGGCCCTGTGTTCCATCCAATAGATGACTGTGAGCATCCACTTCTGTATTTGCCAGGCACTGGCATAGCCTCACAAGAGATAGCTATATCAGGGTCCTGTCAGCAAAATCTTGCTGGCATATGCAATAGTGTCTGGGATTGGTAGTTGTTTATGGGATGGATCCCCAGGTTGAACAGTCTCTGGATGGTCCTTCCTTCCATCTCAGCTCTGAACTTTGTCTCTGTAACTCCTTCCATGGGTATTTTGTTCCCCATTCTAAGAAGCAGCAAAGTGTTCACACTTTGGTCTTCCTTCTTCTTGAGTTTCATGTGTTTTGCAAATTGTATCTTGGGAATTCTAAGTTTCTGGGCTAATCCACTTATATCATGCATATCATGTGTGTACTTTTGTGATTGGGTTACCTCACTCAGGATGATATCCTCCAGATACATCCATTTGCCTAAGAGTTTCATAAATTCATTGTTTCTTTTAATACCTGAGTAGTACTCCATTGTGTAAATGTATCACATTTTCTGTATCCATTCTTCTGTTGAGGGACATTTGGGTTCTTTCCAGCTTCTGGCTATTATAAATAAGGCTGCTATGAACATAGTAGAACATGTGTTCTTATTACAAGTTGGAACATCTTCTGGGTATATGCCCAGGAGAGGTATTGCTCGATCTTCTGGTAGTACTATGTCCAGTTTTCTGAGGAACTGCCAGACTGACTTCCAAAGTGGTTGTACAAGCTTGCAATCCCACCAGCAATGAAGAAGTGTTACTATTTCTCCACATGCTCGTCAGCATCTGCTGTCACCTGAATGTCTGATATTAGCCATTCTGACTGGTGTGAGGTAGAATCTCAGGGTTGTTATGATTGCATTTAACTGATAATTAAGGATGTTGAACATTTTTTCAGGCGCTTCTCAGCCATTCGGAATTCCTCAGTGGAAAATTCTTTGTTTAGCTCTGTACCCCATTTTTAAATAGGATTAATGATTTTCTGGAGTCCAGCTTATTGACGTCTTTGTATTAAGCAAAAGTAATTGTTGCTTGATGTTATTTTTGTCATTAGAGTTGGGAGTCTGTTCTTGCAGCTATCTTCCTTTAGGTTTGTTGAAGGATTACTTTCTTGCTTTTTAGAGGGGGTAATTTCTCTCCTTGTGTTGGAGTTTTCCCTTTAATATCCTTTGAAGGACTGGATTCATGGAAAGATATTGTATGAATTTGTTTTTCTCATGGAATACTTTGGTTTCTCCATCTATGGTAATTGAGAATTTTGCTGGGTATAGTAGCCTGGGCTGGCATTTGTGATCTCTTAGGGTCTGTTTAACATCTGTCCAGGATCTTCTGTCGTTCATAGTCTCTGGTGAGAAGTCTAGTTTAATTCTGATAGGTCTGCCTTTAAATGTTACATGACCTTTTCCCCTTACAGCTTGTAATATTCTATCTTTATTTAGTGCATTTAGTGTTCTGATTATTATGTGTCAGGAGGGATTTCTTTTCGGGTCCAGTCTATTTGGAGTTCTGTAGGCTGCTTGCATGTTCATGGGCATCACTTTCTTTAGGTTATGGAGGTTTTCTTCTATAATTTTGTTGAAGATACTTACTGGCACTTTAAATTGAAAATCTTCATTCTCATCTATACCTATTATCCTTAGGTTTTGGTCTTCTCATTGTGTCCTGGATTTCCTGGTTGTTTTGAGTTAGGATCTTTTTGCATTTTCTTTGATTGTTGTGTCCATGTTCTCTATGGATCTTCTGTACCTGAGATTCTCTCTTCCATCTCTTGTATTCTGTTGCTGATGCTCGCATCTGTGGTTCTTGATTTCTTTCCTAGGATTTCTATCTCCAGAGTTGTCTACCTTTGTGATTTCGTTTTTTTTTTTCTTTTTTTTCCCCATTTTTTATTAGGTATTTAGCTCATTTACATTTCTAATGCTATACCAAAAGTCCCCCATACCCACCCATCCCCACTCCCCTACCCACCTACTCCCCCTTTTTGGCCCTGGCATTCCCCTGTACTGGGGCATATAAAGTTTGTGTGTCCAATGGGCCTCTCTTCCAGTGATGGCCTACTAGGCCATCTTTTGATACATATGCAACTAGAGTCAAGAGCTCTGGGGTACTGGTTAGTTCATAATGCTGTTCCACCTATAGGGTTGCAGATCCCTTTAGCTCCTTGGGTACTTTCTCTAGCTCCTCCATTGGGAGCCCTGTGATCCATCCATTAGCTGACTGTGAGCATCCACTTCTGTGTTTGCTAGGCCCCGGCATAGTCTCACAAGAGACAGCTACACCTGGGTCCTTTCAATAAAAACTTACTAGTGTGTGCAATGGTGTCAGCGATTGGATACTGATTATGGGGTGGATCCCTGGATATGGCAGTCTCTACATGGTCCATCCTTTCATCTCAGCTCCAAACTTTGTCTCTGTAACTCCTTCCATGGGTGTTTTCTTCCCACTTCTAGAGAGGGACATAGTGTCCACACTTCAGTCTTCATTTTTCTTGAGTTTCATGTGTTTAGCAAATTGTATCTTATATCTTGGGTATCCTAGGTTTTGGGCTAATATCTACTTATCAGTGAGTACATATTGTGTGAGTTCCTTTGTGAATGTGTTACCTCACTCAGGATGATGCCCTCCAGGTCCATCCATTTGGCTAGGAATTTCATAAATTCATTCTTTTTAATAGCTGAGTAGTATTCCATTGTGTAGATGTACCACATTTTCTGTATCCATTCTTCTGTTGAGGGGCATCTGGGTTCTTTCCAGCTTCTGGCTATTATAAATAAGGCTGCTATGAACATAGTGGAGCATGTGTCCTTCTTACCAGTTGGGGCATCTTCTGGATATATGCCCAGGAGAGGTATTGCTGGATCCTCCGGTAGTACTATGTCCAATTTTCTGAGGAACCGCCAGACTGATTTCCAGAGTGGTTGTACAAGCCTGCAATCCCACCAACAATGGAGGAGTGTTCCTCTTTCTCCACATCCACGCCAGCATCTGCTGTCACCTGAATTTTTGATCTTAGCCATTCTGACTGGTGTGAGGTGGAATCTCAGGGTTGTTTTGATTTGCTTTCCCTGATGATTAAGGATGTTGAACATTTTTTCAGGTGCTTCTCTGCCATTCGGCATTCTTCAGGTGAGAATTCTTTGTTCAGTTCTGAGCCCAATTTTTAATGGGGTTATTTGATTTTCTGAAGTCCACCTTCTTGAGTTCTTTATATATGTTGGATATTAGTCCCCTATCTGATTTAGGATAGGTAAAGATCCTTTCCCAATCTGTTGGTGGTCTTTTTGTCTTATTGACGGTGTCTTTTGCCTTGCAGAAACTTTGGAGTTTCATTAGGTCCCATTTGTCAATTCTCGATCTTACAGCACAAGCCATTGCTGTTCTGTTCAGGAATTTTTTCCCCTGTGCCCATAGCTTCAAGGCTTTTCCCCACTTTCTCCTCTATAAGTTTAAGTGTCTCTGGTTTTATGCGAAGTTCCTTGATCCACTTAGATTTGACCTCAGTACAAGGAGATAAGTATGGATCGATTCGCATTCTTCTACATGATAACAACCAGTTGTGCCAGCACCATTTGTTGAAAATGCTGTCTTTCTTCCACTGGATGGTTTTAGCTCCCTTGTCGAAGATCAAGTGACCATAGGTGTGTGGGTTCATTTCTGGGTCTTCAATTCTATTCCATTGGTCTACTTGTCTGTCTCTATACCAGTACCATGCAGTTTTTATCACAATTGCTCTGTAGTAAAGCTTTAGGTCAGGCATGGTGATTCCACCAGAGGTCTTTTATCCTTGAGAAGAGTTTTTGCTATCCTAGGTTTTTTGTTATTCCAGATGAATTTGCAAATTGCTCCTTCTAATTCATTGAAGAATTGAGTTGGAATTTTGATGGGGATTGCATTGAATCTGTAGATTGCTTTTGGCAAGATAGCCATTTTTACCATGTTGATCCTGCCAATCCATGAGCATGGGAGATCTTTCCATCTTCTGAGATCTTTTTTAATTTCTTTCTTCAGAGACTTGAAGTTTTTATCATACAGATCTTTCACTTCCTTAGTTAGAGTCAGGCTGAGATATTTTATATTATTTGTGACTACTGAGAAGGGTGTTGTTTCCCTAATTTCTTTCTCAGCCTGTTTATTCTTTGTGTAGAGAAAGGCCATTGACTTGTTTGAGTTTATTTTATATCCAGCTAGTTCACTGAAGCTGTTTATCAGGCTTAGGAGTTCTCTGGTGGAATTTTTAGGGTCACTTATATATACTATCATATCATCTGCAAAAAGTGATATTTTCACTTCCTCTTTTCCAATTTGTATCCCCTTGATCCCCTTTGATTCCCCTTTGTATCTCCTTGATCTCCTTTTGTTGTTAAATTGCTCTGGCTAATACTTCAAGTACTATGTTGAATAGGTAGGGAGAAAGTGGGCAGCCTTGTCTAGTCCCTGATTTTAGTGGGATTGCTTCCAGCTTCTCTCCATTTACTTTGATGTTGGCTACTGGTTTGCTGTAGATTGCTTTTATCATGTTTAGGTATGGGCCTTGAATTCCTGATCTTTCCACAACTTTTATCATGAATGGGTGTTGGATCTTGTCAAATGCTTTTTCTGCATGTAACGAGATGATCATGTTTTTTTTTTTTGTCTTTGAGTTTGTTTATATAATGGATTACATTGATGGATTTTCGTATATTAAACCATCCCTGCATCCCTGGAATAAAACCTACTTGGTCAGGATGGATGATTGCTTTAATGTGTTCTTGGATTCGGTTAGCGAGAATTTCATTGAGGAATTTTGCATCGATATTCATAAGAGAAATTGGTCTGAAGTTCTCTATCTTTGTTGGATCTTTCTGTGGTTTAGGTATCAGAGTAATACTGGCTTCATAAAATGAGTTGGGTAGAGTTCCTTCTACTTCTATTTTGTGAAATAGTTTGTGCAGAACTGGAATTAGATCTTCTTTGAAGGTCTGATAGAACTCTACACTAAACCTGTCTGGTCCTGGGCTTTTTTTGGCTGGGAGATTATTAATGACTGCTTCTATTTCTTTAGGGGATATGGGACTGTTTAGGTGGTCAACTTGATCCTGATTCAACTTTGGTACCTGGTATCTGTCCAGAAATTTGTCCATTTCGTCCAGGTTTTCCAGTTTTGTTGAGTATAGCCTTTTGTAGAAGGATCTGATGGTGTTTTGGATTTCTTCAGGATCTGTTGTTATGTCTCCCTTTTCATTTCTGATTTTGTTAATTAGGATTTTGTCCCTGTCTAGTGAGTCTAGCTAAGGGTTTATCTATCTTGTTGATTTTCTCAAAGAACCAACTCCTCTTTTGGTTAATTCTTTGAATAGTTCTTCTTGTTTCCACTTGGTTGATTTCACCCCTGAGTTTGATTATTTCCTGTCGTCTACTCCTCTTGGGTGAATTTGCTTCCTTTTTTTCTAGACCTTTTAGATGTGTTGTCAAGCTGCTAGTATGTGCTCTCTGCCGTTTCTTCTTGGAGGCAGTCAGAGCTATGAGTTTCCCTCTTAGAAATGCTTTCATTGTGTCCCATAGGTTTGGGTACATTGTGGCTTCATTTTCATTAAACTCTAAAAAGTCTTTAATTTCTTTCTTTATTCCTTCCTTGACCAAGGTATCATTGAGAAGAGTGTTGTTCAGTTTCCACGTGAATGTTGGCTTTCCATTATTTATGTTGTTATTGAAGATCAGTCTTAGGCCATGGTGGTCTGATAGGATACATGGGACAATTTCAATATTTTTGTATCTATTGAGGCCTGTTTTGTGACCAATTATATGGTCAATTTTGGAGAAGGTCCCGTGAGGTGCTGAGAAGAAGTTATATCCTTTTGTTTTAGGATAAAATGTTCTGTAGATATCTGTCAGGTCCATTTGTTTCATAACTTCTGTTAGTTTCACTGTGTCCCTGTTTAGTTTCTGTTTCCATGATCTGTCCATTGATGAAAGTGGTGTGTTGAAGTCTCCCACTATTATTGTGTGAGGTGCAATGTGTGCTTTGAGCTTTACTAAAGTGTCTTTAATGAATATGGCTGCCCTTGCATTTGGAGCGTAGATATTCAGAATTGAGAGTTCCTCTTGGATGATTTTACCTTTGATGAGTATGAAGTGTCCCTCCTTGTCTTTTTTGATAACTTTGGGTTGGAAGTCGATTTTATCCGATATTAGAATGGCTACTCCAGCTTGTTTCTTCAGACCATTTGCTTAGAAAATTATTTTCCAGCCTTTCACTCTGAGGTAGTGTCTGTCTTTTTCCCTGAGATGGGTTTCCTGTAAGCAGCAGAATGTTGGGTCCTGTTTGTGTAGCCAGTCTGTTAGTCTATGTCTTTTTATTGGGGAATTGAGTCCATTGATATTAAGAGATATTAAGAAAAAGTAATTGTTGCTTCCTTTTATTTTTGTTTGTAGAGTTGGCATTCTGTTCTTGTGGCTGTCTTCTTTTTGGTTTGTTGAGGGATTACTTTCTTGCTTGTTCTAGGGCGTGATTTCCGTCCTTGTATTGCTTCTTTTCTGTTATTATCCTTTGAAGGGCTGGATTCGTGGAAAGATATTGTGTGAATTTGGTTTTGTCATGGAATACTTTGGTTTCTCCATCTATGGTAATTGAGAGTTTGGCCGGGTATAGTAGCCTGGGCTGGCATTTGTGTTCTCTTAGTGTCTGTATAACATCTGTCCAGGCTCTTCTGGCTTTCATAGTCTCTGATGAAAAGTCTGGTGTAATTCTGATAGGCCTTCCTTTATATGTTACTTGACCTTTCTCCCTTACTGCTTTTAATATTCTATCTTTATTTAGTGCATTTGTTGTTCTGATTATTATGTGTCGGGAGGAATTTCTTTTCTGGTCCAGTCTATTTGGAGTTCTGTAGCCTTGTATGATCATGGGCATCTCTTTCTTTATGTTTGGGAAGTTTTCTTCTATTATTTTGTTGAAGATATTAGCTGGCCCTTTAAGTTGAAAATCTTCATTCTCATCAATTCCTATTATCCGTAGGTTTGGTCTTCTCATTGTGTCCTGGATTTCCTGGATGTTTTGAGTTAGGATCCTTTTGCATTTTGTATTTTCTTTGTCTGTTGTGTTGATGTTCTCTATGGAATCTTCTGCATCTGAGATTCTCTCTTCCATTTCTTGTATTCTGTTGCTGATGCTTGCATCTATGGTTCCAGATCTCTTTCCTAGGGTTTCTATCTCCATCGTTGCCTCACTTTGGGTTTTCTGTATTGTGTCTACTTCCGTTTTTAGTTCTAGTCTGGTTTTGTTCATTTCCATCACCTGTTTGGATGTGTTTTCCTGTTTTTCTTTAAGGACTTCTACCTGTTTGGTTGTGTTTTCCTGCTTTTCTTTAAGGGCCTGTAACTCTTTAGCTGTGCTCTCCTGTAATTCTTTAAGTGACTTATGAAAGTCCTTCTTGATGTCCTCTATCATCATCATGAGAAATGTTTTTAAATCTGGGTCTAGATTTTCGGTTGTGTTGGGGTGCCCAGGACTAGGCGGGGTGGGAGTGCTGCGTTCTGATGATGGTGAGTGGTCTTGATTTCTGTTAGTAGGATTCTTACGTTTGCCTTTCGCCATCTGGTAATCTCTGAAGCTAGCTGTTATAGTTGTCTCTGTTAAGAGCTTGTTCTTCAGGTGACTCTGTTAGCCTCTATAAGCAGACCTAGGAGGGTAGCTCTCTCCTTAGTTTCAGTGGGCAGAGTATTCTCTGCAGGCAAGCTCTCTTCTTGCAGGGAAGGTACCCAGATATCTGGTGTTCGAACCTGCCTCCTGGCAGAAGTTGTGTTCCACTCACTAGAGGTCTTAGGATCCCGTGTGGAATCCTGTGTGGGCCCTTGCGGGTGTAGGGCGACTCCGCTGGCAAGGTACCCTGGGGCTCGAGTGAAGTGGAAGGGGCTTGTGCCCCAGGTCAGGCCCGGGTAGTCTGCTTCCCTATTTACTGCAGTCTCAGGTTCCGTGCGATTGGATTGGGGCAGGCGCTGTGTTCCACTCACCAGAGTTCTTAGGATCCCGTGGGGAATCCTGTGTGGGCCCTTGTGGGTTTTGGGCGACTTCGCTGGCAAGGTACCCCGGGGCTCGAGTGGAGCGGAAGGGCCCTTTGTGATTTCTATATTGTCTCTACTTCCATTTTTAGATCTTGGATAGTTTTGTTCAATTCCATCACCTGTTTGGTTGTGTTTTCCTGTAATTCTTTGAGGAATTTTTGTTTTTCCTCTTTAAGGACATCTACCTGTTTAGCAGTGTTTTCCTGTAATTCTTTAAGGGATTTTTGTGCTTCCTCTTTAAGTACTTCTACCTGTTTAGCAGTGTTCTCCTTTATTTCTTTAAGTGAGTTATTAATGCCCTTCTTAAAATCCTCTACCAGCATCATGAGATATGGTTTTAAATCCAAATCTTGCTTTTCGGGTGTGTTGGGGTAGCCCGGACTTGCTGTGGTGAGCGTACTGGGTTCCGATGATGCCGAGTGGTCTTGGTTTCTGTTAGTAAGATTCTTACATTTGCCTTTCGCCATATGGTAATCTTTGGTGTTAAATGTTCTAGCTGTCTCTGGCTGGAGCTTGTTCCTCCTGTGATTTTGTTAGCCTCTGTCTGCACTCCTAGGAGTCCAACTCTCTCCTGGGTCCCAGTGGTCATAGCACTCACTGCAGGCAAACTCTTCTCTGGCAGAGAAGATGCACAGAGGTCTGGAGCTCAATTCTGCCTCCTGGCTGAAGATGAAGGCCCGAAGAAGGGACCCTGTCCAAGAAGCTCTATTGCTTCTGCAGCCCACTTGCTCTCCTACGCGGACTGGTCTCTGAGAGACCCGGGATACAAGATCACCTGCTACTATTATTTTGCTGAGTATACATGATTCTAAACCAATTCCTAATGACTTATCATTATTTCCATAGATTAATACATCTTTCAACATTCATCAGAGAATCTTCTATTTGCAATAGATGGTAGTTATCTACCAAGTGGCCAAGGTACAGAGACTTCAAAATTCTCCACCTGGAATGTAACATATATACTTCATCTTCTTCCAAGGCTGAGGAGCATTGAGGAAGAGGGGGTAAACAGATTGTACAATCCAGAAACCATGGATAACTAAAGGAAGCAGAGCTTTCCAAACACATCAGGGTGGTTGCACCTATGAACCAATAGCCGTTGTGACACTAAGCACAAGCCCTGCAAAAGCTCAAGCCAGACCAAATTTCAGCATGAAGAGAAGAGTTAGGCACAATGTCCCACCTCCTGCCAAGGAGCCTTTAGAAACTTATAGCTACTGGGAGGAATGTCAGTTTTCCCTATGAGTAGACACTCATAAGACTATGTACAAGTGGAAGACCAGACACCCAAGGATGTTTGGGCATCATGAATTTGCCTTAATGGAGGTAAAAGGTACAAAGTTGTATAGATGGGCAAGAGGGTAGATCTGGGAAGAGGTAGGAGTATAATTGATTGAGACACGTGTGAAATTCTCAAGCACTAATAAAAAATATGTTAAAGAAATGAACAGTTAGGTGAGTCACTTTTGATTAATGTCTCAGAGCAGGTCTTTAAAGAGGTTATTTACCCTCTAGTCTCTGTCATTTTCATCTTTAAAAGTGAGGTAATACTTGCCCCCCCCCTACTTCTGGATGCTGTTATACAGAGCTCCCCCTTGTCCCATTTCTGTGTGGTCATCCAATAGTACTCTAATTATGGAGTGCTACATAATTTATCTCCTATGGCTACTCCTTTCATTAAGCCTCTGTAGATTGACATTTTAATACTTCAAAAAAGTATTGAAAATTTAGCCTAGTGCATTTCCACACTAGCCTTCACTGTCCACTTTTACTTCACTTCTATATTACACCATGTATCTTCCATGCCATTGGATCTCAGACTCCCTAGGCAAGAATTTGATTAATTACAGTAGAGTTATGGCATTCGTATCTGGGAGGCTTAACATATATTAAATAATAATCATTTCAATATAAGAACAAACTAAAGTAGAGTTCACACTATGACTGTTGTGCCACAGGATAAAGTTACAGTGTAAATATAAATATTGCATTCAGCTCTCTTTTTGTTCTCATATCTACAATAGTACGTATTCTTCTCTTAAAGACTATTAAGTATTCTTTAAGAGAATACTTATATGTAGTGTTTAGAAGCTAATATTTGGAATCCTCCACTTTGGACAAAGATATAGTGATCCATTGTCTGAAACAACTAAAACAATAATAGTTAACACTTGCCCAGTGAAACAAAGTTTCAGGACACTGGACATGAAGAAGAGAAGGACAGAGATCCCTGAGAGACAGGAAACAAATGTAACAAGACTATCCCTTGTTCTCTCTTACTGTTTGGGAATTCATACACACCTATGAGCTATTGGCAATAGAAGGACCAGTAGGTCTGAATCCGAGGCTGGGGCTCCAAGATCCTTGGAGCCTTGATTCTATCTTCTTCTCTTATGCATTTCCCAGACCCACCACCACCTATATAAAGTTAGTATAAAGCTTTCTCAATGCCACCACCAGCAAAGTGCTACAAACATCCTCCACCATGTTGTCTGCTAAGGATATTGGAAGTACTACCAGCAATATCCAGTGGGGAAAATGTCATTGTCATCAGCCACTATTGCTAGTGACTATCCAGCAGAAGCTTGGTTACAGCTTCTTTGCTTAAGGGCAGCTTTATTTTTGTGTTAGAGTTACTGATGGTCTCAAGGTCACCTTCAACTGGAATCTGGCTCAGACCATGAGACATTACCAAGATAGGCAATCCTGTGTTCTTCTTACTACCACTCCCTCCCCTGACCCCCTGGTACTAGACTTCTTTTGATATCTTTAGTTGAAAAGAAAATATCTTTATTCTTGGGGGCTGCCTACTAAACTCACATGCTGTTGGAGGCTGTGATGTCACCTAGAAGAGCTCAAACCAACCAGGACAGGGAAAGTTAAGTGTATAAAAGTTCCTCATGAATCTAGATAACCTAAAACAAGAAAAGATGGGGGTGTGCAAATATAGATCTTCTGAGGCTCTGAAGACCCAGGGAGAAGGCTAGGTCTTCTAAGCAACTGACTGTCACCGTTTGACCCTGCTTCCAACTGGCTTAATGTCGTAGCTCTCTAAAGTCTAAACTTGAGTTTTAGCCAGATCCTTGGCAGGACTGGAGGCCAATACAAGGTGGGTGAGACCTTGAGTCCACCATGTATACCACTTTTGTTATTTTAAATGAAGCAAGAATGCTTTCTATAACTGTGGGCCTTTCTAAGCCCACCCCAGTTCTGACATTTATATTTCTTCAATAGCTTTGACTTTATGCTAGGCTTGTTTCCCACTGGCTCATAACCCAATAACCTTGTTTATACTAATCTAAGTTCTGCCACGTGGCTGGCTACTTCTCTTCAGTTTCATATGCCTGACTTCCTCCCTGTTGCAATGAAGAATCTTCCCAGCCTCTCTCCTATCCAGAGTTCCTCTCTCTTACCAGCAGTCCCACCTTATACTGCCTTTTGCTATAGTTCATAGGCTTTTAATTTTAACCAATCAGAATATGCCTTAGGCAGCAGGCAAGGAAGGACAGAGTCACATCTTCATCACACTGTATACAAAAACATCACTCTAACACATTTCTTCAGCTACTCTACCTGTGCCAATGCAGAGCAATTTTCATTTGCCTTTGGTTGGCCCAGCTTAATATTATTTGAAACACTGATAGACTCCATTGGGACCCAGAAATTCTCCAGTGCAATTGGTTTAGTGACCATCATGGAATGCTGTCCTGTTCTAATGTCACAACTTTTAGGTAATCTCGATGACATATTTAGAGATTACAAGTACACACACTGGGCATGAGCCATAACCAAATTCGGCACTGGCATTTCTGTCACCATTGGCATGAACTCAGTTATTGACTTACAATGGAAGAACAAAAAGCAGAGGAGCAGAGACAGAAAGGCAAAAGAAGGGATCAGTATGAATGCTTATGAGGAGCCAAAGCAATGCAGGCTCCAAGCAGAAAAGCACAGGATATTCACCAATGGGATGGTACTCATCTGAGAGATAAGCCAAATACAAGCAATTCACAGCCTAAGACATTCGAATCTGCCTGTCACCTAAGATAGATCCTCAATACAGACATGTCACTCTTGTGTGAAAACATGCCAGTGTTAGCTAATGGGATCTCCATTTTAGTCCTTGTGATACCAGAATTTAAACTGTTGGATGCTTTAGAGAGGAAGCAGTTGGCAAGAAATGTGAGGGCAAGTTCGACAAATTGGTTGTTTCATTTTAAGATTTTGACAGTGTCATGAGCATTATTATGTTCATACTAAATTTAGTCTGTAATATAGTTTGGGACCAATGGGATGTTATAGTGTGTAGAGGTACTTGTCCTTAGGCCTGATGGCCTTTGTTCAGTCCCCATATTTCACAAGGTGATAAGAGAGAAGCTACCCTCAAGAGTCATCCTCTAACTGCCACACAGGCTAGCACACACAGAAGCACACATACACATGCAAATAACAGAATAAATAAATATATATACTTTAGAGATGGGTTGAGAATGCATGTAGTTCAGTTGGGAGTCTTGGCCTAGCATGCGTGAAGCCATGGGCTCAGTCTCCACCACCATGTGAAGCTGGGCATGGTGACACATATCTATATGTTCAGACAGGTGATCTTCAAGGCAAGCTGTCTAGCTGAACAAACTAAATCAAAGTTCCAGATTCATCAAGAGAACTGTTCTCAGTAAATGAAGTGGATTATCATCAAGGAAGACACGACCATTGACTTCCTTTTGATGTCACACTTAAAACAGAGTAATTTAACAGAATGGCTTAAGAAGTTAAGGCTCTTGAAGGAATTTTGGATTAATTAAACATGGTCATGTGTAGCCCAAGGTAGCCTCAAAGTTACTATGTAGCTAAGGATAACCTTGCACTATATTTGGTGTAGGTATATGTGTGAGAGTGTTTGCACGTGTGTGTTAAATGCACCTATATTGTTACATTAAAAGGAAAGAGAGAGACTGACTCGTCTGAGGCAATTCATGCTTGTTATTTGTAACATGTTGTCAGCCATTGTTACTGCAACATTAATGAATAAAACATTGAAGGTTTTATAAAATGCTGACTAATATTTTAGCACAATACTTGCCAAGTGTTTGTACCTACTACTTACATACTTAAAAAGATTTGAAACCGAAAGCCTTCATAAATATATTTGCAGTTCCAGCCACTTTACACTTGTTTATGCCTCCTGGATACCTTTCCCAAGATGCTTATTAGAAGCCAAGTGCTAGAATTTTGTTTTCACTAAATTACTGCTCTTGTTCCTGTGTGGAGACATTGTGTGTGTCTGCAGATCGCTGGCTCTCTTGAAATCAACTGCATTGGTTTTCTCACTGTAAAGGTTTGGAGTGAAATCAGCAAAATATATACAGAATAATACATTAATATACACACATGGTACAGAGATAATATACATACATTAAACGGTATTTGCTCTTGGGTACTTTAGTAAATAGAGGAGATGTGAACTCATTCAAACAGGAAATGTAAGCATCAGCTGAATTCAACTTGGGCTTTACAAAACCCTAGATAGTCTATTAGACACTTGGCGCTCTTGCTCTGACTGTCTCCATCTCTCTGTCTCTGTCTCTATCTCTGTCTCTCTCTCTGTCTCTCTCTCTCTCCCCTTCCCTGCATCTGTCTGTGTGTGAGTGTGTGCTTGTATATGTGTATTAAATTTGTTGTAATTTGGGTTTGGTTGGTTGGTTTTTTGTTGGTTTGTTTGTTGTTTAATTGGTTTTGATGGTATAGGAAACTAGATTCAGGGCCACAAGCATACTCAGCAGACTCTGCATCACTGAGCCATACCCCATATCCCTGGAATCTTTTTTCTCCTGGGAGCTTCTTCCTTTCCATTTTTAGTAGGTCCACTTATATTTGCTTTTAACTTAGAGCTAGGCATATGGTCTGTATAATGAATAGAGACTCTGAGTGTTTGTATGTGAGTATGTGTGCATGTATGAGTGTGTATGTAAGTTTGCTTTTTAACTCTGTGTGTGTGTGTGTTGTGTGTTTGAGACTATATGCTTGAGCATATGAGCCTTTATGCATCCGTGAGCTTATAAGTGTTAGTGTCCATGAGTGTGAATATGTGTGACTGTGTATATATAAGTGTGTTCGTAAGTGTGGACTGTGTAGGTGTTTTGTAAGTGTATGTATGTGTCTGAGTTTATATGTGAGTGTCTGTACACTACTGTGAGTGTGATTATGTGTGAGACTATGTGTACGTGAGTGTGTCTGTGAATTTGTTATGTATGTGTGAATGTGTATGAGTAGGGGTGTGTGGTTGTGATGTGGGTGTATGAATTTAACAGTGTATGTGCAATTTTCTTTTGAATTTTACTCGAGTGTGTGTGTGATTATGTGTGTGTGTGTGTATGTGTGTGTGTCTGTGTGTGTGTGTGTGTGTGTGTGTGTGTGTGTGTGTGTATTTGCAAATGCAGAAAGGCCAGAAAAGTGAAGCTACAAGTTAACCAGTGAAGACATGCTAAGAAGAGGCGTTACCCAACATGCTTAGCTTCGGTGAGGAAATGGTTTGTTTTTCTGAGGCATCTTAAGAAAGAACCCGTTTAACTTAAATTTTAATATGGGGTGGAATATGAATGCCATAGGCATACACGTGAAGGTTAGAGGACAACTTACAGGTGTAAGTCCTCTCCTTCTACCTTATGGGTCCAGATAACTGAACCCAAGTTGCCAGGCTTGGTGGCAAAGGCCTTCACCCTCTGTTACTCCATCTCCACAAAGGCCTTCACCCTCTGTTACTCCATCTCCACAAAGGCCTTCACCCTCTGTTACTCCATCTCCACAAAGGCCTTCACCCTCTGTTACTCCATCTCCACAAAGGCCTTCACCCTCTGTTACTCCATCTCCACAAAGGCCTTCACCCTCTGTTACTCCATCTCCACAAAGGCCTTCACCCTCTGTTACTCCATCTCCACAGTCACCTTTATGGCATACCTGCATAACTCTCAACATGAGCCTTAAGACTCAGGGAGCTTTTGGCTCACCTGAAATATAGAAATCTGCTTTCAGCATCAGGATAGGACAGAAGGCAGGCAAGAATAAAACTCCAAACAAGTGAAAACCTATTGTCTCCTGAGTGGAGGCAGATATAAGAATAAGGCATGGGGTGAGCTGTATTTACTGTACTTAAAATCACCATAATTGACAGGGAGAAAGGACAGGTTGGAATTTTTCTGAAAATTGACTAACTTTGCTACCTAAGATATTCCTTTTTTATGAAATGAAAATATCATTTAATAATTCATGTTTAAGGAAAGTACGTGTAAAATTCCATAGGTTCCAAAGCTCACATTTCTCTCTAAGAACTTTGATGTTTCATGCTTGATCTCCCATGTTCAGGCTTGTTGTAGAAAATACCTAATTTCAATCAGTGGTTTCTACCCTGCCTTTCACTACTCAGTTCCCAGATAAAAGACACACAGCCTTTATATTTATAATTAGCCTTAATCAGCACTAGAGCTAGGCAGATAGCCACCCTCCATGCTATTAGAATCTATTTCCCCATCAATAACCCCATTTTATTATTTGTCATATTCCTTCTGGGAAGCTCCTAACTCCAGTTGGCTAGCCCTTGGGGCCATGTTTTCATGATTCACTTAACCCAATGACAGCTTCTCCTTTCTCTACCTCCTTCTCTCTCTCTCCTGTGGTTCTCCTCAGAACCCCAAGCCCAGGGACCCCAAACCATGCCTATGTCTCTTCTGCCCAGCTATTGGCTCTCAGCATTTTTATTTAGTCAATAGGGGATAACTTGGGGGGGCAAGGTTACAAAGCATTATTTATCATTTGTGTACATGCAGACTTTCTTGTCACTAAGGGCGACCAGGCCCTGGGGACCAGTATTAAGCATTACAATACAAGCAGAAGACCAAACCTCAACAAGGCTTTCCAGAACGGAGCTGAAATTATCCTTCATGTGAAAAGCTTTCAAATGGAGACTCCCTGCAGGTATAATAATGAAAGTTGTTTAGTTGATATGTTTATTTTACAAACTTTACCACGGCATTGACCACCCCAAGTATGAAGTCTCAGCATGGAGAGGTTTCTACATTACATGTCTATAATGCAGCCATCCATAGCCCATCAGGGATTCTGTGTTTCTTTCATCAGCCACTGGAGCTTTTTGTAATCATCAGGCCCTGTGGCTGCTGCTTATAAAAAAATCTCATGCAGTCCTACCCAACAAGAGTATTAGTGCAAACTCAGTCTAATGCCATTCAGCATAAAGTAAAAAATCGCCATTACTTTCTCTGCCCTCGATCACAGAACCTACTATGTGGCTCTAGCTTGTGAATTTTAGGAAAAATCAAGACCCTGTGATCTTTAATTATATTTTGATCAACATATTGCTAATTTGGTTTAATATTTAGAAATATGTTAAGTATTATTTGTCTATATGCTAAATAGTGACTTTCATCATTTCCTACTGAATGAAAGAGTAAAAACAATATCTACAAAGTATGTGCCATATACAAATTTAGAAGGTCTACAGTTAAAGGTTGAAACACCATGTACTGGATCGGCGAGAAATAAGACCACTGCAAGATGGCTCAGTGAATAAAAGTATCTGCTGACAACCTGAGTTCAATTCCCAAGCCCAACATGGTAGAATGAGAAAAACCAACTCCTGAAGGTTGGTTTCTAGTCAGCATACATGTGTGGGAACAGACAGACTAATAAATGTAAGAAATCAGTTTTAGGAAGTTACATGGCATACATTTGCAGGAAACATGACAATTACCTTGAACTCTCTGTCCAAAATTCTTACAGTAATATATGTTATATGTTTGAAATCACTGTACAAAATGGATAACCCCTGCACCTAAAGTCCATTGCATTGCATAAGAGGAGGAAGGAAGATTGCTGCAGTTAGAGGATCATGGAGTTTGCTCTGAGATTGTGTCTCTTAAGAGTATCAGAAACTACACTTATTAAGTCTCACCAACATGACTGCCTAAACACGAACTGAATAAGGGCAGCTGCAATGAACATGATACCATGGTGGAAGGTTTTCCAAGAGGCTTCGACCCTACACACACAAAAGCAATGAAGAACCAATAGCAAATGGTAGCCCTAAAAGCATACATATAAAGAATATTATAGAGCCTGGACAGGTGGTGTTTATGTACTCGGAAATATATATTGTCTTAGTTATGGTTTCTATTGCTGCAACAAGAACACGATAACCATAGAGCAAGTTGGGAGGAAAAGATTTATTCAATTTACACTTCCACATTGCTGTTCATCAGTGAAGGAAGTCAGGACAGGAACTCTGACAGAGCAGGAACCTGAAGAAAGGAGCTGATGCAGAAGCCATGGAGGAGTGCTGCTTACTGGCTTGCTCCCCATGGTTTGCCCAGTTTGCTTTCTTATAGAACACAGGACCACCAGACCAGGAGTAACCTCACCCACAATGGGCTGGGCTCTCCCCATTGATCACTAATTGACAAAATGCCTTACATAAATCTCTTGGAGGACTTTTCTATGATAACTCTAGTTTGTGTCAAGTTGACCCACAAAACCAGCCGTGTGTGTGAGAGAGAGAGATTTAAATATATAATATAATGTATGTGTAATATATTATGTAATATATAATGCAATATACTATATGATATATACACAGATATAGACATATATGTATGTAATAATTAATGAAAAAAGGGACATGAATTTAAAAAGGAGCAAGAAAGGGTTTGTTGGAGGACTGGGAAGGAGAAAAGGGAAGTAGTGGGAGATGACATAATTAAATTATAATCTCAAAAACTAAAGAAGTAATTTTTTTATAAAGTTAATATCCTACCCCTTTTGTAAGCTCTTTTGCTTACTTACCAGGCCACGGTCACCCGATACGGCCACAAGGAATGAAACCAGGCCACTTGAAGAATCCATAGCAAAACTTAAGCTGTGGCAATTTTGTTGAGAAAAATCAGACTTTTTATAACCTTATCAGAAACAGAATGGAATGCCAATTGCCAGGATCGATACAGTTGTAGTTGCCAGGATACGATGAAGTTTGCAGGCTCTCCAGGGTTCACAAAATTAATGTCCAAGACCCATTGTCCTGTCAAATCTCCATGTTTCCTGGACTACTGAGGGAACACACAGAGAAACACAAAGCAGCCTGAATGTTCACAGCCTGAGGGAGGACATTGGTCTGTCCAGAACAGGAAGGCGCATTGCGCCCAGGAGCCATGGACTTTAATCTGAAAAAAAAACCTACGACAGGATGCCTCTCAAGGCAGGCAGGCCAAGCCAACCCGTGGTTCCCTGAAACCTTCTTTCTGGCAGGAAGCTCTGCAGAGGCATCTGTGTGCTAAGATTTACAGTAGCAAGAGATCCCAGCCCTGCAGGTCATCCGAGGGAAATCATGTCCTCCTGCTGTGAGGAATCCCCATCTTACACATTTACAGTTCATCTGACAAGCTAATCTGACAAATGCTAACAGGAAACTCCCATTATGGTTTTCAGTGCAAGCATGGCCATCTAAACAAATGAGTCTGAAATGCATAAATGTTCATACGAGGAAAAGCACTCTTGGATGATGGTTAAGTAAACAGTATAAAACAGATTCCACCCTTTAAAATTAGACCCGATTACATATTAAAGCCCTACTACCTTTGACTTTGGTGTGATAAGATGCACTCTTTGACTGTGGAATTCTGGGAAGTATACTCTTCTTGTAGAGCGTTAAATGAACTGGAATGTGGGGCCGGTGGACCATGCCACCAGACCGAAGAACAGGTTCCAAAACCCCAGGAATTTGCATAATTGAGAATGGCAGGTGCTAGAACCAGCTCCAGGCAGGGCCTACCTGTCCTGGAGCATGTAATCACGACTCTCCATTGAAAGGGCCATGACAACCAGTCACATAGGGACAACACCTGAAGGTCTTCCCCATGCAAATAACGCATCCCTAACTTCTCAGACTGAGCCAATGGGAAGCATCTAGTCCTGGATCTCGCCTTACCCCCAAAATGTTTATATGGTCCCTATCCGCATGGAAAAAGTGGACGAGTTATTTCACCAAGAATCCTCGGAGGGTGGCTGTTTTATTGAGCTGTAACACTCCAGGGAAGAGTAAGATTCACTGCTGGACCTTGGCTCCTTGGCATGGCAGGCTCAAGCTCCTGCCGAAATGGTTGCTGGTTGAAGCCATATCCTGCCACTTGCTTAGTGACTCAGGCTATGGCTTCTGGCTGGCAGCCTGCCATGGTTTGTCACTACTCCTGCCACTAGCACTGGGGGAGCTGTAATGGTGTAATCTGGCTGCCTGCCCCACCCTAGCTTCCCCTCACAGGGCTGTGACACTTTGGCCTTTCCGGCCAGGGCAGAGCCCCTCAGAACCTCTCAGAACCTTTTAAAGTTCGATGGAATTGCGTCCTATCTCCCCTAAGTAAACTGCCTGCCTGCATCGCTCCAGCGTCCCAGCGGTGAGATGAGCACACAGCCCGATACAAGGGCTATTTAAATGGAAGAGGCTTCCTCTGGGTGCTAGAAACTTCTGTACCGATTAGTAATGGAAAGCAGACTCTGGAAAAATCTTGGAGATGGTTGTCTTAATAAGACCATAACTAGGGGACGATGACAATCATTAGGGAACAAAGTGTGGAAATCTTCATTCAACACAGGAAAGTGATAGGTGTCATCATGAATAAGCAAAAACACAGCTCATGCGGTCAGGAAGCTCTAAGTGCCTACAGAGCACTCACTGTGCGCAAACTGTACACGGCTGCTGGTACTACAGCTGGAATATTGAAAACATCTGTGGGTATTTGAGAAGGTTTAACTTAAAACATTAATCACCAGTCACTGTAAGCAGCTAAAGATTTGAAACTGTGTGCATAGTCATGGGGAAATTGTTTTAAAGTAAAATGAAGACTAGGTTTTATCAACATGGAAAACATTAGAAACTTTATTATTATTATTATTATTAATTAGAGGGGGAAGTGGGCATAAGTTTTTACAACTTCTGGAGAAATCAATTTGGTAATATATATTTAAATCATAAATGTTCCTTAACATGGCAACTTCGATTCTAGGATTTCTCCTACGCAATTGGCTCTCAAATGTACAAGAAGACATGTTCATTTAATGCCTATTTAGTGGTCACCACCATCTTCAGACCTGTTGCTGTCGTAACTAGGATTCAAGCAGTGAATGTAGACTCTCCTGAGTGTGTGTTTGTTGGGGCTAAGCTACAAAGTAAACATGTGTCAGATGGAGGCAAGTGCCATGAAGAGAAGTCAGGTGGGAGAAGGGAATGACAAGAGAAGACAGATATATCACATAAGCTACATAAGGAGGTGACGTCTCAACAAAGTCCTAAGGAAAATAAGGCAACTGCTTATGCACATACCTGCATAAAGTGTATTCACATATATCCTAACCAGGTGACACTCACCTCCACTCCCAGATACTCGTGAGGCTGAGGCAGGAGGATTGAGGCAAGACTGGGCAACTTCAAGAGGGCTGGCAGATACCTGGCAATATAGCACTGTTGAAAACATACAACACCCTGACTTCTACCTTTAGTGGTTAGCTGAATTAATGGGTGTGTGAGTGAACAAATGTATATCATGTATTAGGGTGGGTTTTCTATTGTTATACAAGGTTCCATCAATAGAGATAAACGGATATGGCATATAGTATGTGCAGGAAAGAAAGGGTGTGAGTGGCTTTGGAGGCAAGTTTGGAGCTGGTTCTCAGCAGAGATTCACTTTCGCTGCGCTGTCTTGCTTTTCACAGCATGGGCACACTCTCATGCTTCAGAGACAGCACACCACTTGATGTGCTTAACACTAAGTGAATACAGCTGGGGCTGAAACGCTATAAATATTTATATAAGGCATTATATAAATATTTCTGAGACTTGTAGAAATCCTCAATGATACTGTTCTATAATCCAAATCAGCTCAGGAAAGCCATAAATGCATGTCACATGTACGTGTACAATAGGAATACTTTCTGATGAAACACATCAAGAAATTCATAGGTAAATACATATGACATGCATACAGTAAAAAAACAGGTTTGTCTGTGGTTTGTTTGTTTGTTCGCACTTACTAAGACAGGTCTTTAGCAGAAAAAAAAAATGTACCCTTGAAAAGAGGAATTCAAATGATGTATAATCATCTATGTCATTGAAACAGACTGGATCTCACAGGTCTAAAGCATTTTGTCAAATATTTGAGAATTCGTATCACCACTCTCCTGAAAAATAAAAACCAATCCCATGTGTTTCTCCCTTTCAGATTTTAATGCACAATGTCATAAAGCAAAGGCTTGAAGCTAAAAACAAATTTGAGCAAAAATAAATAGCCGACAAATCAAAACAGACAACGCCAACCAAACCAGGCCCCGGCATGAAAAGGAACGCAGAATAAAACACACTCAGAGCATTCCATCTTTATGCCTTTCCCTTGATTTTTGCAGAAATGTATATTTATAGGAAATTGTGGATTTTCTAGAGGCAGAGAAAGAGCAGAGTAGGAGACAGCTTTAGGCACAGGCAGGACTCACCACACGTATGCAGTGGAGGAAGCTTGCCCCCACTGACGTGCTCCTACTGACCCACCACACCTCACCCTGACGCCGCTAATCCTTGTGCCAACTGTCATTGCCAACTGCTCAGGTGTGAGGACAGCAATACCACCAGAGGCCTTTTCTGAAGGAAGTGCCAACAACACAGGAATGGACCACAGTTGTGGCTACATACCAATAGACTTGGATGTCAACTGGCTCCCGAGTCTCTATCAACAATATCCGACTCATCCTTCACTGCCAGTAAATCCAGCATGAGGACACTGTGCCTAACCTCTGTAAATAGGTACTCTGGGATTTCATTCATTTTACTTGATAATTTTCACGTCTCATGTAAAGAATTGTAAAATACACACAGAGTATTTCAGCCGTGAGTGAGGGCTTAGAAACGATTTTCCAACGTATTTTATTGCAGTCTGAGCATTATATGCCCTGTGCTGATGCTATTAGTTGGGGCTCAGCTTTACCATTTTTATACTCTGGCTGTGTGTCTGCCCATCTTTTTTGGTGTTTTAGAAAACAAAACATTTCTACTGTGTCTTCAGAGTATAACAAGACGCAGTAGCTGCTTCAAATCTGTATGGCCCTTCCACACAGCTAGAAAAAAAAATATGTTCCATGAAGAGACCTTGGAGTCCTGAAACACTTTTATCCCTTCAGTCTTCTTGGGCCTCACAAAACAACAACTAAACACCTGGATCAGTCCTAAGTATTTTAACAAAGATACCCTTTCCATCTGTTTGAAAGGCCAAAGTAGCATTGTATGACAGCTTTTTGCAATCTGGTAACCAGGGAGCACGGGCAAGGGAGTGGAAATTTAGTTGAGAGAGTGCCACGTTTTAACATAGACCTAAAGTCCTTTTGTGCATCAGAAAAGATCAGTAAATAAGTGTATGTATTGCTATCCACTTGCATACATAGTGAACATTATTTCACAATAACATTAGCTGGCTCCACTATTATACTTTTATTTTATTGTATTACTACATAAAGACATTGAATAAGGCAGGATTCCTATGTAAAGGAAGAAGGGAGGAAACAGACAGGCCATGATGGGGGCGGGCTGCTTGGAAGTGATTTGGCTGATATAAAGCATTCTCCAAAAGTGTCTCTCTGCATTCCTGATCTCACTTATGAAGATGCCTGCAAGTTTGTACAACCACTCTGGAAATCAGTCTGGCGGTTCCTCAGAAAATTGGACATAGTACTACCGGAGGATCCAGCAATACCTCTCCTGGGCATATATCCAGAAGATGTTCCAACTGGTAAGAAGGACACATGCTCCACTATGTTCATAGCAGCCTTATTTATAATAGCCAGAAGCTGGAAAGAACCCAGATGCCCCTCAACAGAGCAATGGATACAGAAAATGTGGTACATTTACACAATGGAGTACTACTCAGCTATTAAAAACAATGAATTTATGAAATTCCTAGGCAAATAGATGGACATGGAGGGCATCATCCTGAGTGAAGTAACCCAATCACAAAAGAACTCACATGATATGTACTCACTGATAAGTGGATATTAGCCCAGAAACTTAGAATACCCAAGATACAAGATACAATTTGCAAAATACATGAAACTTAAGAAGAACGAAGACCAAAGTGTGGACACTTTGCCCCTTCTTAGAATTGGGAACAAAACACCCATGGAAGGAGTTACAGAGACAAAGTTTGGAGCTGAGACGAAAGGATGGACCATCTGTAGACTCCCATACTCGGGGATCCATCCCATAATCAGCCTCCAAACGCTGACACCATTGCATACACTAGCAAGATCTTGCTGAAAGGACCCTGATATAGCTGTCTCTTGTGAGGCTATGCCAGGGCCTAGCAAACACAGAAGTGGATGCTCACAGTCAGCTATTGGATGGATCACAGGGCCCCCAATGGAAGATCCAGAGAAAGTACCCAAGGAGCTAAAGGGGTCTGCAACCCTATAGGTGGAACAACAATATGAACTAACCAGTATCCCCCAGAGCTCACGTCTCTAGCTGCATATGTATCAGAAGATGGCCTAGTCGGCCATCATTGGGAAGAGAGGCCCCTTAGTATTGCAAACTTTATATGCCTCAGTACAGGGGAACACCAGGGCTAAGAAGTGGGAGTGGGTGGGGGGGATGGGGGACTTTTGGGATAACATTGGAATGTAAATGAAGAAAATACCTAATAAATTTAAAAAAAAAACATTTTCCCCAGCCTATACTGCACAGCCTGCATTTCTGAAAATAAGGAAAAAAGATGGGGGGGGGGGGCGGGAAACATGGTCTTTCTTGTTTTCTCTGAATATGAACACAAGCACACATGCATATGCACACACACACACAAACACACACACACACACACACACACACACACACACACACACACCTACAAGGATGGAAAACCATGGCTTCTACAGAGTACAAGTGCGCTGTAGAAGCTGGTGCAGAAGCTGGCGTGGCGCTAGATCTTTCTGTCTCCTGTACAGATTTAGGTACAGATGGTGGATAACAATAATCTCCACTCTGCAAAACCGAAGCTGTAGGTCTTATACTGCACTCTGCAAAGCTTTGTTTCCAAGGCAATTGGAGGTTTATATCTTAGAAGCCAAGAACACTAAACAGAATCTTATCAGCAGACGTTTTTATCTTGGCATAAACTTGGAGACCCTAAAAAACAGTGTGGGATACTTATCAATAAAAGATTAGGGTGGGTTTGTTGGGGAGCATTGGAATATATTTGCGGTAAGACTTAAGCATGTTAATATCTCTAGTTTAAATCAAAAACAGCATGTGGGGAATGGTTAGGCCTAAGTTAAAGTTGCTAAATAAGATAAATATCCCAGTTTTATGTACACATATGTTAATTGATCGATTTAATTGTTGTGCATACATGGGGAGATATGTACATGTGAGTGCAGGTGTCAGTGGAGGCTAGAAGACAGCACCAAATGCCCTAAAGCTGGAGTCAGGCAGCTGTGAACCACTTGATGTGGGGACCGGAACTCAACATGCTCTGCGAAAGCAATATGCGCTTAACCACTGAGCCACAATTTCAGTGCCCCAGATTTTGCCTTTTGGCATCTTTGTTATAAATTGTAACAAAACATTAATTAAGTGTAATACCACTAATGTTTATTATCTAAAATTTTCATGTGTTAGGTATAAGTATGCTTAATATTGATTATTATGCCAATATACATTATTGCTTGTTTAATATTGATGCATTGTATCAACATCCATTAAGATGCTTAATAAGTCACCCTGTCCCCCCAGTGTCTACTTAAAGCATCAAGTTCAAATTGCTTTTTCTCATAAATAGCTTTCCTACTCATCTTTTTATTTCTACCACACTGAAATCATTAGTTCAAATAGTATCAGTCTTCACCTAAGTCACTTCATCTTTAATCTCTCCATTCAATGTTATGATAAAGACCTTTCTTCTTTTTAAATAGTTACAGCTTTTTTTTCCATTTTTTATTAGGTATTTAACTCATTTACATTTCCAATGCTATACCAAAAGTCCCCCATATCCACCCACCCCCACTCCCCTGCCCACCCACTCCCCCTTTTTGGCCCTGGTGTTCCCCTGTACTGGGGCATATAAAGTTTGCAAGTCCAATGGGCCTCTCTTTCCAGTGATGGCCGACTAGGCCATCTTTTGATACATATGCAGCTAGAGTCAAGAGCTCCGGGGTACTGGTTAGTTCATAATGTTGTTCCACCTATAGGGTTGCAGATCCCTTTAGCTCCTTGTCTACTTTCTCTAGCTCCTCCATTGGGAGCCCTATGATCCATCCATTAGCTGACTGTGAGCATCCACTTCTGTGTTTGCTAGGCCCCGGCATAGTCTCACAAGAGACAGCTACATCTGGGTCCTTTCAATAAAATCTTGCTAGTGTATGCAATGGTGTCAGAGTTTGGATGCTGATTATGGGGTGGATCCCTGGATATGGCAGTCTCTACATGGTCCATCCTTTCATCTCAGCTCCAAACTTTGGCTCTGTAACTCCTTCCATGGGTGTCTTGTTCCCAAATCTAAGGAGGGGCATAGTGTCCACACTTCTGTCTTCATTCTCCTTGAGTTTCATGTGTTTAGCAAATTATATCTTATATCTTGGGTATCCTAGGTTTGGGGCTAATATCCACTTATCAGTGAATACATATTGTGTGAGTTTCTTTGTGAATGTGTTACCTCACTCAGGATGATGCCCTCCAGGTCCATCCATTTGGCTAGGAACTTCATAAATTCATTCTTTTTAATAGCTGAGTAGTACTCCATTGTGTAGATGTACCACATTTTCTGTATCCATTCCTCTGTTGAGGGGCATCTAGGTTCTTTCCAGCTTCTGGCTATTATAAATAAGGCTGCTATGAACATAGTGGAGCATGTGTCCTTCTTACCTGTTGGGGCATCTTCTGGATATATGCCCAGGAGAGGTATTGCTGGATCCTCTGGTAGTACTATGTCCAGTTTTCTGAGGAACCGCCAGACTGATTTCCAGAGTGGTTGTACAAGCCTGCACTCCCACCAACAATGGAGGAGTGTTCCTCTTTCTCCACATCCACGCCAGCATCTGCTGTCACCTGAATTTTTGATCTTAGCCATTCTGACTGGTGTGAGGTGGAATCTCAGGGTTGTTTTGATTTGCATTTCCCTGATGATTAAGGATGTTGAACATTTTTTCAGGTGCTTCTCTGCCATTCGGTATTCCTCAGGTGAGAATTCTTTGTTCAGTTCTGAGCCCCATTTTTTAATGGGGTTATTTGATTTTCTGAAGTCCACCTTCTTGAGTTCTTTATATATGTTGGATATTAGTCCCCTATCTGATTTAGGATAGGTAAAGATCCTTTCCCAATCTGTTGGTGGTCTTTTTGTCTTATTGACGGTGTCTTTTGCCTTGCAGAAACTTTGGAGTTTCATTAGGTCCCATTTGTCAATTCTCGATCTTACAGCACAAGCCATTGCTGTTCTGTTCAGGAATTTTTCCCCTGTGCCCATATCTTCAAGGCTTTTCCCCACTTTCTCCTCTATAAGTTTCAGTGTCTCTGGTTTTATGTGAAGTTCCTTGATCCACTTAGATTTGACCTTAGTACAAGGAGATAAGTATGGATCGATTCGCATTCTTCTACACGATAACAACCAGTTGTGCCAGCACCAATTGTTGAAAATGCTGTCTTTCTTCCACTGGATGGTTTTAGCTCCCTTGTCGAAGATCAAGTAACCATAGGTGTGTGGGTTCATTTCTGGGTCTTCAATTCTATTCCATTGGTCTACTTGTCTGTCTCTATACCAGTACCATGCAGTTTTTATCACAATTGCTCTGTAGTAAAGCTTTAGGTCTGGCATGGTGATTCCGCCAGAAGTTCTTTTATCCTTGAGAAGACTTTTTGCTATCCTAGGTTTTTTGTTATTCCAGACAAATTTGCAAATTGCTCCTGCCAATTCGTTGAAGAATTGAGTTGGAATTTTGATGGGGATTGCATTGAATCTGTAGATTGCTTTTGGCAAGATAGCCATTTTTACAATGTTGATCCTGCCAATCCATGAGCATGGGAGATCTTTCCATCTTCTGAGATCTTCCTTAATTTCTTTCTTCAGAGATTTGAAGTTTTTATCATACAGATCTTTCACTTCCTTAGTTAGAGTCACGCCAAGATATTTTATATTATTCGTGACTATTGAGAAGGGTGTTGTTTCCCTAATTTCTTTCTCAGCCTGTTTATTCTTTGTATAGAGAAAGGCCATTGACTTGTTTGAGTTTATTTTATATCCAGCTACTTCACCGAAGCTGTTTATCAGGTTTAGGAGTTCTCTGGTAGAATTTTTAGGGTCACTTATATATACTATCATATCATCTGCAAAAAGTGATATTTTGACTTCCTCTTTTCCAATTTGTATCCCCTTGATCTCCTTTTGTTGTCGAATTGCTCTGGCTAATACTTCAAGTACTATGTTGAAAAGGTAGGGAGAAAGTGGGCAGCCTTGTCTAGCCCCTGATTTTAGTGGGATTGCTTCCAGCTTCTCTCCATTTACTTTGATGTTGGCTACTGGTTTGCTGTAGATTGCTTTTATCATGTTTAGGTATGGGCCTTGAATTCCTGATCTTTCCAAAACTTTTATCATGAATGGGTGTTGGATCTTGTCAAATGCTTTTTCTGCATCTAACGAGATGATCATGTGGTTTTTGTCTTTGAGTTTGTTTATATAATGGATTACATTGATGGATTTTCGTATATTAAACCATCCCTGCATTCCTGGAATAAAACCTACTTGGTCAGGATGGATGATTGCTTTAATGTGTTCTTGGATTCGGTTAGCGAGAATTTTATTGAGGATTTTTGCATCGATATTCATAAGAGAAATTGGTCTGAAGTTCTCTATCTTTGTTGGATCTTTCTGTGGTTTAGGTATCAGAGTAATAGTGGCTTCATAAAATGAGTTGGGTAGAGTACCTTCTACTTCTATTTTGTGAAATAGTTTGTGCAGAATTGGAATTAGATCTTCTTTGAAGGTCTGATAGAACTCTGCACTAAACCCATCTGGTCCTGGGCTTTTTTTGGTTGGGAGACTATTAATAACTGCTTCTATTTCTTTAGGTGATATGGGACTGTTTAGATGGTCAACTTGATCCTGATTCAACTTTGGTACCTGGATTCTGTCCAGAAATTTGTCCATTTCATCCAGGTTTTCCAGTTTTGTTGAGTATAGCCTTTTGTAGAAGGATCTGATGGTGTTTTGGATTTCTTCAGGATCTGTTGTTATGTCTCCCTTTTCATTTCTGATTTTGTTAATTAGGATTTTGTCCCTGTGCCCTTTAGTGAGTCTAGCTAAGGGTTTATCTATCTTGTTGATTTTCTCAAAGAACCAACTCCTCGTTTGGTTAATTCTTTGAATAGTTCTTCTTGTTTCCACTTGGTTGATTTCACCCCTGAGTTTGATTATTTCCTGCCGTCTACTCCTCTTGGGTGAATTTGCTTCCTTTTTTTCTAGGGCTTTTAGATGTGTTGTCAAGCTGCTAGTATGTGCTGTCTCCCGTTTCTTCTTGGAGGCACTCAGAGCTATGAGTTTCCCTCTTAGAAATGCTTTCATTGTGTCCCATAGGTTTGGGTACGTTGTGGCTTCATTTTCATTAAACTCTAAAAAGTCTTTAATTTCTTTCTTTATTCCTTCCTTGACCAAGGTATCATTGAGAAGAGTGTTATTCAGTTTCCACGTGAATGTTGGCTTTCCATTATTTATGTTGTTATTGAAGATCAGTCTTAGGCCATGGTGGTCTGATAGGATACATGGGACAATTTCAATATTTTTGTATCTATTGAGGCCTGTTTTGTGACCAATTATATGGTCAATTTTGGAGAAGGTCCCGTGAGGTGCTGAGAAGAAGGTATATCCTTTTGTTTTAGGATAAAATGTTCTGTAGATATCTGTCAGGTCCATTTGTTTCATAACTTCTGTTAGTTTCACTGTGTCCCTGTTTAGTTTCTGTTTCCACGATCTGTCCTTTGAAGAAAGTGGTGTGTTGAAGTCTCCCACTATTATTGTGTGAGGTGCAATGTATGCTTTGAGCTTTACTAAAGTGTCTCTAATGAATGTGGCTGCCCTTGCATTTGGTGCGTAGATATTCAGAATTGAGAGTTCCTCTTGGAGGATTTTACCTTTGATGAGTATTAAGTGTCCCTCCTTGTCTTTTTTGATAACTTTGGGTTGGAAGTCGATTTTATCCGATATTAAAATGGCTACTCCAGCTTGTTTCTTCAGTCCATTTGCTTGGAAAATTGTTTTCCAGCCTTTCACTCTGAGGTAGTGTCTGTCTTTTTCCCTGAGATGGGTTTCCTGTAAGCAGCAGAATGTTGGGTCCTGTTTGTGTAGCCAGTCTGTTAGTCTATGTCTTTTTATTGGGGAATTGAGTCCATTGATATTAAGAGATATTAAGGAAAAGTAATTGTTGCTTCCTTTTATTTTTGTTGTTAGAGTTGGCATTCTGTTCTTGTGGCTGTCTTCTTTTTGGTTTGTTGAATGATTACTTTCTTAGTTGTTCTAGGGCGTGATTTCCGTCCTTGTATTGCTTCTTTTCTGTTATTATCCTTTGAAGGGCTGGATTCGTGGAAAGATATTGTGTGAACTTGGTTTTGTCGTGGAATATTTTGGTTTCTCCATCTATGGTAATTGAGAGTTTGGCCGGGTATAGTAGCCTGGGCTGGCATTTGTGTTCTCTTAGTGTCTGTATAACATCTGTCCAGGCTCTTCTGGCTTTCATAGTCTCTGGTGAAAAGTCTGGTGTAATTCTGATAGGCCTTCCTTTATATGTTACTTGACCTTTCTCCCTTACTGCTTTTAATATTCTATCTTTATTTAGTGCATTTGTTGTTCTGATTATTATGTGTCAGGAGGAATTTCTTTTCTGGTCCAGTCTATTTGGAGTTCTGTATGCTTCTTGTATGATCATGGGCATCTCTTTTTTTATGTTTGGGAAGTTTTCTTCTATTATTTTGTTGAAGATATTAGCTGGCCCTTTAAGTTTTAAATCTTCATTCTCATCAATTCCTATTATCCGTAGGTTTGGTCTTCTCATTGTGTCCTGGATTACCTGGATGTTTTGAGTTAGGATCCTTTTGCATTTTGTATTTTCTTTGACTGTTGTGTCGATGTTCTCTATGGAATCTTCTGCACCTGAGATTCTCTCTTCCATTTCTTGTATTCTGTTGCTGATGCTCGCATCTATGGTTCCAGATCTCTTTCCTAGGGTTTCTATCTCCAGCGTTGCCTCGCTTTGGGTTTTCTTTATTGTGTCTACTTCCCCTTTTAGTTCTAGTATGGTTTTGTTCATTTCCATCACCTGTTTGGCTGTGTTTTCCTGCTTTTCTTTAAGAGCCTGTAACTCTTTAGCAGTGCTCTCCTGTAAATCTTTAAGTGACTTATGAAAGTCCTTCTTGATGTCCTCTATCATCATCATGAGAAATGTTTTTAAATCTGGGTCTAGATTTTCGGTTGTGTTGGGGTGCCCAGGACTAGGTGGGGTGGGAGTGCTGCGTTCTGATGATGGTGAGTGGTCTTGATTTCTGTTAGTAGGATTCTTACGTTTGCCTTTCGCCATCTGGTAATCTCTGAAGCTAGCTGTTTTAGTTGTCACTGTTAAGAGCTTGTTCTTCAGGTGACTCTGTTAGCCTCTATGAGCAGACCTGGAGGGTAGCACTCTCCTTAGTTTCAGTGGGCAGAGTATTCTCTGCAGGCAAGCTCTCTTCTTGCAAGGCAGGTACCCAGATATCTGGTGTTCGAACCAGACTCCTGGCAGAAGTTGTGTTCCACTCACTAGAGGTCTTTGGATCACGTGTGGAATCCTGTGTGGGCCCTTGCGGGTGTCAGGCGACTCAGCTGGCAAGGTAGCCCAGGGCTCGAGTGGAGTGGAAGGGGTTTGTGCCCCAGATCAAGCCCGGGTAGCCTGCTTCCCTATGTACTGCAGTCTCAAGTTCCGCGAGATTGGATTGGGGCAGGCGCTGTGTTCCACTCACCGGAGGTCTTAGGGTCCCGTGGGGAGTCCCGTGTGGGCCCTTGCGGGTGTTGGGCAAGACTCTGCTGGCAAGGAAGCCCGGGGCTCGAGTCGAGCGGAAGGGACTTGTGCCCCAGATCAGGCCCGGGTAGCCTGCTTCCCTATGTACCGCAGTCTCAAGTTCCGCGCGATTGGATTGGGGCAGGAGCTGTGTTCCACTCACCAGAGTTCTTAGGTTCCCGTGGGGAGTCCCGTGTGGGCCCTTGCGGGTGTTGGGCAAGACTCTGCTGGCAAGGAAGCCCAGGGCTCGAGTGGAGCGGAAGGGACTTGTGCCCCAGATCAGGCCCGGGTAGCCTGCTTCCCTATGTACCGCAGTCTCAGGTTCCGCGCAATTGGATTGGGGCAGGCACTCAGGGTTCCCTAAGCCCTAACATCCTTGTCTCTCCAGACTTGCTTTTTATCTTACTGCAGCCTGTTTGCAGGAACCTTTCCTCCCACAGTATCTCTAATCCCTGGCGACTCCACCTCTTGAGCTAGATATGATTGATCCCTCTAGTTCTTTCCCAAGCTCCTTTTCTCCTGGCACGTTTCAATTCCTTTTTCTACCCACTGACTTACTAGCACTTAATATTGTAAAAATGGCCATTCTACCAAAAGCAATCTAAAGGTTCAGTGCAATCCCCATCAAAATCCCAACACAATTCTTCATAAAAATTGAAAAATAAACATTCAACTTCATATAGAAACAGAAAGTCCTGGATAGCTAACATCAAATCCTGAATAATAAAAGAACTACTGGAGGTATCACCATCCCAGATTTCAATCACCAATATCTCCCAGCTACAATCCCTGCAAGTGACCCTCCTGAAAGGCATACTGGTACAACAGTGACACCAGTAGGAAATCACAACCACCTTCTGATTGGACTTAAGGATCACTCCATGAGACGGAACCTGTACGTGACACTGATAAAGTGGCCAAGAACCTGGTAGGCTTAGGAAACCAAATACTACTATTCTGCTGAAGGAGCATAGCAATAGAATGACTCCTAATGACCGTCTGGGTCAGTACATCACACAGTCCTTATCCAAGAAGCTTCTTGCAGTAGATGGTAATTAGCACAAAGACTGACAACTGAACAATGTGCAAAGAATGAGGGACTTTGGAGCACTTGGCCCCAAATAGGATGTCTTTATCAAAGCCCTTCCCTCAAGGCTCAGGGATCTATATAGAAGATGAGGTGGAAAGATTGTAAGTCAGAGGTGACAGATGATTCCAATGGTGCCTTCCAGACACAACATGAACCATACACATGTGAACTCAGGGAGACTGTAGTATCTCAAGCAAGGTCTGTACAAGTTCAAGCCAGATGTGGTCCCGCCACTGACACGGGAATCATACATGGGCTCCCACCCCTAATGAAGAAGTCATTGGCAATTGGTACTGGCCAGCAAAGGAAAACTCAGTCTTCTCCAATGGAGTCTCACTGGATATATTAACCACACTTGAGGCCAGGGCGAAATCCCAGTAGTGGTTGGCCAACACAAAGCAAACTCAATTTTATTTTTGTAGACCTTTCACTCTCAACTTTCTTTGGGGGGCATTTTTGTCTTGTTAATCTTTTCCTTGTTTATCTTGATTTTCATTTTTATGGGGGGAAGGTTCTCTGCATTTCTTGTTTTGTTGTTCTTAGTACATTTTTTTTCTTTGTTTGGGGATTTTGCTTTTGTTTTCTTTTTAAGAGAAAGAGAAAGAGCATAATATTGGGTGGATAGGGACGTAGGGATGATCTGGAAGGAATTGGTGGAGACAAAACATCACTACCAAAATATATTGTATGGTAAAACAAATCATTTGCATAAAGAAAAAATGTTTGCCCTTTACTCACTATCATTTATATCATCACGTTGTTGTCGTTGGTGGTGGTGGTGGTTGGTTGGTTGGTTGGTTGGTTGGTTGGTTGGTTGGATGGTTTTTGGTTTGTTTGTTTGGAGGGGTTGGGAAGATTTTTATTATTATTAGATATTTTCTTTATTTACATTTCAAATGGTATCCCCTTTCCTAGTTTTCCCTCCCAAAAACTCCTATCCCCTCCTCACTTCCTCTGCTCCCCAACCCACCCACTCTCATTCCCAGTCCTGGCCTTCCCCTATTTTTTTACCTAGTAGCTATGCTGAGTAGGATGAGATGGAATCTCTAACTAGTTTCAATTTGGAATCTCCTGATAGATAATGTTGTAGAATATTTTTAAAGGCATTTAGTATTCATCTGTGTTTCTTATTTTGAAAATTCTATGTGCAATTTTCTGGGTATTTCATATTTTAGTTGTTTGTATGTTCTAGATATTAATTTCTGGTCAGATGTGTAGCTGGTAAAGATATTCTTTCATTCTGTAGGCTGCCTCATCATTTGACTGACAGTTTCCCTCTGCTGTTCAGAAATTTATAATCTCATGAAATCCCATTTTTCAGTTTTTAACCTTATTTCCTAAACAAATGGAGCCCAATTTAAAGAGCCATTCACTACTTGTATATCTTACAGTGCACCCTGATTTTTCTGATAGGAGTTTCAACGTTTTAGCGTTTATATCTAGGTCTTTAGTCTACTTGGAGTTAATTTTCAGTGTGAGACAAAGATCTTGTTTCATTGCTTAGCATGTGAATTACCAGGTTTTCCAGCACCATTAGTCAAAGTTGTTGTCTTAACCATGCTGTGTATGTATTATTGATCTCTTCGTCAAAACTCAGTTGACTGTAGCTACATACCCTGAAATAGGAGTCCTCAGTTCCATTCCACTGATCTACAGAATCTCATTCTCCCTTGGTACCATGCTGTTTTGCCACTATAGCTCTGTATTTTAACTTGATATTAAGTAAAACCCTAACAAAGACACTATATCAATTGTAAGATTAGTTTTCCCATTTCTGTGAAGAATATAGTTTCAGTTTTGATTGGAATTCTATTGAATCTGTAGATTACTTTTCGTCATTTCTACTATCAATTATTTTTATCCAAAAGCACTGGATAGCATCACATGTTCTAGTGTTTTCCTCAATTTCTTCCTTTGGTTTTAAACATTTCATTGTGGATATCTCTTGTTATCTTGGCTATGTTTATTCCAAGGAATATGTATGTGGATAGGGGTGAGATTTGAGACTATTATCAACAGGATTATTTCCTTGATATTAAGAAAGACCTTTCTAAGAGGCAGATTAGTCAGGTACTTTCCTCCAATTCTACAATCAAGAATATCCTACAGGCTATCTAGTCTATCTAGTGATTTGAGACACATACCCAACAGAATGTTATGTTCATCCAAAGCATTTACAAAGCTAAGCATAACACTTTCATATGTAAGAGCTTAAGAGTTAATTCCCAACCTTAGGGTAGATGAAGCATTTCCATAGAATGCTCTGTAGCACAGAATTTTTTAAAAAGGAAGGTAGAGAGAAATAATCAAAAGTTTTCAAAAGTAGAAAAAAATTGAGCGAATCTTTTAAAAATTACAACTGTGATTATAAACACAAGTTGTGGGTAGAATCCCAAAGGGATCAGAATAGTATGCCATTTTCTGTCAGTATTTCAGTCACCGGGTATACTTATATAATGTTTTTTCAGAATATTCAAGCTTATAATGTGTTTAGCTTTCTTATGTGTTTTATACATTGATAATATTTGAGATCAAACGTATTTGTATGGCAAAGACTTTACTAGGAAATCAAAACCAAATATAAAAGATGTGAAGTCTTTAACAGCATAAGATTGGGACCAGCAGAGAGATCATCATCTGAGAGACTGAAGGACCACCGTAAGTTTGGCTTCAGTGTTTATAAAAGGCAGATGCAACAGGCATAGTTGGGTTGCTGTCACAAACAATAAATCATCACATGTCTGCAAAGAATGCAATGAAAAATAATTGTACTGTTTTCAATCATACCTCAGTAAATTCCAGCCAGTACCAAATAACCAGAAAGAAATAGCAAGAGGTCATCACATGAGAGAAGAAAAGTCTCAGAGCCTGGCATAGCACAGCTGATATTACAAAATGAAGAAAGTCTCTCCTTATTACTATACCATTGCAGAAAGAGTACCAGCTTTCTCCTCTAAATTGTGATATATTGCATAAACCAAACCAAAATACTTCAAGAGGAATCAAAACAGCTAAGGCCAAGTACAATATCTTTCATTTTCGCTGAATGCAACTTTGACTTTCAAAATGAGGTGAGCCTGCTGTTAGGATCCCAGCAAGGCTATTGCTGTTCTCAACTTTTCTGAGAAGCATCTGCAGGGAAAGCTGCCTCTCATTGTTCCCTGCACATTCTCTGGCCTTATTTTCTCATCTAATAGGTTTTCATTGATTGGTTATCCAGTGCTCCCCAGAGTCCCATGAAACCGTGAAAATGTGACCATATGTCTCAACTGTGCCCTTGGTCGGGAGCTGCCGACACCTTCATTGTCCGGCCTTCAAGATTCTTTAGGACATTTTCTATCTTCAAGGCAGAAGTTATTTCCAAGTGTTTGACTGAAGCACGGCTTCTGGAGGGTGAGCAGGTGTGATTCACATGCACATCTGTTTGGTTATAAAATATTGGCAAGTAAAGTGGGATATGAAGGCTTGCAGCTGCTTCCTCAGAGCTACACATTATATTTAGTCCTCTTCTAAGACAGCAAGACCAGGGAACGAAATATCATCCCACTTTAGACAACAAAATTTAAATTATCTGTGTTCTCCCTATAATTTCTTCTATGTTTTTCATAAATTAAGTCTTCTCAATTTATTGCTATTACTTTTTTTCTTCTCTTTTAAAATTCCTGTAATATGTTTCCTGACACACTCATCTGCAGAAAGGCAAATAATTAATAAAATAAACAAACCGAACCACACATAAATGTTCTCATTGGTTTCATTGACCCCTGTAAGGAATAACTACAATCTTTTAAGAGGAAAGAGTCTAAGAATGCAAGCATATGAACACACTGGAAGAAAATTAGAAGACTCCAGTGATTTTTACTTTTCTTTTTATGCAGCCACACTTTGATAAATATATACTGATTTGCAGATGAAAGTTTCTAACAGTACACTCCTGGTGTATTCAGACAGACATCTTTGCCTTTCGTTGGCATTATATTAACACACACTCAGAGAAAACAACCCACTTCTGCAATTTTTCTTTACACATTTATATGGAAATCCCTTTTCAGGCCAGGAAACAAACCAACAATAGTATCGCAACCAAAAAATTTACTACTGATGCAGTATTGTCTTATTGAGAATCTGCACTCAGATTTCCATGTCTACAAAGACATCCTTGCTAACTGTGTTTTTAAAATCCATGCTCTAAGCATGGACCATATGCATTTACTCATCTTTAACTATGGATACCTCCTTTTTGCATTGTATTTCATGACATTGGCAGGTTGAGGATTCCAATGAGTCACCATGGGAAACTTCCTGAAGTCTGTATTAATCCAAATGTTCTTGTCAGTTTCAGTGTGCTATATGTAACCCACTAGTGTAACCTTTGATATCTATATTTTCTCCCCTAGCCAGTCAAGCAGTTGTTCTGTGAACTCTTCCCATGTGCCCATCTTTGATTGCTTTGAAATTTGTTAGCATTAAGAGAACTGTCTCAGTTATGGGGAATCCACTTTTGGTGCAGACCCAGCTTAGCTTGTTCCCACTGACCCTCTATCCTTTCTGTTATAAACCATATCCATTACCTTGTGTCAACCACCAATCTGCAGAAACCCTTTTCACCAGAGATCCGCAATGGTTACACTGGACTGGAACTCAGGTAGATGGTATTCTCTATTCTTCCTGTCCTTCAGTATAATTTATCCAGACTTATTCTTAGTCCTTTAATGGCCTGCTTACAGGAGCCCTTCAGAAGCCCCTTGTCCCATGCACACCGCAATTTCCTTTGTACCCTGCCTCTTGGTGCAGGCTTGTTCCCTAGATCTTTCCCACAGCCCTTTCACCCTTTTTTCCAGGCCATCTTCACTTCTGTCTTCACCTGTCTACCCACAGAAGCACTCACTACCACCCATCCTAAAATTTTAACCAAACAAGTGAAATACATACATAATAAAAACTTTAAGATATTGAAGAAAGACATTGAAGAAGACACCAAAGTTATAAAGACTGCCTCTCATGCTAGAGGTCATGTGTATTTCCATGGTCTGTGCTCCTGCTAGAGATCATGTTGATGTCCATGGCCTGTGCTGCCACCAAGGATCACAGTGGTGTCTATGGCCTATGCTATAGCCAAGGGCCCTTTTGGTATCTGCAGTCTGTACAGCTACCAGAAAGCATGTGGAAGTTCATGATCTGTGCTGCTGCTGACTGTCCAGAGCAAGGAAGCCTCATTTTCAGTAACATTGATGACTGCAGACTTAGAGCTGAGAATGAGAGACATAATGGGCTTCTGTGACAACCTCTCTCCCACATTCCAGATCCCACACCAGACACCCCCCTAAAGGAAAGATTATATATAGGAAAACATTGAAAAGGACTCCTAAAAATTGTGACAGGGATCCTAAAGTATAGCTTTTCATAGCTGATGGCTTCTGGGGAGAGGTTGGGGTGGGGAAAGACTCGATTTTCTTTAAAGGGTTGACCACTGGGGGAGTGGCCATGCTCTAGAAAGTATATGGGCAACACAAATTGGACTTAGTATTTTTTTCTTCTTTTTTCCTTTTCTTAATTTCTTTGAGGGTGGTCAAAAGGGATGGAGGTAGAGCTGGAAAAACTAGGAAGTGAATATGATCTCTATATGAAACTCCCAAATAATTAATGAAGACATTAAGTTTAAAAATTGTGAAAATGGTTATCCTACTAAAAACAATTTACAGGTTCAATACAATCCCCATCAAATCCCCAACACAAGTCTTTCTCAAAATTGGAAAGTTAACCTTCAGGTTTATATGGTAACAAAAAATGTCAAGATACTTTAAAAAAAGAAATCTGAATCAGAACTACTAGAGGTATCTTCATCTCCAATTTCAAGTGGTTCTAAAGAGCTATATAATTAAAGCTTCATGGTAAACCAGACACAAAAAGACAAATATTGTATATTTTCCCTTACATGTTGGTGTTAGCCTCTAACATTTGAATAACCACTGATGTTACGTACCTAGTAAGAAACTAGGGGGAGGAGAGGATCTCCCAAGGATGGGGCGATACTATTTTATAGAAAGACAATGGGGAAATCAGAATAGGAAGATTAAATAGAAATGGGAACAGAAGAGTAAAGGATAGACAACCAACAGTTCAGGCCATTTTTAAAAGCAGATAGAGACCTACCCGTGTGTATGTGCTTCCTAACATAGACAGACAGATGAAAGGGATCTAAATGGAGTCACCAAATAATAGAAACACAATGCCCCAACTGTTTAATCTCAACCAAGTAAAACCTACAGTACAAGGAATTGGTCACATCTTCCTTAAGTATTTGGTCAAAGGGGCCTCATGGAAACCCAAAATATGAGAGACAAAGCTCTGCTACTGAAGACCACACTTACATATGGCATCAAGCAGAGAGAAGATGAGCTGGTACCTAACTAGAAAATTCATCACTATTGACTAACATTCATGATACTTGAAGGTTCTCTGTATATTATTAGAAAAGAAAGGCAGTCATCAATATCTCCTGGGTACCATTGCTACAACCTATAGCAGTGACCTGCCTGAATGGTATACTGATGCAATCATGACACAAATGTGCTAAGAGTAACCAGCCACTTTCTAGTTGGATTTCATTCACACTCCAGGAGATGAAACTCATGCCTGACACTACTAAATTGCCAAGAACCTGAGATTAGATAAGAGATGAATCAATTCTAGGGAAATTTTACTATTATTATTATATTAAATCAACCTATGCGTCATGACCTGTTTGGAGGTTGAAAGACCCTTTCACATGGGTTGCATATTAGATTTCTCGCATATCATCTATTTACATTCCATAGCAGTAGCAAAACTACAGTTACGATGTAGCAACAAAAATAGCTTTATTGTTAGGGTTCACCACAACATGAGGAACTGTACTAAAGGGTCACAACATTAGGAATGTTGAAAATCACTTTACTAAAGGAGCACAGCAAGAAAATGACTCCCAAGGACAGATTACTCTACCCATGAACAAGCACATCATCAAGCCCTCACTAGAGAAGCGTCCTCTTACAGTAGATGGCAATTCAGAGAAACCCACAACTGGACAGTGTGCAGAGAATGAGAGGCTTTGGAACACTCAACTCTAAATGGGATTTTTTTTCCATCTAAGTCTTCCCCTCAAGGCTCAGGGATCTAAGCAGAAAAGAAGAAAGAAAGACTGTAAAATCTAGAGGTAATGAATGACACTGAAGAAACGGGATCTCTCAAACAGAGCAGGATTGATGCACATAGGAACTCACAGAGATAGCATGAAACAGACCTACACAGGTTCAAGCCAGATGTGGTCTCAGCACCATCTGGACATGAGTGCCTGAACCCCCCTTAACCATGAAGCTATCTGCAATTGATATCCACTAGCAAAGAAAAACCAAATTTACCAGTGGTGCCTTACTGGTTACGCACACTTTATGACAGGCACCATACCCAGGAATAGTTGGCCAATACAAAACAAACTCAGTGGTACGTTTGTATACTTTTTGTCCCATTTTTCTTGGGGTTAGGCATTTTCTTTGTACATTTCAATTTCCACTTTTGTATCTTGTGGGGTAGTTTTGTGTGTAAATGTTGTTATTTGTTTGTTTATTTAAAGAGAGAGAGAGAGAGAAGAACACAAAATTGGATGGGTAGAAAAGTTTGGAAAGTATCTTGGAGGAATTGGGACAGAAGAAAAACATTATCAAATATACTAGATGAAAAATTGTTTTTAAAAAGTCTTAAAATAGTTTAATGCTTCAATAAACATCCTTATGTTACTGTTCCTATACGAAAATATTTCTAATGCAGAAATTGCTAAAAGTAGCTTTTCATTTTAAAGAGTGTGTACATTTTGCCTTCTACCAGTAAGTTTGTATTTCTAACTTTGACACGGCTTCCACAGCCTTGTGAATGTTATGACCAAATCTCGAGGTCCCCACAGACCACCACAGACCATCAGGAGTCCAATTCATATGCCAAAGCAAAGAGTCTTTATTCACGCTCAAGGTCAGACCCTCCAACTCTCCAGCACAATAGATGGTGTGGAAGATCCTGAGCTGGTACAAGCCTTGCCTATATATCATAGTTGCTGTATCAGGGTAAGGGACTTTCCAGCTTGGCAGTTACATGATTGGTTGACATTTGTTTGGCACCCGTCTATTGGCTAGGAATGATTTTAGCTTGGTGTGAACAACGGTTGCTGGCTTAATCAATCTACTTTAAACATTAGATACTTTCATTTTAAAGAGTGTGCACTTTTTGTTTTCCACCAGTAAATTTTTATTTCTTATGGAATATTGAACTAATTGATTGTTACTAGGGGTAGAGTGGCTATTTGTTCAGAGAAAATTATGATTGTTTCCAGGGTGACATGGCTCCTGGAAAAAGCTGGGAGTTTTCCAGGAGCTGAGTTCATTTAGAGGGCAAGTTAATAATAAAATGGAGGATGAAAACAGAATGGAGTTTGTAATGGGCTCTTCAGTGATGTCATATCCTATCCACTTTCATTGTTTCTAGCTCATCTTCTTCCCCGCTGGCTACTGTTAGGCTTTATCTAAATTTTTAAAAGTTGTACTCTGTGTGTTTTGTTCTCTTAGTGTTTTGACAAGCTATCTTTATTATCTAATCCTTTCCTTATAATTGGATTCAAATATTTTCCACTTTGGTTCTTAAAATAGTTTTAGCCAAACTATTTTGACTTTTACCTGAATTTAAAATGAGTAGATTTTTCATATGTAAGTTAATGATGTAAATTTCTGATATTTCCATCCAGCACTTTCACTTTTTGTTTTCTAAGATCACAGAAATATAGCAGGCTTTTTTTCTATTTTCTTTCTATATTTTATTTTCTATTTCTTTTATATTTTTGATTTTTTAAACTCACCTAGAAATTACTTTTTTGTAATACTTCCTTTGAATCAGTAGCTAATGTTTTCAATACAGTTTGTCTGTATTTTTCACAAGCTTGAAATTCTCTGTGTATCCATTTGTATGTATTTCTCTTCAAATGGATAAATTCATATATATCTGCCTATATCTGGTAGAATTTTTCAATCTATTCCTTTAACCCATTTGCTTTTTTCTAAGCCAGTAGCATGTTGTTTTGATTATTGAAACCTTGTATTTTCATATCTTAAGAGTAAATATATTAAAAATTGTAATCTTTTTAAAAGGAGCTTGCTTTCAAAATTCTTTTGGTTTCTGATATACACATCTTTTAGACCCTATATGATTCAACTAGAAGCGCTAAAAATTGAGTTCTAGAAAAGAAATAAGAGTAGTAAGAAGAAAACTGCCTAGCACAATCCAGGTCCTTTCAGATCCTTAAATACACCTCTTCTCTTTTCTTCCTCTTAAGGGGCTGTGAGGGATGCTTGTTAAACTGCTGTAACAGTGCAGAATCTGATGTTGAGAGAGCGTTAGCAGCTGAGAGGATACAGTTGCAGAGGTAAGAAGACAAAGCTATAACCAACGCAATAGGCAGTCAGTTTTCTCTAATAAAGTGACACTAGATTTATCAGCCACTCCAGGGAAGGCTTCATGTTCAAGAGTAGTTGACCAATGTACAATGGATTCCACAGTTTTGTGTGCGTGTGCTTTTATTTGCTTACAGTTTTGTGTTTTATTTTGTTTTGTTCTTTTTCAGTTTTTTGTTTGTTTGTTTGTTTGTTTGTTTGATTGTTTGTATTTCCCTTGGTTTAAGGGTTGTGTAGTTGGACTGGGTTTTTGTTTTTTGAGAAAGAACTTGAAGTTAGGTGGGTAGGGAGTAGGGAAAGATCTGGAAAAATTTGGGAGAAGGGAAACTATGAACAAAAAAAATAAAAGCCCCAGCGTAGGGCAATGCTAGGGCAGTGAGGCAGGAATGGGGAAGGAGCACCCTTATAGAAGCAGGAGGTAGGGGAGAGAGGATAGGAGGTTTGTGTAGGGAAAACCAGGAATGTAAATAAATAAAATAAACAATAAGAATTTTTCAAAATAAAGTTAGAATTTGTTTTTAATAATAAAAATTAATAATAATAATAATAATAATTCTCAAGTTATTTGTTGACTCTCAAGCCAAAGCTTTAACCCTTCTCCTGTCTTATCTCTACAGCAACAGGTCCCTTGAAGCAGTAGCTGCTGTACTGCCTGAGAACTTGGAACTAAGAATTTCATTGTCCATCCAGGCCTCCCAGTGGAAACTATAATGTTCCATTTTGTTTTTAAGTGAAGGTTAAGCACTACTGATTTGGTCAGTGGTGACTTGAAGAGCACACATGCATGCTTGTGTGCAGGGGCATGCACACACACACACACACACACACACGACTCCCCTGGAAGAAATGTTATAGAAATTCAGATTCTTTATTGAATGACTATCACATAGACAGTAACATTCACCACCTTACCCAAGAGTATTTTAAAAATTACATGAATGCACTTAGCTAAAACAGGACTCCTTGCATTTTTCAGATGTGGAAAAATTGAGAAACTACTAAACCAGAGTCTTTGAAACCTAAGCTAGCTAATGGGTCACCCATGGAAGAGACAAATCTGTTCATCTCAGTGCCCAAATACCAACAGGTCCGAGTATTTGAGGAAGAAACACAGAATGAGAAAAACAGACAGAAGTCCATTCTGTGGTTAAAAGCAAAAGGGAGACTTTGTCCAGAAAGGCTAGAAGAAAGTGGCAGAGCAGTTGTGGAGAGAGGGAAGCAAGGGGCTGAGCCAGAATACCTGTCTGCAGGGATGACCAGAGCCTGAGAGCCTTCTAAAACTGCCTTTGTGAGTAAAGACAAAACAAAAGGTGCTTTCTCATTACTCCTTTTGACTTAGATACATTTAGTATTATTTATAGCACCATACAGTTTGACCAAATTCTCATTTAGTGAAACTAGTGTATAGACTGGGCTGGATCTGCCTGGAAAGAGAAGACTCAGTGGGTTCAGGTGTTTAGTCTCTTTATAAGAACTGCCTATTAATTAAGTCATCAAGGTAATTAGCTTGTCTATTGAGTATTCTCTCAGGATCAGAGATAAGTTCCTGGAGATGACTATGTGGAATTGGATGCATTTAAAATGGTTCCGGATCCTTCTGAACTCGGTGGAACATGCCTGCTTGCCTCCAGTGGCTCTCACCCTTCCTAATGCTGCAACCTTTAACACAGTTCCTCGTGTTGTGGTGACCCCTAACCATAACGTGTTAGTTGCTACTTCATAATTGTAATTTTGCTTCCGTTATGGATTGTAACGCAAATATCTGTGTTTTCTGATAGTCTTTGGCAACCCCTGTAAAAGGGTCATTCGACACGACCCCAAAGGAGTCTTCAACCACAAGTGGAGAACAGCCACCTTAGATAAATTCAGACCACAAGACTTTCAAAATCATCCTATGAGCAGGAAGGGAATTCCTGAAGCAAATCTTCCCACTCCCTTAGATCTGAAAGCAGTTTTTGCAAGGTTTATTGCTTGTACTGGCTTCACTGTGACTCTTTTGTGGATCTTTTTAATGAGGAATATTCAATTATTGCTTGCTGAAAACCCTGCCATGATGTCAGACTCCGTGCTGTGTGGCCTCTTTCAGAAGTGGTGTGTGATCAGAATGGAAAATGAAAGCATATTAAGTAGCTATTCCTTTCCTTAACTGTATTGTGACCCCCGCCCCCCCCCCCCCGCCAGTGTTGATGGATGGTGGATACATCCGTAGGCTTTTCATCTTTCTGGTTTGGGACAGTCACTAAATTTTAAAATAAAGTGGACATAAGGGGTGAAATCTATATGACGGGACACCAGATAAGGATGTTTTCATGTGAAAACTTTCTTTTCTTTAACAAATTCAAGAGGATTGAGCAGAAGTCTTCTAAAGCTGTGGGATGATTAATTATAAAGGGTGCCCCAGGCAAAGCTCAAGAATCAAGAACACAAATATGCTGCTTAGAATGTAAAGTTCAATTTGGCCTTTCAGGGTGGATTCTGCCACTTGGAGCTTGTGCAGTAAGGTGTGGCTGAAATCCTGCCCAAGGATCTTACTGGTATCGACAAAGAAAGAAATTTAAATTCTTAATTCACTTCTAATCAGCAATCATGGAATCCTCTGCAGTAACTTGATAAAAGGGACCAGCGGGTGAATTGAGATAAAAGTGTTTCTTCCCTTTTGTGCATAGTAGATTAGAATCATGGAAGCTGCCCTGAGTCCTTCCTTGCTTGTAAGTAACTGAAACCATTTCATTTTCAGGAATGTAACTTTAGCCACATTCCAAAACATTTAGGAGGTTTTAGGACAAGGAGAAGCTTGCCGTAATGGTTAGGACAATGGGAATACATTATCCTGATCAAGACTATTGTCCTCAGTCCTCACTACCAACATATAATCAAACTGGGAGCTTTTACATAGCTGGGAGCCCCCTTGCCCTTTGTGACTGTGATTCAGACGATGTCAAATAGGAGGAGACCCTCATTCATACGATGGTCTTCCTTGGACATCTCCTTTTTACATAATTTTATCTAGTAAGAGAATTGCATAGAGCAGAAGTTTAAGCACAAATTGTTCCTTCAGCAGAGACTACACAGGGATGGTGTACTAAAAGATCACAGTGAAGATGGTGTACTGCAAGGACAGGGATGATGTACGCAAACACAAACCGATGTGCGGCATCCCTGAGAGGTAGCTTGAGAGGCACTGAAGCAGCTTGACACAGTCATCCCCACCATCACCCTCACGTCTGCTCACTTGTCTACCCCCACTCAGCTATCCTAGCATCTAGTGAGGTAGACTATCACTCTGCACAACCTCAACACATGCCTTTGGGCCTTCCAGTTTGCATGTAGAAGTTCTACCATACCCATGACATTATGGAAAAGTGCTGCTGGAGTTTTGCTCCTGTTCTTGCTATTGTGGATATTAGCATAATTGTTCCCAGGGAGGTTGCAGGTCTCTTTCCGATCCTGATGCTGTTCTCAGTTCTTTGCCTCCTACTGAGCTGGAGATTACCTCCTCATTATCCCAACATCTGCTCATTACCAAGAGGGTGCTTTGGGGTGGGAATATTTTTATTAAAACATTTTTCATAATAGCCAGATGATTTGGGGTTAATATCATCTCACTTAACTGGAAGGGAAGAAAAATGTATAGATCCCAAAAGCTAACAGCAATATAGAATATCTATGTCCTCAGTTTCTTAGCAGTAGTTAAGTCAGCTAAAACAAACAAACAAAAAAACAGAGAACTTCCACCTAAGAAGTGTTTATTCATTTATTCTGGAGTAAGCAAAGTGATATAAATAAACTTACCTTATTAGTTCACCAGTATGCCTCACCATAGCATTCCTTCATCAGCTATTAGACAGTTCTATTGGTGTTAAAGCCTTAGCAGAGAAAGAAAGAACTGCTCTGTCATCAAGAATGTGGCCCAATTTGACCAACCTTTCTTAAACATGTACCAGTAAAAAATGTGGTAAGGCAAGAAGTTGTGAGATTTTTCAAAGGAGAACAAAGCTTGCTCCTGCCCTTAAACTTTCCAATATGGTCCTTTGCCTTTATTTTTCCCACCACTAGAGCAATTCCCTCAGATTCCTCACTGCTCTGTCCACACCTTATACAAGTTACCCTGAGGTTGTAGGCTATGGGATTGTGATAATCCACTCTTCCACCTCTGCAACCCTAATATATGTTGAATTTGTGTTCCTAGATTCATCCTTCCGGTTTCCCGCTTTGCCCAGGGACTACTGAAGCAAAGCCTGCCTTAGTTTTCTCTCCTGTTGTTGCAATGAAATACTGACAAAAGCAATCCAGGAAGGAAAGTGTTGCTTTAAACCCACAGTTCTAGGCAGATTCCATGATAATGAAGAAGCTAAAGCAGCAGTGGGAGCCTGAGGCAGTCAGTCACGTGACACCGACAATCGGGGAAACAGAGGAATGTAAATACCTGCTGGCTTGCTTTCTCTTTTATATAGTTTAAAATCCCCTGCCCAGGGAATGGTCCTATCCACAATTAAGAAGAGTCTTCTCGTAGAATTTAACATAATCAAGATAATTCCCACAGGCATATGAAGTGGAAATTTCTGGTTTCCTTGGAGACCCAGCTGTGCCATGTGATGTTTTTCTGGAAGCTGTCTTGTAAGCGGATGCTTTGCTGAGGCGGACATGTGAGAGAGGGTGTTTTGCTGAGAACAGACAGGTGGTGTTTTTCTAGAGGCTGCCTGATGAGTGAACATGTGATGTTTGCAGAGTGTAAGTATAACCCAACAGCCTGCTGGCAACACTTTGGCATTGGTGTTCATTGCTGGTCTTCGCTAACAGCGGGATTGCGTTGGTTTTACGTGCTTTCTTTACTGATCTTCACTTGTCATGACTTTTTTTTTTTTTTTTTTTTTTACAGTAGTAAGTTTCAATATTTTAATGGTATTTTAGTTTTAGTTGTCCCTCTGCACCCCCTTTTTAACCTCCTCCCCATTTAACTCTCTTATTCTGGCTTCCTCTTGGTCTCCCCAAAGCAATATATTTTATTTCCTCTTTGTCCCCTCCTCCCTTTCTTTGTCCCTTCCTAGGTACCTTACCACTGTGCTGATTTGCATTGTAGCACACATATCAAAGGCTTTAAAAAGCCAACATCTACATAAAACAGAAAACATACAATATTTGTCTATGGGTTTGATTCACTTCACTTTAAGTGATTAGTTCTTCTAGCTTTATCAATTACCTGTGGATTTCATTTTTTGAACAGCTGAATAATATTCCTTGTGTAAATGTAGCACATTATCCACTCATCAGCTGATGAACATCTAGACTATTTCTCATTTCTGGCTAATTATGGCTAGAAAAACAATAAACATGGATGAACAAGTACCTCTGTAGCAGAGTGTATAGTTCCTTGGGTATATCGCTAAGCCTAGTATAGCTGGATCTTGAAGTAGATGATTTCCAGCTTCCTGAGGAACTGTCACATTGATTTCCATAATGAAAATACAAGCTTGCACTCCAAGCAGCAATGAAAGGTAGTCTCACTTGCCAGTATATACTGTAATTTCTTTGGTTGATCTAACTACTTTAAAATGAAATCTCAAAATTTTGATTTGCATTTCTTCAATGGCTAAAAATGTTGAATATTTTTAGATGTTTCTCGGCCATTTTTTGTCCATTTTTTTTTTTTTTTTTTTTTTAGAAATCATTGTGATGTTCTTTTTTTTTTTTTTTTCCATTTTTTATTAGGTATTTCGCTCATTTACATTTGCAATGCTATACCAAAAGTCCCCCATAGCCACCCACCCCCTCTCCCCTACCCACCCACTCCCCTTTTATGACCCTGGCGTTCCCCTGTACTGGGGCATATAAAGTTTGCGTGTCCAATGGGCCTCTTTTTCGAGTGATGGTCGACTAGGCCATCTTTTGATGCATATGCAGCTAGAGTCAAGAGCTCCGGGGTACTGGTTAGTTCATAATGTTGTTCCACCTATAGGGTTGCAGATCCCTTTAGCTTCTTTGGTACTTTCTCTAGCTCCTTCATTGGGGGCCATGTGATCCATCCAATAGCCGACTGTGAGCATCCACTTCTATGTTTGCTAGGCCCAGGCATACTCTGACAAGAGACAGCTATATCAGGGTCCTTTCAGCATAATCTTGCTAGTGTATGCAATGGTATCAGCATTTGGAAGCTGATTTTGGGATGGATCCCCGGATATGCTAGTGTCTACATGGTCCATCCTTTTATCTCAGCTCCAAACTTTGTCTCTGTAACTCCTTCCAAGGGTGTTTTGTTCCCACTTCTAAGGAGGGGCATAGTGTTCACACTTCAGTCTTCATTTTTCTTGAGTTTCATGTGTTTAGGAAATTGTATCTTATATCTTGGGTATCTTAGGTTTTGGGCTAATATCCACTTATCAGTGAGTACATATTGTGTGAGTTCCTTTGTGAATGTGTTACCTCACTCAGGATGATGCCCTCCAGGTCCATCCATTTGGCTAGGAATTTCATAAATTCATTCTTTTTAATAGCTGAGTAGTACTCCATTGTGTAGATGTACCACATTTTCTGTATCCATTCCTCTGTTGAGGGGCATCTGGGTTCCTTCCAGCTTCTGGCTATTATAAATAAGGCTGCTATGAACATAGTGGAGCATGTGTCCTTCTTACCAGTTGGGGCATCTTCTGGATATATGCCCAGGAGAGGTAATGCTGGATCCTCCGGTAGTACTATATCCAGTTTTCTGAGGAACCGCCAGACTGATTTCCATAGTGGTTGTACAAGCCTGCAATCCCACCAACAATGGAGGAGTGTTCCTCTTTCTCCACATCCACGCCAGCATCTGCTGTCACCTGAATTTTTGATCTTAGCCATTCTGACTGGCGTGAGGTGGAATCTCAGGGTTGTTTTGATTTGCATTTCCCTGATGATTAAGGATGTTGAGCATTTTTTCAAGTGCTTCTCTGCCATTCGGTATTCCTCAGGTGAGAATTCTTTGTTCAGTTCTGAGCCCCATTTTTTAATGGGGTTATTTGATTTTCTGAAGTCCACCTTCTTGAGTTCTTTATATATGTTGGATATTAGTCCCCTATCTGATTTAGGATAGGTAAAGATCCTTTCCCAATCTGTTGGTGGTCTTTTTGTCTTATTGATGGTGTCTTTTGCCTTGCAGAAACTTTGGAGTTTCATTAGGTCCCATTTGTCAATTCTCGATCTTACAGAGCAAGCCATTGCTGTTCTGTTCAGGAATTTTTCCCCTGTACCCATATCTTCAAGGCTTTTCCCCACTTTCTCCTCTATAAGTTTCAGTGTCTCTGGTTTTATGTGAAGTTCCTTGATCCACTTAGATTTGACCTTAGTACAAGGAGATAAGTATGGATCGATTCGCATTCTTCTACATGATAACAACCAGTTGTGCCAGCACCAATTGTTGAAAATGCTGTCTTTCTTCCACTGGATGGTTTTAGCTCCCTTGTCGAAGATCAAGTGACCATAGGTGTGTGGGTTCATTTCTGGGTCTTCAATTCTATTCCATTGGTCTACTTGTCTGTCTCTATACCAGTACCATTGTCATGACTTTGAAGAGAGAAGTGTGCCAAAGAATTTCTGGTGCTGTTCTAAGCTGCTTCTTCCCACTTCAGTGGACTCCTGCGATTGGCAGAGCCTCACAGTTTGTTCTGGATCTAGCCCCTGTGGCTATTCATGTTAGGTGTTTTGCTAATGGGTTATAAGGAAGGTTGAAGCATTTAAGAACTCTTATTAAAGTAGGTTTGGACAAATATAAGTCTCCAGGCTTATATTCAGAGCCCCATCTTCCATTTGATTGTAGAGTCTGTCAAACTGACACTACTAACCATCACACCAGCATATTCTGTTATATATAATGACAAAGAAATAAATGTTAAAGTGTCTTGTATGCTTAGCTTCTTATAGGAATACATAAGAGATGCTATATTGTATATTTCTACTGCTAAGTCACATCTATTAAGCTATTAAAACTTTCTTTGAAATTGAAAATTACTAACCATTAGCACTGTTAGACATAATGAATCAGTTCCAAAAACCACAGGGTCAATTTAGAAAACTCATGTTTTTTATTCTGTTCCTTTAGAAACCACCTTTAGTACCAAAATTGTGGTTTCTTTCATATATACATTGAACTTAAATCAAGCAATAATGTTGACTGCCAGATAGGCAGACCTAAGTACTAGAAGCCAATAATTCCCTGTGTTGACAAGCTACGTAACAATAATAAATAAAATTTCTTCTAGCCTAAGGTTTGCATCATCTCTACTCAATTATTCAGAATTTATCCATTTAACTCTCTGAATGTCATTAAGATGCGCCTTTTCCAAGGAATTTGTGCTGACCAGTTTAATCCAGCTGAAACTCCCTTTATTTGGCATTTTCTTATGATTAGTTCTCCTCATCTTTCTATAGGGTCCTAAGCTCTTATTTAATTTTAATAACCTTCACATTCTCAATACCCTAAACTGAAGCAGGCAAACAAATCGATCATGTTTTGCAATTTCGGGGAAACGTTTCTTAGTATGGTCTAGAGACCATTTAGAAATATGAGTCCATTTCTACTAGCTATAAAAACAAAGCCAAGAAGTTATAAAGATGAAAGAGATCTCAGAAGAAGAACCTATGGATCTTTGAGTATCCCTGGCTACTACATCCCTGGATGGCCCAGCCTTGTTCATCCCTCCGTCTATTTCTTCAGCACCTCTTCCAGTTTATTACAGTGCTCAATTCCAGCTGTTCTCAGGGATGCAGCACATTCCCTGGAAATAAATTGTTCATCACAACAGTTAAAGGTCACTGTCGACATTTAGTGTGGCACCAATACAATAAAGAAGCTTTCTACTATCTGATTTTAGCATATCTCACTAGACATTTTATGAGATTTATTAGTACTTGAGAGTAATTCTATTCCATATACAAAGCCGAATTAATCTGTAGGCTTTTGCCATTTGGTATTTTGAGGCCTTTTTTTGAGAGTTTTGCTACAGGAGACCAGGTTGAAATCTACTCTCCTGCCTCAGCTTTCTAGATTTCTAGGATTACAGATGTGTAGTACCATATACAATGTGCATAGTTTTTGGGTCAGTCTAGAAAGTGGCATTTCATTTTGTTCCGGAGTCATCCACCATGTGAACACAGCATATCACTAGAAGTTCAGGAATGAATCATAAGTCACCAATCAACACAGTTGAACCTATCTGAATTGCTCATGCTGTCTGATGTCCATCTATAATAGTGGTTCTCAACCTTCCCAATGTTTCAACTCTTTAATATAGCTCCTCATTCTGTAGTTACCCCAACCATAAAATTATTTTCATTGCTACTTAACAGCAATCACTTCCTACTGCTACGATTCATAATGTGAATATCTACATTTTCCTATGGTCTTCATAGACCCCTGTGAAAGGATCATTTGACCCCCCCAGGTTGTGAATCACTGATCTATAAGTATCTGAAATCTTCATTATATTTTTCAGAACACATTTTACCAATATTTTACATATTTAAATTCTTATTAATTGGGAATATATTTCTTCCTCTTGCTTCCCTTTTGTAGTCTAGCTAGGACACTCATCACATTGGTATTTAAATGATGTATTAATTTAGTTCTCTGTTGCTGTGGTAAAATACTTTCACCTAGAGCAATTTGGCGGAAAGGAGGTTTATCTGGCTTACAGTCCATCATTAAGAGAAGCTAAATCAGGACATCAAGGCTGAAATTGTAAGACCCCCGAAGCTGGGCCTCCACTCAAGTCCCAGGATGAGCTGGCCAGCACCCCAATGACCCGAGAGAAAACCACACTGATGCAAACTGCAAGAGGCTTTATTATCAGCTAGCTGAGGACAAACTCCTTCCCCCGTGCAGGGCAGGGGAGTTCCATCCCAAGCGGTAACAGTAGGGGGCTTTTAACAGCTAGCTGAGGAATTGGGAGGAGTTGGGAGGAGAGCTGGGAGGAGTTGGGAGGAGTTGGGAGGAGAGTTGGCTACAGCTCCTTTCTGGTGAGGGGGCGGGGTGAGCTGCAGCCTCCTCTCCAGCATCTATCTCCATGTCCTACAATTATCGCATCTCTGGCTGAAACAAAAAGAAACAAAAAGGCTTTTTGCTGGCTATAGAGAGCAAAGAGCTTCTTTCTGGCTGCATTTTTAGAGATCAGGGAAAACAAGCTTGGGGAACGTCCAGGGGCTTTACCTTCCCGGGAGAAACGCTCTAAGTTGGGGTCTCACAAAACTTGGAATTAAGATTGGAAGCCAAAACTATGCAGGGATGCTTGCTTGCTTGCTTGCTTCTTCCTTCCTTCCTTCCTTCCTTCCTTCCTTCCTTCCTTCCTTCCTTCCTCCCTCCCTGCCTCCCTCCCTCCCTTCTTTCCTTGCCCTTCAGGACTTGCTCTACTTGCATTCTTATACTACTCAGGACTACATTATCTATGGGAGGCACTGCTCACAGTGCCCTGGGTCCTCCTACATCAAGCATCCATCAAGGAAATGGTTCACAAGAATGCCCAAAGGTTTGATAGAATGAAAATCTTACAAGCGCCAATGATATATATAAATATACATGAGATTTTCACTTCAGGATAGCTAAAGGGATCTGTGAAGATACTTGTTGTAAAAGAGATCCACATTAGCCTCGCTGAGGTGTCCAGTATACTAAGACCTTTCTCAACTCTGGGTTCCCATACAGGTAAACATAAACTTCCTGCATTGTTAACTTAAATCCTGAAACTCCTACTTTCTTGTCCAAAGTGAACCCTGTGTCTCATCTCCTTTCTCCACCTTCCAAAAATGGCTGAAATATCAGCTGCCAATGAGCCTTCCATGTCCACTTTAGTAATGCAGTTTCCTGTTACCTTTCATAATTTTTTTTAAAAATTCTTTCAGAGCTCTTACCACCATTGGTGATGCATATTCCATTGATTATATTAATGTAACCAATAGTTAGAAAGAAAAAATAATTCAATATGTTAAATGAGGACAACTATGGTTCATATCTCAGAAGTGTTTGTGAAGAATTAATCTTGTATTGGCTTTGTGTATAGAGATTATATATATATAAGCTTCTCAAAACTATATCTACTTGTAGGGACTGTGTAAGAGCAGTGTTATTAGGAAAGACATTGGGAAGGGTGGCTACCAGCTAGTTCACCATTGGCCAACAACAAAACAGGACTTGTATTTTAAAAAGAAGAGGAGGTACATGTAGCTATGTAATCTAGAGCTATCTATACTATGACTAGAAATTTTCCTACCAAGTTTGATTTATCTAGACTCACTATTAATCTCCCATTCTCATACACTTTACAGGGGCTAGAGATAGGACTAAGCCATTGAGATCACTTACTGCTCTTGTGGAGGACCAGAGATTGATTTCCAGCACCAACATGATGGCTCACAACTCCCTCTAACTCCAGTTCTAAGGGATCCAACTCACTCTTCTAATCTCTGTATGTACCAAGTACACACTTGGTACATAGACAACATTCAGAAAAAAACACTTGTATACAAAATAATAAAATAAATAGACAAAAATAAACTGCATATGACTTATGCAGGGACTGAGTCTTTAGAAGTGTTGAGTGCTGTGACACATTTTTTGAGTGACAGCATAAGGAGACACAGACTAAGAGAGTGGCTGAATATTAATATGACTAGAGGATAGATTCTTTAGAAATTCTTTCCTTGTAATTATATACTTTAGGTTAGTGTGCCTCGATGATACAAGCAGCAGTGGGAAGACTGAGTCTATGATAGAACATTCTGCAAGGTTACTGAGCGGGCGGCAGTAGTGCACTTTTGAGGGAATCAGCTAAGCAAACCAAAGAATTTGCTGAGCTGTCAACATCTGTTTGCTACTGGATAAATAGTTCAGCAGTTTTTGTTTGGGGCTGTAGATAACAGAAGCTCTTTAGTCCAAAGAGGACACCTGATAAGCAAACAAAATATTAGGACAATTTGGGTTACATTGTGAGACCTGCCATTGCTGCCATTGATGTCCCTGAAAACCAGGAGCTTTCGGGGAAACCAATCTACCAGTAACCAAGACAAGTCTCTGCTGGCTTCTGCCATACTTCCTTACTGTCTACCTACACAGTCTTATTTCTTAACCTCTCAAAATAATTGTTTTATTCTTCTCTTTCTCTAAAAACTGTCACTTCAAATGACCAGCCACCTCTGTTCCAGAACTTATGTTACCTCACTTAAGGCAACTAGAATAACTTGTATTTCTGAATCCTGACTCCAACCTGCAGATAAAAAGACTAGATTGACTCAATTCAATTTAAAATCTGCTATGGCCACAGAGGAAGCCATGTCCAAATGTCATGGTCAAAGGAGTAGGCTGTAGTATTCAGACACTATGGCCACGGAAATAGGCTGTGGTGATGCATCTCTCAGAGGAGGAAGGTGGTGAGGCAGACCCTGAAAAAAAATACATCTGTGAGTTTGGAATTTGTATTATATGACTCTGAAGTTAGAGAATGGGCCAAACTTACATTCATATTTTCAAATATGTCTATATCAAAACTGTGGAATAATAATATTCTTCGAGATTCCCTTAAAAAGAAGCCACATTATAAACTACAACACCAGGAGCTAAATTTAAAAAAAAAAAAAAAGAGGTGTGTGTGTGTGTGTGTGTGTGTGTGTGTGTGTGTTGATTTATTTTACATCTACACAATTCCTCCTTCATTGGAAGAAAGCTGTATGTAATTAAAGGTAAAGCCCTAAGACCATCCCAGCAAGTTCAGAACATTTTTTAAAGGAATAAAGATAACTTTGTGTCTCTGTTTCTACTTCCTGGCTTTTGGGTGTAAGCAGTTATCTAAGTTCAGCCAGAAAATTCTTGTGCAATAGTCAGTGAATGGAAATGGTATCAGTGAAGAAGAGCTTTACATAATGTCTTAATTAGGGGTTTAATGCTGTGAACAGACACCATAAGTGAGGCAACTCTTGTAAAGGACAACATTTAACTGGGGCTGGAGGTTCAGTCCATTATCATCAAGGTGGGAGCATGCAGCACCCGAGCTGAGAGTTCTATTTCTTTCTCCAAAGGAATTCAGGAGCATACTGACTCTTCAGCACTGGTCAGAACTTCAAAGCCCATCCCCACATTGACACACTCTCTCTAACAAAAGCTACATCTCCTAACAGTACCACTTCCTGTGGGCCAAGCATATTCAAACCACCACACACAGTATAAGACTTCTCAGAATGGCTTCAAGATGCACCTGTTACCAGTTTCCACTGTTTATGTATGGCTGCTTCCCTGACATGGACTCTGAGTAGATGGACATGAGAAGTTTATCACTGCTCCTGTTCTGATAGTTTGGGGGGGGGGGGGACGGTGCTGCAAGGAGAGACCAGGTGCACAGAGAGGCCAGTAGAGGATGTCATATCTCCTGGAGCTGGAGTTACAGGTGGCTATGAGCCTCCTGATATGCTAGGAACTGAAATCAGATCCTCTAAAGAGCAACAAGTGCTCTTAACCTTTGAGTCATCCTCCCAGGCACTCTTCTCATATTTTAGTTGAGATTTAATGAGACACAGCCTCTAGAAGTTAATGTGAGGTCCACAGAAGAAAATATTCTACCCTCCTTATCTGCAGATCCTCCCTGCCCCCCCTTTCTGAAGTGACATTTTGAAAAACAGGGGAACGCTGTAGTATCTAAACTGATATGTTATATTTGAAGGTGGAACTAGAAAAGAAAAAAAAATAGTCACACCCCAAAATATCTTGCAAAGAAAAAAATGGAAAAAAGAAAAACACTGGCAGCCCATTTGATTAGCTTCAATTTTGCAGCTGTGATTCCTTTTGTAATTAAGTCAAGGAATGACCTTCTACTAAAAATAAAAAAAAAAAAACATTTTTGGCTGGGGTTACAAATATTTCCTTTATAATAAGCCCTGCAACATCCACCTTTAGTTCCAAATCATTGCGTTGAACAAAAAAGACACTTTGGCTGCAATATTGTTTTTCCACTACTGTTCTAATAGGTTATTTCTCTCTAAAATAAACCTTGGGAAGTCCTTGTGACCTTTCTCTTTATTTTCATAAACGTATATAAAATTTCCCAAGTAACAATAATAAAAATTAACACATCTTCACTAAAATTTTTAGATGTTAGGGCCTGGAGAATGGCTGGATGATTAAGAGCAATTCCTGCTCTTGCAAAGGACCTAAATTTGTTTTCCAGCACCCATGTTGGGCAGCTTACAACTGCATATAACTCCAATTCCAGGGGATCTGGATACCCCTTCTGGTCTCTGAAGGCAGAAGCTAAATGCATGCTCATGCATACATATGCGCATACGCGTTCTCACACACACACACACAGAGGCACACAAATACTCACACAGAGACATTGCATACATGTAATTTAAAATTGAAATGTTTCTCCTGTGCACACACACATGTGTTCTGCTTTGGGTGAGCAGCTATGGGGAACAGGGATAAGTCACATTGCTCTCTCACCACCTGGCCACTCCCTAAGTCCCCACCACCACCTCCTGATGCTGGGGAACTGAAGAAGGCAAGGGTGAGAAAAAGCTCGTGGTTCTGTGAGTACTTCCCTGCTAATATACCTTTTGTACTGCCTGGATGTGACTCATGGTCAAAGCTGGGCTTTTCTCCCTTGACACGTTGTAGGCTCTTGGAAGCTTTTTAATAAAATCCCATCTTTGAGTTTATAATGAACAGTTCCTGTGATCACCCATCTGCTTCCCTTGTGACACTCTTAAGCTGGATATAAGACAAACTTCCTGTGAGTCTTGTGTGATGTATAACTGTCACCAGCCCAGAGGAAGTGCTCATGCATGCTTCACTGAAGAACTGGATACGCGAGTTGAAATACCTCATCAAATGGCATCAAAACATAGCAGTCTCTGCTCTTTTCTCCTCTCAACAGTCACAGCCAGATGACCACTTTTCAGCTATGTAGTGTTGAGGAATAATGAATGCTTACTAAAGGCTATAAAAGTGCAGCTCCCCATGGGGTCATTTCCCTACCCCTGCTCCCCCTCAAAAAAAAGAAAGAGAAAGAGAGAGAGAGAGAGAGAGAGAGAGAGAGAGAGAGAGAGAGAGAGAGAGAGAGAGAGAGAAGAGGAAGAAAATCATCCTCATTACTCTTGCTCCACAAGATCGGGAGACTCGGAAGCTCACAGGATCTTTGCAAACAGTGACCTACAAAACTGCAGCTCATTTCTTCCCTAGCTTTGATTAGGAGAAGAAGATAACGATTTCCAGCTGAATTAGATGCCTCCTTAGCTGTCTTTCACACTGGGGTAAGCCCTCATTAAATGCAAAATAGCTAGCTGGCCACAGCGTACTTGGAGTGTAGCTTATAGTAAAATTTATAGTTTTATTTCAAATTGTGCTGCATTCAGGCACACAGACAATGTATGGTGTTTCTTCCATTGGAAAGCCATTTAAGGACTCAGAAATTACTCTCAAGGCTCTGTAGAGATTCTTTAAAAATGGTACCGAGGAGGTAGAAGCAACTTGCTCAAAGCTCTGTGATAAAGTTCTTGTGATTAAAAATCCACCAGGCAGCCATAAACTGCAGAAGAATTTAAAGCAACTGTAATTGTTTGGTCAAATAGAACAAAAAGTCAAATTACTTCCAGGCCATCAAGGACCACACCAAAAACCATGGCTTCCCTGGGAAGTTTAAGAACAGGTATTCCGAAAGAAAAAAGGCAGTAATATAAGCAATGGAGAGGTGGAAGCCAAAACTGTCAATCAAAAACCAGCCTGGGCTACATAGTGATTATGATGAAGCTAGCCCAGGCTATGTAACAAGGCGTGGTCTCAGACAGCCAGTGGCTAGGGATGTAACTCAGAGGTAAACTGGTTGCCTATTATAATCAAATCCCTGGGTTCGATCTCTAATGCTGTAGACAGTCAAAACATTTTCCTGATGATTTGTTAAAGGCTTGTTTGTTTTTATATGTATGGGTATTTTGCCTGCATATATATCTGTGACCAAGTGCATGCAGTGCCCCGAAAGTCAAAAGAGGGTGTTGGATCTCCTGGAACTGTACTTAGAGACAGTTGTGACCCAATATGTGGGTGTTGGAAATTGAACCCAGGTCCTCCAGAAGAGTAGTTGGTGCCCTTAACCACTAAGCTCTCTTTCCACCTCCCCCTTTAATATATGTGTCCCTTCTTTTCCTCCCCCTCTTGTTCCTCCCTAATCCCCACATTACCACCCCCTTAAGAATCACTACTTTAGTTGTAATGGCTTCAGAAAGCTAACCAAAACTTACTGAAATAAAACAGTATTTGCAACCCTAATTTATTTGGAACATAGCTCACATTCATGTGCTAATCTCATCCCCACCCCTATCCCATCTATTAGTTGTCAAATGGTAAAGGGGGGGGGGTCTTCTTATCCCTTCCAAAAGCCCATAATCCATGCTAAGAATATGCATTGTGATACATTCATTTAGCAAATTCTACCTAAACTAGACCAAGAAGTAAAATAGTATTTGCCTCTGACCTTTTCCTTAAATTTCCCTTTGTTTTACTTTCAATTATTTTCATGTCATGTTGCAGCATTAAAGGAGATTGAAGAGAGAGGAATCTCGGGGATTAGTTTAGGTCTAAATGAGTTTATTTGACTTAGGAATTTTTAGCGTGTGAAGTCTACCTCTCTCAGCATATTTAGTACATGTACCACTAGCAGAAGGCTCAGAAGCAAGAGTAAGGAAAGGCGATTGAAACTCTTGTGTATACATTACAGAGAATGTGCCAAGCAGTGGGAGAAGACAGGAGCGATGGTGGTGATTATGCATTAAATATGTGACATGTATGAGAAGTCAACCTCCAGATATGGGATTCTATCCCAGGGAAAACAAATCAAAACTGGAAGCCATTGGCTCCAGGCCTGGACAATGAATAGTTCAGTGGCCTGTGGAGAGTGTTGGTGAGGGTCTGAAAGAGGAAAGAGCGTTATTAGTCTGCACGGTAGAGAGGTTGGCTACACTGACAGACTGCCATGTGGAAAGGACAACTAAAGACCTCATAGATCCAGCTGTGAAATTTACCAGGCAGAATGCAGACCATGCCAGGTTGCTTCTAAAAGCCTATGACAGCATACTATTAAAAAAAATTTATCAACCTAAAATTGCTCAGTTTTCCAGTACCATTTAAAGAAACTCTGCAGTCAGCCCTCACTTGGTTTGAAAACCAAACCCATTTATCAGTTATTTCTCCATTGCTGGGATAAAGTGCCACGATCAAAAGCAACGTGAAGAAGAAGAAGAAAACCTTTGTTTTGACTATGGTTCCAGACAGAGACTTGGTGGGGAGACTTGGTCCAGCCACAAGAACCAGAAGCAAAGACATTCCATTCCTCTCCATTACACAAAGGAGGTGGAGAGAGAACACCTGAAAGCCCACCCCAGGAGAAGTATTTCCTCCAGCAAGGCTGCACCTCCAAACATTTCCACAACCCACCCCCAAACAGCACCGCCAACCCAGGACCAGGTGTTCTAATCCAGGAGCTCATGAGGGACATTTCCTATTCAGATCACAGCAAGGTGTTTCTCTGTCTGCACTCTCTCCAGCATGTAGTATCAAAGAAATGGCTTGGAGACAAAATAAACAAATACATACATACATACATACATACATACATACATACATACATACATACATACATACAAACACATTCAGAATAATATAAGTACAAATTAAAGGGCATGATCTGAAGACATACTCGATGCAAGGCCATTCGGGAGCACATTGAGGTACGCTGGAGGACGGCTAAGAGTAAGCATTCCTTCTCAGGTGTTCTCACTAGGCAACAGAGGTTTTCAAAATCTGACAGGCATCTATAGCAATAGCACCTTCATGTACATCAAAGCCAGAAGGGCTAAAAAAGAAATACTGTGGTGGCTTCTGTGGGGAGGAGACTATTATAAATTGATACCTAAGACGTCACCCTACACACACACACACACACACACACACACACACACACACACACACACACACACGCTACCCCACCCCAAGCAAAGCTTATACAGGAATTTTATTAGCTTAGACTGATGGAAATATGCTGGAGGTAAAGCCACCATTACACTTCAATCCTCCGTGGTCAGAGGAAGGCTGAGAAGACTGCTCAACTCCGGACAGGATACATTGGAAACAAGGGCAAGAGCCATAAAGAATCTTCTCTCCAAGGAGCAGAAACTGGACAGCGAAGGGACTAGCAACACATTTAGAGTGGCTGAGTGCTGTATGCCTGCCGGCTACCTGAGGGAAAGACTAGATGCAGAGAGCCTTACATTACCTGGTGAAGGAAAGGCTCAACAGAAGCAGTATAGCCACATTGCAGGCAAAAAAAAAAAAAAAAAAAAAAAAGCCAGTCTTGCAACTGCCTAGACAAGGCTGGTCACTTGCTAGGGACTACCAAGCAACCTCAGTGCACACCACACCCACATGCAGCAAAGGATTCTTCTCAACACAGGCAGCCTGAGTTATTAGCCCACAGTCAGACCATTATATAAAGTAGTTATTCACTTAAAGCCACTAAGTTTGGCCAATTGCTTATGGTGAAATCCTTCCAAACACACACACACAAACAAACTCCCACACTATACACACTCAAACATACAGATACAATCATATACACATTCACACACAACACACACACACTAACACACACACATTCATGCACATTCACAAACACACACACATACTCATACACAACACACACTTACACACACTAACACACACATATTCACACACATTCACAAACTCACACACAAGTGCTAGGAAGACTTTAGAAGTTGTGTATTATTTGAATTGGGAGTTCTTACTTAATTTGCTTTTCGTAATTGTTTGCATTTCACAAGTTTTTAAAAATAAAATAATTTTTATGTGAATACACTTACATTTATTTTTTAAAAAAAAATAAAAGAATGGAGGTTTTTATCCTAATTGGAAAAAGGAGCAGCTGAGAGGCAACTTCATGTTGAAATTAAAAGAAATGATGTTCTCAAGACAGTCTTAAAATCAGCAATTGCTCTTGGTCTTCTGAAATAAGACGCAAGCAAGCAAGGAGTTCAGGCAGGAGCTTTCCCCGGCCCAGTAGAGAACTGTTGGGTCTCTGACTGTGAAAACAGGGAGAGAATAGGACGATTACCTTTATTTTCACTTAATTTTTGTGGTTTTTTGTTTTTTGTTTTTTGTTTTTGTTTTTGTTTTTTTTTTTGTTTTTTTTGTTTTTTTTTTTTTTTGCTTTTTGAGACAGAGGCTCGCTATGTAGCCCCGGCTGGCTTGGGAAGACAAATTGTTTTTCCTAGGTGTTACCAAGACTGAGTGGAACAAACTTATTCCACCTTCTGTATTTCCTTCACAGAAGGGAAAATATCACAAGAGTACCATCCCACAGCAACACAGTTGCACAGTATCTCATCTGTCGCTCTGTTTCGAATTAACAGAATAACCACATATGTAAGGGTATAGAAACACTAACAGTTTTGTGTTCTATCAGACTCCTGGCTCTGCCTCCTCAGGTTATTATTTGTTGTTTTGTTGTATTAGTGTGATGGTTTGTATATTCTTGGACCAGGGAGTGGCACCATTTGGAGGTGTGGCCTTGTTGGAATAAGTGTGACCTGGTTGGAGTAGGTGTGACTCTGTTGTGGGCATATGATCCTCATCCTAGTTGCCTAGAAGTCAGTCTTCCACTAGCAGCCTTTGGATGAAGATGTAGAATTTTCATCTCCTCCTGCACCATGCCTGCCTGGATGCCACCATGCTCCCACCTTGATGGTAATGGACTGAACCTCTGAATCTGTAAGCCAACCCCAATTAAATGTTGTTTTTTATAAGACTTGCCTTGGTCATGGTGTCTGTTCACAGCAGTAAAACCCTAACTAATATAATTAGTTAATGTTGTTGCTGGGATACCATGACCAAAAGCAATTTATAGGCAAAAGCATTTAAATTAGCTTACAGTTCCAAAGGAGTTCATAACGGCGGGAGAGGTAACCATGACATCAGAGGGTGAGAGCAGGAAACTGAGAGAGAGCATCTCCATTCACACACAGGAAGCAGAGAGAGCAAATTGGAAGCAAAATGAGGCTATAAACCCTCAAACCCCCTCCACCACCACCCCACATGCAGGACACACTTTCTCAGGCAAGGCTTCACATCCTAAAAGATCCATGTTTTCCCTCAATTGCACCACCAGCTGGGACCAAGTGGCCCAACATAGAGGACCATTTCCAAGTTGTCAGGAAGACCAGTGACATGCTTGAGGGACCTCCTCTCAGAAAGGCAGATGTACCTTAAGCGATGCTAAAGAAGTAAAAAGAATAATTATCTCTGTCATGCTAAAGAGGTAAAAAGAATAACTAACTATCCCTGTAATGAGATAAAACACTTTTCCTTCTTATGTAACACAGTCCCTACAAGTTTCCATGAGATTCTGTTGGATAACTTTTTCTTCTTTTCTGTACCTTCCCCCCCCCATGCTGTCCAGTGCCTAAGTATTCCTTAGGTATTTTCCTTTTAAATTCTATTAAAATTTTCCTCAAGATTCCCCTTAAGTTCATTCTTGAATGATTTTATTAATGATACCAAAAAATCTTGAGAGGAAACACCCGCATTTCTCTGTTACTCTGCCAGATGTTACCCCCTAACATTTCTGATAACAGAAGCAAGGTGTGCCCCTTCAACAAAACATCCAGGCGATGAATCCGTGTCCCACTGACTATGCTAATAAATCATCTATACCATGGAGGATGCTTTTCAATCAACTCATTTGCAAAGTGTTAAGTATAAATACCCAACCTGACTTGGAGCACTTCAAAATTTTAATTGTTACTCCATTCCCTCAAATTCTCTGCGCTCTCGTGGCCCCACCCCACCTAAAGTCATTCTGTAGCAAATGAAGACATTCTACAGCAAGTAGATTATGGATATCCCCAAAATTTACATTTCTGCTGTTGGTCTGCTAAGCGAGATGAGCTATCTTAATGACGGACGGCCAGACCCACAAGAAACTAAAGAAAGCATGCTTGCCCAAAGGAGTATCACATGCCACAGTGAGTTTCATGCTAAATGCAAGCTGATCATGTTTAGTTTCTTATTGGATTCAGGCTGTAATTATGCCTTTCACTCCTGCTGCAGGACATTCTTTATTGATGCTGAATTGTAGAAATGGTTACTTTTCCAACTGATGGCCTTGTGTTTCTGAAAAGATGTTTCACATGCAAATTAGATGCATCCAAAATCACCCGAATGCAGGATCAGAGTTTCATAGGACTTTTTACAATTTCAAACTGAGTTTGCTGCCCAGAGGAAAACATAAAACACACCAAAGCTAGGGGAAGACAGGAACATCTTTAAATAGCTTAGAAACTTCTCCCTGCCTGATGAACAGCTTTTATTAAAGAGTTTACTGTTTGTCCTCAAATTCAAATGGATGTTTCTAAAAATGGAACAAGTCAGGTGCAAAAGCGAAAGGAAAGATGATGGGGAGCTTGTAACCTCGAGGGTGTCCATATTCAAACAACAGACATAGGAAAGCAAGTCAAGAGAAATGCTATTGGCGTGATTGTTATAGCAGCAGATCAGAGTCCAAGGGAGCAGCCAAAGAGATTTCCTGTGTCCTAGGACAATATATTGAACCAAGAACATATGGATAGCAATCAAACTAGAGACACTTAACTAAGAAAAAAAGTGACCTACAGGTTGGAAATAGACTAGTGATATAGGAAGAGAAATGATCAAAACCCATGGTGCCACCAATCATTTATACGTAATTTACATAGCACCAACCTTCTTCCCAATTTGCATAAAACAGGCTTTTTCACGCATGCTCTGTAACTCTAGACTAGGTAGGGAAGTGTTTCCAGTCTCTCTGCCAACTGGCTCCTTGCATATGCTAATCTTGATGCCTCTCTTTTCTCCACACCCCTATACTTTTGCCATATACAATGATACTACTACAAGCCAGGTATCACTGTAAAGTTCTGATATAATTCAATCTTCAAAACACTTTTAATCTTAAAGTGGGCAAGGTGAAGTTTAAGCAAATGGGCCAAAGGTAGTGCTGAGATTTAGACAAAAGCATCTCTTGCTCTAAACTCCAGGAACCAACTGTCACAACACAACTTATAATAACTTAAATGTCCTAAAGGGCTAGAGAAAAATCACTGAATTATTTTTTTCATGGTCTTTAAAATGGGGTGAGAGAGAAAGAGAGACAGAGAGAGAGAGAGAGAGGGAGAGAGATTGAAATTGAGATTCCGTCCTTCCTTACCTCTTCAAGAGTAGTTTTTTAAGAATGTTGAAACCCCCTAGTAAGTTGATACCTAGGGAACAATAGAGACAGTAGCACTAAATATTCCTTGTTTATCTAGTAGGGATTCCTAAAGAGTGCCATGTTTGTATTAAGAGACCAAGATGGGGTTTTTTGCATTTCTTTTAAGTTAAGCAAAACTAGACGTCCAGACTTTTTTTGGTTAAAAAAACAAGAAGGAAAATATCTATGTTTGGGCAGTAATTACAGTTTTGTTTATATAGGGATTTTCTTTTTTTCATCCAGAGTAAATACACTGGGATGGAGAGATGGCTCATCCATTAAAAGCTAGGTTCACAAGCAAAAATGAGTATAAATAAGAGCCCACCAAAGTGATGGACATCCAAGAGATCCACTCAGAGGTCGTGTGAAGCTGTGACTCACCAGTCTGTCTGGATAGTCTTTCCATTCTCTAATAGGAATTACAGCTTACATAAAGACTGACACATACATAAAGAGTGACACGTGAGCTTTTTTTTTTTCTCAGCAAATGTTTTCCCGGGGATTTCATTTACTTCAAATTCATACTTTTTGTAGAAGAAGGAATATGAAATCTGATAATGCACCATTAGAATTAATGTTTAATTCATTTTACTTTTAAAATGCTAGTTGCTTAGTTCCCTTCCTCGAGTCAACTTTTTATAGGATTTTTAGAAACATAAAATTTTAAATATGGATTATTAATTTGCCCAAAACATTTTCATTAAGAATTTATTATTATGTCATGTACAGTTCCAGGGAGTAGAAAAAAGACCCAGAGGAGAAATTACTGGCTTACAGCAGCAGGTTCAAGGCTAACACAGAGAACAAAGACTTCTTCATTTCAGAAGCAGATGTCTTACTGCCATCTTGTCTGCATGACATTCCTATTCGTACCATTGCCTCAGTAGACCCAGACTGCCTGATGCTAAGTAAGATGCAGGCACATGGGACCTGCCATTCAAAACTTCTCCATGAAACTGTTGAGACAGAGGAATGTTGAACACAATTTCTAGACTAGGTGCCATCTGAGGTGCTTTGTGGTGTTTGTTCTACTTCTTCTGAAGCATGTAGACCCTGGGAAGCTTGCTTGCTGTTCACACTCACAAGTGGTCTCACAGGTGTCAACTGTCACCTAGAATTCAGCCCATGCTTCTCCAATAGTTTTGCCAAAGCTCTTTCCCCTCAAGACTGAATCCCTTTACAATACCTTATACAGACAGTGTTCTTCCCAAGGGATTTCAGGGGGTGCAAAGAATTCTGGGATGTGACAGCTGTTCTCGACTTCATCCTTGGCTCCATCTAGAAGCCAAAGTACTGTGAGAAATGATACCACGTGCCACATCATACCGCTGGTGTTGCTCTTCTCTTGTGCTATTCCAGAATTTGGGTTATATTTCAGAAATCGTCAGGTTTCTCCCCATCGAAGTTTTTATAGTTCTGTTCATCTTTATGTCATTAATATTGGGCTTGGTCATGTGACTTGCTTTAGTCAATAACTAAATTCTCATTGCAGATTTGACACAATTAGAAATTTGGAGTATATTCTCAGATTGGACTGGTCTTATTGGCCTCCACCATGACTATCCAAAACTGGAAGAAGATATATATATATAAATATAGCAACCACCCCTCCCAGACCTTACTACATTCTGTCAGTCAAATGTCATTATGAGCTACCGATGTTTGGGGTGTTTTGGATGTTGCAAAGCTGATGAAGTCACTATTTTAGGGTAACAATCTTTTTAACTCTTCCTCCCAATAGCATATTTATCTCAGCCATTTTAGTAAACTTTGGGTTTTCCATTGCAGCTGATACAGGTTGCTTATTAGGGCATGAAGGACCATGCTACCACACAGGCATAAGAACTCGTAAGGTTGAATGAATTCAAACCCTGGGAATCTCAGAAATTTGAGAATGGCAGGAGTGGAGCCTTTCCCTGCCTTTCTCTGCACCTACTCTGAAACTCATAACCACAAGTCCCCACCGAGAGGACCATGGGCACTCAGTCTCATAATGTAACAGCTGGAGTCCTTCTCCGTGTTAATGAGGTAACTTTAACCTTCAACCAATGACCTTCCTGGGCATTCCTTCCCCAAAAGATATATAAAGCAATGTGAACAAGCAAGGATCATCTCAAGGAATTGCTTTATTAATAACTACCACAGGAAAGGATGTTGCCTAAATGAGCAGTGTCTAAAAATCCAGAGGACGGCTTTCTCTCCTCCAGTCCTTCTGGTACTCTGACCTCATTCCTAAACTGGCATGATCCTGCTCATCCCAGGATCCATCTTCCTCTTCCCCTTCCCCTTCCCCTTCCCCTTCCCCTTCCCCTTCCTCCCTCCCCTTTCCCCTTCCCCTTACCCTTTCCCTTTCCCCTTCCTTCATGGTGTATAAATGCCCTGAGGGGAGACAAAGACCATGGAGCTCTGTTTCTGACTTCCCCTCCTAGCAGTGGTGTCTGGGTACCCAGTGAGGTTTCCAGGAACCAATGTGCATTTCCCATTTTGGACTTTGCCATGTCTCCTCCAAGCAGCATGCCAGAGGCATCCTGGCACCCCCAGAAGAGAGGCAAAACACAGTATGACAGTCACTTAGGTTATAAGCTGGCATTCTCAAATACATACTGACCTTTGTACACAAGTTACTCAAAATAAATAGGATGGATGGATGGATGGATGGATGGATGGATGGATGGATGTGTAGCTACAATAAGCACAATAATAAACTGAAGATAAAGTAGTAGTGGGCTTTTACATATGTCTTTATGGACTGTAATGAAAACTATAGCATCTATGGATGCAATGTCTCTGTTTTTGTGTGTGTGTGTGAATAATGTGCTTCAGGCATTTTAGAAACACATTTGCTGAGGGTTATTGTGTTATGGTGATCCTGAGAGGACATGTTCAATTGGCATACAGGCCTCTTTATTTAAGAAACATCTATAATACCTATTAGGTATATATAGAACCTTTCTCAGTGAAGAATTCAGGTGCTATTTTAATTCTCCTTTGGTCTTCAGAAAGATGTTAAAAAGAGAAATTCACATGTAAGTCACTACACAGTAAGGGATACTCAGGGAACATCTAGGACAATTATTTTCCTGTTTTGCTTCATTTTATCATTCTCTTCTAATCTGTTGTCTGCAGAAAAACTAGAGGAAATTCTATTTCCTTCACATAGGGATACATAGTCTAAACCTCAAGATGTGTTTTTTCCCTAAAATTCCATTAGATTTGTCTGTCTTCATATTTCAAGTTTTAAGTTCAAATGTGAGAACAAGAATACAGCTCAGTTGGTAAGTATTTGCCTAGCCTGCCTGAGAACTTCAGTATGATTCCCTACTATCGCATACAATGGGCATGGTGTTGAATGGCTGTAACCCCAGCAATTGGGATGTCATTAAAATATTTTTAAAGACTAAAAACCATGGGAGAAATATTCTTAAGATTCTTTAAAAGATTTTAAAACACTTTTCATGCTAGAGGCTCTTTTGAAGACATCAGTGGTACAATGGAAAGAACACAAGGTCAAAAGACCTCAGCTAATACCATGGCTCCACTCAAAGTTTGAGTCTTAGGCAAGGTACTTACCTATTCTAAATATCACATTTTGTCATTTGTGATATAAAGATAATGTCAGCTACATCAATATCAAAGACGTGTTGGAAACAGCATATGGTAGAATGCCAGGATTAATAAAATTGATATTTAAATGGTACCAGAAAAAATTAAAGATCAGTTTAAAAATAAAGATGGCACAAAAAGTGATGACGAACTTACTGTTACTAATACTAGATTTTGATATATACCATTGCTTAGAAAACTCTTTGAGGCTGGCTTTTAAAATTATACTGAGTCTCATTTTAAAATCTTAGAATTTTCTGTGTGAAATATCCTTGGGGAAAAGATCAGTAGAGTAAGACAAGGGACCCAACAATGACTTCACACATCAACTATCACTTAGTCTTTGACAAACATGTCAAAAAAATACATTAGACAAAAGATAGCCTTTTCAACAGATGATCCTGGGAAACATGGACCATCCTCCTGTAGAAGAATGAAGCTAGATCCCCATCTCAGTCCACAGAACGACCAATTTGTGCTTGCTTCAACAGCACATATACTAAAATTGGAATGATACAGAGAAGATTAGCATGGTCCCTGCACAAGGATGACAGAAAGACCAATTCAAAATGGCTCAAACACCTTAAGGTAAGTGACACACTGAAAATACTTGAGGGAAACATGTTAATTCAAGACACAACCATAGGCAAAGACTTTCTGAAAGGGAGTCCATTAGTGTGAGGAGTCACCCACAAAAATGGCAAATGGTATTGTATGAAAATAAAAGGGTTTTTAACCAAAAAAAAAGAAAAGAATCACTAGAGCTGAGAGAAAACTTATAGACTAGTAGATCATCTTTGCCAGCTATATATCTGACAGGAGATTAATGTCCAGAACCTACAGAAAACTCCAAAACAAAATATTCAAGTAATATAAGGGCTAATAAAGTGAAGAATTTCTTCCTTCTCAAGAAAAAATACAAATGGTAAAGAATGCCATTTTTGAAGAGGTATTCATCTTTAGCCATCATCTTCTTCTTTGAAATGTTTAGGAACAAACCTAAGTGTCCATCAAGAAATGTGTGGTTCAATAAAGGATGGTACATATACACAATAGATTTTACTCAGCCATAAAGAAAATGATATTGATTTCAGGATAATGGAGAAGTTAGAAATTGCTGTGTTATGGAGTACTACTCAGCAATTAAAAACAATGAATTTATGAAATTCCTAGGCAAATGGATGGATCTGGAGGATATCATCCTGAGTAAGGTTACCCAATCACAAAAGAACACACATGATATGCACTCACTGATAAGCGGATATTAACCCAGAAACTTAGAATATCCAAGATACAATTTGCAAAACACATGAAACTCAAGAAGAAGGAAGACCAAAGTGTGGACACTTTGCCCCTTCTTAGAATGGGGAACAAAATACCCATGGAAGGAGTTACAGAGACAAAGTTTGGAGCTGAGATGGAAGGAAGGACCATCCAGAGACTGCCCCACCAGGGTATCCATCCCATATACAACCACCAAACCCAAATACTATTGCATATGCCAGCAAGATTTTGCTGACAGTACCCTGATATAGCTCTCTCTTGTGAGGCTATGTCAGTGCCTGGCAAATACAGAAGTGGATGCTCACAGTCATCTATTGGATGGAACACAGGGCCCCTAATGAAGGAGCTAAAGAAAGTACCCAAGGACCTAAAGGGGTCTGCAACCCTATAGAAGCAACAGCAATATGAACTAACCAGTACCCCGCCCCCCACCCCACCCCCTGAGCTCGTGTCTTTAGCTGCATATGTAGCAGAGGATGGCCTAGTAGGACCACAATGGGAGGAGAGGCCCTTGGTATTGCAAAGATCATATGCCTCAGTACAGGGGAATGCCAGGGCCAGGAAGCAGGAGTGGGTGGGTTGGGGAGCAGGGCAGAGGGATGGTATAGGGGGCATTGGGGATAGCATTTGAAATGTAAATGAAGAAAATAAAAATAAAAACAGAAATTGTTGAGTTAAATACAATGAGGTAAGACAAAGGATCTCTCTCTCTCTCTCTCTCTCTCTCTCTCTCTCTCTCTGTGTGTGTGTGTGTGTGTGTGTGTATTTATACATGTGACATGAAGGTTTCAGGGCTGGGAAAGAACACTAAAGTGAAGAGAAGGGGAATAAAGGAGATTAAAAAGATACATACATATCATATATGTGAGATAGGTAGATAGGTAGATAGATAGATAGATAGATAGATAGATAGATAGATAGATAGATAGATAGATAGATAGATAGGCAGACAGATGGACCAGAGGGGGCTATGGAGGACAGTATCTGGTGGTGTACATAGGAGAGTGAATAAAGATAAATTAATATATATGCACATAAAAATATCATAGTGAAGCCATTTCTTTCCATGATAACCATGGTACCATGTCTGCCTGTATGTCTCCATGCTCCACACAATGACAATAATGAACTAAACCTCTGAACCTGTAAGCAAGCCCCAACAAAATATTTTCTTTTAGAAGAGTTCTTGTAGTTGTGATGTCTTCATGGCAATAGGAAGCCTAACTAAGACACATAGCACACTCAGTTTCTGAATAAAAACAGAAAGCACCTTCCATTTAGGAACAGAATTCAGTCCAGAGTGATATACTTCTTAGCCACAATTAGCTCTGCCTTCTCAGGGAGTAAAAGGCTGAGCAAGTTTTGATCTGTCCTGAACTCCCAGTGACATATGGTACAGCCCTAATTAATGTGGCCTGAGTCTGCCCTTTGTCAATGTGACCAACAGTGCCACATTCATCCTCTCAGGCAGCAGTTTGTCATTGTTAAATGCACAAACAACAGCTCAAGATTGCTACCGAAATTGCAAAGGTCAAAGATATGCATGTTCCTACCCTAAAGGACTCCATAATGTGTTTTCTGAGCTCTTAGTGACCCTGTACTACTTCATTTGGACCTCATTGCTCTCTACAAACCATAGCGAAACAGTCTCATTTGTCACTTTTTCAGTACTATTATTTTGTTGGAGTACCATTATTTTTAAGCATTGCTAAGCTTTATTTTCATCCTAAAGAATTTTCCTCATAGTGATTATAAATACATATTTAACTTTTGAATTTTACGTGGATGAGTGTTTAGCTTGTGTTATAGGTATGTATACTACTTGCATGCCTGGTACCCACAAAAGCCAGAAGAGGGCATCAGAGCCGTGGAAATTAGAGTTACAAATGGGTGTGAGCCAACATGTAGGTGTTGGGGATTAACCTGGGTCCTCTAGAAGAGAAGCCAGTGTTCTTGATCACTTAGCTGCCTCTCCAGCTTTTAGAATTATGTTTTAAGGACAGCAGTTCTAGGGTGTTCTGGTCATATTTTGTATTCACTCTCATAGACCTTGAGCTAGAAAAGTGACCCTGTGTAAATCAAAAGGCAAGTCATCCTATTCGCATACATTTAAGATCCACACTCAGAATTCTGTTCCTCCTGAAAGACTGGGGACTTTGGGAATACCTAAAGCAGCCTTCTACATTACAACACACACACACACACACACACACACACACACACACACACACACACACACACTTTCAAGGAGAAACCTTTGTGGCAATGAGCCACCAACAAGCTTCTAAAAGCTATGGCCTTATTTAATAGAGCATTATGACTTTCTTGTATTTAAAAACCAGCACTCACAGCTGTCTATTGGATGAGATCAGTGGATATACATAGCAAGAAAAAGAAGAAAAATAATTCTGTATCTAACCACAAAAGTAATTTTTTACTTTTGTGGAGCAGTAATACAACAAGGACACAGCCCAATGCCTGTAGATAACATTTCATTATGGAGATGAAAGTATAAATAGTCCATGGCTTTTCTTTTTAAAGCCTCAGTATCAAGCAGAGGTGGTATTAAGTGCTTTTTACATGCAGTCTCCAATTCCCAGTACTACAGAGCTGGAGGCATCCTAGGCCTCTGTTCACAGAGGAGTGTCTGGAGTGTCACATTGCCGGTGTGCTGCAGGAGTAGAACTCTACCCTACAACTGCAAAATGTGTCCTCTTTTTGAACATGGTAGCATGAGGTCACATATGGCCAGCAACAAATAGGTCATAGCATAACAGTTTACAAGCTTTTTCTAATGTCATCAAAGCTCTACAAACCCCAGTGGACATCACTGAACAGAAGTAGAGCAGTGGGCATTACCAACCCTGATGCTAACAGAAGATAAACAAGGTATGCCAGTTGCAGTATGCACTTAAATGGTCTAACCATATCACAAGATACTTGAGGCAGGCTAAGAGATATTGTGTTTGGTAGCAAGACTCTCCAAAACTAAATTTAACTAAAATATTAATATATATTCACGTGTTCATACATATACGTGCATGCTTTCATGTACATGTTCATATGCATGGATTGGATAATATTTAATAAAATACTTGAAAATCAAATAGAGGCATATATCAAAAAGATCATCCATGATGATCAAGTTGGTCTTATTCCAGAGACGTGAGGGGTGGTTCAACACCTATGAGTCAGTAAATGTGTCTAACCACATAAATAGGATTAAAGACAAAAATCACAAGATTATCTCAATAGGTGAAGGAAAAGCCTTTGACAAAATCCAACATAGCTTCATGATAAAAAGTTCTTGAGAGAGTAGAACTAGAAAGAACATCCCTCAGCATTATAGAGGCTATACATGACAAAGCCACAGCCAACATCATCCAAAACGGAGAACTGGAAACAAACCGGTTAAAATTAGGAATGAAACAGGGCTTTCCCCTCCCCTACCCCCGACACCTTCTTTCCAATGTGGTGTTCAAAGTACAAGTGAAACAATGGGGGGGAAAAGTTTAAAGGGAAACAAGTAGAAAAATAAAATATGTATATTAGAAATCCCAGAAATTATACCAGGTAACTTGTAGAAATCATCTGCAATTTCAACAAAATGGCAGGATACAAAAATCTACTTACAAAATTCAGTAGCTTTCTACAAACCAACAACAAACATGCTAAGAAAGAGATCACTGCCACATTCTTATTCACAATATCCCCTTAAAAAATGAAATATTTAGGAATAAAATTAACCACAGAGATGAAAGACCTCTAATGTGAAAACTTAAAATTTTGGAAGAAAGAGATTGATGAAGATACTGGAAAATGGGAAGATCTCCTATGCTAATGGATAGCAGAATTAATACTGTGAATGTCATCATCCTATCAAAATCTTTATAGACCCAGAACAATTCCAACAAAATACCTAAAAGAAGAATAGAATATTTCAAATTTCTTTTCTTTTTTAAAATTTCTCTGAGAGTTTTAAGAAATTTTGATCATATTCACACTGCCCCCATGAGCACCCTTAGAGTAGACTTAACCCTGTTTCCTACCCACCTAATTATGTCCTGTTTTTAGAAAGGCATCATTAAAGACAAATTTGTGCTGCTCAAATATTCTTAGATGTGTGCCTTCCACTAGAGAATGGTTGATTTAGCTGGGGCTAAAATCTTTTAAAAACCAATCCCCCCCCATAGTTAATAATTAATAAATCTCTGAAGCTTGAGAGGGGAATTGTGTGTAATTCTTATCTCCATGCTTGGTGTTGGCCTGTCTTACATTTGCACAAGTTTTATCTGCACTGTCACATCTGCTGTGAGTTAACGTGTGAACCTTCCCTGCTGTGTCCAGATGAAAATGTTTCTGTGTAGTCATCCAGCACTTTGGCTCTTACTTGCTTTCCAGTTCCTCTTCTTCAATAGTCCCTGCACCTTGGGAGGAGTAAACGCAGTATATATGCTCCATTTAGGGTGGAGCATTCTGCAGTCTCTTCTTCTCTGTACCTTGGACAGTTGAGGGTCACTGTGTAATCACTAATATTGAAAATAGAACCATTTCAGTTGAGAATTGAAGGGTACTATGATCTATGTATATTATAATAGGTCATTCTCTGTCAGTTTAAACTATATACATTTATGAAAATAGTGGTAGCTTCTCCCCTAGGGCCTATGTCCTGTCTATCCATACTTTCTTGGCCCAATAATGGTTCCGTTTACAAGTTTTGTCTTGAAGAACAAGACTTAAATGCAATAAGAAAGTTGTTGATTACTCCCATGATATTCATGCCACTATTACATCTGGTCACCATGTCTTGTCAGACCAATCATGGTTCACAACTGGGTATACTGATACTTATTTTTCTTCTCTAGTAACTTGCATAGTGCTATCCAGTACTATGAAATCTAGGCAGCAAGTATGAAGGGTCCATGTGAGTACCAGCTTGTTGTTATCATGTACTGTGACTATCTTTAGCAATAGGTTTTATATTCAAGTTCTGGATGGTGATCAAGAGCAACGGCAATAATTTACAGTGATTGGAGGAGTACAGGAATTCACTAACCAGCAATTCTAAAAGAAGAAACCCATCCTGTGGTGTGGGCTTCTTTTTTTTTTTTCAGTTTTTATTAGGTATTTAGCTCATTTACATTTCCAATACTATACCAAAAGTCCCCCATAGCCACCCACCCACACTCCCCTGCCCACCCACTCCCCCTTTTTGGCCCTGGTGTTCCCCTGTACTGGGGCATATAAAGTTTGCAAGTCCAATGGGCCTCTCTTTCCAGTGATGGCCGACTAGGCCATCTTTTGATACATATGCAGCTAGAGTCAAGAGCTCCGGGGTACTGGTTAGTTCATAATGTTGTTCCACCTATAGGGTTGCAGATCCCTTTAGCTCCTTGTCTACTTTCTCTAGCTCCTCCATTGGGAGCCCTATAATCCATCCATTAGCTGACTGTGAGCATCCACTTCTGTGTTTGCTAGGCCCCGGCATAGTCTCACAAGAGACAGCTACATCTGGGTTCTTTCAATAAAATCTTGCTAGTGTATGCAATGGTGTCAGCGTTTGGATGCTGATTATGGGGTGGATCCCTGGATATGGCAGTCTCTACATGGTCCATCCTTTCATCTCAGCTCCAAACTTTGTCTCTGTAACTCCTTCCATGGGTGTTTTGTTCCCAAATCTAAGGAGGGGCATAGTGTCCACACTTCAGTCTTCATTCTTCTTGAGTTTCATGTGTTTAGCAAATTATATCTTATATCTTGGGTATCCTAGGTTTGGGGCTAATATCCACTTATCAGTGAGTACATATTGTGTGAGTTTCTTTGTGAATGTGTTACCTCACTCAGGATGATGCCCTCCAGGTCCATCCATTTGGCTAGGAATTTCATAAATTCATTCTTTTTAATAGCTGAGTAGTACTCCATTGTGTAGATGTACCACATTTTCTGTATCCATTCCTCTGTTGAGGGGCATCTAGGTTCTTTCCAGCTTCTGGCTATTATAAATAAGGCTGCTATGAACATAGTGGATCATGTGTCCTTCTTACCAGTTGGGGCATCTTCTGGAGATATGCCCAGGAGAGGTATAGCTGGATCCTCTGGTAGTACTATGTCCAGTTTTCTGAGGAACCGCCAGACTGATTTCCAGAGTGGTTGTACAAGCCTGCACTCCCACCAACAATGGAGGAGTGTTCCTCTTTCTCCACATCCACGCCAGCATCTGCTGTCACCTGAATTTTTGATCTTAGCCATTCTGACTGGTGTGAGGTGGAATCTCAGGGTTGTTTTGATTTGCATTTCCCTGATGATTAAGGATGTTGAACATTTTTTCAGGTGCTTCTCTGCCATTCGGTATTCCTCAGGTGAGAATTCTTTGTTCAGTTCTGAGCCCCATTTTTTAATGGGGTTATTTGATTTTCTGAAGTCCACCTTCTTGAGTTCTTTATATATGTTGGATATTAGTCCCCTATCTGATTTAGGATAGGTAAAGATCCTTTCCCAATCTGTTGGTGGTCTTTTTGTCTTATTGACGGTGTCTTTTGCCTTGCAGAAACTTTGGAGTTTCATTAGGTCCCATTTGTCAATTCTCAATCTTACAGCACAAGCCATTGCTGTTCTGTTCAGGAATTTTTCCCCTGTGCCCATATCTTCAAGGCTTTTCCCCACTTTCTCCTCTATAAGTTTCAGTGTCTCTGGTTTTATGTGAAGTTCCTTGATCCACTTAGATTTGACATTAGTACAAGGAGATAAGTATGGATCGATTCGCATTCTTCTACACGATAACAACCAGTTGTGCCAGCACCAATTGTTGAAAATGCTGTCTTTCTTCCACTGGATGGTTTTAGCTCCCTTGTCGAAGATCAAGTGACCATAGGTGTGTGGGTTCATTTCTGGGTCTTCAATTCTATTCCATTGGTCTACTTGTCTGTCTCTATACCAGTACCATGCAGTTTTTATCACAATTGCTCTGTAGTAAAGCTTTAGGTCTGGCATGGTGATTCCGCCAGAAGTTCTTTTATCCTTGAGAAGACTTTTTGCTATCCTAGGTTTTTTGTTATTCCAGACAAATTTGCAAATTGCTCCTTCCAATTCGTTGAAGAATTGAGTTGGAATTTTGATGGGGATTGCATTGAATCTGTAGATTGCTTTTGGCAAGATAGCCATTTTTACAATGTTGATCCTGCCAATCCATGAGCATGGGAGATCTTTCCATCTTCTGAGATCTTCCTTAATTTCTTTCTTCAGAGATTTGAAGTTTTTATCACACAGATCTTTCACTTCCTTAGTTAGAGTCATTCCAAGATATTTTATATTATTTGTGACTATTGAGAAGGGTGTTGTTTCCCTAATTTCTTTCTCAGCCTGTTTATTCTTTGTATAGAGAAAGGCCATTGACTTGTTTAGTTTATTTTATATCCAGCTACTTCACCGAAGCTGTTTATCAGGTTTAGGAGTTCTCTGGTAGAATTTTTAGGGTCACTTATATATACTATCATATCATCTGCAAAAAGTGATATTTTGACTTCCTCTTTTCCAATTTGTATCCCCTTGATCTCCTTTTGTTGTCGAATTGCTCTGGCTAATACTTCAAGTACTATGTTGAAAAGGTAGGGAGAAAGTGGGCAGCCTTGTCTAGTCCCTGATTTTAGTGGGATTGCTTCCAGCTTCTCTCCATTTACTTTGATGTTGGCTACTGGTTTGCTGTAGATTGCTTTTATCATGTTTAGGTATGGGCCTTGAATTCCTGATCTTTCAGGAACTTTTATCATGAATGGGTGTTGGATCTTGTCAAATGCTTTTTCTGCATCTAACGAGATGATCATGTGGTTTTTGTCTTTGAGTTTGTTTATATAATGGATTACATTGATGGATTTTCGTATATTAAACCATCCCTGCATCCCTGGAATAAAACCTACTTGGTCAGGATGGATGATTGCTTTAATGTGTTCTTGGATTCGGTTAGCGAGAATTTTATTGAGGATTTTTGCATCGATATTCATAAGAGAAATTGGTCTGAAGTTCTCTATCTTTGTTGGGTCTTTCTGTGGTTTAGGTATCAGAGTAATAGTGGCTTCATAAAATGAGTTGGGTAGAGTACCTTCTACTTCTATTTTGTGAAATAGTTTGTGCAGAACTGGAATTAGATCTTCTTTGAAGGTCTGATAGAACTCTGCACTAAACCCATCTGGTCCTGGGCTTTTTTTGGTTGGGAGACTATTAATAACTGCTTCTATTTCTTTAGGTGATATGGGACTGTTTAGATGATCAACTTGATCCTGATTCAACTTTGGTACCTGGTATCTGTCCAGAAATTTGTCCATTTCGTTCAGGTTTTCCAGTTTTGTTGAGTATAACCTTTTGTAGAAGGATCTGATGGTGTTTTGGATTTCTTCAGGATCTGTTGTTATGTCTCCCTTTTCATTTCTGATTTTGTTAATTAGGATTTTGTCCCTGTGCCCTTTAGTGAGTCTAGCTAAGGGTTTATCTATCTTGTTGATTTTCTCAAAGAACCAACTCCTCGTTTGGTTAATTCTTTGAATAGTTCTTCTTGTTTCCACTTGGTTGATTTCACCCCTGAGTTTGATTATTTCCTGCCATCTACTCCTCTTGGTGAATTTGCTTCCTTTTTTTCTAGGGCTTTTAGATGTGTTGTCAAGCTGCTAGTATGGGCTGTCTCCCGTTATTTCTTGGAGGCACTCAGAGCTATGAGTTTCCCTCTTAGAAATGCTTTCATTGTGTCCCATAGGTTTGGGTACGTTGTGGCTTCATTTTCATTAAACTCTAAAAAGTCTTTAATTTCTTTCTTTATTCCTTCCTTGACCAAGGTATCATTGAGAAGAGTGTTATTCAGTTTAAACGTGAATGTTGGCTTTCCACTATTTATGTTGTTATTGAAGATCGGTCTTAGGCCATGGTGGTCTGATAGGATACATGGGACAATTTCTATATTTTTGTATCTATTGAGGCCTGTTTTGTGACCAATTATATGGTCAATTTTGGAGAAGGTCCCGTGAGGTGCTGAGAAGAAGGTATATCCTTTTGTTTTAGGATAAAATGTTCTGTAGATATCTGTCAGGTCCATTTGTTTCATAACTTCTGTTAGTTTCACTGTGTCCCTGTTTAGTTTCTGTTTCCACGATCTGTCCTTTGAAGAAAGTGGTGTGTTGAAGTCTCCCACTATTATTGTGTGAGGTGCAATGTATGCTTTGAGCTTTACTAAAGTGTCTCTAATGAATGTGGCTGCCCTTGCATTTGGTGCGTAGATATTCAGAATTGAGAGTTCCTCTTGGAGGATTTTACCTTTGATGAGTATTAAGTGTCCCTCCTTGTCTTTTTTGATAACTTTGGGTTGGAAGTCGATTTTATCCGATATTAAAATGGCTACTCCAGCTTGTTTCTTCAGTCCATTTGCTTGGAAAATTGTTTTCCAGCCTTTCACTCTGAGGTAGTGTCTGTCTTTTTCCCTGAGATGGGTTTCCTGTAAGCAGCAGAATGTTGGGTCCTGTTTGTGTAGCCAGTCTGTAAGTCTATGTCTTTTTATTGGGGAATTGAGTCCATTGATATTAAGGGATATTAAGGAAAAGTAATTGTTGCTTCCTTTTATTTTTGTTGTTAGAGTTGGCATTCTGTTCTTGTGGCTGTCTTCTTTTTGGTTTGTTGAATGATTACTTTTGTGGTTGTTCTAGGGCGTGATTTCCGTCCTTGTATTGCTTCTTTTCTGTTATTATCCTTTGAAGTGCTGGATTCGTGGAAAGATATTGTGTAAATTTGTTTTTGTCGTGGAATACTTTGGTTTCTCCATCTATGGTAATTGAGAGTTTGGCCGGGTATAGTAGCCTGGGCTGGCATTTGTGTTCTCTTAGTGTCTGTATAACATCTGTCCAGGCTCTTCTGGCTTTCATAGTCTCTGGTGAAAAGACTGGTGTAATTCTGATAGGCCTTCCTTTATATGTTACTTGACCTTTCTCCCTTACTGCTTTTAATATTCTATCTTTATTTAGTGCATTTGTTGTTCTGATTATTATGTGTCGGGAGGAATTTCTTTTCTGGTCCAGTTTATTTGGAGTTCTGTAGGCTTCTTGTATGACCATGGGCATCTCTTTTTTTATGTTTGGGAAGTTTTCTTCTATTATTTTGTTGAACATATTAGCTGGCCCTTTAAGTTGAAAATCTTCATTCTCATCAATTCCTATTATCCGTAGGTTTGGTCTTCTCATTGTGTCCTGCATTACCTGGATGTTTTGAGTTAGGATCCTTTTGCATTTTGTATTTTCTTTGACTGTTGTGTCGATGTTCTCTATGGAATCTTCTGCACCTGAGATTCTCTCTTCCATTTCTTGTATTCTGTTGCTGATGCTCGCATCTATGGTTCCAGATCTCTTTCCTAGGGTTTCTATCTCCAGCGTTGCCTCGCTTTGGGTTTTCTTTATTGTGTCTACTTCCCCTTTTAGTTCTAATATGGTTTTGTTCATTTCCATCACCTGTTTGGATGTGTTTTCCTGTTTTTCTTTAATGATTTCTACCTGTTTGGCTGTGTTTTCCTGCTTTTCTGTAAGGGCCTGTAACTCTTTAGCAGTGCTCTCCTGTAATTCTTTAAGTGACTTATGAAAGTCCTTCTTGATGTCCTCTATCATCATCATGAGAAATGTTTTTAAATCTGGGTCTAGATTTTCGGTTGTGTTGGGGTGCCCAGGACTAGGTGGGGTGGGAGTGCTGCGTTCTGATGATGGTGACTGGTCTTGATTTCTGTTAGTAGGATTCTTACGTTTGCCTTTCGCCATCTGGTAATCTCTGAAGCTAGCTGTTTTAGTTGTCACTGTTAAGAGCTTGTTCTTCAGGTGACTCTGTTAGCCTCTATAAGCAGACCTGGAGGGTAGCTCTCTCCTTAGTTTCAGTGGGCAGAGTATTCTCTGCAGGCAAGCTCTCTTCTTGCAGGGCAGGTACCCAGATATCTGGTGTTCGAACCAGACTCCTGGCAGAAGTTGTGTTCCACTCACTAGAGGTCTTAGGGTCTCGTGTGGAATCCTGTGTGGGCCCTTGCGGGTGTCAGGCGACTCCACTGGCAAGGTAGCCCGGGGCTCGAGTGGAGTGGAAGGGGTTTGTGCCCCAGATCAAGCCCCGGTAGCCTGCTCCCCTATGTACCGCAGTCTCAGGTTCCACGCGATTGGATTGGGGCAGGCGCTGTGTTCCACTCACCAGAGGTCTTAGGATCCCGTGGGGAGTCCCATGTGGGCCCTTGCGGGTGTTGGGCAAGACTCTGCTGGCAAGGTAGCCCGGGGCTCGAGCTGAGCGGAAGGGACTTGTGCCCCAGATCAGGCCTGGGTAGCCTGCTTCCCTATGTACCGCAGTCTCAGGTTCCGCGCGATTGGATTGGGGCAGGCGCTGTGTTCCGCTCACCAGAGGTCTTAGGATCCCATGGGGAGTCCCGTGTGGGCCCTTGCGGGTGTTGGGCAAGATTCTGCTGGCAAGGTAGCTTGGAGCTCCGGTGTGGGCTTCTTATTTGTTAGTTTCTAGTATGTAGTAGGGGCATGATTACCCCTACTGTATATATGGAATCTTTTTCCATAGTAAATATCTATATGACTTCTTCAAACAGTATTTTGTGCTATTTTCCCTTACTATATCCCCTCCTCTACCTTACTTTCTCTACTCTTCAAACCAAAAGTCCTTAACCCTTTCCATTCCATTATTCCCTTTGACCTTTTATACCAGTGCATTAAGTCTCCCCTTCCGTTTTCTGCCAATAGCAATTAAAACATTCTCAGATGTTGCCCAGTGCAAAAATCACTCTTGTTCAAAATATGTTAGAAACTCGGTATGGTGGCCCACACATAAAATGCAAGTACTGGGGACTCTAAAGCTGGAAGATTGCAAAGTCAAGTTCTCTCTCTCTCTCTCTCTCTCTCTCTCTCTCTATCTATCTATCTATCACACACACACACACACACACACACACACACACACAAAACAAAAAACAGAAAAATCTCCTCACTTAAAAAAAGAGAAAGAGATGTCATTTTCACAGTGACAACAAGTCCATTAGAATATGCACTGCGGAGACTAGTCTGCGCAGGTGAGAGTGTGGACTACATAGGTTAACAGCTTCTGGGACAGGCAGAAGCCAAAGAGCTTCTGAGGCAGACCCCATTTCGGGCTCCAGACATATGGGAACCTTCCTTGACAGAAGAGAGGTGTCCTCCCCAACAGGGAGGGTTTTGCCGGAGCACCTGGGGTTGCCATCTTGGTTCCCGAATCCCGCCGAGACTAGTCTGTGCAGTGTGGACTACAGAAGCTAACAGCTTCTGGGACAGGCTCTATTTTGGGCCTTCATCTTCTGCCAGGAGGCAGGTCCAATCGACAGATATCTGTGCACCTTCTCTGCAAGAGGAAAGCTTGCCTGCAGAGAGTGTTCTAACCACTGAAACGCAGGAGAAATCTAGTCTCCTAGGTCTGCTGATAGAGGCTAACAGACTCACGAGAGGAACAAGCTCTAACCATAGACAACTATAACAACTAACTCCAGAGATTACTAGATAGAGAAAGGCAAACATAAGAATGTTAAAAACAAAAACCAAGACCACTCACCATCATCAGAACACAGCACTCCCACCTCAGCCAGTTCTGGGCACCCCAACACACCCGAAAAGCTAGACCCGGATTTAAAAGCATATCTCATGATGATGGTAGAGGACATCAAGAAGAACTTTAAAAACTCACTTAAAGAAATACAGGAGAACACTGCTAAAGAGTTACAAGTCCTTAAAGAAAAAATAGGAAAACACATACAAACAGGGGATGAAAATGAACAAAACCATACTAGACCTAAAAAAGGAAGTAGACACAATAAAGAAAACCCAAATGAAGCAACGCTGGAGATAGAAACCCTAGAAAAAAAATCTGGAACCATAGATGCAAGCACAGCAACAGAATACAAGAGATGGAAGAAAGAATCTCAGGGGCAGGAGATTCCATAGAGAACATCCGCACAACAGTCAAACAAAATACAAAATGCAAAAATATCCTAACTCAAAACATCCAGGAAACCCAGGACACAATGAGAAGATCAAACCTACAGATAATAGGAGTAGATGAGAATGAAGATTTTCAATTCAAAGGGCCAGCAAATGTCTTCAACAAAATTATAGAAGAAAACTTCCCAAACATAAAGAAAGAGATGCCCATGAACATACAAGAAGCCTATAGAACTCCAAATAGACTGGACCAGAAAAGAAATTCCTCCTGACACATAATAATCAGAGCAACAAATGCACTAAATAAAGATAGAATATTAAAAGCAGTAAGGGAAAAAGGTCAAGTAACATATAAAGGCAGGTCTATCAGAATTACACCACATTTTTCACCAGAGATTATGAAAGCCAGAAGATCCTGGACAGATGTTATACAGACACTAAGAGAACACAAATGCCAGCCCAGGCTACTATACCCAGCCAAACTTTAAATTACCATATATGGAGAAACCAAAGTATTTCATGACAAAACCAAATTCACACATTATCTTTCCACGAATCCAGCCCTTCAAAGGATAATAACAGAAAAAAAAAAAAAACAATACAAGGACAAAAAACACGTCCTCAAAAAGCAAGAAAGTAATCCTTCAACAAACCTAAAAGAAGATAGTCACAAGACAGAATGCCAATTATAACAACAAAAATAATAGGAAGCAACAATTACTTTTCCATAATATCCCTTAAAATCAATGGACTCAATTCCCCAATAAAAAGACATAGACTCACAGACTGGCTACACAAACAGGACCCAACATTTTGCTTCTTACAGGAAACCCATATCAGGGAAAAGACAGACATTACCTCAGAATGAAAGGCTGGAAAACAATTTTCCAAGCAAATGGTCTGAAGAAACAAGCTGGAGTGGCCATTCTAATATCTAATAAAATCGACTTCCAACCCAAAGTTATCAAAAAAGACAAGGAAGGGCACTTCATACTCATTAAAGGTAAAATCTTCCAAGAGGAACACTCAATTCTGAATATCTATGCTCCAAATGCAAGGGCAGCCACATTCATTAAAGAAACTTTAGTAAAGCTCAAAGCGCACATTGCACCTCACACAATAATAGAGGGAGACTTCAACACACCACTTTCACCAATGGACAGATCATGGAAACAGAAACTAAACAGGGACACAGTGAAACTAACAGAAGTTATGAAACAAAAGGATTTAACAGACATTTACAGTACATTTTATCCTAAAACAAAAGGATATACCTTCTTCTCAGCACCTCATGGTACCTTCTTCAAAATTGACCATATAATTGGTCACAAAACAGGCCTCAACAGATATAAAATATTGAAATTGTTCCATGCATCCTATCAGATCACCGTGGACTAAGGCTGATCTTCAATAACAACATAAATAATAGAAAGCCAACATTCATGTGGAAATGGAACACTCTTCTCAATGATACCTCGGTCAAGGGAGGAATAAAGAAAGAAATAAAAGACTGTTTAAAGTTTAATGAAAATGAAGCCACAACATACCCAAGCTTATGGGACACAATGAAGGCAGTCCTAAGTGGAAAACTCATAGCCCTGAGTGGCTCCAAAAAGAAACTAGAGAGAGCACACACTAGCAGCTTGACAACATACCTAAAAGCTCTAGAACAAAAGGAAGCAAATTCACCCAAGAGGAGTAGACTGCAGGAAATAATCAAACTCAGGGGCAAAATCAACCAAATGGAAACAAGAAGAACTATTCAAATAATCAACCAATCGAGGAGCTGGTTCTTTGAGAAAATCAACAAGATAGATAAGCCCTTAGCCAGACTCACTAGAGGGCACAGGGACAGCATCCTAATTAACAAAATCAGAAATGAAAAGGGAGACATAACAACAGATGCTGAAGAAATCCAAAACACAATCAGATCCTGCTACAAAAGGTTATACTCAACAAAACTGGAAAACCTGAATGAAATGGACAAATTTCTAGACAGATACCAGGTACCAAAGTTAAATCAGAATCATGTTAATGATCTAAACAGTCCTATATCCCCTAAGAAATAGAAGCAGTCATTAATAGTCTCCCAACCAAAAAAAGCCCAGGACCAGATGGGTTTAGTGCAGACTTCTATCAGACCTTCAAAGAAGATCTACTTACAACTCTCCTCAAACTATTCCACAAAATAGAAACAGAAGGTATTCTACCCATTTCATTCTATGAAGCCACAATTACTCTGATACCTAAACCACAGAAAGATCCAAGAAAGATAGAGAACTTCAGACCAATTTCCCTTATGAACATCAGTGCAAAAATACTCAATAAAATACTAACTAACCAAATCCAAGAACACATCCAAACAATCATCCATCCTGACCAAGTAGGTTTTATTCAAGGGATGCAGGGATGGATTAATATACGGAAATCCATCAATGTAATCCAGTATATAAACAAACTCAAAGACAAAAACCACATGTTCATCTCGTTAGATGTGGAGAAAGCATTTGACAAAATCCAACACCCATTTATGATAAAAGTCTTGGAAAGATCAGGAATTCAAGGAACATACCTAAACATGATAAAAGCAATCTACAGCAAACCAGTAGCCAACATCAAAGTAAATTGTGAGAAACTGGAAGCATTCCCACTAAAATCAGGGACTAGACAAGGCTGCCCACTTTCTCCATACCTATTCAACATTGTACTTGAAGCCCTAGCCAGAGCAATTCAACAATAAAAGGAGATCAAGGGGATACAAATTGGAAAGGAAGAAGTCAAAATACCACTTTTTGCAGATGATATGATAGTATATATAAGTAACCCTAAAAATTTCACTAGAGAACTCCTAAACCTTATAAACAGCTTTGGTGAAGTAGCTGGATATAAAATTAACTCAAACAAGTCAATGGCCTTTCTGTACACAAAGAATAAACAGGCTGAGAAAGAAATTAGGGAAACAACACCCTTCACAATAGTCACAAATAATATAAAATACCTTGGTGTGACTCTAACTAAGAAAGTAAAAGATTTGTATGATAAGAACTTCAAGTCTCTGAAGAAAGAAATTAAAGAAGAGCTCAGAAGATAGAAAGACCTCCCATGCTCATGGATTGGCAGGATCAATATAGCAAAAATGCCTATTTTGCCAAAAGCAATCTACTGATTCAATGCAATCCCCATCAAAATTCCAACTCAATTCTTCAAAAATTAGGAGAGCAATCTGCAAATTCATCTGGAATAACAAAAAACCTAGGATAGCAAAAACTCTTCTCAAGGATAGAAGAACCTCTGGTGGAATCACCATGCCTGACCTAAAGCTGTACTACAGAGCAATTGTGATTAAAAACTGCATGGTGCTGGTATAGCGACAGACAAGTAGAACAATGGAATAGAATTGAAGACCCAGAAATGAACCCACACACCTATGGTCACTTGATCTTTGACAAGGGAGCAAAAACCATCCAGTGGAAAAAAGACAGCATTTTCAACAAATGGTGCTGGCACAACTGGTGGTTATCATATAGAAGAATGCGAATTGATCCATTCCTATCTCCTTGTACTAAGGTCAAATCTAAGTGAATCAAGGAACTCCACATAAAACCAGAGACACTGAAACTTATAGAGGAGAAAGTGGGGAAAATCCTCGAAGATATGGGCACAGGGGAAAAATTCCAGAATAGAACAGAAATGGTTTGTGCTGTATGATTGAGAATCGACAAATGGGACCTCATAAAATTACAAAGCTGTCTAAGAAGCACCTGAAAAAAATGTTCAGCATCCTTAATCATCAGGGAAATGCAAATCAAAACAACTCTGAGATTCCACCTCACACCAGTCAGAATGGCTAAGATCAAAAATTCAGGTGACAGCAGATGCTGGCAAGGATGTGGAGAAAGAGGAACACTCCTCCATTGTTGGTGGGATTGCAAGCTTGTACAACCACTGTGGAAATCAGTCTGGCGGTTCCTCAGAAAAGTGGACATAGTACTTCCGGAGGATCCCGCAATACCTCTCCTGGGCATATATCCAGAAGATGTCCCAACCGGCAAGAAGGACACATACTCCACTATGTTCATAGCAGCATTATTTATAATAGCCAGAAGCTGGAAAGAACCCAGATGCCCCTCAACAGAGGAATGGATACAGAAAATATGGTACATTTACACAATGGACTACTACTCAGCTATTAAAAAGAATGAATTTATGTAATTCCTAGGCAAATGGATGGACCTGGAGGGAATCATCCTGAGTGAGGTAACCCAATCACAAAAGAACTCACATTATATGTACTCACTGATAAGTGGATATTAGCCCAGAAAGTTAGAATATCCAAGATACAAGATACAATTTGCAAAACACATGAAACTCAACAACGAAGACCAAAATGTGGACACTTTGCCCCTTCTTGGAATTCAGAACAAAACACCCATCGAAGGAGTTACAGAGACAAAGTTTGGAACTGAGACGAAAGGATTGACCATCTAGAAACTCCCATACCCGAGGATCCATCCCATAATCAGCCTCCAAACACTGACACCATTGCATACACTAGCAAGATTTTGCTGAAAGGACCCTGATATAGCTGTCTCTTGTGAGGCTATGCCGGGGCCTAGCACACACAGAAGTGAATGCTCACAGTCAGCTATTGGATGGATCACAGGGTCCCCAATGAGGAACTAGAGAAAGTACCCAAGGAGCTGGATTGATCTGCAACCCTGTAGGTGGAACAACAATATTAACTAACCAGTACCCCCGGAGCTCGTGTCTAGCTGCATATGTATCAGAAGATGGCCTAGTCAGCCATCAGTGAAAAGAGAGGCCCATTGGTCTTGCAAACTTTATATGCCTCAGTACAGGGGATTGCCAGGGCCAAGAAGTGGGAGTCAGTGGGTAGGGGAGTGGGGGTGGGTATGGGGGACTTTTGGGATAGCATTGGAAATGTAAATGAAGAAAATACCTAATTTTAAAAAAAGAGCGAAAGAAGAAACAAGTAACAAAAGGGAGAAAGATAGAAGACATTATATAGAAAAATATTTAAATATAATTTGTATATGTGCCTGGGTGTGTGTTCGTGTGTGTGTGTGTGTGTGTGTGTGTGTGTGTGTGTTTTACAGGTCAGACTTCACTCTCAGGAGTTATTCCTCAGGAGCTGTCTGCCTTGGTCTTTGTTGTTTTGTTTTGAGAATAGATCTCTAACTGAACATGTGGCTCACTCTCAGATTAGGATAGATTGGCTAAATAGTGAGTACCAGAAATCTGCCTGTCTACACCTCCTTAGCATTGGGATTAGAGGCACATGCCATCACACTAAGCTTGCTATGTGACTGGTGAGATTCACTCTAAAGTGTTAATGCTTATGTGGCAAGCACTTTACCAACTTAGCTCTCTCCATAACCCCAGCATTTAAAGTGTGCACTCTGTGTGTGCACATGTGTGCACATGTGCATGTGTGTATATGTATGTGTATATGTATATTTTATGTACAACATGTAGTTTATGCATGTGTGTGTGGGTTTCTATGACCTCGCACAAGAAATGTCATGCTAGTACTATGCCACTGAACAAACCTTAATCATGATTTTAATATTAAATATGCAAAGTGAAATAAATATTAACTCTTTTCAGGAAATAGGTTAATATTTTAATTAAAATTTTATTTTTATTGGAGGTATTAAATGCTATCCTAAGTAAAAACATCTATAAACAGAAATGTAGTATATGACCTAAATCTATTTTTTTCTGTACATATATACACAAAACAATACAACTTTTAAAATATCAAGGTATCAAAGTGGTTGTCAGCCTGGGGTAGGATACAGGTCATGTTAGCCTTTATTTTAGAATATTTCTGGTCTTTCTATATTTACTAACAAATGCTTCTTTTGTAGCATATGATGAAAGTTTCAAAATCCTAGAAATCTGTCTACTTTAAAAATCTTCACTAAGAAAAAGAGACTGTTGGTTCTGACTTTGGATCTGTTCAAAGGGAAGAATCTAAATGACAAGTTTAAACTATTGACTGGCAATGTTTTCAAAAGTCAGTTGGTTAGGTTAGCATACAAAGGGATGGGTTTCATTATGGCATTTTTATAATTGTGTTCCTATTAGTCCTCCTCCTGTATTCTCCCTTCTGCCAGCCCTTTTCCTCTTCTCACTTACTGATCCCCTTCAGGGCACATGAATCTTATTACCAGCCAAGCTGTCCATCACCAAATGAGACCGTGTAATGCATGCACATGGTATAATTTTATTTAGCAGATCATTAATCTTAATTGCATGTACCTATGTGGTCTGAAGACCTCTGAGCTGAAAAGGTACAACAAAACTCTTTCCTGGAACAGCAGCATCTATGCATGACATGGTATAAGGAAATAAATAATTCATTTAGAGAATTCTTCTACATCCTCGGCTTCAAGGAGCAAGTTTCCTCCTAACCAATAAATAAAAACAGGTTATAAATCTACTCTAAAATTGTGTCGATCCCATGGGAAACAGGCCCACCATGGAGAAGAAACAGGCATGCAGAAAATCCAGAGTTACAGGATGGCAGCCACTACAGGATAATCTAAAGAGAATGCAAGAACAGCCTGCTTATAGTGCCAGGAGAGTTAAGACATTTTGCAAAGTAAGTGGTCAGCAGCCTGGAGCCCTAAGATGCTTGGAGAAATGAAATCAACACTCAAAAAAATGAGGGAACTGACAAATAATTTTTTTTAATTAAAATATTGGGAAACCAACTAAGTTCAATGGTCTTTAAATGAGAGCTTATGGAAGAGAAAGGAATGAATATGGAGAAGCAACTTAAAAAAAATAATCTGAAACATTTTTCAAAATAGATTATATCCTTGAAATCTCAACTTCAAGAAGTCTGTTAAATAAGTTGAAATGCATACTTAAATGCATTAAAGTGAATTAAATGGATATGACGAAGACAACTGGACTGATAACTGATTTCACAAAACCAACAGTAAGCACTGGAAGGCAACAGAGAAGTAACACTAAATGTCAGGGAAAATGGCTGTCAATCACATATTTTATTCCAAAACAAACATTTAGTGAGAAGCATAAATTTAAAAACTAAGAAAAAATCACACTCAGTTCTTTGTATTTAAAAAATATATATACTTTAGGGGCAGGAGAGATGACTCAGCTATTAAGAGTACTTGCTGCTTTTACAAAAAACCTAAATTCAGTTCCCTGAACCTGGGTTAGGTGGTTCACATCAACCTGTAACTCTAGCTCCAAGGAATTCAATGTCTCTAGCCTCTGACCTCCTTGGACAACTGCATTGACGTGTACATAACCACATGTGGACACTCACACCTCCACATGATTAAAAGTAAGGAAAATAAATCTTTTCATAGAAAGGTAGATACATAGATAGATAGATAGATAGATAGATAGATAGATAGATAGATAGATAGATATTTTCATTTAAGCTATATATGTATATCTATATACAGAATTACATATACTTTAATACTATATGTATTTTAAGTAGGTAGTTAATAGGACAAGTCATTATTAATTTTCTGAATATAACAATACAACAATTGGCTATCCAACTCCAAGCAGTTGTTCCTGCAAGCATATACGACTAACATTATACAGACAGAGCAGGTTATATTTGTGTATGGATATTGATTTCTGACTCTATTCACCATGAGCACAAGTGACTGAACATCTTCACTCCGCTCCTCTCTTCACACTGCATCTCTGCTGAAAGCCTTGCAATACTTCAGATTCCACTGTCATCCATTAAAAACCTCTACTTGGCAGACAAAACAATGGCAACACCTTCAGCAATGATACTTAAGACTTGTCAGAATAAAAAATGTGCCCCAAAAGTCTGCTTCACCTGTTTCTACCTACACCTGGCCAATGCTCAAATCAGACAGTGCATTTTTAGTTTTTTAATATTAGTATTTTTGCTGTTTTGCCATTGTGTTCCCAGCATTACCAGAGATTCTGGTGTTTGACAAATGTTTAGTCAGTTCAAATTAAGGAAATACACTGTCCTTTACTTCTCTGAGACTGTGAGAGAGTCTGCATCTAGTTGAATATGAGGGTTTAGACACAGCACTGTCTAGATCCTAGCCCACATTAAAGCTACTACCCATGATGTCAGACACGCTTGGTTGAAATAAAACTCAGGAGGAGTGAGTTGTACATAAGAAATAAGAAATCTATCAGGCAGTCTCAGGAGACCTCCTTGTTCCATGTTGTGGGGATGCTTCTCCATACTCACTATCTCAGGCAGTACAGAGACCCTCCAGTTTCAGTTGAATCTGAGAATAGCTTCCATATCCTTATCTTTCAACTTGAAGTCAAAGACCTGAAAGCTCACATCAGTTCAGGTGTCATGAATTCAGGGATCACCATACAATCCTCTGGAGTGGAACTGAATCAGAGCCTAGCCTGAGGTTTTCCTGTGCTTTCCAGTGATCTATATAAACTTGGATTTTTGAAGTAGTGAAGGTTTTTCTCTGGCTTGGACCAATATCTATCTTGGCATCCCAGGAAGCTTTAGATCATGGAGATAATGCCCTTGAATGGCAGTAGTAGGTCAGTGTGTCTTGAATTCAATCTGAACAATTGTTCATTGATGTTCAGTCCAGACTCATGTCTTTCAATATACTAGGGGTTGATTAGGAGACACCCAGGGCTCTCACTAACCCCCAATACACCAGTTCTTCCATGACTCCCAGGCACCCATCAGCCTTACCTTACTGGTTAGAATGTTGCTTTTTTTTTATCATCTTTGGGAAATAATGCTTACCTGGGATGAAGTTCCTGTGTCAGCAAATAAGAAAGACATTCAACTAGCTTCATTTCCATGAAGATGTTTCAACAGTCTACCTTAAGCAACTTTCCCTTTTTAAATGTGGGCCACAAATCACAAATAATGAGAGGTCTTCCTGCTTCACAGCCTTCTCTTAAATCATCTTTTGGTTGGCTTCTCCCATCTCATGCTCTCTTCACTATTCATAAGCACAGTCAGTCTGGTGATACCAATACCAAGAGTCACCTTTAACCACTCCCTGACTTTGCCTAAGTGAAGCTTCCATGAGCACCTTGGCTCCAGAAAGGTCTCTATGTTTGCATCAGATATCATTCTGAATGAGCAGAGAGATTTCAATCCATGTTTTAGTTTTTAAAAAGCAAATAATACAGTTGGAAAAGTTGGGCTAAAAGTAAGGCCAGAAACTCTCTTAAAACAAACTCTCAAAGCTTAGTGAAATGTTATTCCTTCTTCCAGTCTGTTTCCTCACCCAGGACATATCAGTGGGCCCAATACCCTCCCACACACTACAGGATGCATGTCTCCCAGAAGATCTTCAGGAACCAAGGACACAGTCTGCCTGCCTCCCAGGAGGTCCACAGTAACCAGTAATACAGGAGGCCTGCTCTAACCAGAGACACAGGATACCTACCCTAACCAGAGATAGCACTGTCTGCCTCCAAGGAGACTGACTCTAACCCAGGTCACAGAGCTCTACCTGTCTCCAAGGAGGCCAGCTCTATGCAAAGACTCCCTTAACTCTCACTTAACACCAGAGATAACCAGATAGGCAGAGGCAAGCCCAAGATCATAAGCAACAGAACCCAGCACAATTCAGCACCATCAGAACCCAGTTCTCTGACCACAGTAAGCCCTGGATACCCTAATATGCCTGAAAAGCAATATAATAATCTAAACCACAATCTCATGAAGATGATAGAGACCTTTAAGGAAGATATAAATAACTCCCTCAAAGAAATACAGAAAAACACAAACAAACAGGTAGAAGCGCTTAAAGAGGAAGAAATAAATCCCTTTAAAAATACAGGAAAATACAATCAAGCAGGTGAAGGAATTGAACAAAATGATCCAAGAACTAAAAATGGAAATAGAAACAAGAAGACACAAATGGAGGCAACTTTGGAGATGGACAACTTAGGAAAGAGATCAAGAGCTTCAGTTGTAAGCATCACCAATAGAATGCTAGAGATAGAAGAGAGAATCTCAGTTGTAGTAGATACCATAAAAGATATTGACACATTGGTCAAAGAAAATACAAAGTATGAAAAGCTTCTAAGCCAAAATACCCAGGAAATTAAGGACACAATGAAAAAATCAAAGGTAAGAATAATAGGAATAGAAGAGGGTAAAGAAGCCCAGCTCCAGGAGCCAGAAAACATCTTCAACAAAATCATGGAAGAATGAAGACTGAAGTGTGGACACTATGCCCCTCCTTAGAAGTGGGAACAAAACACCCTTGGAAAGAGTTACAGAGACAAAGTTTGGAGCTGAGATGAAAGGATGGACCATGTAGAGACTGCCATATCCAGGGATCCACCCCATAATCAGCATCCAAACGCTGACACCATTGCATACACTAGCAAGATTTTATCGAAAGGACCCAGATGTAGCTGTCTCTTGTGAGACTATGCCGGGGCCTAGCAAACACAGAAGTGGATGCTCACAGTCAGCTAATGGATGGATCACAGGGCTCCCAATGGAGGAGCTAGAGAAAGTACCCAAGGAGCTAAAGGGATCTGCAACCCTATATGTGGAACAACATTATGAACTAACCAGTACCACACAGCTCTTGACTCTAGCTGCATATGTATCAAAAGATGGCCTAGTCGGCCATAACTGGAAAGAGAGGCCCATTGGACTTGCAAACTTTATATGCCCCAGTACAGGGGAACGCCAGGGCCAAAAAGGGGGAGTGGGTGGGTAGGGGAGTGGGGGTGGGTGGCTATGGGGGACTTTTGGTATAGCATTGGAAATGTAAATGAGCTAAATACCTAATAAAAAATGGAAAGGGAAAAAAAACTGAAAAAAAAATCATGGAAGAAAATGTCCCTAACCAAAGGAAAGGGATGGCCATAAATATACAAGAAGCCTACAGAACACCAAATAGATTGGACCAGAAAAGAAATTCCTCTTGTCACATAATAACCAAAACACTAAATGCACGGAACAAAGAAAGAATATTAAAAGCAGTAAGGGGGAAAGATCAAGTAACATACAAAGGCAGACCTATCAGAATTACACCCGCCTTCTCAACAGAGACACTAAAAGTAAGAAGATCTTGGACAGATGTTATACAGACCCTAAGAGAACAAAAATGCCAGCCCAGGATACCATACCCAACATGACTCTTACTCACCATAGATGAAGAAACTAAGATATTTTATGATAAAACAAAATTTAAACAATATCTATCTACTAATTCAGCCCTACAAAGGATACTGGAAGGAAATTTTCAACACAAGAAGAGTAACTACTCCCAAGAAAACACAAGAAATTAAACATTTCACAACAAACCCAAAAGAAAAGAATCATACACAAATAATGCCACCTCCAGCAATAAAAATAACAGGAACTAACAAATATCTGTCTTTGATATCTCTCAACATCAACAGACTTAATTCTCCAATAAAAGACACAGGCTAACAGACTGGATACATAAACAGGATCCAGCATTTTGCTGCATACAAGAAACATACCTAAGTAACAAAGGCAGACATCCTGTCAGAGTAAAAGGCTGGAAAAAAAGTTTTCCAGGCAAATAGTTCCAACAAAAAGGCTGGACTTGCCCTTCTAATATCTGGTAAAATATACTTTCAACCAAACGTTATAAAATGAGATGGGGAAGGACACTTCATATTCAACAACAACAAAAATCCACTAGGAGGAAGTTTCAATTCTGGCCATCAATGTTCCAAATGCAAGGGCACCCACATTTGTAAAAGAAACTTTACTAAAGCTCAAAACACATTGAATCTCACACATTAATGGTAGGAGGCTTCAAGTCCCTTCTCTCACAAATGGACAGGTCATTGAAAGAGAAACTAAACAGAGACACAGTGAAACTACCAGAAGTTATAAAACAAATGGATTTAACAGATATCTACAGAACATTTTACCCCAAAATGAAAAAGAATATACCTTCTTCTTAGCATCTCATGGAATCTTTTCCAAAACTGAACATATAGTCAGACACAAAACAAGATTCAACAAATACAAGAAGATTGAAATAATCCAATGCATTCTATCATATCACCACAAACTAGAGCTGGACTTCAGTAACAACAAAAACAACAGAAAACCAACATAATCATGGAAACTGGACAACTATATGCTCAATGACTTGGTCAGGGAAGAAATAAAGACAGAAATCAAAGACTGTATCGAATTCAATGAAAATGAAAATACAACATACCCAAACTTATGGGACACAATGAAAGCAGTGTTAAGAGGAAAATTCATAGCACTAAGAGCCTTCATAAAGAAATTGGGGAGACCCCATACAAGCAACTTAGCATCACACCTGAAAGCTCTAGAACAGAAACAAGCAAACACACCCAAGAGGAGTAGATGGCAGGAAACTGTCACACTAAGGGCTGAAATCAACCAGTTAGAAACAAAGAGAACATTACAAAGAATCAACAAAACCAAGAGCAGCTTCTTTAGTAAAATCAACAAGATAGATAAACCCTTAGTCAAACTAACTAAAGGGCACAGAGACACTTTCCAACCGAACAAAATCAGAAATAAAAAGGGAGATATAACAACAGAAACTGAGGAAATTTAGAAAAATCATTAGAACCTACTACAAAGGCCTATACTCTACAAAACTGGAAAATTGAGATGATTTTCTACACAGATATCACATAAAAAAAGTTAAATAAAGATCAGGTAAACTATCTAAACAGTCCCATGTTCACTAAGGAAATAGAAATAGCCATTAAAAACCTCCCAATCTAAAAAAAGCCTAGGTGGTTTTAGTGCAGAATCCTACCAGACCTTCAAAGAAGAGCTAATACCAATACTCCTCAAACTATTCCACAAAACAGAAACAGAAGGAACACTATCTAATTCATTCTATGGAGCCACAGTTACTCTGATATCTAAACCACAAAAAGACCCAAGAAAGAAAAAGAAATTCAGACCAATCTCACTTATGAATATCGATGCAAAAGTACTCAATATTTGCAAACTATTCAAGAACACACCAAAATCATCATTCACCACAATGAAATTAGTATTCATGCTAGGAATACAGGATAGTTCAATATACAAAAATCTATCATGTGAGCAATGACTAAAGTGGACCTCACAAAATCAAAAACATCTGCACAGCCAAGTAAGTATATAGAATGGGAGAAAATCTCTGCTAGGTACAAAGGACAGAAAATTAATATCTATAATACATAGACAAAATGTAAAAACATGAATATAAACACATCAAACTACCTAATCAATAAATGGTCTAATAAAATGAACAGCTCTAAAAAATGAAATAAAAGCAGCTAACACACACATGAAAAAATGCCCACCTCACTAGGCATTGGAGAAATTTAAATAAAGAGCAAATTGATATACTATGTTCTCCAACCAGAATGGCAGTCAATTTTTAAATTCGCAACAAATGCTAACAAAGATGTGGGCAGAAGTAAACTCTCATATATTGCTGGGAATGTAAGCTAGACTAGCCACTAAAGCAATCAGTATGTAGGCTTCTTAGAAGACTAAAAATAGACCTACCATATCACCCAGCTACTGCTCTTGGGTATTGTATTCAAAGAACTCCAGTCAACATTGTTGAATCATGAGTCCTCGACTTTTAGATGTTAATCACTCTGAGATATCAGATCTACATCCTGGAGAGATCAGGGGTCATATAGCTACTGTAGTTTATTCCTTAAGATGATGGTAATTCTTGCTATGACACAGATCTTGGGTGGATGGGGCAGAGCCAAGACCCCATCAATAAGACAAATCGGTACCCTATAGTTTGGGGGAAAAAAATCTTCACTAACCCTACATTCAATAGAGGGTTAGTATCCAAAATATATAAAGAACTTATATTAACCTCTAAAAGAACAAATAACTCAATTTAAAAATGAAGCAAGGACCAGACCCCAAAAGATATAAAACTCAGAATTGTTTGGGAGATTTCTCTTAGAATCTTGTCTTTCCTTCCCTCCATGATATCTATGGTGAGCTTCCATAATGTTTCTATAATGTCTATCATGCTTTTCCACTTCAAAGTCCCATCATGGTACTTCTGGTATGATGCATGGTCCCTTCTGATGTTCTTCCAACCTCAAGGCTCAATCATGGCTCTTAACAGTTGTGAGGATCTCCTAGAAAAAACTCATTTATAAGGATAATTTCATGCCAGCTCCTTTTCTGAACCCACTGCTCTGATTTCTGCCAGACATATCACAGAGACACTTGCACATTAGTATTTACTGCAACTCTACTCAAAATAGCCAAGGAATGAAACCAACCGAGATTTTCAACAACAGGGCAGTGGATAAAGAAAATGTGGCATAGCTACACAGTGGAGTTATTTTCAGTCATACAGAACAAGGGGTGAGGGCTCTGTATAACAGCTCCAGGCGCCAGCTCAACATCTCCATGTTCAGTGAGTTGTGTGGATGTTGTGCTCTGCAGTGGGACCCCACTGTCAGTTTGCAGAGAACAACCTTTCTGCCTTAGCAACAGCCTATGTTATTTGAGGATTTCCATGGGACCCCCTTGGCCAACAAGTCAATTGATTGTAACCTTGTCTTGTGCCTCTGGAAGCCTCACCGGGCTACAAGCGACGTCCAGTTGAGACTCCATGGAGATGCAACTGGAGACAGTCATATGAATTAAGCCAGTCTCAGAAAGGCAAATAAGGCGTATATTTGTCTCATACATGGTTTCTAGATTTTGTACAGATATTTAAGGTTGTATCTGTATACATAATGTGAATGGAGACATGAAACTATCTAGGGGGGCAATATGGGAACTAATGTCAGGTGGGCATGGAGTAAGATGAAGGGATGGTGGTATGGAGGGCATATGCCACATATAACATTGATGTATGGGTATGTAAAGCAACTCCACAAATCATGAATATACACCTTTTTAATTAAAAGTTCAGAAGTAAGTAAAATTAAGGAGTTAACATTTTCTTTGTACCCAAATTTTATCAGTCTGTGAACCATATATCACAAATTTAGTCAAACTTTGGCAAACCTCTACTGTACCCTGTAAGTCATACCCATATTTGTTTCTCTCCTCTATCTTTTGATTTTAAAAACTAAAAATATTTTCAACTTATGTCTTGAAGTTGTAAACCTCACTGCTTCTCCAAGCATGGTGCACCTGTTTTAGTGAAGCCATGAGGTACCTATCCTACTGTGTAAGGTTTATGTACAGACTATTGCTTCTTAAACATATTTTACTATCTCTTCTTACACATCCAATTATAAGTTCGTGAATGCCTAATTTGAAGAAATTGGGTTTTTCTCCTCAAAAATGTATTTCTTTATTACATTAGTTTCCTCCCATTTTTCAACATGACATCTATTCCAAAAACACATTTTAAAGCACAGATTTCATCATAATTATAAAATAACCTTTAAAATGTATACTCTTATACTCTTATAGAAAGTCGGCTTCCTATAAGGGTATTAAATCTTTTAAAATGAAATATTATGAAATACATTATTGAATTCTATGCTTTATATTTCAAGCTTGCTGAGTAACTAAGCCGTTCTATTTTATATCTAAAACTTGTACTGTTTTGTGAACGTGCTGTATGTAAATGTTTTATACACATATATGCATGTCTTTATAATATTTTAGATTTTGTTTTCTCTGATGAATGTTCTTTCAAAGTCTTCCTCTTCTCCTACAGATTCTCAACTGGCCATCTCTTATAGCCAGGTGAAGCTTCCAAGGCAGAACAAGGTTGCATTCAATTGAGTTATTGACCAAATGGATCCCATGGAAATCCCCAAGCAATCCAGGCTGTTGCTAAGACAAAAGATTGCTATCTGCAAACTGATGGTGGGGTCCTATTGTCAAGGACGATGTCCACACAACTCACTGAACATGGAGATGCTAGGCTGGTACCTACATGCAATACTCACACCTATGTTCTAGTCTTGGTGTGGGAAGGCACTCTGTAGACTACCTAAAGAGAAACATGGCTGCCAACTCAGTTACAAAACCCTTGACAATCTATCCTGCTTGTCAATAAGACAAATAGACAACCTACAGAGTGGGGGGAAAAAATCTTCACTAAGCCTACATTCTATAGAGAGCTAATATCCAAAAATATAAAGAACTTACATTAACCTCCAAAAAACAAAATAACTCAATTTTAAAATGGAGTACAAAGACCCCAGGGAGCTCCCAGAGACTGAGCCACCAACCAGGCAGCATAACATGGGCTAATCCAAAGCCCCTAGCACATATATAGCAGAGAACTGCCTGGTCTGTCCTCAGTGTGAGAAGATGTGCTTAATCCTCAAGAGATTTGAGGTCCCAGGGACTGGTGGGGAGAGAGCACCCTCTTGGAGGCAAGGGAGAGGAGGAACAGGATGGGGAACTGTGGGAGGAGGACCAGGAAGGGGGCAATGGCTGGAATGTAAACAAAAAAAATAAATTTTTAAAATGTTACTCGTTTTCTACACTGTGCATAGAAAAAAATTGTCAGTCATTCAGTGTTCTTGGAGTTTTAATTTGAATTCATTTATAAATTAATCATCACTACTGGATATGTTTAAACATTGTGTAGAGGCTTTGCGCCTTCATAATGACCAAACAACTGATACCCAGTAGCCGATGCTCATTTATTCTTATATAAGTAAGCAAAAGCTCAATACATTTTCTCCAAAAGCCTTTTTCTTTCCTTTAAATTCTCAAATAAATACACACATGGGTTTTTTTATTGGATAAAAGAGATATTAAGGATTTTCTCCCAAGATTTGGAACTCATTGAAATCTCACCAACTCATTTCACTGTCTAAAAATGTTCACTGCTCTAATTTCTATGACAGAAAGCAACTAGTACATCTTAAAAATGTAACAACACTTTGCCAGAATTGTTTGCATGGTTACTGATAGGACAGGAATGTCTATATTGATAAAGAAATTGAAAGAAGCTATTTGGCTGATACTTGCAAAAGCATAATATAATATCTATGTTTATTCTTCCATCTTTTTCTTTCCTTTTCTCTGATAAAAAGTCAGATTAATTCCTAAAGACACTGCAACCATGTGACCAAGAAGTTATTTGCATGTGACATAAACTTTCTAAAGTTTATAGAAAGTTCTCTACTGGTGTTAGACTAATATGGACAGTAAGACAACTGGGTAATGAAATACTAACTTTGACAGGGATCAATGGCTAGAGGCTTGGCATATGATAGAATAGTGTAAGAATTCTTGCCTGCCATGCCTTTGTAAGCATTTGAGATAGTTAAGGGAGATGTGTTTCCTTCTGAGAATCAGGATGAGAAATGAGAGGCATTGGGAATGGAATTTCAGATGGAAGTCCCCAAAGATTGACCGTGTGGCTGAAGCTTAATTGAGAATCAAATTTGATAGCAAATATAGGATAAAACACAAAAAAGGAAAGCCAATCAGAATGAAAACACTTTATCCAGGGCCTGATTCCAGAGGGCTTTGTGGGAAGCCACATGTGCCTTTGCAGGGTGGTGCTGGCTTCCACTGGCCATCACGAATACATAGGCAGTAAAGTTTTTTTTTTGCCAAGATGAGGTTTTGAGAGCTAACCAATCAGATGAGAGACAAGTTAACCAATCAGATGAGAGACAAGTTAACCAATCAGATGTGAGACATGCAAATGAGATGGTAAGCATAACCCATGCATAACCAATCCGGATGTGAGACACACCTCTCCTAGGCATATATAAGCAGCACCAGTTCTGGGCTTGGGGGTCTCTTCGACTCTGCAATCAAGCTCTCCCAATAAACATGTGCAGAAGGATCCTGTTGCAGCATTGTTCTTGCTGGCAAGTCAGGGCGAGCGCAAGAGGGCTTCACTAACCAGGCACACAAAACTGAAGAATCATGAGCCAAATTACCCACATTCCCACTGAAACAGGAAATGGGAAATGTCTTGGTTTGTGGTTTAATCCCTTGACTCAAACACAGCTCACTGAATGTCTTGACTTCTAGTTAGATTAGCAATTGTTCTTTCCCTTCAGGTAGTTGGACAATGGACTGCCCAGAAGCAACCTTGCTGTGTGTGTAGAGAAGAATGGGAGGGAAGTGGATTACTGTCCTCTTCTGCTCCCCTCACCCAACTCTCTGGGAAACCTTGAGCCTTAACAATGATAAGCCTTCAATTATAGCTATAGGAGCCCAGTCAGCGTCCACCTGCAATGTCACGTGCATTAGAGGCCAGCAACAAGAACAGCTCACCACTGAAATCCCTAACCCCAATGTCTTCTCACCTTCAGGATCCCCACTCTTGCCTCCTTAGCCCCCACTCAATTTCTATCTCTCTTTCCATCTTCCCTTTCACCCCAAGCATTCATTCATTAGCTCCATCCAGTCTTTAGCCATAGCATCAAAACCCAACCCCATTGTTTTCTTCTTGTTTCTCTCCCTTGTTTCTACATCATCTATGACAGAATATTTAGTGCAGTTTCCTGAATCTTGGCATCACTGACAGTTTGTGCCAGATTCTTTTTCTTGTGGGGACTACCCCGTGCATAACAGAGTATTTAGCAACATCCCTGATCTCTATTCATCACATGCAAGTAACACTATGTAGCCTTCCAGTTGTGACACAAAAAACTGCCTCTAGTCATTGCCCAGCCTCAGAGGACTGAAATTATAGGTCTGTGTTCTAGGAATGTTGTCATGATTACTGTGGTCATTTCAAATATGAAGAAATAGCTCTGGAGAGGTTCTGGGCCAAGGCATAAAATTCATCTAGGGGCAAATTTTAACATGGAAAACCTTTGAGTATAGATCTGTTTGACATGAGAGCCCTGAGCTCTCACACAAGGCCCATTAACTCTTTAGTGCCCACTCTTTATCACTCTCCTAGCCTTGGGTCAGAATTGTGTTCTCACTTGTCTAAGTAGCATCAGTAGCACACTGACCTACTTCTCTACTTCACAAAAAGAGCAATCTTTCTAACTTGCAAGTTGTATCGTGTCATTCCCTGACATAAAAAAAGGGATGATTCTTTGTTTAGCTCTGAACCCTATTTTTAAAATGGGTTATTTGAATTTCTGGAGTCCAGCTTCTTGAGCTCTTTGTATATATTGGATATTAATCCCCTATCAGATTTAGGATTGGTAAAAATCCTTTCCCAATCTGTTGCCGGCCCTTTTGTCTTATTGACAGTGTCTTTTGCCTTACAGAAGCTTTGCAATTTTATGAGGTCCTATTTGTCAATTCTTGATCTTACAATGCAAGCCATTGCTGTTCTGTTTAGGAATTTTCCCCCTGTGCCCATATCTTCAAGGCTTTTCCCTACTTTCTCCTCTATTAATTTCAGTGTCTCTGGTCTTATGTGGAGGTCTTTGATCCACTTAGACTTGAGCTTTGTACAAGGAGATAAGAACGGCCCTTTTGTCTTATTGACAGTGTCTTTTGCCTTACAGAAGCTTTGCAATTTTATGAGGTCCTATTTGTCAATTCTTGATCTTACAATGCAAGCCATTGCTGTTCTGTTTAGGAATTTTCCCCCTGTGCCCATATCTTCAAGTCTTTTCCCTACTTTCTCCTCTATTAATTTCAGTGTCTCTGGTCTTATGTGGAGGTCTTTGATCCACTTAGACTTGAGCTTTGTACAAGGAGATAAGAATGGATCAATTCGCATTCTTCTACATGATAACCACCAGTTGTGCCAGCACCATTTGTTGAAAATGCTGTCATTTTTCCACTGGATGGTTTTAGCTCCCTTGTCAAAGATCAAGTGACCATAGGTGTGTAGATTCATTTCTGGGTCTTCAATTCTATTCCATTGGTCTACTTTTCTGTCACTGTACCAGTACCATGCAGTTTTTATCACAATTGCTCTGTAGTACAGCTTAATGTCATGCATTCAAGTGACAGCAGATGCTGGCAAGGATGTGGAGAAAGAGGAACACTCCTCCATTGTTGGTGGGATTGCAAGCTGGTACAACCACTCTGGAAGTCAGTCTGGAGGTTCCTCAGAAATTGGACATAATACTACCGGAAGATCCAGCAATACCTCTCCTAGGCATAAACCCAGAAGTTCCAACTGGTAATAAGAACACATGCTCCACTATGTTCATAGCAGCCTTATTTATAATAGCCAGAAGCTGGAAAGGACCCAGATGTCCCTCAATAGAAGAATAGATACAGAAAATGTGGTACATTTACACAATGGAGTACTACTCAGCTATTAAAAACAATGGATTTATGAAATTCTTAGGCAAATGGATGGATCTGAATGATATCATCCTGAGTGAGGTTACCCAATCACAAAAGAACTCACGTGATATGTGCTCGCTGATAAGTGGATACTAGCCCAGAAACTTAGAATACCCGAGATACAATTTTCAAAACACAAGAAAATCAAGAAGAGGGAAGACCAATGGGTGGATACTTCATTCCTCCTTAGAATAGGGAACAAAATACCCATGGAAGGAGTTACAGAGACAAAGTTTGGAGCTAAGATGAAAGGGTGGACTCTCCAGAGACTACCCCACCCATGGATCCATCCCTTAATCAGCCACCAAACCCAGACACTATTTCATATAACAGAAATATTTTGCTGAAGGGACCCTGGTATAGCTGTCTCATATGAGGCTATGCCAGTGCCTGGCAAATACAGAATTGGATGCTCACAGTCATCTATAAGATGGAACACAGGGCCCCCAATGTAGAAGCTAGAGAAAGCACCCAAGGAGCTGAAGGGGTCTGCAACCCTATAAGTGGAACAACAATATGAACTAACCAGTACCCCCAGAGCGTGTGTCTCTAGCTGCATATGTAGCAGAAGATGGTCTAGTCGGCCATCACTGGGCAAAGGGGCCCCTTAGTATTGCAAACTTTATATACCTCAGTACTGGGAATGCTAGGCCCAAGAAGTGGGAGTGGGTGGATAGAGGAGCAGGGCGGAGGGAGGGTATAGGGAACTTTCGGGATAGCATTTAAAATGTATATAAAGAAAATATTTAATAAGAAAGAAAGGAAGGAAGGAAGGAAGGAAGGAAGGAAGGAAGGAAGGAAGGAAGGAAGGAAGGAAAGAAAGAAAGAAAGAAAGAAAGAAAGAAAGAAAGAAAGAAAGAAAGAAAGAAAGAAAGAAAGAAAGAAATGAATTCCACGCCTGTGAACGCCACACCCAGACCTGCACTGTTTGCCCTGCCTCCCTTACTGAATCCTCCCACTTCTTTTTTGCATATTTACATAATTAGGTTTTTCTTTTTCTTTCATTTTTAAATCATATTTTAATGAATTCCACCTTGTTAGAAGCACTAAAAAATAATCTCTAATCTTCTGTATCCCCTCCCCTCTCCCCCTCCCTCGCTTCCTCCTTTTCCTCCTCCCTGTGTGTGCCTGTGTCTATGTTAGTATGATGATGGCATGGCACATGTGTAGAGATCAGAGAACAACCTCATGTATTGGTTCTTGCTTTCAAGTTGGTTTGAGATAACATCCCTTGTTCTCTTCAGCATATCCAAGAGTAACTGGCCTGAGTTTCTAAGGATCTCCCTGTTTCCACCTCCCATCCTACTACCAGAGTCCTGGGGTTTCAGATGACTAATGACTTGTTTTACATGGACTCTGGTCTGCAGTCAGGTTCTCATAATTGTGTGGCAAGCATTTACCCACTGAATCATCTTCCCAGGCACCCATGCACCAAAATTTATAAGACCAAGCAGCTTTCCCAATGGGTGGCAGTCTTTATTTTTGCTTTTTAATATATAATGTATTTTGATCATATTCTTTCCCCTTCCCAACTCTTCTCATGTTCTTTAGGATGAGACCAAGTGAACATGCTAAACTTGACAAAGAAAAGCCCATGAGGTCTCAACCATACACAAAAAAATAGGGAACTGAAGAAAGCTGGGAGTTTGTCTTCCTCCACTGGCTGTCCAGTAACAGTCATCCCTCAAAACACATATAAGTAATACTATATGAACTCTACAGGCTATATTTAGGAATATATATGTATATACAAATATATGCATGTTAATAACAATTAGCAACCAAAGTGGCCATGAATTTAAAGAGGTATATGGGAAAGTCTAGGCTCTAAACTTTAGTGGGAGGAAAGAGAGAAATGTTATAGAAAAATTGATACTTAAAACAAAAACAAAACTAAAAAAAAATAGATGGTCAAGGTCATTCATACCTTTAATTTCAGAACCCAGAAGGCAGACAGATCTCTGAGTTTGGAGCCAACCTAGTCTACAGAGTCTGCCAATCAGGACAACCAGAGCTACACAGAGGAACCCTGTCTTGACCTCCCCTCGCACGCACGCATGCACACACACACACATACACTGTAGCACAAAAATTACAAAACAAAATGCACATACCAAAAAAGCATGAAGTCTGTTTTGTGTTGACCAACTCTTTCTGAGCATGGACCCTGCTATGGAGTGTGGTTGATATACACAGTGACCTTCTACTAGAGAAAACTGATTTCCCCTTTCCCAGCAGGCATAAATTGCAGATAGCTTCTTGGTTAGGAATGGGGCTTCCTGTCCACTCCTCCTTCTCAGTGCTGGTATTTTTGTTTTTCCAAGAAGTTGGGCTTCTTCTTTCCACATCTTACTCACACAATTCCCTGGAGTGGTATGTCTTACCCCAACCTGTTTCTATATCTACTCACTCCATACAGTCTCATGAATCATACAGTCACAGTGTTAGTTCACAACACTGCCTTGGGAAGCTTTCTGTATTCCTCTCCCTTCTTGGCACTCACAGCACATCTCTCCTTGGCTGGCATCTTCTCAGTGGATGCAGAGCTTGCTCTTACTATCTTGTTCTCCCTCTATTCTGCCTCTCTCCAGGATTCAGTGGTCACATAAATAAGCAACCAAGGCTTGTTCACATCAGTGGTTTTGGGTCTGACATCAGAAACTCAGCTGGAAACTTCATTGGCCTTGTGTCTCAGGTGATTCTGAAACTGACAGGAGTTTGAGACCAGCTCAGCAATACTGTATTACCTTACATTGTTCACCAATGACTTCACACATGTGAATGGGCTTTCCAGCATGACCTGAAAACTCCAAGAAAAGAAAGAGATTTGTTCTTTAGTATCTGTCCTCCTACCCCATTCTATTCTTCTATCATCAACACCCTTCTGTTCTTTGGACATTTCACCCCAGTGTCAATTACAATGCTAAAAATATGTATGTGCCTAAATATTTTACATGTCTTGGTATTTTACATCTAAAATTGTATTTTATTTAATGGTGTAGAGTAAAGTTTCGATGACAAATTTTGTCAAATAACGTCACAAAGAAAAATATCACAGTATTGTGACTTCCACCAAGACAGTTAATATACTAATAGCCAAATAAGTAATAATCAGTCAATAGAGAACTGGAAATAAATGATTTTGCATCAAAATTTATACATCAATATAAAAAGAATACTATGTGCCTTGTGGGTGTTTGAGGGCTCATAGAACTGAGAATCAGACCACACAGTGGTTTATAACCTGATCACAGAATGACAGGGTAGCAAACCGCCACAGGTCATCCGCTCAGCCCAGCCTCCAGAGGAAACTGCATTTGAAAATACTTGTCAGACCATAATAGACCATGACAGATCTGATGTGTGAGCTCTCTAGGGAAAAACAACAGGTTCTCTGCTAACCTATCCCAGCTTCTCTCAGCACTTCCACTCACAGGTTTCTTCCATCAGAATCTAGCCTCTGGCTACCCAAATGTGGTCCTTGACCTGAGAACCTGTCACTAAGACAGAGCCAAGCCAGCCAGGTAGTGTGCACTTTAAATGTTTGACATGGCCTGAATCTAAACCAAAAGCAAACGCTTGTAAGTCATACAGCAGGCTATGCTAGCCTTGAGTCCAAATGCAGAACACAATTGGACTGTTCTCCTGTTACATAAGAGGCTCTATAATCAATCAATCTACAAGGATCTGTTTGTACTTTTTCTATATTACCAGACCCAGGCATCAGGTTCCACTTGAAATTCCCTAAAGCAACTTTCCCATGGACAGTGGAGTTAGGATGCGATGGTTCCTGACTTGGTGTGCACTAAAGGGACTTTGATTCGCACAGCAAACTTGAAGGGACTGCAACTGCTGCCCTATTTCACAAATGAGACAACAGCTACTATTACTGACTGTGCTATCCAAGTCTCTAAGTCAGTAGACAGCAAAGCCTGTTCTAGCCTAAGCCTAACCACTATCCTCCACGTCACTGGGGTATACACACACTTTTCTATCATTCATTGCAGTTTTACCTACAAGCTGAATTCTAACTGTAAATGGACTAGTTACTGCTGCTTCCCCCACGCGTATGTTCTCTAATAACTCTGTCACCAACGTTAATAAGGCTTCTCTTGCCACTGTCCATCCCACAACAATGGTCATATCTAAATCACAGCTTACCCATGCGATACTGTCATTGTCCTCCTGTTTCTTTAGTTCCAGACAAAATGTGGAAGGTTCTGTGGTGGATTCCAGAGTGCTCTGGGAAACCATCAGGTCTGATACCCCATGGAGCATGTGTAGGAGGAGGAGCTGATATGTCAATGAAGACAGCAGAAGCCAGTTGCTAGGTGGCGATATAGATGCAGGATTTCCGGGTCCCAGGAGGAAGAGAAAGAGTCAAGATAGAGAAAGGGCCTTTTCAGCCAGGCTTTGGAGAGAGGAGCATGGACACCATGTAGGCCTGGGGCTGTTAGAACCTGTGATGACCTCCATCACCAGAAGAATTCTTATATGAGTTAGCTGATGAGTTTAGGAAATAGATTCCATACCCAGTGGTTGTGTTATCTGGCTGGTTTTAAAATATTAAGATTGTTGAATGTTTTCCATCCATGGTGACTCAAGTGGGCAGAAGAAAGGGCACAGCCATGGGGCAGGCAATGGCTGGTGGTGGAGGCAGCTGGTAGCATGTGAACAACAGCTCCCAGCGTTTTCAAGAAGGGTGGTTGTTGACTGTTTAGCAAAGCTAGCCAAAGGAATGGGGCAGTGCTCTGGGGAAAATGCCAGCCAGCAACACAGTGATGGCTGTTCACAGAACATAGCTGGAAACTCGGGGAAACCTCACAAGAAAGAGTAAGCGTGTTTTAAAAATTATGCAACAAGCATATTCTTCAATGCATTGAGGAGACCTGAGTCCTGTCTTATATTAGGTATCTAGTGCAAGAAGAAACTGAAAAACCCCGTTTGTTTTTAAAATTCTGCCCAATGCTGTAGGTCTGTGTTTTTCAAAAATGGTACAAGAATTATCTAAACATGTCTTTCCTAGATATAGTTTAATGATCCATACTATCTGCTTGAATTAAGAAAGGAAACATTTTTAAAAACTCAAAGAATACACATGGAGGGACCCATGGCTCCTGCCACATATATGTCAGAGGATGGCCTTGTTGAGCATCAGTGAGAGGAGCAATCCTTGGACCTAAGGGGTTTCAATGCCCCAGTGTAGGGAAGGTGGGAGTGGGTGGGTGGGTGGGTAGGTGGGGGAGCACCCTCATAGAGACAGTGGGAACAGGGATGGGATAGGAGGTCTCCAGAGGGGAGACCTGGAAAGGGGATAAAACATTTGAAATGTAAATAATAAAGAAAATATGCAATAAAAGAAAAAATAAAATGTCATTGTTTTAAAAAAAACCTCAATATTTTACAAAAAACAAAAACAAAAAAAAAAAAACAAAACAAAAAAGCAAACCTTTGACCCACAGAGAGGATAAATAAGAAGTAAAGTCAGTACAAGGAAAGAGTAGCATTCTCTATTCATATCCCAGGCTGGCTAAACTACACCCATGTACCAAGATGCTGAGATAAGCTTGGCTTCTCTGGATTGCTTGTGAAGTGACAGTTACTGAGCAGGAAAAAGAAGCAGTCCTCTTTTGAGACATTCTGGTGATACCATTAAGAGAAGACCAGTACTTGGACCTGAAGGATGAGAGGTCATGTGACTTCTGCATCTCCTTTGGAGACGGCCAGCACATTGACTCTAACTTCACAGCCTCTAGAAGGCTTTTCTTCAGAAAAGGTGATCTATTCCTAGCAAAGAGAGATGCAATGCCTTCTATATGCTTTAATAAAAGTATCTGAGACCTGGCATGACCATATTTCTGACCACAACATGTCATAAAAGCCAACCATATTCCTAACGATAAAGAAGCTCAGAGTTTAAAACCATCCCTAGCCTACATTACAACACAGGCAAAAGGCCTGAGGTGGTAGACCAGATGGAGCACTAAAAGGTCAGAAACAATGAAGGCGAAGTGGTGAGACATGAAGGATGAGATGAAATGAAACTATAGGGATAAATTTTGAAAAGCACCGGAAACTTTTTTTTTTTTTAAAGATTTATTTATTTATTTATTATAAGTACACTGTAGCTGTCCTCAGACACTCCAGAAGAGGGAGTCAGATCCCGTTACAGATGGTTGTGAGCCACCATGTGGTTGCTGGGATTTGAACTCCTGACCTTCGGAAGAGCAGTCGGGTGCTCTTACCCACTGAGCCATCTCACCAGCCCACCGGAAACTTTTTAACCACAGAGCATCAATAATCTACCAGTGTTTTAACATAAAGTGGAAAAGAATTAGACAAGAGACTGACAACAGTGTTTCCCATTTTCATGTCTGTCTGCTATATGCCTTCCACATCCATCACAGGCACTAGACATATTTGTGAGATTAATTCACATGTGAACGGGTAACTCTTGAGAATATCACTATGCAGGGTATTGATTAGAAGAGGCGGTAAGATGATACAAGCAAGGCCATATGAGTGACTACTTCAGAGCTTAATGGGCTTAGGTGATGGATTGCATAAAGCCAGAGGGAAGGGGAGGTACTGAAATAGCTTCAAGGCTTCTGGCATAAGCCACCAAGCAGATGACAGGCCCATCCATTGACACTGGGAAAAGAGCCAGGCTTGAGAAGGAAGGTCACGTCATGTCAATGAAAGTGGTTTCTATTTATATCACCACAATCTGTCAACAAAGCTAGTGGGAAATTTAAAAAAAAAAAAAAACATCCAAATAAGCCCAAACTGCAAATCTGTAAAGAAAAGTAGCTCTAACTGCATCCACGCCCAGGAGCTTTGAGAGGTATCATCAACAGATACAAGAAAATAACTATGGATGCTGTCCTTCAACGTCTGGGCAAAAGTAATATTTGGACTTAAGTAGATCTGAAAAGACCCTCATTTCCAGAACTCCTCTAAAGTAAGTCACAATGTTAAGTAGTTTTAGCAGCTGCATCTCACTTAATCCTTCTAAAGGACAGTAATTTTTCCAAAGCTACAATGTGTTTTTGCTAGGTAAGAATAATCGGCAGGATTTTGCACTCTATCTCGCGATTGCATGTATGAGGCAGGTAGAGCTGCTCAGTGTGTGTTGTCTTGGTAAGAGAAGAGCTAATAGGAGTTAAATATGCTTATAGTTTGCAGGACTGGTAAGAAGAATTAACAACTGCCTCATAGACTCACTACTTTATCGATCCAGTGGCTTTTCAAAGAAGCTGCCAAATTACCATCAAGATCATGGTTCATCGGGTCCCTGTCGACCACCACAAACACAAGTACCCAAAGTAGAAAAATCAGAGTGACCAAATTGTGGACTTAAACATTATACTCTTGACTTGTGAGTTCATTTGCTCTAATACACCTTCACAATCAACGATAATACTATAATTTGTGAAAGGAAGAAGTAGTTATGGCCATGCAGTCCCATAGTCATAACATGAATTACTTGGAAGATTATTCATGTAATTTAAAAGCCTAAATCTATAATCCACATATCCAGGAACTTGTCCACAGTAAGACAGGATGTTAAAGTACTTTTCTCAGTTGCATGTTATTTTATCCTTCCATAGGAGCGTAATTTTCCAAAGCTAAAATCTCAGTTTCCCTGAGGTAAGAATGATTGACGGGATTTTTGTACCACTGATGAATAAGCAGATGTACCCCGTAGGTATGAGAGCTCACTTCAGACAACCTGACCAATCAGGGAAGAGCTAAGAATTGGATGCTGAAGCAATTATGGGTCATATCCAGGGAGATCAAAAATCAAACATGGATAAAAACTTTCTATTTTAAACTATTTTGGAATGAAGAATTCAGCCATCCTTGAGATAAATTAGGTGTTGTCTGCACCTGCAACCAATACTCCGAACCCTGTGCATTACACAAGGAACCCCAGTTGAAGAAATAGGCTATATAAATAATGTTAGGGATTAAACATAAGTGAGAAGAGACAAATTGATCTACTGTAGATCCCTGCTATGCCTGTGACAATGTAGGCAATTATTTAATCCATCTAAGGTGCAGATGATCCACGAAGAATGCAATGTAATCTTGACCACTTTGTAAGCGTCACATAAATTTGAAGTGTAAGTGAGGGTAGTATTAAGCACTGTGTTTGGTGTATATCAAAAGCCAAAATGGCTTTATTGATTCTCAATATTGCAGACATGAGTGACTTGCAAATTATGACACACATCATTGTTTCCGTGGATCGTAAGTAATAAGATACAGGACAATAAATGTTTGAACATCGCTAGCAAAATGCACTATGCATCTTGATTACTTGGAGTTAAAACAACCAACTACAAGAACTGTGCTTCTTTGAACTTCCCTGACCTGTACTTTTAAACAATAAATTATTTGTTATTACCTGTAAGTTATTATACATATTTTAACATTTAATTTGGTACTATAGTATCCTAGGAAGATATGGCATCTTAATTCTATATTCCTTGGTGGAGTGCTCTGCCTAATCAAAGGGCAGACAATAGGTGCCTGTGAAATGCTTAGCTACAGACAAGATATTTACAACATACCCACTCCCTCCCTACAAAGCTCAGGGACTATCTCGGAAGATGAGCCAGAGGTCAGGGAGGACCAAAGCAATCTCTCTGGACATGACAGGACCTCTGTACTCATGGACTCTTACCAGTTGGGGTTGCCTGCACGAAACCAGCCACAGGGTTAAACCAGTCAATATTCTAGCATGAGGGGGAGAGGAGCTCCTGGATGCCCACTTTTAGCCAAGAAGCTATTGATAGTTCCTAGCTTCTGGTAGGGAGCATTGGCTTTCTTTAAGAATATAACCTCTTATAGATTGCCCACTGAAGGAAGCAAAGAAGTCTTGAATGAATGTGGATTGCTTGACATAATCATGGTCTTGTCAATGACCCCAACACTTTACACCCATGGGAATAGCAAAGACTTTTCCATGTGGGGCTCAGAAAGACAGCAAAGTCTTCCTCTGATGTGATTGAAAATGCTGACAGTGAGGGCAGAAAAGGTAGATCATAGCTTTCTCCCCCCTCCCCCCGCCCAAAACAAGATATTTATAGCTTGAATACTGTTCCACAGAAACTGCTCCTACAGAGATTAGCTAAACCTGCCTCCTTGATCAGCTATATACTACAAGCCCAGCCTCCTTGTTCAGCTATATAATATGAGCCCAGCTTCTTTGTTCAGTTATATACTTATAAGCCAAGGCTTCTTGGTCAGCTGTATAAAATAAACACTCGGTGCTTTTGGATGCTGTGGCTTCTCAATCTGAAAGCCCAATCTAACCCCAAATTTTTTTGCACCTATGTCTGCTTATCTGCCCTCTCTTTGGTTCCAGGACCCAAGTCATGCAGGGATATGGCTGCCAATACCTCCAGAAGCTGACCCACATCTGTGTGTATAAAGACAGCACAAATAGAACCTTAAAAAATGGGGGACATGAAGTTGGGAGGACGTGGGGATGGAGTATATCTGTGAGAAGTTAGAAGGAGGAATAAGGGGTGAGTATAATATGTATGGAGGAAATGTATGAAATTCTCAAAGAATTAATAAAAATACATATTTTAAAAGAAGCATGATCTAAAATAAAAGCAGATTAAAACTACTTCCCAAATGGCTACCATCAATATATCTGACAATAAATGTTAAAAGCCCTTTTAGCTTTTGCTATACACCAAACACAGTGCTTAATGCTACCCTCACTTACACTTCAAATTTATGTGACGCTTGGTGTTGATAGAAAAAAAATCCTTGAAAAATTAAAAATTGAGCTACCATATGACCCACTCTTTCATTCCTGACCTAAAGAACTACCTCTCCTACCACTAAGATACTTGTATGTCTATGGATTAAGCATAGCTCTAGTTTTGATAACAAGAAAATGAAAACAAACCTAGATAACCATCAACAAAAAAATACACAATGGCAGTGGGGTACATATACAAAATGGAATAGTATTTCTTTGTTAAGGAAAAAAAAACGAATTCATGAAAATTTCAGACAAACATATATATTTGAAAGGTATTATCTGAAGTGAGGAAACCCAAACTCAAAACTAAAAAACTCCTTCCGTACATAGGCAGATCATACTCTAAAATTTAGAAAGAATCACCAAGAGAAGATGATATTGGGTGATGAGGAAAGATGACGTATAGTAATGAAAGAGATTACAAAGCTAATTTTTGTTTATCTTCGTGTCTATAATAGGTTTTTTCTTTTTTATTTCTATTTATTTCCATTTTATGCAGTATATTTTGATCATATTCTCTCCATTCCTTCAGATCCTCCCAGATCCTGAGCACTTTCCTACCCATCCAACTTCATGTCCTTAACTGTCCTCTGAGAGGCTCTACCCAGGAGCTGACTGAAACAGGTGCAGATACCTGTACTCAAACATTGCACAGAGGTCAAAAACTTGGAGTTAAGAGCTGGGGGAAAGATGGAAGGCTCTGAAGAGGAGGAGAACCCCACAGGAAGACTAACAGAGTAGACCAACATAGACCCCTGGGTATAGAGACCTCAGAGTCTGAACCACCAACATTCAGAACATTCAAAGAACATTCGGGAGCTGGAACAAGGCCCTTGGCACATATGCAGCAAACAGGCAGCTCAGTCTTCATGGCTACCTTGTCTGGCCTCAGTGGGGAAGGATGTGATTAATCTGGCAGAGACTTGATGTGCCAGAGTTAGGGGATCCTGAGGCGGTCCCATCCTCTCAGAGGAGAAGGGGAGAGAAGTGGGGGGAGGGAGTCTATGAGGGAGAAATGCGGGAGCATTGCTTTGGGACAGTGAATAATTAATTAAAAGAAATCAAAACAAAACCAATAAAACAAAAATACAAAAACAAAACAAAAATCTCTCCAAAAGACATGGTGTCTGTTTTATATTGACCTAATAGCTATTCTTTGGCATGGGGCTTATGCTAGAATGACACCCTATTGAAGAAAACTGATTTTTTTTTCCTTTGCAAGCAGGTATTAAGTGTAGAGAGCTTCTTGGTCAAGGGTAAAACTTCATGCTCACTTTCTCTTCTCCAGGCTGGGAAATTGTGTGGTTTGAACTTGTGCAGATCTTCTGCTGTCACAGTCTCTGGGAGTTCATATGTACATCAGCCCTGTTGCACTGAGAGGGACCGCTTTCCTTGGAGCCATCCACCACTACTTAGAATATGTCTGCATCCTCTTCCCCATAGCTCCCTGAGCCATGAGCAGAGAAGTTAGTTATCATCCACTGCAATATGCTTCTCTGATGAGAAATGGATGATGCTCCAACCTGTGGATACAGCACTCTGTTCTTAGGAGTCATTTTATTATTATGTTCCTTTAGCAGAATAGTAGTAGGTTTTCCCCTAAAACCCATGACCTACCTAGTCTCAGGTTCTTGGCTATGTTAGCATTATCAAGCATAGGTTCCATATCATGGAGTGGACTTAAATCTGATCAGAAAGTGTTTGGTTGCTCCCATAACTTGTATATCTTGGAAACAAGTTGCTACTGTAGGTCACAGGGTTTATAGCAAGGTGAGATATCTGATTACCTTTCTTCTCCGGTAGTATAAAAAGGACCTTCTGGCACCATGGACACTAATCAGTAGGGCTGAAATTTCTAGGTGGATAAGAGCTAAATTTCTCCATATTTGGTGACACAAGTAAGTAGCGTCTTCAGCAATATGGCCTTACTGTCATGTTGTGCAGAGTAATTAACAGCCTTGACAAAAGCCTGTAATGTTTAGGAGATCTAGGAGTTTAGTGCCCCTTTGGTCAACAACTCAACAACTTGCAACATATTCTTTGTAATGAGGGTTTTATGTGATAGCATATGATGATCCATTGGGTTATTGTCGCCAGCATTATATGGAGACTCCTTTTAAATTTTTTTCACATGTATATATTTTAGGAAGCTTCTACAGTAATAGGTTTACATATTGTTTTTCAAAAAAGAAAGAAAACCTTTAGAGTTAGTTGTCCCTCCCTTTAGTCTGCCTTTACTTTGCCCTCCATCCCCCACTTCATTTACCCCCCCCCCATTCTAGGATCCTCCTTTACCATTTCCAACACTGTATTTTATTTCCCCCTTTCTTGCATGATTCCCTCATCCACTCTACTCCTTCCTTGCTACCAAAACTAGTTGAAATAAACATATCTAAAGCATAAAAGCTAACATCACATATAAAAGAAAAAATGTTTGTCTTTTTGAGTCTGGGTTGACTCACTCAGGATGGTCATTTCTACCTCCTTTCATTTTCCTGAAAATTATATAATTTTGGGGTTTTTTTAACACCTAAATAACAGTCTGTTTTTTAGGACCATGTTTTCACCATCTATATCAGTTGATGAACATCTAGGATTTTCTGGGTATCATAAGTCAATGAAGACAAATGAGCAAGTAGCTCTGTGGTAAGATTATAGTCCTTTGGGTATACATGCTCAAATGATGTTACTGGAGTTGTAGTAGATCAATGTTCAGCTTGTTATAGAAACTTTACATTGATTTCCATGGAGGCTATATAAGTTTTCACCCTCACAAACAATCAATAAACTTCCTCATTTCCCCACACACTCATCATCCTGTGTTATCATTTGTTTTATAAATGAGCTTTAATCCATGTTTGTCAGATGAGATGCAGAATGTGATTCAAACTTTCCTATATTGCTTATATTTTTTAAGTTCCATGAGACTTTGAATAGAAAATGTATTCTTTAGTTTGGGGGAGAAATGTTCTGTAAATGTATGTAGATGTTAGGTCTATTTGATTTATATTATTTAACTCCAGATTTCCAGTTTTTGCCCAGACAACCTGTCTATTGGTGAGAGTGGGATCTAGATGATATTTCTATTGGTGAGTGAATTACTGAAGTCACCCACTATCATAGTGTGAGAATTAGTATGTGATCTTAGATGTTGTAGCATTTCTTTTATGAACTTGGTTACCTTTTTGTTTGGTCCATACATCTTTAAAATTGCAACCTCCTCAGTGTATTTTTACAGTGATGAGTATGTACTATGCTCCTTATCTCTTCTTAGTAGTTTTAGTTTGAGTTCTACTTTTTTAGATATTAAAATGACACCTTCTTGACTCTTGGATCCAGTTGCCTGAAATACCTTTTCCATTCTTTTACCCATAGTCTATCCCTGACGATGCGGTGTGCTTCTTGGATGCCACAGAAAGATTAATCCTGTTTAATAACCCAATTTGTTAGTCTGTATCTTTTTATTGGGGAATGGAGACTATTAGTACTGAAAATTATTATTGTTGTTGTTATGGTATGCCCCCTTGTGATGAAGAGTTCTGGGATTATGTATTACTTGTGTCCTGAGTGTGGTTAAAACTCTTTCTAGACTGAGGTTTTCCTTCTAGTGCTTTCTTTAGAGCTGGACTGGTGGACAGAAATTGCTTTAAAATGTTTTTATCATAAAATGTTTTTCTTTCTCTGTTGATAGTTTTGCTAGGTATAGTAATCTGGTCTGGCATCTATCCAGGGCCTTCTGGCTTTCAGACTTCTCCATCAGAAGTCAATTGTTATTCTACTGGGACACTCTTGAAATACAATGTCTCCAACCAAGCCAGAGATTCTATTCTCTTAGATGGTTTCCCAATAATCAGTAAGAGCTTAAAGATCACACTTTGTCAATACAAGGCGAAATCCTTCTTTTTAATTTTTGAAAGTCTGTCTTAAAATAATATTTACACAAAGTCTAAAGCAAATATGGGGGGTTGTAAAAGTATTATCTGACATGGAATAATTAGAAATAATCTGAGTGTTCTCTATTGATAAATGGATAACTAAATAATGGACCTGTGAAAAAGTACATAAGAACTTTTTAAAATGAGGTACATTTATGTGTCTGGTTAAAAATACAAGCCACACCTGCCAAAAACCAGACTCTCCAGAGACCTCCTCCTCGAAGTCTGTGTCCTGAGACCCAAATCTTGTAGTCTTGACCCTAGCACTGCAACACAGCACCAGCTGTAGCCTTCTTTTCCTACTGCCCACATCTCTTGTGGATCCCATAGACCATGCCTGCCAACACCCTTCCTACTTGTTGCTGTCCAACTCCAGTAGGCATTCCTGCTAATCCAAGAGCTGCTTTCCTAGCACAACAAGTAGGCTGAAGGTAAGCCCACATTTCTCCTAAAATTCCAGAGATCCAATCCCCCAAATCTCATCCCTAGCTCTGTAGCAGGAAATCTGCTGTGGTCTCCTTTTCCTCTCTGACCCTGTCTCCATTCAATGGATTACAAAGACCTTCTCTTCCAGCCATCCTTCCCTCAATTCATCCTAGTATCCCACTAGAGCCCATCTATCCTACCACAGCATGTCCTAGATATTCCAACATAGCTGAAGCACAAGAAAAATACTTTAAAGAAGACTTTATGAATATGACAGCAGTCCCTAAAGAAGAAATAAATAAACCCCTTAAAGAAATCCAGGAAAACACAAAGGAACAATGTAAGGAAATAAATAAAACTGTTCAAGACATGAAATTGGAAATTGAATCAATAGAGAAAACAAAAACTGAGGGAATCCTGGAAGTGAAAATTTTAGGCATTTGAGCAGGAACTGCAGAGAGAAGCTTCACTATCAGAATACAAGAGATGGAAGGGAATGTCAGGCATTAAAGGAAAAGAAAAAGAAAAATTAAGCCACGCCACCTTGGGCACAAACTCGGCAGATGGTCTCAAGGTCCCAAGAGGACTCTCCATACCACAGGTGGCCTAGTACACCCAGGTTCTTGTGATCACTGGTGAGTGGAACACATCTGTTCCAAAACAACCCAGACCAGCTTGGACTAGCAGGAACAGGGACACAGGAAACCCATCCGATCAGCGGCGGAGGTTTGTTCCGATTGGTGCCTGTCCCACACCACCATAGGCACAAACTTGGCAGGTGTTCCCATGGTCCCCCAGAGGACTCTCCATACCACAGGCACCTTAGCACACCCAGAATCTTATGCCTATTGAGGAGAGTTGGCTTCGAGGGCTCTGACCCTGGACTAAGTTGAGAGCACCATCTTGTATCCCAGGTGTCTCAGAGACCAGTCCATGCAGGAGAGCACATGGACATAAGAACCAACAGAGCTTCTTGGAGAGGGTCCCTTTGGGTCCCTTCATCCTCAGCCCAGAGGCAGAGCTGAAACCCAGACCTCTGGGCAGCTTCCCCACCAAAGGAGAGTCCGCCTCCAGGGAGTGTTATGACCCCAGGTCTCTCAGAGATCAGTCCTCACAGAAGAGTGCATGGGCAGAAGAAGCAACAGAGCTTCTTGGACAGGGTCCCTTCTGGCCTTAATCTTCAGCCAAGAGGTGGATCTGAGCTCCAGACCTCTGTGCACCTTCCTTGCAAGAGGAGAGCTTGCCTGCAGAGACTGCTCTGACCACTGGGACTCAGGAGAGAGTTGGACTCCCAGGAGTCCTGACAGAGGCTAACAGAATCCCAGGAGGAACAAGCTCCAGCCAGAGACATCTATAAAAACTAACACCAGAGATTGCCAGATGGGAAAAGGCAAATGTAAGTATCTTACTAACAGAATCCAAGACCACTCAGCATCATCAGATCCCAGTAGTCACACCACAGTGAGTCCTGAATACCCCAACACACCCAAAAAGCAAGATTCAGATTTAAAAATCATATCTCATGATGCTGGTAGAGGATTTTAAGAAGGGCATTAGTAACTCACTTAAAGAAATACATGAGAACACCTCTAAACAGCTAGAAGGCGTTAAAGAGGAAGCACAAAAAACCCTCAAAGAATTACATGAAAATACTGCTAAAAAGGTAGAAGAACTTAAAGAGGAAACACAAAAATCCCTTAAAGAATTACAAGAAAACACAACCAAACAGGTGATGGAATTGAACAAAACCAACAAAGACCTAAAAATGGAAGAAGAAATAATAAAGAAAACCAAAGGGAGACAACTCTGGAGATAGAAATCCTAGGAAAGAAATCAGGAATCATAGATGCGAACATCAGAAACAGAATACCAGGGATGGGAGAGAGAATCTCAGGTACAGAGATTCCATTGAAAACATGGACACAACAATGAAAGAAAATGCAAAATACAAAAAGATCCTAACTCAAAACATACAGGAAGTCCAGGACACAATGAGAAGACCAAACCAAAAGATAATAGGTATAGATGAGAATGAAGATTTTCAATTTAAAGGGCCAGTAAGTATCTTCAACAAAATTATAGGCTAAGACTTCCATAACCTAAAGAAAGAGTTGCCCATGAACATACAAGAAACCTACAAAACTCCAAATAGACTGGACCAGAAAAGAAATTTCTCCCAACACATAATAATCAGAACAGCAAATGCACTAAATAAAGATAGAATATTAAAAGCAGTAAGGGAAAAAGGTCAAGTAACATATAAAGGCAGAATTACACCAGAATTCTCACCAGAGACCATGAAAGCCAGAAGATCCCGGACAGATGTTATATAGCCACTAAGAGAACACAAATGCCAGCCCAGGCTAATATACCTAGCTAAACTCTCAATTATCATAGATGGAGAAACCAAAGTAGTCCATGACAGAAACAAATTCACCCAATATCCTTCAACAAATACAGCACTTCAAAGGAATTAAAGGGAAAACTCCAACGCAAGGAGGGAAATTACACCCTAGAAAAAGCAAGAAGGTAATCCTTCAACAAACCTAAAAGAAGATAGCCACAAGAACAGAATCCCAACTCTGACAACAAAAATAACAGGAAGCAACAATTACTTTTCCTTGGTATCTCTTAATATCAATGGACTCAATTCCCCAATAAAAAGACATAGATTAACAGACTGGCTACATAAACAGGACTCAACATTTTCCTGCAAACAGGAAACCCACATCAGAGACAAAGACAGACACTACCTCAAGTAAAAGGCTGGAAAACAATTTTCCAAGCAAATGGTCTGAAGAAACAAACTGGAGTAGTCATTCTAATAGTGAAAAAAATCAGCTTCCAACCAAAAGTTATCAAAAAAGACATAGAGGGGCACTTCATACTCATCAAAGGTAAAATCTTCCAAGAGGAACTCTCAATTCTGAATATCTATGCTCCAAATGCAAGGGCAGCAACATTCTTAAGGAAACTATAGTAAAGATCAAAGCACACATTGCACCTCACACAATGATAGTGGGAGACTTCAACACCCCACTGTCATCAATGGACAGATCCTGGAAACAGAAATAAACACAGATACATTGAAACTAACAGAAGTTTTGAAACAAAAGGATTTAACAGATATCTTCAGAACATTTTATCCTAAAACAAAAGGATATACCTTCTTCTCCGCACCTCATGGTACCTTCTCCAAAATTGATCATATAATTAGTCACAAAACAGGACTCAACAGATACAAAAATGTTAAAATTATCCCATGCATCCTTTCAGATCACCACAGACTAAGGCTGTTCAATAAAAACATAAATAATAGAAAGCCAACGTAGATGTGGAAGCTGAACAACACTCTACTCAATGATACCTTGGTCAAGGAAGAAATAAAGAATGAGATTAAAGACTTTTTAGAGTTTAATGAAAATGAAGCCACAACATACCCAAACTTATGGGACACAATGAAAGCATTTCTAAGAGGGAAACTTATAGCTCTGAGTGCCTCCAAAAAGAAACTAAAGAGAGCATACAATAGCAGCTTATCAGCACACCTAAAAGCTATAGATCAAAAGGAAACAAATTCACCCAAGAGGAGTAGACTGCAGGATATAATTAAACTCAGGGCTGAAACTAACCAAGTGGAAACAAAAAGAATTATTCAAAGAATCAAGCAAATGAGGAGCTGGTTCTTTGAGAAAATCCACAAGATAGATAAACCCTTAGCCAGACTAACTATAGGGCACAGGGACAGTATTAACAAAATCAGAAATGAAAAGAGAGACATAACAACCGAATCTGAGGAAATCCAAAACATCATCAGATCCGACTACAAAAGCCTATACTAAAAAAACTGGAAAACATGGATGAAATGGAAATTTTTCTAGACAGAGACCAGGTACCAAAGTTAAATCAGGATCATATTAATAATCTAAACAGTCCCATATGCCCTAAATAAATAGAAGCAGTCATTAATAGTCTCCCAGCCAAAAAAAAAAAAAAAAAAAAAAAAAAAGCCCAGGATCAGATGGGTTTAGTGCAGAGTTCTATCAGACCTTCAAAGAAGATCTACTTACAACTCTCCTCAAACTATTCCACAAAATAGAAACAGAAGTTCATTTTATGAAGCCACAATTACTCTGATACCTAAACCACATAAAGACCCAACAAAGAAAGAGAACTTCAGACCAACTTCCCTTATGAATATTGATGCAAAAATACGTAATAAAATCCTCGAAAACTGAATCCGAGAACACATCAAAATGATCATTCATCATGATCAAGTAGGCTTCACCCCAGGGGTGCAGGGATGGTTTAATATATGGAAATCCATCCACTATTTAAACAAACTCAAAGACAAAAACCACATGATCATCTCGTTAGATGCTGAGAAAGCATTTGACAAAATACAACACCCATTCATGATAAAATTCTTGGAAAGATCAGGAATTCAAGGCCCATACCTAAATATAATAAAAGCAATATACAGCAAACCAGTAGCCAACATCAAACTAAATGAAGAGAAACTTGAAGCAATCCCACTAAAATCAGGCCCTAGACAAGGCTGCCCACTTTCTTGCTATGCATTCAATATACTACTTGAAGTCCTCGTCAGAGCAATTAGACAACAAAAGGAGATCAAGAGGATACAAATTGGAAAGGAAGAAGTCAAAATATCACTATTGAAGATGATTTGATACTATATATATAAGTGACCCTAAAAATTCCAACAGAGAACTCCTAAACCTGAAAAACAGCTTCAGCAAAGTACCTGGATATAAAATTAAGTCAAGCAAATCAGTGGCCTTCCTCTACACAAATAAACAGTCTGAGAAAGAAATTAGGAAAGCAACACCCTTCACAATAGTCACAAATAATATAAAATACCTTGGCGTGACTCTAACTAAGGAAGTGAAAGATCTGTATGATAAGAACTTCAAGTCTCTGAAGAAAGAAATCAAAGAAGATCTCAGAAGATGGAAAGATCTCCCATGCTCATGGTTTGGCAGGATCAATATAGTAAAAATGGCTATCTTGCCAAAAGCAATCTAGAGATTCAATGCAATTCCCATCAAAATTCCAACTCAATTCTTCACTGAGTTAGAAAGGACAATTTGCAAATTCATCTGGAATAACAAAAACCTAGGATAGCAAAAACTATTCTCAATAATAAAAGAACCTCTGGTGGAATCACCATGCCTGACCTCAAGCTGTACTACAGAGTAATTGTAGAAAAAAATAAATAAATAAAATCTGTATGGTACTGGTACAGCGACAGACAGGTAGATCAATGGAATAGAATTGAAGACCCAGAAATGAATCCACACATCTATGGTCACTTGATCTTTGACAAGGGAGCTAAAACGATCCTGTGGAAAAAAGACAGCATTTTCAACAAATGGTGCTGGTTCAACTAGTGGTTATCATTTAGAAGAAAGTGAATTGATCCATTCTTATCTCCTTGTACAAAGCTAAAGTCCAAATAGATCAAGGAACTCAACGTAAAACCAGAGACATGGAAACTTATAGAAGAGAACGTGGGGAAAAGCCTCAAAGATATGGGCACAGGGGAAAAATTCTTGAACAGTGGTTTGTGCTGTAAGATTGAGAATCAACAAATGGAACCTCTAAATTGCAAAACTTCTGTAAGGTAAAAGACACCGTCAATAAGACAAAAAGGTCACCAACAGATTGGGAAAGGATTTTTACCAATCCTAAATCCGATAGGAGAATAATATCCAATATATATAAAGAACTCAAGAAGGTGGACTCCAGAAAATCAAATTACCCTATTAACAAATGGGGTACAGAGCTAAACAAAGAATTCTAAACAGAGGAATACTGAATAGCTGAGAAGCACCTGAAAAAATGCTCAACATCCTTAATCATCAGGGAAATGCAAATCAAAACCACCCTGAGATTCCACCTCACGCCAGCCAGAATGGCTAAGATAAAAAATTCAGGTGACAGCAGATGCTGGCAAGAATGTGGAGAAAGAGGAACACTCCTCCATTGTTGGTGGGATTGCAAGCTGGTACAACCACTCTGGAAATCAGTCTGGTGGCTCCTCAGAAAATTGGACATAATACTACCAGAAGTTCCAGGAATTCCTCTCCTGGGCATATACCTAGAAGTTCCAACTTGTAGTAAGGACACATACTCCACTATGTTCATAGCAGCCTTATTTATAATAGCCAGAAGCTGGAAAGAACCAAGATGTCCCTCAACCGAGGAATGGATACAGGAAGTGTGGTACATTTACACAATGGAGTACTACTCAGAAATTAAAAACAATGAATTTATGAAATTCTTAGGCAAATAGATAGATCTGGAGTATATCATCCTGATTGAGGTAACCCAATCATAAAAGACCACACATGATATGCACTCACTGATGAGTGGATATTAACCCCGAAACTTAGACGACCCAAGTCACTATTTGCAAAACACATGAAACTCAAGAAGAAGGAAGACCAAAATATGGATATTTCATTCCTTCTTATAATGGGGAACAAAATATTCATGGAAGGAGTTACAGAGACAAACTTCGGCGCTGAGACTGAAGAAAAGACCATCCAGAGACTGCCTCACCCAGGTATCCATCCCATAAACAGTCACCAAAACCAGACACTCTTGCATATGCCAGCAAGATTTTGCTGATATAGCTATCTCTTGTGAGGCTATGCCAGTGCCTGGCAAATATAGAAGTGGATGCTCACAGTCATTTATAGGATGGAACACAGGGCCCCTATAGAAGGAGCTAGAGAAAGTACCCAAGGAGCTAAAGGGGTCTGCAACCCTATAGGAGGATCAACAATACGAACTAACCAGTACCCCACAGAACTGTGTCTCTAGTTGCATATGTAGCAGAGGATGGCCTAATCAGCCATCAATGGGAGAAGAGGCCCTTTGTCTTGGGAAGATCATATGCCCCAGTACAGGGTAATGCCAGGGTCAGGATGCAGGAGTGGGTGGGTTGGGGAGCATGGTGGGGGGAGGGTATTGGGAACTTTTGGGATAGCATTTGAAATGTAAATGAAGAAAATATCTAATAAAAATTAACATTTTAAAAAAAGAAATTCAATGTTAGGATGAATTTCAAAATCTAGTGTGCAGTTTTATATTCTTAAAACCACCAAGGAAATGTGACTAGATATTTACATGCAAGCAATGCTTCTTCCTGGGATATCCTAGATTTTAAAACAGAAAACAAAACCACTAAGCACACACAACAGGCTTTCTCAATGAACATACTAAGATATCCTGAGTCATCTTTTTGACAACAATGAAGCGTTTCTATTCTGGGCTGTTTTGTTAACTTCATAATGTGTTTCTGGGCTAATGGGCAATTTTTGAGATTGGGTTCTCATCTGAGTTTTATGTCCTTTTGTTTCTTGGCTCATTAGGCTATACACAATAGCACTTGAATGCCACTTCTTGTCCAAGTGCATAATCTCTATAATCCATTTGTATGATGTGAATACATACAGGTAGTGGAGCTTGGCTATGGTTTGTAATTCCACATGGTAGATCACACAGTTGCCCAACAAATCATTTCAGAGGCTACACAAGACATTCCCTACCCATCCTTTGGTATTGTACTTATTTCTCTTAGTATCTTGTATTTTACGTTTAATTTGAACATGCATTATCTTGTATTTTACGTTTAATTTGAACATGCACCTGACTCCCAGGAAACACACTTAATTTGGCTATATTCAATTAACACCCCCCTTTTTCTTTTTTACAAGCTTCTTGTATAGTTTTTGACAAACAGACATTTTGTTATTTATTGCTTCCTCATTTTATTGAGGATTCATAAGCATTGTCGGGATGTTAGGAGCAACAAGAGCATAAATGAAATCACCACTCTGCTAATGATTGAGTCCAGATGTTGAATATGGTTGCCTTAGCAATACTAAAACTGGCTTGGTTTCAGTATATTTCTGGTTCCTCTTCTGCCATCTCTGTTTTTCAAAACAATTTTTTAAATATATGTGTGTTTGTGTGTGGGTGCACAGATGGGGGATGTGTGCACATGTTTGTAGAAGGCAATGCAAGTGTCATTCCATTCTTCTTGTTCTAAAGTCAACTAAATTTTATTTCAACCAAGAATATAAAATAAGCAATGTATCATATTTTTAGCAGCCATTTCAAGATGGAGAGCAGGACAGCTCATAAAACCAGAAACCCTCTGATTTTGAGTCAAATTTCTCTTCGGTCTGGAACTGGACAGGTAGACAAGGCTGGCTGGCAAGCCTAGTGGATTGGTTCCTCTGTCTCTGCCTCCCAATGCAAGTGTGCACTATCATGATCTCTCTCTCTCTCTCTCTCTCTCTCTGTCTGTCTGTCTCTCTGTCTCTGTCTCTGTCTCTGTCTCTCTCTCTCTTTGTTTTTTCAAACATGAGACTGGGATTTGAATTCAGATCCTGTGTTTGTAAACTATCATGAGATCCTCCTGCCTCATCCTTCCAAGTATTGGGATTTGTAGATCTGAGAGTTATTTTTTAATAGGCCAGGTTCTGGCTCCTTTTTGACCATCCTTTCCAGGTGTGCCTGTCCATCTTTCTTAGGAGCTTCTGCTCTGTCTCTCTGGCTTTTTCTTCTACTCTGCTTCACAGATACACCGACTGGAGGCTGGAAGGCTAATCACCTGGAAACATCTTGATGCAATTAGGGGAAAGAGGATTCTGTTGTTCATGATTTCTGAGGTTTTTTTTTTCTCTCTCTCCAAATTGTGTGGTTGATTAAATTATGCACCTGATCTCTATGTTCTTAAAACAGAAGCACATTTAATGGGATGCAGCAATCAAACAAAATCCCTTCATATTATATTTTTGGGGATATTCTGATAGTTAAAAATAGCAAAATGAGCCAAGTTGCCCAAGACATAAAGGTTCATCTTAGAGAATATTGTAAAGCAAAAGATTACTTCCTATCTTCCAGGTACTCAGAGAGATTATTGCCAAGGAGTAAGTACTCATCACCCCCATGCCACTGTCCTGATTTTCAAAATAATTAATTTCTTCCTTTTCTTTGTATTTTCTTTAATTTTGCATACATTCCCCCAAATTATATATGTATGTGTGTGTATGTATATACATATACAAACACACACACACAAACACAAACGGGTGTGTTTGTAGCTTTTAAACACTGGGCTTGGCTTGGTGTAGAACAGATTCCTGGCAAGGACAGTAGAACAGTAGCAAATTCAAAGGAAGGATTTTACAGGGATCATAGACAAGCTGTGAGCAAGATTAAATATTAAAGACCAAGATGAAGGATCAAGAAGGGATAATGGAGGACTCCGTGGCTACCCACAGTGAAGAGTGGAGATTCTTCATCACTACCATGCACACCTGAAGGCTCCAGAGGAGGGAAAAGGTTTACGTGAAGTCAGCTTGCTCTCACTGTCACACCCAGCAACATTCTGCAAAGGTAATAGAGATTGGCCTGTGTGCACATCTGGGGCATTTTCTTCACTAATGATTGATGGGGATGGGGCAGCTCACTGGGCAGTATGACCTCTGACAAGGAGGTTCTGGGTTATACACGAAAACAAGCTGAGGAAGCCAAGAGGAGCAAGTAAGCAACCGGTGTCCCCCATGGTCTCTGTACCTGATTCCAGGTTCCCGCCTTGAGTTCCTGCCCTGACTTCTTTACATGATGGACTACGATAAGATAAAATAAACCCTTTGCTATCCAAGTTGCTTTTGGTCATGGTGTTTATCACAGCAACAGACAGGAAACCAGAAGAGAAATTGTTATCAAAGACTGGCTATTCCAGACAAGGCTGTGCTGTTAGGGGCAGATTCTGAAGGATTTTGGAACTCTGGGCTGGAAAAGCTGTTGAATTCCAAGCTTACCAAACTGTTCAGGGAAATTGGAAGAGCATGCTGAGAGCGTGTGATGCTGAGTGCAAATGATGGAGGCCTGACTTATGAAGTTTCAAGAGGAAGTTTGAGTGTCCCTCAAAACCGTTTTTGGAGCCATTTGTGGGATGCTTTAAATGACAACTCTGGTTAGCTGGAGCTGAGAAATCAGCTGTGATTAGAAGAGACCAGCATCACTTAGGTGAAATGTTTTGCCAATATTTGCTCAGGTTCAACACACAGAAACTGTGGTCCAGAGGTAGCCACAGTTGCATCTCCTGCTGGCAGACAAACTTAGTAATGTATAAGAGTCTTCTAGGTGGTACTGGCTGTACTGATGGGGAAGTCCAGGAATGACAGAGTCATGGAGAGAAGCTAAAGCTTTAAATCCAAGATCAGAGTCCCCAAGAGAGGCTACAAAGGGTTACTGTTGAAGATGAGGTTTCAGTTGCAGTAGAAACACAATGCCATGATTGTGGGACATCTACCAAGAAGAGCAGCAGGAGTGGAATGAAGCTGCTCTGAGCCTATGAGACATGCCATGTGCATGGTAGATGTCAGAGCCAGAAGAGGTCCACTATAATGTTGGATTTATTTTGTTTTTGTTGTTTTTTTGTTGTTGTTGTTGTCGTTGTTGTTGTTGTTTCTCCTGACTGATACAACTAGAGCCCTCTGTGAAGAGGAAGCCTCAATTGGAAAAATGCTTCCATCAGATTGGTCTATAGGTAAGTCTGTGGAACATCTTGATTAGTGACTAGTTAATGATTAATGTTGGAGGGCTCAGCCCAATGTGGGCAATGCCACCCGTGGGCAAGTTGTTCTGTATTATATAAGAAACCAAGCTGAATGAGCCATGAGGTTTAAGCCAGTAAGAGTGCCTTCATGGCTTCTGCCTACTTCTTGCCTCTGGGTCCCTGCCTTTGGGTTCTCTACACAATGGACCATAAGTGGAAATAAACCATTTCTTCCACAAGTCATTTTCAGTCACGGTACTTACCACAGTAATCGAAAGCACACTAGGGCGTGTGCTATTGCCCAGCCTGTGATTTGCTCTTGTTGGCTGTCACTGACCAAAAGCCAGCATGTAAGTAGCACATTTGAAGAAGACAGTGGTAGTCATCCTGTGGGCACAGAATTAAGCAAATGAAAGTAGAGAATGGATCTAGAGTATGAACATACCAAAGACAGGCCTGAAAAAGCATGATGTGAAAGGAATTTCACAACTACATACAAGCAACTACTGTATTGTACAAGTATATAATTAGCTGTCAGTTTTATGGTTGATGGACATTTGGGTTGTATCTTGTTTTAGATTATTATGACTGATGTCAGCTGAGGCACATAGGCAAGCTTCCTATTGGGTGTTTACCAAGGAACAGAATGACTGCAGATAAAGCATTTCTAGGTGCAGAATTAATGAACAGCATACAGTATATTCCATACTGTTTCTATAGATCATGAAATTTGTTCCACATCCTTGCAGATCTTACATATTGCTAACTTCTTTCCTTTGGCCACACTCATGTGCAGGACATTTTCAGTTTTACTGACCTTCATTCATAATGCCCATAGATTTTATACTTTCATAAACTTCAAATTCTAGCTTCTTGTACATTTTAAAATATTATTTGTATGAAAGGCACATATTTAGAACATATATCTAACTAGAAGTTCTTTGTTGAATACACACACACACGCACACACACACACACACACACACACAATTTCCATTGGCCAAATGTATATAGCCATAGAAGCTAAGACAATCATGTAATGCCCTACTATTTGGTTACCCTATATGGTGCTTATTTTGACAATGTGGCTTTCCTCACCATCTCTTTTTGTTTTAGAGTATAGATGGTCATTATCTCCCACAAATGATGATGATTTTCTCATTCCTTTTTCCTGATGACTTGAGTATTTCCTATTGCAATGTGTTGGCCAGATGCGGGGTGCTTGATAAGCTCCAGAGATTGCTGAAGCATTCTATATTACCCTGAAGCCTTTGTGGGCCCATCTGTAGGCGCTTTGGGAGTAGTTAAAGCTCGTTTGGTAGGTTTACTCTGCCTGTTTGTCTGCCTGCCTGCCTGCCTGCCTGCCTGCCTGCCTACCTTCCTTCATTGATTCATTTGTTCATTTGTTCATTCTTGCTTGCTTTCTTCTGTCTCTCTCTCTCTCTCTCTCTCTCTCTCTCTCTCTCTCTCTCTCTCTCTCTCTCCTTTAAAAATATGTTTTTATCCAACTAGTATAGCATCTCTTCCTTACCTCACTTTCCTCCCTCCAGCCCCTCCATATTGTATCCGGCTGTGGTTTTTCAGGATGTTCTCCATTTGCTGTACAGAGAGGCTTTTTTTGATGAGGGGTGGTAGCTACACTTATCCAGGAAATGTGGCTGATATGCCCTGATGCATTTTCAAAGTTATAGGTTCCCAGAATTTTAGAGCTGAAAGAGATTTGAGACTATCTACTTCAGGAAACACCAAGCATAGCCTCTGGCAAACTTGGCTCCTAGCTGCTTCTGAGAAGTTTTATTGGGAACATGGCCTTCTTGGGGTATGTAATATCTGAGCTGTTTCTCTGCTACAATGAAATCTGAGTAGTAAGACAAGAGACTGTGGCCCTCAGAGCACAACATCTCCATTATCTAGCCAACTCTTGTGGACTCCATTTTCTGTGACAGGTGAAATGTGGCCACTGCTCAAGGTCCCACAGCTGTTAGTGGTGGAGTGTGGATGAGATTATATGTCCGCAGATACTTTCTTTTCACCTTTTCATGTGACAAAATCCTCTGTCATCTACCATGAAATCCATTTGACAGGATGTGGCTTATCCTGGGTAGGATGGAGGTCAGCCCCTGGCAGGATGGGAGGTCCATGCTTCTTTGCAACTCTCCTGTTTGCTGTGGCCTTTTGCTCTGTCAAAGATGGTACCTATAGCAATAAGAGAAAAATAAAATTGATGTTCCTCTCTTAAAGGATGAAGTGCTCCTCTTTTTGCCCACCTCCTGCCTTCCAGTACCACTGTGATGCAGGGTTATGCTTAATGAAAACACTAGACAAGTTCAATTTGTCACTTTCTACTTGGAATTCCCCATGTTGTAGCCAGACTTTTTCCTATTTTGTGGGTTCTTCTTTCTTCCACCCTTTCAACTCCCTAACACTAGATCAGAGAGAAAAGGGGAAAGAAAGGAAAGAGGACATTGTTATCATTAGACTACTTCCTGCTGACTAGGGGTGTCGAGTTCCTTGGGCAAGTTTGGGCTTTACCATCAGGATATCTAATTTTTTTCTTTTTCTTCTTTGTGCACAGCTACTTAACAACCAGAGACCAAAAGCAATGAAAAGCAACCAGCAACAACCAAACAACAGCCCACCTTGTCTCCCAGGGCCTTGACCTCTCATTTATATACCCTCTGAAAAGTCCCCAGAATTCCAACCACCACACAACTGTAGAACTGTCTGCAGCTGGCAATGTCAAGCCTCTGCTGGGGGCGGGGGGGGGGGACAAATCATATCAGCTGCTGCAGAGCTGTCCCACATCCCCACACCGGGACTAAAACAGAAAACCCATTCTTACAGCATTTCTGTAGCTTTTAAAGAAACCAGAACCTCTGAAATTGTCACTCCACGGTGCTTCTGTTTACTTGAAGCTGAGATCTACAAGGGACCTTGAATTATTATTTACTCTCCTTGCTGCCATTATTCACAGCTTTCTAGGCATAAAAACATTCAATTAACATTTCAAGCAGAGCTCTGTGGCAATGAAGACAGGCAGCATTTCTGTTGAAAGAAGAGTGACCTCAAATGTGCTGCTTTCAATACTAGTTTTAGCTTCCTTCTGATTGCAAAGACATAGCAGTTATTAAAAAAAAAATGTTTGTTTTCTTTCCCATGCTGTTTCTCTCCACTTTCTCAGCATCTCTCACGCATGTTTTGCAGATGGAAAGACTGGTTCTGCGTTTCTGAGCCTGTCCTTGCTCTGTGCCTTGCTCCCGGCTGTTAAAGCCAAGTGTCATCAAAGAGATTGTATGTAAGAAGTCACTGCATAAAGGAGGCCCTTCAACAAGTATGCTAGGGAATGGAATTTGATTTCTGTTAAGTTAGACTTGTTTTCTCCTTGTACTATTCTGTTTGATACATGCTTCTTAAAGTTAATTTCAAATCCGTTCTGCTTTGAGTATCTTTGCAAAACTATAACGTGTGCTGTATACTATCAGAAGCTTATTTATTTATTGCTTGTAGAGATAAGTGGCGGATGTTTTCTTTTCCTATGTAAGTGCTTTCTTTCATTCTTTTCACAAACACAGAGGACGACTAACTAGTTGCCTACAGGCTATCTGAAGTGCTGTGCTGAGTCTTCACTGCAGACCCTACCACTCCTCTACACCATAACCTTGGGTTGTTTTTCCTGAGGCCTGAAGTGACAGTGTCTGAAGAGATGATCCGAAGCTCTTGGCTTGTTGCATTCTAGATTGTGGAGCTACGCATTCCACATTGCATACGACTCTTACATATGCCATGGTTCCATAAACAGGTGGGTGGTTACTTCAAAAGCAGAGGGGAGAGGAACAGGCAATAGTAAATTAGACTGGCTTTTCCTTCTTTTGATGCAAATTCCACAAATCCATCAATTTGAACCTTTGATTCCCTATTGGCCCTCAGGTTTTGGCCACTTGTTGCTAAAAGAACCTACATTTGTGGTACTACCCAAATGTTAGTCTCTTAGGAGTCTACCTCCATCTGTGTTTCCCATGTGGTTTCTCCCCAGTGATTTGCACGAACCCTTGATGGACGGTGTGTTTTCCCAGCTAAGGCTGGCCACTCACTGAAGGGTAGGTTGAGATAGCATCACTCTGCAGAACTTACATAGATCCTTAGCCTCCAGCCTTGCCTACCTCCTGCAGGTTTTCTTCTATGAAGAGACCACTGAGGAGCTGCTTTGACACTCAACTGGAGGACCAGGGACTTGCAAGGGCAAATGGAAGAGATGCCTCATCTGTGCTGGGCATCCTCTAAAGGTTGTCATTTTCCCATCTGTCTTGACCTGGCAATTGGTTTTAATTATTAAGAGCTCTAATTATCTTGGTGGCTTGTTGGAAGAGCTCAGCAAGCTTATTCATAAGATCTGAGGACGGGATAATGTGGTCAGACCTATGAGTGTCGAAGTTCCTAATGGCACTAGTCTTTCAGTCCCCGTGGGAAAGCATATATGTATCTGGAGTGGTTGGATGAATCAAGTACAGGAATGAACTGCTTCAGAGGCATAACCATTAAAAGTCTGATGATGATCTGGGGCAAAGGGCAGGCTGGTACCTTTGTGTTAAAGCAAATACTTGGATGACACTAACTCTCTCTGGAGCTGTGTTCCCATTGTTTGCCTTGATCATAGTTTTTTAAAAAGCACCTACTTGATGATTGCCATGAGAATGTCACTTACAGAGTCTAATCTTACAGGACAATTGTCGCCCTTCCTCAGATGCCATCCCAGGTATCTTGGGAGACTTAGCTGCATTCTGAACAAATCTTCCTCTATCTCAGGCTTGGTGTCGAGTCTTCCTTTAAGATCAAATACTTTCTTCCTCCATGGCTATAGTTCTTAATGTTTTTAGTCAGGGGCCTCTTTGTGAGGCTAAAACCTTTGGACTTTTTTTTTCAGAACTATGAACTTGAAAAGTACAAGGCACATACATGATAAAGAGGGCTGATGAGAATGAAATACATACTTAACTTCTCCTTCTTCACACACTTAAAAACAAGACCCAATGTAAGGTCCAAGTATTGGCTTTGGAATTATGATAACATATTTTCAATTAAATGTAGCAGCTTCACATTCCTTCCTAGCCCCCTTCCCCCTGTCCTTCAAATTCATGGTCCCCTTGTCCATTCATTGTTGTTGCATGCATAGGTGTATTCCTATATCCATAGTTGGCAACCAAATCACAGGTGTTTTAAAGTCTATCCGGTTGGTAATAGGAGGAAATACTGTGCTGTGATTGAAAACAAACCATGTATAGTGGCATGTGCCTGTCATCTCAGACCTCAGAGACGTAGGTAGGAAGATTGTAAGTAACAATCTGAGCTATGTAGTAAGACTGTCTCCAAAAACCCAAAACTAATTATTAGTGAAAAGAGAATACCTTTCCCTCCCTCCTTCCCTCCTTTGTTCTCTCCCTCCCTCCTCCCTCCCTCCTTCTCTCCCTCTCCCTCTCATCTCCATCCCTCCTTCTTTCATTTCACCTCTTTTCATTTCAGTCCCTCCCTCCCTCATTCCTTCCTGCTTCTTTTTTTCCTTCTTGCTTCTCCTTCTTCCTTCCCTCCTTCCCCTCCCTTTCCTCCATCTCTCCCCTTTCTTTCCTTCTTCTCCTTTCCTTCTACCCTCCCTCCCTCCATTCATTCCTCCATTATACTTTTTCATTACGGGAGCTACTTGAATTGGAAACCTCTAGTAGGTTAGTAAACACAGGAAGCTCTGTGCAGGGTGCATACAGTCTTCCCTATAATCTGGCCTTTGTTAGATTCATAGGCTGTGATGACTGTGTCCTTGACTATAATTAGTTCCCTTGTTGTATCTGGCTCCCTGATTCAAGTAGGATGTTTAGCTCCGTAGAAATTAGAAGACACCAGTGGTCACATAGAAAGGGATGCTACTTATACTCATCCAAAGGCCAAGGGAGTCAAATTCAGCAGGAGGAGAATGGCCATTTACCTTTCTGCCCAGCATCTTTGTAACAGGATCCTCATTAAGGACTTCAGGCATCTTAGCACTTATCACAGGCTTGTGAGATGAACTTAGACTACTCTAGTCTCCCTTACATGAAAGCCATGTCCCTCTGAACTGGCTCTTTTGATGCCTTCTCACCTATTTTCACTTCAATGTGTTCTGTTCCTTTTCCAGAGGTATACTCTAGCCACCTCCGTCTCTGAAAAATCACTGGTATTTTGTTCACCGCCCTTAACTAAAATCTCCCCTCAAACATAAACAACATTTGTATTGTGAGCATGTACTTCCCATTTTGGGGGGGGTCAGGGGGGGAGGGACAAGTATTGTTTTCAAACCTCTTACTAATCTTTTCAGGTCCAATAAATCCAACTACCTTCACAAAGCCTTCTCTGTTATAGTGAGTTCCAGAAAGATCCCCAGCTTCAATTCTCCTTGTTGTGTAATCATACTTTCGCCAGTATTGGTGAACTGTGTAAACTGCTTAGTTAGTGAATTCCTTATGTATGTTTTTCTTTCATGTTGTAAGGATTTACATTTTTACTTTGACGGTGTGTATATGCACCATGCTTGGTGGCAAGTGTGCTTATCCACTGGGCCAAAATGAGTGTATTATTTATTCATAGCCATTTCTCCTCACATTTAATCCTCCATCTTGTACAGTATCCCATTTCATCATGCTATAATTAGATAATTATTTTAACATTCTACATGGTACACATGTAGAAAACATTTATAAAACATCTATAGCTCTTGGCTCAATGTCTGATGTCAGTAACACTTCAGTTGACTTAGTATTAAGTTATTTATTTTTTTCAAAAGGCCACCATTTGCCATGGGGAAAGGTCTTTGTTCAAAAGCAGCATTTTGTATCCAGCCTTAGCCTAGATTTTTCTTGACTCCATCTAATGAAAGGAAGGATTTTGGTTAATCAGATTGCTCTGGGCATTTGTTGTGTACAGACTGGGAAGAAAGGCATTTCCTTTGGTTCCTCTCTATATATATTATATTTGCAGATCGTTTTCCTCTTGGATTTACTGGGGAGAAGGCAGAAACAGGAGCTGGTTATTTTTGGGTCTCTGTGTAGAGTGGGAGATGCTATCAGAATGTGCCAAATCAACCATCACCTGAGGAAGGAAGCATGAAGCCAACTTCATCCTATTCACTGCACGGTCTGTTGTATTTCTTGTATTTGTTTAGGATTTTATAATATCACAAAAGTCACCAAGTTATATGTTATTGCCTGGCATGGTGAGATAGCAGTGTATATGGCCATTGTCTCTACTGAGTGCTGCATCTCATGGACTACTGTGTTATCGGACAGAGTCTTGTTGTAGGTTACCTTCCATACTCTCTAGAGAGTAGATTTTACTCCTGTGGGAGGTGTGGTCGAGGCAGCTTGCTAAACTATCTATGGCACCTCGGCCACTCTGCCTATAGCAATTCCGGTAGCTCCATTAAGGGTGTTGGCCTGGTAGTAACGATCATGGTGTTTTCCCCAGCACTGGGTTTCATCCTAATGGGTCCATGATTTTTCAAGTCTAAGGCCTGGATTCAATTCTCCTCCCTCCCCTAATAAGGAGGCAGCCCAACCCTGCCTGTTTGTTGACTGCAGGGGATGGATAAGCAAATCTTCTTGCTTTCTTCAGTGTATGTTTTCATTTTATTATTCTGAAAGCAGGCTCTGCTGCCTCCTTTCCTTAGCTCTAAAAGAGGGAGTTTGGTGTGTTAATGACTATTTAACTTTTGTATTTGTAGAGCAATGATAACTAGAAAAACTTATTTGGCTGCTATCATGATCCACCCAAGACTCATTAAAGTCTTGGTAATCAAGGCTGGTGGCATTCACATGGACCCAAACCAGACTCCCAGAAAGAAAATGGATATGAACGCCACATTATTTATAACAGACAAAAGACACAAGCACTTGCCATATCCACCACCTAATGAGTGGAGAGATAAAATGTGGTGCATTCATACGTCAGTGATTAAAAGGAAGAGGGCTCAGAAAGCAAAATGTCTGCTAGGACGCATGAGAAGCTGAGTTCAGATCCATCCCAAGCACACAAGTGAAAAAGTCAAGCACGGGAGTGCACGCCTGCAATCCCCATGCTGCTGAGGTGGGAACAGGGGGATTCTGGGAGCTCACTGTCAGCTCAGTTACGGGCGAGCTTCAGGATCAGTGAGAGGCCCTGCCACAAAACACAGGTGGAAAGTGATTGAGGAAGACACACAGCATTGATCTCTGGCCTCTCAGCACCTATGTAGACACACACATACTCCACACACATACAGACATACAAGAAGAACATGTATGAACCATGAACCTTTGCTAACTGAAAGGAGCTAATCAGAAAGGAACATCTGCTGTATGGCTCACTCTGTAAGAAATGTTCATAAAGTACAAGGTAGGTAGTGCTCCCTTTTGTGGGGAATAGTGAGGACTAACTGTGAATGAGTGGGGAATTGTCCTATGGAGGTCAATACTTGCCTAAAATTCTCAACACTCAGACCATATTTTAAAACATTAAATCATACGCTTTTACAAGTGAATTATGTCTTGGGTTGTAACTCAGTAGATTTATGTATTTAGTATTAACATCAACACATATCTTAAAAATATTAAGTAGCCCGAGCGTACCTGATATCTGCCAGGTTACCTACTCCAATGTGAGCTTGAAGCTTCTGTACATGTCGTCTGGAGTCTGTTCTATGCAGTTGACTTCCTAGCACGTGTTCCCCACGGAGTCCTACAGTTTTAGCAAGTTATTCTTCCATCAGGAGAACCCGTTAAGAATTCTCACAAACACTGAGCCAAAACAAAGCTTAGGAAATTGGCTGACAAAGCTGGCCTTTTGCTTCGTTTTGCTTCCCCCCTTCATCCCAATAGTAAGAAATATTCATGGAGATCTGCCATGAATATCTCAAAAATGTGACCTTTCAAAATCCCATAGGCAAGCTGGGGGTGGTTCCTATGCTCCATGGAGCCCCGATGCACTCTGGTCTGCAAAAGTCCCCTCCAGCATGTGCTGTGTGCATCCTGGCCATGCTTTTGCTGAAGCAGGTGACAGTCCTTCCTGTTTTACAACTATCAGTATAAAGCATAAATACCTACTGGGTCCCAGACACAAGGCAGCTCATGAGAGCATAATAATATTTAGATATATTTAGATATCTATTCCACATAACAAAGGTCTCCAGTTTTACTCTACCTAAGGTGAGCCCACATGCCTAGCTCATCTACCAAAGTATATTGGGTTAGTTTCTCCCTGTCCTATTAGTTAGTTTGCTCCTTGTGGGGTGGGTGTGTGTGTGTGTGTGTGTGTGTGTGTGTATGTATGTGAATTGTGTACAAGACTGTACAGGTTGGAGGCCAGAACAGAATATCAGGTATCTGTTGCTATTACTCTCTGCCTAGTTGCCTTGAGGCAGATGAGTCTAGGCTGTCTGACCAGCATGCTCTTGGGACACGCCTATCTCTGCCATTCAAATGCTTGATTGACAAGTATAGGCAGCCATACTGTGCTTTTTACATGGGTACTGGGGATTCAAACCTAGCCCCTCGTGATTAGAAAGAAGTCAGTCTTTCCCCAGTTCCTCTCTTATTATAATTACTATTAATACTGAGCCAGGTTCTCACTTGTGAACCCAGACTAACTTTGAATTTACCATCCTCCTGTCCCCAGCCTCCCAAGGGCTGAGATTATAGGCATATGTCACTACTATTGCAGCTTTTAGTATCCTTTTTATGCATAATTATTATCTAATCTCCACACCTGATTCCTTCTTATTCACCTTTAAAATAAATCAATTTCTTACTATTTGTAATTACAAATATATTCGTCTATTGTGTCTCTGTCCTTAACTAGACTATAAACTGCAATGAAGTCTCTTCTTTATCCTAGAAGCAGAATTCTGAATACTAATCTTTATGAATGTATACTGAATTAATAACAATAATATCATATGAGAGTCATTGAATTAGCAACTACTTGAGTTGCTATCTATAAAAACAAAAGAGCTTTATAACAGACTAGCCAATCAGTGATGAAACATGCACAGGTGGCCAGAATGCTGAGCCCGTCAGAAGCTTAATTAAATGTAATAGCACAAAGTCTCTCTACATGCTTTCCCCAGCTTTGAAGTTGGCGGGTGTCCTTCCTGAAAGTGTCTCTCCACTCTCCTAAATCCTGTCTCCTCTGCCTTCAAACTCATATTGAACAGAATCTTCCCCACAAATGTAAGTTCTCACAGTTCTCTGAGAAATTTTGACTCTAAAAGGTCACCCATCAGAAACCTAAAATGTCAGTATTTCCCTAGATACAGAGGCTCGTCTCGTTTCTTTAACCACTAAACTAAATGACAAATCAAAGACATTCTAAGGGGGGGGGGGAACTATCGGAAGGCGGACTTGTAAAGTAGAATTGAAGTTGAAAAGAAAGTAAGAACGAGCCACAGTATACAGGCATCAGCAGCCACAGGGGAACCCTGCCAAGAAGTCAGAAATAACTTCTCAAGGGTAACTGTTTCCAATCTATTTCATTTCTTTTCATTACTCTTCCCAGGTAGCACAAAACTTCAACGGATATGAAACCTTTAACCAAACATAGCTTGTATCACGCTCTATTTATATTCTTATTTCATTTGATTTCCATTATTTCCCCGATAATTCTCTTGGTATTAAAAGTCCTTTTGATGGCTGCTCTGTTTTCTATTTCCAAAGCCATTAACCCCCTTTCCCCACCTCAGCACGGGGAATGCTTCTTGAGTGACAGCCTTGTTTACAGGGAGAGGAAGGACTTGGCAGCCCTTCCAAAGTGTCAAATGAGATAGCCTCAAGAACACTGAAGAAAGTGTCACCAGAGGGGGAGGCAGCGCCACACTAGCCAGGCTGCCTCTTTGTTGTGCACTAATAGGATTCTCTGACAAGCACTTTTGAGGAAGAGGGATTTGCTAGGAGGGACGAGCGCCAGGTAATTTCTTTATACCTTTTATATGACTTTCAGTACTTCGACTCCCAAAATGGTAGAGACTGACTTTAATACACATAATGAGAAGAAACTTAAAAAAAAAAAAAAAAGCTATTAATTTAAATTGAAACAGTGCCCTTCTGAGGATGAACAACTTGAGTTCTAATATCTGAGTTTATTCTAATGCACTAAACTTTTAGTATAAACTTGATGGGGTTTTTAAAAATCCATTTCAAAAACGCATATCTGAAAGTATGTCAAACTGTCTATTTGAACTGTCATTATTTTAAAAGCTTCTGATCATACAGTAATTGGCCAAAGTCCTCTAAAATATTTACTGTATTTTTTTCTTTCCTATTCTGCTGTTAGATGCATTCTTTTGGTGGTTTCAGTTAGTTATTTGAATGGGTTCTTTTACATAAGTAAGGCTGCAATTCTAAGCACTTAAGCCCCAGTCAGATCTCGAGCTGTACTAGCCACATTTAGTTGGTATTGAATAGTTCACGACCTGGTAACAAGACTGGGAAGTAGCCCTCCCAATTGTAGTATTCAGAGGAATGGCTAGGAAAATGTCTTCCAGTGCTTTCTCTGGGCCTAAGCCCAGATGTGAAGATAGATCATTCCACCTATCCCATGTGCAGCCTAGACATCTGTCAAAATAATAACAATGAAATCACTGTGTGTGTATATGTGTGTGTGAGTGTGTGTATGTATGTATGTGTGTGTGTTTGTGTATATGTGTGTGTATGTGTATGTGTGTTGCCACCTAGACATCTGCTGAAATAATAACAATGAAATCACTCTGTGTGTGTGTGTGTGTGTGTGTGTGTGTGTGTGTGTGTGTGTGTGTGTGTCTGTTTAGGCAGTATCTAAAATGTTTCATGTTTATGAAAGCATATAGTGTTTTGTAATTTAATTCAAATTAACTTGCAGTTTTTCTATGTATCTGTGCTCACTCTTAAGTTTTTACCTCTGTCTTCATGTCTTTAGCATTAAACTTGGAAAGAACAGCAACAACAAAACAGAAGTTTGCTTTTTTCAATAGAGGGCCAGCAAATTAGCTCAGCAGGTACAGGTATTTATAGCAAATCCTAATGGCTTGAGTTACCAACATGGCAGAAGGAGAAAACAAACTCCCACAAATAGTTTTATGACCTCTACGACTATGCCATGTGTGTGACATGGATGCACACACACACACACTCACACACACACACAAATGACAGAAAGATGGATATATGGATGGATAGATAGATGATAGATAGATAGATAGATAGATAGATAGATAGATAAAATTTTGAAAGCCGTTAGTAACAACAGTCCAGGAGATTTCACCCCATGTTTTTCTTTTGGCACATCAGTTCATTTGTCCCAGTTTTTTTCTTCCACCAACACTGAAGAAAATGGATGGATTCTGTCTGTTTTTAGTTCTGTGTAAATCATTCTTTTGATCTAAACATATTTTATAAGAAAAACCTAGTTAATTGAAAAATTATGGGCTAGAAGAATAAAAAAAATATGCTTTGAAAATGTTTCTAAGGCACAAAGAATGGAAAAGATTGTTGATTTCAAACTTTACTATTCAACCAAATCCCTCAGTGAGGACAGCCTGGAGGCATGATGGGACTGACAATTGATAATGCCATGCCTGTCTAGAAGATTTCAATCAGAAAGTTAGAATAACCTTTTTTTTTTTCTTTTGAGACTGAAGAGGTGGCTAAGGAGCTAAGAACATTGGCTGCACTTTCAGAGAATCTGGGTCCCATTCCCCAAGACACACATGATGGCTCACAGTCAATTATATCTTCCGTCCCAGATAAAACACAGTTATGGCAGCTAAAGTATGTTCCAATATGCTGTGGGAAAATATTTCTCATCCTGAATTGCACAGAGAATAAAAATCCATTCATAGACTAAATGCAAACTATTTTTGCAATAAACAATCTGAAAAAAAAAAAAGAATAGGCCACCAGAAGATTTCCACTGAAGAAACCTGTATAAGGAACAATTATTGAAATAATAAAAATGAAGTTGAGTTTTTAAAAATGGAAGCCGGGCATGGTGGCACATGCCTTTAATCCCAGCACTTGGGAGGCAGACAGGTGAATTTCTGAGTTCGAGGCCAGCCTGGTCTACAGAGTGAGTTCCAAGACAGCCAGGACTACACAGAGAAATCTTGTCTCAAAAAACCAAAACAAAAAATAAAAGTAAGTTTAAGGGGCTGGAGAGATGGCTCAGCGAGCACTGACTGCTCTTCCAGAAGTCCTGAGTTCAAATCCCAGCAACCACATGGTAGCTCACAACCATCTGTAAGGAGATCCGACTCCCTCTTCTGGAGTGTCTGAAGACAGCTACAGTGTACTTACATATAATAAATAAATAAATCTTTTTTAAAAATGGAAATCTTGAAATATTAGGAAGAAGAGTGATCAGATATACTGACAACTTTAAAATACACCTGAACAAATTAATATTTAATTTGTAGAGTTTAAAATGTGATATAGCCAAAATACTGATGGAAACATAAATACCAGATGAAATAGTTATGGCAGCTAAAGTATGTTAAGCAAGCTTTTCAGAGTTGAGAGGACATTGGGATGTTGACTAGCTACTCCAATAACTTCAAATAGAATGGAAATGGAATGAGCTACTTCCATAAAATGTGGGAGAGAAGAAATTTTTAAAAAGCAATAAATTCAAAACACATAAAATAAAAAATGTAGCAAAAGTGATGCATAGAACATATCATAAATAAAGTGGTACAAATGAAAATATTGAGAGTGGGACCAGAAGTCAATCTACTAAAAAAACACTACAAAATGACAAACATCTTCAATGTACCATTTATTTTTTTAAAATGCACCTCTTTTTTATATTTAAAATATCACAATGCAGAGGTCATTGCTGAGGACATCAATTCAGTGATAGAAGGCTCACCTAGCACAACAGGACCTGAGTTTTTTTTACTAAAGCCAGGGAAAGCAAAAAAGACTAAACATGGAAAAGCTAGCTTGGTAGAACCAACCAAATAAGTTCATGGTATTCTAATAGTATTGAAAAAAGAAAGAAATTTTAGATGCTCAGCCACAATGTGCTACATGTACACATACACACTAAGCAATGAGATAAGCTTTTCCTCCTCCATCAATGACCAACTTCCAACACTTTCTACTCATACCTATTCCCAATGTACCAGGACATAAAGGATGGAAAGGTTGATCCGGTCTGAACTGTTTGGGGATACACACACACACACACACACACACACACACACACACAAAGACAAAACTGTCGTCAAACTTTTAATCAGAATCCCTATTCCATCATCTTAGGCTGCTGTATGGCTGAGTATGAATATGATTACGATTCTTGTGGGGAGGAAATGGCCAATAGAAAAGTGATCATGTGGCCTATCAACCAAAATAAAGAACATCCCATGAGATGGCCCTTAGTAGCCAAACTCCTCCTTCCTTTGAACTCCATAAAATGAAGCCCCAAACAATAACTGGGTTCTCTGAGTAGCCTCATTCAGAAGACAATCGAATCTGTACCCTCAGTTTGCTTTGAATGGAGTTATCTTGCTACTTGGGCAAATCTGTGTGAGCCTTTGTTTCCAACTGTTTGGGTAGGAGGCCAAGAACAAGAAAACACTAAACACCACAAGATCAGCAAAACGGCAGGAACTAAAATATACTTTTTACAATACCTCTAAATATTAACAGTCTAATTTTCCCAGTCAAAAGAAACAGATGCTATTGTCTGAATGATATGTTCACCATAAGTCTCAGGTATTTGAATGCGTGGTCCCAAGTTGGTGGATGTTTGGGGAGGATTGGGAGGTGTGGCTTTGCTAGAATAAGTATGTAACTGAGAGTGGGCTTTAAGGTTTCAAAAGACTTCAGGTTAGCTCTTCCTGCTTCCTGATTTGTGGTTGCTGCTTCAGGTAACATCCCAGCTACTTGCTGCCCTGATACTCTGCTATGGTGGATTCTTCTCCCTCTGGAACCATATGCCCAAAATAACCCTTCCTTCTTTAGGTTGGCTCAGTCATGGTATTTTTATCACATCAATAGAAAAGCAACCAATACAACAGACTAGCAGATTGAATGAAAAAAGAGGTTCAGTTATTTGTTGACTCCAAGAAATACTGCAGGAACCACTCAGCCTAGACCCTGACCACCAAAAATACTTTCATCCATTTTCCCCCCTCTTACTTTTTTTTTATCAAGCCATTAATCACTGGTTTTTTTCCTGCTCTCTTCTTTTCTGTTCTTCCTCATAATAACTAATATATTAGTAGACATAATAATGTAACCATTCATTTATTCCCCTAAATTATTGCTGTCTAAGAGGTAACTACTATTTATTGTATTTTCATAATGGGGAGCTGTATTGGTTTCTGTATGCTGACCTGGATGTAAAGCTTTCCTGCTGTCCAGTGAAGCACAGGACGTCTCTCTCCAGCAGTGACAATGCCTTTGGCAATCACAACTGCTTCTTTAGCTTCAGCATAGTCAGCCAAGATTCTTAGCCAAGATACCATATGAATAGCCCCTGTTCCTAATAAAGTCATTGCTCCCCTCTAAAGACTCAGGAGCTGGACCTCAAATATCCACATTTCTTTAAGCATTCGTACCTTCTTTGTTCCCACTAAAATGGCCCATTGCACCATGCTTCTAGTATTCAATGGCTTTTCCAATCCAATTTAGCAAAGGTTTCCACATTCCTTAGATAAAAACAGTCCAAGGAATTAAACCTACATAGTGTGATCCATCAGAGCAAGGAACCCACGCACCTTCATTGCTACCAATTTCTGTTCTAGCTTCATTTCTGTTGTGGAGTTAAAACACATACATACTGACAAGAAGCAACTCAGATGGAGAAATGGATTGTGTTATCTCAAAATTGAGGTGACAGGGAAGTCGAGATAACAAAAATAAATAAATAAACCGTGATACTGGCACAAAAAACAAATGTGTAGATCAGTGACTAGAACACAGGACCCCAGATACAAACATGCATCCACAACTACATATTTGTCCTCAATGATTCCAAAACATATGTTGAGGAGAAGTTGGCCTCTCTAACAAATGTATAAGAACTCTGGATATCCATGTGACAAAGAATACAATTAGACCCCTATTTCTGACCCTACACAAATACTGACTCCAAATGCATAAAATTCCCTAATATAAGGCCTGAAACTGAGATTATCTGTGATGTCTTGAATAAGAATGGCCCCCACTGGCTCATATGTTTGAATGATTGGTCCCAAACTGGTGGAACTGTTTGGGAAGGAGTAGGAAATGTGACCTTGTTGTGGGAGGTGTGTCACTGCAGGCAGGCTTTGAGGTTTCAAAATCCCATGATATTCCAATTGGTTCTCTCTCCTTCTGCCTTGTGCTTGTGAATCAGATGTAATCTCTCAGCTACTGCTCCAGTGCCATCCCTGCCTGCCTGCCTCCATGCTCCCTGCCATGATGCTCATAGAGTCATAGTCTGGAACTGTAAGAAAGCCTTCAATGAAATAAAATTTAAGGTATCTGTACCTCAAATTAAATGGTTAATCTAGTAAAAAAGACAGCTACAAAATGGGAGAAAATATTTACTCACTTCTCTGATATGGGATTAATGTTAAGTATACACGAAGAACTTACAGAACTAAACAAGAAATCAAACAGCCTAATCAATGGATTAAAGAAGTGAACAGCCAGTTCTCTCTCTCTCTCTCTCTCTCTCTCTCTCTCTCTCAAAAAAGAAGAAAAAGGAGAAGGAGAAGAAGAAGAAAAAGAAGAAGAAGGAGGAGGAGGAGGAGGAGGAGAAGGAGAAGGAGAAGGAGAACTAGCATAACATTAAAAAATATTCACTAATCAGAAATATGTTAGTCAAAATTATATTGCAGGGCCAGAGATATATCTTCGTGGTTAAGAGCACTGAGTGGTCTGCTAGAGAAACTAGGTTTGATTCACAGCACCCACACAGTCTTTATTTTATTTTATTTTATTTTATTTTATTTTATTTTACTTTATTTTATTTTATTTTATTACTAGATATTTTCTTTATTTACATTTCAAATGTTATCTCCTTTCCTGGTTTCCCTTCCAAAAAAACCACCTATCCCCTCCTCCCTCCCCCTGCTCACCAACCCACCCACTCCCACTTCCCGGCCCTGGCATTCCCCTATACTGGGACATATAACCTTCACAGGGCCAAGGGCCTCTCCTCCAGAGACAAAGTGTGGAGCAGAGACTGAAGGAATGACCATCCAGAGACTGCCCCACCTGGAGATCCATCCCATAAACAACCACCAAAACCAGACATTATTGTGAATGCCAACAAGAGCTTACTGACAGGAGCCTGATATAGCTGTCTCCTGAGAGGCTCTGCCAGTGCCTGACAAATACAGAAGTGAATGCTCACAGCCATCCATTGGACAGAACACAGGGTCCCCAATGAAGGAGCTATAGAAAGTACCCAAGGAGCTGAAGGGGTTTGCAGCCCCCTAGGAGGAACAACAATATGAACTCACCAGTACCCCCAGAGCTCCTTGTGACTAAACCACCAACCAAAGAAAATACATGGTGGGACTCATGGCTTTAGCTGCATATGTAGCAGAGAATGGCCTAGTCGGTCATCAATGGGAGGAGAGACCCACACAGTCTTAATTACTGTGCCAGGTCATCTGATGCCCTTTTCTGGTCTTCACAGGAACTGCATGCATGTAGTTCACACTAATGTGGGCAAATCTCTAATTTACATAAATTAAAATGAAAGAAAACTATATTGAGATTCAATATCACTTCAGCCAGGATGTCAGACATTAAACAAATTATTAAGACATAATGGTAAATTATGGAAATAATTGAGCCCTACCATGCAGATGGGAATGTGAGCCAGCCCAGTCACTGTGAAAATCAGAATGGCCATTTTCCAAAAAGTCTTGACCTGTCTTTATTACTCCGGTATTTACTCAAAGGATAACAGGTCAACAAATCACAGATATACCTGCATATTAATGTCTAATGCAGCACTCTTCCCATATCTAAGTTATGGAAGCCCAACCTTAGTGCTCAACCAAGGGATGGATAAAGAAAGGATGGGGCAGATACACAAGCGATTTTCTGCCATAAAGGTGAAGTTAGGTCCTTGGTAGAAATATGGATGCAATTTGAAATGATGCTGATTTAGTGAATAAAGCCAGACTCAGAAAGACAAATATGATTTATTTTTTTATACATGAGTCTTACAGTTCATGTGGCCATGCAAAATTATCTGTGTGCATATGACGAATATAGAAGAAAAATTGCGTATGGGAATAAAGACCACTAATGGAGAAAGGAATGAAAAGAGAGAAGATAAGGGGTATGGTGGGGATAACCCCAACATGCAACACATACTCATACGAAACTGTCCTTATGTAGCACATTACCATGTATGGTTAACAAATACAATGGAATGTTTGAAGGTGATGGAATACCCTTACATCTCTGCATGGGGAACAACCAGAAGACAGAAAGCCTGATTTTAAACTGCCATAGCTCTGAGGTCAGAGACAGCTCTTGGCAGCTTCTGTGAAGAACAAGAAGGTCAAATGCCAACACATTAAAGTGTTCTGGTGGCAGGAGACTCGACTCGGTCAGTAAAGTGTGTCAGGAAAGGTACACCAGCGCTGAGTGGCTGGCAGCAAATCTCATTAGTTCAGAATAAATAACGCTGGCGTTTGAGAGCACTCAGCCTGTGGTGGGCAGGCCAATAAAGTTCCCCTGGAGCTTATGACTTACTGTAGCATCTGAGCACTCCGGCAGAATGCTCTACACCCGTTACTGTGTCCCTCATACAGGGAGATCAGCTGCTTAGGGCTTGGAAAAGAATAGGCAGGTTCTCTGCAAGTTCAGATCTCGGTGTTATGGCTGATTCCCCGACTCCCGGCACACACAAGACACCTCCTAGTTAGTTAGTGCATTAGCCACTGCATGGATATGACCTGTAAAACCTCTGCTACAAACCACAAAGCTACGTGTGGCTGGCAGAGGATCTTGTTACATTCAAAGAAAGGAAGCTACCGATGTGAAGATGGTGATATTGTACTGGTCCCACACAGGCTCGACACCAAAATAAACCAGGGTGAAAGCAAGAAGGGTCCATGAGTTCTAAAGGTCACCCACCTTCTGTGCGTCCAACTGGAACTCTCCAAGTGTCAAAGACGCAGAAGTCAGCTGCTCTATGTCCCATCTGTAGTTCATTGTTTCCTCCTGTTCTTTGCTGTATTTTTTATTACACTTTCATTAGAATTTTCACTTCATTACATTAAACATTTTAGCTCTATTTGCATGACCCTTTATACAGGCTCCTAATTTTGTTCATACATTTCCTTAGTGTTAAGCAGTCTTTTTTCTTTTCCTTTTTATTCTTCCTTTCTTTTTCCACCCCATGTTTCTGTCCTTCTCCCCAGTATAAAGGAGACATTCCTAGTCATGAGCGCACAAGAAAGAATACATTTTATAAGAAAAAAATGGATTAAAAAAAAGATAAACACGGTAAACCAAAAGACCCTTGATACTAAGTGGGAAGAATGTAAGAATGATGACCCACAGATGATGGAGGCAGCAACATGACAAATCAAGGAACGGAAAAAACAGCTGAACTTCATCAGCCCCCCTGCATCTCAGCCAAAGACACCTTCTTCTTCCCAACCACAGCGCCTTCTAATCAGCAACACTATTCAGCCCTCCCAGGCCACTATCTTTATGAATGATGCCATTGAGAAGGGAAGGAAAGTCACTGACTGCAGAAGCCAGGGCTTATTGGCAATGCCAACACGGTGGGTCTAGCTAATCTCCATGCCATGGGCATAGCTCCACCAAGAGTAGAGTTAAAAGATCAGACTAAGCCTACCCCACTGATCCTGGATGAGCAAGGCTGCACTGTGGATGCCACAGGCAAGGGGGTGGAGCTCACACATCGCATGCCCACCCTGAAGGCAAACATTCGGGCTGTGAAGAGGGAACAGTTCAAGCAGCAACTAAAAGACAAGCCATCAGAAGACACGGAATCTAGTACCTTCTGACCCCCGAGTCTCAACTGCCCCTAACCAGCTCCAAAGACACACTTTTAAATTCCATAACAAGGGCAAATTTGAGAAGATTGCTCAATGATTATGGACAAAGGCTCAACTGGAGAAGCTGCAAGCAGAGATTGCATAGGCTGCTAGAAAAACAGGTATTCATACTTCAACTAGACTTACCCTCATTGCTCCTAAAAAGGAGCTAAAAGGAAATTGAGTGGTGGGACTCTTACATCATACCCAATGGCTTTAACCTTACAGAGGAAAATCCTAAGAGAGATTATTTTGTAATCACAAATCCTGGTTGAACATCCAGCCCAGCTTAACCCTCCAGTTGACAATGATACACCAGTTACCCTTGGGGTATATCTTGCAATGAAGGAGCAGAAGAAACTTAGGAAGCAACAAAGAGAGCTACAAGAGAAAGTCAGGCTAGGCCTGACACCTCCTCTAGAGCCCAAAGTGAGAATCTCAAATTTAATGCGAGTATTAGGAACAGAAGCAGTTCAAGGCCCTACAAAGGTAGAAGCCCATGTCAGAGCTCAGATGGCAAAGAGACAGAACCCTGCCTCTGATTGGCAATGCCTTCCTCACTTGTGGATGTCCTTCCTGTCATGACAGGGTGCATGAAGAGGCCAACGCTGCCTGAAAACTTACAGCAAACAGAGAAAGGTCAAGAAAATTAAAAAGTTTAAGAAGACATTTCATGGGGGGGGGTGCATATATCTGTACATAGAGTTCAAATTTGAGCAACCCGGCCAAGAAGTTCAAGATTGAGGCCAATCCTGGGCAGCTGTACCTGACAGGGGTGATGGTGCTGCACAGGAATGTCAATGTGGTGGTAGGGGAAGGGGGCCTCAAAGCCCAGAAGAAATGTAATCATGTCATGCTACATTGGATAAAGTGGGATGAGCAGACATCTAACTCAAAGGGAGATGAGGAGAAGGAAGCTGATGGAGAAGCTGTGAAGAAAACTAACAAATGTATACTAATGTGGGAAGGTACAGCCAAAGACCGGAGCTTTGGAGAGATGACGTTTAAACAGTTCCGTACAGGAAACATGGCTCACGAATGTTTCAGAAAGCATGGGGCTGAACACTACTGGGACCTTGCACTGAGTGAATCTGTACTGGAGTCCACCAACTGAGACTACTGCTAGCACTTGTGTCTTCTTTGCCATTGTTTCTTCTGTCTTCTCACTCTACTTCCCAACCTTATCCCACCATGTGTGGGATCTGAGAACTGTGCCAGGACAATGCCAGGGCAAAGAGACTACCAAGTTCATTCAGTCAGCCTGTTGCTACTCTTCATCCTGTATGTGCATATGATTAAAGAGTTATAGAGAGAAAGAAGAAAGAAAGAAAGAAAGAAAGAAAGAAAGAAAGAAAGAAAGAAAGAAAGAAAGAAAGAAAGAAAGGAAGGAAGGAAGGAAGGAAGGAAGGAAGGAAGGAAGAAAGGAAGAAAGGAAGGAAAGAAGGAAGGAAGGAAGGAAGGAAGGAAGGACAGAGAGAGGGAGGGAGGGAAGGAAGGAGGAGAGAAGAGAAGAGAAAAAAGGAAGGAAGGGAGGAAGGAAGGAAGGAAGGAAGGAAGGAAGGAAGGAAGGAAGGAGGAAAGAAAAGAATGATGATCCAACGTACCAGAAAAACAGCAAGTGAAATTACAGGAAATGTTAATCATCTCTAAATAATAACTTCAAACGGGAATGGGCTCAGTTCATCAATAGATACACCATGTTAGTTGACTGGATTAAAAAAGCCAGAATCAACTATCTGTTGTCACTAAGAATGCTTCACTGACAAAGATGTCTGCAGAGTCAATAGTCAGCGGGAAAACAGAAACATTTCCTCTGAAATCAATAGCTTGACAACAGTGCACACTTTCACCACTCAGTAAACTCAGTGCTCAGAGTATCAGAACAATAGGTAAGAAAAAAACCATTTAAAAGTCTCTAAGATTCCACTAGAAAACTTTCACATAATAAACACACTCAGAGAAAGAAGACACAGAATAAACATGAGATTTAGCAGCTTTTCTATGGACCAAAACCAAATCTGCTAAGAGGAGAGCCCCACTCACAGTAGCTTCAATTAAAATAAAATATCTAGATAGACTGTGCAGGGAATGATGAAGGGGAGAAGAGGCAGGGTAGGTGTGATGGCAATTCTTGGTTGCCAAGTAACTACATCTGGAATGAACTACAATTCAGAAGTGAAGGGCACACCTGTGAGCGATTTCCTGCCTAGTTTGAAGTGGGTGAATCTACTTCTAGTCCAGACCTTCAAGTGGGAAGACACACACCTTTGATCTGGTGAGAAGACATTTGCCTTTAATCCAAACCTTGAGGTGAAAAGACACACCTTTAATATAGGCTGTACTTTCTGCTGGAAGCCTGTATAAGGACATAGAAGGAAGTGTTTGCTCTTTGCCTGCTCTCCCTCCACTGCTAGCACACACACACATCTATTCTTTCACTTGGCATTGAAGCCTACTTTGTTGGGATTCCAGCATTATACAGATGACCAGCTGAGATATCAAGCTTTGTGGAACTGGGCAGTTACAAGATTCTTGGACTTTCCAGTCACAGCCAGCCATTGTTGGATTATCTGGACTGCAGCCTGTAAGTCATTCTAATAAATCTATATTAATGTTCTAATTAATCTATATTATGTTATAACATAATATTGTTATAATGAAATAATTATCTTATATATGTGGGATTTATTAGAAACATAAATCATATATATGAGAGATAGAGATTAGATATATGATGATGAAGATAGATAGATGTTAGATAGATGATAGATTGATAAATGATTGATAGATAGATAGATAGATAGATAGATAGATAGATAGATAGATAGATAGATAGATGGATGGATGGATGGATGGATGGATAGATAGATAGATAGATAGATAGATAGATAGATAGATAGATAGATAAGAGATAGATAGATGAGAGATAGATAGATGAGAGACTGAGAGATAAGTTGATTGATAGATAAGTTCTGATTCTATAGAACTCAGACCAATACAGTAGAGTTGTAGAAGGTTATGAAAAGAGGTAGGGGGTTACAGCAACATGAATCACCTGCTAGAGCCAGAGAGGTCACCTTTCAACACAGCACATCTGTGCCAAGAGCAATTCACCCTGTAAGTGTCCTTAAATAGTCTCTGTTATTTAGCTTCCACTCTTGCATGTGTATATTTATGTTGCTCACTTAAGTGTTAGGACTGTTGTTTGTTCCTCTGCTATACGCTTTGGCCATATACTGTATATACCATCTCTTACTCTTAAGTGATTTCTTCTCTCTCATCCTGTTGCTCTCATCTTTTATGTCTTAATTGTAATTTTCCACAACTATCACAATATCTAAAATCCGTGCACCCTAACAGCATCCTACTCCCCTCTCTACCTCTTTATTCACTTCAATTTTAGTCTTATCAAAGTAGATCTAGTACTTAATCTTACCTCCCTCCCTCCCTCCCATTCCTAATCTTTTTTACTAAAATCTAGTATACTCCATAATAACTTGAGTTATTTATGCTCCAACAGTTATTGAAAGCAACTGTTATTAATTGGCTAGTACAATATCTACATAGTGCTCTACAGTTAATATTCTACTCAGGGAATGAAAAGAGCTTACACCAAGCACTCCAGAATGAGGAATTGTTTTCTGAACTACACACTCAAGACCCACTTGAACATCCAAAATAATTCAACTGAAAGAATCTGGCTGATTTAAAAAAAAAAAAAGACATAAGCTAAGCAACAAAATATCATCAGATGCATAAATCAGTAGCATAAGAAACATAAAATAGAATTACAATAGGACATCCCCAAATCTTATTAAGCCTCAGGCATGGCTTCTAATTTGAGAAAATTGGATGAAATCCCCAATAGCAAACAGAAAATACTTCTAAGTATGTTCAAAGACACAAGCAGCTGGATGAAAACAGGAAGACAACAGATAACTCAAAAGAGATAGAGTACTGAAGAAAATCAATCTGAAATATTAGAAGTGAAAAATGGAACAATGGAAGTAAAACAACAGCAACCTCTATATAAAGTCTCAGCTGTAGGAAGGACCAAGGAGAGATCGGATGTCTGGCAAGGTGGAGGACATGGAACAATCTGACCAAAACAAAGATGAAATAATAAGAAGGTACCAGTGGGGGGTTCTGAATTACAGCCAACACTCATAGAAGAAAGTAAATAATCTAATACTAAAAGAATAGAAAACATTTTCAAAAGAATTTTAACTGATGCGTTCACCTTCCTTTTTAATCAGCTTTCAATAAATAGCTTTTCTGTATTTGGTGCTTACGTAAAACACATACCTAGCACCAATGATGTTCCAAGAACCTGCAGCCAGATAAGTGTTAGGCCCTAGAAGAGAACCTTCTTTGTTTCGTTTGTTTGTTTCTTTTGTTGTTTTATTTTTGTGTTTGTTTGTTTGTCTTGCTTAATGGACATAGTATTAAACCAAGTCCTAATGACTTATCATTATTCTCAGATTACTGCATCATTCAACATTCATTAGGTTAGGAAAGCTTCTATTTGCAGTAGATAGTGATTAACACAAAAACCAACTACTAGCCAACATGGAGAGAAAAAAAGATTGTCTAACTGGGATGTCTATATCATACACCTCCACATAAGGCTCAAAGGATCCCTGTAGAAGGAGAACTAGAAAGACTGTAAAAGCTGGCCACAGTAGGTGAATAAATGCTAGAAACTGTGTCCTCCAGATACAACAGGGATGCTGCACATATGGACCACAGCAACTGTGGCAGCATGTACTAGCCTGATGCAAGCTCAAGCTGGATGAAATATTCTTATGGAAACAGACATGAAGCCCAACTCTTAGATGAAGGACTATTGGCCATTGAGAGCTGCTGGGGAGAAGAGAAATCTCAGTTCTTTAAGAATGTTGTTCCTGTTGAATTGAGGACGCTCCAGGGAAAAGACACTCGTCCAAGAATATTTGGTCAGCACAAATAGGATATGATAGGGGTGGGAGTTGTGGCACAGAAATGAGTGGGTAGGGAAGTGGAAATGATGTAGGAGGAGTTCAGAGAGAGTATGAATATGATTAAGACACATTATACAAATCTTCAAAGAACAAATTAAAAAAAAACAAATTTTTCCAGACTTAGAAAAAAGAACCATTCTAGATATAGAGGCATGTAGGACACCAAACAGAAAAGACTAAATAAGCAACCCCCCTCATAGTATCATTGCTGGGTTAACCTATGACTTTACCTGTGGTAGTAGCAGCTTTATGAAATTGGATGTACCTATATTCTGGATATACATCTTAGAATCATAACATCCTCCCGTTGGAGTGTGTCCTTCATCAGTATGAAGTAATCTCTCTGTGATGCCTAGTTTGGTGCCAATGAGTTATTTGGGAAGAGGGAACCTCAATTGAGAAAACATCCCCACCAGATTGATCTATGGCCAAGTCTATGGAATATTTTCTGCATTGATAATTGATATGAGAAGACTCAGCTCATTGTAGGGAGTGCCAACTCTGAGCAGGTGGTCCTGAGTTCTATAACAAAGCAAACTGAGCAAGCCAGGAGGACCAAGCCAGTAAGTATCACCCTTTTACAATCTCTGTATCAGTTCTTGCCTCCCAGTTCCTACCTTGAGGTCCTGTCCTGACTTCTCTGGTTGATGGCCTACAGGCTGTTAAATAAATTAATCTTTCCCTCCCTAGTTGTGTTTGATGACAATCTTTTATCACAGCAACAGAAACTCTTTATCTTTTCTCATTCATATAGTTTAGAGTCTATTTTGACAGATATTAGAATGGAGGGATCAGCATGCTCCCTAGATCCATACTTTTGGAATACTCCTTTCCACCTATTTGTCTGCCTTCTCCAGTGAGGTACATTTTTTATAGTCAACAAACAGGAGGTTCTTGATTTTTCTTCCAATCTAATAACCTGTGCCTTTTGATTGAAGAACTGAAATCATTAATATTCAGGGTTATTATAAAGAAGTGTGAATTGATTTCTGCAATTTCGTTTTTGGTTTTGTTGTTGTTGTTGTTGGTTTTGTTTTTTTTTTTTGTTTTTTTGTTTTTTTTTGCTTAACTACTATTTTGATATGACTTATTTTTTTCAGTGGCCTTGTGAATGAGTTTGTTTTTCCCTTTCTTCAATTATCTTCTGTAGAGATTGCTTAGTGGTTATAAACCCCTTTAGTTTATTTTTAACATGGACAGTTATTTATTTATTTATTTATTTATTTATTCATTCATTCATTTATTTATTTATTTATTTATTTATTCACTTATTTACTTCCCAAACACTGAGTTCCCTCCAGGTCCTTCCCCTATCCCCCCCCCATACTCCTCCCTTCTCCTCTGAAGGGTTGCTCTCCCCTCCCCCCATGTCTCCCACTCTGTCTAATTAAGTCTGTGTAGGATTAGGGGCATCCTCTCCCACTGAGGACTGACAAGGCAGCCCTGCTGGGAAACAGATTCCAGAGTCAGGCTAGAGCTTTAGGGCCAGCCCCTGTTCCAGTTGTTGGGGGACCGACAGAGAGTCTGAGCTACACATTTGCTACATATGTGCTAGGGACCTTGGTCCAACCTCTGGCTCAGTCTCTTAGAGCTCCCCTGGGTCCAGGTTAGTTGACTCTGTTGGTCAACTTCTTGTGGAGTTCCTTCACACTTCAGGGTCTTCAATTCTCACCACCTGCCCCAACTATTCCATAAGAGTCCCTGACCTCCAACCAATCTTTAACTGTGGGTCTCTTCATCTGTTTCAGTCAGCTGCTGGGTAGAGCATCTCCAAGGACCATTATGTAGGCTCCTGTCTATAAGCATAGCAGAGTATCATTAATAGTGTCAGGGATTGGTGCTTGCCCAAGGATGGATCTCAAGTTGGGTTTGTTGTTGGCTGATCATGCCTTCAGTCTCTGATCCAGTTTTGTCCCTGCATTTCTTTTAGACAGGACAAATTTGGGGTCAAAAGTTTTGTGGGTGGGTTGGTGTCCTTACCCTTACTTGTGATCCAGCCTGGCTACAGGAAGTGGCCTCTTCTGGTTCCATGTTCCAATTGTTACACATCTTGGCTAAGGTCACCTGCATTGACTCCTGGGAGCCTTCCTGATCAGAGGTGTCTGGTACTTCCTATAGATTGCCCTACCCCTAGTAGCTGCATATTTCCATTCATTCTCCTGGCCCTCTCTCCTGCCTCTCCTGACACCTATCCCTGCTCCCCCATTCCCATTCCCATTCCCCCTCTCCTACTCACTTCCCTCCCCCGACCCTGCTCTGCTTCCTATGACTATTTTATTCCCTCTTCTAAGTGAGATCCAAGCATCCTCACTTGGGCCTTCCTCCTTGTTTAACTTCTTTGAGTCTGTAGGTTTTATCATGGGTATTCTATACTTTATGGCTAATATCCATTTATCAGTAAGTACATACTATGCATGTCCTTTTGGGTCTAGGTTACCTCACTCAGGATGATATTTTCTATCTAGTTCCATCCATTTGTCTGCAAAACTCATGATGTCCTTGTTTTTAATAGCTGAACAGTGTTCCATTTATAGGAACCACATTTTCCATTCTTTGGTTGAGGAGCATCTGTGCTGTTTCCAGTTTCTGACTATCACAAATAAAGATGCTATGAACATATTGGAGCACATGTCTTTGTGGTATGGTACAACAACATTTGGGTATATGCCCAAGACCAATATAGCTTGATTTTATTATTATTATTATTATTATTATTATTATTATTATATATTTTCTTTATTTACATTTCAAATGTTATCCCCTTTCCTGGTTTCCCCTCCAAAAATCCCCTATCCCCACCCCCTGCTCCCCAAACCACCCACCATTCCTGGTCCTGGCCTTCCCCTATACTGGATCATAGAACCTTCACAGGACCTAGGGTCTCTCCCTCCCATTGAGGACCGACTAGGCCATCCTCAGCTACATATACAGCTAGAGCCACATGTCGCACCATGTGTTTTCTTTGATTGGTGGTTTAGTTCCAAGGAGCTCTGGGGGTACTGGATAGTTCATATTGATGTTTCTCCTATGGGGCTTCGGACCCCTTCAGCTCCTGGGTACTTTCTCTGGCTCCTTCATTGGGGACCTTGTGCTCCATCCAATGGATGATTGTGAGCATCCACTTCTGTATTTGCCAGGCACTGGCAAAGGCCCTCAGGAGACAGTTATTTCATGCTGCAGACCCTCTGGGTCCCTTTGTCTGCGTGGAACGGGTCTCTAGTCACAGGTGGGCAAGTAGTCGGCAGGAATTGAATGACAGACAGATGCACACAGGAGGTTGTGTAGAATCTCAATGTAATTTGTCAAATTGAGCATCAAACTTTTTATACAGAAGAAAATAGGGAAGTTGGGTGACACATTAGCAATGTACAAATGAGGTTACCGGATGCTTAATGACTCTTACACAAAACAGAGGAATGTAAACACAAAGACTGGCAGGAACTGGGCAATAAAACAATTGAGACAAAGTCAGCCCTATCTAAGGTCAGCTATAGTCTTAGGAGCCAGGTGTGAGGTCTTTACACTCCTAGGGCAAGGGCTTTCACACCCAAGTCATGGCTCTAATTAGGGAGTTCTGCTCTAGCTAACCATCTCATGAATAATGCAATATTCTAAAACCACAGCCTGATCTACTTCCTAAACCATTGTAAATTCCTGTATATGGGAGCAGCTTGGCTTTTATTCCAAGTGATAGTGTAATACCAGAGACAGTTCTGAATGTCACTGAATAGACAACATTCTTATTGAATTCCAAGCCCATGGTCAGCTCAAGGACTTTCTAGGATGTTGGAACACTGGCGAAGGCTTAGCTATATCAGAATTCAATCTTAAAAGGCACTTATAATAAAATAATACTAAAACAGAGCACGTGGATCCATACACCAGACTAACTCAGGAATAGGGTATGCGTATACGGGTTAATGAGAACACCAAAGCTCCAGGAGGTGAGTTTCTGTGAAACTCTTTGCCTCGTGAGTGCTCCCAGGCTTCTCAGCTTGTCAAGCAGACTTCACTGGAATGTGTGTGGCAATTTCAGGCTCCTGTCAGCTTGATCTTAAGGTAAAACTATTTCCAATTTTCTGAGAAACCACAAGATTGATTTCCAAAATGGTTGCCTGAGTTTTTTATCTTAGCCATTCTGATTGATGTAATAGAATCTCAGAGTCATTTTGATTTGCATTTTCCTGATGAATAAGAATGTTGAACATTTTGTTCAGGGCTTCTCCACCATTCAAGATTCCTCTATTTAATTCTGTACCCCATTTTAAATTGGCTTATTTGGCTTGTTGGAGTCTAATTTCTTGAACTCTTTATATACTTTGTGCATTAGCCCTCTATCAGATGTACAGCTAGTGAAGATCTTTTCCCAATCTGTAGGCTGCTGCTTTGTCCTATTGATGGGGTCCTTTGCCTTACAGAAACTTTTCAGTTTCATGAGGTCCCATTTATCAATTGTTGATCTTAAAGCCTGAGCCATTGGTGTTCTGTTCAGGAAATTGGATCCTGTACCAAGGCTATTCCACACTTACTCTTCTACAAGATTTAGTGAATCTGATTTTGTGTTGACCTCCTTGATCCACTTGGAATTGAATTTTGTTCAGGATAATAAATATGGATCTACTTGTATTACATGCAGATATCCATTTAGACCAGCACCAATTGTTAAAGATGCTTTCTTTTTTCCGTTGTATGGTTTTTGGCTTCATTGTCAAAAATCAACTGTCTAAAGGTGTGTGGGTTTATTTCTGGGTCTTTGACTCAATTCCATTGATCTACCTGTCTATTTCTGTATCAATACTACTATTTTTATCTCTATTACTCTGTAGTACAGCTTGAGATCAGAGATAGTGCTTCCTCAAGAAGTTCTTTTATTGCTCAGGATTGTTATAGCTATGTGTTTTTGTTTTTGTTGTTGTTGTTGTTGCTGTTTTTCCATATAAAGTTGGGAATTGCTCTTTCAAGGTCTGTAAAAATTTGTGTTCAGGCTTTGATGGGGATTGCACTGAATCTATAGATCGCTTTTGGTAAGAAGGCTATTTTCACTATGTTAATCCTACCAATTAGTGAGCATGGGAGATCTTTCCATCTTCTTGTAGCTTCTTCAATTTCTTTCTTCAGGGACTTGAAGTTCTTGTTCTAGAGACCCTTTTCTTGCTGGGTTGATTACAACAAGATATTTTATATGTGTGGCTATTGTGAAGGTTATTGTTTCCCTAATTTCTTTCCCATTTATCATTTGTAAAGGAGGGGTACTGGTTGCTTTGAGTTAATTTTATATCAAGATACTTTGCTGAAGTTATTTATCAGCTGTAGTTCTCAGATAAAGTTGTAGGGGTCACTTATGTGTACTATCATCCACAAATAGTGATACTTTGACTTCTTCCTTTCCAATTTGTAATCCCTGAATGTCCTTTTGTTATCTAATTGCTCTACCTAGAACTTCAAGTACTATATTGAATAGGTAGAGTGAGCAGCCTTGTCTTGTCTCTGATTTTCATGAGATTTCTTAAAGTTTCCCTCCTTTTAATTTAATGTTGGCTATTTGCTTGCTATATATTGCATTTATTATGTGTAGGTATGTACCTTGAATCCCTGATCTCTCCAAGACTTTTAATGTGAAGGGGTGTTGGATTGTGTCAAAGGCTTTTTCAACATCTAATAAGTTGATCATGTGATTTTTTTTTCTTTCAGTTAGTTTATAAAGTGGATTACATTGATGGATTTTCAGGGATTTTTTTTCAATTGAAGATTATATTATCTTATATCCAATGTTCCCATAATTTGACTAGAAAAAATATAGAAATTACTAATAATTTCAGCAAAGTGTTATGATACATGATTGACTTACAAAATTTACCAGTCTTAATACATATGAGTAACAAGCATGCTGAGAAAGAGATCATGGACATACTCCTATACCCAGTTTCTCAGATAAAATAAAATATTTAGGATATACATAACAAACAAGGTAAAAAAAATAACAAAAAAAAAAAAAAACAAACCTCTACAGTGAAAACCTTAAATGTGTGAAGAAAGAGATTAAGAAACATACTAGAAATTGAAGACCTCCCAAGCTTGGTAGAATTAACATTGTGAAAAAAAGACCTTCCTACCAAAACAATTTACTGATTCAATGAATTCACAATCAACATCCTCATCTCATTCTCCACATAAATAGAAAAAATCCTCAATTTAATATAGAACAACAAAAGATCCAGAATAGCCAATTAGTCCTAGATAAGTGATTGTTCCTATGCATTCTGCTCATTTTAAGTGCTAAGTACATCTGTCTATGACCCCAACTTTTATACATCTGTTTCTATTGAGTTGATTTTGTTTGATATTAGAATTGCAACTCCAGCTTGTTTCTTGGGACCATTTGCTTTGAAAATTATTTTCCAACCTTCTACTCTGAGGTAGTGTTTGTTTTTGTCACTGGGGTGTTGCTACACACACTCCAGTGAAGTTTGCTTGGCAGGCCAAGAGACCTGGGAGCACTCACGAGGCAAAGAGTTTCACAGAAACTCACCTCCTGGAATTTTGGCGTTCTCATAACCTGTATATTCATACCCTATCCCTGCGTTAGTCTGGTGTATGGATCCATGTGCTCTCTTTTAGTATTATCTTATTATAAGTGTCTTTTAAGATTGAATTCTGACATAGCTAAGCCTTTGCCAGTATTCCAATGTCCTAGAAAATGCTTGAAGCCAAGGAGCTTGGTAGAGACAGTGAAACTAATTAGGCATTACGAAGGAACCAAGCCGGAGCAGCTCAGGGCTAGTCTGCAGAGTGTTTACTTAGGACAGTAGCCAGTCTCACCCAAACAAGGGAATACCATGAAAGAGCTAGGGAATTCCACTGAGATAGAAATCTTCAGTACAGGCTACATTGCATATTAGAAGCAAGTTGGTGAATCCTTCTGACAAATGGAGATTCTCCAGATACTTAAAAGTTACACTCATACAAGAATTTATCAAGGCCTAGGAAATAGGGGGGTGTGGCATTGCATTATTCATGAGAAGGTCTGCTAGAGCAGAACCCCTGGTGCTAGCTTTCACAAGGTTCAAAGCAGTCGCACCAATTGTGACTAGGGTGTGAAATCCTTACCTGTCATTAAGCTGACCCTAGGCAGGACTGCTTTATCTTTACTGTAAACATTTACCTGGTTCCTATAAGTCCCTTTGAAGTCATTCCTTTGTTTTGTGTCAGGCAACTTCAATGTACTTTGACTGCTGTGACTTTCTACCCCTTTTATTTTCTGTACTATATAAGACTGGTATTCACTTTGTGACAACACATTCAGATTCTACACAATCTCCTGTGTGCATCTGTCTGTCATTCCCACCGACTCCTTGCCCATCTGCACCCAGAGACCCGTTCCACGCAGACAAAGGAACCCAGAGGGTCTGTGGCAGGGTGTGTTTCCTGTATGCAGCAAAATTCTAATTACATATCCAGTCTGTTAGTCTATGTCTTTTTATTGGGGAGTTGAGTCCATTTGATGTTAAGAGATATTAAGGAAAAGTGATTGTTATTCCCTGTTATTTTTGTTGTTAGTGGTAGAATTATGTTTGTGTGCCTATCTTCTTTTGGATTTGTTGAAAGATCACTTTCTTGCTTTTTCTAGGGTGTAGTTTCCCTCCTTGTGTTGGTGTTTTCCGTCTATTATCCTTTGTAGGGCTGGATTTGTGGAAAGATGTTGTGTAAATTTGGTTTTGTCAAGGAATATCTTGTTTTCTTTGTCTATGGTAATTGAGAGTTTTGCTGGGTATAGTAGCTTGGGCTGGCATTGGTGTTCTCTTAGGGTCTGTATGATATCTGCCCAGGATCTTCTGGCTTTCATAGTCTCTAGTGAGAAGTCTGGTGCAAATCTGATATGTCTGCCTTTATATGCTACTTGACCTTTTTCCCTAACTGCTTTTAATATTCTTTCTTTGTTTAGTGCATTTCGTGTCTTGATTATTATGTGGCAGGAGGAATTTCTTTTCTGGTCCAGTCTATTTGGAGTTCTGTAGGCTTCTTGTATGTTCATGGGCATCTCTTTCTTTAGGTTGAGGAAGTTTTCTTCTATAATTTTATTGAAGATATTTGCTGGCCCTTTAATGCTACATCCACTCCAGTAGTGACACTCACGACAGGCCTGAAAACCTGGAAGCAGTCCTGAGGCAAAGAGTTTCACGGAAATGTAGCCTCCTGGAACCTTGGCATTCCCCATAGCACTTATACTCAAATTCTGTCCTTGCATTAGTCAGGTGTATGGATCTGTGTGCTTTCTTGTATTATAGGTGCGTCCAAGTAATGATTTTACAAGTACTTAATCAGGTTGAACTTTACTCCCTGATTTTTTACTCCCTGGTCTTCATCAATGTCCTAGACAGTGCTTGAGCTGACTCTGGGCTTGGAATTCTGTAGGAATGTCATTCATCCAGATGAAATGCCTCAGTGTTGACAGTAATCAGGTATCTCAGTTTTCCAGATAGAAGTCTCAGGGCAAGGTTAGCAAAGTATACTTAGAATCTTCATTACAGCCAGGTATAGCAGACTACATTTCATATTAGAAGAAAGTTGGTGAATTCTTCTGTCAAATGGAGATTCCCTACAGATACTTAAAAGAACAGCCAAGTAACTCTCATATGTAAGTATTTACCAAGGCCTAGGAAAAAGGGGGGTTGTGTTATTGCATTATTCATGAGAAGGTCTGCTAGAGCAGAACCCCTGGTGCTAGCTTTCACAAGGCTCAAAGGAGTAGAATAAATTGTGACTAGGGTGTGAAATCCTTACCTGTCATTAGCTGACTCTAGGCAGGGCTGTCTTATCTTTACTGTAAACATTGCCTGGTTCCTGTCAGTCCTTTGAAGTCATTTCTCTGTTTTGTATCAGATACTTCAATGTACCTTGCCTACTGTGACACCCTACTCCTTTTTTTTTTCTGTATTATATGAGACTGGTGTTCACTTCGTGAAAATACATCCAGATACAGCACTCCCTTGTGTTCATGTCTGTTTGTCATTCATGTCTCACCAACTCCATTGCCCACCTGTCTGGGAACCCTAATTTCCCATGGATTGAGGGGGACCGACTGAGCCCGGTCCATGGCACTATAAACTGGGAATTTTCACTCTCTTCTATACATATTAACCTTAGGTTTGGTCTTTTTTGTGTCCTAGATTTTCTGTATGTTTTGGGTTAGGAGATTTTTGCCTTTTGCATTTTCTTTGACTTTTGTGTCAATGTTTTCTATGGTATCTTCTGCACCTGAGAGTCTCTCTTCTCTCTCTTGTATTCTGTTGGTGATGCTTGCATCTATGACTCCTGATCTCTTTCCTAGGTTTTCTAACTCCAGGGCTGTCTCCCTTTGTGATTTCTTTATTGTTTTTATGTCCATTTTTAGATTTTGGATGGTTTTGTTCATTTCCTTCACCTGTTTGATTGTGTTGTCATGTAATTCTTTAAGGGACTTTTGTGTTTCCTCTTTAAGGGATTCTAGCTGTTTATCTGTGTTCTTCTGTATTTCTTTAAGAGGGTTATTTATGTCCTTCTTAAAGTCCTCAATCATCATCATGAGAAATGATTTTAGATCTAAATCTTGCTTTTCTCATGTGTTCAGGTATCCAGGACTTGCTATGGTGGGAGAACTGGTTCTGATGATGCCAAGTAACCTTGGTTTCTGTTGCTTATGTTCTTATGCTTTGCAATCTGGTTCTCACTAGTGCTACCTGTCCTTACTATATCTGACTGGAGACTGTCCTTCCTGTGATCCTGGTTGTGTCAGAACTCCTCAGAGTTCAGCTGTCTCTGTGATCCTGTGATTCTGGGATCCTGTGATCCTAAGATCCTGGGTGAGTCAGAGCTCCTGGGAGTAAAGCTGCCTCTGAGACTCAGAGATTCTGGTGTGACCAAGGCCCTGGAATCCTGGGATCCTGGGTGTGTTAGACCACCTGGGAGTGGAGCTTTCTCTGGGTGTTGTGGGACTGGCTACAGAGTTCAGGCCCAATGTCTGCTCAAAGCTCCAACCCAGACAAGAAGGAACCTGTACTACTGGTTGGTCTGGGTTCCTGCATCCCTGGATCCTGCTGGTCCCAGATACTCCCAGTGGTGTTGGGGATGGATTTTTATATATTGAGCCATCCCTGGGATGAAGCCTACTTCATTATGGTGAATGATGTTTTTGATGTGTTCTTGGATTCAGTTTGTGAGAATTCTATTGAGTATTTTTGTGCTTGTGTTCATAAGTAAAATTGTCCTGAAGTTCTCTTTCTTTGCTGAGTATTTGTGTGGTTTAGATATCATGGTAACTGTGGCCTCATAGAATGAATTAGCTCATGTTCCCTCTGTTTCTATTTTGTGGAATAGTTTGAGGAGTATTGGTATTACTCATCTTTGAATGTCTGGTAGAATTCTGCACTAAAACTATCTGGCCCTGGGAGTTTTTTGGCTGGAAGGCTTTTAATGATGGCTTCTATTTCCTTAGGGACTGTAGTCCTATGGAGCTGTCTAAATAGTTTACCTGATCTTGATTTAGCATTTGGTGTGTCATCCATTTCATTCAGATTTTCCAGTTTTGTGGAGTACAGGATTTTGAAGTAAGACCTAATGATTTTTTTTTTATTTCTTCAGTGACTGTTGTTATGTATCCCTTTCATTTCTGAATTTGCTAATTTGGATACTGTCTCTCTGACTTTTAGTTAGTGTGACTAAGGGTTTATCTATCTTGTTGATTTTCTCAAAGAACCAGCTCCTGGTTTTGCTGATTCTTTGTAGTATTCTCTTTGTTTCTAACTGGTTGATTTCAGTCCTGAGTTTGACTATTTCCTGCCCTCTACTCCTCTTGGGTGTGTTTGCTTCTTTTTGTTCTAAAGCTTTCAGGTGTGCTGTTAAGTTACTAGTATTAGGCCTCTCCAATTTCTTTATGAAGGTGGTTAGTGCTATGAATTTTCCTCTTAGCACTGCTTCTATATTGTGTCTTATAAGTTTGGATGTGTTGTGCCTTCCTTTTCATTGAATTCTAGAAACTCTTTTAATTTCTTTCTTCATTTCTTCTCTAAGTGATCATTGAGTAGAGAGTTGTTCAATTTCCATGAGTGTGTTGTTGCTGTTTCTATGGTTGTTGAAATCCAACCTTAATCTATAGTGATCTGATAAGATGAAAGGGGTTATTTCAATCTTCTTGTATCTCTTGAGGCTCGATTTGTCCCCAATTATATGATCAATTTCGGAGAAGGTTCTGTGAGGTGCTGAGAAGAAGGTATATTCTTTTGAGGGTGAAAGGTTGTGTAGATATCTGTTAGATCTATTTGGTTCATAACATCTGTTAGCTTTATCATTTCCTCTCAGTTTCTGTTTCAATGACCTGTCCACTGGTGAGAGTGGGGTGTTGAAGTCCCCCACTATGAGAGTGTGTGTGTGTTTGTGTGTGTGTGTGTGTGTGTGTGTGTGTGTGCTTCATTTGAACTGTAATAATGTTTCTTTTACAAATGTGGGTACCCTTGCATTTGGAGCATAGATATTCAGAATTGAGACAACATCTTGGTGGATTTTTCCATTGATGAGTATGAGGTGTATCTCCCCATCTTTTTTATTATTTTGGGGTGAAATTCCATTTTATTAGATATTAGAATGGCTACTCCAGGTTGTTTCTTGGATCTGTTTGCTTGGAAACCTTTTCCAGCCCTTTACTCTGAGGTAGTGTCTACTTTTGTTACTGAAGTCTGTTTCTTGTATACAGAATAATGTACCTTATTTATGTATCCAGTCTGTTAGCCTGTGTCTTATTGTTGGTGGATCGAGTTCACTGATGATGACAGATATTGATGACCAATGTTAGTTCCTTTTATTTTGATGTTGGAGGTGGTACTGTGTGTGTGTGTGTGTGTGTGTGTGTTGTGTGTGTGTGTGTGTTATTCTCTCCTTTTGGTGTTTGCTGTGAGAAATTAATTTCTTGTGTTTTCTTGCTGTAGTTACCCTCCTCGTGTTGTCCTTCTAGTGTCCTCTATAGAGTTAGCTTAGTAGAAATATATTGTTTAAATTTGATTTTATCATGTAATATATTGGTTTTTCCATCTATTGTGACCTAGAGTTTTTCTGGCTATAGTAGTCTTGGCTGGCATCTGTGATCTCTTAGGGTCTGCAAGACATCTGTTCAGGATCTTCTGTCTCTTAGGGCCTTTGTTGAGTCAGGTGTAATTCTGATAGGTATGCCTTTATTTAGTGATTATTATGTTGTGGGAGGATTTTCTTTTCTGGTCCAATCTATTTTATGTTCTGTAAGCTTCTTGTATGTTTATAGCCATCTCTTTCTTCCCTTATGTTAGGAAAGTTTTCTTCTATGATTTTGTTGAAGATATTTTCTGGCCATTTGAACTGGGAATCTTTACCCTCTTCTATTTCTATTATTCTTAGGTTTGATCTTTTCATAGTGTCCCAAATTTCCTGGATGTTTTGAGTTAGGAACTTTTTATATTTGACATTTTTTTTTATTGATGTATTAATTTCTTCTATGGTGTCTTTTATGCCTGAGATTCTCTCTTCCATCTTTTGTATTCTGTTAGTGCTGCTTGTGTCTATAGTTCCTGTTCTCTTTCCTAGGTTTTCCATCTCCAGGATTGCCTCCATTTGTGATTTCTTTATTGCTTCAATTTCTATTTTAAGGTCTTGAACTGTTTTATTCATTTCCTTTACCTGTTTGATTGTATTTTCCTGTATTTCTCTAATGGATTTATTTGTTTTCTCTTTAAGAGAGTCTACCTGTTTCATTGTGTTTTCCTTATTTCTTTAAGGGATTTATTTATATCATCTTTTAAGTCCTCTATTATCTTCATGAGATAGGATTTCAAGGCACAGTCTTGCCCTTTAGGTGTGTTAGGATATCCAGGGTTTGCTGTAGTAGGGAAGCTCAGTTCTGATGGTGCCATAGTGCACTGGCTTCTGTTTACTATGTTCTTGAACTTGCTTTTTGACATCTGGTTGTCTCTGGTGTTGGCTAGCCTGGTAGTCCCTGTGTGTGCCTGGTTGGAGCAAGCCTCCCAAGAGGCAGGTGGAGTTTTGGGTTGGGGGGCAGTGTGATCATGGACAGTTTTTACTTTTCCTTCAATAATGATAGATACTTTTATTGCATATATTAGTCTGGGTTGCCAGATAAACATTTTTCCCAGTCTCTCCTGCTTTTAAAGATTCAGTTAAATAATCCATTCTTTAAAAAGATCAGCCCTCATGTGTGACTTGGTGTCTCTTTCTTGTCACTTTCAATATATTGTATTTGTTCTGTGTATTTAGTGTTTCAATGATATGATGGAAAGAGGTGTTTCTTAGTCGTATGTGTTCCTATTGCTCAATAAATAAGGCCAATAATTGACAAATAGAGCCTTATGGGATTAAAATAATTCTGTATAGCAAAGGGAACTGGCATTTGAGTGAAAAGAATGTCCAAAGCATGAGAGAAAATCATTGCCGGCTATACATCTGGCAGAGGATTAGTGTCAAGAATACAAAAACCTCAAGAAAGCAAACATCAATGAAACTACCCCCTCAAAAAGAAAATGAGTGTGATCTCGAGCATACTTGTCTCAAAAGAAAACACACACACACACAAATGAATATTTAAAGGGTTAAATATTATCACAGAAATGCAAATTAAAACTACTTTGAGATTCTACATCACCCAAGTCAGAATGGCTAGCCTCAAGAAAACAAATGATAACAAATGTTTACATTCACTGGTGCATGGATATGTTCTGTTTGCTTCTCTGTTGCTGTGATTGGATGCTTACCATAAGCAACTTTGAAAAGGAAAAGATTTATGTCATCTTATACTTGCAGGTAATAGTTCATCACTGAGGGAAAACAGGGCTGAAACTCATGGCAGGAACCTGGAGGCAGAAACGGAAGAAAAGACCAAGAAGAACAAGAAGACAGACTTACAGACTTGTTCCCCATTGCTTGCTCAGCTTTTTTCTTTAATGACCCCAGCACTACCTGCCTAGGAATGGCAATACCCCAAATTTGCTGGCCCTTCTACATCTGTGAGAGACCAAACCGTGGGAAACTAGGTCCCGCAGTTACTCTCACCCTAAAGATCCGGCTGACCCTTTGAAGGGAATTATGTCACACACACACACACCCCTTCATTGCCTCTACCTGGTGCCAGAGACTGCCAACTTCACTCCCTCCTTCACTTGGCACCTAGAACTGCTTAGATTAAGGCAGCTTCACCTCCTCCTCCATGTCTCTGTTTGCTGCCCGAGATTGTTTAGTCAGGACAGGCACCCCAAGATAAACTGCAGAATGTTTGAAGGCTGCCCAGGACTGTTTTAGGGCCAACATTCTGAGATAAGCTGCAAGAAGCCTGTAATCAGCATTCACCCCAGATGTCCATTCCTTTCTCTGTATTTTATTATGCCTCCTCGACCCCTCCCTATTTTCTCTCACTGTGTGAGAGAAATCAGGCTCCTAGCCTTCATTAAACAGACCTTGACAGGAATCCTCCTTGGTCTCTCTCTTTTTTCCCCGCCCATTTCTCTTGCAGGTTTGCGGTTCCCCTCGTACCCACAAATAACTGGGTCCTGCTGGATGGGACATACATCAATCATTAAGAAAATATTTCACTGGCATTTCCACTGGTCAATCTGAAGATAAAGGCCTCATTTAAAGTTCCCTATTCCCAGGTGACTCTAGTCTAGTTTATGTCAAGTTGGCAAAAACAAATCATCATGGAGTGTAAATTGGAATAGCCACTATGGAATTCCATATGAAGGCTTCTGAAAAAAATTATAAGTAGAGCTAGTTTTGTGATATCTATCTTGAATACACAGACTTATGGGACAGAGGCAGTGGGTTCTTCTGAGTTTGAGGTCAATATGATCTACATAATGAGTTCCAGGACATCCAAGGCAACATAGACAAACCCTGTTTGTCCTAGTTAGGGTATCTATTGTTATGATGAATCACTATGACCAAAGCAACTTGGGGAGAAATGGGTTTGTTTGGCTTAAGTTTCCAAATTATTCTTCATCACTGAAGGAAGTTAAGACAGGAATTCAAACAGGGCAGGATCCTTGAGGCAGGAAATGATGTAGAGGCCATGGAGGGGTGCTTCTTACTACCTTGCTCTCCAAAGTTTGTACAACCTTGTTTTTGTATAGAACCCAGGACTGCCATCTCATGGCTGGCATCACCAACAATGGTCTCCCCTATCAACCATGAATTAAGAAAATGTCCCACAGCTAGAACTTATAGAGGCATTTTTGTAATTGAGAGTCCCTCCTTTCAGATGACTCTAGCTTATGTCAAGTTGACATAAAACTAGCCAGTGCACTGTCTCCAGAGAAAGGACTCCATGTCTTCCTACAGTCATGTTCCATATCTATGTTCATGCTACTCTATTTACAACAGAATATGGATCACCCAAGATATATACCAACTGTTGAATGGATAATGAAAATGTGATACATGTCCACAATGGAATCTTATTCTGTTGCCCAGAAGAATGACATCATAAAGCCTTTAGGAAAAGTGAATGGAACTAGAAAATGTTATATTAAGTGAGTTAACCCGGGCACTGAAAGACAAACAGATGTGTTTTCTCTCATATGTGGATCATAGATTCAAACCCTAAGAGTCATGTATTTAGCTTGAATTTGGAGTGTCTATAGACCTCGGGAAGCCAGAAAGGACCCATGAGAGGAAGAGGGGAGAAACCTTAAGTTCTCAGAAGAGGAGACAGAAAAAACATAAATAATACAAAAGTAAGATACTTCAGATTAAAGACAGGGATAGGGTTAAAAGGATATAGGTAGGGGAGAAGGTGGGAAATGGGTTAAGCAAAAATAACAAGGTCTGAAAAATTCTTATGAAAATCCATTATTTTGTAAGCCTATTAAGTGCACATTATGTGTACACACACACACACGTTTTAAAGGTGGTTAGATGGAATGGACTTGCATGAGTAGACAATACTTCCTCCAGAAGACATGGATTATTAAACAAAACTCACAGTTCTTGGCACACAGGCATGAGACATCTACCTATGATTGTTGTTCAGGGAGTTCCCAGTAGACTATGAAATGACACAGGCAATTACCATTGACCTTGGTTGTCCATTCTAATTAGGTAGTAAGATCTTGATGCTGAAGACACCATGGGTTTTGTCTGCAGGACATAGAGAAAGCAATCTGAAACTGAAATGGAAATCTCATTCCCACTGACTGCCTTTGATAGTGTTGGTATGCTATGTAAGCTTCCAGGGGAAGAAAAGGCATTATTGTTATTACCTAGCACTGGATCCTTCATCCTATAGTATCAACCTGTAATGCAAGTTGTGCCTATTGGGACAATAATGGCATGATTGCTATAGGTAACCAATCATTTTCTGATTGTATTTGAAGCCTGCTCCACAGAGAGAGAGAGAGAGAGAGAGAGAGAGAGAGAGAGAGAGAGAGAGAGAGAGTGTTCATGCCTTTCATAAACCTACTCAAGAGCAATAGTTAGGGAGGTCATAGTCCCAAAGAGAAAATCAACTATTGTGGTTTTGCTAAATGAACATGTTATGAAACTGCTTCGTCAGTATGGTCATTCACGGCCACTGTTATGAAAGCTAATCAACCAGTAATCGGAACTGAGGCTAATACAATGGATTATACACAAAAGGTTGAGTTAATGAGTTTAATTAAAAGTTTACCACACAAATGGGGCATTTGGAAGGATAGTTAGCAAAATGAACATAAAAATTAATAAAGTCTATATGCCTGGTCCATCATTGTTACTCATACAGCAAGCCTGGACTCTGGTTGACATATCACTATTCTCAATAGAGCATCCACTGACTTCCTATAGATGTGAAGTTCATATCAGAAGATCTCCTGCCAATGTAATTCACGTGCTTCTCACAGAAAGGCCAAATTTTCATAGCCTGCAGCTTTGTTTATATTCGCATCTGTCTCTTCTTAGCAATTCCTGACCTGTATTTTCCATTTTAACTGGGTAGAAAAATTCAACACTTTATATTCTACCTTACATATTGGTGGTATCTATACCATAATATACTTTATTTCAAAAAAAATATAGAAGGAAATAAAATAGATTTACCAAGGGTTAGCCCAAATTACCAAAAGGGAAATATCTAATACAATGAAAAGAATTATTTGACAGACTTGTGGATGCAGGCTGTGACACACTCAAGAATATCCTGAGCACAACCACGTGAAGGATAGCAGAGTTCCCTAGGGCCCCAGAGCAACTAGAAATCACTCTAAGATCTTTGAACTGAACATAGTTTCTTTCACAAAAACAAATTTACCATGGTCGTTGTGGGTTACTCAGCCTACGTGAGCCAGGCCTCTAACCCAGGGCACATGGCTGGAAGAAAGTGTTTCTATATCTCCATAAAAGTATAACTGTGTTGTGCTGCACACACTGACCTTTCCCACATAAAGAAGCAATGCTGATTGTCTAACGCATATGAAGCCGAGGCATCGTCCATTGCCTGGGGGGGTGGGGGGGCTGCAACGGAAAGAGTAGCAGCACACTCCCCAAGCTCCCCAGGTACCGATCTCTGACCTTGAATCTGACCTTGCGACAGCAATGAATGGATGTGGGACTTGAGGCCTCAAAAGATAATGTATTCACCAGCACTTTTCCAGTTCAAATGGGCAAGCAATAAAGCAGAATTAATGCTCTGTGGAACTCATGGCTGTGCATAGAAATCCACCCTGTTCCCGAGACCCACAGGTCTTCCAGGTAGCCAGGTGAAGGGGGCCCTCCTCTAGGCAAGCCTGACTCAAGGAATACAGATTCAATTTCCTCACCCTTGAGCAAAACAAAACTGTTACTCTGAGTGAAATCTCCAAAGTACAACTGTGGCTCAGCCTAGATTTTTATAAGATGAAAGCTGCTGACTAAGGCCGTGAGATTTTATCTATGTTTTCCTATTAATGGAGTTTATCAGACTAGAATTGGTCCCCTGGTACCACTCTGAATGCATTGGGCTTGCTGGATACTTAGATGGGCACATTTATTCTAACCTCATTGTGGCCATCAGAAAATGGCTTTGCTAATTAATAGTGGAAACCCAAGGATAAATGGAGACAATATACACAGAGCATGTCTGCCCCTTCAGCGTAACAGATAACAGCCCAAACAAAATACTCAGGGTCTGTAAGTCACAAAGAAAAAAAAAAATCAGGTAGAAAAAGAAAAAGAAAAAAAGTCAGCTAAATATAGAAATAAATGATCTTCATCTCAAAAAGCCTCCAAACTGCACTGAAGGCTGTTTTAGATGTAACTGAAAAGATACTGGGAAGGAAATGATGCTGCAGCTTACAGAAGGCACATTAGGAAAATACAGACACCTGAGAGGAAAACTAACGGAGCCCTCAGCACTGACTAATGGTGCATAGACGGCACACTACAGGGTCACCCACCTTAATGCCGCAACAAATCAATATGATGGAGCACACTGACAACCCTGGCCAGGCCCCGTGGTTGTACAAGTCAGCAAGGCCTCCTCTCACCGACACAGTTAGTGCCCATGGTGTAAGGGGAACAAGAAACAGAGCTCTGCCTACCGCGCCACGGAAATCCTGTTTGGGGCTCGCCTGGAGATAATATCGATTCCTTGCCTGCAAAAGGCAGGAGCCACTGCTGTTCCTTCAGGGCTGGAAGGGAAGAATATGTCTTTCAAGTGAACAAAATTTCACACCTAACTAAGAAGCCATCTGCAGTTGATGCCTATCAGGAAAGAATGAATGCAGTTGCACCAGGCATATCAACTATACTCCAGGACAGCCGCCACGCCCAGGAGCAGTTAGCCAACACAAAACAGATTCCATTTTTTTTAATATACTTTTCTTCTGTTTTGGTGTTTTTCATCTTATTAGGGTTTTTGTTTGTTTGTTTGTTTTAATTTTTTATTTGAGACAAAGAAAGAAAATGAAGCCAGGTAGGTAGCAAGGTGAGGAGGAGGTGGGAGGGGTTGAGGGAGGGCAAAGACTATAATCAAAATATACTATATGAATTTTTTTCTGAAAATAACTGATTGCGGACTGAAGAGATGGTTATGAGCACTGGTAGCTAATTCATGGGACCTGTGTTTGATTCTTAGAACCTACATGACCGCTCACAACCTTCCTGAGTTCCTATTTCAGAGCATCTGACATACTCTTCTGTCCTCTGCAGACACCAGGCACATGTGTAGTGCATAGACTTACACACATGCAAGGCATGCATACACATAAAATAAATTATATACATATATAATAACTTATTAGTTTAACCAACATTAATTATTAATTAAGAATTTTAATTATTAAGTAATCATTATTTAATTAAGTAATTGGTAACTAAGGTACACTGAAGATCTTAGAAAGACATAAGACTTGTCATGAAGTTACTGCTTAGTGGCTGATAAATAGACTGTGGTGTGTGTGTGTGTGTGTGTGTGTGTGTGTGTGTGTGTGTGTTTAACCATATGTAAGCTCAGAATGACTTAGCCTGCCTGAAAAGCCATAGAGAATTCACATGCAGAGAAAGATGCTTAAGTGTGGCTTGGAAGCATAAGTGTAAATTTCACACGTGGATGGATCAGGAAAATTACACGTTCCAGACACAGACCACAGATCCAGAAGCACAAATGCCAGGATCTCCAGGGGAATTTTTCAGCCAGTCACCCTGCCAAGCACATCTAGTACCTCTTAAGTTTCATCTTTATGTTTCTACACAAATATTTAGAGGGAAGTCTGACCACGTATCAACAGTAGCATATTCCCCTCTTGGGCTTGTAACCTCCACAACCATAGGCTTTAGACCAGGTTTCTGGTGGCAGGTATATATATCTCCCCCCCACCCCAAAGAGAAGACCACCAATCTAATCACAAAGTGATTGGTTAACTCCAACATAGTCATGCCACTATGAGATTTCTAGGCCTATCTTGCTTATCAGATCAGTGTGGTCTACACTGAAAGACATTTCTGGTGGATTTTTATCCCAGCAGCCCATTATAGCACCACTGACACAGTGAAGGCTGGGAGCAAAGTAAACCTGTCCTTCCAGATTGGATAGAACAGTGACATTTAACAGAGTATACCAATCCAGCTTCTTTGGGAAATCCTCTTACTTTGGCCCCCCAGCCTACTTGGGGCCCTTGGTTCTATGCCCCTCTCAATGATTAATCCTTCTGTTTCTTTTGTAGTCCCCCTCCCCAACCCCATTTCCTTGTACTCCAGATGTTAGAGTTTTAAGACTCATCCCTCAGACCTCTTCTTTGCCTGTTCACACTAACATCTTAGGACATCTCATCCAGTCTTAGGCTTTTAATAGGAGCCTACAACTAAAAAATTCGTATCACTTAGCCCAGACCTAAAGATAGCTCTGATCTCAAGACAGCCCAGATCTCAGGCATGAATTGCAAGTTCCTCTCTATATATACCTACTAAAGAGCCTAAGCAAAGCCTAGTGAGAATCTCAGCCTTCCAAACCTCCAACCTTCTCAACCTCTCCTATTCTGATCTCCCTGTCCTTATGAACATCATCTACATTTTCCACTGTTCATACTAGATGTCTGGGGGTTACATGAACAGCATAACAGCAAATCTCTTCCAAGAATCTGATCCTCATCATGGAAACATTTTGCTAAAATCCTAGTCCACGCCACAATCTCTTTCATCCAGAGTGGCCTCCACGAAGAATCTCAATAGTTCTGCTCTTAGAATTACACTGCTTGTTCAAATCATTTGATCCTGGCCTCCATCTGCTCAAGTCGGAGTAAAATCAAGTCTGTTCCCAGCCGCCAGCCTTAGCCTCCCTCCCATCTCTTTCCCCGGACTCCTACCTGGCTTGTCCTCGGTTGCTCTGAGTTCCTGGCTAGTCCTTGAACAGTCGAGCAGCACTCTCCCTCTTGAGAGCAACTGTGCTCACTGTTTCCTCCACTTCAAGGGCCATTCTCTTGTGGAATTACATATTTCCTTCCCGACTCCCTTTTGTAAATATTCACATATTACCTTCAATGAAGTCTTCCAAGGCTACTCTTTATCATGACAGCATCATAAATATGTATTCTCCCACCTATACCCCACAGAAGGTAAGTTCTTGAGGGACAAGTCTTTTCTGTGTTCACTGGTATCACTTAGAATGATGTCAGCTGTGCAGTGGGTGTCAGATAGTCATTTGAGTGGCCATAGGAGTGAACAGAAATGACTTCTAGCACTTGTCTCCGAAGAGTGACTATTCTTCAGAAAGTTGTTGCGGGAAATAGAAGAAAAGTGAGCCTGCCAACTCTCCGCAGGGTCAGACTATGCTCCCGTGCTCCTGCCGTCACCAACAACTCTCTACAGCTAGCCCCTGCTCCAAGTGATCTCATTCACTCGGTCTCTTGCTCTGCAATTCGCTGGCCTTTCGAGACCCATGGCTCCCTCCGGGCCATCTCTCCGCTGGGGCCCCTGAGTTTCTCTCGATTTCACGCCAAGCTCCATGCACCCCTGGTTAGCCATCTCAACACCTAATTACCCAGAAGAATCAAGACTCTTAATACTTAATTAGCCAATCAGATTTATGTATCAATAATAACACAATTTACAAGATGCCAATACAATAATCTCAGAGCCAAATGATAAAGCTTTAACCCAATTATCCTAACCTTTTGATAACACCATGTCGGCCTCCATTCTGGTTCTCTCTCTCCTCCTGAGACCTCTCTCTGTGTGTCTCCTCAACTTCTCGCTCTGCCTTCTCCTGTCCAATCACAAGCCTCCCACTGCCCTAAAGCCCCGCTAAAAAAGTCACCAGCCCCAGTTTACCCAGAAGGGAAGGAACTAGAGACTGATAGCCCAACTGTGTAATACCTCTCTTGCTTAGAGGATTAAACATACATATATACACACACACACACACACACACACACACACACACACACACACTCCTATGTGATAGACACTAAAAGTGTTATAATTAAATACACTAAATCATTCACAAGGTGCTTTTAAAGACTTTATAAAGTTTCTAAGAACCTGGTCAAGAGTGTGACTATATTTTTATACTTAGGCTACATTAGTTCTTAGGCTTTACCTGGCTAGCAGAGTCAAGATTGTATTATCTTTGAAGGAAACTTTTATAGCACATTTTTATGTACTAGATTAATGGGAGGAATCTCTCCCACATGTATGCAGAGGAAGTTCACAAAATGGTTAGTTATAGCAGTGTACATTTGTATAAAGGAAAAGTGCAAATGTCTATCAATGGGAGGTGGTACGAATACACAATGGTTATGTCCACATAGTAGAATACTAAAGAAAACGTAAGGATTAAAGCTTTGCACATTAACCTATATAAATTGCCAAAGCCTTGAGCAAATAAGCAAGTTTCAAGACACATGCTATATATACAAAGCTCGAGTATACAGCACATTATGACATAAGTTTATGGAGAGAACTGTATCTAAAATGTAAAATGATAAACAACAAATAGACAATAGACATCTCCTTCTATAGATGGGGAGAGGCTCCAACTGTATGTGCAATGACCTACTTATTTAAAAAAGGAAATATACCTGAAGGAAATGTATCAAGGTGTTAAGATACAGCAAAGCCAGAGAGTATTTTTCAGTGACTTCCTCTGCATTACTATAACTATGAAATATTTGTGATGCTAAGCACACTTTATCACTCAAAAAGATAAAAACCAGACAATCAGCTCTCTTAACGTGGTATGGTATGAATAGTACTTAATTATACTACAGGGGTTTCCAGAGGAACAAGACTATATTTGCATTATTGCTTATTTTGAGTAACACTGATAGTCAGAGTTAAATGATAAAGACTTTTGTAAATCATACTAAGTGGTTATAATTTTACTGTTTGTACTGACTGGTTTTGTATGTCAACTTGACACAAGATGGAGTTGTCATGTTGAAGCATGAAGGGGTAGCAGCTGATGCTTGGAACAGTGAGAGGTCAGGAGAGGCCATTGGTGAAGGTACAACCCAGGACTGAAGGGGTCAGGTAGAGAAGTTGAGGCTTAGCACCATGAAAAGAGCCTATGAAAGGCTATTTGTGAAAGTGCAGTCCAGTTGCAGTGGAAGACAACAGTGATTTGGAGATGCCAGTACCATGAGATGAAGAACAGCAGCAGCAGTGGAGTACAGGCAGCTGGAACCTAGAAGACAAGGTGTGTGCTACAAAGGACAGGGCTGGAGAAGTGACCCAAGCCCTTGCAGGAGTCCAGAAGATCGTGAGTAGATCTCAGACATTGGATGGTTAGAGTTTGATTTTGCTTTTGATTGTGACTGTGCCCTGATATTTTTCCCTCTTGAAGTAAGAAAGTATTTTAGTGGAGCCCACAGTTAAGAGACTTTGAATTGTAAAAAAGACTGAATTTCAAAAGAGATTAGATATTTTAAAGGAATTGATTGAATTTTAATATGTAAGAATTTGTAAAGACTGTGAGATGTTTAAAGTTATTTAGATCTTGGGGATGAATAAGAAAGTAAGGGTTAAGGCTTAATGTGTTTGTGTGTCAAGTTGACAAGAGATCATTTGTACTGGCTGGTTTTGTGTGTCAACTTGATATTAGCTGGAGTTATCACAGAGAAAGGAGCCTCCCTTGAGGAAATGTCTCCACACGATCCAGCTGTAAGGCATTTTCTAAATTAATAATAAAGGGGGAAGGGCCCAGCCCATTGTGGGCTGGTAGTCCTGGGTTCTATAAGAAAGCAAGTTGAGCAAGCTAGGGGAAGCAAACCAGTAAGCAACATCCCTCCATGGCCTCTGCATCAGCTCCTGCTTTCTAACCTGCTTGAGTTCCAGTCCTGACTTCCTTTGGTGATGAACAGCAATGTGGAGGTGTAAGCTGAATAAACTCTTTCCTCCCCATCTTGCTTCTTGGTCATGATGTTTTGTGCAGGAATGCAAACCCTGACTAAGGCACTGTTTGTAACAGAGGCCAGTGAATTTTATACACCACAGTATGGTGTTTTGATTTGCATTTTAGTGAGATCACATTGGAGAAGCACCTCGAGGAGCAGACTGGGGCACTGTAGTGAATGGAAGCAGAAAGACCAGTGTGAAGGCTCTTACGGAGATCTTTTTGAAGTCCTACACTAACTCGGGTGTCTTGAATCTTACACACTTATTAACGGTGACAATTGAAGGAAGTTTTCCTACCCCTGACCACTGTGGCATCTCCTAATTCCCACCTACCCCACCCTCTGTCCCTCACACACTTTGCCCAGTGCTGTGGTCCAGTGTCTCTGGTGCAGTGAGATGCTAAAGGGGCTCGCTCACACTGATGCCATCCAGCCTGGGATGGAAGAGGAACACCTTGAGTTTGTGTCACTCCAAGATGGTCTTGTGATGCTGTTTCTTTGCCCTAATTGAAACCAATCTGCAAGATGGGTCCAGAAGGGGGAGAGGGGTTGATTATCATTTGACAACTTTCCCCCTTCCATCTCTGAACTCCTGTCATCTTAGAAACATTCCCAAGAAAGTCAGGAAAACTAGGGAGGTGCAGCAGCTTCATTTCGCCCAGACCAGGACTCAGGACAAACTTCCATCCATACCCTTAACTGTCTCAGAATGAAGTGTTCCAGAGATGTGGTAGGCACCTCTGGAAATTCACTGGGCTCCAAGGAGTGCTTCTGAACGCTCAGACGAAAAGAGCTCAATGACCCCAGAACTCTGCCACGGGGATTCCTGGTTTCAAGGAGCCTGGAGTTTCTCTGGTGCCAGGAGCATATATTTAAGGTACGTTAGCATTTTCTGCTATCTTAATTGTGTATTCATGACTACTGAGGGGCAATTTCATTAATTATTTACTAAATCCATATTTTCCTTCTTAGTGCCAGCTGTGTTTACAGCCATCTGTCAATCATTCTTGAAAACTTACTCATGTCAGATATATCTTACATTTTGATTCATTCATCGAAATGTATTACTTCCTTTAGATAGGTAACGTCACCTCTCTTGTGGGCTGCATACTTTCTGGTATGTCCGTGGTGGGGGATGGGGGGTAGGGCAATGCTTTCCTTATTGGTGCTGCTACCAATACAAATTTTCTACAGCAAGTTAAGATATAAGTTGGGTCTTGGAAACAATTAGTCACTTTAATTAGCGTTAGACCTCATCTTTGAAGCAGAGATTTTAATTCTCTCAAGTACATACACAGTTATCTCAAACTACAAAAAGGACCCGCTAATCTATGCACACTACAACTAAAGAGTGTGACTCTATGACCTCAGATCACTCTCCAGCACTTAGAGATTACCTAGAGGCTTTAAATTTACTTACACATCCTAGGCCTCCATTCGCTGCTAGTGGGAAAAGTCCTCAAATGCACAATTTTCAATTCTGAAGACCAGATTCTACTCAGTTAACCTCCAGCCTTAGATCCATAACCGAGGTGTCCGGTCTTAAATGAAAGACCTAATTCAGCAGTGGGAAAGCCGGTGCCCTTGAGTTTGATGGAGCCTCTCTCAGCTCAAGTGAGCAATAATTGAGGGGGCTAAAGTGCAAGACATCAATAGCCACTAAAGAGACCCCAAGTCAATGGCTTCTGAGTCTTTTGTCTCGAGAACTTGGAGAATGAATTTCAGAGACCACAGAAAAGTGAGGATTTAGGAAGAAGCTTAGTGTCTATAGGAGAAAGGAAGGGAGCTGGGGCTCCTGTTCCTAGCTCCTGGCACTGTTTTGCTATCTGTCTGTCGGGAGGGAAGAGGAAGGTAGCTGGTAGAAGTAACTAGGGACAGATCTTGGATGGTTATCTCTGCTCCTGACACTGGTCTGTGCTCTCTGCTTCACAAACCTTGCCTCCAGCAATCTCCTCGGGACCCCATCACACACAGGAACTGAATCCTCCAAAAGGAAACCATAAATCAAAAGCACTACTTGCTCCTACTGAGTATTCTTGTCATAGTGGCAGAATAGTAACTAATACAGATATGTGTAAAAAGGCTGCTGGCTTTCCTATGTTGGTTTTTATATTCCACCACATTGCTAATGTTGTCAGTTCTAACAGCTGCCCATCCCTGTGGGTTCCTTAAGAAATTCCATATAGGATCATGTCATCTGGGAACAGGACACATTTATCTCACTCCACTTATTTGAGTGCCTTTGGTCTCCTTCACATAGTCACTCTGACTAAGATTTCCAGTATAATGTTGAAAGGAAATGGGTTCAGATAACCTTCCCTTGTTCTTGTATTTAGAGAACAACTTTCATCCTTTCATTATTGAATGTGACAGTGGCTATAGGTCTTCCATATTCATATGTATTTTATATATTTGCATTTGTATTTTATATATTTGCATATATGTTTACATATGCATATATATATATATATGGCTTTTATTATGCTAAGACACACTCCTTAAATAACTAGTCTATTAGGAGTTTTTATTGTGTAAAAGGTTGGATTTTCATCAAAAATTTCTTTTTTTTTTTCTCTTGAAAATTTACATTGGTCCCATCATCGGCAAACTGCTCCTTGGCAATTCTTTTTTTTTTATTACATATTTTCCTCAATTACATTTCCAATGCTATCCCAAAAGTCCCCCATACCCTCCCCCCCCCACTTCCCTACCCACTCATTCTCATTTTTTTTTTTTTTTTTTTTTTGGCCCTGGCGTTCCCCTGTACTGGGGCATATACAGTTTGCATGTCCAATGGGCCTCTCTTTCCAGTGATGGCCAACTAGGCTATCTTTTGATACATATGCAGCTAGAGTCAAGAGCTCCGGGGTACTGGTTAGTTCATAATGTTGTTCTACCTATAGGGTTGCAGATCCCTTTAGCTCCTTGGGTACTTTCTCTAGCTCCTCCATCGGGAGCCCTGTGATCCATCCAATAGCTGACTGTGAGCATCCACTTCTGTGTTTGCTAGGCCCTGGCATAATTTCACAAGAGACAGCTATATCTGGGTCCTTTCAGCAAAGTCTTGCTAGTGTATGCAATGGTGTCAGTGTTTGGAAGCTGATTATGGGGTGGATCTCTGGATATGGCAGTCAAAAATTTCTATACAACTGAGATAATCATATGGTTTGGTCCTCAATTCTGTCCACATGGTGAATCATCCTTATGAACCCACCCGTGTTGGAATTGCCTCATATCCAGGGATGATGTCTGCTTGGTTCTGGTGACCCTTCTCCTGTGTGGTTAAACTCAACTTGCTAGTATTTGCTCCAGGCTCTTTGCACCTTTGCTTCTCAAGAATAGCAACTATGCTCTCCATGCCATACTCCCTTTCCATTTTAGCAAGGAGGTGATGGCTGGTCTGCACCCCTCTGTTAAATTGTTGGAAGAACGTGAGACTCGCTGGAATTGGTTCTTTAGATGTTTGGTACAACTTAACCATGAGGTATCAAGTTCTGGGCTTTTCTATGGTGTTTTGTTACGAGCTTAATATTCTTATTAATTGTTGCTCTGTGGGAGGTTGGATATGATAGGAACTTACTCATTTCTTCGAGATAAGTCAATTTTTCTTATATAATGATGCAAAGCCTCTCTGGTCTTTTGTATTTCCAAGATAACCACTTCTCATGTTTTCACTACTGATCACATTACTCAAGTCCTCTCTAATTAACCTAGCTAAATATCGGACAATTATATTGTCATTCTAAAATATATTTAATGTTGTTGCCACATTCTATTATTTTTCCATTCTCTGTACTATTTATTTCTGGTTTAGTCTTATTATTTCCTTTCTTCCATTTTTGGGCTTAATTTCCTATTCATCTAATCCCTTCTCAAAAAAATGCATTTATTATAAAACTTTGGAGTATTTTAATTAGTTCTTTACTTTTGTAACTTTGGCTCTTTTAGCTGCTTTTCCTGGACCCCATGAGTTTGAGTGTATTGTGCAACCCTTTGGCATTTATTTCACTGTGTTTTAAAGGAGCCTACTTAAATCTTTATTTCATAGCTACTCAGGAATCTGTTGATTGCCAAGCATTTGTGGAGATTTTGATTTCCCTGTCATTAATTCTCATTTCACATTATGGAGGTGAGAAAATGCATGGTACGCTCTCAGTATTCATAAATTAAGACTTTGGGTATGACATATAATTGTCCTAGAGAATATGTGGGAAGAATATGTTTATTCTACCACTACTAGGTGAAATGATCTGTTTATGTGTACTAGGTCATCTATTGTAAAGTGTATTTTGAATGTAAAAACTTCTATCTGGATGGCATGTCCATTGCTAAAAGGAGAGAATACGAATCCCCTGATATTAGTGTATTCTAGTCCATCTCTGCATCAAGATTTATTGTTACTTGCTCTATAGAGTTATATTTTCCATGTTGGGTCCAAGTTATTTTAAATAATTTTTACTGTATAACAAATATCCTTCGGTCTTTTTTGTTTTGATGTCATGATTTATATCTCTTTACATTGGATATCCCTCTAAGGAATAATTACAGCTATGTCGTGAATAGTTTTGCCTTTTCACCCTCACACTTGGATTATGTGATTTGCACTCCACCATTTTAGCAACTACTCTGAATTTCACTATGTTTTATATGTTCATATATTTCATAGTGTTTTATTTTATTCCACCTTTAGACATTTCCTTTAAAAATATTTCTTGTAAAATAGATTTGGTGGCAATGAATTCTCTCATCTGTCTGCTTAGGAAATTATTAGCCACTTTCACTTCTTTTTTTAAAATTTATTAGGTATTTTCTTCATTTACATTTCAAATGCTATCCCAAAAGTCCCCCATACCCCCCACTCCCCTGCTCACCCACTCCCACTTCTTGGCCCTGGTGTTCCCCTGTACTGAGGCATATAAAGTTTGCAAGACCAAGGGGCCTGTCTTCCCAATGATGGCGACTAGGCCATCTTCTGCTATATAGGCAGCTAGAGACACAAGCTCCGGGGGTACTGGTTAGCTGATATTGTTGTTCCACCTATAGGGTTGCAGATCCCTTTAGCTCCTTGGGTACTTTCTCTAGCTCCTCCATTGGGGGATCTGTGATCCATCCAATAGCTGACTGTGAGCATCCACTTCAGTGTTTGCTAGGCCCTAGCATAGCCTCACAAGAGACAGCTATATCAGGGTCCTTTCAGCAGAATCTTGCTAGTGTATGCAATACAATATATATAAAGAACTCAAGAAGGCAGACTCCAGAAAATCAAATAACACCATTAAAAATGGGGCTCAGAGCTAAACAAAGAATTCTCACCTGAGGAATACCAAATGGCTGAGAAGCACCTGAAAAAATGTTCAACATCCTTAATCATCAGGGAAATGCAAATTGATCACTTCTGGTCGGTGCCAGCACCAGGTCACCTTGGGCGCAGAGTCGGCAGACACCCCCAAGGTCCCCTAGAGAACTCTCCATTCGATCTTAGGACCGGTAAGTGGAACAAAATTCTGTTCCAATTCAATCATGCGAGGGACCTGAGACAGCATTAGAGAAGCAGAAAAGCCGGCCTGACCAGGGTCACAAGTCCCTTCCAGTCAGAGCCAGCACTGGGTCACCTTGGGCATGGAGTCGGCGGACACCCCCAAGGTCCCTGGAGGACAGCTTCTGAGTCAGACCCCATTTTGGGATCCAGACATTCAGACACCTTCCTTGCCAGAGGAGAGGTGTCCACCCTGCCCAGGAGGGCTTTGCCGGAGCACTTGGGGGCGCCATTTTGGTTCCCAGATCCCTCTGAGGCTAGTGTGCGCAAGTGAGAGTATGGACCACAGAGGCTAACAGCTTCTGGGACAGGCCCTGTTTCGTGTCTTCATCTTCTGCCAGGAGGCAGGTCCGAACAACAGATATCTGTGCACCTTCCCTGTAAGAGGAGAGCTTGCCTGCAGAGAGTGCTCTGACAAATGACACAGAGGAGAGAGCTAGTCTCCCAAGTCTGCTGATAGAGGCTAACAGAATCACGAGAGGAACAAACTCTAACCAGAGAAAACTATAACAACTAACTCCAGAGATTACCAGATGGCGAAAGGCAAGCACAAGAATCTTACTTACAGGAACTTAGGAAATTAGTCTGAACAGGTGAGAGGGTGCGCCAGAGAACCTGACAGCCTCTGGAACAGGCAGAAGCACAGAGGGGCTGAGGCAGCACCCTGTGTGGGCCGGGGACAGCCGGCCACCGTCCGGACCGGAGGACAGGTGCCCGCCCGGCTGGGGAGGCGACCTAAGCCACAGCAGCAGCGGTCGCCATCTTGGTCCGGGACCCGCCGAACTTAGGAAATTAGTCTGAACAGGTGAGAGGGTGCGCCAGAGAACCTGACAGCTTCTGGAACAGGCGGAAGCACAGAGGCGCTGAGGCAGCACCCTTTGTGGGCTGGGGACAGCCAGCCACCGTCCGGACCGGAGGACAGGTGCCCGCCCGGCTGGGGAGGCGGCCTAAGCCACAGCAGCAGCGGTCGCCATCTTGGTCCGAGACCCGCCGAACTTAGGAAATTAGTCTGAACAGGTGAGAGGGTGCGCCAGAGAACCTGACAGCTTCTGGAACAGGCAGAAGCACAGAGGCGCTGAGGCAGCACCCTGTGTGGGCCGGGGACAGCCGGCCACCTTCCGGACCGGAGGACAGGTGCCCACCCGGCTGGGGAGGCGGCCTAAGCCACAGCAGCAGCGGTCGCCATCTTGGTCCCGGGACCCGCCGAACTTAGGAAATTAGTCTGAACAGGTGAGAGGGTGCGCCAGAGAACCTGACAGCTTCTGGAACAGGCAGAAGCACAGAGGCGCTGAGGCAGCACCCTGTGTGGGCCGGGGCTGACCAGAGGGACAGGTGCCCACCCAGCTGGGAAGGCGGCCTAAGCCACAGCAGCAGCGGTCGCCTTCTTGGTCCGGGACCCGCCGAACTTAGGAAATTAGTCTGAACAGGTGAGAGGGTGCGCCAGAGAACCTGACAGCTTCTGGAACAGGCGGAAGCACAGAGGCACTGAGGCAGCACCCTTTGTGGGCCGGGGACAGCCAGCCACCGTCTGGACCGGAGGACAGGTGCCCGCCCGGCTGGGGAGGCGGCCTAAGCCACAGCAGCAGCAGTCGCCATCTTGGTCCGGGACCCGCCGAACTTAGGAAATTAGTCTGAACAGGTGAGAGGGTGCGCCAGAGAACCTGACAGCCTCTGGAACAGGCAGAAACACAGAGGGGCTGAGGCAGCACCCTGTGTGGGCCGGGGACAGCCGGCCACCGTCCGGACCGGAGGACAGGTGCCCGCCCGGCTGGGGAGGCGGCCTAAGCCACAGCAGCAGCGGTCGCCATCTTGGTCCGGGACCCGCCGAACTTAGGAAATTAGTCTGAACAGGTGAGAGGGTGCGCCAGAGAACCTGACAGCTTCTGGAACAGGCAGAAGCACAGAGGCGCTGAGGCAGCACCCTGTGTGGGCCGGGGACAGCCGGCCACCTTCCGGACCGGAGGACAGGTGCCCACCCGGCTGGGGAGGCGGCCTAAGCCACAGCAGCAGCGGTCGCCATCTTGGTCCCGGGACTCCAAGGAACTTAGGAATTTAGTCTGCTTAGGTGAGAGTCTGTACCACCTGGGAACTGCCAAAGCAACACAGTGTCTGAGAAAGGTCCTGTTTTGGGCCTTCTTCTTCGGCCAGGAGGAGGTCCAAATACAAGATATCTGCGCACCTTCCCTGTAAGAGAGCTTGCCAGCAGAGAGTGCTCTGAGCACTGAAACTCAGAGGAGAGAATCTGTCTCCCAGGTCTGCTGATAGACGGTAACAGAATCACCAGAAGAACAATCTCTAAACAGAGTCAACTATAACTACTAACTCCAGAGATTACCAGATGGCGAAAGGTAAACGGAGGAATCTTACTAACAGGAACCAAGACCACTCACCATCACCAGAACCCAGCACACCCACTTCGCCCAGTCCAGGGAACCCCAACACACCTGAGAACCTAGACCTAGATTTAAAAGCATATCTCATGATGATGGTAGAGGACATCAAGAAGGACTTTAATAAATCACTTAAAGAAATACAGGAGAACACTGCTAAAGAGTTACAAGTCCTTAAAGAAAAACAGGAAAACACAATCAAACAGGTAGAAGTCCTTACAGAAAAAGAGGAAAAAACATACAAACAGGTGATGGAAATGAACAAAACCATACTAGACCTAAAAAGGGAAGTAGACACAATAAAGAAAACTCAAAGCGAGGCAACACTAGAGATAGAAACCCTAGGAAAGAAATCTGGAACCATAGATTTGAGCATCAGCAACAGAATACAAGAGATGGAAGAGAGAATCTCAGGTGCAGAAGATTCCATAGAGAACATCGGCACAACAATCAAAGAAAATGGAAAATGCAAAAAGATCCTAACTCAAAATATCCAGGAAATCCAGGACACAATAAGAAGACCAAACGTACGGATAATAGGAGTGGATGAGAATGAAGATTTTCAACTCAAAGGTCCAGCAAACATTTTCAACAAAATTATTGAAGAAAACTTCCCAAATCTAAAGAATGAGATGCATATGAACATACAAGAAGCCTATAGAACTCCAAATAGACTGGACCAGAAAAGAAATTCCTCCCGACACATAATAATCAGAACATCAAATGCACTAAATAAAGATAGAATACTAAAAGCAGTAAGGGAAAAAGGTCAAGTAACATATAAAGGCAAGCCTATCAGAATTACACCAGATTTTTCACCAGAGACTATGAAAGCCAGAAGAGCCTGGACAGATGTTATACAGACACTAAGAGAACAGAAACTGCAGCCCAGGCTACTATACCCAGCCAAACTCTCAATTATCATAGAGGGAGAAACCAAAGTATTCCACGACAAAACCAAATTCACGCATTATCTCTCCACGAATCCAGCCCTTCAAAGGATAATAACAGAAAAAAACCAATACAAGAACGGGAACAACGCCCTAGAAAAAACAAGAAGGTAATCCCTCAACAAACCTAAAAGAAGACAGCCACAAGAACAGAATGCCACCTTTAACAACTAAAATAACAGGAAGCAACAATTACTTTTCCTTAATATCTCTTAACATCAATGGTCTCAACTCGCCAATAAAAAGACATAGACTAACAAACTGGCTACACAAACAAGACCCAACATTTTGCTGCTTACAGGAAACTCATCTCAGAGAAAAAGATAGACACTACCTCAGAATGAAAGGCTGGAAAACAATTTTCCAAGCAAATGGTATGAAGAAACAAGCAGGAGTAGCCATCCTAATATCTGATAAGATTGACTTCCAACCCAAAGTCATCAAAAAAGACAAGGAGGGACACTTCATTCTCATCAAAGGTAAAATCCTCCAAGAGGAACTCTCAATTCTGAATATCTATGCTCCAAATACAAGAGCAGCCACATTCACTAAAGAAACTTTAGTAAAGCTCAAAGCACACATTGCGCCTCACACAATAATAGTGGGAGACTTCAACACACCACTTTCACCAATGGACAGATCATGGAAACAGAAACTAAACAGGGACACACTGAAACTAACAGAAGTGATGAAACAAATGGATCTGACAGATATCTACAGAACATTTTATCCTAAAACAAAAGGATATACCTTCTTCTCAGCACCTCATGGTACCTTCTCCAAAATTGACCACATAATAGGTCACAAATCAGGCCTCAACAGATTCAAAAATATTGAAATTGTCCCATGTATCCTATCAGATCACCATGCACTAAGGCTGATCTTCAATAACAAAATAAATAACAGAAAGCCAACATTCACATGGAAACTGAACAACACTCTTCTCAATGATACCTTGGTCAAGGAAGGAATAAAGAAAGAAATTAAAGACTTTTTAGAGTTTAATGAAAATGAAGCCACAACGTACCCAAACCTTTGGGACACAATGAAAGCATTTCTAAGAGGGAAACTCATAGCTATGAGTGCCTTCAAGAAAAAACGGGAGAGAGCACATACTAGCAGCTTGACAACACATCTAAAAGCTCTAGAAAAAAAGGAAGCAAATTCACCCAAGAGGAGTAGACGGCAGGAAATAATCAAACTCAGGGGTGAAATCAACCAAGTGGAAACAAGAAGAACTATTCAAAGAATTAACCAAACGAGGAGTTGGTTCTTTGAGAAAATCAACAAGATAGATAAACCCTTAGCTAGACTCACTAAAGGGCACAGGGACAAAATCCTAATTAACAAAATCAGAAATGAAAAGGGAGACATAACAACAGATCCTGAAGAAATCCAAAACACCATCAGATCCTTCTACAAAAGGCTATACTCAACAAAACTGGAAAACCTGGACGAAATGGACAAATTTCTGGACAGATACCAGGTACCAAAGTTGAATCAGGATCAAGTTGACCTTCTAAACAGTCCCATATCCCCTAAAGAAATAGAAGCAGTTATTAATAGTCTCCCAGCCAAAAAAAGCCCAGGACCAGACGGGTTTAGTGCAGAGTTCTATCAGACCTTCAAAGAAGATCTAACTCCAGTTCTGCACAAACTTTTTCACAAGATAGAAGTAGAAGGTATTCTACCCAACTCATTTTATGAAGCCACTATTACTCTGATACCTAAACCACAGAAAGATCCAACAAAGATAGAGAACTTCAGACCAATTTCTCTTATGAACATCGATGCAAAAATTCTTAATAAAATTCTCGCTAACCGAATCCAAGAACACATTAAAGCAATCATCCATCCTGACCAAGTAGGTTTTATTCCAGGGATGCAGGGATGGTTTAATATACGAAAATCCATCAATGTAATCCATTATATAAACAAACTCAAAGACAAAAACCACATGATCATCTCGTTAGATGCAGAAAAAGCATTTGACAAGATCCAACACCCATTCATGATAAAAGTTCTGGAAAGATCAGGAATTCAAGGCCAATACCTAAACATGATAAAAGCAATCTACAGCAAACCAGTAGCCAACATCAAAGTAAATGGAGAGAAGCTGGAAGCAATCCCACTAAAATCAGGGACTAGACAAGGCTGCCCACTTTCTCCCTACCTTTTCAACATAGTACTTGAAGTATTAGCCAGAGCAATTCGACAACAAAAGGAGATCAAGGGGATACAAATTGGAAAAGAGGAAGTCAAAATATCACTTTTTGCAGATGATATGATAGTATATATAAGTGACCCTAAAAATTCCAACAGAGAACTCCTAAACCTGATAAACAGCTTCGGTGAAGTAGCTGGATATAAAATTAACTCAAACAAGTCAATGGCCTTTCTCTACACAAAGAATAAACAGGCTGAGAAAGAAATTAGGGAAACAACACCCTTCTCAATAGCCACAAATAATATAAAATATCTCGGCGTGACTCTAACGAAGGAAGTGAAAGATCTGTATGATAAAAACTTCAAGTCCCTGAAGAAAGAAATTAAAGAAGATCTCAGAAGATGGAAAGATCTCCCATGCTCATGGATTGGCAGGACCAACATTGTAAAAATGGCTATCTTGCCAAAAGCAATCTACAGATTCAATGCAATCCCCATTAAAATTCCAACTCAATTCTTCAACGAATTAGAAGGAGCAATTTGCAAATTCATCTGGAATAACAAAAAACCGAGGATAGCAAAAACTCTTCTCAAGGATAAAAGAACCTCTGGTGGAATCACCATGCCTGACCTAAAGCTTTACTACAGAGCAATTGTGATAAAAACTGCATGGTACTGGTATAGAGACAGACAAGTGGACCAATGGAATAGAATTGAAGACCCAGAAATGAACCCACACACCTATGGTCACTTGATCTTCTACAAGGGAGCCAAAACCATCCAGTGGAAGAAAGACAGCATTTTCAACAATTGGTGCTGGCACAACTGGTTGTTATCATGTAGAAGAATGCGAATCGATCCATACTTATCTCCTTGTACTAAGGTCAAATCTAAGTGGATCAAGGAACTTCACATAAAACCAGAGACACTGAAACTTATAGAGGAGAAAGTGGGGAAAAGCCTTGAAGATATGGGCACAGGGGAAAAATTCCTGAACAGAACAGCAATGGCTTGTGCTGTAAGATCGAGAATTGACAAATGGGACCTAATGAAACTCCAAAGTTTCTGCAAGGCAAAAGACACTGTCTATAAGACAAAAAGACCACCAACAGACTGGGAAAGGATCTTTACCTATCCTAAATCAGATAGGGGACTAATATCCAACATATATAAAGAACTCAAGAAGGTGGACCTCAGAAAATCAAATAACCCCCTTAAAAAATGGGGCTCAGAACTGAACAAAGAATTCTCACCTGAGGAATACCGAATGGCAGAGAAGCACCTGAAAAAATGTTCAACATCCTTAATCATCAGGGAAATGCAAATCAAAACAACCCTGAGATTCCACCTCACACCAGTGAGAATGGCTAAGATCAAAAATTCAGGTGACAGCAGATGCTGGCGAGGATGTGGAGAAAGAGGAACACTCCTCCATTGTTGGTGGGATTGCAGGCTTGTACAACCACTCTGGAAATCAGTCTGGCGGTTCCTCAGAAAATTGGACATAGTACTACCGGAGGATCCAGCAATACCTCTCCTGGGCATATATCCAGAAGAAGCCCCAAGTGGTAAGAAGGACACATGCTCCACTATGTTCATAGCAGCCTTATTTATAATAGCCAGAAACTGGAAAGAACCCAGATGCCCCTCAACAGAGGAATGGATACAGAAAATGTGGTACATCTACACAATGGAGTACTACTCAGCTATTAAAAAGAATGAATTTATGAAATTCCTAGCCAAATGGATGGACCTGGAGAGCATCATCCTGAGTGAGGTAACACAATCACAAAGGAACTCAAACAATATGTACTCACTGATAAGTGGATACTAGCCCAAAACCTAGGATACCCACGATATAAGATACAATTTCCTAAACACATGAAACTCAAGAAAAATGAAGACTGAAGTGTGGACACTATGCCCCTCCTTAGAAGTGGGAACAAAACATCCATGGAAGGAGTTACAGAAACAAAGTATGGAGCTGAGATGAAAGGATGGACCATGTAGAGACTGCCATATCCAGGGATCCACCCCATAATCAGCTTCCAAATGCTGACACCATTGCATACACTAGCAAGATTTTACTGAAAGGACCCAGAAGTAGCTGTCTCTTGTGAGACTATGCCGGGGCCTAGCAAACACAGAAGTGGATGCTCACAGTCAGCTAATGGATGGATCACAGGGCTCCCAATGGAGGAGCTAGAGAAAGTACCCAAGGAGCTAAAGGGATCTTCAACCCTATAGGTGGAACAACATTATGAACTAACCAGTACCCCTGAGCTCTTGACTCTAGCTGCATATGTATCAAAAGATGGCCTAGTCGGCCATCACTGGAAAGAGAGGCCCATTGGACACGCAGACTTTGTGTGCCCCGGTACAGGGGAACGCCAGGGCCAAAGGGGGGGAGTGGGTGGGTAGGGGAGTGGGGGTGGGTGGGTAAGGGGGACTTTTGGTATAGCATTGGAAATGTAAATGAGCTAAATACCTAATAAAAAATGGAAAAAAAAAATCTTACTTACAGAAACCAAGACCACTCACCATCATCAGAACGCAGCACTCCCACCTCGCCCAGTCCTGGGCACCCCAACACACCCGAAAAGCTAGACCCAGATTTAAAAGCATATCTCATGATGATGGTAGAGGACATCAAGAAGGACTTTAATAACTCACTTAAAGAAATACAGGAGAACACTGCTAAAGAGTTACAAGTCCTTAAAGAAAAACACGAAAACACAACCAAACTGGTAGAAGTCCTTAAAGAAAAACAGGAAAACACATCCAAACAGCTGATGGAAATGAACAAAACAATACTAGACCTAAGAGGGGAAGTAGAAACAATAAAGAAAACCCAAAGTGAGGCAACACTGGAGATAGAAACCCTAGGAAAGAAATTTAGAACCACAGATGCGAGCATCAGCAACAGAATACAAGAGATGGAAGAGAAAATCTCAGGTGCAGAGGATTCCATCCAGGAAATCCAGGACACAATGAGAAGACCAAACCTACGGATAATAGGAGTAGATGAGAATGAAGATTTTCAACTTAAAGGGCCAGCAAATATCTTCAACAAAATTATAGAAAAAAACTTCCCAAACTTAAAGAAAGAGATGGCCATGAACAAACAAGAAGCCTACAGAACTCCAAATAGACTAGACCAGAAAAGAAATTCCTCCCGACACATAATAATCAGAACAACAAATGCACTAAATAAAGACAGAATATTAAAAGCAGTAAGGGAAAAGGATCAAGTAACATATAAAGGCAAGCCTATCAGAATTACACCAGACTTCTCACCCGAGACTATGAAAGCCAGAAGATCCTGGACAGATGTTATACAGACACTAAGAGAACACAAATTCCAGCCCAGGCTACTATACCCAGCCAAACTTTCAATTACCATAGATGGAGAAACCAAACTATTCCACGACAAAACCAAATTCACACATTATCTTTCCACAAATCCAGCACTTCAAAGGATAATAACAGAAAAAAAAAAGAAAAAAACAATACAAAGGTAGAAACTACACCCTACAAAAAGTAAGAAAGTAATCCTTCAAAAAACCTAAAAGAAGACAGCCACAAGAGCAGAATGCCAACTCTAACAACAAAAATAAAAGGAAACGACAATTACTTTTCCTTAATATCTCTTAATATCAATGGACTCAATTCCCCAATAAAAAGACATTGACTATCAGATTGGCTACACAAACAGGACCTAATATTTAACTGCTTACAGGAAACCCATCTCAGGGAAAAAGACAGACACTACCTCAGAATGCAAGTGAAAAATAATTTTCAAAGAAAATGGTCTGAAGAAACAAGCTGGAGTAGCCATTCTAATATCTAATAAAATCGATTTCCATTCTAAAGTTATCAAAAAAGACAAGGAGGGACACTTAATACTCATCAAAGGTAAAATCTTCCAAGAGGAACTCTCAATTCTGAATATCTATGCTCCAAATGGAAGGGCAGCCACATTCATTAAAGACACTTTAGTAAAGCTCAAAGCAAACATTGCAGCTCACAGAATAATAGTGGGAGACTTCAAAACACCACTTTCATCAATGGACAGTCATGGAAAAAGAAAATAAACAGGGAAACAGTGAAACTAACAGAACTTATGACACAAATAGATTTAACAGATATCTACAGAAAAATTTATCCTAAAACAAAAGAATATACCTTCTTCTCAGCACCTCACGGGACCTTCTCCAAAATTGACCATATAATTGGTCACAAAACAGTCCTCAACAGATACAAAAATACTGAAATTACCCCATGCATCCTTTCAGATCACCATGGACTAAGGCTGATCTTCAATAACAACATAAATAATAGAAAGCCAACATTCATGTGGAAACAGAACAACACTCTTCTCAATGATACCTTGGTCAAGGAAGGAATAAAGAAAGAAATTAAAGACTTTTTAGAGCCTAGTGAAAATGAAGCCACAACATACCCAAACTTATGGGACACAATGAAAGCATTTCTAAGAGGAAAACTCATAGCTCTGAGTGCCTCCAAAAAGAAACTAGACAGAGCACACACTAGCAGCTTGACAACACACCTAAAAGCTCTAGAACAAAAAGAAGCAAATTCACCCAAGAGGAGTAGACAGCAGGAAATAATCAAACTCAGGGGTGAATTCAACCAAGTGGAAACAAGAAAAACTGTTCAAAGAATCAACCAATCGAGGAGCTGGTTCTTTGAGAAAATCAACATGATAGATAAACCCTTAGCCAGACTCACTAGAGGGCACAGGGTCAGCATCCTAATTAACAAAATCAAAAATAAAAAGTGAGACATAACAACAGATCCTGAACAAATCCAAAACACCATCAGACCCTTCTTCAAAAGGCTATACTCAACAAAACTTGAAAACCTGGATGAAATGGGCAAATTTCTAGACAGATATCAGGTAACAAAGTTAAATCAGGATCATGTTAATGATCTAAACAGTCCTATATCCCCTAAAGAAAAAGAAGCAGTCATTAATAGTCTCCCATTAAAAAAAAAAAAAAACCCAAGACCAGATGAGTTTAGTGCAGAGTTCTATCAGACCTTCAAAGATCTAATTCCAGTTCTTCACAAACTATTCCACAAAATGGAAACAGAATATACTCTACACAATTCATTTTATGAAGCCACAGTTACTCTAATGCCTAAACCAGAGAAAGACCCAACAAAAATAGAGAACTTCAGACCAATTTCCCTTATGAATATCGATGCAAAAATACTCAATAGAATTCTTGCTAACTGAATCCAAGAACACATCAAAACAATCATCCATCCTGACCAAGTAGGTTTCATCCCAGGGATGCAGGAATGGTTTATTATATGGAAATCCAACAACATAATCCATTATATAAACAAATTCAAAGACAAAAACCACATGATCATCTTGTTAGATTCTGAGAAAGCATTTGATAAAATCCAACACCCATTCATGTTAAAAGTCTTGGAAAGATCAGGAATTCAAGGCCCACACCTAAACATGATAAAAGCAATCTACAGAAAACCAGTAGCCAACATCAAAGTAAATGGTGAGAAGCTGGAAGCAATCCCACTAAAATCAGGGACTAGGCAAGGCTGCCCACTTTCTCCCTACCTATTCAACATTGCACTTGAAATCCTAGCCAGAGCAATTCCACAACAAAAGGAGATCAAGGGGATACAAGTTGGAAAGGAAGACATCAAAATATCACTATTTGCAGATTCTATGATAGTGTATATAAGTGACCCTAAAAATTCTACCACATAACTCCTAAGCCTGATAAACAGCTTCAATGAAGTAGCTTGAAATAAAATTAACTCAAACAAGTCAATGGCCTTTTTCTACACAAAGGATAAGCAGGCTGAGAAAGAAATTAGGGAAACAACACCCTTCACAATAGTCACAAATAATATAAAATACCTTGGCGTGACTCTAACTAAGGAAGTGAAAGATCTGTATAATAAGAGCTTCAACTCTCTGAAGAAAGAAATTAAAGACGATCTCAGAAGATGGAAAGATTTCCCCTGCTCATGGATTGGCAGGATCAATATAGTAAAAATGGCTATCTTGCCAAAAGCTATCTACAGATTCAATGCAATCCCCATCAAAATTCCAATTCAATTCTTCAAGGAATTAGAAACGGCAATTTGCAAATTCATCTGGAATAAAAAAAATACCTAGGATACCAAAAACTTTTCTCAATGATAAAAGAACCTCTGGTGGAATCACCATGCCAGACCTAAAGCTTTACTACAGAGCAATTGTGATAAAAACTGCATGGTACTGGTATAGTGACAGACAAGTAGTCCAATGGAATAGAATTGAAGATCCAGAAATGAACCCACACACCTATGGTCACTTGATCTTTGACAAGGGAGCTAAAACCATCCAGTGGAAAAAAGACAGCATTTTCAACAAATGGTGCTGGCACAACTGGCAGTTATCATGTAGAAGCATGTGAATCAATTCATTCCTATCTCCTTGTATTAAGGTCAAATCTAAGTGGATCAAGGAACTCCACATAAAATCAGAGACAGTGAAACTTATAGAGGAGAAAGTGGGGGAAAGCCTTGAAGATATGGGCACAGGGGGAAAATTCCTGAATAGAACAGCAATGGCTTGTGCTGTAAGATCAAGAACCAACAAATGGGACTTCATAAAATTGCAAAGCTTCTGTAAGGCAAAAGACACTGTCAATAAGACAAAAAGGCCACCAACAGAATGGAAAGGATCTTTACCTATCCTAAATCAGATAGGGGACTAATATCCAATATATATGAAGAACTCAAGAAGGCGAACTTTAGAAAATCAAATAACCCCATTAAAAATGGGTTTCAGAGCTAAACAAAAAATTCTCACCTGAGGAATACCGAATGGCTGAGAAGCACTTGAAAAAATGTTCAGCATCCTTAATCATCATGGAAATGCAAATAAAAACAACCCTGAGATTCCACCTCACACCAGTCAGAATGGCTAAGATCAAAAATTCAGGTGACAGCAGATGCTGGTGAGGATGTGGAGAAAGAGGAACACTCCTCCATTGTTGGTGGGATTGCAAGCTTGTACAACCACTCTGGAAATCAGTCTGGCGGTTCCTCAGAAAATTGGACATAGTACTACTGGAGGATCCTGCAATACCTCTCCTGGGCATATATCCAGAAGATGTTTCAACTGGTAAGAGAGACACATGCTCCACTATGTTAATAGCAGCCTTATTTATAATAGTCAGAAGCTGGAAAGAACCCAGATGCCCCTCAACAAAGGAATGGGTACAGAAAATATCGTACATTTATACAATAGAGTACTACTCAGCTATTTAAAAGAATGAATTTATGAAGTTCCTAGGCAAATGGATGGACCTGGAGGGCATCATCCTGAGTGAGGTAACCCAATCACAAAGAACTCACATAATATGTACTCACTGATAAGTGGATATTAGCCCAGAAACTTAGAATACCCAAGATAAAAGATACACTTTGCAAAACACATGAAACTCAAGAAGAAAGAAGACCAAAGTTTGGACACTTTGCCCCTTCTTAGAATTGGGAACAAAACACCCATGGAAGGAGTTACAGAGACAAAGTTTGGAGCTGAGATGAAAGGATGGACCATCTAGAGACTGGCATTCCCGGGGATCCATCCCATAATCAGCCTCCAAACACTGACTCCACTTCCACTTCTGAAGAACAACTTTGGTGCACACAAGACTCTCCGTTGGCAGTTATCTCTTAGCACTCTGAATCTGTCATCCCATTCTCAACCCACCCTCCACTGTCTCATTATCACAGAACATCCTCATATGTGCTCTAAGGCAAACTGTTCCAAGTTCATTTCTTTCTCCTGCTGCTTTCAAATCCTCTTTGTTTTTTATTTCTGACTATGGTATTTGAATCTGACTACATGGCTATGTTTTTCCTTACCTGGAAAATACTCATATGAATTTATTTTCGATCATCTGATATTTATCTATCTAGTTATCACCTATCTATCAAGTAGCTGGCTTTCTATAATCTATTAGTCAATCATATACCTGTCACCTATTAGCTGTCATCTATTTATCATCTATTTGTCATCTGTCAATCTATCAACCAGCTATCATGTATCTATCATCTATCTAGTAACCATTTCTTGTGTATCATCTATTATCTATCATTTATCATCTGTCAGTCTATTGTCTATCATCTAGTTTTTCATCATCTGATTTTGAAATTTTCTGATTTCTCTAAATATACTTATCTCTTAGTCTCTCTTTTTTCTCTTTAAATATAACTCAAATGTTTACTCTTTGATGCTATCTCACAACTCTCATAGGCTTTTTTGATTCTTTTTGCACCTACTGGTTTTATAAGTGTAATTTGTATGCATCAAAAATCAATTGCTTTTAAATATTAAACTTGTTTTGGAAAACTTTTAGCTGATAGCATGGAAATATGTGAAAAAGTATGTAGGTTTATAAATTTTAATTTATCTGAGAAAAACACTTGAAGACAAATATGTCTGCTTCCTTTTACTACTCTAATACATTGCCACAGACCTAGTGTATGAAAATAATGAATATTTATCATCTTACTGTTCTGTAGGTCAAGAACATGAAATAGCTCTCACTGAGTTTATAACAAGGTGTTGATAACTCTCCGTTCTTTCATGGACCTAGGAGATTCTATGTCTTTCCCAGCTTTGGAACGAGGACAATGGCTGCCTTGTAATCTCACTCTTCTGTCTTTGATGTGAGAAAAACATCAAGCCAATCCCTCCGCACTTTGGCCTCTCTGTGATTTTTCTTTTCTTCTGATTCTGTTGGGTCGACCTTAGTCATCTTGTCATGTCAAGGTCAGCTGGTTAACAGCCTTAAATCTTATAATTTCCTGATGCTCACAATTCATGGTCAGATTTGCATCCATTTCTTAATTTCCTGGTATCACATGCTACTAGTCTCTCTAACCACATACACCAACAAATGTCCACTGGTTTTATCCTCATCAATAGAACATTTATCTCTAATTCACCACACAACCAGTTTATTGCACAGAAATAAACAATCATCATTTTAGTGAATATATTTTGTAATTTGGACTCCTCACATTGAACAGCTAATGCACAAACTCCCTTCATTCTGTCTTTCATAGCCACATCCAAATCACCATAGTTGTCTGTTACTTTCTCAGCTTGAATTCCTGGAATTCATTTACTTATCATTAAATACTAAGGCAGTATTTCCGTCTCCCTTTATTAACAACATGTGATAGGGCCTTGGCTAGTTTCTTCATCTTGAAACTCTTGTGTCTCTTAGTGGCTCTCTGTGGCCTGGATTTCCTCCCTGCCTGCTAGCATTAGTAGGCTCCTTTGTAGACTCTTCTTCCTCCATGGCATGTGGGTATTTTGCTGCCCTTTGGAACTCTGTCATGGTATGCTGACATAAATCTGCATGCTCTCCTGTGTTTATTACCTCAACTTTATTGCCATTTATAGGAAAACTGTTCCAAGTTTCTATCTCTAGCCTGATCCACCTCTTTGACCTTCAGATCTATAAACATTTCTACTAATGGAACTTATGTGTCCAATGAATATTTATTTTAGTGCAGTAAACCTTTATAATTTAGCTTCTATGCTTCAACTCACTCTTCTTTCTTCCTCTCCCCTGCCCTCTCTCAGAAAATGCCATAGCCAGTACTTTGTTGAACAAGCCGGAACCCAGCTCTCATCCTCTCTCCCTCCATCAATCATCATCATGACAGAGGTCATTTCTCCATCCTAACTCTAATATGAAGCACCCATATGGTCACTTCTCAAGCTCAAATCATTGTGGTATCTTGTATGGATCACCTGTCTCCCTGCTTCAGTTTTGAGACCCACTTCCCTTTCACTTGACCCCCACCAATGGCAAAGTGATCGATTTTCTTTGCTTCTACTAGATCATCGATGCTAAAATAGCAAGGAACAGTGTGGGACACAGAGAACCTAAAATTTCAAGGTTTCAAAGGCACATGTGAAAATCCTGCAATACAAGGGAAGGTAACAACAGAGAGAAGGGCAGTGTTCACCCTGGGTGGAGACCCTCCCTTGTATAGACAAGGTAGAAAAAATAGCTTATGAAAAAGAACTTGGAAGGAGAATTGGCTGCTATGTTTGACCCAGTTTGCAAGAAATGTCATAAAAATATTCCATGTCCAGTGATTCACATTTAAAGTGAGTATATCTCTTTTACCTACTGCCCCTGTGCTTGCTCAGTGGCAGAGAGAGCTCTATTGTCAAGTTAGTGTTGTGCACAGGAGATAGTGTACTGCCTCTCTTCCCTAACTACCAAGACCAGCCATAAGCCTCAGTTTTGATATTATCTTCTCTTACTCTTAACATTGCCTGTCAAAAACCATCTAGAGTGCCACTTCGGCAGCACATGTACTAAAATTGGAACGATACAGAGAAGATTAGCATGGTCCCTGCACAAGGATGATGTGCAAATTTGTGAAGCATTTCATATTTTTAAAAAAAATCTAGGAAAGGCTAAAGACATACAAGTGACCTTTCTGGAGATAGCCGATCATATTGCATGGTCTGTGATAGGTGAACTCTAAATTGCAGGGCTTTTAGAGATCTCATCTCAGAATTGATTCTTGTTATTGTTGATATGCCTTTGCTGTCATTATAAAATTAGTCTACTAAGGAGCTGAAGAGGTTTGTCGCTCCATAGGAAGAACAACAATATGAACTAGCCAGTACCTCCAGAGCTTCCAGGGACTAAACCACCAACCAAAGAGTCCACATGGTGGGACTCATGGCTTCAGCTGCATATGCAGCAGAGGATGGCCTAGTTGGACATCAATGGGAGGAGAGGCCCTTTGTTCTATGAAGGCTCTATGCCCCAGTGTGGGGGAATGCCAGGGCAAGGAAGTAGGAGTGGGTGGGTTGGTGAGAAGGGGAAGGGGATAGGGGGAGAGTGTTTTTAGGGGGGAGACCAGGATAGGGGACAACATTTGAAATGTAAATAAAGAAAATATCCAATAAAAAATAAAATAAAATTAGTCTAATAATTTCTGGGCATTAATCAACCTTACTGGGCAGATTTTCTGCAATCAACAAAGATGTACTCTCTTGTTGCAATGCTATATAGAAAACTTAATGATTTCTTAACTTCTTATAATGATTCTATAGAATTCCTAAATTTGTACAAGTAATTTTGAGTCCTCATTGGCATAAAAGCTGCAGTTAGAGTTCTGTAAACCTTCAGGTGTCACAAGCTAATTGCACTAGGATGGAAAGCAGATTTGAAACAAATTTACAATCAGGGAAAACATTCCTTCTAGGCTAGGTGTGAAACCGTTGCCTGATAACTAAAGTTGTAAACTGGGACTGGACTGTGGGTGTAAAGATAGAAAACGAAATGTTGGCTAGATTTTTCTAGACAAAACTTCAATACTAATGAAACACAGGCAGATGATTTACCTCTTGACTAAACTGTGTTAACTTATAACATAAGAATTATTGTTTTAAACTCTTAATGAACTTATAGAACTACTGACAGATAATAGATGCTTATTAGTCTTAATGAAAACTTGTAAACATTCCTGCTGAAACTTCTTATTCAATTTATGATGAACTTTTGGAATGTAAAGACATTTGGAAAACCATGTGATTTATTCTCTGAAAATTCTTTAAGTACTAAGAAGAGAGCTCCTGGCTGACTTGCCAGACTAAAGAGCTCTAGCAATTTATCCTTTATTTAATTCTCCACTTCTAAAAAGCACTTGTTAATTCGTCAGACTTTAGTGCTTGTTTAAGCACAGAATAATAAGAGTTAAGTTTTCCAGTGCTTATTCTAGCATGTAGAATTAAAAAGGAAAAGTTAAGTTTCCTACAAGCCCAGAGATCATTAGTCTGTTAGCTTTCATCCAACACTGTGTCCCACTTCAACATGTTCCCCTAAGGGACAGGCCCCCAGCAACTGTCCAATGTTCTCTTGCCTCCGTTTTCTTGTTTACCACACTGAGATTATATCCACATCAATAAGGTCCTTTCCAGTCCTAAAACCCTACAGGAATAGTGGTTAATCATCTGCTGACCTGAGCTTTGCCTTAACATAACTGGCCTTACAAGTCAGTGAGACGTTAAGCCCATTGTATCTCTCACTAAGTGTAGCAGAAAGGCTCATAAGAGCCTTTGGTTTCTCTCCTGGGCATATATCCAGAAGCTATTCCAACTGGTAAGATGGAAAGATGCTCCACTATGTTCATAGCAGCCTTATTTATAATAGCCAGAAGCTGGAAAGAACCCAGATGCCCCTCAACAGAGGAACGGATACAGAAAATGTGGCACATTTACACAATGGAGTACTACTCAGCTATTAAAAAGAATGAATTTATGAAATTCCTAGCCAAATGGATGGACCTGGAGGGCATCATCCTGAGTGAGGTAACACAATCACAAAGGAACTCACACAATATGTACTCACTGATAAGTGGATATTAGCCCAAAACTTAGGATACCCAAGATATAAGATACAATTTGCTAAACGCATGAAACTCAAGAAGAATGAAGACCAAAGTGTGGACACTGTGCCGCTTCTTAGAATTGGGAACAAAACACTCATGGAAGGAGTTACAGAGACAAAGTTTGGAGCTGTGACGAAAGGATGGACCATCTAGAGACTGCCATTACCAGGGATCCATCCCATAATCAGCTTCCAAACGCTGACACCATTGCATACCCTAGCAAGATTTTGCTGAAAGGACCCAGATATAGCTGTCTCTTGTGAGACTATGCCGGGGCCTAGCAAACACAGAAGTGGATGCTCACAGTTAGCTATTGGATGGATTACAGGGCTCTTAATGGAGGAGCTAGAGAAAGTACCCAAGGAGCTAAAGGGATCTGCAACCCTATAGGTGCAACATTATGAACTAACCAGTACCCCGGAGCTCTTGACTCTAGCTGCATATGTATCAAAAGACGGCCTAGTCGGCGATCACTGGAAAGAGAGGCCCATTGGACACACAAACTTTATATGCCCCAGTACAGTGGAACGCCAGAGCCAAAAAAAATGGGAATGGGTGGGTAGGGAAGTGGGGGGGAGGGTATGGGGGACTTTTGGGATAGCATTGGAAATGTAATTGAGGAAAATACGTAATAAAAATATTAAAAATTAAAAAAATAATTCAATAATGTATTTCATAATATTTCATTTTAAAAGATTTAAAACCCTAATAGGAAATCGACTTTCTATAAGAGTATAAGAGCATATATTTTAAAGGTTCTTTTATAATTATTGTGAAATCTGTGCTTTAAAATGTGTTTTTGGAATAGATATCATGTTGAAAAATGGTAGGAAATTAAGATAATAAAGAAATAGAACAGAATCACAAGAGGAACAATCTCTAACCAGAGACAACTATACCAACTAACTCCAGAGATTACCACATGGCGAAAGGCAAACACAAGAATCTTACTAACAGAAACCAAGACCACTCACCATCATCAGAACCCAGCACTCCCACCTCGCCCAGTCCTAGCCACCCCAACACACCCGAAAAGCTAGACCCAGATTTAAAAGCATATCTCATGATGATGGTAGAGGACATCAAGAAGGACTTTAATAACTCACTTAAAGAAATACAGGAGAACACTGCTAAAGAGTTACAAGTCCTTAAAGAAAAACAGGAAAACACAACTAAACAGGTAGAAGTCCTTAAAGAAAAACAGGAAAACCCATCCAAACAGCTGATGGAAATAAACAAAACAATACTAGACCTAAAAAGGGAAGTAGACACAATAAAGAAAACCCAAAGTGAGGCAACACTGGAGATAGAAACCCTAAGGAAAGAAATCTGGAACCATAGATGCAAGCATCAGCAACAGATAACAAGAGATGGAAGAGAGAATCTTAGGTGCAGAAGAATCCATAGAGAACATGGACACAACAATCAAAGAAAATGCAAAATGCAAAAAGATCCTAACCCAAAACATCCAGGAAATCCAGGACACAATAAGAAGACCAAACCTAAGGATAATGGGAGTAGATGAGAATGAAGATTTTCAACTTAAAGGGACAGTAAATATCTTCAAGAAAATTCGAGAAGAAAACTTCCACAACCTAAAGAGAGAGATGCCTACGAACATACAAAAAAGCTTACAGAAATCCAAGTAGACTGAACCAGAAAAGAAGTTTCTCCCAACACATAATAATCAGAACAAAAAATACACTACAAAAAGATAGAATATTAAAAGCAATAAGGAAAAAAGGTCAAGTAACATATAAAAGCAGACCTATTAGAATTATATCAGACTTCTAACCAGAGACTATGAAAGCCAGAATCCTGTACAGATATTATACAGACCCTAAGAAAACACAAATGCCAGCCAGCAACACTCTCAATTACCATAGCTGGAGAAACCAAAGTAGCTATGACAAAACCAAATTCACACAATGCCTTTCCAAGAATCCAGCACTTCAAAGAAGCACTTAGAACCTTCTTAGGGATATTTTAACATCTCTCTACTCCCATTTTCTGTAGCTCTGGTAGTCACATTTGTCTTTCATATTGTATGAACTCATGTGTTTTTGTCATTATTTTCTTTAATAACAACATTGATATCATGCAGAACTCACACTTCTCAGGACGTTTGTTTTAATTTAGTATAATGATCCTCATTCGTATCTGTTGATGCAAATGTTATGTTTTCGTTCTGTTTTATGGCATTGAAGTTTTATGGCACTGCATTGTATATGGACACTACACTTGAACCATTAATTGGATGAAGGACACTCATATTGTTTCTAAATTCTCAATATCAGAACATCCTTTATTTCTGTCTCTGTTGTAGCAATGTGGGTCATCAGATTCTTTAATTCGTATGCGATGAATTGTTCTTGTACTCATGATGGATCCTGCTTAATTACAGTATATAATGTTTTTAAGGTCACGAATAAAATTTTGAAAGGAAGGCTACATCTGGATTCGCCTGTTTTTATTTCTCAGTTTTTAAAAACATGTGTCATTTGAGTAAAGCAGGGTATTGGTGTTCCTCCACTTTATACATTAGAATCCATTTCTCCCTTTAGAGCTCAGAATTGCTGTAGGACTCTTGGTTATCCGGTGCTTACAGATTTGCATGCATTATATCTTAGTAAGTCAATCCCTGGCTCATCAGATGGTGACTTGTTTGAGTTCTCATAGGTTTGTCTTCAAGTCCATTAGGAGACGTGCATGCAGCTGCTCCTGCTCACTTTCTGCATGTGTTTGCTTGGAATGTCAGTTATACATGTTCACGGTCAGGTTCGCCAGGCTTTTCATGGTGTCTTTTATCCTTTGGTCTCATTCTCTTATAAATGTTTCCAGTCAGTGTCTTTAACTACAGTAATACAAGGTTGTTACTGGTACATGATTACTGTGACTGTAAATATTGTTGTTTTGTGTATTTTATAATTATTTGTGTGTTTGTTGTCCTGTCATATTAATCTTCTTTCTTATAATCATCTTAATGGTTTTCTGTATTAATATTTTACCTTTCTGTTTTTATTTTAGATAGGTGCTGTTCTTACAGTATTTGTGCCGTTGCCTGTTTTTATTATAGTAGCTACATTTCCTTCACTTCTGGATGCAGAACTCCCACAAGCATCCTTGCTCAGGCCAGTCTGGTTGTCCTGATTCCCTCACTCACCAAGGAAGGTCTTTAGTTTCTCCTTCATTGCTGAAGGGCAGCCATGATGGATACTGTATGGTAAGCTAGCAGTTATTTTTCTCTAGGACTTAGACAATGTCATTGCATTCCCTCCTGGTCATCGGGTTTGTGCTGGGAAATGTGCTGTTAGTGCCACAAGGATACTACTAAATGTGACAGAGCTTTTATATGGCAGAGCTTACAATGTATTCATTTTCATATGCTAATAATCTGACAATGTGCTATAGGGAACACTTTTTCTATATCGGGTCCCCTGGGCATTCTAGTGATGTGGAAGCTTGTTCATTTAATGGTGCCTCAATTATCCTGAGCACTCCAATTCTTTTCATTTTTTCTTGTTTCTCTCTCTCTCTCTCTCTCTCTCTCTCTCTGTGTGTGTGTGTGTGTGTGTGTGTGTGTGTGTGTGTGTGAGAGAGAGAGAGAGAGAGAGAGAGGGTGTCTGTGTGTGTATATGTGTATGTGAATGTGTATGTATGTGCGTCTCTGTGTGTATGTGTGACTGTGAATGTGTGTGTATCTATATATGTGTCTGTGCATGTATGTATATGAGTGTGTGTATATATATATGTCTGTGTATGTATGTGAGTGAGTGTATGGACACACATGTTCCACTGGGACATTTTGAAGGAATCAGCTTCAATTCACAAACCCATTCTTCCAGTTGATCTAGTGTTTTTTAGGCTTTTCACTGTCTGGCTACAACTTCATCATTTCAAAGTTTCCTACATGTACATTCAAAGTTCTGATGCTAAATTTCTCATTTACATCCTGCATTGCCTTCCTAGTTTTAGTTGCACATCATTTTTTTTCTTTTTGAAACATTTCTGTTTTTTTAATTAGGTATTTTCTTCATTAACATTTCAAATGCTATCCCAAAAGTCCCTCAGACCATCCCCTACCCACTCTCCTACACACCCACTCCCACTTCTTGGCCCTGGCATTCCCCTGTACTGAGGCTTATAAAGTTTGCAAGACCAAGGGGCCTCTCTTCCCAATGATGGCCGACTAGGCTATCTTCTGATACATATGCAGCTAGAGACACGAGCTCCAGAGGTATTGGTTAGTATATATTGTTGTTCCACCTATAGGGTTGCAGACCCCTTTAGCTCCTTGGGTACTTTCTCTAGCTCCTCCATTGGGGGCCCTGTGTTCCATCCAATAGTTGACTGTGAGCATCCACTTCTGTGTTTGCCAGGCCCTGGGATAGCCTCACAAGAGACAGCTATATCTGGGTCCTTTCAGAAAAATCTTGCTGGTGTATGCAAGGGAGTCATCGTTTGGAGGCTGATTGTGGGATGGACTCCTGGATATGGCAGTCTCTAGATGCTTTAGTCTCAGCTCCAAACCTTGTCTCTGTAACTCCTTCCATGGGTGTTTTGTTCCCAATTCTAAGAAGGGGCAAAGTGTCCACACTTTGGTCTTCGTTCTTCTTCAGTTTCATGTGTTTTGAAAATTGTATCTTGTACCTTGGGTATTCTGAGTTTCTGGGATAATATCCACTATTCAGTGATTACATATCATGTGAGTTATTTTGTAATTGGGTTACCTCACTCAAATGATGACTTCCAGGTCCATCCATTTGTCTACGAATTTCATAAATTCATTCTTTTTAATAGCTGAGTAGTACTCCATTGTGTAAATGTACCACATTTTCTGTAACCATTCCTCTGTGGAGGGGCATCTGGGTTCTTTCCAGCTTCTGGCTATTATAAATAAGTCTGCCATGAACATAATGGTGCATGTGTCCTTCTTACCAGTTGGAACATCTTTTGGATATATGCCCAGGAGAGGTATTGCAGGATCTTCCGGTAGTACTATGTCCAATTTTCTGAGGAACTGCCAGACTGATATCCAGAGTGGTTGTACAAGCTTGCAATACCACCAACAATGGAGGAGTGTTCCTCTATCTCCACATCCTCACCAGCATCTGCTGTCACCTGAATTTTTTATCTTAGCTATTCTGACTGGTATAAGGTAGAATCTCAGGGTTGCTTTGATTTGCATTTCCCTGATGATTAAGGATACTGAATATGTTTTCAGGTGCTTCTCAGCCATTCGGTATTCCTCAGGTGAGAATTCTTTGTTTAGCTCTGAGCCCCATTTTTTAATGGGGTTATATTATTTTCTGGAGTCCACCTTCTTGAGTTCTTTATATATATTGGATATTAATCCCCTATCTAATTTAGGATAGGTAAAGATCCTTTCCCAATCAGTTGGTGGCCTTTTTATCTTATTGACAGTGTCTTTTGCCTTATAGAAGCTTTCCAATTTTATGAGGTCCTATTTGTCGATTTTCGATTTTATAGCACAAGCCATTGCTGTTCTATTCAGGAATTTTTCCCCTGTGCCCATATCTTCAAGGCTTTTCCCTACTTTCTCCTCTATAAGTTTCACTGTCTCTGGATTTATGTGGAGTTCCTTGATCCACTTAGATTTGACCTTAGTACAAGGAGATAGGAATGGATCAATTTGATTTTTCTACATGATAACCGCAAGTCGTGCCAGCACCATTTGTTGAAAATGCTGTCTTTTTTCCACTGAATGGTTTTAGCTCCCTTGTCAAAGATCAAGTGACTATAGGTGTGTGAGTTCATTTCTGGGTCTTCAATTCTATTCCATTGGTCTACTTGTCTGTCGCTATACCAGTACCATGCAGTTTTTAATCACAATTGCTCTGTAGTACAGCTTTAGGTCAGGCATGGTGATTCCACCAGAGAATCTTTATCATTCTTTTATCATTGAGAAGAGATTTTTGCTATCCTAGGTATTTTTTTTAATTCCAGATGAATTTGCAGATTGCCTTTCTAATTCGTTGAAGAATTGAGTTGGAATTTTGATGGGGATTGCATTGAATCTGTAGATTGCTTTTGGCAAGACAGCCATTTTTACTATATTGATCCTGCCAATCCATGAGCATGAGAGATCTTTCCATCTTCTGAGATCTTCCTTAATTTCTTTCTTCAGAGACTTGAAGTTCTAATCATACAGATCTTTCACTTCTTTAGTTAGAGTCAAGTCAAGATACTTTATATTATTGGTGACTATTGTGAATGGTATTGTTTCCCTAATTTCTTTCTCAGTCTGTTTACATTTGGGGAGAGCAAGGCCATTGACTTGTTTGAGTTAATTTTATATCCAGCTACTTCATTGAAGCTGTTTATCAGGCTTAGGAGTTCTCTGGTGGAATTTTTAGGGCCACTTATATATACTATCATATCACCTGCAAAAAGTGATATTTTGACTTCTTCCTTTCCAATTTGTATCCCCTTGATCTCCTTTTGTTGTCTAATTTCTGTGGCTAGAACTTCAAGCACTATATTGAATAGGTAGGGAGAAAGTGGGCAGCCTTGTCTAGTCCCTGATTTTAGTGGGATTGCTTCAAGTTTCTCTCCATTTAGTTTGATGTTGGCTACTGGTTTGCTGTATATTGCTTTTATGATGTTACATATGGGCCTTGAATTCCAGATCTTTCCAAGACTTTTATCATGAAGGGGTGTTGGATTTAGTCAAATGCTTTTTCAGCATCTAACTAGATGATCATGTGGTTTCTGTCATTGAGTTTGTTTATACAGTGTATTACATTGACGGATTTCCATATATTAAACTATCCCTGTGATGATGATCCCTTGATCGTGATGGATGGTCATTTTGATGTGTTCTTGGATTCGGTTAGCAAGAATTTTATTGAGTATTTTTGCATTGATATTCATAAGGGAAATCGGTCTGAAGTTCTCTTTCTTTGTTGGGTCTTTGTGTGGTTTAGGTATCAGAAAATTGTGGCTTCATAGAATGAATTGTGTAGAGTACCTTCTGCTTCTATTTTGTGGAATAGTTTGTGAAGAACTGGAATTAGATCTTCTTTGAAGGTCTGATAGAACTCTGCACTAAACCCATCTGGTCCTGGGCTTTTTTTGGTTGGGAGACTATTAATGACTGCTTCTGTTTCTATAGGGGATATAGGACTGTTTAGTTCATTGATCTGATCCTGATTTAACTTTGGTACCTGGTATATGTCTAGAAATTTGTCCATTGCATCCAGGTTCTCCAGTTTTGTTGATTATAGCCTTTTGTAAAAGGATCTGATGGTGTTTTGGATTTTTTTTCAGGTTCTGTTGTTATGTCTCCCTTTTCATTTCTGATTTTGTTAATTAGGATGCTGTCCCTGTGCCCTCTAGTGGGTCTGGCTATGGCTTTATGTATCATGTTTATTTTCTCAAAGAACCAGCTCCTTGATTGGTTGATTCTTTGAATAGTTCTTGTTTCCACTTGGTTGATTTCACCCCTGAGTTTGATTATTTCCTGCCGTCTACTCCTCTTGGGTGAATTTGCTTCCTTTTGTTCTAGAGCTTTTAGGTGTGTTGTCAAGCTACTAGTGTGTGCTCTCTCTAGTTTCTTTTTGGAGGCACTCAGAGCTATGAGTTTTCCTCTTAGAAATGCTTTCATTGTGTCCCATAAATTTGTTATGTTGTGGCTTCATTTTCATTCAACTCTAAAAAGTCTTTAATTTCTTTCTTTATTCCTTCCTTGACCAAGGTATCCTTGAGAAGAGTATTGTTCAGTTTCCACATGAATGTTGGCTTTCTATTATTTATGTTGTTATTGAAGATCAGCCTTAGTCCATGGTAGTCTGATAGGATGCATGGGATAATTTCAATATTTTTGTATCTGTTGAGGCCTTTTTTGTGACCAATTATATGGTCAGTTTTGGAGAAGGTCCCATGAGGTGCTGAGAAGAAGGTATATCCTTTTGTTTAGGATAAAATGTTCTGTAGATATCTGTTAAATCCATTTGTTTCATAACTTCTGTTAGATTCACTGTGTCCCTGTTTAGTTTCTGTTTCCATGATCTGTCCATTGATGAAAGTGGTGTGTTGAAGTCTCCCACTATTATTGTGTGAGGTGCAATGTGTGCTTTGAGCTTTACTAAAGTGTCTTTAATGAATGTGGCTGCCCTTGCATCTGGAGCATAGATATTCAGAATTGAGAGTTCCTCTTGGAAGATTTTACCTTTGATGAGTCTTTTTTGATAACTTTGGGTTGGAAGTCGATTTTATTAGATATTAGAATGGCTACTCCAACTTGTTTCTTCAGACCATTTGCTTGGAAAAATTTTCTTCTATCCTTTCATTCTGAGGTCGTGTCTGTCTTTTTCCCTGAGATGGGTTTCCTGTAAGCAGCAAATGTTGGGTCCTGTTTGTGTAGCCAGTCTGTTAGTCTATGTCTTTTTATTGGGAAATTGAGTCCATTGATATTAAGAGATATTAAGAAAAAGTAGTTGTTGCTTCCTATTATTTTTGTTGTTAGAGTTGGCATTCTGTTCTTGTGGCTGTCTTCTTTTATGTTTGTTGAAGGATTACTTTCTTGCTTTTTCTAGGGCGTAGTTTCCATCCCTGTATTTTTTTTTCTGTTATTATCATTTCAAGGACAGGATTCGTGGAAAGATAATGTGTGAATTTGGGTTTGTCATGAAATACTTTGGTTTCTCCATCTATGGTAATTGAAAGTTTGGCTGTGTATAGTAGCCTGGGCTGGCATTTGTGTTCTCTTAGTGTCTGTATAACATCTGTCCAGGATCTTATGGCTTTCATAGTCTCTGGTGAAAAGTCTGGTGTAATTCTAATAGGCCTGCCTTTATATGTTACTTGACCTTTTTCCCTTACTGCTTTTAGTATTCTGTCTTCATTTAGTGCATTTGTTGTTCTGATTATTATGTCAGGAGGAATTTCTTTTCTGGTCCAGTCTATTTGGAGTTCTGTAGGCTTCTTGTATGTTCATGGGCATCTCTTTCTTTAGGTTTGGGAGGTTTTCCTCTATAATTTTGTTGAAGATATTTGCTGGCCCTTTAAGTTAAAAATCTTCATTCTCATCTATAGATTATCTATAGGTTTGGTCTTCGCATTGTGCCCTGGATTTCCTGGATGTTTTGAGTTAGGATCTTTTTGCATTTTGAATTTTCTTTGATTGTTGTGCTGATGTTCTCTGGAATCTTCTGCACCTGAGATTCTCTCTTCCATCTCTTGTATTCTGTTGGTGATGCTTGCATCTATGGTTCCAGATGTCTTTCCTTCTGTTTCTATCTCCAGCATTGTCTCATTTTGCGTTTTCTTTATTGTTTCTACTAACCTTTTTAGGTCTTGTATGTTTTTGTTCAATTCCATCACCTGTTTGGTTGTGTTTTCCTGCTTTTCTTTAAGGACTTCTACCTGTTTGGTTGTGTTTTCCTGTTTTTCTTTAAGGACTTGTAACTCTTTCACAGTGTTCTCCTGTATTTCTTTAAGTGAGTTATTAAAGTCCTTCTTGATGTCCTCTACCATCACCATGAGATATGCTTTTAAATTCGGGTCTAGCTTTTCGGGTGTGTGTCGGCGTATCCAGGACTGGCTAAGGTGGGAGTGCTGGGTTCTGATGATGGTGAGTGGTCTTGGTTTCTATTAGTAAGATTCTTATGTTTGCCTTTAGCCATCTGGTAATCTCTGGAGTTAGTTGTTATAGTTGTCTCTGGTTAGAGCTTGTTCCTCTCGTGATTCTGTTAGCCTGTATCATCAGACCTGGGAGACTAGCTCTCTCCTGAGTTTCAGTGGTCAGAGTACTCTCTGCAGGCAAGCTCTCCACTTACAGGGAAGGTGCACAGATATCTGGCCTTCGGACCTCCCTCCTGGCAGAAGATGAAGGCCTGATACAGGCCTGTCCCAGAAGTCCTGCCACTTCTGCCTGTCCCAGGAACTGTGAAGCTTCTGTAGTTGGCACTCTCACCTACACAGTCTACTCTATGAGAGATCCTGGACCAGAGATGGCTCCCTCAGGTGCTCCAGCAAATCCTTCCTGGGTGGGGCGGATACCTCTTCTCTGGCAGGGAAGGTGCCCAGATGTCTGGAGCCTGAAACGGGGTCTGCCCCAGAATCCCTGTGGCCTCTGCCCATCCCAGAAAGTGTCAGCTTCTGTAGTCCATGCTCTCACCTGCGCAGACCAGTCTCTGAGTGATCCGAGAACCAAGATGGCTCCCCCAGGTGCTCCGTCTGGCAAAGCCCTCCCAGGCGGGGTAGACACCTTCTCCTCTGGCAGGGAAGGTGCCCAGATGTCTGGAGCCCAAAACAGGGTCTGCCCCAAAAGCTGTGTGGCCTCTGCCTGTCCCAGAAGCTGTCATCCTCTGCAATCCACACTCTCACCTGAGCAGACTAGTCTCCGAGGGATCTGGGAACCAAGATCTTAGTTGCACATCTTTATTCTCTCAGATTTTATTGAGATTCTAAAATTCATCTGTTGAAATTCTTTATTCATTTTGTCCACATTGACTTAGAAGGGTATGCTAGAAAAATACTATAAGACTTGGGCCTCTGTTTAGTTAATAATCCCCCCACTTTTATGCTGTAGCCTTTGAGTGTCTTTCTTTGAAAGCCACTGTGTCTTAAGAGTATCAACTTTCTACAAGTTTGGCCATGTTCCCATCTAGGTACCATAGTACAATTTCCCTATAGTTTCTTGAATTGTAATTAACAAGTTTGGGCACAGTTCATGCCACTGTGGAGTCTGAGGGACCTCTTTCTGTGTGGCCCATGTAGGTAGAGACACCATCTGCTTAGGTTAGTATGATATATCCAGTAGTGGGTGTGGATATGTAGTGTATTCATGGGATAATAACTTCTACTATAGGAACAATGACTCTAATGGGACATTGCAGGTTGTCCTGGGCAGGGTAAATTCTAGCTTTGCTATTAGCAAGGCACTCTGGTACTGGGAGCCACAGTAATGGTGAGGAGACTAAAGCACTTCTTTAATCAGTCAGTGGGGCAGACCCTGATACTGATGGAATTCAAGCCACCTCTCTGTAGTAGTCAAGCCAGCTCTGATATGATAGATATGCTGACTAGTTTTGTGTCAACTGGCCACAAGCTAGCCCCATCTGAGAGGAGGGAGTCTCAACTGAAAAAAAATGTCTCCGTAAGACCAGACAGAAAGCAAAAGTATAGGGAGTTTTTTTAAATTATTGATTGATGGGGGAGGGTCTAGCCCATTGTGGGTGATGCTACTCCTAGGCAGGTGGTCCTGCATTCTATAAGAAAGCAAGCTGGGCAGGCCAAGAGGAGCAAGCCAGTAAGCAGCATTCCTCCATGGCCTTTTCAATAGCTCCTGCCTCCAGGTTCCTGCCATGGCTTCCCCCAGTGATGGACTTTTAAGATGTAAGATGAAATAAACCCTTTCTTCCCCCAAGACACTTTGGTCACGGTGTTTCACCACAGCAGTGAGAATGCTAATCAAGTGGTTTGGGGCAGCAATGGGACAGGGCAGATACTTCTGTGGATTGTGGCAGCAGTGCACACCTGGGATGCAGCTGGAGAGCTAGTATTTCTCTTGCTCTTTGAGCATAGTATCTATATATGCAGCAGCAGCTGCCATTGTAGAATTATTCAGGGTCTCAGAATGAGCCAGCAGTGGGACACCAGTGATAACCACAACCTCGCTTCCTCCCTGCCCCCAGCACTCCAGCACCAGCAACAACAGGCACCTGAAGTACATATGGGAGGGTGGTGGTAAACAGCATGGATGCCTGTCTTCAGTCCTATTGATGATACAGGTACATGTGGGGTTGGCCTATAGTCTCAGAGTCAAAGTACCTACTACCTCCTGGCTCTCTAGGATGGTGGTCTCTGTCCCCCGCTGCCACATAATGGTCTCCAACAGTCACAAAGCAGTTGGTCCCTAAGCCAGTGCAGTGAGAGCCTGTGGAACCCTAGATCTGAGAATCTGTAAGGGTTTCCGACCCCCCAGAGCAGCACCAAATCAGATACTGCCTCATGTCTCCAGAAGGCTTCTGGCAACTGTAGCCAGAGAGATGATGGGGCTTCCTTTTCCAAAACCAAGACTCTACAGATTTCAGGTTGTTTACCTGAGCTGCCAGTCAGCACAGACCGAAACTTTCCCTTAGCGACACTTGCCAGCAGCCATGCTGACACAGTGCTGGGCTCTCCCTTCATTTTTACTCTACAATGGAGTCACCCTCTCAAGGAGCTGGTAGCACTGTGGCAATTGCTAGGAGATACAGATTTCTTCTTTTCTATACTAGTGTCTGAATCTAGCAATGTTCCACTCTCCCTCCAATGTTCCCCTTCCAAATGCAGCCACAGGCCTTTTTCTCTCATGGTTTTCTGTGGAGAAGGGGAGTCCTGCGTCTTGTCATTCACGCGCATTAAAAACCATCTACTACAGTCACTGTATTGGGCCTGTCTTTCTCTGTGGGTCTATTATATTTGCTTTGTGTAGGTAGGTGCTTCCATAGTCAATGGACCTAAAAACATTATTTTCTTTTGCTGACTGGTTCCTCTATCGTAATATACTAACCTGCCTCGTTTCCTATTTAGAAACTGCCTTATGTGAAGTCGACTTGCCTGGGGTAAGTATGGTTACTTCTGTATCCCTCTGTATTCCGTGCACTTAAAATAGATTCTTCCAAACTTCTACTATCCATCACACATGTTCTGAGATGTCATGTAAGCTTTCTCTTTTTCCCTTTTTACAAACAACATTTGGTTTGGTCTTTTATGATTATCCTTTCAGCCTCTGTTTTTCATTGGGGGGTCACACCAGTTACTTTTCTAGGTTAGATCTAACTGGTATCATTTGTCAATTGTGTCTTACGCTGACTTTTTGGTTTTAGTCTCTTCTTTTCTTCCTTCCTTCCTTTCTTCCTTCCTTCCTTCCTTCCTTCCTTCCTTTCTTTCTTTCTTTCTTTCTTTCTTTCTTTCTTTCTTTCTTTCTTTCTTTCTTTCCTTCTTTCTTTCATTTCCTGAGCTCTCCTATTGGTGCTCTGTGCTTTTATTTTTTTCTAATCATTTTAGTGCTTCATGATTTTCAGGGTGCCTATTACAGGCTTTGCTTTCTCATGCCAATGAGCTGATGAGTAATAGGAGGGAATTTAACACTAATCATGAGTTCAGTAGAAGAAACAACAGAAAGACAGGGAAAATAATAATTAAAACATACACCGGGCCCATAAAATGTCTTGGTGGGTTTTAAAGGTGCTCAACAATACAACACAAAGCCTAACAACAGATGTTTGGTTCCCAAACCTGTATGGTCAAAGGAGAGAATTAATTCCTGCAAATTGGCCTCTGACCACCCCTGTGTATGCACTCCTCCTGTGTGTGTGTGTGTGTGTGTGTGTGTGTGTGTGTGTGTGTATACGCACACAGACATTTACAAATTCATGGACATATAAAATAGTTATACTCATATCCAGCTCTCTGTTTTTTGAATAACTTCTGTTTTCAACATTATTTTTCTGTGTCTTAGCACACTTATGTTTAAATTGTTTTTAGTCTTCATACTTCAGTTATAATAGTTTGGTTGCTGTGTTTACAACAGTAGTGCATTCTGGATTATTCTATAGGTAAGTCTCATGAGTTTTATGCATTCTCATATTTGTTTCTTACACACGGGTGCCTCTTAGGGTTAGCTTGAAGAACTTGCTTTAGCATTTCTTACAGGCCACATCTCCTTTGCTTGCAAAGGGCTCTGTGAATACAGCATTCTTGCTTGGAAGGTGTCCTCTCTTCCACCTGCCCTCAATTACATCGCACCCTACTCCTGCCTGGCTGATAAGGTTTCTGCTGAGCTCTGCTGTCAAGTAAATTAAGACACGTGCTATTTCTTTCCTCATGCTTTCTTGAGCGCCTGATTATATCTTGGGGCAGACTTGGCTGCGTTGAAACTGACTAGTGACCTTTAACTGTATTTTGCCTGGATATCTTCATCTCACTCAGGCTTTAGGACATTCTCTGTTGTGTCTCTGAACCAACTTCCCACCTATTTGCTATTCTCCTGCAACCTCAGGATATTTGCTTTTTTAAATGCAGTGTCAGAGTTCCCAGAAGCTGTCTCCTTCTTTGCACACTTTTCCTCTCCAGATGTGTTTTCAAGCCGCTGGTTTTTGCACTGATTCTTTTCTTTGACAAGATGGTTGGTGATAACTTCTAGAGAATTATCTCCACTCCTATACCTTCAAGTATGAGGATTGTTCTCAAATTAAAGAAGAATTGTTGTGAAGGGGCACAGCACGGTGTACAATCCACATGGAGGTGTATGGACAAGGCTGTGGAGTCAGCTCTTTCCAGCCACCTTTCTGTGAGCTCTGGGGATTGAATTCTAGTCATCAGGCTTGTGCACTGAGTGCTCCACCCACTGAGTCATTTTTCATGATCTCAGTATGATGATTCCTATTTGATTTCTTTTCCTTTTTATTTTTTTCTATTTTTTTTATTAGGTATTTTCTTCATTAACATTTCAAATGCTATCCCAAAAGTCCCTCAGACCATCCCCTACCCACTCTCCTACACACCCACTCCCACTTCTTGGCCCTGGCATTCCCCTGTACTGGGGCATATAAAGTTTGCAAGTCCAATGGGCCTCTCTTTCCAGCGATGGCCGACTAGGCCATCTTTTGATACATATGCAGCTAGAGACACGAGCTCTGGGGGTACTGTGTAGTTCATATTGTTGTTCCACCTATAGGGATGCAGTTCCCTTTAGCTCCTTGGATACCTTCTCTAGCTCCTCCATTGGGGGCACTGTGATCCATCCTATAGCTGCCTGTGGGCATCCACTTATGTGTTTGCTAGGCCCCAGCATAGTCTCATAGGAGACAGCTATATCAGGGTCCTTTCAGCAAAATCTTCCTAGTGTATGCAATGGTGTCAGCGTATGGGACTGATATATGGCAGTCTCTAGATGGTCCATCCTTTCATCTCAGCTCCAAACTTTGTCTCACTAACTCCTACCAGGGGTGTTTTGTTCTCAATTCTAAGAAGGGGCAAAGTGTCCACACTTTGGTCTTCATTCTTCTTCAGTTTCATGTGTTTTGCAAATTGTATCTTGTACCTTGGGTATTCTGAGATTCTGTGCTAATATCCACTTATCAGTGAGTACATATCATGTGAGTTCTTTTGTGATTGGGTTACCTCACTCAGGATGATGTCCTCCAGGTCCATCCATTTGCCTATGAATTTCATAAACTCATTCTTTTTAATAGCTGAGTAGTACTCCATTGTGTAAATTACCACATTTTCCATTCCTCTGTTGAGGGGCATCTGGGTTCTTTCCAGCTTCTGGCTATTATAAATAAGGCCACTATGAATATAGTGGAGCATGTGTCCCTTCTTACCAGTTGGAACATCTTCTGGATATATGCCCAGGAGAGGTATTGCGGGATCCTCTGGTAATACTATGTCCAATTTTCTGAGGAACCGCCAGACTGATTTCCAGATTGTACAAGCTTGCAATCCCACCAACAATGGAGGAGTGTTCCTCTTTCTCCACATCCTCGACAGCACCTGCTGTCACCTGAATTTTTGATCTTAGCCATTCTGACTGGTATAAGGTGGAATCTCAGGGTTGTTTTGATTTGCATTTCCCTAATGATTAAGGAAGTTGAACATTTTTTCAGGTGCTTCTCAGCCATTTGATATTCCTCAGGTGAGAATTCTTTGTATACCTCTAAGCCCCATTTTTTAATGGGTTATTTGATTTTCTGGAGTCCACCTTTAAGAGTTCTTTATATATATTGGATATTAGTCCCCTATCTGACTTAGGATAGGTAAAGATCCTTTCCCAATCTGTTGGTGGCCTTTTTGTCTTATTGACAGTGTCTTTTGCCTTGCAGAAGCTTTGCAACTTTATGAGGTCCCATTTGTCTCTTCTCGATCATACAGCACAAGCCATTGCTGTTCTATTCAGGAATTTTTCCCCTGTGCCCATATCTTCGAGGCTTTTCCCCACTTTCTCCTCTATAAGTTTCAGTGTCTCTGGTTTTATGTGGAGTTCCTTGATCCACCTTAGTACAAGGAGATAGGAATGGATCAATTCATACACTTCTACATGATAACCGCCAGTTGTGCCAGCACCATTTGTTGAAAATGCTGTCTTTTTTTTCACTGGATGGTTTTAGCTCCCTTGTCAAATATCAAGTGACCATAGGTGTGTGGGTTCATTTCTGGGTCTTCAATTCTATTCCATTGATCTACTTTTCTCTCGCTATACCAGTACCATGCAGTTTTTATCACACTAGATCTGTAGTACACCTTTAGGTCAGGCCTGGTGATTCCACCAGAGGTTCTTTTATCCTTGAGAAGAGATTTTGCTATCCTAGGTATTTTTTTATTCCAGATGAATTTGCAGATTGCCCTTTCTAATTCGTTGAAGAATTGAGTTGGAATGTTGATGGGGATTGCATTGAATCTGTAGATTGCTTTTAGCAAGAGAGCAATTTTTACTATATTGATCCTGCCAATCCATGAGCATGGGAGATCTTTCCTTTTTCTGAGATCTTCTTTAATTTCTTTCTTCAGAGACTTGAAGTTCTTATCATACAGATCTTTCACTTCCTTAGAGTCATGCCAAGGTATTTTATATTATTTGTGACTATTGAGTAGGGTGTTCTTTTCCAATTTTTTTTTTCTCAGCCTGTTTATCCTGTGTGTAGAGAAAGGCCATTGACTTGTTTGAGTTAATCTTATATTCAACTACTTCATTGAAGCTGTTTATCAGGTTTAGGAGTTCTCTAGTAGAATTTTTAGGGTCACTTATATATACTATCATATCATCTGCAAAAAGTGATATTTTGACTTCTTCCTTTCCAATTTGTATCCCCTTGATCTTCTTTTGTTGTCGAATTGCTCTGGCTAGGACTTCAAGTACAATGTTCAATAGGTAGGGAGAAAGTGGGCAGCCTTGTCTAGTCCCTGATTTTAGAGGGATAGCTCCCAGCTTCTCACCATTAACTTTGATGTTAGCTACTGGTTTGCTATAGGTTGTTTTTTTATCATGTTTAGGTATGGGCCTTGAATTCCTTAACTTTCCAAGACTTTTATCATGAAGGGGTGTTGGATTTTGTCAAATGTTTTCTCTGCATCTAAGGAGATGATCATGTGTTTTTTCTCTTTGAGTTTATTTATATAGTGGATTACGTTGATGGATTTCCATATATTAAACAATCCCTGCATCCGTGGAATGAAACCTACTTGGTCAGGATGGATGATTGTTTGATATGTGTTTGGATTCGGTTAGCGAGAATTTTATTGAGTATTTTTGCATTGATATCCATAAAGGAAATTGGTGTGAAGTTCTCTATCTTTGTTGGTTCTTTCTGTGGTTTAGGTATCAGAGTAATTTTGGCTTCATAGAATGAACTGGGGAGAGCACCTTAAGCTTCTGTTTTAAGGAATAGTTTGTGAAAAACTGGAATTAGATCTTCCTTGAAAGTCTGAGATAACTATGCACTAAACCTATCTGGTCCTGGGCTTTTATTGATTGGGAGACTATTAATGACTGCTTCTATTTCTCTAGGGGATATAGGACTGTTTAGGTCATTAATCTGATCCTGATTTAACTTTGGTACCTGGTATCTTTCTAGAAATTTGTCCATTTCATCCAGGTTTTCCAGTTTTGTTGAGTATAGCCTTTTGTAGAAGGATCTGATGGTGTTTTGGATTTCTACAGGATCTGTTCTTTTGTCTCCCTTTTCATTTCTGATTTAGTTAAGTAGGATGTTGTCCCTGTGCCTTCTAGTGAGTCTGGCTAAGGGTTTATCTATCTTGTTGATTTTCTCAAAGAACCAGCTCCTCATTTGGTTGATTATTTGAATAGTTCTTCTTGTTTCCATTTGGTTGATTTCGCCCCTGAGTTTAATTATTTCCTGCTGTCTACTCCTCTTGGGTGAATTTGCTTCCTTTTGTTCTACAGCCTTTAGGTGTGTTGTCAAGCTGCTAGTGTGTGCTCTCTCTAGTTTCTTTTTGGAGGCACTCAGAGCTATGAGTTTTCCTCTTAGGAATGCTTTCATTGTGTCCCATAAGTTTGGGTATGTTGTGGCTTCATTTTCATTAAACTCTAAAAAGCCTTTAATTTCTTTCTTTATTCCTTCCTTGACCAAGGTATCCTTGAGAAGAGTGTTGTTCAGTTTCCACGTGAATGTTGGCTTTCTATTATTTATGTTGTTATTGAAGATCAGCCTTAGTCCATGGTAGTCTGATAGGATGCATGGAATAATTTCAATATTTTTGTATCTATTGAGGCCTGTTTTGTGACCAATTATATGGTCAGTTTTGGAGAAGGTACCATGAGGTGCTGAGAAGAAGGTATATCCTTTTGTTTAGGATAAAATGTTCTGTAGATATCTGTTAAATCCATTTGTTTCATAACTTCTGTTAATTTCACTGTGTCCCTGTTTAGTTTCTGTTTCCACGATCTGTCCATTGATGAAAGTGGTGTGTTGAAGTCTCCCACTATTATTGTGTGAGGTGCAATGTGTGCTTTGAACTTTACTAAAGTTTCTTTAATGAATGTGGCTGCCCTTGCATCTGGAGCATAGATATTCAGAATTGAGAGTTCCTCTTGGAAGATTTTACCTTTGATGAGTCTTTTTTGATAACTTTGGGTTGGAAGTCAATTTTATTAGATATTAGAATGCATATGTATCAAAAGATGGCCTAGTCGGCCATCACTGGAAAGAGAGGCCCATTGGACACGCAAACTTTGTATGCCCCAGTACAGGGGAACGCCAGGGCCAAAAAGGGGGAGTGGATGGGTAGGGGAGTGGGGGTGGGTGGGTATGGGGGACTTTTGGTATAGCATTGGAAATGTAAATGAGCTAAATACCTAATAAAAAATGGAAAAAAAAGAAAGTAAAAAAAAAAAAAAAAAAAAAAGAATGGCTACTCCAACTTGTTTCTTCAGACCATTTGCTTGGGAAAATTTTCTTCTATCCTTTCATTCTGAGGTCGTGTCTGTCTTTTTCCCTGAGATGGGTTTCCTTTAAGCAGCAAATGTTGGGTCCTGTTCGTGTAGTCAGTCTGTTAGTCTATGTCTTTTTATTGGGGAATTGAGTCCATTGATATTAAGAGATATTAAGGAAAAGTAGTTGTTGCTTCCTATTATTTTTGTTGTTAGAGTTGGCATTCTGTTCTTGTGGCTGTCTTCTTTTATGTTTGTTGAAGGATTACTTTCTTGCTTTTTCTAGGGCATCATTTCCCTCCTTGTATTGGTTTTTTTCTGTTATTATCCTTTGAAAGGCTGGATTCATGGAAAGATAATATGTGAATTTGCTTTTGTCATGGAATACTTTGGTTTCTCCATCTATGGTAATTGGAAGTTTGGCTGGGTATAGTAGCCTGGGCTGGAATTTGTGTTCTCTTAGGGTCTGTATAACATCTGTTCAGAATCTTCTGGCTTTCATAGTCTCTGGTGAAAAATCTGGTGTAATTCTGATTGGCTTGCCTTTATATGTTACTTGACCTTTTTCCCTTACTGCTTTTAATATTCTATTTTTCTTCAGTGCATTTGTTGTTCTGATTATTATGTGTTGGGAGGAATTTCTTTTCTGGTCCAGTCTATTTGGAGTTCTGTAGGCTTCTTGTATGTTCATGGGCATCTCTTTCTTTAGGTTTGGGAGGTTTTCTTCTATAATTTTGTTGAAGATATTTGCTGGCTCTTTAAGTTGAAAATTATCATTCTCATCTACTCCTATTATCCGTAGGTTTGGTCTTCGCATTGTGTCCTGGATTTCCTGGATGTTTTGATTTAAGATCTTTTTGCATTTTGCATTTTCTTTGATTGTTGTGGCGATGCTCTCTATGGAATCTTCTGCACCTAAGATTCTCTCTTCCATCTCTTGTATTCTGTTGCTGATGCTCGCATCTATGGTTCCAGATTTCTTTCCTAGGGTTTCTGTCTCCAGCGTTGCCTCACTTTGGGTTCTCTTTATTGTGTCTACTTCCCTTTTAAGGTTTTGTATGGTTTTGTCCATTTCCATCACCTGTTTGGATGTGTTTTCCTGTATTTCTTTAAGGACTTCTACCGGTTTGGTTGTGTTTTCCTGTATTTCTTTAAGGACTTGTAACTCTTTAGCAGTGTTCTCCTGTATTTCTTTAAGTGACTTATTAAAGTCCTTCTTGATGTCTTCTACCATCATTATGAGATATGCTTTTAAATTCGGGTCTAGCTTTTCGGGTGTGTCGGGGTACCCAGGACTGGCTGAGGTGGAAGTGCTGGATTCTGATAATGGTGAGTGGTCTTGGTTTCTGTTAGTAAGTTCTTACATTTGCCTTTTGCCATCTGGTAGTCTCTGGAGTTAGTTGTTATAGTTGTCTCTGGTTAGAGATTGTTCCTCTTGTAATTCTGTTAGCTTCTAGCAGCTGTCCTGGGAGACTAGCTCTCTCCTGAGTTTCAGTGGTTAGAGCACTCTCTGCAGGCAAGCTCTCCTGGCATTCAGATCTGCCTCCTGGCACAAGATGAAGGCCCAAAACAGGGCCTGTCCCAGAAGCTGTTAGCTTCTGTAATCCACACTCTCACCTGAGTAGACTAGTCTCCGTGGGATCCCGGAACCAAGATGGCTCCCCCAGATATTCCAGCAAAGACCTCCTGGGCGGGGCAGACACCTCTCCTCTGGCAGAGTAGGTGCCCAAATATCTGGACCCCGAAACGGGGCTGCCTCAGTAGCACTGTGGCTTCTGCCTGTCCCAGAAGCTGTTAGCTTCTGCAGTCCACACTCTCACCTGCACAGACTATACTCGGTGGGATCCGGGAACCCCAATTTTTTTTTTGCAAGTTGCACCCATCTCCTTTGTTAAGTTCCATTATAATTGAATTTTTTCCTGTTTATAAAAGTCTATCTTGTCTTCTAAAACATATGTCGACTGTTCAATGCCTGAGCTTTCCCTTTGCCCTTTAGATGATGAGCTCCTTGGAAGTTCGAGGTGCTTGGTACCAGGTGGTGAAACCTGTGCATTCCAGCCTGCCCAATCTGGACTGCGTTTTTGCTTTTGTTGCATTTCTGAAACAGGATCTCAGTATGTAGCCCAGACTGGCCCTGTGATCTTAAATTCACCAGTGCTGGAAATACACTCATGATCGTTTACTTATTTTTACCCATCCTTCCAGAAATTCTAAACAGTTTGTTTGTTTGTTTGTTTGTTTGTTTTTCTGAGCCTGTGTCCACTGCTGATATCTCATTTAGTGGACTCCCCAAATGGGATTTGCACTGAACCTGGTCATTGTGCTCACTGTTTTGGCCTTAGAGAGTTATTTCTCATAACTAAACCTTTGCCTCTTGGGATAGGTTCTGAACATACCTTTAGTATCCATCCCCTGCAAACCTCTGCCTACCCTACCAGTCTACAGTCAACAGCCTTGGTCAGGCACTGGGGGAATCTGCATCATTATTTGGCCTCAGAACTATGAGGCTGAATTACATGTAGGGCTCACAGACCCAGGCAGCTCCCCAGCAGCAACAGAGTCCACACTGTTCTGCGTGCCTGGTGATCAGGTATGTTCATGGTGAAGACCATGTGGCTGCCTAGAGACAACACTAGTGAGAAGACAAATGTCCGTTTGGGCTCCATGTGAAACCAGATCAGGTTTAGGGGCCTCATGTATGAACACTGGCCCAGGGCAAAAGACATTAGACTCTGCTAAATGCTGGGTTTCACCGTAGTAGGCCTAGCACTGAGTTTCAAGGCCAAATTCTGTGCTTATTTCTCTGACTTATAATAGCCCAGTGCTTGGATTCTTTCTCAACTTGATGCTGTTTGAGGTTGAGTGACGGGTTCTGAGACATGAGGTTAATGCGCCTATTGCAGAGGCGCCATTTACAGCCTGGGAATATACATCATGTGCTCAGGACTAAGTCCTGCAGTTAATTATCTGTCTTTTCCCAGAGGAGGAGACATCTCTTTCTGTGAAACACTCTGCTTAAAGAAAGCAGTTGCAAAGGCAACAACCCTTTCTTTCCTGCCTCCTCCACTTCAGCTTTAAGTTTGCTGAAACCCAAGTACTGTGCTTTCACCCAGTTCCCTTGGCTTTCGGGAAGTTGGTTGTGTTAACAGCTGTATGCATCGACATTTCTGGAGAGGCTGTCTCAGGATGGTTTAAGCCCGAAGCCATCTTAATCTCGCTTTTCTTTCAGCTGTGTGTTGAAGTACATGGTGCATAGGTCTTACATATTATGTTAAATTTACTTGATGTGTTCCATGACTTAGAAGCTATCATAATGATATTTATAAAATTTTCAACTTTTGATGACTGCTAGTAATGTTTATCTGGGCCTCCTTGGACCCTACTATATTTATTTACTGATTCATTCCAAAGACTGAGTAAGATGTTCTAATGATACAGTCATGCCAAAGTGACGAAACAGGCTGATCTTTTTTGACTGGACAATTTGCTCTCCTTCTTGCCTCATGTAGTAGACTGAATAGGAATGGCCTCCCTAGACTCGAGTGATTGACTGCTTGTCCCACAGGGAGTAGTACGATTAGGAGTTGTGGCCTTATTGTAGTATGTATGGCCTTTGTGGAGGAAGTGTGTCCCTAGGGGGTAGGCTTTGAGGTTTCAGAAACTCAAGCCACTTCTCTTCCTGCTGTCTGCAGATCAAGATGTAGAACCCTCAGCTCCAGCATCACGTCTGCCTGGATGATGTCATGTTTTCCACATAATGATAATGGACTAAACTGTAAGCTAGCCCCAATTAAATGTTGTCCTTTATAAGAATTGTCATGGCCATGGTGTCTCTTCACAACAATAAAACCGTAACTAAGACACCATATTTCCTGGCATTAAGAAAACAGACTAAACCTGTGAACTGTAATCCAGCCACAATTAAATGTTTTTCTTTACAAGAGTTGTTGTGGTCATGATGTCTCTTGACAGCAATAAAATCCTAACTAAGGTACCTCATTACAATAATTAAAACTCTTAGCACAACATTGAAGAGAAATAGTGAGAATGTGTGTCCCGGTGATTATCTTCTACCATTTAATATTGTATCTCCTCTAGAATGTACGGACAGATGTTATTTTGTCAAATGCTTATTCTCTACTAAATGATGTTTCCCTCTTTGTTAACATGGTAAGCTACATGGATATATGCATATTAAACCAACCTTACAATCCTTCAATAGACCCCATTTGGTCATGAATTTATTGTTCATTTGGTAAGGATTGTTGCATCTATATTTAAGAGATACTGGCCTATCATTTTCTTTTCTTGTCTGGTTTTAGTTGCAGGGCAATGCGGGCTTCAGAACGTATGTGGGGAATTTCTAGTCATTACTTTCCTGTTTTGTATAAAACTGGTCTTAATTTGTTTCAACATTGGACAGGACTTGCCAGTGAAAAATAGATCCATTGGACTGGATCTATTTCTTGAAGGAAGGTATTAAGTCATGCATTCCATTCTGAATATATATATATATATACATATACACACACATATACATATATACACATATATGTATGTATGTAGACACACATATATATATCACACACACAAGATTTAGTCACTTCCATTAATTCTTATTCTTCAAATATTTTTCTCTTCGTCTAGGTTACACATTGACAAACTGTTTCTCACAGGTCAAATCTGGCCTGTTTCATACTCAAAACAGTCACATTAATTTGTCCACATATTGTACATGGCTGCTTTTCATTATAAAAATAGACTTGAGTAGTTACAAGAGAGATAGCGGGATCCCCAACATAAAATATTCACTTCATTGGTTTAGAGGTTGGACAAGTGTCTGTTGTCAGTCTTGAAAGAAGGGAGCACCCAAGGACTTCCAAGACTGTATTCATCTAATGCAAATGGTGGGAATCTGTGGATATTTTCATTTTCACTGACTGCGTTTTAAACGACCATTGACACCTTTGCAAGCTGGCTGGTTCTCCTCAACAAGGCATGAGTCATTCTCCATTCCAACTGTCTTGATGCATTTCACAGCCTAGTCCAGGAAGAACTGAGCTGCAAGGATAGGAGAGATGCCACAGTGTAGACAAGGGAATAGCACACATTCCTGAGTCCAGCAGGGGATGATGTCAACTACGTTTGAGAAACAAGCACACAAGGTATGACCCTATTTACCATGTCTTTGTATGCTGCATCTGCTTCTACACTTCTCAGTCTGTCTCTGATGATGTCAAAGACTAAATTAGGAAGCCTGGCACCGGGAACTCCTTAACTGAAGGGCTAAGGGTTATAGTGTTTTCATTTTGGGAACAAATTATTATGTTTCTTAAACTAAAACATGACTCTGATCCACAAAAATATTCACTGCAGTTTGAAAACTTTATTTAGATAGTCCTGCAAACAAAATTTAGTAGGTTTCTTCTAAAAGAATAGCTAACAATGTTTTTGTTTATTTTGTTTGTTTGTTTTTGAACTTACCATGAATCAAGTTCAACATAAGAAGCTTTGGATGTTCTATGATTTAGGTAATGCTCTCAACTGAAAAAGCTAAGCAAGAAGCTCAAGTAACTTCCCCAAGATAATAGCAAAGACTTGGTCTCACTGAGGCACAGTTGAGCTTCTTGGCCAAGGCAGGTAGGTGGAGGCCCCAATGTGAAACTCAAGCATAGGGGAAAATGTCCAGGCCAGGAGTCAGTACATCTATAGTCAGTCTATACGAGTTGTCTCCCAGAATCTCCTTTTTTCGGGAAAATCCAGATGTCTACTCTTCTTAGTCTGTTGCGGAAGTGCCAAGATGGAAATCTACTGGGAAGCACTCTTTAAGCCTGGGCCTGGGGGCATATATCTATAACTCAGTATCCCAGATGCTGACCACCAGTTTAAGATCAGCTGGGTGATATGATGAGACCCTGTTTCAAACTCCTTTGCCATTTAAGTCCTTGGAAACTAGGGTACCACATAGGTAGGCATCACTTTCTCTCGAAAGTCATGTGTCCATGAGAGCCCCAAGAAAAATGTACAGCTGCTTTCTCAGCACAGACATTCTTGTCACCTCCGTCCCTCCATTTAAGAACAGCCAGTAAGTACCCTGTGAACAGTTCTCACCTGAAGAGGTTTCACAGGATACCTACTCAAAACAGGGAGGAGCCATGTGTGGTGTTTCTTAAAAGGGATTAACATCAAATTACAGCACCTTAGCAATTACTGTTTCCACTTGCCAGAATTCTGTGTTGTGCACGTGATAGCACTTAATTAACGATACTTAAAATAGGTGCGATTATTATACCCATTTCACAGGTAAAGCAAGGAAGCTCAGGAAACTGGGAAAATTGACAAGATCATGGCTAATGATGGTTTTTCTCAGGAGTCAAAGTTCATTATTTTTTTATTAATCATTTTATTCACTTACATCTCAAATGATATCCCCCTTCCTGGTTACCCCTCCACAACCCCCCATCCCATCCTTCCTATTCCCCCTCCCTCCTCCCCTTTGCCTCCATGACTATGCTCCTCCATCCATTCACCCACCTCACCCCTGTAGCATCCCCCTATGCTGGGGTATCAGGCCTCCCTCCCCTCCCACTGATGTCAGATAGGCCATCCTCTGCTACATAGGTATCTGGAGTCCTGGCTCCCTCCATATGTACTCTGGTTGGTGGTTTAGTCCTTGGGAGCTCTGGCTGGTCCAGTTAGTTGATATTGTTCTTCCTATGGGGTTGCAGTCCCCTTTAGCTCCTTCAGTCCTTCCCCTTGGGAAGGGGACTTTTCCATTGGGGTCCCTGGGCTCAGTCTAATGGTTGGCTGTATCAGCATTTGTATTAGTCAGGCACTGGTAGAACCTCTTAGGGAAAAGCCAGATACAACTCCTGTCAGCAAGCGCTTCTTGGCATCAGCATTCGTATGGGGGTTTGGTGTTTGCAGATGGGATGAATCCCTAGGTGGGGCAAGTCTCTGGATGGCCTTTCCTTCAGTCTGTATTTTTAAGAATTATGGACGTAATGATGTCTGAGTGTGGGTTTGTACATGTGTGTGTGGTGCCCAGGGGTCAAAGAAGGCATTGGAGATGCAGCTTGCGTGACAGCCCTTATGAGACACCCAAAGTAGGTGCTGTACAAACTCAAGAACACTGAGCCATATCTCTACAGTCCACAATCCAATTTTACTTGTAGGTTTTAAAACACAGAATTTGAGATTCCTGTGGGATAACAAGCAAGCAATGATTTATTTACATGCTTACTGAGTGCCTGAGGTAGTCAAGCATCTGCCTACAAGATGTATTCATTAGGGATTCACATGTGAAGATGAATACACACATTATCTATAACATATGTCAGTTGGCTAACATGTGACATGGAGTCCACATGGGATTAGAGGGCGTAAAGCACTGTGGGTACCAAGGAGGCTGATTTGGAAGGCCCAGAATGAGGAGAGACAATATGGAACCAGAGAGACAGTGAAAATTATCAAGGAAAGACTCACATAAAGCAATCATATTCCCTGATGTATGTGATAGAGTCATGGAAAGAAGTGCTTAGGTTAAATTTTAAGGAAAGATATGGAAAGGGGACCAGGTTCAGATGTAAGACGATGTCATATTCAACCATCTCATGTGTCATCATTATCATACTTAGAAGATCAATCATCTATTATGTTCCCCTTCATCGGACTATAAAACCTACGTATAGTAAATGCCTCTGTGTGTGTGTGTTCATATTTCAAATCCTAATAATTAGAATTGTACTAAGCTCACAGTATGATGTGATAATCCTAGCACTTAATGCTAACAATGGTAAGGAGAGTTTAATGCAGTTCAATGTAGGAAAGGAAGAAAGGAAACCTTAGATTAGGGATTCTCAGTCATATTACAGCTACGGTTTGGGGCCAGACACGCTCGTTGTTGTGGAGTATTATCTTGTAGGATGCTTGGCAGGCTCCTTAGTCTCTATCCCCTAAGTCCCTGCTAGTTAGAAATACCAAAAATGTTTTGTACATTACCAAATAACTCCCAAGGCAAAGCTGCCCCCAAGTGAGACCCACTGGTTTAGACATTAAAACAGTTCTAATATTAAAACAGAATCTCAGGAGGACTTAGATGTCTGGTGACATAGGGAGAGATAAAAAAAAAAAAAGCAGATGTAGGAAGAAAAAAAAACAGGGTTGATTTTAGATACATTAAGTATAAGTTGCATGTCGGATCTAGTAAAGCTATGTAGCAGGTATGGACTGGTCTGTGCTTTGAGGAGAGATTTCATAGGAGGTAAGGCATGGGAACCATTTGCATATATATTGGAAGTGGATACCATGGGAGTGGATGGATGGATGGATTCACTCACAGAGACTGGCAGAGTGACTTAAGGACCAGGCAGGAACTCTACAAAAAACCAAAAGTTAAGGGTGGTACAAAAATATTAAATAAGTATTGAATCAGTAAAAAGGGATGATCAAAGAGAAATGTGCATTGCAATGTCCTTTTGCTTTAAAGGTTTATTTATTTGTGTATATGACTGCTCTATCTGCATGTATGCCTGCATGGCAGAAAAGGGCATCAGATCCCATTACAGATGGTTGTAAGCCACCATGGGGATTCTGGGAACTGAACTCAGGTCCTCTGGAAGAGCAGCCAGAGCTCTTAACCTCTAAGCCATCTCTCCAGCCCCTATGATGTCTTTTTTGATAAGCAATTTTGCTACCTTCTATGGCTCATGTGCAGGCTAAAACTAAATATACCATGTGAATAGAGGTAGTGGGGAAATGCGTGCTGATTCATTTCCCTATTATGAAGAGTCGTAAATGCGTTGTGTGCTGACTTTACCTTCTTTCCAAGCCTCCAGTGTAAGGGGAAAATAAGGGAAAACATTAAAGAGTTTCATTATTCTATGACGGTGAACTGAAAATCCTATTAGCACTATTATTTCACTGCCTTGTCATTGGTGTCCAAAAACAGTAAGAACAGTAAGAGAAAGAAAAAGAGAGAGACAGACAGACAGATGCGGAGTTTACAATGATAGACTCCAATCTGATTCCTGTTGAGAAGTCTAAGGATGATGGAGCAGCAGAGGCTTCCATGGAAGAGCAGTCATTTACAGTAAAGTAAGGCTGATTTCTGAAGTAGGAAGTAACATTCACAAAACCAATCAATTGCTCAGTTGGCCTCTCATTTAAATGTGTGACTAAATATTCTAAGAAACCTTTGACACATCGTAAGACTGAAACCGTATCACTCTCTTTTCTAACCACAGTGTCTGAAATGGACTAATATTCTCTCCATCCAAAGCATTCCGTTCTCTACAGTCTCAGCTCCACTGCTTGTCCTGAAAGGAACACGAGTCGCCAAACTATTTGGTAATTCATGCTTCAGAATTACCAAACCTCCTTTCTTCAGTAAGAAGCAGGAGGAGAATGACAGAGATGGAGAGCACCATTTAACAGCCTGTCTCTTAAATGAACAGCTACAGTGTCTGCTTCTCAAGTCACTGTTCATTTCAGGGAGTCTGCTGCCACTCACGGGGACCAGAACTTCTCCTAGCTGGTAATCAAAAAAGGAAAAAAAGGAAAAGTGTCTAATCTTCATTAGACCGGGACAATGGTGGAATGAAGACAGGACAGAACACAGACACATCTGCAGCAGACAGGGGACTGCATAGGCCGTGCTTGCTCTGATGAAGTGACCAGCAGCAGCAGCAACCAGAAACTCGGTGTGCTTTTTACACGTGCATCGAGGAGACAGCTGAGCTAATCTCAGAAGGCCGTCTGTGGGGTTGCAGTGCTAGGCTGCAGGCACCGGGAGGAGGAAGCTGCGGTTGGTTGGTTGGTTGGTTGGTTGGTTGGTTGGTTGGTTTTGCAAAACACTGTCAGCATTCCCACCCAGATAATAGAAAGGCTTTGCCGATCCCAGAAGTCTCAGGCCTTGGTGTCCTAGCAAGGCCTTGCCCATGTCAACAGTACACACTCTCTCAGGGCTCCCTCTGCCCCCATATCGATTGACAGCGATGAGCATTTATTTCAAACAAAGAAATAATACCTGATCCACTGTGAAATAAGACTCCCACTTGCACAGATATAGTCATATACATGTTGTTTATTAGCAAAAACAATCCAAAAGAGGACTTGGCCAACATTATACAAAACTTTAAAAGTTAGTTTTAATTGTCTTGCTGCTTGAGGATTTTAACAGTTTCAATAGGAATGCTTCCTTTCCCATTCTGTCAAAAGTAAGGTGGAAGCAAGCCTGCTTCCCAGTAAATGTGTGTGTGTGCATGGGTGTGCCTTTGTAAACCTTTCAAACAGGAATGTATTCGCTGGGGGAAAGGAGATACTACAGTGGCCACATCATTTACTAAAAGTACTCTTCCAGCCCCTCCAGGTCCATTTCCAGGGAGGAGTCTAGGGAGGCCAGCGCAGATGCAGCATCCCTGGTCTTCTGGGTGCTAGGTTTGTGCTGAGGTGTTTCTGGCTGACTGATTTCCTTCTTGATATCTTTGCCACCAGTTAGGATGCGCTGGCTCTCAAAAAAGAACTGATTTGGATGATTCAAAGAAAAGCCACAATCGTCCACCTGCCCAAGGAAGCAAATTTGTACCATGTTAGCACACAGCAGAGATAGAAATATAGCTTTCAGTGCTGTCCCCACCCCATCTTACAGCTGAAGACCTGTGAGCTCAGCTGCTCCTACTCCTTACCCCACGCAGCGGAGCTTCTGCTGAAGATCCCACAGCATCATGGCTAGTACCTGTGTATGCTCAGGCCACACCTCTGCAGCTGGCTTTGACTCCTGTCACTACCTACTCAACAGAATAGATGACTCAACACAGCTCAAACATGCATCAAACGCACTGCTTCCCACCTCCGCTCACAGTAATTGAGCTGCAACATTGTGGATGGCCACTCAGCCCTCGGCATCCTGTGCACTCTCAATTCCAGTGTCTGCTGATGAATACTCAGAATAAAATATAACACTGCACAAGGCTGGCTGGAAGTGCAGCTCAGTGGTGGGGCCCTTCTCTAGCATGTGTACCACCTGGGCTCTGGCTCCCCGCCCGACAGTAAGAGTCTGGGAAACATACCTGGGCAAGTCTCTGTGTTACAATAGTCATTGGTGGTGCACACGTTACTGCATCCCTAGGCCTTAGCAAGAGGCTTAGCACATCTCGGGCCAAGCTTTTTTGAAGTACTATTAAAATCACTTTGACTATTTTGATTCTGGTCCCTGGCACCAGTGTATTTCAAAGCTTAAGTCTGGCATACGGAATCTCGTTTGGTATAATGAACAGGCTGAACAAGCAAGCCTACTTAACAGAACCTCTTCATGTTAACTGGGGGCATCCTGTAATCCATCCTGGTGTAGAAAAATCTCTTTAAACCTAGTGGGAACCTAAGAGCTTATGCTATTTCTCTTCCTCAAACACTGAACCTTGAGGATTAGCTCGTATTTCTTCTCATTACTCTGTGCCTTTAGCAATCAAAAGAATGGAGGGGCAAGCAGTATTATTCTGATTTTGATCCTAAAATTTACCAATGATGAACAAAAACATCTTATTATCAGCAAGTTTTTACTGCCCACCTACTGTGTGCCAGGTGACATAACCACATTCTACTCCATGTTTACTGCCCACCCACTGTGTGCCAGGTGACATAACCACATTCTACTCCATGCACTCAGCTAAAGTACCAATGGTCTTCAGGGTTTTTAGGTAACACAACTGAGAAGGATCTTGCCCAAGGATGGAGCTACGATCTGTATGACTGTCCTTGAGCCAAGGTGAAAGAAAGGATTGCAAACATATACAGCATTTACTCCTGAAAACTGAGGAGGCTTTTATATTCAGTGTGTGGCATAATATAACGGAGACTTCTACCTAAAATGTGACCCTTAAGTCACTTTCTTCAGCTCAGTTAATGGGTTGGACTGCTGCTATGTGACACACAACCTGAAGTGAAGCCCAACATTCCTGTCTGCAGTTACAGGTGACAACAGCCACCACTAGGCTCCAGCTTTGCTTGGTTATAAATGTGGGATTTTCATTTGCTATTTTTAGCCCAGAAACCATTATACTATGTCTTATTTATCTTACTATTTATTTACTTATTTGTTAAAGACAGTGTTTGTATCTATTCTTTGGCTGTGTGAGCCTTGCTGGCCTTGAATTTGTAATTCTCCTGTTTTAGTTTCCTGAGTAGCTGAGACCACAGGTCTGTGGCCCCATGTTTCAGCTTTTAACACCCAACTCTTTGTCTTGAACTCACTTGTATATAGCAGGTATCTAATGAATATTTACTGAGTTGAGCCCAGAACATTCAGTCATATACTTCACATCTTACTATACACATGGCTTATTATATACATGGCTGTGTTATAAGCAGTAGTTTTTCAGAACATGAGAATGCACTTGACTAAAACTAAAGCTAAAGAAAACCACAGCCTTGTAATTCCTAGCTGAAACATCATTTTCAGAAATAGGAATTGTAGGAGCCACAGATAAATGCCTGTCACTCTTGCGAGGTGGAGGGGAGAAGGTTTTGTGAGCAAGGGTTTGAGCTGGGGCTGGGTAGACAGAGAGGGAGAGGGAGAAGGCGAAAGCCTGGAGGGGGAGGCAGGTGGTGCAGAGGCTGCAGAAGCCGTGGAGGGGACGCCTGGGGAGCAAGTGCCTTACTTCCATGGCCTGGTGTAAAAAGCTCATGATAGAAGCCATGATAGGTTAGACAGACTGGTGGGGAGCACACCTCAGAGGTCCTGGAAAGTCAAGGTCTGTTTTGCATAACTCTCTAGGCCTAAGGGAGTTGGAACTGTACGAGTCCCTAAGGAGGAGTGGGTGTGATCAGATCTACACAGAATGTCTGGTGCGTTAATGTGGACGGGGAGGGAGAAAGAGCTAAGACTGCTCATCCTCAGTCAGTAGAGGATGACAGAAAAAGAGCACCTCCTGGGGAGGAGCTCCAGGCTGCTTTAGCAGCTAAATAAATGGCGGCCAGGCATTTTAGTTAGGTTGTGGTGTGAAGTGATGGGTTCTTTATAGACAGTTCTAAGATATATATATATATATATATATAGTTTTACCCAGATCACCAAGAAAGCAATCTTTATCTTTTTAACGAGGAGGCTGCTTAACTTCTAAGTGTTTCCTCGATGCTCTATGATAAATTTATAATTTTATTAACAATACCATAATTCATGAACTTCTTTATTATATCTGATTTCCTTTAGCTCCTGAAAGAGCTGATGTGTTTCATAAGAAGTTCAAACATTTCAATCACAAAGTGTCACATTTTATGTACAGAAAATCAGAGACCATGAGGACACTACAATTCCTTTAAACTGAACCTCCTCAATGTATAGTCTGGCAAACTAATGCCTACAGAGAGTAAATAGCTTACTCAGTTATCAAGCTAGTAACTGGATTTATATGAATGAAAACGTATCTCCAGCTACACCACTCATGGGTATTTACCGAGGTCAATGTATCTTAGAAATATCTGTACATCACTGTTTACTGTAGCCCTATTCACAATAGGTAAGTTATGAACCAGCCTAGCCATCTGGCAACCAAGGAATGGATAAAAGAAAACGTGGTACATACATACAATGGAATATTTGTGTGCACCATGAATGAAGTTATGTTGTTTGCAGAAAAATGGAAACTGGAGATAATCCTAGTAAGGAATTTATGGCAGTCTGAGAAAGATGAACATTCTCTTTTCCCTTGTTTGTGGTTCCCAGACTTTACACACACATTAAAATCGTGTATGTGTTTATGGTATGAAAGGAAACATGAAACTGTTGAAAGGAACAAAGGGCCTAACAAGAGGGTAAGAATGGGGGGAGGGGTGCGCAACACACAACACATTGAAAATGTCCTACTATACACAGGACTACACACTGATGGAATTAAACAAACATATGGAACTGAGGCCTTTTGACTAGAGTACTTATATTCTGATATTAAAAGGCTTTATGCAAAGTCAAATACACTGGCAAAGTTTTATAAAACTTGGCTTTAAATATTATTTTTAAAAGCTTTCTTTCTTTTATGTATTCGCACAAGTGTTCTGTTTGCATGTATGCAAATGTCCCCAGAAAAGGATCCCGGATTCCCCAGAACTGGAGTTACGGAGAGTTGTGCTGCGGACCAAACCTGGGTCTCTTCAAGAATCACCAGAATGCTCTGAACCACTGAGCTCTCTCCAGGCCCCATTAAAGATTGTTTTTACAAAGCCTGTACAAAAGAAAAATCTCACAAAAGTCATCTAATACCTGGCAAAATAGTAATATAAGGGGGATTTTCTTTCTTTTTGTAATATGAGGGATTTTTCAACACTTTCCTTTAAGCTGTTAAAGTATTCAATACAGCCATAACTGCAGATGATAACGGAACTAAACCGAAGTCTCAGAATTCATGGTGAGCAAGACAAAACACAATAACCTTTCATTGTTGTTTTTGGTTTTTGTTGTTTTTGTTTTTTGAGACAGGGTTTCTCTGTGTAGCCCTGGCTGTCTTGGAACTCACTTTGTACACCAGGCCTGCCTCTCACAATAACCTTTCTAAGCCTCACTCTCTCATCTGTGAAATGGGTGTAATAACGGTGCTATGACATTGGCTTGTTATGGGGTAAACTAATGGAATATAAAGTTTAAGAGTTGTGGTTCTATGGAATCCAAGTCACATGTTTTAAGAGTCAAGAAAGATAAATCAATTAAAATGCAGTAGAGTTCCCAGAAGAAAAAAGTCACGGTTACACCTTTTCTTCCCACTTTAAAGAAACCCAACCTAGAAACTGTTGCTTGCATATTACAGGTATGAAAGAGAGATGGAATTGAATTTAACCACAGACTATACTCAACAGCTCCTTGCTTTTTACATCACAGGATTGACAAAGGAAGGAGAGTTAAGTGACTTACCTTTAAATATATTTAAGTCCTGTACTTTTATGAATTTCCACTTTAATACCTTTACTAACCGTTTGCAGCAGGGCCCAGGGGTTTGAGACCAGCTGCTGCCATGGTCTGGGTGGTGTTTCTGGCTTTCTCTCTCAACCACACACAGCCCTAACTCAGTTTGCTAAACCTGTGGTCTGGAAGCTGCTTGTTGGTGTGATTAATGTTCTGACTCTACTGCACTTCTGGGTGAACCCTGTCTCCCTTTTGTATTGAAGAATACGGGTCCATGTAGTCTTTTTTCTTGCTCAGAAAAATAAACTTGGTGTGCTTGTTATGGAAAGGGGACAAATGGAAATCACACCAAAATGATAGTAAGCACTCTTTAAAGTCAACCTGTGGAAAGGACACTATCCAAATTCCTCTTTTTGCAATTGCCATTTTCTTTATTACTCAACAAAAAATACAGATACAACTCTGTTTGATTCCCTCCGTTCTTGGGAACCCCTGAGCCATGATGTGGAAACACATCACTATCGTACACAAATCCCCTGCTGCTTCTGCTTCCCCTTCCTCACCGACTGCTACAGATGGTGATGGTTTCTTTGTAGATGATTCTGAATTATGTTTTGGTATCAGGAGAGAGACACACTGTGGTGCCTTTTCATCTTTATGCACCTTGTGTTGCTGTGATAAAATACTCAAACCATCTGTAAAGGGGGAAAGGTTATTGCTGCTCAGAGTTCTGGGATTTCTATACATGGTCCCTTGTCCGATGCTGCCTGCACTGAGGCAGTAGATCATACAATGGGAGCGTGGAGAGCAATGGCCAACATCCCAGCACATCATCTCCATGACCTAACTTCCTTCCACTAGATCCCACCCCTAAAGGCCCTACTGTGGGCTGTACATGGGCCTTTGGAGGAAGTGGTCTCAGATATAAAGCATGTAACTGATTAACCTGGAGGGTCCACAGAACTAGTAAGAACCAGGACAGTGTTTAATAAAACCCATTATAAACTTCAAATTTCATCTTCAGAGAAATGGAAATCCACAGAGAGGTCTTTAAAGCAGGTTAATGAAATAATCAAATTCCATTAGTGTAAATATCACTCCCTGCTGTGTGAAGAAGGAAGAAATGGAATGAGGCATGTGTAGACTCTGAGAAATGTCTTAGGAAGCTACGATGGGGTTCTAAATGGGAGATGGTGGTGTGGCTTTAAGAAAACGTGATAGGTTTTCACAAGACTTTTGTAGCAATTTATATGATGGTGAAGAAGCTGAGCTCTACAGTTTGGAAAATATACCTCCAGTCAATATTCAAAGGGATCAATCTCTAAAGAAGCCAATTTAAGTTAAGATTCAGAGATTAACCTATATAAGGCCTGATGTTTCCACTTACAAAGCTTACAGGAATGCAAATGACATGAGGCAGCAACATGCAACTGTCTTGAATACCACTCCTTGGGAGCTGGAGAGACAGTTCAGTGGTAAGAGCACAGGCTGCTCTTCCAGAGGACTCGGGTTCAATTCCCAGCACCCACCATGGCACCTCACAACCATCCACAACTCCAGTTTCAGAGACCCTCACACAGACACGCATGTCAGCAAAACACCATTGCACATGAAATACAAAACCGAAAACCACTGAGGCAGACAGCTTTCATGAGGTCAGCTTTTGACAGCCACTGGAGGAATCAACATATTCCACACAATGACCTCCACATTAATGGGTCTCGTATGTGTGCCCCGGCAAACGCAGAAGGGAAGAGTGGGAGCAATGCTGCCTACCTATGGGATATCTGGGTTTTAATCAAGAGGTTTTGAGATGACAGCTTGTAATGAGGCAGCTGGTGTTACCACAGAGCCATATGGAGCTATCACAGGGCTGCTACAAATGGTACCAATTAAGGAGTTCATTTTCAAAACTTGCACTTAAGTGAATTTCATCACAGAGACCTGGGGAAAATGAGCCCAGAGGTTTACAGGGGAGGGAGATGGGATGGCAGGAAGTGAGTAATAAAAAAGATTCTATTTTTATACTCTAAAGATAATAAATGGAGGTATTTGCATTTAAAAATCTATAGTAATCGATCTAGAGAATCCCCACAACCTTGTTTCATTGGTTTTCACACAGTCTAAGCTACCCTATTTCTAGATCGGAAAGGATTTCGATGCACATCTTCAGTAAACTAGGGCAGATTTTGAAACAGGCAATTGTAGTAGCCCTCGTTGCACTGGCCATGTTTAAGAACTCGGTGAGCTGGGCCGTGACTCACTCAGTACAGCGCTTGCTTATTACCCCAGTGCTCAGAAGGCCGAGGCAGGGGATGAGGAACTCAAGGTCATGCTTGGGCTATATAACAACTGAGGCCTGTCCAAGCTGTAGTAACAAAACAAAACACAGAAAAGGAGGGGATAATTTAGTATAACTCAATCTTAAACCTAACTTATTTTTAAAAATTAAAGATAAGAGGATCTCAAACCTGAAAGTTTGGAGGCTTTTTACTTAAAAGGTTCACAAATGATGGAGAGCATATTATGAAGTTAAAAGTTTCAAGCTAAGCAAGCTAAGCAAGACACTAGGTTCTAACATGAAGTAGTCTCCTCTGAGGTTAAAATATTCCATTTGGGAAGGAAACCTGTGAGAAAAAGGATGCAAAAATGTGTGTGTGTGTGTGTGCGCGCAAGTGCGCGCGTGTGTGTGTGGGGGGGGGGGGGTATGACACACGACCGGATGTTCTAAGGGAAAGCTCCTTGAGACACACATGTTAAAAGGGATGAACTATGCCACCCTGCAGGGAAGCTCCTTAAACTCAGGAAGTAAATGATTCAATAAGCGTCAGGAAATTCCTGAGATTGCAGATTCACTGGGTTCTCTCCCTCTCTAGTCACAGATAGGCTGTTAGCACTGCTCAGAAACTCTCAGAGAAGCTGACATTTCTGGAAGAAGCAGGTAAGCTAAGCTGACCAGAGGAAGTCAAGACCAGACAAGGGACCTAAAAAAGGCTGAGAGCAAATGTGTCACCTGGGAAGGACACTCATAACTGCTGAGTGCCTGCAGGTTGTACAGTATGCTCCAGATTTCCTAAGTTTTTATTCATGCTGGGGTGGAGTTTGATGATGCTGTTCTTTGAGTAATTTCTGCTTTTGTAAGTAACCTTCACCCATATTCCTGTGTAATAAAACTCACTGGTTCACCAAGTTGGACTTCGACAGTATCTACACCTTGGTCTGTGGTTGGTCCCTGTTTAGGTAAATACACATTTGTTCCCATCTTCCCAGGACCTGCCACACAGATGCTCAGGGAGCAGTGCATTCAAGGTTGGTGCTGACCCGGGACCACCCCAGAAGTGCTCGCTGAGCAGGGCATTCAAGGCTGGTGCTGACCCGGGACCACCCCAGAAGTGCTCACTGAGCAGGGCATTCAAGGCTGGTGCTGACCCGGGACCACCCCAGAAGTGCTCGCTGAGCAGGTATTCAAGGCTGGTGCTGAGAAGCCCAGACACGGGATGCTATGTGGGTCCTGTCATGATCAAGCTAAAGAAACCTTGTTATTGCTTACAATAAATACTTCAAATTTTATAAAAATACGGTGTTTTCACCAAAGGTAATATTTTCCTATTAGATGTAGAAGATAGGATTCACAGCGGGCCAATCTCTAGCTCTACCTGTTCCTTTGGTCAATGGAGACAGGTGGAGTGAGTCATTTGGAATCACAGTTTCCCATACATAAGCCATAGTATATGAGTTAGATCTGCTAACCTTGAATGTGCCTCAGTGTTTAGCATTTTCCTGTCAGGAATAACCTCCAGATTTCCTTCAACTCTAGTATCAGAAATAGAGCATGGCAAGGCAATCAGACCTTTACTGACTTAGATAGCACAGGTTCAAATCCATGTTCCATTCCAACAAGAACTTCCCTGGGCTGTTCTGCTTCTCTATGCTGTGTTCATCAATGTGTTACATTAGTGCCTGGCTGGAGGGCTCAAAGAACTTAGTGATATGCGTAGTATGGATTAAGGGTTCCACAAACGTAGACTCATATTATTTATCATTTATTGATAAGACAATTTTCCTATGAACACTTATAAATTCAGCAATTTATATAAGAGAATTTTTTTAAAAATCTTTTGACAGCTTAATAGAAAACATGAATATAAAATCTAGCACAGTATCTGATAATGGGCTCAACAAAAACAGCACCTTTCTGGGGGCAGGGAAGGGCTCAGGACACCACTATCCACAACAGTGCACATCAGGATTCAGTGACAAGCTATTTCAGGAGGTGCATGGACCTCCAAAGCCTACGGTACACTTAGATGTGTGTCCTGGGTTTGGAATCCATGTGGAATCCATGTCCAAATTATCGGCTGTGAATGAGGGACCCAGCGGGCTGAATTTGTGCTAGACATGTTTCCTGTTGGCTTGCATAGAGCTGTGGATTTTGTCCACGTGAATGCTGTAGCAGGGCATACATTCTCCGGTGTACCACTTGCAGGCCTCTCGAGCCTGTGCTTCTTGCTTTCCAGATTTCAAGCCCCACTGTGTCCGCCAGAAGCGCTCAGTGCTCATCTACATTACCCTCAGGACTTTCAGTACTAAGGAGGCAGGCAAGATCATCATCCTGTTTCTTGACTCCTTTGCAGCTACATGGTTGTACGTACAAACACAGGAGACCAGGGAAGCAGACCAGATGACTATTAAGCAGCAGCCACAATATATCAGACTTTCTTTGAGAAGAGTGCCATTGGTTCTTCTGGACAGGAATAGCTAAGGTTCCAGATCTAACCGTGTTGAAGACTTGGCAGACTAAGACCTCTGAGTCAGCTCTGGCCCTCTTTATAGATCAGTGGTTCTTAACCTTCCTAATGCCAAGACCTGTTAATCCAGTTCCTCATGTTGTGGTGGCCTCCAACCATAAAATTATTTTCATTGCTACTTTATAATTTTGCTACTGTTATGAAGCATAAATAACTGTGTGTTTCAATTGTCTTTGGCAACCCCTGTGAAAGGGTTATTCAACCCCACAGGGGTCATGACCCACAGACTGAAAACTGCTGTTAAGGACAAACTTCTATATGTTCTCAGCTATGACATGTATTTTCTATGATAGCTTTTGCAATGTTGTGGCACAGTTGACTAGTTGTGATAGACATCATAAAGCCTAAAGGTTTTCCAATCTGTCTCTTCACAAAAAACCTTAACAACCTTGAACCTAGATGTGGAGCGGTGGGTACAGCTCTAGTGTGGTCAGGTCGTCTTATGACACATCTTCCACATAGTATTTCTGGTTTTCTGGTATGGTCCATCTTAGTTGTTTGGCCCTTTTATAAACCTTTTAAGTAACACCATGCCATGATAAAAGCACCAAACAAAACACAGAGCAACAAGCCACATACAACCAATCTATAAAGTTAAACAATTTACTTACATTATGTGTCATCTCGAAGTACTTCTGACAGGCTACTTGGTAATGATTCCCCTTTACCAAATCCAAAATCTAGAATGAATGGGGAAAAAAAAAGGAAGAAAGAAAAGAGAAGAAGAGGAGAGGGGAGGGGGAGGGGGAGGGGGAGGGGGAGGGGAGAGGGAGAGGGAGAGGGAGAGGGAGAGGGAGAGGGAGAGGGAGAGGGAGAGGGAGAGGGAGAGGGAGAGGGAGAGGGAGAGGGAGAGGGAGAGGGAGAGGGAGAGAAGAGACAAAACATGTTAAGTTTCTTCTAAGCCACTGCGGCCACAGCTGTTGGCCTTCTCATAATCTCCATTCCAAAGAAGAAACTCAATAAATAATCACGTAGCGTGCTGTGCTCCTGCAGCCCAGACAGCACAATGATGCTGAGATTATCCAGAAGTGGTGCAGCTCAGCATTAAAACACAGATGGCAAGTGATAGCGAGTGAGCTTTCTGACCTGCCACCCGTGGCTTTTAATAACATTGATTTGACAAGATGAGAATAGAATCTGGTATTTTGACTTTGATGCTTACTGTCAGCATTTCATATTGCAAGGTCTTTAAAAAAAAAACAAACCTGTAACTATGAATCTAGTAATCTGATTATGGAGTCATAAAGCAATCAAATACACTCTTCAGACTTATTTTCACATCCTCTATTTACACAGACACAGCACTAATACTGCCGTGAATCCAACAGGAAAACTGAGCTAAGTTGCTCTAGACCAGCATAGAGAGGCAATGGCTTACCTTCAGTCAACTTCCCTATTCTGTAATGAAGTTACATGAGAGTAAAGAGCCTATTCTGAGCATCTATTAGCAACACCACCCTGTCTTTTGCCTCTGGCACACCCAAATAAATAAAATATATATTTGAGCCATTTAGCAAGCGCAGAAAAATGCTGGGATTAAGAGATAACCTCAGATGAAGGGAAAAGAACTCCGGAGAAAGGTTCATTTGTACCTGCTTTCAAAAGGCTAACCTTCCTGCCACAACGGAAATGAGCACAGCCCGGAAGTCCTGGTATTCCCTCCATGGAATCTCACTTTATAGTTGACAGAACACAAGAAAATCACAGTTGTAAAAGGGGCATCATGTAGCAGCAAGACTTTGTTAAAGGACTGTTTTCTTCCAACTGTCTTAAACCAAATTTTATATCACCTTCAATTAACATTCATCTGAAAAAAAAAAATCTGTGTAAATGTCAAACTGTCACAGAACCCAGGACTCTGTCTACCTCCATGACACGTTTTCCTTAATTAGAGAAAAATGAAAAATAAATACATTGAAAATGAATGACAATAAATAAAAAAATGAAATCACAAATTTTGTGACACGAGCACTTTGAGCTTACATCCCAATGCTTTCCCACGGCCATTTTTATAGCTGTGTAACAATGAACCTGCAACTAATTACAGATAACAACAGCAGGAGACTAACATATATCAACAGTCATTTCAAAGACTTCAAACACAAATTTAATATCTGATGCCATAAATTACCTGAAAATGAAGTTAATTCAGAGATAAAACTGAACCATGTGGTATGTTTATGTTCCTTTCATGGAAAATTAAAACAAGAGACTGGTGCAGTCCACAACTGGCTAGGTCTTCTGACATCAATGAACGAACAAGGTAACCCCCACCAAGCAGCCTGATGCAGATAACCCATGACTAAGACTCTTCCCACGCAAGACTAGCTTATGTCAAGTTGTTGGGTAAAGCTCCCCAGCACATGTGGCTTCACATGTAAAACTAAAGTGAAAAAAGTAAGACAGAAGGTAAGAAATGCAGACTTAATTGAAAATTCCAGGGTTTGTTGTTGTTTGTTTTTAGTTAAATTCAGATTATGAACACAGCTATATCTGCCATCACTCATCTTACAAAAGAGACCCTTCTGTAACAAAAATATTTTGATTTGAAATCACTCACACATCTATTTTAAAAGAGCCTTCCTAACCACAGCATAGCATATTGGAGATGAACAAAAAATTGGTTTAACTTTATAGATCTGATGAAAGCAAAGACGATATTGGGTTTTTGTTGTTGTTATTGTTTGTTTTCTAGCAAGAAAAACTGACAAGTTTAGAATAAAGGAGATGGAGCAGAGGAAGTTTAAAACCAAATTCGCGGAGGAAAAAGTGAGCCAAGGAGAATTCCAAGAGACAGAGTACTCTGAGGCAATCAGGGAGTGCTGTCAGATGCTATTTTCATTTCAGATGAGAAACGCATCCTGTTAAAACAAAGTTGCCTGGAGCTCTCATTAGGAACAGGATCAATTTTAAGAAGAATTAAGAAATCATGTGTAGCTTAATCTAGTTTTCCATAGAGGACTACACAAACAACTTAAAGTCTTTCAAAATTTAAGAGAAAACGTGAAGCTACCTAAGAACACAATTATTAAGAGTCTAGATTATGATCTATACTGCAGAGATGCAGGCTGACAGGTGATCTCTCGGGGCTTAAGTGCACTGACTTTCTCCAATCCAGCCTAACTCTATAGACTGCCTAGGACAGAGGGCATTTTCCAGACTCTGGGTCTGGCTGGTGGGTCCCACCAGGATGAGAACAGAGACAGTGGTTGGAAGTACTCAGACTAGAAACTAAAGCGTTTCCTAACAGGCAGACACTGTTTCTAAGAGGCAGGTACTTCACATGAAAACACCCAAGCAGAACGGGCCCTGATGCTTTACAACATCACTCAAAACCACCCTTCTCAAATGCTTTCCTAACATAATGATCTAGGTTATTAAAAACAGTGTCTTTCTAAGAGGTTGACTTGAACTCGCCAACAACAGGACACAAGGCACATACAAAGCCTTTACATCTTCATTTACTAGTTGTACAAATGACTTTTACTATTACATTTGGTAGATACGCATAATATCCTCTGGTAATCTTCTGTCCCTTAAAGTCCTACCCTGCTCCTGTCTCCCACTGTCTCCCTCCACATAACCTTATCTACGGTCATACAGCGTGCAGTCCACTTAACTGCTTGTGTGTGTATGCTTTAGGGATGACAGTTGGTACTGGATAAACAGGTTAAGGGGCTCATCCGTGGGAAGTCTGATTCTCCCTCTCTTAGCAGCCATTAAGTGCCTATAACTCTTCATCTAGTGGTGGTGGCTTGTGAGATCTCTCCCATCAGTGTTGGTATGTCACCTGCTGTTCCTGTGTGTGTGTGTGTGTGTGTGTGTGTGTGTGTGTGTGTGTTCAGGTCTTGCTTAGGTAGCCATGCTGTTGAGGTTTCACGGGGCAGCTTACCTGTCCCACAGAGAAGACACAGCTTCTCAGATGAGTTCCTGGTCCTGTAGCTCTTACAATCTCTTCACCACTCGTAAAGGAGGTGAAAATGAGTCTTTTTTTTTTTTTTTTTAATGATTCAGCTGTTTCTTATATGTTGGCATTTATTTCTCATATAAAATACAAAATACCATATAAACTCGGCTAATTGAGGTTTTTTGTGTGTGTGCGCGTGTCAGGCGGTAGGGAGGGAGGGAGGAAGGAAATAACACAGTTATGACACATGCAGCTATAATGCTAACATCCTGTGTGATTCAGATGTGATAGCATTAGCCTATCTAGTGTGATATGATGCAGGTTTGCTATTGATTTTGTTGAATTTTTCTGACATGAACGTCACTATTAAACACTGTGTTAAGGCAGTTAGCAAGACAGGCATGAATAGAATGGTTGTTGGACTGAAGGACTTCAAGGCAGGAAATACAAAGTTAGAGATGGAAGGGAAGACCAAGATATGCCCCCAATACTCTAAGTTTGTGATAAAAAGCACAAGTATAAGTTCAAGAAATCCAAGAAGGGCCTAAGAGACTCTGGGGATCAGAATTTGGGTCAGAATCGAAGTGTTGCTAAGGGTAAAGAACTGGGGAAGGCAGACGACACAGTCGGGGACAGTCCTTCTCAACAGAGTTCTTTTCCAGCACAGTCCCAGGAGCTCAGAAAGATCACTCCCTGTATGAGTGTGTGCTGCATAGTGCACACTGTGCTGCCATTACAGGATGCTCTAAAGTGGGTACCCGATTCACTACAGGTTTATTAGCTCACCATGTTGAAGGCTAAAAGCCCAAGATAGTGTAGTTGTATCAGTTTGGCATCTAATGAGGATGAAATGGAAGAAAGGTATCATGTGACAAGACAGGAAGCCAAAAGACTGAGAAAGCCCTAGCAGGCCAATCTCATGGGGCTGTCACTCCCTCCTAGAGGATGCCTAATTACCTTCACTCGTCATCTTCACTAGGCTAGACTCCCCACGTGCTCACCACGGTGAGCCTAAGCTCATGCAAACACTGAAACCATAGGCCAGCCATGTCCTTCCGAGGACAGTAGGCAGAGATCAGTGCAGAGTAAGGATCAGAATCAGAATGGGTCAAGGAAACACAATCCACACAGAGGTGGGCACTCACGTAAGGAGGACAGAAAGCAGCAGACAGTGGGAAGAGGGAACTGGATGGGGGACTGGGAAAGCCAGAGAAGTGCGGGAAGTGCCCTGAAGTCTGCAGCATGGTACTCCAGTGGCTGCTGTAGCTCGGAGGGTTCTTCAACAGCCATGACAAAACTCTCCAGTCTTCCTGTCCCCAACAAAGACCCCAGAAAAAGACTTCCTCTCGCAGGCAGCACTAATTCCAAAGAGCGGCTCCTGAAAGCTGGAAGGAAATAAGCCACAGGCAAGTCCTAAGCCTGCCCAGCGAGTTTTCCAGTTACGCTCCAGAAAAGTATCATCAAGCTTAACAGCCACACCGACCTTGAAAACAAATTACAAAAGAAAAAGTTTCCATGAAGATGTGGCACTAGTGCTCAAATGGCAATACAACTTTTGGTTTTTCATCCCAGTATTTATAGAATAAAATTTTGATGCAAGAGCATCATTACAGCAGCCTGGCTCTCAGTGACACAGGAGGACAAAGTTTATGTCATGTATATGCCTTGATTTCCCCTTCAACTTTCATTTATCCTCTAGTAGGCAAATAAAATCCACCAAGAATTTAAACTTTAAAAAATAAAATAATTCAGCTTTTCATCTTCACAAAAAAAGTTCATCCATTTGTACTTGCTATGTTTAGCAAAGGAAATTAATTATACTTTATCCTCAGGACAAATTACTGATCATTTCTCTAAGGGAATTATTTTTCTCTTCTCCCTTTTGTCAGTATTCTTTCTTATTTGCATTTCTTTCTTATACTATATTTTGATCATGTTTGCCCTTCCTCCAGCTCCTCAGGTTCTCTCCCTACCCACACAACTTCATGTCCTTGTGCCTCTTATCTCTCTTCCTGTGTCCCTGTCCCTTCCCAAAACAAAACACCAATTACATAAAAACCAAACCAAACAAATATCAAATTAATAAAGAAAATTACCCATCCACCCACCTCCAAACCCCACAAAGTTAGCCTTGTGCTGCCTGAGTCCTCAGGGTGTGAGCCTGTCCCGGAGTGTGAGTCCTCAGGGTGTGAGCCTGTCCCGGAGTGTGAGTCCTCAGGGTGTGAGCCTGTCCCGGAGTGTGAGTACCCAGGGTGTGAGCCTGTCCCGGAGTGTGAGTGCCCACGGTGTGAGCCTGTCCCGGAGTGTGAGTCCTCAGGGTGTGAGCCTGTCCCGGAGTGTGAGTACCCAGGGTGTGAGCCTGTCCTGGAGTGTGAGTACCCAGGGTGTGAGCCTGTCCCGGAGTGTGAGTACCCAGGGTGTGAGCCTGTCCCGGAGAGTGAGTACCTAGGGTGTGAGCCTGTCCCCAGTGTGAGTACCTAGGGTGTGAGCCTGTCCCCAGTGTGAGTACCTAGGGTGTGAGCCTGTCCTGGAGTGTGACTGATTTACCCAGAAACTCATCTGGAGAAAACACATCTCCCCTCTCCAGCAGGCATCAGTTACAAATGGCTTCTCAGTTAGGGATGGGACTTTGTGTTCACCGCTCTCCTCAGTGCTGCAAGTCCTCTGGTTTGCACCTGCAGCCACAGTCTATGTCGTCCAGGCTAGCTTCAAGCTCATGGCTCTTCTGCTTCCACCTTCAAAGTGCTGGTGCGGCAGACATTTACCACCACACCTGAAAGGCATCCTCAGAAAGTGGGATAACCAAGATGTCTCTGAAGACAGATGAAGTAACCGTCATTCTGATTTGAATGACTGCGATCTCTCAGACTGAGCTTTGCCAAGCCAATCCACACATAGGATGTTCACCCACACGGGTGGGAAATACCACACAAACAAGAGAAATAAACATAAATATCAATGCCCGGTACATGTTCCAAGTCTAAACTCTGAGCGCAGGTGCAGCTTCCTCCCACCATTTACTCCAGTGCCCGCCAGTGATGCTCAAGGGTCGCTTGGCAGCAGAAAGCTGCCACCTGCCCACCCTTGGCCTTGGTGACTGGCACAATGCACAAGCACAGCAGCACACGCTGCACCCACCAACTAGAATCATGTGCAGCTCACGTGTGTGATTCAAGGTCAGCGTGTGTCTTACTGTAGAAGCAACATCAGTCTTGCTTTGTCCTGAAAAGCTTGACTTTTCAAGACTCAGACCACACAGACTTTCCACTCCACTAAGCTTCCTTATTTTGAAAGGGAAGCTTGGCAGAGAGAGGTATGAAGTGTGCAACCTGCCTGCATATAGTGCTCTGCTTATATCCCAAACATCAGCCATGGCATCTCTGCTATGACCTTCACTAGTGAGAACAAGGCCAAGTGTCTCTCTCTTGAAAATATGCTTTCATTTGCTTGATAACATAGCATGTCAAGAATTTTCCTTGCTCATTTGTTACTGTTTACAAGTCTAGTTTTGATCGGATTTTACTTCCAAATGCCTTTAAGACTTCCCTCTGCTCTCTACTGCCCAGCCCCCATCACTTTGTCTTATCATCAGGCTTCTTGGTTTTCCCTTCCAACAGACCCACACTGTCACCAGAGTTGCTCCTAAATGCCAACCCTCCCCTGCATTCAGCACCTGCCATGATGTTAGCTCCATCAGGGAGGTCTCATTAGTATCACCTCTCACAGTATTTCTCGTGTCTTCAACAGCAACTGGGATAGAGTCACATTGTACATGTGGAGGCCAGAGGACAGCTAACTGTAGAGTTTGGTCTCTCGATCCACATTTTATATGGATTCTGGAATGAAGCTCAGGTCACCACGCTTGTGTGGCAAGTATCTTTACCTGCTGAGTCACTGTGCCAGCCAAATGGCTGTTCATTAACATTGGGTGAATGTGGTTTTCTTGTTCTGTGTCCTCACTTCCTGCCACTGATTTGAATACCATCCCCACGTGGCAGACTCTCTCCCGCTCTCCTTCGGATCTGTGACACCTTGATTACACTGGTCTTTATCAGAGCATTTATCATTCTTCATTCAGCAAAACAGGTACCAAATGATTCTTACAAAGCAATTAAAATGTTGTCTCAGGTACTGAATTTCTCCGTGCAGATTAATGTCAGTGTGTTGTGTTTAGGAAACATCATCAACTAAATGAACTAGGAACTGGAGGAAAGGCAACTGAGGACTCAGGTGACACGCCTACTTAGAGGCACAGCAGGTGCTAGTGTGACCCTCAGCTCCAGCATGTAGTCCCAAATTCCTGCTCTGCTTTGGATACATTCTTGTTTGTCCTGATGAAAAAGCAAGATAGTTCAGAACTGCTATGCCCTATGAGCTTTATAGGCAGGTGGAAGACACTTATACTGATTCGTGAGTATTTTTAAAGATCTTATAAAAGGATGAGTTGTATCTAATGGAAATGCTAGTATAATAGAAAGAGAAGCCACACTTAAAGCCGGCCACTGAATAGCTTTCCAAGGATAAAGGAATTCAAGGTGCATATGCATTATACGCATGTATATATGCATTACGTATAACATATAAACACTTTAGATAGATAGATAGATAGATAGATAGATAGATAGATAGATAGATAGATAGATAGATAGACAGACAGACAGACAGAATTAATTCTCTAACAGGAACTGCACACCATGGCTCTGAAGTGGGTCAGAGCTGAGAAAATTAAGAGTGTCAAGTATTGACTTACAAATACAGTTAGTTAATTTTCTATTAAAGCCTGTTTCTACAAAACAGATGGGGACTTTGACAAAATGCTCTATAAAAATGGCCACAAGAACAAATAAGAAAAGCAGTTTTATGGCTACAGTGGACACGTTGGATTTATGTAACAGTACCAAATACCACTCTATCTGTATCTATCTGTATCAGTACCTATAAATACTATTCTATCTATATCAAAATTTCTGACATAGAAAAATCTATAGAAAATACATAACTATAAAAATGCTATTTTTTAAAATACACTTTCTATTTTTAAAAAAAATAGAGAATGTTTTCATCAACCAAGGCAAATGTTATTCAACTTCATGTGTGACTTTTCCTTGAACTATTTATCTTGAATAGTATTTTTTAAATAAATAACTATCTGTGGCCTCTAAAAGGGAAAAAGTATTTTAATACTTGAATTAAATATTTGATGATTTTGTCACAAAACTAAACATATAATCCTGGCTATCACATCTCTACTGCAGTTCTGCGACTGACTAATGACACACTCTCAACTCCACCACTAACGACAGTACCCAGTGCTGCTGTCCAGTCAGAAGTAGCCCTGGCACCACAGCAGACACTGTGCCCTCAGTGATGGAGACTGGACACCATCACCCATAGTGGGTGCTCCTTATCTGACAACATGACAATGGTCTTCGGTAGCTCAGATTTATACACACATAAATAAGGAGCCATGAGATTTTATAGGAGCGCTTATCAGCTCTGCCATGAAACCCTGCCATAGTTATTTTGAAGCCTTTTAAACTGTCCATTTAAAAGGATCTCTTCATTAAAAGGCACTTACCAGTTTAGATTTAATAGGGTCAGTAATTGCCTGAAAGTTTTTGGACTGTGAAAAGCAGGTCCACTAGCCTCCCAAAAAGTACAAAGAACATATACTTTTCCACATTCAATGGCTTTAATACCACTACTTAAGTTTCTTGAAAGCACTAATCAGATCCACTTTAGTGAATAATATTATAATATTATAATATTTACATAATTGTATCATAATTATTAATGATTATACTGAATCAAAATTCCAAAACAAATATTCCTTCTCTATTGAAAAACACTAAAATGGAAAAGAAACTAAAGATATTCATAAATAGTATGATTTCTACCAAATGAGTAGTTGTACTAAGGTACAATGTGAAGACAGAACCTAATCACTCTGATAATGAAAAGTCTCGAGTACTCAAAGCTCAGAGATCACCATCGAGAGCAGGGCTCTCCTACCAAGGTATAGCCCAGGGCATGGCTGGTATTTTAACTTTTCTATGGTCACACGTAAAAAGCTCAAATGGAACAGACAACATACTTTTAGTACTTTAAAATAAATATGTCAAAAATATTATCATTTCTAGCATGGAATTAATCTAAAATATGACAAAGCTACTTTACAATGCTTTTCTATATGAATCTTCATATGGTGTGTTTAACACCAACAGTGTTACATTAGAACTGACTCCAGTGGCTTGAGATCCAACTCCAGCCAGCTCCACACAGCAGGTACAGCACCATCCGCTGTTGGTCTGATGAGTGGCAGTTATACTGATAAATGAGTCAATACACCCAAGCCTTTCCAGAGCGGCTTTCCTAACACACTGCCTCTTGATATGCCCCAAGTTGGAGAAATCAATTCAATATCTGGTCAGCCCACTCCAGTCAGTCACCATACTACAACTGTAGTACGCAGAGAACCATCTGCTACACGAGGCTATAAACATGGGTCACACATAAAGACCTGGACTTCTATAGATAGAAACCTGCATGTTCAGATTCTCTCCTTTCCTAAAGAACAGTATAAAACATCCAAAGAAATAAGAAAGTGTGACCTACTCACAGGTGGAATACACTGTAGCCACGAACAACACAGTATGCCATAAGTATGTTCAAAGAGTTAAAAGAAACCAAGAAAATCATGTAACAAACAAAAAGTAGACAAATTATTAGAAATATAAGCTGTCAAAATTGACCCAAGAGATCAGACAAAACTATAACAAGCAAAATATCAAATCAAAATTTCAAAACCTCCCAGCAAAGTAATTAAAACTTTAAACATGAGAAAACAATGGATGGGGATCCCTTATGAATAAATATATACATATATACATACATCAACCCCAATAAAATACTAGCAAGTCTGGACTGCGTTTACAATTCAGTGGCAGAGTGCCTGTCTGGTATAAACAGAACCAAAACACTCACCAATCAAATCCAGCAGCACAGTTAAAGGATAGACGCCCTGACAATGGCTACTGGACTGACACTAAGTGGTCTGAAGTACGAAAGTCAACTGACATAATACAGCGCCTTGCTAAAGTGAAGAAAACCAAAAGTCTGTGACCCGCCTCAACAGATACTACAAGGCACCTGGCATGCCCACTGTCTCAGGAGGTTCAAACAAAAACTCCTACTTAAGCCAGGAGTGGGAGGGATTTACTTACAATCCTGAAGGCAACTACACAGGAAATGCAAGGCATCCAGATGCAAAGGAGATAATGCTGCATCCAGTCTCAGAAGACCTGCTGTTACAGAATCCATCAAAACCTACTATGATAAACTAACCTACCGATGCTGGAAGATACATGAATAAAAAAGTCTTTCTAAAGCTAGTCATGAATGGCCAGAGAAAGAAGAAACGCTTATGCCGAGGAATGTGGAACACAAGGAGGGAACTGAAGGGGCTGAGTAAAGGAGAGTTGCCCCATGTTAGGGACTGGCTGAGTAAAAGAAAGATGTCCTGTGTGAGTGACTGGCCAATAAAGAAAAGATGTCCTTTGTTAGGAACTTGCATGCAATGCTCAGACATCAGTACGACCCAAGCACACTAAGTATTACCCATTGAAGTTCTAGAGCTGATCCAGAAATGGATAGGAGATTACAACAGGCTCAGAATAGCCGAGTCAGTATTGAAAAGGAAGAACAGAATTGGAGAATTCACACTTCTGGGTTCAAAACCCAGTACAAAGCTGTGATATCTAAACTGTAGTACTGGTATCAAGACAGACATACAGACCAAAACAATGGAACTAATAGTTCAGAAAACACCTTATACACCTACATTCAACTTACTCTGCACTATTTTGGAGGTCTCATCCCTAAGCTACATCCCCCAACTAGCAAGCTACCTTTTAAAATGACTGGTGTTTGGAAAACTGAACATTAACATACAAAATGCAAAGAGACTCAACATCACACTGTACACAAAACCTAACTCAAAACAGATTAAAGACTCAAAACTATAAAGCAGATACAGGAAAATCGCAGTGTCAATCTTCATGATCTTAATGCTGGCAAATGGACTTTTAGATACAACATCAGAGACATGAGATACAAAAGAATACACAGTGGACTCCACCCACATTAAAATCTGCTTCCATCAAATTACATTATCAAGAAATTAATAGTCTACAGTAAGGGGAAGCAGTTTTAAGTCATATATCTGACAAGGGCCTTATCTACAAAAAGAATTATTACATTCATCAAGAAAACAACAAACCAACAGAAAAGTGAGCAAAATACATGAACAGACACTTCCTCTACCAGTAGAAACTTAAAAAACTAAAAATAAATTTAAAAAAAAAAGGACACTAAGTTAAGACTTTGTGACTAATGTCCAGGGATCTCGGACAGGACGCTGAGGAAAGTTGGCGAGAAGATTAGGAGAGAGCATCGTGGAAGACAGTGGACTGCTGCTTGCCAAGCGCTGGAGACTAATAAACACTGGTTATCTTCTGAGGTGATGTACAGATTGGAAACTTGACAAGGTGGTGATTGAAAAATCTTGTGAATGCAACCAATTTGTGAGTTTTACAACTTATAATGACTAACTGTATATGAAAACAATCTTATTTTAATGAAAAAAGAAACCATCTGTGATAATACTATATTTATATATAGTATATATAATATGCATGTATTAATTAATATGTAATTATTAATATGGAATATATTAATTAGGTCTTTGATCTATCTGGAGTTAGTTTTTGAAGGACGTGATAGATATGGGTCTAATTTCATTCTTCCACATTTGGTGTTCTTCAGAGTTTCTTGTATCTGGGTGGGGGTGTCTTTCTTTAGTTTGGGAAAGTTTTCTTCGATGATCTTGTTGAAGAACTTAGGATTCTTCTCCCTCATCTCCACCTAAAGTTCTAGGGCTTGTTTTTTGTTATGCTGTCTCATACTGCCTCTGTGCCCGTTCCTATGTTGAAACTTTTTTCATACGCCTTGATTGTTTGGCCTAGAGCCTTTGAACTTTCTAGTTGGATTGTTGGGCTTTTCAGTTCCATCTTCATTCTGGCTTGAGTTCCCTTCAGCATTTCTATCCTGATGGAATCCTCCCTCAGCCCCATGCTTGTGGTTTCCTGGGCATCACTCAGGCAGTTTTCCTGCGTCACCCACGGTCACCTTTATTCATTATCTTTTAAAGAAGTAAGTTTTTGCTTTCCGTTCCCACCATTCTATGGACCCTTAGACCAACACCAACAATGAATAACCCATTCAACAATACAGCTACTACTTTACAAAAGTAGAACTCAATCATCTTTTAAAAGCTCTTCTCTACAAGATATTTTGTAAAACTAACCTTTTCTGCAGATATATTTCCTTCCTGTGATGGCCAACTTGACTACATCTACAATTAACTAAAACCCAACAATGGAGGGCACAGCTGTGAGGAGATTTTGCTTAATTTGAAACAGGAAGATGTTCTAATCCAGTTGAGATAGGAAGACACACCAACACACTTTTTTTTTTCCCCACTTCTTTAAGTCCTGCTCACTGTCCCCCATCCCGGTCACCCTCTCCCACAATCCTTCTCTCTCTCTCCCTACCCTGGCATATCAAGTCTCTTGGAGGCTCGGTGCATTCATCCCACTGAGGCCAGACCAGACAAGGTGGCCAGCCCAGCTAGAAGAACATGTCCCATGTCCAGGCAACAGCTTTTGGAATAGCCCCCGCTGCAGTTGCTCGGAACTTACATGAAAACCAAGCTGCACATGCTGCTACATTTGTGCAGGGAGGCCTAGGTTAGTTGACTCTGTTGGTCTTCCTGTGGAGTTCCTATCCCCTCTGGGAGAACAACCCTTCCTCCGAATCTTTCTTCCGTAAGAGTTCCCAAGATCCATCTACTCTTTGGCTGTGGGAGTAGGCATTTGTCTGAGTCATCTATTCAGTGGATTCTCTGAAAGGACAGTCTTGCTAGACTACTGGGAAGACACACCCTTAATCCAGATTTTCTGAGCTGAGAATCCCCACCACTAATCTGAGCCACACCTCCTGCTGGAAGCCTACATAAGGTCAAGGAAGAAGGAAGCTTGTGCTCTGGGCTTGTTCTCACCTACTAGCAAGCCCATTCCTTCAATGGCATTAGAACCTACTTCTTCAGGATTCTAGTCTATGCTGAAGACCACATGAGACATCTAGCCTCATGAACAGAGCAACTACTTACTTCTTGGAATTTCTGTTCATAGCCAGCCATTGTTGGATTTGCTATACCATAGCTTGTAAGTGGCTCTAACAAATCCTCCTATATATACAGATTCATTCTGTAAGTTCTGTTATATTACAGAACCCTGACATTCCCTCTGCTCCTATTTCTGTTCTGAATTTCTTAGTCCCATTCCCTCTTATCTTGACAGCAGTAGCCAGGATTCTGCCTGGATTTTCCCCAGCCTCAGAAGAGCTGACTTCAGCTTACCACCAGCAGCTTACTAGTTATGGATCATCACATCCAGACTCCTCGGCTTCCTAATAGTCTTCCCAATCTTATAACTATAACTAGGAACTATTGCCGTGGCTTCTCTAATTAGCTTTAAAACCACTTCTCTCTGCTGTTCTAATTTGCTTACATATAAAACTCAACTCCCAAACTAACTAGTTCTTCTAAGATGCCCATATTTGCTTATATACTGTGTCAGGAGCCATCATAGGAGAAGCTAAAAACTAGCAGGAGATCTTCCTGAGATGGGTCCACCTTGGATTAAAATCTATGACAAATTTACCCCAGTAGGCAAGGTCCAGGAAAAATTCATTTTAGGAAAGATTCCTGCTATTAATATGCTTTTCCTGTTATTAAATTTACATAATAATTAGTAGTCACTAGCCCACCTGTTTGAGCAGATCTCTGCAGAACAACAAAAACATACTGTCTTGTAGTGATGCTATATAGACAAATTGCTGATTTCTGAATCCTTAATGATGATCCTATAAGAATTCCTAAAATTATATTAGTAATTATTATATTCTTTTATAGTGAGACTGCTATTAGTTTCTCTCAGATAATCAAAATTGCAATGAGAATGCTGCTAGTCTTTAGTGTCATACAAGCAGGCAGGCATCTACTATTCAGAGCAAATTCCAAGAGGTTGCAAAACCACTAACCAAAGGTCATAAAAAGGGAACTAATGATATACTATAGGTGCTAGGACAGAAGATAAAATATTGACTAGGTTTATCTATACAAACCTTCACTAATACCTTGGCCACAAAGAGTTTTCAACTCTCCATGAACCTGTTAAGCTTGGGACAAATGATAAATGTTTAGCCAGATAATTACTCCTAATGGATATGCATGTAAACATTCTCTGTTGTAAACTCCTTATTCAATTTTGACTTGAATTTATGTGTAAACCTGTGATGAACTTTTTACCATGTGATCATGTATTCTGAGAGATATACATCTGTGCTGAGGACAAAGAATTTTTTTCTTGTCCTGATTTTCTTAGCCCAGATCCCCTTTACTGATTATTTCCCCTTTTATTTAGATATACCCTTATCCCCCTCCCCCACCCTTTTTTTTTTTTTTTTTTTTTTTGGTTTCTCAAGACAGGGTTTCTCTGTATAACCCTGGCTTTCCTGGAACAAACTCTGTAGACCAGGCTGGCCTCGAACTCAGAAATCCACCTGCCTCTGCCTCCCGAGTGCTGGGATTAAAGGCGTGCGCCACCACTGCCTGGCTATCCCCCTTTTTCTTAGAGAACTTTTATAGGAAACTTTTTACAACTTAGAAAATCACTTTTCAAAGAGTTCTTTTTTTCTTCCTGGGACTTCAACTAACAGGCTGGAAGTTAGAGCCCCACAGTTCCCGGGTAGATAGAGCAAGGACTACTTTACTTAATCTCCTGCTGTTTTATGACAAGGTGCTAAACAGTTTCTCACCTCAAAGGAACTCAGAAGACAGGTCAGCTACTGAAGCCAAGTGACTTAGATTTAAGGCAGGTAAATGTTTTATTAGTATACAGCAACCCTAAATATCTCCTAAGACCAAGTCTTACCCCTGCTGACCTTCTCCTCTTCCTCCTCCCCTGCCTCAAGAAGAACCAACAAGAAAGAACATCTGAGGCTAGCCCCTGGCAGTACTGGATCCATCATCATCACTAGCTTGAATACCAATGACCCTACACAGTCCTGTCTTTTATTCATGCATTCCTGCTTCCAGTTCCTGACTCCACGATCAGTTCTTTCAGAAAATACTACCTAGACTCCAGACTGCATATAGACTTTCTCCTTGCCTAGAATAAGTGGGTCAGAACTGAACAAGCAAGCTGAATTAACTAGACTCGTCTAAATTTTGGACAGTAGTGCTTTCTTGTACATTGATGTTTTTCAAATAAAAAAATAACTGTCTAAGAATGGACCATGACTATTCTGGGGCCAGGAAAGAGAGGCTCCTTCAGCTCACAGAATCCAAAGCAAGTCCAGACTGAATTGTAGACAATGGTCCTAACAGCGTCATGGTACCTTTTAAAAAACAGACTTACTAAAAGATGTAATCGCTTGAATATTTTGTTTACAGTTTGTGCATTTGTTACTTAAATTCTTAACAAAACAAAGTTGTTTTGTTTTGTTTTGTTTTTAAATTAGCTGCCATCAGACATACGGATTAAACCAAGCAACCACTGCTGCCTACCAGAACACTCCTGGATGGACTGCACAGCATCTTATTTCCATGGAAAACAGCCTTCCAAAATGAAAGACTCTATCAAGAATTTTTAGCATCACTACATTAAACCTCAATACATTAAACATATATTTATGTTTTTAACGAGGCCCTCAGCTGATAGAAAAGCAAAGAAACAAACAAGCTGTGGGGTGGGATTGCTGTGCTCCTTTACCGCCTGGAGAAACAAAACTGCAGCATAGCAGACGGAAGACCTGGGATTTCCAAGGAATAGGAACCAGAAAAGTCACGGCTGTGGCCCCGTTCACCCAGAAGACAGGAGTGTGGTGTGAGTCCTGATGCACTCATTACACAGCATCACTCCTATAAACAAATCTGAGAGGACAGCAGCTGCCCAATCATGGAGGACCCTAAGCAGAAGTGGACCTACCTGGCTGATCCCCGAGGCAGGGATCTTGTAGGACTGCATCTTCTGCTTCAGCAGCTCTGCATCACTGTGACGGAAGGGGCACCCTGACAACAGAACACAAGCCGCAGGACAACCAGGTTATTTACCAGGATTCAGCACAGCACCACGCTTGAGTGGCTGCCGAAGGGCCCTTAACTGTCTAACAGCTTATTAATAAAAAGTCAATTGCCCGTAGGTGCAACCACTTTCCTCTCTATCTAAATGGGGATTTAGCTGCTGTGTTGTCAGGATGCTGCAGGCTCAAGAGTTATGTAAAACAGTGCTGCACTCTCAGGCTCACACGGCCACTCACTAGGAAGAGGGAAACAGTTTTAATCTTGTTGCTCTCTTACCAGAACACAAAATCACCAAGTAGCTGTAACAGTTTACCTAAAATTTGCATACTCTCATGATGCAGTCTGAAAATTTTGCATAAAGGTACAGAAAAGGAGTATTATAGATAATAGAAATATCCAAAACTCAGAGGAATCAGAGCGGTGAACAACGTGGACAATCAGGCACTGTTAGAAAGAAACACTACACATTGTGTATTTGCATTATCACTATTTCATGAGCAAAATAAAAGAATGGGCCACTAGAAGAAAGACAGAGACTGTTTAAGCACAGCATAATACACAGACAAGCTAACTGGGAGCAATGGCACATTTTATATGAAATCAGTGGGAATTGGGGGTGAAAACGCAATGGAAAAGGGCCAGGAAGGAAAAATTCATTTCTGGAAGAGCTTGAGTATAAATCAAGCCTCCATTGTAACCCTGCAGATCTCTAAGACTATGAAAACTGCAAATTTATAGCATTTCCTTTATTCAGATTTAAACAAATACACTTTAGTACAGGAAACATTTTGAGAAAACATATGATACATAGTAAAGACTCTGGCATTCCACAAGGCTGACTGGATACAAATGGAACACAGTAAGTTATTTAAATTAAAAACCAGAGAGATGAAGTGGTGAGGTGAGGAGGGGTGGGTCTGGGAGGAGTTAGGGGAGTGGTGAGGATGAATATGATCAAAGAGTGGGAATACATGTATGAAATTCTCAAAGAATACAAATATCTTACTGGATTTTTAAAAAGAGCCTATTTTTGCAGCATCTGGGTTTGAAATATAGAAAAAAAAACCCAATGAGAAAGAAGCAATGGTAATTATTGGTTGTTTCCATTAATTAATAATAATTAATTTACAATAATTAAAGAAGAATTAAGGTGTATTAGAGAGAGAGAGAGAGAGAGAGAGAGAGAGAGACTGAACAGTGTCACCCAAATTATACTTGACAAGGTGAACTGACCCACGCAAGAGTCCTGAAAGACAACGCCAGGAGGAAACTGAAGGAAACTCAAGGAAGGTTCTTTTCCCAATATGCTCACTCAGAACTCAGAGGAAGTAAGCCAGTACTTAGCCAGGCTGGTGTCACTTTTACAGATAACATTCCCTGTTCCTACTCTTCACTTCAAAGAGAATGATCTTCGGGCTGAACAAACAAGATAATAAAAGACAGGTGAACACACCCACAGCTAACAACAGTGTTAAAAGAGTAGAGTGATCTTTCTGATGCTTCGTGGGTGGAGATGGCATAGGTGGTGATCTACAGTGCAGATCTTTGGGAAGACCATCACGCTAGAGGTTGAACCCTCGGACACTAAAGAAAATGTAAAGGCCAAGACCCAGGACATTCCTCCTGATCAGCAGAGGCTGACCTCCGCTGGAAGATGGCCGGACTTTGTCCGAGTACAACATTCAAAAGGAGTCCACCCTTCATCTGGTGTTGAGACTTCGTGGTGGTGCTAAGAGAAGGAAGAAGTCTTACACCACTCCCAAGAAGAACAAGCATAAGAGGAAGAAGGTTAAGTTGGATGTGCTGAAATACTATAAGGTGGATGAAAATGGCAAAATTTGCCTACTTCGTCGAGAGTGTCCTTCTGATGAATGTGGTGCTGGAGTTTTCATAAGAAGCCACTTTGACAGGCATTACTGTGGCAAGTGTTGTCTGACTTACTGTTTCAACAAACCAGAAAACAAGTAGTTGTGCATGAGTTAATAAAAAGAAGGAACTCAAACAAACAAACAAAAGTGCAGAATGATACAGCTGTAAGAGACGATAGGCCAGAATACAGTTAGACTTACATAGATTCATAACTGGTTCTTCAACTATTCTAAGCAGCATTAGGTGATGAAGTCGAAGCAATGTAGGTGGCTGATAATTTTATTAATAAGAAAACAAAAGAGGACACATGTCCAGTTTCTGACTGAGCATATACTGAGGTCAGATGTCACTTCTCTATCCTAAATAAAGAAAAAATACCCTATTTCCCTGAAAAAAAAAATCAGTAACAAAGAAACAGGGTCTCAAGGTCTATTTGAGGTAAGTGCAGAGATTCGCAACTGACAGAAGATGAAACTCCTGAGCAGAACTCCATCACAGCCAGTGCCCTGGGCAGAGCCAACTGGCTGATCTGTGATTGAAGTTTCAGCATAAACACATCTCAGAGTAGCTCAAGAGATGACATTAGGACAGCTTAATACTTCTCTGAGTTTTACATCCAGAAAATCTATCATCTCACAGTGTTTACCATATAGATAATATAAATGGATACGTAAACCAGGCTTCTATAGAGGGACAGGAAAAGTAGTTCCATTAGAACATTCTGTTCCCCAGAGAACGCCATCTGAACAGAGTCCTTGCCCAGTCTCCTGCAACCTGACATTCTTGGGGAAGAGCATCTCAAGCCTATTTCAAGGAGAGAAAACCTGCAAAGCACTGGAGAGGCTCAATGTGAAGATGCCAAGCAGGCAGTAGACGTAAAATAGCAGGGTTGCTGATGAAGAGACCAGGCTTAGAACACTGTGATTCATATGCTAGAGAATGAAGGGCAGCTTGCAAGAACAGGTGTTGGAGTCAGCGGACAGACACAAGTCCTAAGCAGTTTTAAGAGCTACAGATTCAAAACACTATAGAAATTAAGAACTGGTTTCCTGCCTGATGCCTCCGAGATGCACCTCTTACTAGTATACATATGGTGACGCCCATGATGGAAAACATCTATCAAGCAAACAGAAATGGAAAACCAGCTAACTCTGCTCCTCTGGTTTCAAGGCCAGAAGTAGTCAAAAGAGATGAAGTCACCGCATATTAACAAGATACAGCTGTGAATATATGTGCACCAAATGTTGAGGCTCCCAATTTCTTAAAACAAACATTGATAAACACAAAAGGACATATAGGCCATAATAAAATAATTCTGATTCCCCCACTTTCATCTCTAAATAGATCACCTAGCCCAAAAACCAACAATGAAGCTTCAGATTAAACTGCATTATACTCAAATGCACATAACATATCTATAAAATATGCCATCCAGAGAAACAGGACAAATATTACAAGCAGCAGTCATGGAACCCACTCGAAAACAGACCACATACCATGCCACATCTATTTATAGCAACTTGATTCACCTATCAAGCAAACAGAAACGGAGGGGAGGGGAGGGGAGGGGAGGGGAGGGGAGGGAAATTCTAAAAATATTGTTTATGATTGCCCAATTTTTAACAGCTTAACGGTATGTTCTTTTCATGGTGGTTTCATTTAAGATTCTAAAACAAAACAAAATACTGACATCTGGTTACAGCAAGCTTTGGCAATCTAGAAAGGTTACTAATATAAACTATTAATCATTCCCTGACATACCAGACAAAATGGGAAGCTTTTAAAGATGTGCTGGTTGAATTATTTTAGAAAATACGTTTTTGAACTGAAAAACGTGTGTGTGTGTGTGTGTGTGTGTGTGTGTGTGTACACAACTTAGGCAAACTGGCATACACCCTTGACACCGGGGCTTTGTTAAACTGCTTACTTAATCTGTTACTCAGATGACAGTAGTAAGACAAACAATACACTGTGCCTCAGCACAAGGCCTTTTGAACATCAACAAAATGTGTTATTGTGAAACTAGGGCTTCCACACCTCTCACAGCTTTAAAACACCTCTATCCCAAGCTCCTTGCAGAACACAAGACAAGAACAGAGGAGGAAAGGAAACCTACTCCAGCAGAAGCCAAGCACAAGCTGAGTGAGCTCAGCAATAAGACAAACTACTGTCAGAGTAATGGGGCTCCAACTAGACACAGACAAGCTAGGTCCTTCACTAATGCAAACAGCACTCACCAGCATCCATCACAAGCACTTACCATGATAATCCCCTTGGCCTGGTGGGTTGGTCAGGATAATCTTCATGCAACTGAAAGGCGTATAGTCTGTCCTCTTGCCTTCCTTTCCGAAGCTATGCCGGATATTGTAAGAGTAACCTTTATCAAACTGAAGAGATAGAGAGACAGAGAGAGTACATCACTCAATACAGTAGTAACAGCATCAGCGATACCAGCTAGGATCAAACAACAAGGTGATTCGGGGTTCGGAGACACACATGCTCCATTGGCAGTAGCCATGCAGTGGAGGATCTGCAGCCAGTATTGGAGCCTGAGGAAAACAGCTCACCGTCCAGTGAAGCCAAGATAAGTGTATCCCAGAGAGGGAAAACCCCGAGGGAGGGTCCTGTTTGCTGAAGACCCCTTACTGCTGCTAGTTCTTGTTGACTCAGTCACCCTGGGTTTTGTACTGCATGAATATCCTTGGGAGGTTTCCAATTCCCCACTGGGTAAAGCAATCACAATGCATACCAATAGTAGTGATTTCTCAAAAATCAATGCCACTCGGATAGATTAATAATTTAGCTGACGATTTCTATAAAAAAGGTAAAAGTATGTTTAGTTAAAAAGATAAAAAGATGGGGTCTAGATGCTTTTTATGTACAATTAATTAAATCAGGTCAGGGTATTTTTCCAGTTGTTTTGTAGCAGAAATCCTAGGGCACAACACAATGATAAAAAGCACATTCTTAGTTACCGAGTAAAAGGCCTGCTAAGGTCAGAGAACAAGAACCAGGCAAGCCTGGTTACAAAGGGCTCTTGAAGTTTCACCTACAGGGGACAGGCTAATGACCAAAGGTAGTAACTGGGTGTCGGTGTCCACTATAAAGATTGAGCTTCTGTGTCTACTGGGAATCTGATTTTCCTGGTTTTATGAATTTGCTGACGAGCGTTGGGGCTCCTTGAGGACTTACTGCTGCGCAGCCAGCGGCCTGAGCAGATCCTTCTGTTTCTGTTGTCTCAAGAAAAGCAAAGCATCTCTGACCTGAAGTGCTCCAGGTGACCATATATGTGCTTTACTATGAAAACAGGATAAGGGCAGGTAGATGGTTAACTGTGTTGGGAGAATAAGAATTGTGTGAAATTAAAATAACATGATATCTATCTCCTTTCTTGTAACCGCAAACCTCCCAGGACAAGAGAAACCGGCTGTTGAAAAGATCTGGCTTACTCAGATTCTGCTACTCTGTAATAGACAAGCTCCTACCTTCGGATATAGATGCATTATGGAAAGAAACCACAGGAGAAACTGAGTGTTCAGATGTGGGACTTAGAATAACTTGTTTTTAAAAATATGAGATTTGTAACCATTATATGTAATTGAAACTCATGATTAAGAAGGCAGAGTCAGGCGGATTTCTGAGGCCAGCCTGGTCTACAAAGTGAGTTCCAGGACAGCCAGGGCTATAAAGAGAAACTCTGTCTCGAAAAACCAAAAAAAAAAAAAAAGAAAGAAAAGAAAAGAGAAGAAGAAGAAGAAGAAGAAGAAGAAGGAGGAGGAGGAGGAAGAAGGAGGAAGAAGGAGGAAGAAGGAGGAAGAAGGAGGAAGAAGGAGGGAGAAGGAGGGAGGAGGAGGGAGGAGGAGGAAGGAGGAGGAAGGAGGAGAAGGAGGAGGAGGAGGAGGAGGAGGAGGAGGAGGAGGAAGAAGAAGAAGAAGAAGAAGAAGAAGAAGAAGAAGAAGAAGAAGAAGAAGAAGAAGAAGAAGAAGAAGAAGAAGAAGAAGAAGAAGAAAGAATAAGAGGTGGTGGTGGTGGTGATTAGACTGTGTTTTCTTCCTGCATGGGGTATTTGATTAAGGTATACAAGGACTAAGAGAAACAATAAAGTTGTTGGAGCTTTGCTTCATCCACCACGTGTGTTTACGCATGTGTGCCTACTTTACACTAGTTGCTGATCCCACATCTCCTCCTTGGATCCTGAAGACACTGTCAGAGCTGCCCCCCAACAATCTGTGTATCTCCTGGGTCTTTCATCTCTCTCTCTCTCTCTCTCTCTCTCTCTCTCTCTCTCTCTCTCTCTCACACACACACACACACACACACACAGACAGGGTTTTTCTGTTACTGCCATGGGTCTTTCATATCTCTCTCTCTCTCTCTCTCTCTCTCTCTCTCTCTCTCTCACATACACACACACACACACACACACAGGGTTTTTCTGTTACTGCCATGGGTCTTTCATCTCTCTCTCTCTCTCTCTCTCTCTCTCTCTCTCTCTCTCTCTCACACACACACACACACACACACACACACACACAGACAGGGTTTTTCTGTTACTGCCATGGGTCTTTCATCTCTCTCTCTCTCTCTCTCTCTCTCTCTCTCTCTCTCTCTCTCTCTCTCTCACACATACACACACACACACACACACACACACACAGGGTTTTTCTGTTACTGCCATGCCCCTGGTCTCTGAAGTTTACTAAACAAACATCTTAAATAACAATAACAATACAAACTTTCTCAGGGAGGAGACAGTGAAGGTTAGAATCATCCCCCAGTCTCTGGTGTCTAACAGGGATGCTTCCCAGCAATCTCAGGGATATGAGAATCTACACACCAGTGTCCAATAACTTACAAACTGTGTAATATTTGTATCCAACTTGTTAAGCCTCTTACCTACTTTAAATGATCACCAGTTATTTATAACAAGTAATACAGTCTAAATGTTATAGAATAGTTGTTACACCATCATTGTTAGGGAATGATAGCAATGAAAAGATTTTTTTTTTCCTGAATACTTCAATCACTGAGTCTAAGGATGTGAGAGCCAACTGTCTACATGCAATGATGAGATTAATCTGTTCCAGAAAAGAATAATCAGTCTGCCCCCCTGAATTTGATTTTGGGGATTGTACTGGGTGGGAACACCCTCCTCTTCTTAAGCTGTCCTTCAATAACTACATCCTGACTCACTACATATGAAATGCCTCTTCAAATGATTAACGCTGCCCTCTGATTTCCCTCTACAACTGCCTCTTACCTGGAAGGCCTGCCTCTGCATTCATAAAACACACTTATGGGATGCATGGGACTTTCAGTGAATGAGACAAGGGGAAAGGGACTTAACATTCACTGAAAGGCACTTAGGCGCCACCAGGCATGCTGCTGGGTGCTTTTAAAAGATTGGTTCAGATCATCAGTCCCCATGGCGGTTCACAAGAGGACACTGTGGTTCAAAGAGGAGAAGCAATGGAACACAAGACAAACACTAAAGAATTAGCAAACCTGAAAAGCAAACTTTGATTCCAAAACCCAAGTTCTTTCCATAATACTGCATGTCATGGTTTGAATATACTTAGCCCAAGGAATAGCACTATTGAAGGTGTGGCCTTGTTGGAGTAGGTGTGTCACTGTGGGTGTGGGCTTTAAGACCCTCATCCTAGCTGCCTGGAACCCAGTCTTCCACTTGCAGCCTTCAGATGAAGACGTAGAACTTTCAGCTCTTCCTGCACCATACCTGCCGAGATGCTGCCATGTTCCTGCCTTGATGATAATGGACTGAACCTCTGAACCTTTTTGATGTCCATAACCCATTGGTCAAGTAAAGACAGACAGATAATGTATCTTTGATAATATGTTTGATTAGAGGAATATTCACTGACACAGTATTAGGTAAAGCCTAACTTTACAGAGAAGAAATGGAAATTAAATGTCTCACATAAAGTAATAACTTAGGCGAGACCAATGAGAACACCAACCAAGTTTCTGAAATGAATATCAGACCATGACAAATAGCAGACCATAAAAGTCTTTCTACAACTGGAAGAGAATCTTGGACTATGTCTTGCTTTCACTACTCGGTATGCTCGCAAGCTCTCAAGACGAAGTTATCAGAAGCTATAAGGGGTTCACAGAGTACATCAAGTGTTTCTCCATGGCACCTAGGTAATACTTGCCAAGTCCTGAGAAGCCGTGGAAGACATTTAATGAGTCACCTCCAAAGGGCAAATCTTGAGAGGTCTGAATCTAACAGTCAGAATAAAATGCCTATAAAAGGTTACACTTTATTTCTGTGCTTCTTTAAATAAAATGCATATTCCAGGAGGCTGAGGCAAAGGGTTCTTGAGCAAATTTTCTGTGAAATTACTAAGCATAACACTCAAAGTACTTCATAGGAAGAGAGAAAAAATGGGGGACTTTTTAGCTTAAAAATAATTGTGCCAATGGGTAATAAACTGAAAGCCTGAGTGGACAGGGCAGGTCTGGGCTCCAACCTCACTAAGCAAGCACAAGGCATACACTATGGCAGAGTTGCCATTCGCTCTCCACTAAGGCTCACTGTGAAAGTGATCCAGCAAATATCAGGGTGTTGGGATCCCAGGCTTGGCAGTCAGTGAGGCAACTGACAAAGGATAGAACTTCAGCTCATCTTTCCAAACCCATGGAATACTCCCCTAACTTTACATCTACTGACTGCACTTATTCTTAGGCTGTAAATGCTCACTTGCTGACACTGTTTGATGTGCCCTGCTCTATGATAAGGCCTCATTCTCTCTGTTCTAGTAGTTCCTCGAGGAAATCCTTGGATATTGCTTTACTGTCCAGATCTGCTTTTACTTTAGTAACATTACGGTACCACAGCTCAGCTCGGACGGCCATCCTGGTCCCTCATTCATAAACGCCAAGCCAACAATTCACACTGTACCTTTGACACCATCCGCACTCAGGTGTGGGCAACAATCTCCTGGTGCATGATGGAAGCTGTCTTGACTCCTAAGATTCTGAGCACAGATGCCTATGGACTGGGTCATTTCAGTAAACTTATCATAAACTTAAAGCACTAAAAATAAAAACCGCACTAAATAGGCCTACCCTACCAAATGTCGGACTCGGCAGGACATGCCCTAGAGTGATGAGATGTTTGGCTTTATGGCTGTGGGCTGACTAGGAACCCAAGCCCACTGCCCTGCCAGCTCTTCCATGAGAGCACACAAATGAGAATCTCTCCTCAGGGATAAAGCAATAGTGACTTACAAACACTTCCCAAAAGTAAACATACTCAGGTTCTGCTAGGTGACCATCATCCTGTCTACGTTTTACCTGTAGCTTCTGTCCACTTCCTCCCAAGTCTATTCCTATTTTAATTTGTCTGGTCACTTCACTCCATAGTATCAGGCAAACGAAAACAGATTCTGTCTTATAGCAGTAAGACATATATCATGTACGTCTGTGTTTGCATAAAGCCACTGTAAGCTTCAGCCTGCCTTGCACACCATACAAATTATAACACTACAGTTCTTCCTAGTGACAGGGACAAAAAGGCCGAGTAACAAAGTTCACTAACCTCAATGGGTATAAATATGTAATTACAGGATTCAAATATGCCTCTTACAGAAAGAATACATGCTCAGAGTTGTGTCAGTGTAATGAGAGCAGTGTATCACACTCTTATGTAAATGACACACAAGCAGGATTCACTACAAAGGGGCAGCTTAGCACACACCAGAGGAAGGATGCTGGATGGAAGAGAACTGCTTCTCCCTCCTTCTGGGGGTGTGCTACAGGACAGCTTACTCCACCCTGCAGATCGTGATGAAGGTTCTGAATCAGAGCCCAAAACAACGTGCTCGCCCTTGTAACCACACGTAACAAATTACTGACAGATTGTGTTCTCAGCAAAGCAAAGAGATGGCTCTACCAGGGGAGAGCTATGTAAATTTCACTGTCTGGCTTCAGGTTATCTGTTTGCTCCTCACAGCAACAGCGTGGTTCCTCATTAAGACACTTGATTTATGGTGCTATGCTATTCTTTCAAACTATCTACACACAGAAGATATGAAACAGGAAGAAATGCCTTTTTTTCCCTTCAGTTTTACCATCGTACTCATGTTGAAAGGAAACCATTATTTCACATTACAGGTGCTCTGGATGCTGTAACAAATCTCTCAGTCATTTGTAGAGATTTAATGTAAAATTAAAATGTCAGTAGTAAGTTGGTCAAACACGAACATGCCCAAAAGACAGCTGGGGAATGGCAAACTGTCTCCTGAATACAGACTCGTATGTTTCTATCTGTAGTGCATTAATAAACTGAAACACACACAGAGGCACAGGCACAAATTAGACTACAAATAGTAAAATTATCTATGTTTCATATCAATTCTCACTTTAAAAGCTAACTTTCAAACCACTTAGTAACTCTTCTCACAGAATCACTGAAGTACAGACATGTGTCGTTAACAATAGATATACTTTCTGGGAAGTGTGCATTAGTGCGAGAGGAGAGTTTGTCTACAGAGTAAGGTGCACAGAATATAAGTCAATCACTGTGGTCTCTTGACACATCCAGAGACAGGAACATACAGGGCTGCTGCTGGCTAATATGGTATGCTTTTACAGTTTGGGGTCTCCTTCTGTTCAGTGCTGGGGTTCGATCCCAGGGCCATGGACATGCCAGACAAAGACTCTATTCCTGAGCTATAGGTTCAGTACTAAAAGTATAAGTATGAGAACACTCAAAAGTTATCATAAGGAGTAAAGCCTAATGCTGAAGATGTAGGTCAGTGGTAGAGTGCTTACCTAACATGCACAGGGTCTTGGGTTTGATCCCAAAATCGGGGACTAGGGATAAGACTGTAGAAGTGACTGCCTTACTGATGGGGGGCTGGCTCATGAGTGAGTGAACTGAGGGGAGGGAGGGAGGGAGGGAGGGAGGGAGGGAGGGAGGGAGGGAGGGAGGGATTGCTGAGGGGAGGGGGAGACAACTGGAGCACAGTCATACACTCACTCTCTCTAGGGATGGCAAGAATAATACTGGACTTGGTTTAGGCTGTGCTGTGACTGAGAACTTTGTCTAGAGTCTCAGAAGAGATGGAGGGTCAGCATCAGGACACACTAAAACTGGGCTAAGGAGAGACACCCAAGCCATCAAGACACAGCTTTGTCTGTCTATTTTGTTAAACTCTATGTCTTTTACACCTACGTGGCACATAATAGCTCTATACATAACAGGCAGGGACTATGGACTTGCCAGACTATACTGTATCAATCTATACAATTGGCAAATTTCATATATTTCCACTTCTACTTGTTTAAATAATGAAAAAAAATAATCTTTTCTCATTCTATAACCTCTCCTATGGGACTGAGATTTATTTTTTTAAAAAGTGCCATCTTTTTTAAGGACAGACTGTGGAGGAGTGGAGTGGAGCAGATGACTCGCTCCTGTGTCGTCTGACAGCTCTAGGCTCTCCCTTCCTTCTGTCTGGTGCATTTGGGGCACTGAAGACAATGGTTGATCACTGTAATGAAGACAGAAATGGCCTTTTCTCAATGTCTTAGGTTATTATTAGCAGGTTAGTGCCAATACTCCTGGCTACCTCCAGATCTACACAGTAAGCTATTACTGAAGATACCACATATTCTTATATTTTCAGTTGTGAGCCTAGCCTTTAATGGCTGAGCCATCTCCCCAGCCCATACCACAAGAACACTTGCTCAACTATGTTCATAGCAGTTTTATTTGTAATACCTATTCAGCTATTAAAAAAAAAAAAAGGACATCATGAATTTTGCAGGCAAATACATGGAACTAGAAAATATCATCCTGAGTGAGGGAACCTAGACCTAGAAAGATGTACGCACTCACTTATAAGTGGACATTGCCCATAAAATACAGGATAACCATGCTACAATCCAGACTCAAAGAAGCTAAGCAACAAGAGGGACCCAAGGGAGGATGCTTGAATCTCACTCAGCAGGAGAAGTAAAATATATTTCAGAAGTGGATGGAGGCAGGGAACATGGGTGGGGGTCAGGTGTTGAGGGAAGGGCTGGGGGAAAGAATGGAAATCGGGGTGGGGAGGTGGCATTCCTGGGATGAGTCAGAGACCTGGGACAGGGGAAGCTCCTGGAAGGATATGAGGGTGACCCTAGCTAAGACTCCTCCCTGTAGGGTATATGGAGCCTTAAGTGGTCAGGCCATCTCTTGTAGCCAAGCTGGACTTCTATTGGAGGGAAGGAAATATCATCCCATCCATAAAATCCTTGACCTAAAAAATTTGTCCTGCCTTCAAGATGTGCAGGGATAAAGATGGAACAGAGATTGAGAAAATGACCAGCCAATGATAGCCCAACTTGAGATCCATCCCATTGGAGAGAGCCAACCCATAACACTATTAATGATACTCTGCTATGCTTGCAGACAGGAGCCTAACATAACTGTCTTCTGAGAGGCTTCATCTAGCAACTGATGGAAACAGATGCAGAGACCCATAGCCAAACAATGGGCAGAGTTCAGAGAGTCTTATGGAAGAGTGGGGAGAAGGGCTGAGGGAGTCAGAGGAGTCAAGGAGACCACAAGACCTACATAGTCAACTAACCTGGGATCATGAGCCAACCACCAACCAAAGAGCATACACGGGCTGGACCTAGGCCCGCTAAATATAAGTAGCAGATATGCAACTTGGTCTTCATGTGGGTCTCCTAACAAGTAGAGCAGGGGCTGTCTCTGCTGCCTTCTCTGGCCTCAGTGCGAAAGGATGAGCCTAGTCCTGCTACAACTTGATGTACTAGGGCAAGCTGGTACCCATGAGGGACCTCCCACTCTCTGAGAAGGAGGGGGAGAAATGGGAGGAAGGAGTGTAAGGGAGGGACTGGGAGGAGAGGAGGGAGGGAGCTGGAATCAGGATGTAAAGTGAATGAAGAAAGAGAGAGGGGGGGAAAGGGAGGGGAGGGGAGGGGAGGGGAGGACATTCTCCCTTCTGAGTTGCAGAATTTGGGAGACAGCAGGCAAGCTTGTACTCAGCTAAACGCCTCATCTGTACGGCTAGTGTTCATGGTGCTAGAGGATGCTATAGAGGATGCTACACATACTACTGGAGAAAAGTAAGCCTCAGTCTCATCCAGCTGTGAACCCTACAAGCCACAGCTGTTCCGATAAGGTAGCCTCACTGGTTTATAGTGACACAAATGTTACAGGAATAACCAACCACCTTCTGACTGCATCAAAGGCCTGTTACTCCATGAAATGAAACCTATACCAGCCACCGTCAAGGGAGACACAAACATAGACATAGGCCCTGGGAGAGAACCCAATGCATTCTTCTTCTAAATGGACATATGGCCCATAATGACATATCCACAAATGAGCGAGCCTTTCCTCAATTCTTATCAGAGAAGCCTTTCCTTGAAGTAAATGCCAATTAATATAGAGGTCCCGCCCCTACAGAGAGAATAGAGAGATTGTAAGAGTCAGAGGTGGTGGATATCATCAGGGAAACAATGATTTCCAACGCCAGCAGGAGAGATTAGATGCACAAAGGAAGGACTCACTCACACCAATCACATGGCATGTACAAGGCCTTCAGAAGCTCCAGCCAGACAAAATGCCAACATAGGAGGAGGCAGGAGGACACAACCCCAACAGCAGTTGACAGACTATTAATACTCAATAGCTAAAAGGAGAGTGAGTTTCCTTTAATGATATGACCTGCGATAGGCTAACTACATACCATGGTGGGCCCCAACCACAAAGCTTGCTGGAAACACACTGGACTTGGGGAAGGAAGGAGAGAAGAGATGAAGTCTCAAGAGTTGGATGGGAAAAGATGGGTGGGAGGAGAGAGTAGAAAGGGAAGGAGATGGGGTGGTGAATATGTTTAAAATAAATAGTGATAAACTCTCAAAGATTCGAACTTAAAAGCAGCCATGCAAATTACAATAAGCAGTATTTTACAAGAGCATTCCCCATGTTCTGATCCCCGTTTTAGAGCTAAGATAACGGAGTAATATGATTATCTCACTAAGTCTCCAAGTTCCACTTTGTGCTGCACTCATTTCATTTGTTCCGGCTATGTAGAAATACACAAATGTGTATAGATATTAACATTCTTTTATAGTATTTAATTATGTAAAGGATTCCTCCCCTTAATACAATTGTTTTGTTTCTCTATGCTACATCACACTTGGAGACATTAAAAAAAACAACTGCTTATAATTTTACCCCAATCATTTATTTGAATATATTATTATGCAAAATACTCCTCTTGATGATCACACACATGCATATTATCTTTAAATACATGCATGTGACTAATGTCTCAAATTACCATTCTGCTATAGAAATTTCTGTTGTAGGTTTTTAGATTACTGTGTCATAAACTCACATTCATAGAAATCATTTCCCATTCTGTTTAAAAGAAACAGCTGTTCCTAAAGAAAGAACTTTTTATATTCATTTAAATTGAATCATTTAAATGGTGAGATCTAACAACAAGCAAGGCTGGGGAAAACCAAGAACTAAGGACGGGCTCTGCCTTGCCAGCTCCTGGGACCACAAGCCTCTTCACATGCAGATTAACTTCCACTGAAATTCAAACGCTGCTTCAGAGGGCCTCCCTGGCATACAAATGAGCAGACCCAGAATGAGAAACACAATGCTCATAAAATTACAGGAATAATATTTTGATGTGCAGCTTTAAAAGAGTAATTTGTTGAATACTAATAACCCCCAAATCAATTTGTCTCTGAAGAAATACAACCACAATATTACTTTTGAAACTTGAGTAACAGCAGACAATGAGTCCTCAGCAAACAATGACATGAGACAGTTTTAGATAAATATGAAAGGATTCATCTTCTCTCAGTACCACCCAAGTCACAAGCGACAACGTTTGCTCCATAGACTGGTTTCATGCGTGCACACAGACAGTTACATGACGTAGGTTTGAGTTGTGTTCTCCAATGTGGATGCGTAATGGCCATGATGCAGGGGCACCCCTCTGATTCCTACGCCTACTCTTTTTTGATAGTGAAATGGTTTAAAAAATCATTAATTAAATTCAGTAGGTATGCACATAAACACACAGTGCAGTGCGAGATCTCGACTTTTTCCTGGTTCATATAATCCTTCTCTTCTTCTTCTTTCTGCTATGAAAACATCGTGTACCATACATAAACTTGCAAAATGTGCCTGTTCAAGAAACACAGGTTGTGTAGCTCCTGAAGGAAGGGGACAAGGTGACATGGTATGCAAAAGAAGTCACCTCAATTCCCCCATGGGAACCCTGCACCCACCACTCTCTCCCTCAGCTGAGCCTTCATCCAATATTGAAACAAGTAATCTCAAATTCCACATCTTGGCTGCTCCTCAACACTACGGCATTCATTTGGGACTCAACGGAGCCAAATGAAAGAAGCTTTAATCTGTCTTCTCTTCTTTGCTGCTGCACAACACTGACAGCACCTTGTTCATTAATTAAACTTTTTCCTTAAACAAATAGACAGTCGAGCATTATGGGGGATGCTGGAAAAAAATAAAAAAGATGGATGTTTTTATTTCAAATTTTTGTTCAGAGATATAAAGTAGTATTCACAAATGATAAGCACATGAAGACAGGAGTTTCCAGGGGTAAAGTGGGGAGACTTTAACACAGGGGTAGGAGAGGTGCATGGAGATATCCACCCCCACACACACAGACACACATACACATGGTTATACCTGAGTTAACCAGCACTCAACTCTCCCTTGGAGGCTCAAACAGCCCATGAACACACCCCATGTCCTAAAGAGATCTGACACATGCTTATGAACTTCAAAACTGTGAGCTAATTAGTGATGATATTTTTGGTTCCTTGCGTTTCTCAAGAAGTGAGCACACTCCCGCTGGTTTAGTTCTGTGTGGTGACAGGGTGGGTAGACAGGATGCTTACCCAACCTCACGGACTTGTCTCCATCATGATTTAAAGAGGATGTGCCACCTCCTACTTGCCAGCCTAAAACTCAAAACAGTAATACAATAAAATCTAAGTTTATGCAGAAAAATCTTTTGGCGGAAACAATAGACATTCTAAAGGGGAATGGTCCACAGGCTTTAAAGAAACAAGAAAACACCTTTCATGTATCCCATTCCAGGGAAACTAGAGAAATACAGGCAGTCTTTCTTGTTTTTTCATTACATAAATCAAATAGATTTTTTTGTCACAAAAAAAAAATTCTGTGAGTAAACTGCCAATTCATACATCTTGGATTCAAAAAGAAAATATATTGAAATGGCACCAATTTGATGGAAACTTTAATTAAAAAAAAACATTCTTCTTGTTGCAAAGCTGAGGAAATATCATTTCCTGATATGCCTCACTAAAAATTGATGACCGGGGGCTATACCTCCTCATTAGTGATGAGACAGTGACAGCGAAGTCTAAGTGACAAGCCTGAGTTCACAGTCCCAGGCCTGTGCCTGAATTCCAGCCAAGCTGTAAAGGCTGTAATGGTGGATATCCATTTACTTCATGTGTTCGGGAAGCACTTCAAGTATGTTTATGCTTTTACATTTATTTTGCTTAAATCTTAACACTATAAAACAAATCCAGTTTGACCTCATAGATAGAAGAATGGGGGCTCTGAGCAGTAAAGGTACTAATGAGATCTGCACTCCCAGGGAGTTAGTTCAGCTGAGGGCCTTAGAGGTAGTCTATGTACCTACCAGCAACAATTTGTTAAAATACCTTTATTACATTTGTGTATGTGTGTGCATGTGCCAGGTTGGGGACCAGAGAATAACTTGCAGGATTCAGTTAACTCCCTCTCCCTGTGTGTCCTGGGGACAATCCCGGGTTGTCAGGGTTGGCTGCATGGGCCTTTCCCCCTGAGCTGTCTCACTGACCCTGAAAAGGTTAACGTTCCACACTGTCCTAGAGCGTTACAAATGTGACTGAGCAAGTGAAGCAGCATCCGATGCTATTTTCCAAGTCCTGTGGTCCATCCCATTTCCCAGATTGAAAGGTAAACTACTGATCGCCAACTGCTTCCTTCTAGATCAAAGAAGCTGATCTGAGATACCTGTTATGCAATGTGACTATATTAAGGGTAGTCTGGCTATAAGATTAGATTTACCTTGTGTATAAGTATAAGTATAAAATCAACGCCGTTCTTCCAACAGATACTATGGTATTTCACATCAGTGTATAAAGTGCCCTGGGATCTGACTTTCTGAGAGTAAGCTTGGTAGCTGTAATGAAATGTGGCCACAAGGGCATATGTATGCAGCTCCGAGACACTACACAGGAAAATATATCTTCTTTTTCAAACAAAACCTGTCGGCATTTCAGTCTTCATCATCCAATTAGTTTCGTTCCTGCAAACGTGCTGAAAGGCAGGAGCCTCTTCAAGTCACAGAGGACATGTTGCAAAGCCACCAACTCTTTTACCTGAATCCTAAAAAATCCATCTTTTCTCAGCACCCAAGGATTTTATAAGGTCTGTACAGGAAACTTGCCTACATGACAACAAGTACTGCTGTAACAGAACCAGAGAAACGGAGACCGAGCTGGGATGTCCCATGGGGAGCAAGGAAAGGAATCAACTTCATGAACTCTGAGTGCAAAGAAAAGGCAGCGGTGGGCACAGAGAAAACAGGAAGACCCAGGCCTGTGGCCTTCACTGTCAACCTGTATACAACCATGGTGTTTGTACAAGGTGTGTAATGCAGCTCCTTCATGCCAGTTAGCTTTGATTCCTAACATTTTCCCAGACGAGTCTCTGCTACCTTTTCTCAGATGTGTCACTGGCTCTGCAGCTACTGTGACGGGTTAACAAACTAACCAGATGATTCCTCCTGTATTCACGATCCGCTTTCACATCCTCAAGAAGAGGGGCAGAGTAACTAACAAGAGTTAACCAGCAAAGAGAAAAACGTGAGAGCCGAGGGCTGATGAATCTACCCTGGGATTCTATATTAAATATGAATACTAAAATGTAGGGGGTTTCTGCTCAATTTACTCGGATGAATTTATATTCAAGTTATATTTTCAAAAATGTCTGACTTGCAAATAGTAAGCAGTGAAAAGGGGAAAAACATCACATATAAATTTTAGGCTTATAAAACTTCATTATTCATCAATATCTTGGTTTCAAGAATCAATATTGCTGGGCAGTGGTGGTGCACGCCTTTAATCCCAGCACTTGGGAGGCAGAGACAGGTAGATTTCTGAGTTCGAGGCCAGCCTGGTCTACAAAGTGAGTTCCAGGACAGCCAGGGCTACACAGTAGAAACCCTGTCTCAAAACAAACAAACAAACAAACAAAAAAATCAATATTACACTTTGCATCTTTCATGTTAATTATCCATTAACTTAAATAAGAATCTCAAACAACATTCTCTACAGAGACTACCCATTGCTAGGACCGAAGCTTCCTTCTCTCATCTCAGATGTGCACTCTACTGACTATCTCTAGCAGTCCCGTGCACAAAGGCTCCTCCACATGCCTGACAGTGTCCCACGCCTGGCAGAGATTATGCCTGTTCCTCACAAGAAGCCCCTAACACTGAGATGACAGCAGCCACACACAAATGAGGACATGGGGGAGCCCACGGTGTAGCAAAGCTAACCTGACCAAGATCATGCACGAACAGAAGCAAACCTCAAGCGACTGCTGCCATGCTCCTGCAGAACTGGGGAAGAAACTCTGAAAGAGGAGCAAAGCCACAGCCCACAGGTTAGGAAGAGCCTCAGTGCCGGGAAACTGACTTAACTCTGGGGCTGCACACACACAAAAGGCACGCTCTCCTTCATTTGTGCAGAAAGGCGTGTGAACAGCTTCTCGGGGCTTCCAAGATGGTGTGAGGGTCTGGTTGTGTCCTTCAGCTTTGGACCCAGTTCACTTTGCTGGAAAGGCAGAATTGGAAGGAAATGTGTTTTTGCAAAGGCCCTGCCTGGACAGATGCACACCTAAAGACTGCAGCTCGGGACCTGAGGACCGCAGCTCGACCTTCTTCACTGGACCCCAGGTTCTTTGTTCTCACTACCTCCCTAATATCCATGAAACAGAATTGTACACATACGTTCCTTTATTGGACAAAAAGTAACCTACCGAAATACAAAAGTTTGAATAAAATAGTTTTATTCTATTCCATTTTTAATTGTATAGTGGTGTTTCGCTAGGAAGTACAGAAATTCCCAAGACATATAGGGAAGAATACTGAAACTGTGGTTTAAGATGAGTAATATTCTTTTTCCTAAAGCAAACCTGAAGTTAGTGTACACTTCCCCCTCCTAGTCTGGGTGATGTACTTGCAAGTAAACAATAAGGTGGAGACTGATAAAGAACAGACTGTATTGATCTTTGTAACCACAAACTCACCAGACTGACTCCATGAGGAGCACAGCACGCCAGATGGCATCACTGTCGCCTGTACACCGACTTAGGCACTAGAAAATGCAAGTGTTCCACTTCTCAGGGCCAAACACAAAGTTCTTTCACATTCTCAGTAAGAGTCATTTATAAACCAGTTGCCCTTTCGAACATGGCTCAAAACACAGTTGATAACTTAAGAAAAATACAGTGATGTGCTTTGCCAATGCCGTGCAATGAGCAAAGTCAGTACAAAGGAGCAAACAGGAAAGCTCCAGGATCAGGCCAAACGCTCACACACACACCCTCCACCCTCAGCTTCAGACCGAAGCAGTACAAAGACAGCGCAAAGTGCCGCTGCGAGACATTTCACAGAAGCGCATGTGGAAAGTAGTGTGACTCCCTACAAGCAATGAGAACAACTCTGCCCTTAGCACCTTCTAAACATGTTCCAAAAGCTTCCTCATGAATAGAACTCAGAGGGATTAGAAGGGCAATCTACATGACGGGCTGGCTCTGTGCCTTTAACAGGTGAGGGCGGGAAGGCAGCAGAGCAGAAGGTGTCTTGTTTCCCACCTGGTGTAAAGTAGTCTGTGTCCAGCTGGGCAGATACAAGTTCCCTGAACGCTTTCCCTGCTGTCAGAGCGGGAAGTGTGCAGACTCAAAAATGAAAACAAAAACCCAACAGCCCTCCTTCATTTGATAAGACTCAAATGTTGGAAAATTATAAACGCAAAACATTCAGTTTGCCTACATCCTTTCAAGCCCAATCTGTAAATATACTCAACAATCCTGCAGGAGAGCCTGAAGCCTTGAGACACTAGTGTCTTCAATGACAATCAGTTCATGGCTGGCCAGTCATCACCGTCTGCATCAGTAAAGAGTCTCATGTCACTTTGCTGACAATTTCTGTAATATTTCTAATGCTCAGATTAAATGGCTGATAATAACTACAGGACAGTTTAACTACAGAAAACAAAAAGATACCGAATACCTACTGTGTGCAAGGCACAGGTTGTTTAATGCTTACAACCAGACTTTAGGGAAGGTACTATTAGAATCTCTGTGATATAAATGAGGAAACTTGACTGTGGTAAGACTAAGCAATTTGCCCAAAGTCAGCAGACAGTTGCTACGTGATGGAGCAGAAGTTTGAACATATTATCCTCATTTATTCTCAAAAACTCTCTCTAGTTTATCAGATGAAACTGTGTAAATCCTCCTTCATTGAAACAGAAGCAGGAACAATTAAAACCGCACTACATGTTGCTCACTCTGAGATTACAGAGCAAAAGTGAACGAGCTGTTACTGAGCACTGGTTCTAAAAAGCACATTGCCATTTTGTCAGTACTGGGTTTGATTCTGCTAGACCTGTCATGAGGTCTGCGACTTCAGGCAATTAACCTAGCTTTTTGAGATCCCAACCCAATCTATAAAGTGAGATTTGAAACTATTCTGTTCCTTGTGATTTACATCTCAGGGGAAATCAGTCTTCACGATGACCTAGGGAAGGCTCTTTACAGGCCAATTCTGGCCGATAAATTAAGAAGTCAAATATTAGCATAATTGCTTCAGGAAGACCATTCTATTGCCAGACCATCAGGTGAGACATCAGTGGTGAAGGCTATGGCAAAGGGGCATCACTATGCCCCTTTGGGTGGCAGAAACTGAAATGTAAGGGTGAGTCACTTAGGAAGGATTCCTACGGTTGGAGCTGGCAGGACTGGCTTCTTACTGGAAAGATGAGACATGGAATAGGAAAGGGCACAGTGCCATAGATGATGACGAAGGGGGACAATGACGCCTTTTATAGAAATGGCTCGTTCTTTGTAAAGTAATAGATTAAAAACCAACCAAAGTGCAGGGCAGGGAGCAGTGTAGAGAGCATACTGGAGTGCAGGGCTACCTATGATGGCTGATTTTGTGCATTGTAACTGGACTATGTGGTGCCTGGTACTTCTGCAAATATCTGAGTATTTTACAGGCTTGGTAAAGCCGCGTTCTCTCTCCAGTGTGAATAGGCACCATGCAATGTGTGGAAGCCTAAACCAAATGTTAAAGAAAGAAAATCTACCCTTCTCCCTCACAGCCTTACTGGCGAACACTGCCCTTCTCCTGTTGCTAGCTGTCCCGGCTCTCAGGCCTTTGGCTGAGACTAAACTTCATCACTGGCTTTTCTAAGTCTCTAGCTTATAGACAGCAGAGTCTGTATTTTTTGGTCTCCAGAATCACATGAGACAATTCCTCACCTTCCCTCCCTGGACCTGTGTGTGTTACTGAGACTGTTTCTCTAGAGAAATCTGACCTACACAGTACCACATAAGCACAGTTTGGAACAATGTTTTCTAAAGACCCAGAGAAAACAAATGAGTAACAAATGAATAAAGGACAAATCCTGTGTAGAAGCAGAGAGCTAATCGCTCCATGTGATAGAGAAGTAGGGATTTATGTTTCTGTACGCTTGTAGTTTTCCATGTTAAACTTTTAAATATTAGCACCCTGTTATATGCCATTATAATGAGCATGGATAAAAAGCACATAAAAGCAGCTACAGAATATACATACAATATGAATGTTGGTTTGAATAAATAGGAATACATGTTTTAAATTAAGAGCTGGCAAACTACAGCCAACTCACAGGCTAAATCCAGTTGGGTAACTGGCTTATGAGAAATAGGCCATGTCCACACAGGTCCCACCTGTGGTGGCTTCCTGCCACAGCAGCACAGTGGCTGCAACAGAAGCCAACACAGCTACTATCTGGCCCTCTGGGGGCCATTAAATCCTGTGATCTTTCAGTATAGCCCGACATTGGAAAACTCTCAGGACTTGGGAAGCAGGAGTCTGCCAAACAAGAGTTCAAGGTCATTCTTGACTACAAAGGTGATTTCAAGGCCAGTTTGTCCTAGGTTCTTTTCAAAAGGAAAATAATAATCATAATCATGATAATTCAGAGCTTTTAGTTTTTGTCTTTTTTCATCTTAAATTTTACTGAGGATTTTCGCCTAGTCCAGCTTCTCACAAAAGCAAACCCCACCAAGAAGCTGGGAGGCTTCACAGTGCTCTCCTCTCCTAAGGTGGGCAAATCACTTCATAGCTCCTAGGTAGCTGTTTGGTTAAACTGAGAGCCTATATGGAGGAAAACAAAGTCAAAAACAAAACCAACAAGCACAACCACCCAAGAGAAACAACCAATCATCATTTTGAAATACCCTCGTTTTACTTCCTACACCCCAGCTTTAAAAAAGGAACGTGTCATCTGACTTCAGTACAGTACAACCAAGGAATGTCGCTTATTTGGAAAGGAGGAAGCCAGCTAAACACACACAGAGACTGCAATTTCCTTCCTGTTAAACCTGGCAAAGAACACGGTAGACACAGGAGCCATTTCTTTTTCAAACCTGAACGTACTTTGAAGCCATCCTTTGCCAGCCTTCAGCTTATCTTACATAACTTTCGGTTATTCCTGTGACCTAATGAGCACGTTCAGGCCTGAGAAAGCAAAGGTTCAGAGGAAAGCTCAAAAAGACACGAGTGGATTTAATATGCAAGTGCATTAGCTAAAGGGCATAATTAAAACGCCATCACTCCTTTAAATCTACATAATTATGTCCCAAAGACATTCTCGTTAATATATTCTACTCTGTCACTAAATCAGAGTCTCATGTCCATATATCAGGAAATAAACATAAAATTTTAAAGTTAAGTCAAATAAAATGTTTGCAGAACTCAGCTGAACTTTACTTTTAAAAAGTAAAAATAAAGCCAGCCTGCCAACCATCACTACTCACAAACAAACTCATTATCAGAATATAGTAGGTGAGACTTAGGCACTAATAGGCTTGACAGGCGATTCAGTTTCTTTTTTCTTTTTTTTAAGACAGAGCTGCTTTTCTGACACTAACTCAACTTGAAATCTCTACGAAGCAGCACTTCCTTTCCTGAGCAATGGTAACTGGTGTTCCTAGTGATCAGCCTGAAGCACTTCCCTGTCCTGAAGTGCACTCTCAATCACTAAGAATAAGGAATTGTACTCGGACACATTTGGGAGCGCACTGCATTATACTCTCAATATTTTAGGATTAGTAATATAGCTGGGGTATACAGGCCAACTGTCCATCAAAGAACGCTATACCCAAACCAGCAGCTCTACTGGAATGCTCTCACATTACAGTCCATTGACTATGTATCAGGGAAATAATTACCCCTCTCAAAATTTGGGGCAGGACGCTGGAGAAAATGTTATTAAAAGTTCTGTCCCAGGGCTTGTAGGAATTTTAAATCCCATTAGGAAAAAAGACTAGCCCATGGTGGCCTTTCTGCTTCTCTGCTTTTATTGACACTGATGAAGGCTTCTGAGACAGAAACCTGAAATGGAGCTATGGCGCTATCCCAAGAGTCCGCAGCACAATGACAGTGCAGACTAGCACTGTGGCTATAAGAACCGATGATACAGTCGTTGTTTTGGTCAGCTTTTCATTATCACGCCAAATACCTGAGATCAACAGTCAACAGAAAGGCCTCTTTTAGCTCACAGTTTTGAATGTTCCAGTCAACAATACACAATGTATCATGCTTCTGGGGCTCCAGGAGGCCACTACCACAGGAAGAACTAACAATCCTCCTAAGAAGTTGCTGAGAACTGGCCAGGAGGAAAGGGTACCTTTCCACTATCCTCTTCCAGGGCCTGAAGACCTCCTGCTAACTGGTCTTAAGTCCTCACCACCTCCTAGTACCAAGTCGGGGCTCCTCCACATCAAAGAAGATAGGCGTGGTGCACATTCAGAGTTGAGTTAGACTGCTCTTCTGACTGTACAAGTGTAAGAGAAGGCTTGATGTGAGTCCATCAACATAACAGAGTGTCCATTCCCTGAGATGAATGCGCTGGCAACGACATGTGGTGATCTGCTCCACGGACCAGGAGCTCAGATTTAGAAACCCAAGCTGATCTGTGAACTACATTTATATGCTTCAGAAAATAGATAATAAACACACACTCAGATATCTGGGTCTAGGCCTCAGAGAAAATGCTAGGCTGAGTAAGTTAGGAATCATAAACTTCTGCATGTATTCAGTGCCACAAAATGAATAAGATCACTGTCTGCCGTGGGTGCAGATATAATAATCAAGGTTCAAGCCATGCCCTGGAAACCTCAAATGTCCAAGAAGTACTTCTCTGCCTCAGAGATGCTGCGTACCAGCAGCACCCGTGTCATCAACCACAAGTGTCCTGGGACCTCTGTCCACCAGCTCTCCAGTTTTCCATTAGTAAGAAAACCAATCCCCACCACAAAGGGAAAGACTGCTTTCAGAGAGCCTGTCAGATGCGGCTGCAGACTAAGTAGGCCTTTAGATACACTTTTGAGAAGGCACAACTTACAGATTAAAAGCAAACAACAACCACACTGCCATAAAGCCAAGGGAAGACCATGGATCCACCAACCCTCTTCTGGCATTCGACACTGGAATCACCCACTTAGGTTTTCACTTCCATCCAACTGCAGAGCAATGATACCCACATGCAGTTCCTCAGCACCCAGCAGGAAGGTTTTAGCTGAGATTTAATAACACCCAGCTCTTACCAAGATTGAATGTAAGAATCACCCACTTGAATAATGATATCTTTAGACAAACCACAGTTATCAACAGCCTTTATAATAGAAACATAGCACGATTCAGAAAATACTGTCTCCCAATTCTATATTGTTACCATTCAGGGACCAATTCAAATACTAACTTCTCCAGAAAAACCCTCTGAGGCCCCTGGGCAGATATACTATTTCACTCGAAGCTCCTGCTGTTGTTACCACAATCTAGTTCCCGTTAAATGGGAACTTAGGAGCAATCAACTTAGATTCTCTGCTAAATAGTGGGCACTGTTCATATGTGGTATAGCAAGAATAGTATCATATACAATCATCATATAAATCCCAGCATTATCCTTACCCAAGGCACGAGGAGCTGGAGTTGGGAGCAGACTCACACAAAGTCACACAACTTATAATGAGCAGATGGGTCTGGGCTCTAATTTGATTCCAAAGTATACACTCCCCCAACTAACCTATGCTGCCACCCAAATCAAGCGGAATTACCCTACTCAAGAGACTTGTTTGCTGAGCGATGTAAACCATTTTGGAGTACCCAATACATGTTACTTGAATACAAAATCAAAACAACGTCTGTGCTTCCCAGAGAACTTGTAATAAATTGGAAGGTGATCCCAATTTATAATAAAATAGTGAAGACTTTGTCCCCTATGTCCTTTGCATATTCATATAGCCCCCCTTCTCCTTCTTCTACTTTCTTCTCTCTCCATCCCTCTTCTCTCCCTCTCCCTCCCTCTTCCCTTCCTCCCCCTGCTCCATCTCTATCTCATTCTTGCCCCCTCACCTGCCTTCTGACATAGCCCAGTCTACCTGGCTTTCAACTAATGAATAAGCTGATGTCATTTTCAGGAAAACAGGCCAGGCGATGGTGGCGCACACCTTTAATGCCAGCACTCGGGAGGCAGAGGCAGAGGCAGAGAGGCAGAGAGGCAGAGAGGCAGAGGCAGGCGGATTTCTGAGTTTGAGGCCAGCCTGGTCTACAAAGTGAGTTCCAGGACAGCCAGGGCTATACAGAGAAACCCTGTCTCGGAAAAAAAAAAAAGAGAGAGAGAGAGAGAGAGAACCTTTAAAACTCTGATGACTAGACTCCTTTTGCAGAACCTTTGTTTAATCCATTCCAATTACTTTCTTAGCATATCACCAACATAGATATTCAATAAAAAGAAAATCAAAATGTAGGTAGCCAATCACCTGAGTAAGGTTTCTCTACAAGTTGGATTGATAGGTCCCTTATGATAAATGTGTGAATGATTATAGAGTAGTGCACTTATCAAGCATTTAAAATGGTAAGTGTCAATTTAGTTCTCATATTTCATGGAGACAGTTACTTCTCTGTAACCCTTAGCAGACAATCACTATCTGTGCCTTAGTTTCTCTTCCTGCACTAATAAAATGTCCTATCGATGGCAACTAAAGAGGAGAGCAGGTTCATCCTGGCCACATTTGAGGTTAAGGAGTCGTACAGCAGGACTTGAGAGAGCTGACCACATCACACCCACAACCAAACAGTGCATGCTCAGTTCATCTTCTTTTAATACAATGCAGAAACCCCAGGGCACACTACTCCTACTGGGGGAGGGGACAGGGGACAGCCCGCATCAGTTTAATCAAGACACCCCATATAGACCCGCTGTGGCCGGTTTCCCTGGTGATTCCTGTCTCACCAAGGTAGAAAATAAGATTAAGCATCAGACCTCATTTATTGTACCTCTAGTGACTAAATAGAAAACTGAAAATTTCTATTACAAAAGGTGTCAAATTGAACAATTTTCACAACACAGTCAACCTGTGATGTGCCTCATGTCTCTTTCCAGACACTAGGAAATACAGCGTTTAAAATAAAACCTAGCCAGGTTTACTGGTGTACCATGTTCTTGCCTAAATCTTATTGCACTCTTCATAAAAGGGTAACGTTTACCACGGGTGATGCTCTAAATTTCAACAGAATCAGAGTCTCAGGCTTCAATTAAAGCAGTATCCCACTTTCCACCCTCAGCCTGAGTGAGCTCATTTTATGTCTTCTCTGCTTTACTGTAAGGCCAGGAGACACAGTTAAAAAACAAAATACTGCTAACTAAGGATGAATGATACTAGATAGATCATAGGGTCTAGTATTGTTCTATCAGGAAAATACACTTAAGGAATGCTTCTCTTCAGGACTATACAATCAGATATACAATAACAACTACATTGCCTGTCAAACACCAGATATCAATAAGTGGTCAAACTGCCATTCTATAATTTAACATTTTTTAAAACACTGGTGAATTCCTTTATGAACACCACCCCCCTTGCTGCCCCCGTATGATGGTCTCAGAGACTAGGAACTGAAGCTGTATTCCATTCCTCACATCTGACAAAAGCCCTGGACAGATAGCAACAGCCACAATAGAATGCAGGAGCTATGTGAGGAATTCTATGTCCGGTTGCTGTACAACTTAAGGGAGTAGGAGAGAGAGATGCTGAGAGTAAAGTGTTTACCTGTGAGGAATTATCACAGTCAAACTTAGTTATTCAAAGTTGGAAGACCCAACCTAAATGTGTGTGGCATCTTACAATGCCAGCACAAATCTAAGGAGATCTGGGGGGGGGAAAAAAAAAAGCTTTTTCTCTGGCTAGCAAGCTCATCTACCTTGCGGCTGCTGCTGCTACTATTGTGATGTTCCTTTGCTGGTATAAGAACCCTGCTTCTTCAGTCTTCCAATGTGGAATGAAGACCAGAGGTTCTCTGGGAATCTCTAGGCCCTTGGCACCAGGTTAGGGCTCTGAAGCATGAAGCCTTGGGGGCTCAACAGCTAGCACCTGGGTTCTCAGGCTCTCCAGAGTGAGACAGCCACTATCTCAGACAGTACTGAATAAGCCAGCCTAATACAGCCCCTTTTAATAAACAGTCATTCTACTAGTTCTTTCCCACTGGAGAACCCTAACAGAGCTATATAGCTTATGTATGGCAGAAAAAAATATGCTTGCCTAAGTCCAAGCCTGCATTCTCTGTTAGTTCTTTCCTACCCTTTTCACATCACTTGGCACAGAGAGAAGGATGTTCAGAAAACATTCTAGAGTAAAACAAAGGCACTACTTACAATGGAAGGCAACAAGCTATGAGTTCTCCAGGTCCAGCCTGGCTTCCCCAAGGGCTCATGGGATCGATACTGGAGTATATTGGAGATTCATTAGCAGTACATTAGCTGAGACACTCTGCTGTACATACTCACTTAGCATTTACTAGGACCTGGCATGTAGCGGGCTTTTAAATGTATGTATGGATTATTGACACAGGACAGATCATTATGCCCAAATTGCCTAGGGAGGCAGACAGAACAACTGAGAGCTGAAGATGTGCAGTGGCTACTGGTTGAATAAGCCATTTAGCAACTTGAATTTTTTAACGGTAGTTCCCAAAACCATTTTTCTCGATCTAACCTGGAGAACACCACCTTCATGTGGAAGGTTCTGAAAACACAAACTGTGGGCTCTGTCCCCACATCTTGATATGTATAGTCGCACACATATCAAGTAACCAGGAGGGGGCAGGGAACAGAATGTAAGTGAATAAGTTAAAAAGAAAATTAACTTAATTTTGAGTGATTGGTAGTAAGCTGAACAATTCAAATCTATCCTATGTTATTACCTATTGGTGTCTCAGACAAACGAAATATTGTGAAATGTTCCTTGGCTCAGTCACAACAGCAAGCCATGGACCCTGCATATGGCATGCAAGGACCCTGCGGCCACTTAAGCGCCAAATGTCCAGCTGAGCCAGGGGAAGGCAACTGAGATCAATACCACTGCAGGCAATCCAGCTGAGAGGATACAGGGCTGTGAATGCGTCACAATTACCCAGTGCCACTTAATTCTAGTGACTGAGCAACTTAATAACCAAGTTCTAACTAAAAGAATATTTTAATGCTGTGTGTCCTCACACCTTTATAAAAGTTTGATAAATTTAATGTGTTGTGGGATACAAGGTGAGGCTTTTCCTCAGGTAGACTGGCAATTAAAATACAAAAATTATAACTAAGAAAACTCCTCAAAAGGATTTCGGCCCTGAAGGGGATAGGAACTCCACAGGAAGATCAACAGAGTCAACTAACCTGGACCCTTGGGGCTCTCAGAGACTGAGCCACCAACCAAAGAGCACACACGGGCTGGACCTAGGCCTCCCCACACATACATAGCAGATGGACAGCTTGGTCTTCATGTGGGTCCGAAAAACTGGAATGGAGGCTATCGCAAATACTGTTGCCTGTATGTGGGATGTGTTCTACTAGCTGGGCAGCCTTGTTTGGCCTCAGTGGGAGAGGAAGCATGTAGCCTTGCAGAGTCTTAAAGTGCCAGAGTGAGGGACACCCAAGGGGGTCCCTACCTGCTCAGAGGAGAAGGGGATCGGGAAGGAGAAGGATTGTAAGGTGGGGAGGGATTAGGGAACAGCCTGTAAAGTCAATAAGTAAAAAACTTAAATTAACAAAATGAAACTCCTCAAACACGGGCTATGATTACTTAAGTACATTCATTCCCATAAAGCATGATGTATTTATGTTAGAAATATAAGAAACTACTTAAGAAATATGAGATTCAAAACTTCAAATACCTCTTGTGAAAGTCATTTATAAACCAAAGAATTGTATTTGACTAGTTAGGTGCAATTTTCAAGTGCCCTGCCCTGACAAGAAGGCTTTGTCTATAAGTTTTTAATCCATCACACATATTAATACAACCGTTAAAACTAAGGCTAAAATCTACACTCTAAATCTAATTCCCTGGAGTGAGATGTACTTCAAAGCTTTTGGTCTCAGGATATTATCTCACAACAAAATGTTGTCCTCTTAGGAATGATGTATCTATTGATGCTCAACATTGATCCTCTAAAAGTGTATGTAAGAAAATCAAATGCAAGAGCAAACGGAGAAGCAGAAACTCCTTAGTGACAACAGCCAAGACCACAATCAGCCCTAACACCAGGTAACAGCGTGCCAGCCGGGGAGACAGTCTATAGAGAAGAAAGGGTAAGCAGAAACATTTGCCCGCTTCCTTCTTACTCCATGTTCATGTCCTTCAGCTCCAGATCAATGTTTTCTAGAACAATCTACCTTCACATTTCACTTTACCTAAAAGTTGCTTTGCATTCCACATAAATGTTTTATGTGGACATTATGTTTTAATTAGGGTTGCAGTCTTCCTCTCACTTCCACATGTATGGGATGGAGTGCTCCCCCCACCCCGCACATACACACACACACACACACACACACACACACACACACACACACACACACACACACAGAGCCAGGTCTTTAAATAAAGTATATAATAAAACATGTGTTACATACCGAGTCATGCCATCCTAATGTTCTTACATTTAAGCCCTGATCTCAGATGTGACTGTATTCTGTCCTGAGAAAGTGCCTTAAAGGCTGCAAGCAAGGTTAATAAGATACTACCCGGTGCAGCTAGTGCAGAACAAGCAGAGGCCTGGCAGCAGCAGTGGCGGCCAGTGGCAGTGGCTGTGGACTCACACAGAGAACAGGTCCTCAAGTCACAGGCCCAGGCCGCAGGAACAGGGGAATCTGCCAACATCCTGATTTGCATTTCCAAACTCCAGAACCACGAGAAACTAAGTTTCTGTTGCTTGAACCACTACACTTGGAATTTTGTTATGGCAGCTCTAAAAGCTAATAGGAGACCACACATGGCATTTCTTCATGTAAACATTCTTCATTTTCTATTAGCCTTTGATCCAGAAGAAGCAAATCAAAGCGACACAAACGTTTTTTCATGTGGTGTATGACATGAGACAAAAAGCACATTTCTAGACATAATTTTACCATCTGATATTAGTAGAAAAGAAAAGTAACTGAGGAGTGGGCCTGAGGACTTGATGTTCTAGACTCATTAAAGGCAGCTGGAAGGGTCTGCAGTGATGGCTGTTGAAATAAATGCTCTAGAGCACAGTCTGAAAGAAAGCATTTTAACTGACTTCACAGTGCGCGTGCGCATGCATCCTTATAGAAACAGAGCTCAGAAAGCAGATTTAGCCTGCTGGTAGCATGCCTACTGAAAAAGACACTGGCCTAGGCTTTTGGCACTTGCTAGATTAAGAGACTTGAGGCCCCAGAGAATGGGGAAGTCTGGTAGGGTGGGGGTGGTGAGGACATTCTAATGGAGAGGGGGGCAGCGAACAGGGAGGGTGGAGTGGGCATGAGATGTTGAACAGCCAGAGGGTAGACCAGGAGGGGGATAAAATCTGGACTGTAAAAAAAGATTAAATAAATTTAACAAAGAAATAAAAAAGGTGTGAATTTCTTTTTACATAAACTAAGATACATGTACCTTATATACTTTTACCTGTGTTTCAGTGCATATTTTAAAAACAGATCTTGGGGCTAGAGAGATGGCTCAGTGGTTAAGAGCATGGACTGTTCCTCCAGAGGTCCTGAGTTCAATTCCCAGCAATCACATGGTGGTTCACAACCCTATAATGGAATCTGATGCCCTCTTCTAGTATGTCTGAAGACAGTGACAGTGCACTCATATACATTATATAAATAAATACATATTCTTAAAACAAAAACAAATCTTGTAGTTTCAGACTAACAAGCTTTCATTTGCTGCTGCTATGGCTCTTCAGCATTACCTTGTCTGGGTCCATCTTTCCTCTGATAAACTCCTGCTTCCAGAACTGCAATGCCTGCTCCAGCGTTAGCCCAATGCCCTTGAGGAACAGGCCGTACTGCATCCGGCCTCCGTGACGGAGATGGTGGTTCTCCCTCAGCGCCTTGTGCAGCTGACGCATGCAAGGTGGGAAGGATTTTGTAGACAGCTACAAGACAAAAAAGCAAGTTGTGGCAATGCCGAACATATACTAGACCACATGTCATATTTGCTGTGACTGTAGATTTGACTAAGTCAGAATAAAGAAGATAAGCCACAGAAAGCATTCCTATATTACTATGATTATAAACAAGACATTATTTTATAATGATTCAAAGTCAAGCTGGTAACACTTTGAACATACTAGGTTATATAATATCTGTTTCCCTTGTTCCTTTTTTAAATTTTTTCTTTGGATAACTAGTGATTCACATTATTAGTTGCAAGAGGTAATACAGAGGTAATACAGAGATACAGCGTGTCTCAGTTTTCCTCAGATATAAACTCTTGCACGACAGGCAACTACAAAGTGGATATGTCCCACTCTTTCCTCAGGTTCCCGCAGTTGTGCATCTACTTCTGTGTGGACGTTACACCATGGAGAGAGGTTTATACATCCATCGCCACAGTCAGGATGCAAAATGACTTCAGCATCACAAGGGTCCCGATTTCCTGTTTGTGTTTACTGCAGGTGTGTACACACACCTGAATTTGAGTGTGGAGACCAGAGGTTTTCCTCTATTTCTGTCACTGAGCATGAAGCTCACTGCTTCAGCTAAACCTGCTGGCCAGCACAGCTTCTAGGATGCTTGTGTCTGCCCGCCCCCTCCTGGTGCTGGGACTTCAGGCCCAGACCAGCACATGCAGCTTTTTTTTGTAAATGCTGGGATCCCAATGCAAGTCCTCACACATAACAAGCACATTACCAACCGAGACGTCTCACCGGCTCTCCTCCTGCTGGCTAATTGCTGCTTTCTGTGTCCTACACCACCCCTGCCTCCTCCTCCACCCCTGCCTCCTCCTCCTCCTGTCTTAACACTTGGAAACAGCTCATCTGTTCATTTCAGTAACATTGTCATCTCAAGAGAACGGACTAAACAAAATCACATAGCATGTCGTGTTTGAAGACTGGCTTCTTGGTAATTCCTTATCCTTGGTTCAAGGCTGGCCTGGGACAACTCAGGATAGGTCAATGACCAGGTGCAGTCTATAGCTGGAATATGCTGCAGTTTGCTTACTGAAGAGCATTAGATATTGTCCATCTTTTTATTACAAACAAAACTGCTCTGAATATTCTAAGAGGGTTTATATGGACATAATATTCCATTTCTCTAAGAGAAAAGTCTGAAAATACAATTGAAAATAGGAAATTGATTTATAACATAAACCAGACATAAAGAACACAAAATTAATAGAAACAATTTCAAAGAGAAAATTCAAATTAATGTTTAGCCGATACTTTAAAAATTCACAGGTCTTTTTGTTTTAATGTCAAAACTAAAATATCATGGTACTAGAGACATAGTTCAGCGGTTAAGAGCACTGACTGCTCTTCCAGAGGTCCTGAGTTCAATTCCCAGCAACCACATGGTGGCTCACAGCCACTAGTAATGAGATCTGATGCCTGCTTCTGGTGTGTCTGAAGACAGCAGCAGTATATTCACATACGCAAAATAATTCTTTTTAAAAAAATGAAGCATCATTCCTTGGTTTTAACTCAGCATTTTCACTCTCCATCTCATCCTTATTCCCTCTAATGTCCTCAGATACATCCTTCCTCCCAGGACTTGAACTCTCGTTGGGCAGACTTGCCTGTGGACCCTGTCAGGAGGACCAGGCCTCACTTGTTGCCTTTGCTGCCCCCTCTAGTGAGCATCTAATGTCTCTCTGTAAAGAACAACTAAGTTCTATCCTCAAAACTAACTGAAAGACTGCAAACTACTTCCCCTTAAATTTGGTTTTCTTACAATTAAAATAAAAGGAGTCACATACATAAGATACGAGCCTTTTCTCTTAAAATGATCAGCAAGCAGCAAGGTAGCAAGCACTCTGCCAGCTTCCACCCAAGGATCTCTACTTGAGACAAGTCTGTTGTAACGGGCTGGCGCTTACCGAATCAATCTGATCTAAGGAAATCTTGCCGGTGTTCTTCTGGGTACTATAATCTTGACCAGTGTAAGAATGACTGAAAAGCAAAGACAGAACAAAACACTAAATGAGATTTGTAAATACTTTTATCTCTTCAAAGAGAACTTTTACTCTCAGATCAAAGTTATAATAAGACATTTTACCCATGAAGCTTAGCAGAAAGCCAAGTGCTTTATATGTATTTAATAAGGCATATGCAATGAATTACTTCCTAGTAACACACAACGTAGCAGCAGCCTGGATCTCCTGACTCCTAACCCAGGGCAACAATTGCATGACTTACAAGTAACCTACACTGAGAAAGCTTAGCCCTGCTATGTAAGCCTCATTAGAAAAGCTGCATCAGACCCACAAGGAAAGGGGCGTGTCCAAGAGAACACACCCGCCCACAGATCCCTGAGCAGTCATTTAGCCTTTTGGCATCCCATGTTCCTTCTCTGTCAAATGGAGATGATGGTGACTGCTGTCAGTGCTGACAGGAGGATCTGAATTGAAATCCAAATCGACATCATTTTTGTTAAAGGCCTGACATGCAGTAGAAGCCCTGGGCATTAAAATACTCAAGTGTGTAAATGTGCAAGGAATCTCTTAGTGCAGTCTCTAATTAAGTCCTCATATCCATTCCAAGAGAACACCTAGCTTACATTAGCAAATGAAGAAATTAGAAACATGTTAGGATCAAAACACCAAGACTGCTGTGCAGCCGAATGCAAACTTGACTCTTCACTCCATTTCTTCTGGATGCTGTCATCCTCTTCCAGTCATAAACATCTCTCTGGTGTTATTTACAAATGTGGAAACACCAAGTTGATAAGCACTATCTGAGGCCATTCATCTTTTGTAATCTCCTATATCCATGACAAGATCTACTACCCATGTCCAACCCCATAAACAAAGTTCCCATGGTATTCAGTTTGACACAACAAAGAGCAGCTGCTGTATTCCATAGAGAAACGTATCCAGTCAACTCGTGCTTACAGAGATGCAACTGAAGAAAACACTGGAGATAAGAGCCGAGTTAACCATAAAGAATTCCAGGCTCTACTTCATGTCTATTGGGCACAGACTTTTCCTTTCCCACTGAACTGCACACATGCTCTTTAAGCAGCTGCAGTCGGTCAATCCCACGGATTAAGGAACAGATATGAATTACGGGACAAGCCCACAGTAGTATGCTGGGATGCTGCAATTACCTCATGAGACTGTCAGACCTAAGTGTAAGCGTCTCCTTCCCACAGTCTCCCTCTTCTGGAAGTAATGTATGATTTGTTCTGACACATTCCATCAATGACATTTAACATAACGCATACAAAGATCAAGCTACAGGAAACCCACTGCTGTTACTTTAATGACTGAGACTGTCTGGCAGGTTTATGTATGTACAATGTATGTATACTTAGGTTCACAGGTGTGAGGGTGGCTTCTGAGTATGTGCACATGCATGTGAAGGCCAGAGGTAACGTCTACATGTGGGCTTCCCTGGGTCAGCCAGTTAGCCAGCTTACCCTGTGCCCACCATGCCCGGCAGGCCATGTTTGTATGGATGCTCAGGACCTGAACTCCAGTCCTCATGCGTGCGTAACAGTGTTTTATCCATGGAACCATCTCCCCAGTTCATTTTAGACTCTTACATAGGCATAAAAGACCATTATTTCTATAAAATCCCAAGAATAAAAACCTACTTCTCTTCCCAATCTTACAGGAAAGCAGAGAAGTACCATAGGGTAATGGAGACAGCAGAGGCTGCAAGTCTGAAGACCTCTTGCTTCAGGTTTTAAGTCACCAGTTCTACAACTGGAAGTCACGTAATGACCCTGATTTGTCAACATTCTTATTTGTAAAATGGAATTACAGATGTCAGACTTGACTAGAAATGCTGGAGAAAGCACATGAAATGACTGATTCAATGTGCTAATAAAAAATCAGTAAAGTATATTCTTATACAGCAGAGCAATTGCATTCTTTACCAGTGAATAGACTACAGGCAAACGGCAAGGCGGTCGGTAGGCGCCTAGAGGGGACACAATCCGGCTCTGTGCTACTTTGTGTCTCTGACCCCTGTAAACCTCAGTATCCATGTGCATAATTAAGACTGGTGATTGCAGTCACTTAAAAGAGCTATTTGCAAATACACAGATAGTGGTGTTTTACACATTTTAGTGGTAAAATGATATACAGATATAATTATAGGTGATTATTGATAAAACACAGTCAAATAATTCCTATACCACAGGAACTTGTCTTAGCCAGATTAATGTGGCATACTGAGTTTAGAGGAATAAGAAGAAACACAAGCAGGGAGCAGTGGCACACACCTGTTAGCAGGGTAAGGAGATTAGGAATGTGACGCCATTCTGAACTACACAGCAAGGGATGAAGTCAGTCCAAGAAGAGGAAAAATACACGCACACACACACACACATTTAGACTCATTCATTTTACACAAATAATCGTCATTCTGGAAATATATATATATATATATATATATATATATACACACACACACATACACATACATACACATATTATGCATTTATAAAAATAATTGTCATTTTTGCATATATGTAGATATATAGATTGATGTAGATATATACATCTTCAAAATATATATACATATACATATGCCAAGTATTTATATAAATGCATCAGCCTTAACATAATATACAAATGAGCTAACTTCCAAGAAAAGGGTAAAGGCAAAAGAGAATCACAGCACACTACAGCGGGAGTACACAGAGCGTGCACATCTAGAAAGGAAGGCACCTGTCACGCATGCCTCAGGTGGAGTCCACTGGGAGTGATGACAGAAATGGAACTGGGAATGTGACTCTCTGTCTTAGTTAGGGTTTCTATTCCTGCACAAACATCATGACCAAGAAGCAAGTTGGGGAGGAAAGGGTTTATTCAGCTTACACTGCCATACTGCTGTTCATCACCAAGGAAGTCAGAACTGGAACTCAAGCAGGTCAGGAAGCAGGAGCTGATGCAGAGGCCATGGAGGGATGTTCCTTACTGGCTTGCCTCCCCTGGCTTGCTCAGCCTGCTCTCTTATAGAACCGAGACTACCAGCCCAGAGATGGTCCCACCCACACGGGGCCTTTCCCCCTTGATCACTAATTGAGAAAATGCCTTACAGTTGGATCTCATGGAGGCATTTCCTCAACTGAAGCTCCTTTCTCTGTGATAACTCCAGCTGTGTCAAGTTGACACAAAACTAGCCAGTACACTCCCCTTCTCATCTATGGTAAGGATCCTTTATGCACCAACCAATGAGGATCCTGGACACTCAAGACTGCTTACACTGGCTGTAATAGAGTTGACATGGAAAGCAAAGACAGATGACAAGAAACCCTTGGAGCCTGTGCTCTGTAGGCAATGGGAAAACCCTGAGAATCTCCAAGCACTGAACTTACACAGTGTTTGCTTAAAACTGTTTTTTCATTTAAAGAAGCAGAGTGGGAAAATGAATAGAAAGTAGAGAAACTGGACACTAAGAAACTATTTTAGGCAGTATTACAACTAGGCCAGGGAAGGTAACAGCTTGACTTATCTCAACAGATGGATTTAGATTTTAACCTAGGGGAGAAGACAAGAGTCCCAGGGAACTTACAGCTCAGTTACTTGAATGCTTCCAAGATACAAATTCTCCTTCAACAGAGAAAACCTATTTTAATGAAATAAAACTTCAATTTGAGTATAAACACTAAAAGAATTTTTTTTTCCCAAGACAGGGTTTCTCTGTGTAGCTCTGGCTGTCCTGGAACTCACTCTGTAGACCAGGCTGGCCTCGAACTCAGAAATTCGCCTGCCTCTGCCTCCCAAGTGCTGAGATTAAAGGCATGCGCCACCACTGCCCGGCTAAAAGAATTTTTTAATGTAAGTTCAAAATCACAAAAAGCTCTGCTCTGGCTTAAATGCTAAAAATGTCACCCACAGCTCAGGCCAGTGAGATGGCTCAGTGAGTAACGGCAAATGCCTTCACGTCCAATGGCCTGAGTTCAACCTCTGAGACCCTCCACACACAGAGACATGGGAGGGAGTGGGGGATGAAGGGAAAGACAGAGGAGGTACGAAGAGAAACCTCTGGATGCTCAATCTATTTTCAAAGCCAGGGAACCTTTTAAGTCCAGAAAGCCTGACTGGAATTTGAGGGTGGACCTGTGAAGAGAACACCCACCTTCCCATCTCTGGTCCTGTTCAGGGTCTCTGCATCCTGATCCACCGGGATGTTAGGAACCTCTCCCACATGTTCTTGCACCACAAACTCTGCCTCTGTCTTCCCTGGCACACTAAACCCATGGGCTGAAATCAAGGCTCCCCGAGAAGGTGTTTGGCATGCATCTTTGGTCCCAAGAATGAAGGTAACTAATGGCTTCCCTTAGGTCACTGGAGCAGTTCCAGGGCTGACTTTCCTGTTTTCTCATGGAACAACTCAAAGATAGAGACACGAACAGAACGCAAGCAAGCAACACTGCCTCAAAGAATGAAAACGCCTAATTCACGCTAACTCATGGCACAGCAATTTTGGCTTTTGCATGGAGAGCCCAAGGGATGCTTCTGAAGAGGACTGAGAAAAGTGAGGGGCGTGGGTCTCCACTGTACCCAGAGTGCCATCAACCTCGGTACCACGATGCTTCCAAAGGAAAGCCTGTCAACTCAGTGATGGTAACTCCAGGCACATTCTTATTTTGTGATGTTAAGATAGTGCATTTGTTTTATAAATATGCCATAGTGATTATATTAAATAAAGAAAAACAGTGATAGCATTCTTTTCATTATCTTTTTATTTTTGAGATTATAACAATTACATCATTTCACTCTTCCCTTCCCTCGCTTCTGAGCTTTCTTTCCAATTCATGGCTTGTTTGTTGTTGTTGTTGTTGTTTGTTTGTTTGTTTTTCATTAATTGTTGAGTAACAGCACACATGCAGATCCAACAGAAAATATTAATTCTGAAGACGATTCATTTTCACCACTGTTTGGTTTTCAACAAGTTAATATCAATTATACTCCTGACCTTTTGTGTCATAATATGCCATTTCCTCCAAAAACAAATTTTAAAAGGCCATTTAAATGTTTCACAAAATTCATACTGTGTCCATGATCATTATCATGCCAAATATGAAGAGAAATGTTTGATTAACTAATCAGGGAATCTTGAAAATAGATCTTTGTTTCTTATCTGAGATACTAATTTGCCATAAATATAAAATGAAAAAGACACACTACCCATTGGTTCATTCATAACGCTTGATTAACTAGTTCGGGGAAGGTTAGGAATTCCAACGTTATTCTATGGGTACATTACTTATCATTTGCTTGAGCGGCCTGTAAAAGGTACCAAGGGTGAGCTAGGAGGCTTTCTGGGGTTACAAAAAAGTAGACAAAGCAGGAAGGGTGTGGCCCCATGGGTTTTCAGTTGCACTGGAAGATGTTCTGAAGATGCTGGTTGTAAAAGGACTGAGTGTCCTTTTACTAAAATGTAACAGTGCTGTGGACCCGCAAAAGAAACCTAGTCCCAGCCTTAACAAAACTGACCAGAACATATAACACAGGATGGACTCTTTTTTAAAAATGCTATTAGACGTTCAGATTCTAATAAGTTTCTCCCACATCTCAGTTACTGTCCTTATGTAACAAATCCTAATTACTAAATTATAAGACAAAACTAAGAACAAAACAGACGGCTGGCTCAGCCCAAGGGCTGTTGACGCTTGGTTAACCTAACTCGGTAATTCCTCACAGGGATTCCGAGAGGTAAACCTCTTCTAGACAATGCCCCACAGGCATGCCCGGAGGCCTGTCCCTTGTCAAGATGACAATCAAGATTAATTATCAGAATCCCAAACCTATATTTATATACCCAAGTTTACAGGGTGCTACCTTTAACCCAGTTAAGTCCATGCAATATTGGGGAGTGGGGGTGTGATAGATGACTGAGACAAGAACACAGACAATCACAGTTACACTGACATACGGTTTTTTCAAAACACTCATACAAATTTACAAACACATGAATATCTAAATAAATAAGCCATGAGTATCTAAAAAGACAGATGTGGCAAACACCTCTCCGCACACCCACCCATGAATCCCAAGTGAGAGGCAGGCCTTCTGGGCTTTGTGGGAGCAACAGAAATGTAAGTCCCGTTGATGCACACACATGGAAACTGAATACATAGACCTGCACTAGGGACAGTTATTGAATTGTGGAAACTGAGAGTTGGAGGGAAAAAAACAAACAGAAATTATACAAAAGTGGGTCTGTGGGTCTCCCAGAAAGACTAGTTGGTTGGGGTGGAGAGGATCTTCTCACGCTGTGGCACTGATGACAAGCACACGATGAACGTCACCCCTCAGTGGCACCCTGACACATCAGTCAAGGATGGCTGACAGCTGCTTCATCTCCTTCCCAGACGGTAGGTAGGAGCGAAAATTCTGTTGGAGCATTTGCAACTGGTGGGGTCTCAGTGGCAGTTCTTCTGTGTGCGGCACCCAGCCCAGTTGGTACAGGGCAGTTGTGGAGGCTCAGCCAACAAGGAAATAAGCAGGGCTCTCAGAATCTTTATCTAGCTCTGCAATAGGCAGGGACTATAAAGGGAATCTGGGTAGTGGCATCAAAGGTGACCAAGAAGATCAGGGGATTTGTAAACTCCATCACTATAATCTGTACCAAAGTTTTTCTTCACCAAGGCCTAAATGTATTAGACCTAAACATGCCTTGGTTGTTTTCCTTTCTGAATTATTTCTTTGGTTTGGTTTTCTTTTTAAAAGCCATAGCTGGCCTGGATCTCACAAGATAGACCACACTGTCTGTGAACTCACAGAGGTACCGCTGCCTCTGCCCCATAAAGGTAGACATAGCTCACGGCTCGCCGCTACTGTGTCAGCTTTCTATGCTTATTGTTTATAATCTCTTCCAGAGAGCACCAGAAGGCCTTTCTAATCTACTAGTTTTAAACCATTGTAAGAAATATTTCATCTTGAGGTAGAAGCATTTAGGTGTCTGTTCTTGGATGCCTAATATCTGGAAGTTTGGGGGTTTATTTTCTACCATTACAGGAACAATTACTCCTTTGGGACATTTCCAAAATACAATAGTTTGGCTTCAGATACAGGAGATTTAAATGGAATCCAACTTCATTCAATCAGTTTTACTCTCCTTGGGCATATAAAATATAGAAATTCTCTGTCCACATTAGCTAGGAACCACCAGCCAAATGTGACTGCTGAGCCCTTAAGCTTTCCTTATTCTTGGTTAAGATGTTTAATAATAACTACAATGTACTCTTGATTTCAAATACTTAAAATGAGATAATATAAAATTTTTCATTAATACTTTGGTATGTCAATTACACACTAAAATCATAGTTTGGATATTAAGTAAAAAAAGAAGCCATTAAAATGACCTTCCTGCCTATGATGTTAAAGTATACATGTGATTCCCACTATGGCTTTTCTAAGGGTACTGCAGCATATATGCACAATGACGAGAGACAGCCAAATGATCCTAGGCTAGGTAGGCATATTCACAGAATAGTCACTAGCCTGCCAAACTAAAATTGCCAAGACTCGTGGGCATAACATAGGCTACAGCGGGGCCGAGTAAGGAGTGCAGAAGAGCTTGTCTCTAAGACACTCTACTTGGAAACCCAGTGTTCGATGTATTTGACGTACTTTGCCCTTAAGCAATCTTAAGATTGGGATTAGCTGGAGGTAAACTAAACAGGTTCAGTCTGGAGAAAACCAAGCTTCCACACATTACTATCTGAGGCCTGGTCTACCTAGACATGCAACTGCCATCTCCTTCCTTCTCTCATCTATAAGGTGTGGAGTGCAGCTGCGATGCTATACCACAGTAAAAGCCTTGCTCTCCCATCCTCTGGGAATGCCTTTCCTCATCAGAGAGATTCTCAAGCACAATATACAGAGCACACTGCCCCATCTGTGCGACACACTGCCCCATCTTGCATCACACTGCCCCATCTGTGCATCACACTGCCCCATCTGTGCGTCACACTGCCCCACATCTGTGCATCACACTGCCCCATCTGTGCGTCACACTGCCCCATCTGTGCATCACACTGCCCCATCTGTGCGTCACACTGCCCCATCTGTGCGACACACTGCCCCATCTGTGCGTCACACTGCCCCATCTGTGCATCACACTGCCCCATCTGTGCGACACACTGCCCCATCTGTGCGTCACACTGCCCCATCTGTGCGTCACACTGCCCCATCTGTGCGTCACACTGCCCCATCTGTGCGTCACACTGCCCCATCTGTGCGTCACACTGCCCCATCTGTGCATCACACTGCCCCATCTGTGCATCACACTGCCCCATCTGTGCATCACACTGCCCCATCTGTGCGTCACACTGCCCAGCACCACAGGACCACAGGTCAGCACAAATCACCCCTCTCCGTCAGGAAAGCTTGAGTTTATCATTTGCACGATGATATAAAACAGGAAATCAGCAAAGAAAGCACAAGGGAACTGAACCAACTGGCATGTCAGAAATCACATTGGTTTGCTCCATGAAAGGGAAATTAAGGCATCTACCAAAATCAACAGTAATGGCTTACAGCATTCTGTAAAGAATCCCAAGTTTCAGTCTGACCCTGTCAAATAAAGCCACCTGTGTCACAGCACAGAGAAAAACAATTTCAGAAAGAGGAGACAGGGGTTTCTGCATGTCACACAGATACCCATTTTGTAATCACAATTTTACCTACTTTGGACATTTAAAAAAAAGAAAGAAAAAGAAAAACCACTCTGCCCACATAAGCTAGGCAGTTCAGACATTTAGAAAGCAAATCCCCCTGCAGTGTGGATTTGTTGGGTGGGTATGAAATCATGGAAGACAGAGTCCCATCATGTCATTTCCTGCTGTGAAGGACATCGCAAGAAAACTTATTCAGCAGCTGTCACCACTGAAATCGAAATGAGTTTCTTTTTACAGCTAAATCCCTGGTAAATGGTATCTGTCTTATGTTAGCCCAGGTGAGTTTCCTGGCAGTTATTCCAAATGAGAACACGATCAATAAAGTTCAGACAAAATTGAATATAAATTATTTTTCCACAAGCATGAATTTTACTCAATTTTATTTTTAAAAAGTCTACTCAGAAACCTATCATCAGACAATATGCAGTACAATCTGTATTTCTGGAGAGCAGGAGGTGCAATGGTAAGGAGGAGGAGTGAGCGGGGCTCTGCCACTGGTAAGCGCTGCCCCCAGACGGCTGCTGCTTCGCTCCAGGTGCTTTCGTCTCCCCCATGTGGCCCAGGTTTTGCTTATTCCAATGTATACACATAACAATCCAAGAAACTGCAATGAAACTGGATTCTGCATATTGTGCTTCTGGCAAAAAATATCAGCAGCCTACAACTGTCAAATCTCAGCAGAAGATAGCCTTAAATAGGTGCATCTCTCTTTAAAGTCTCTTTCAAAGGTAAAATTCAGGGAGAGCGTTCCAGCGCACACCTAGAACCTTACACTTGAGGCCAACTTGGATTACAAAATGTGAGTATGTCTATGAGTCTGTCACTCTCTCTTGCGCACACACTCATAAAATTAAACACACACATATGCCATAAAAACATATGACATAGACATATAACATACATGTGTGTGCACGCATGTGTATATGTTATAAAAACCATACAAGGCCACTAACAAATCTCTGCCTGCACCAGTAAATGTCTTACAATCCCTTTATTCTTGGTGCATATTCTGGTGGTGTAATGTTCAGTGAATGATGGTCTAGGACAGGCTGCTTGGCAGTGGTTCAGGATCCCTAAGACTAAGAAAGGGTGCCTGCTGGGGCAGTAGTGAGGAAGAAGAGGCTGGAAGAATAAAGGCTAGAAGGATGAACTTCCTGCAAACTTTATGGAGAAGAGATGAAGTCCTAAGTGGATGTGCTGCTGACGTGAGAATGGCCGTGTCAAAGACTCCAATGCCTCAGGCCCAGGGGATAGCAAAGCCCTCTGCAGGTAAAGCTAGAGAACAGCAAAATTGTCCCCTGCTTGAGTACAATGTTGGCTAAAGGCTGACCTTCTGCTAAAACCACTGTGACAAAACCATCCTCCCCGTGAGATCAATCCCTACAGAGACGCTTGCTCAGACCAGCCAACCCTTCTCCTGGACACTGTACATAATAAACACAGGATTTCTGCCTGCCACTGCCGGTCTCCATCAGAGCCCATCCCCACCCAATCCTAGCTCTTCTGAACTATGTCTGCCATTTCTTCACTCCCATCACCACAGCTAGGGCAATCAATCCCTAAGTGATGCAGGTCCCAGCAACAATCAACATGATAATTGTTGGCTGACTCTCGGCCCCTTACAAATAGCGTGCAGAGTACAGAAAGCTTCTGAGCTAGAATCCTGTTCATGGAGTTCTAAGACAACCCCACCACCACCACATTCGTTCACAGATAGCAAGGATTCTGTGCTTGGGGAAACTGGGTAGGCTTTTCAATTATTCAACATTAGCAGGGGTGGGGTGGCCAGGCAATAGGTGTGGAGACAGCTAGTGAGATTTTTACTAAAAGTCACAGCTCAAAGAATCACATAACGCATTTTCCTTTAATCCTGAAACAGTCACTGAAGGCTCATCATGTCTGAGTTCTGTTTCAGGCATTAAATCCTAACAGCTTTGCTACTTAAATATTAGTCTGTGAGATTCAGTAAGTTTCAGAGTCACACAGGAATGGAAAGTCCTGTGTACATGGACAATCTGTTAAGTCACAAAGACAAAACTCCTACCTGAGAAGGTAAAGAGTTGAAATGGAAATGACTAAAAGCTCTGTGACTATGGGCCTAATTGTCACCTCAGGACTAGAGTAGATTCTTCATTATCACGAGAGAGGCTCTGGGTTTGACACTCAGAATACCATCAACAAACTACGATCTCATTCAAACTCAGTATTTAGCAACTTTGAAAAAGTGAACGAATTGCAAAAGTGTAGAGCTTGTATCATTCATTCATGCATTCATTCACCCATGCACTAGATTCTCATGGCCACTAGTATCTTACTATGACGGTCATTGTTTAAGTAACAGAGAAACAAAGGTAAACAAGATGTGCCAATTCTTTACTCTCATAGAGACTACACTCTAGACTATTACCACCCAGGTAAATAACTGAAAATGACTGGGCAGGTAGTGTTGCTGTTTTAGCTCCTGTCCTCTTGGGATTAAGACAGGCCACGAGCAAGGCACTCATAAAGGAGAACACGTTGAGGTGGGGGCTTGCCCACCGTTGTAGAGGTTTAGTCCACTGTTATCACGGCAGGAAGCAGGCAGGCATGGTGTTGGAGCAGTCACTGAGAGCTTTATACCCTCATCCATGGGCAACATGACTGTCAGAAGTGACAAAGCCCACCCCCATAAACATGCCTCCTCTGATACGAAAACATCTACACCCACAGGCTACACCTGCTAATCCTTCCAAAACCATTTATCAACTGGAGACTATACATGCAAGCATATATGAAGGCCATTCTCATCCACACCTTCAGCTGCCATGAAGAACTCTGGAGCCAGGGGTGGTGTCATCTTAGCACTTGGCTGAAGCAGGAGGTCCTAGTCAACTGTCCCTCCTCTGTGCAGTCTCTGCTATACTCCTGCACAGATAAACTGCTCAGCTGGGAGGCACGGACCCTTTCACAAGGGTCTCCTAAGACCATTGGAAAACACAAAGAGACAAAAGCCACACCAAGTAAAGAACCTACCCTCCCTTTATGACTCATAACCTTCAGTTACCCAAATGTCTTACCACACCCTGGAAGAGAAGCTTTTACGAGCTTACCCATGTAAGTCATCTTTCCACTGTAACAATACTTCCAACGATTACCTTAAGGAGGGAGATATTTATTTTGGGTCATGGTTTCAGAAGAGTAGGCTGACTCCATTGCTTGGGTCTAAGGTAAAGCAGAATGTCACAGAGCCAGAAGTATGTGATAGGTGAGGTTATTCTCTTTGTGGTGTCCAGGAAACACACACACACACACCAAGAGAAAAAGAGAGGGAAAGAGAGGGGGTAGGTGCATGCCTAAGATAAAATATAGCATCCTGGCGCATCCTCCTAGTGACATACTTCTTCCAGCTAGCTTCTCCCATCTCCTGAGTTTCTGCCAACCCCTAACAGTACATTCAATTACTAACCCTGAAGTGGATTCCACCATTGATAGATAGTGTTTTAAGCTTTGTGATCCATCACCTCTGGGCATATGTATGTGATGAGCATAAGGTAGCTGCATGACTATTGGTTGCTGGAATCATCAGTACAGCCATCTTCCCAGAAAGTTCAACTGTGCAAAACTCCTGTGCAGTTGCCAATGTCTTACAGTAGATGCTACAGTGCATCCTTGGGTCTTTTCAGAAAGCCAGTGCCCCTATCCTCAGCCCTCTGTACTTGGAAAGAGCTTTGGATTGACCCAGCAGATGAAAATTGATTTTTTTTTAACTTATCTAGAGGCCAATCAATGTTAGAGAGAAAGTCCAGCATAGGAGTGTTAGTGCGTTTCTCCTCCAAAGCAAATTCCCTCATCACACAGAATCTCAACTCCCTCCTCATACACACACAGAGGAGCTAAGCAAAAGACAGAGCTGCCTGCTCTCCACCGAACAATGTGCAGGCATTCAACACTAGAGTTGTGAAAATCAACTTCTACTTTGTCACATTATTATGACGTAGGTGAAAGAACTGTTTCAAAATGTAGCTGCTTTATAATTACATGCAAATACCCATAGGGTTACAACAGAGTCAGCAATGGCTGCGCTGGGGAGAAGAGTTCATTTCTCCCATTCTCTTTCTCACGTGTGTGTGTGTGTGTGTGTGTGGAAGCTGGAGCTACAGGTAGATATGAGTCCTGGACATGAAACGCTCGTCTTCTTGAAGAGTAGTACACACTGGTAAGACTGCTAAGCCAGCCTTAAATTCCTAAACTAATCCATGTGCATACGCTACCTCTCCTGAGACTTGCCTTTTCTCTACTTAGTAAGATATACATAGACATGTGTGTGTTCAAAAATGTTGGTTTGTAAATAGATTGGAGTTAAGGAACCATATCTAAAAACTCTAAATCCAATGTTTAGCAAATATATCCTTAAGAAGATATGGTCATTATTGATACAGGTATGAAAAAATATAATTCTAAGCTTATAAATTTAAAATTATATATCCTAATTTATTTTGTTTATAATGACCCTGAATAACCTTAAATATAATAATCTTATGAATTTACTGCACAGAGCTTTGCAATAATCAGGGAACTACAAGCTGTGTTGCTGCATGAATGAAAGAAAATACATAGTTCACGAAACTGGGAATGAGACAGAGCTGGCGACAGCTGCCGCCTGTGATTAATCCGGCTTTCACTGCGGCCTCTGACTGGTGGGAGCCCCAGTCTACAAACCATTTGCTAACATTTACTTTCATTTCTACCACAACTGACACATGAATACCAAGGCAATGTTCTGATTTGAAAATGAGAGTTTATTCAAAGAGAAAACACTTCAGTTTATCACTGTGCCTACCAGGAGAAGCTTTCTCCAGAGGCTGCCTGTCTGATGTCTGACATGGGATTAGTGATACCACATTCTTAAGAGGCCTGAACAGAAACACGTGCATGTAAGCAAATGCACTGCAGTGGGAACAGGAATTCTATACAAGCAACTATAAGAATGTGACACTGCAATAGAGAGGAAGCAAGGTGCTTCATTAGTGTAAGCAATGCTGTAAGATCAGTAAGACTACCTTACAGATTCAGGATGCTGTACAAGTTAATCCTCTGCACAGAACTGTCCCGTGGCTGCTAGGTTGTATTAGCACTATTTAAGTTTTAATTCACTCAAGCTGAAACAGGATAATAGAATTAGGAGAAAAAGTATAACAACCATGGTTTAAAAGCTATTTATTCTTCAATAAGGGGCAAGACATTAAATAAGAATAACAAGAAAGTATCAAAAGATGGCCTAGTCAGCCATCAGTGGAAAGAGAGGCCCATTGGACTTGCAAACTTTATATGCCCCAGTACAGGGGAACGCCAGGGCCAAAAAGGAGGAGTGGGTGGGTAGGGGACTGGGGGGGGGGGGGGACTTTTGGTATAGCATTGGAAATGTAAATGAGGAAAATACCTAATAAAAAAATAAAAAAAAAAAGAATAACAAGAAAGGTGATTGGTAACATATCCCCACACGCACCATTCCTATCTTCAAGTGGACGGTGCAAGAGAGGTACACACATGATGAGGAGGCACTACAGTATATTTAAGGGATAAAATCTCTGGCAAATTACTGTATGGAAAACTGGTATCCAAGTTTTCCTCTCTAACCTCATGCTTTCATACTTTAAATTCTGAGTGAGGTAGTAAGTGGAAATAATACTTTTTATTATACACCCTTGGAGCCTGAGGGGCTGGCAGCTGGGGCAGTGGGTAAAGGTGCTTGCCACCATTGCTAACCTGGGTTTGGTCCTCAGGGCCACTGACAGGAGGAGAGAACCAGCTCTTGCAAGTTGTTTTACACATATACATAAATAAACAAATACATGTTTTCTTAAAAATTATACTACTTTATAAATAGTATTTCATGTGTACCAGGGTTAGGGAGTAAAAGATTCTCCTTTACAGTAAATGCCTAGGTTCATGGGAACATAACCAAAGATCTTTGTACGGCTCAAAAATAAACCAGTACGCTAAATAACCATGCCTAGAAAATGCAGGGGGAGAGCCACAGGGGCGACAATGAGCTTACACGGACAGCTAACGATGCCTGGTTTAAGAAAAACAGAAGGTATCCATACAAACTCTCTCTCCTAGTCTGGAATCATGGGGGGGGGGGGAGTTTCTTTGGTTGTTCTGTTTGGCTTCTCAGCAACTCAAAATCAGATAACTTTCCTAATTGAAGAATATTCCTAACAAAAATTTTTAACAAGAAGTATCTTATGAAATATTCATTCATCATCTTTTTCTAAAAGGGGTTTTGCTGTGTTAAGCCTCACGGCCTGGAACTCCAGGGTTCAAGTCACCGGTTGTCTTGATCTCCCAAGTCCCTGGGGCTACAAAGGACCATCTTCTGAGGAGAGGGGTGGGCTGTAGTGTTCATTTTAAAGAAACTAAGCTTTCATGAGGAGCACTTTCTCTAAAGTTCTACCCCCTTTTACAGACACACATCTGCCTGCTATCCCTGTGGGATCTTCTCAACAGGAGCTCACATACTATGAAGATCAGTGCCAACCCCTGTGAGTCCTTGGTTCTCTTCCTCTGTACCCTCTCCTGCCTGACTCCCTTAGCTATGCTCCCTCTAGGTCCCACAGACCTCTTCCCTCACCCATAAACGTGTGTTCCTCTACTCCTAACACAGGCTGTCTCTATCTAGCCCCAATAGGAGAAGATGTGCCTAGTCTTACTGCAACTTAATAAGCCAAGGCCAGTTGCTATCCATGGGAGCTGTGCCCTTCTCTGAGGAGAAAGGGAGGAGGGGTGGAGGGAGGGACTGAGAGAAGAGGGAAGGAAACGTCTACTGATGATCAGAAACCCCTGCACGTTTAACAGAAAAACTAGAACTTCCTTCAACCTAGAAGCCCATGACTGTACCCTTCTTGCTTCCCTGCCTTAGGGTGAAGCCTAAGAGAAGCCTGCATGTCCGGTCCCCACGGCCTCATTTCTTATTTATTCCTTGGTAGGACACAGACTTCCAGCTGTACCATTATTATAACACTGTGGCTAAGTCCGAGGGCTACATTCAGTCAGCATTGTACACCTCTTACCTAACTTCCCGGTGGTGTGTGACAATACTCCATGCTTTCCTTTGGCATCGTTGAAACAATGTCCTCTCAGTGTGTTCTGGCTAGGCCTTAGGGAAAATCTCTCCATGGTATTTCTACCAGTTTCTCTTCTGACTCATCTCCCACCCCACCCCCACTCCCACGCCCTGCTGCCCATATGGTTAAAACTCTGATATGCTGTGGATTCAAGACATTTATTTCCTCTCTCATCTCTCTTTGGTAAGTTCAGCCATTTCCCTGACTGTAGCCATCACCTAGAGAGTGACCAGCAAACACTGCCCACATTAAAACCACCCTCACATTGTACCTAGCTACTCACATCCTTTACATATTCCTTGCAATCATTTGAAACCTAAATTGTCTGAAATTACTAATTCACCAGCAACCTTAGTCTCCTCCTCTACCCTGGAGTTAAAGACTCTGCAAGTAGGATTAAGGCTTCCTCTGATTTGAGCAGCCAATTTGAGTCACTACTGAGTTAGAAAGAACAAATGTAAAGCAAGTGAGCCTTGATACCATCATTTAAGGAAGACATCACATGGGTAAGCAGGTTAATTAATAAAGCTGTGTGCCTGCTATCCTGTTCTAACCAAAAGATTAGCAAAGGTTTGTAACCCGCTAACACAGTGATCTCTTGGATGAAGCCAAACCTGTAAATTCTCTGATAACAAACTGTACCTTACCTCATCAGCACATAGTGGGCACTCAATTGACACATAGTGGGCACTCAATAACTACTGAGTACTGTTAATGTGAAAATAAACTTACTTCTACACGATACTCAGGCAAATGGTTTTCTGTGTTTAACTTTTAATAAGAGAGCTAAATTCAATGAAAAAATATGGATATGCTACATCTTCAGTCTCAGTAATATCTTATAACAAAATGGCCTACATTACCAGGTTAGCAAAAGTATTGCACTAATTCTGAGTGACGAGATTCTGTAAAATAATTCGGCAATTTCTCTCTACTGTTCCTTTGACTTTTATAGGTATCAGAATAATCTCCCAAATGAGATTTATTGAGAAATTTAATTAAAATGCTATTCAAATGCTATTCATCTTTTCTCTTTCATCATTAGAGGCACCAACATTAGGACAAATAATGATTCCAATAACACCCTCCAAGTCACACAAGTTATATAGTTCATGCAACTCAATAATTATTTTTTCCTAACAAGATTGCCATTAGACTCTCTCAAGTCACGTGATCAGCATCCTCCCTCTCTCTCCCTCTCCCTCTCCCTCTCCCTCAAGTCCCATGCATCCTAGACCTGCCTATAGCTCTCTACACAGTGGAGAATGACCTTGAAGTTGTAATCATCATGCCTCTATCTCCCAAGAGCATATGTTGCCAAACCCTGCTGATGTCATGCTAGAGAGATCGACCTCAAGGTTTCATGCTCACTATAAAAAGCACTCTACCCACTGAGCTACGTCCTTAGCCCAGTTCTTTGCCACTTTGGCCTTAAAAAAGGAAAGATCAAAGAAAAACATCATACTTGACAGCCAAGAGACAATCCAACATGCTTGAAAGGCACATCCCCTAGGGTTACTCTGTAGAACAGGAGGTGCCAAGCTATGCACACCAGCTGCCACCCTACCTACAGATGCCTCTGACACAGTAATAAAATGAGAAGCCATTTGGTTTAATAACAATAAAAAAGCAACATCCAGGCCTAGTTGCCTAGCAACCAGTCTTGAATGAACTCCATGGAGAATGAAAGCCCTAAACAAATGTACAGTTTGTTCAAGTTTCAAGGACTCAAAGAGACATCGGTAGTTAATCTAAATTCTAGGTGACAATTACCATACTGAGATGGAAGGAAGCGAATCTGTCATGATTGCACAGAATCAAGTATCCACTAGAGCTAAGAAGCAACCTCTTTTACTTACGTGTGGAACCAGCAAAATTTTAGGGCAAACTGATTTATAAAATATAAGAATTTCATTCAGAAGGAAAACAAAAGATATCAGAGACATCTGTAGGCATATGTTGCACTTCACTCTGCAGATCACATGGCACCTAGTAGGTGTGGGATATAACCCTGGCTACGGGCAGTGGGAGGACAATAACAGCATCAAATCCTGCAATAGCAGGAAACTGCCTCTGTCTGGGTCAGGCCGAAAAGAAGGAACTACATGACCACAGAACATGACACCTGACCTAAAGGACACACAACCATTCTCCAGTTATAGTTCTTACCAGCAGGAATTCCAGAGTAGGCACCAGGCTCAGGCTTTAAGCAGAATGAAGGGGGTGGAGGGCAACAGACAGAGAGCAGCTAAAGCCAAGAACATAATCACATCTGGCAGGAGTGTGAACTACATCAGAGGGAAAAGCATGAGTTAAGGAAAATGGATAACAAGCTAGTGAAGTAAGAGAGATACTTTGAAGATAAAAATCAAAAGACTTAGAAGGGTCAGAGAGTGAAGATTGAACAACATACTCAAACTTGAGGTCTGGGTTTCTTGACCTGTGAGTGCAGCTCTAGGAGGTGAAGCATATGTATATAGGATGAATGCTAGTAGACACCAGGAATACTAGCCTTAACCACACCTCACAGCCTTGCCCCACAAAATCAATTACATGGAAAAATGAAAGTCCCTGACCCCAGGGGAGCAAAGGAAAGGAAAAGAAGCAGTGGAAAAGATGAAAAACAATAATGCCTGAATATAAAATTTCTGAGTGACAAGGGAGAAAGGGAAGCTTGGGGACAGAGATGGTACGGTGGGTAAGAACACTGGCTGCTTTTGCACAGGACCAGGGGTCAGTTCCCGAAACAACAAGAAGGCTCACAAGCCAGTTCCAGTTGACCTCTTCCCACAAAGCTAGAACATGGTGCCCACACATATAGACATGCAGAATACTCATAAAATAAATAAATCTTTAAAAACTTAAAACTTAGAAACTGTAAAGAGAAACAGTATTTTTGACTATGTAAGTCTTGTAAATATAAGTAGGCTAAATAAAAATGTAGAGAGAATGACTCGGAGCAAATAAAAGAGTCACAATCATTTATACTTTAATACCTGAGATCAAATAGTCAGGAGATGGTATAAATGTATAAATAGTTCTATTTGTTTGTTTATTTATTTATTTATAGACACACACATAGATATACATATGCACTGTGTGTGTAGTATAAATCTATAAATAGTATAAATGTGTAAACAAATAGTTTACATATTCTTATTGAATTAGCCAAGGATAGCCAAGTATTCAAGTTGACTTACAGAATTCAAGCAAATAAAAAGCAATGTTTAGACACTGAGGTAGTTTAGCACTGAAAAGTGTGCCAAGGCTTTGCCTTTGTTACCTGAGGTGGTTGAGCAGAGGCTGAAGTCGTTCATCGGACTGCACAGCAGGCAGCGACCTGGCCGTTAGCTGAAATCAGAGAAAAGGGTCAGGAGAGTGGTGGGCTGGAGGGGCGGGTAACATTGAAGACAAACAGGACAGCTGAGGGGACACTAAGGAGGGGAGGCAGCCAGGGAGGCCATGCACAAATATGAGAGAACGCTTTCTGCTTTAAATCAAGGACTTAATCATTAATTCATCAGGATTGAATAACTCCATGTTTCCAGCACAGGCTGAGGCAGGAGCACAGAGAAGCAAAACAAAAGTGAAAGCCAACTACGTTGTCTTGAGGACATAAATTAAGTTACTACACTTCAAATGATGAGAAAGGAATGTAAGAAAAGAGCCCAGACATCTGAGTTTGTGGACGAGCCTCTACTCACAAGCATGTTATCTCTGTATGGAAAATCTGAGAAAGCACTAAACATTAAGATGTATAAAAAGCTTTCCAGTTATGATACTAGGAAAATGATAGCATTAAGGAGAGGAACTTCCACTTATGGCTAAGTAATCAGGAAATCGGAATACACACCGACTCCTTCATAATTTCCATAATTTTCACAACCACATTACTGAAAGAAACCAAGAACATCTCCTAAGACTCAAAACAAACTAAATGTATTTAACTCTGAAATGTGACCTCAAATGAAGCCTGGAGACCAAACTGAAAGCCAAACCCTTGCAATAAATGCCATGCATCAAACCAACAGCAGACAGACCGGCTTCTTCTGTGTGTTCACAGCCATGTGAACTGCATTTTCCTCTGAGAACTTCCACTAGGAAGTCAAGACACTCATCCACCCGATGTAGTCTGAGAATGTGAAACAGACTCAAGACAACAAAACAAGTAAATCTCTCATTAAAAGAGGTCTTATATTCTACTAAAACAAAGTCAGAGGAAAAGTAACAGACTACAAGACATCCTTTGGTATTTATTATACACTGTATCCTCACACTGCTGATCTCAGGAAAGATTTCCCAAAATCAGAAAACAACTTACCAAACTGATGTTTATATTATATCAATAAAAATAGCGATACAATGTTTAAAATATTCTACTGTGGGTCTCAGGGTTGGGGCTGTAAGTTCGTGGCAGAACAGATCCAAAAACAAACAACAACATAATTTGATCAAATAATGACTAGCAAGCATTCCAGGTTTCACCTAAGTCAACACATGCACAAATTATGAATTTAAAATATAAGACTGTGACACAATAATATGCTGTAATTTTAGCAAAAGCAGGTCTTTAGGGTCTAGGAAAAATGCCAGCCTAGTGTGTCACCACCAGAAAGATTATCAAAGTCATCAGATTTTATAGGCAAACGTTCGGCCTATCCTATAATGTAGTTCTTAATGCCAAATCCCTCTGCAAAATATCACTTTCATTGTTAGCGATTCCATGTCTCAGAACCAAAGCTATTCTCTAAGCAGATTTAATTAACCTATCTAGATGGTTTAAAAGCCAGTTCTCTGAGAACAGAACAGACAAGCTGGACTTCTCCAAGCACTTGTCAGTTTCCACAGCTTCCTAATTAAGCATCTCTTCTAGATGGAAGCAGACACCTCTCTACCACAGCGCCACAAGACAGCTGCTCACTCCAAACGGGCAAATTCCTCAAGTCCTTCATCTCTGTCCATCCTCCGGCCCTTCTCCCTGAACTATTAACACATCTCCATTTTCTACCGGGCCTGCCTTCTGTTTTGCTTCCTTCCTAATTTATCCCTGACTAAAAGATTGAAGTTTTCAAATTAAGAGTTAATTTCTTCCCTAATTAAAATCAGCAAAGAATTCTCTTAGGCTCTCAGGTTAAAGTTATTACAATGACCTTACATCCAACATCTGCAAACTTTTCATTTTGGGGCCACACTAGTGAGGTACTCAACCGAGAGTGAGTGGCTGCCCCAGACCCAGCCAGCTACACAAGACAGAGCAGCAGAGTCCCTGGTAGAGAGCTGTCACAACTCCGCTTCCCAGGACAGAGTGACTTGGTTTTGAGTTCCTCTACCACCAACTTACTCTTCAGTTTACTGTAATGGTTGACAACAATCTGGTTGTCAACCTGACACATCAGGAGGAAGAGGGAACCTCAACAGAAGAATGGCTTCCATCCAACTGACCTGGGGGAGCATTTTCTTGATGGCTACTGTGGTTTGGTAAAAGGAAACAGAAGATGAGCCAGAGGGACCCAGGCAGTACACAGTCCTCCATGGCTTCTGCTTCAGTTTCTTTCCCTGGGCTACTGTTGAGTCCCTGCCCTGACTGACTGACTGTAAGTTGCTTTTGGCCATGGTGTTCATTGTATTAACAAAATGCAGACTTGGACAAAGATCTACCAAGGATGATTTCTGAACTGGAGATCTGAGTAGAATGTGCCTGAGGACTCTCCTCTGCATCTTGTAAAACAATTCGCATTTTCAAAAGTAGTGCATGGTTTGGGGTGAAGGAGGCATGGTGGGGAACCTATCCTCAAACTGCAGAAAGCGGCAGGGCCGTACACTGACTTCAAATGGCTAAGGCTGTCACTACGAGATCATCATCACAGATGCTCTCCGAATGCCTCCCTAAGCTACTGTATTGGTTCTCTGCTCCATTCTTCCCTGAGGCTGCCACCGCCCTAGCAATAATGATTAACAGACTCATAACAGATAGCCAGCTCAGAATGTGTGGCAAGAACTTGCAACTCACTCTATTAATTGATGAACAAAAAATTGTATGTCTGCATTTGATAGGTAAGTTTTCAAATTTCTGCTTTCACAAAAAAAAAATCTAAATCAAAACTAAATGACAGTTATCAGCCTTCTGAAAAGACAATAGACTATCATACCAAAGTGTTTATTAGTAGATATATAAAGTATTTTCTCTACAAGTTAAAATGAATAGTAATCAAAGAAAGAAATTTCATTTTCAAATTTGGGGGGTGTTTACCTTTTGAGGGTTTTTGTTTCTGTTTGTTTACATATAGAAAACACAAAAACTTGTTCTTTATGAATCCCAGGTTATGGTTACTTCAGGGGAACAGGCATACAAGTTAGCATAGCCTAGGCCTGAGACAGTATTGAGAAGACAGACCTAAAAATACATCTAGCACATTTGAATTAAGCAATACAAGTTTTGCAAGCTTAACTGATTTTCCTCCCCACTGGGTTTCCTGTGACAGGGCCTTGCTATATAGCCCTGAGTGGCTTAGAACTCATCATGTAGATCAGATCAGGTGGCCTCAAACTTTCAAACTTAAGGTGATCCTCATGGCGTTATTTCTAGAGTGCTGATAGTACAGGGATGAGCTATTACAACTGAACTCGGTGATGCCTAGATAAACTGTGTTTTGAAGACTGATACGGGGCTAGAGAGATGGCTCCACATTTAAAGGCACATACTGCTCACTCCTCAAAGAACATGAATTTGGTTCCTAGCACCTACAATGGGCAGCTCACAATCACCTGTAACTCCAGGTCCAAGGAGATCTGCTGCCCTCTTCTGGCCTCCTAGAGTACTGCAAAAAAGTGGTGCATATACTCACACATCGTCTTAAAAGTAATAAAAACAATTCTTAAAAGATTGATATCATTAAATAATCTTAAATTTTGAGATATATATAATGTTTGGGTACAAATAATGAGGATGGGGTCAGGAGACAGCTCAGGAAGCCAGGTTCTTTCCATTCAAGCATGAGGACTTAAGTTTGATTCTCAAAACCTCATAAAACGGTGCCAGGCATAGTAGTGTGCATTTATAATGAGACCTCTGGGGCAGCAGTGATAGGTGGCTGGTTCCCTGGAGCTCCATGGCTAGTCCACTTAGACTATCCAACAAGCTCAGAGTTAGTAAGAGACCAGGTCTCAAAAAAACCTAGGTAGGCAACACCCAACGAGTAACACTAAAGGAACACCAGCAAAGGCACAACACCCAGGCTGGCCTCTGGCTTCCACATACCCACATGTGCACACACAAAAATAAACACATCTTGCTAACTAACAAGCCCTCTTTAAATGGCTACCACGCAGATGTGAGGTGGAAGATTGTCTCCATAGTATCTATCTCCCACACCATTAGTCCTGACTCTGAAATACCTAAGACAAGTGAGGACGAGCTATTTCTCCAGCAGTGAAAGGCACTGCAGAGGGCAAGATTACACAGCAGCAAGGAGAGAAACTAAGGAGTACAGTGCATGCAGGGATTCAAGATGAATACCCAAACTACAGCTGACACCGCTGTGGGAGAAAGATGTTAACATGAGAAATACAAAGGAAGTACAGGCCACGGAGCTCTGGAACCAAAAGTCGAGGAGGACATCCAGAACCGTAGGCAGGTGGCCAAGTGTACTAATGTCAATGGCAAAGCAAGGGCTCTATTGTCTTTTAGAGCTGGTCTGGTGGCCAAATAGTCACAGCACTTAAGAGGTTGATGCAGGAAGATGGGGAGTTTATGGCCACTGTGGCATACATGAGGGCCTGTCCTCAAAACATCAATCAATCAGCCAGATTAAAAGAGTTGAATTCAGATGTTTGAAACCAAAAACTTAAGCTAAAGAGATGACTGAACATTTAAGAGCACTGGCTGCTCTTTGCAGAGCATCTAGTTTCAGGTCCCAGCATCTACATGGTGGCTCACAACCCTGTGTAGTACCAGTTCCAGAGAATCTGATCTTCACAGCCACTACATGCATGTGGTGCACAAACATGCTGTAGGTGAAAATTCATAAACATACAAATGAATACATAAAAGTATCTTGAAGAGATCCAAGTATGATATGGACCTTCCTGCTGCTGTGGCTTCCCCAAAGGTGGATTTTGGAGCAGTACACCCTGAAGCCATCAGAGCCAGCCATGTCCAGGAAACAGTTCTGACTGATTACTAATGTATTACTCTGGATATGGAATAGGAGGTTAGGTATCTGCTGCCTAAGGCAAAATAATAAAAGAAACAGAACTATTTCCTCTAATAGACTTAAAAGTTTTGAAACACAAATTAAAAGCAATTACATTTGTTAGTTGGAATACCACAGCTCCATTTGGAGCTGAATCTAAACAAGTTAATTCCATTTTGTTTTGTTTTTAAAAAAAAAAAATCTGGGTAAGACATTTTACCTGGAACACCAAAGCTCACAACTGCTCTGAAAAGGATTTTGTTTAGAGAAAGGCCATTGACTTGTTTGAGTTTATTTTATATCCAGCTACTTCACTGAAGCTGTTTATCAGGTTTAGGAGTTCTCTGGTAGAATTTTTAGGGTCACTTATATATACTATCATATCATCTGCAAAAAGTGATATTTTGACTTCCTCTTTTCCAATTTGTATCCCCTTGATCTCCTTTTGTTGTCGAATTGCTCTGGCTAATACTTCAAGTACTATGTTGAAAAGGTAGGGAGAAAGTGGGCAGCCTTGTCTAGTCCCTGATTTTAGTGGAAAAGACCACCAACAGATTGGGAAAGGATCTTTACCTATCCTAAATCAGATAGGGGACTAATATCCAACATATATAAAGAACTCAAGAAGGTGGACTTCAGAAAATCAAATAACCCCATTAAAAAATGGGGCTCAGAACTGAACAAAGAATTCTCACCTGAGGAATACCGAATGGCAGAGAAGCACCTGAAAAAATGTTCAACATCCTTAATCATCAGGGAAATGCAAATCAAAACAACCCTGAGATTCCACCTCACACCAGTCAGAATGGCTAAGATCAAAAATTCAGGTGACAGCAGATGCTGGCGTGGATGGGGAGAAAGAGGAACACTCCTCCATTGTTGGTGGGATTGCAGGCTTGTACAACCACTCTGGAAATCAGTCTGGCGGTTCCTCAGGAAATTGGACATAGTACTACCGGAGGACCCAGCAATACCTCTCCTGGGCATATATCCAGAAGATGCCCCAACTGGTAAGAAGGACACATGCTCCACTATGTTCATAGCAGCCTTATTTATAATAGCCAGAAGCTGGAAAGAACCCAGATGCCCCTCAACAGAGGAATGGATACAGAAAATGTGGTACATCTACACAATGGAGTACTACTCAGCTATTAAAAAGAATGAATTTATGAAATTCCTAACCAAATGGATGGACCTGGAGGGCATCATCCTGAGTGAGGTAACACATTCACAAAGGAACTCACACAATATGTACTCACTGATAAGTGGATATTAGCCCAAAACCTAGGATACCCAAGATATAAGATACAATTTCCTAAACACATGAAACTCAAGAAAAATGAAGACTGAAGTGTGGACACTATGCCCCTCCTTAGAAGTGGGAACAAAACACCCTTGGAAGAAGTTACAGAGACAAAGTTTGGAGCTGAGATGAAAGGATGGACCATGTAGAGACTGCCATATCCAGGGATCCACCCCATAATCAGCATCCAAACGCTGACACCATTGCATACACGAGCAAGATTTTATCGAAAGGACCCAGATGTAGCTGTCTCTTGTGAGACTATGCCGGGGCCTAGCAAACACAGAAGTGGATGCTCACAGTCAGCTAATGGATGGATCACAGGGCTCCCAATGGAGGAGCTAGAGAAAGTACCCAAGGAGCTAAAGGGATCTGCAACCCTATAGGTGGAACAACATTATGAACTAACCAGTACCCCGGAGCTCTTGACTCTAGCTGCATATGTATCAAAAGATGGCCTAGTCGGCCATCACTGGAAAGAGAGGCCCATTGGACACGCAAACTTTATATGCCCCAGTACAGGGGAACGCCAGGGCCAAAAAGGGGGAGTGGGTGGGTAGGGGAGTGGGGGTGGGTGGGTATGGGGGACTTTTGGTATAGCATTGGAAATGTAAATGAGCTAAATACCTAATAAAAATGGAAAAAAAAAAAGAAAAAAAAAAAAGGATTTTGTTGCCACCCAGTTACTAACCTGTAGACTTGTTGCTCATGCTGAAGTCCCCCCGCTGGGTTCCAGGCACCCACAAGGAAGCTCACAACTACCTATAACTCCAGTTCCAGGGGATCTAATACTTTCTTCTAGCCTCTGAGGATGCCAAGCATGCACGTGGTACAAGTACATGCATGCAGGTACTCACACACTCACATGGACACACATGCATACATTCACACATACACATGGGCACACATGCAGGCACTCACACACACAGAGACACACACAGAGATACACATGCAGGCACACACACACACATACACACATAGAAATAAACAAAGTCATTTCTCTATAAAATTTTAAAGGGGCTCATAAGGAGCCTATAGAAAAAAAAATACTTTTTTCATGATGTTTTTTCTAGAAGATAGGCATGAAAAGGGGGACCATGATAAATGAGGAGGAAACATAGTGAAATGTAGTAAATGGATCTTAAAGGGACAGCAGATGCTTCCTAAACGAAGGTGCTTCCATCCGTTGACAACGAAGGGCACGGTGGCTCATTTTGAAACGATAAATCCCCCTCTCTGAACTCCTTGCCCAACACTGGCTAAATTAAAACACATAAAAATGACGAGAAAACATGGGTCACTTGGAAAATATTGCTCCGTTTTGTTCCCTGGTGGTTTTACCCTCTACCAGTCACCTCTGCTTTCTTATAGAACTCAAGAAATGAAAATATCCCATATCAAAGGTGCACTCCTCCCAAGGTGAACGATGCAGAGCCAGGCACTGTCTGTCACTTAGCGCCGACTCTTCAAATAAGCAAAGCAGTCTCCAGTCTCACTGAAAGTCGACAGAGGCAGCGGTGTATCTTCACAAACACTAAGAAGAATCAAATTTAGATGTTTAAATAAAGGGAATAGAAAATGTTTATCAAAATATCACCTGCTCTTCATAGCACAGATCTGGGATGGCCCTGTGCATCCTGTAATCCCTAGGATGGCCCTATGTATCCTGTAATCCCTAGGATGGCCCTATGCATCATGTAATTCCCTAGGATGGCCCTATGCATCATGTAATTCCCTAGGATGGCCCTATGCATCATGTAATTCCCTAGGATGGCCCTATGCATCATGTAATTCCCTAGGATGGCCCTGTGTATCCTGTAATCCCTAGGATGGCCCTATGTATCCTGTAATCCCCAGGATACCAACTCAAATCTGTCCTACTAAATTAAAGATGCATATACTATGCCTTTGCATATATCTTAAAGGACAAATGATTCAATATTCATTTTCTGAAAACAAAAGGCAACAGTTTTCCAAACTGATCTCACAATCACAAGAAGATGCCGGTTTAGATAGGGCAGACTGCTCAACAGAGCTATCGTTTTTTTATTACTGGGACCAAAGCAGATGTCAAAGAAAATTAACTTTTACAAGCAGCTGCTCTTTTAACTTCATTGATTTTAACAACAGAGAGTCCTGCGTCCTTCTGAACTACCTTCTCTCGTAACAGCAAAGGCTCCCACTCACATAGCCTGCACTGTGAATGTCTATGTTCTATTTCTTCTTTCTCCTGTAGCCACATGTGCTCTCCCAGCTTATAATCTCCTTAGCAGGTCAGACAGCTCCTGACCAATAATAACACCTAGTACTCAAACGCCCCCAGAATCTACCAGTTTTCATGATGCTCAGGAACACGTTATCTCACGGCATCATGAAATCGGCGTTATCAGTCTGTGGCTTTATCAGTCAGGGGCTGCGCTTGGAATTACCCTATCTGCTGGCCACCATGACTTTCAGTACAAAGGTTCCAAAACTGGCAAATGACCTTGCTGTGCAAAACAGATTCCATTTGAGTTCTAAGCACGCCAAGTCCTTTGACTTCCAAAGAATATTAAGCACTGTAGAGGTGATGTTTCCAGTTTAGAAGGCTGGCTGACTGGGAGGAGTCATGGAAACAGATATCCCAGCTCTCGGTTTGGATCATTTTATCAGGGTACAATAGGCACTTCAACATGCCACTATCATATACAGACGTAAAATATAAAACAACTGCTTGAGTAGGGCAAAAAAGGCTACAGAGATAGACAGGGCACACATGGGTCACTTAGTTTCCCTTCAGAAAAATCTTGTGGCTTTGAAAGTACCTTCACAGTTTAGGCTCAAAAGTCTTAAGGTAATGCAGGCAGTCTCAGGTGAACTGACAGACTTTCTCCTCTGTTTCGGCCTCTTTCCCTCTCCTCCTTTCTTCAGCCCTGGAGATGAAGCCCAGGGCCTGGTATTCGCTAGACAGGACCTTGGCCTCTAAGTCTCGCAATCAGTCTCCCAGTCTGTCTTCACAGCCGGCTTCTCAAGGACAGAAGAAGAATACAGCAAATGAGACTTGGAACACTGAAACTCTTCACATCAAAACTGAACTTTTTAGTGCCCTCTTAAAGAGACTTTTCTTATGGAAAAAGGGCAGAGCCACCTAAGTAACACTCAAGAGGGTTTTTACATATTTAGGACACTCCCCAACATGGTAGCATCTCAAAAGTGGTCCACCCAAAGTCCCTGAAGCTTTGATGGCCGAATCGCCAACTGTCTCAGAGGTAGCACACCAGCCAGCCCTGTCGCTCCAAATGACACTCGCCTCTCACTGTCTGCTATCACTCGCCCTATGCAGATGACATACGCACTGCTTCTGGACATCTCTGGGTAGGGACAGTGCCACCACCGTGGCTTTGCAGACTCTCCTGGATATCCTGCACATCTTGTTGTTTTAAAAAGATGGCTTTATGTTTCCCTCTCCCTGTGATAGATGCCCCTGGAGTGGAGAGGGAGCTAGAATGGATCTGGACCTCAGTCTTGTACTCACCACAACTTCTAAGAGATGAAGCGAGCATTTGTTTCAGCCCAAAATCTTTATATTCAAAGGCAGTAGAAATCATTTAAGTTTCTAAATAATGACTCGTTTAATACATCTGTGAAACAATAACTGAAGTACTAAAGCTCCTTATCATTATATTTTCAATCATTATCTGTCTTTTCAAGTATCTGTACCACACTTACCTAAATATAAATTCGATATTTTTACTTCATATTACAGGAAACACAATGCCCTTCCTGGGTTTTGTAGAACTGTTCCTTCAGCATGAATACTAAGCTGAATTGTATCAGATGGAAGTTGCTCATAGAGCCTCCTAAATAAGCACACAGATCATACTCCATGCACCAGAGATGCCAACTGTCTCTACAGACTTGTGGTAAGTGTCTAACAGGGGTTTCCACAGTGCACACGGTTCATATTCTCTAAGTAGCTTGCTCAACAATTCCTTAATCCTGCTGACTCTGTATCTTGTTCAAATAAGCAGTCTAAGATGCCACCACACTGACACTCCTCCATGCAGTGTCCTATGCTTGCGATGCTCTCTGTGTGGCCCTATACCTAGCATGTTCTTTATCAAGGAATCTGGAATTAACATCAAAGGAGCCACCATTAACTATAATTATCAAAGTAAAGAGACAGAGATATGTATGTGCAAATACATACTTTGTTTGTTTGGTTTTGCAAGAAGTCATTTCCCACTGACTTGGACTTCCATTCTCCTGGAAGTGGACGCCGGACAATGGAGAACAGAGCAGAGCTTGTAGGTAAGATTTGTATGAATGCTTTGGAAATGGCTGTTCTATAAAGCATGGCCCTTGAAGTACTGGGGAGCATGAGGGTGACTAAAATCAAACAATCAAAAAGGATACAGAGAAGCTTCCATCTCCCCTACAGCTAAAACCTCACACCACTGTTCCATACGTGTGATTCAAGGACCGTGGCCCAGGCGCCTGAGGACACGGCCAGCCCTTCTGTGCTTGCTCCTGTTCACAGGTGCTGCTGGGAGGACACATTTGCTCAGTGTTCTAGCTGCTTGCCTTGCCTTCTCCTTAAGGGAGCCCTTGCCTGTGTGAATATAGAAGGGTTCTCAGTTGAACATAAACAGAGCCTAATGTGCCTGGGCATCTCACACGCTCAGTACTTACTTCTTTATCCAGACACTGATATTGTCAGACTGCCTGTCAGAATCTACGTGCTTCAGGTTCAGTGAAAGATGACTGGTCTCAAAAATAAAGTTAGAGATCAGTACAGAAAGGACAACCAATATCAATCAAGCCTACACACAACACACACACACACACACACACACACACACACACAACTTGTACTGCCACACGTGTTTATATACAATACACACATGCTCAAGGTCAACACACAAATGAAGACAGAAAAGTTACTGCACTATGTTGAACATACACCATCTAGACTTTTCACCCCAACGTTATCACGGCTCTTTAAATAAGATAAACTTACAAAGGGGCCTTATTTCATCAAAATTTAGAGGTCTTTTGATCTAACTGAAGAAATATGAAGAAGCTGCATATTTTGAATGTTTCAATAAATACATACAGATTGACAGAACCCCTTCCTTCCTTCCTTCCTTCCTTCCTTCCTTCCTTCCTCCCTCCCTCCCTTCCTTCCTTCCCCATTTCATTCCTTACCTTTTTATCTTAAAGTAAAATACCTGAGGCTGTTCACTGTTTCAGATTTCAGTCTTAATAATCTACAATACTAAACAGATTTTTATCAAACTTGAGATCTTCAAGTTCCTGAGTAATGACATCCTATTTTTAAAGCTTCCTAGTTTGAAGCAAGTAGCAACCTGAAGCACATGCACTGTCTTCCATTTCTAAACTCTAGAAGTCTGCAATGACATACAGTCATTCAATAACAGAGCACAGCTTCTGAACTTACTGCATTCACACCAACACTATGAGCTCAAGGCCAGTGTAAGCCACTGCATAAATCAAAATGGCATGCAAATTTTCTTAAGAGAAAAGAAGGTATTTTTCATTATCTCTTGTTTTCAGATTATGACCTTTTTCTGTTTTTATGTCTAATAAATTCCAGGGAGGGACGGAGGGACGGAGGGAAGGAGGGGGCGAGAGGTTGGTCTGAATCCTTAGGTGCTAGTTTAAGCATTACAAAATAATAAAAATGTAGCTATAGCAATGTACTCACTGTTCTAATAACCCAAATTATTAACTCCTATCTAAATGGCAGACTGGAACAGACCTTGGGCATTTCCTGTTGGCAGCATGTATGTGTGTGGCATATGCTATAGCATATACATATAGCATATACATATAGGTATACCTACCTCACCAGCCATGGCATAAAATCAAGAACTGGGGATAAAGTGAACAAGTTGAGAGATATGCTTCTTTAAGAAAAACCATTTAGTTGTATCATTTGATACCAAAACAACTGGCTGAGACTTTAAAAGACCTTGGAACACATTTAACTGATTACTTTCCAAAAGCATGAGAGGTTTGATGGTGTCTGATGGATAACCACCAGGCAAAGGGCAAACCTGAGCATCTGCGTCCTTTATATCCAATATTTCCATGTTTTATTAAAGAGTTTTAGAAAACAGAAAGGGATCCAAAACCCAAAAGCAATGTTAGTTCCAAGAGATCTTACCTATAATACACACTAAGTCCCAAAATTTGTATTTTAAAGCACTCACTATCCCTAAGTTTATCTACTGAAACTAAGAAAAATAATCTGCATCTTACTTTCTTTTTTACATTTTGCTTCCTCTGATAACATATTTTGAATGAGTCAAAAGATCTTCTGGACAAAAAGCATGATACCAACTATTCAAGTTTGCTTCTTATGGTAAACACCATGACCAACAGCAACCTGGGGGAGGAAAGGGTTACTTAAATTTCCAGGTCAGGATCCATCACTGAAGGAAGTCAGGGCAAGAGTTCAAGCAGGAGCTGAAGCCATGAAAGAGGCTGCATGCTTGCTGGGTCCTTCTCAACTTTCTAGTATGACTCAAGATGGCCTGCCTAAGGACAGTAAGGGCTACCATGAAGGAGGAGCAATTATCAATCTAGACAATGTCCCACAGGCATGTCCACAAAGTAGCCCGGGAAATCCATCTACTGAGACTCCATTAGATGATTCTAGGCTGAATACAACTGATAAATGAAGCTAACTAGGGCACTAACTATAAAGCTTGACTTTCCCTCTTCCACTATGTGCAGCTCTTGGTTTATGCATTTTAATCAAATATAAGAGAATGTCAACATAAAGTTGAATGTGCCCTACTAAGATATTGCAATAATGTTACGTGAAATACCAAACACTTCACAAAATTTTAAAGTCATCTACCAAAAGCAGCTATTGCCACTGAGCTACTTTTCATACAAAGCATTAGGCTGGGTGTGGTAGCGCATCTAATCCCTGCATTTAGGAGTCAGTAGCTTCTCGGTGCATTATGGGAAGCTAGTCTATGGAGCTAGTTCCAGGCAGCCAGGGCTACATAGAAGGCCCTTGTCTCAAAACACCAACATATTAATATGATAGATAGACAGACAGACACACAGACACACAGACACACAGACAGAAGTAAGTAAGTAAATAAATAGACAAATGCATTCATGGATGGTGGGTGGGTGGATGGATGGATGGATGGACAGACAGACAGTCTAAAAATCAGTAAACATTTGTAATTAAAGACACACCATCATAAGCATACAGGCAGCAAAAGACTTAAGGAAACTCTTTGGAGTAGCAGACTGACTTGTCATGTCACTTTAGAAGTCAAAGATGGTTTGGCATGTACAAGTCAAGAATGAATACACTATTCATTAACACAAGCAAGAACAAAGCCGGAAAAGAAGGTGAGGCATTCAGTTCACCCTGAACTGCCCATCAGCCATGCAGGCAGAATATCTGCCTGGGCTTAGGAAAGAAAACAAAAACTCCAATCAGTATCAGAGAAGTCCGTAGGCTTTCATGCTTTAGCATAGATTCTATGCAGAAAATCTAGTGTGATCCAGTGACCTCCAGAAGCCCTGGTGCTCCGTGATATTATCAGCATCAACTGACAAGTATCAATGCTTACCCAAGTCCAAAGCCATACAATGGATGGCTTGAAGGCAGCTGTTAAAAAGTGGCCCAAGTAGCATTTGCTCTAGCAATGTATGGATGGTGACGTGTCTACTGAACACATGTGGCCACCGAGTCCTTGAAATGCATCCAGCCATGATATGGTACAAAACATATACCCAATGTCAAAACTCTCATATACAGGCTGTAAAATACCTCAATGGCTTCTGTACACTGATATACAAAAGTAGTTTACATACTGAACTAATACTTACAATTAATTTCATCCTTTATAAATGTTATGTGGATAGTAGAAAAATATAGTCTGCATTGTACTTCTACTAGACAAGGATTCCTGAACCATCAATGAATATGACTTCTGTCTACCATACAAACAGAACATAAATGGCAGGAGCATGCCATCTAAAAGAGCACAAAAAAGTAAATTAAAAAATAACCATTTGTATGGTTGAAGTTAAAATTCAGTGGCAGAGAGCTTACCTCCAGAGGCTGGGGGCTGCCCAAACTACCTGTGTTACATTCGATTGCAAAAAACAAAAAAAAAAGTATTTTGCATATACAAGTTTTAAAACATATCTCTAAGTAAATGTGTTCCAACATGAGACCAAAGACAACAGCAAACACAAAGCACCCAAGAGTAAAGAGAGGTACATTTCTTTAATAAAAAAAATAGCAACTTCTAAATATTCATACAAAATTATAAAACCATATATCATGATCTACCACCCTATAGCTTTTCTTACAGCTATGAAAATCATAAAGAAAACATTGCTCTTGTTACACTGATAAATACTTCATCAAAAAGGATATGAATTTATGAATTATGAAGCTCTAAATTATATATTATTCAGATGATTGTCTTACACCTCAATCAATATGCAAAATAACTGAGCCCCTCGGGATGCACAACTACTTACCCTGACTCATGCTCCTTTGTAATGATCCATTCTTTCACTACAAAAGTTGTTAGACGTCCTTGATGCTGAGATTCTACAACTTCACAATATCCTGCCAGATTGCGGGTCGTTTCACAGTTCCTGAATGGCACTGAGGGCTCTTTCTACATGATGCAATTGTTGTTTCTTTATCCTAAGGAATCTGCCATCATTATCTCTGAGCATTTCCTCTCCTACTTCTGTGGATGTTGCTACCTGAGTGCTGGACCCATCACTTTACCATCTCTGGCTTCTGTTTTGGGTTGGCGTTCGGCCAGCTATCTGATTGGTTGGCTAGTTTTGCTCTCTTACTTTCCCCTCACCCTGAGAGCTCCTCAGTGTGATATTCAGTAACTAACTTTGCCTATACCCAGCTTACTCATCTGGTGTCTAGGTTCCTCGCCTCAAACAGTTGCTTGTCAGAGTAAATCTTCCCACTTTGTTCATTCTGTTCTTTATATTACTGCTGTTCTTACTGCTGAGTAACTTATGCTTATGTGTTGAGCCCTCTGTCCTCATGACTCTGTTTCATGAGGCCTGGCACAGTAGTCTCCCCTTACTTACAGAGAATATTCCAAACCCCCTCTGGATCACTGAATCTACGGAAAGTACTAAGCCCTACATATAATTACATATTTACATGCATATACATATACCTATGTTAAGGTTAGTACATGACATACAATAGTAATTTTGGACTGTGGTTGACTACATATAACTAAAAGCCAGGATAAGGAAGTACTACTGTATTGACGGTTATTTGTTTGCAATATAATGGTATAGCAGTATAGCAGTGGTTATACTTCACATTTCTATATTTTTTGTGTTCATGGTCTCTAAAGGTATGACCTACTGGGTCTAGAAATGTGTATGAAAGTGGCCCAAATGCAAATCCTAGCACCATCGCCTTGAATCAATGAGAAAGATACACACACAGGATGAGGCCCAGGCACTCTTCATCAGTAAGTTTGCTGTCTGACACATGCTGTCCCTATGGCAGAGCGAGCCTGTAAAGCCACAGAAACAGCACTGGAATAAGGCAGTCTACAGGGTGCCATCTGCAAACACCTGCCCTCCATAGCTGGTGGCTGATACCCATTTACATCGGTTCTTTACCCAGCAGGCTGACATGACCCTACAGACATCCATTTCTTCACTAGGGCAAGAAGTTGTTGTCTCAGAGGTACTGGAGAAAGGTCAAAACCAGAGCTTACAATAAAGACAGCTTAGAAAAATCTGCCTCCACCAAGATCATACTATACCACAGGCTCAGACACCCACACAAGCTCATCTATTCAGAGCAGGCTGTCATAGTCAATGTTCTACTGCTGTGAACAGACACCAGACCACAGCAACTCTTATAAAAAAAAACACTTAACAGGTTCAGAGGTTTAGCCCATTCTTCTTGTGGCAGGGAAAATGGCAGAACACAGGAAGGCATGTGCTGGAGAAGTAGCTCATAGTTTTACATGTAAGTTCACAAGTGGTAGAAAAAAGAGAGACACAGTCTAGGACTGGCTAGGGCTTTTGAAAACCCAAAGCCCACCTCCAGCGACATACTTCCTCTAACAAGCCCACAGCTACTCCAACAAAGCCACACCTCCTAATCCTTCTCAAGCAGTGCCACTCCCTGATGACCAAGACTTCATATATATAAGATGAGCCTATGGAGTCCATTCCTATTCAAACCACTACCCAGGCCGACTTCTCATGGCCACTGCAGGAATTCCTCTGGATCTACACTGTCCTCTCTTGAAGTTTATCCATAGCTAATCTCATAGGGACCTGAGAAGCAAGAAGAAAGGAGCACAGACCAGCTATGTGTCCTGAGTTTCAAAGCCATTCTCTCTACGTTTTTTAAATCCTAACCATTATTACCTGTGTGGCCCTGAAATAATGACTTTATTCCTCTGAGTCTCAATGTCCTCATCCCGTTAACATGTCAAAACTAAACCGGAGCCAGGAAAGGCACACGCAGTGCCTGTCACCCGTGTGCTCCTTAGCACATAAGAGCACATCAGGTTGGGTTGGAGCCACTGATGGTACTGACCCTGCTAGAATACAATGCTCACTGCAGCATTATCACCTCTACTTGAATCATGTGATAAGGCGTCGTGGGGAAACAGTATCTTATCCACACATTTACTGGGGTCTCTACTTATTTCAATTCTCATTTAATCCAGTCTGCTTTTGAAAATAATCAAATTATTGGCTGAGGGTTTAGTTTAATGGTAAAGCATTTGACTGGAAGTATGAGATATGGGATTCAATCCCCAGCACAAGATGGAAAAAATAAAGTTATTTATTGCTTATGGTTTTTAATAAAATACTATTTTTGCACGTTAAATATGCTTATGTCTCACTCTGTCTAAATATGCTGCTTACATTACCATAAAAATAAGTTTATTTCTGTCCTAGTTTCATCTCTATTTCTATGATAAAAGAGCTTGACAAAAAGCAAAGCAGGAAAGTAAGGTTTTAGTCTGGCTTACAGTTCCACACTACAGTCAGTGTGCTAAAGTCAAGGTGACAGCTAGTCACACCAGAGCCAAGAGCAGGGAGATGTGAACACATGCATGCTCACTTGCATGCTTGCTTGTGCTTAGCTCAATTTCTCCAATCTTAACCAGTTCAAGACTCAATGCCTGGGAAGCTATGCTCTCCACAATGGGCTAGGTGTCCCCACATCAATTAGTCTAGATAGACAGCCTTCCACAGACTTGCCCACAAGCCAGCCCAATACAGACAATTCCTCACTGATTCCAGTTAAAGCTAACCCTCACGGTTCCAAACAAACATAGCTCCAAACATGATAAATATATGTCTTACATTTTTGTTGAGATTAAAAAGTACATAGTTCTCAAAGAAATATATACATACATGAATACACACATTTACTTTGTATATCCAGTTATATATCCCTTTATGTATTTACACAGATATCTACATGAATATAAGGTACACTTTAAGATAGTAACTCAAACCTAAATTAAGTGCATGCTCTAATTAAAATTTAGCACTAAACGGCCTTAATAGGCATTCCTTGTTGTTAACTTTCTAGGGTAATTGTTAGAACTTGATTAGTGACTCAGGATGAGTCTATGATTTGCCAGTCCATTGTGTCTCTTGGGTGGAAACCCTAAGCATCTAATACCAAACTAAAAGACACTAATGGAAAATGGAGTTTGACATCATTAGCTGTTAAGGACAAGCAAAGTGGAACACAACAAGAATACTAGAGACCTATCAGAAAAGAAAAAATTAAAAAATAACAATGCCAAATATTAAGGAGGCCTCAGAAAGCACAAAATACTGGCAGAAATACAGAATGGTACAGATACTATTTGGTAGTACCTTTAAAAAGCAAATATGCGGGGCCACCTTGGGTGCAAACTCGGTGGAAGGTCCCATGGTCCCCAGAGGACTGACTCTCCACGCCGCAGGCACCCTAGCACACCCAGGATCTTCAGATCACTGGTGAGTGGAACACAACATCTGTTCCAAACCAATCGTGACAGGTCTGTGCCAGCAGGGGCAAGGACACAGGAAACTCACCCGACCAGGAGCTTGGTGCCAGCTCTGGGCCACCTTGGGCGTGAACTTGACAGACAATGCCAAGGTTCCCAGAGGACTCTACCACACTGAAGGTGCACTAGCACGCCCAGGATCTTAGAATCACTGGTGAGTGGAACGCAATATCCATTCCAAAACAATTGTGAGGGACCTGTGACAGCAGGAGCAAGGACACACAGGAGCCCTGCCTGACCAGTGGCTCGGGTTCCCTTCTGGTCGATGCTGGTATACCTTGGTTTTGAACAGAGCAGGCAGCCTCACAGATGCCAGAGGAGACACCACTTCCAGGCTCTGTAACATACCCAGGATCTTAGGATTCCAGGATCCCAGGATAACAGGAGCTTGGTCACACCAGGATCTCAGGGTTTCAGAGGAAGCTTGACTGCACAAGGTCCCCAATGACAGAGCTAGAGAAATACCCAGGGAGCTGAAGGGGTCTGAAGCCCCATAGGAGGAACATCAATATGAACTAACCAGTACCCCCAGAGCTCCTTGGAACTATACCACCAATCAAAGAAAACACATGGTGGAACTTGTGGCTCTAGCTATATATGTAGCAGAGGATGACCTAGTCGGTCTTCAACGGGAGGAGAGGCCCTTGGTCCTGTGAAGGCTCTATGCTCCAGTATAATGGAATGCCAGTACCAGGAATGGGAGTGGGTGGGTTGGAGAGCAGAAGGGGGTGGGGAGGATAGGGGATTTTCGGAGGGGAAACTAGGAAATGGGATAACATTCGAAATGTAAATAAAGAAAATATCTAATTTTTTTTTAAGAAAAGCAAATATGCAACCACCATAAAGCCCAGCACTGGGGCTCTGTTCTTGAGAATTTTTAAACAGCATATTTATTCATACAAAGTATGGCACAAAAGCTGGTGGCACACTTATTCATATTATCAAAAGATGAAGACAAATAAATGTTATTCAACAGATGAAGAAACAAACAAATATTATTCAGTGATGTAAAATATATACATTCCTCGAGAATTTTATGCTAAACAAGAGCCTATTTTGTATAAGTCCACGCATGTAACACTTTTTACATGGTAGTCTTATATGGGAAATAGATTACTTCTGGGTAGTGCTTAGGGATAGAATTGAGACAGAATAGGTATGACTGTAGAGAGTTGAGTTTAGTACTGCATTTTCAATATGGTTTGGTGACATGGATCCACAGGAGAACACAGCACAAAACTGCATACATGCATACTGTGCAGTGTCAACCTTCTGGCTTTGAAATTACAGATATATGAGATGCGACCACTGGGCAAACTCATGCAAGGGGCTCTCTGAAACACATTTACAATTCCCCATGTCCCTCTTATTATTTTAAAATTATATTTTAAAGTTCCATACTGTATTATTCCATATTTTATTTTTAAATAAAGCCATAGCAGTATAGAACAGGTTAGCAGATGGCAGGGCTTGAGAGGGGAATAAGAGGTGATGACATAAAAGAAGTCATGGTTAAACAAATCCACCAATGCGAGGAAACTTATACACACACACACACACACTTAACACTAACATTCTGAATAGCCCCATGAATTCTCCCAATGTCTATCTCTCAGGTGTATACTGATTGTTACATAGGATTTCCCGTGGGAAGAAACTGGACAAAGGATACACAGGACCCCTCTGTATGTCTCTCTTTCAACTTCTTATGTATGTGCAAAATAAACCCAACTTACAAAGTCATATTTTGTGTGTCCTGGCGAGTCAGTTCCTTCACGGAGCCCTGCTCCTTCCCTCTTTCCTCCCTCTTTCCTCAGCTGCAGGTCGGCCTGTACTGTTCACTAACCACACACGCCGTGCGCACTTAGACTTCAAATATCAGCTAACAAATTTTCCACTCCAGATCACCTATGTCTTGACACAGCACTGACACCTTAAGAAACACTGCTCACCACTCATGCACATTCCAAGGTACCTTTGTCTACCACAGCACAGCCTCTGCCTCCTTCATGCACACAGGGTCTCTCCTCATATATAACAATACATCTTGGTCTTAACGGGAAGTGCTGTGTTTGTTTAATAAGAGTTGCTAGGTTTATCTTCCCTCAGACTCCATGGTTCTCCATACACAAGGTTACTAGCTTTTTTGTACCTTGCTGGGCATCTAGCAGGGGAAACCGTAATACATGCTGGCTGGGTTTTCAGCAGGCAGAGTACTTTATAAATCAGGGAGTGAGGCAGTAATACACACACACATGCTTAAATATCTTACTTAAATTATTTCCTCAACCATATATATGAAGGATATAATTAGTAGTGTGGGGACACTAGAATGTTCCTTAAAGGCCATGTACATACTGGACAAAATATCCAGCTGTAAGACAGGTTCCCCCTGTAAAATGGCAATAAGAGCACAGTGGATTACACTGTAAAGTGTATCCTTTAAAACTCTCCAAGGAACATCTGCAAGCTACCCATGCTTGGACAGGAAAAGTCATTAAAGATTAATAAAAGACTACAAAATAGACATGGTCTACAGTAACCTTCCTTGCTCCTGTTAGTCCTGAAAGAGTCATTTTAATTTGGGTATTTCTCTTTTTCAAGCAGAATATGACATGTTAACCAAGTAACGGTGACCAATTCCCAATGCTTGTTTTATAAAACAGACTCTAAATGTTCTGTGTCAGCAATCTTCAGAGAAATCAGATGACTTATTTTAAAGGGGCAATGGAGCATGTGTGTTGTATGCACAAATGTACATATGTATGCTTGCCTAGGGAACACAGCTACATGTGCACAGACATGTGCATGTGAACATGTGTATGCGTATGTTCTCCAGATGTGTCCAGCAATCTGACTTTATTTAACTAGAGCTCTCAATAAACCTAGAGCTGGCTGACTCTGACTTGTCTACTGAACCAGCTTGCCCCGGACATCTCATCTCTACATCCCGAGAGGTGGAGTCACATGGGCCATCACATCTTCTCACCAGCAAGTGTGTATGTTCTGGATGTCAGAACTCCATTCCCAACACTTGCAAGAAGCTTGCTTTACTCCCTGAGTACATTCTTAACGCACAGGATTCCATCCCAGTTTTAAGCAGTGACTGGAATCAGGAATGAAATGATTAATGTGGGATTTAACTGATCATCTCTACTCTCAGAAGGCATTAACACAGAAGCTCAGGGATACAGATAAATGCTTCACGGATGGGAAATTCTCGAAGATGTCAAGGAGTTTGCTCCAGTGAACACAGCAGCCAGCAGGCCAAGACCCTAGGCCAGATTTTTCAGATTCCAAAGTGGGATAAACTCTGGTACATTTGCCAAATATAGTTCACTTGCTAATTTCAAGCTAAAACTAATGCAATTTACTAAGTAAAAATTAAATGATATTAGTAGAGTGTGTTAGTATCTCTCTTGTGTGTTTGTATGTGTCAAGAAATGTACATTTCAGAGGTACTTCTTACTTGCTCAACTTGGTAACCTCCCCCTCCCCACACACACTCACACAGTACTTTATAATTTAAAGGCAAGACATGGAAAAATTTCAAAGGTAGTATAACAGCCAGTACACTGATATTGGACTTGTCAAATTCAAGTGACCTTCAGTGACTATAACTCCATATGCCTTAGTTTTTTCTTTTGTAGAATGAGAAACTCCTATACTTCACAGGATTCATGGCTGTTAAATGCACACACTTTCGACTTCAAGGGTAATGAGACATGTTTGACATCTAATGTTATAAAGATAGCTTTTAAATAACAATTTTTAAAATGTGCTATATACAAACCACTCAGTACTATTTATAAACAAATTCTCTTTAAAAACCAATTTTAAAACTGAAGAATTGCCAGGCGTGGTGGCACACGCCTTTAATCCCAGCACTTGGGAGGCAGAGGCAGTCGGATTTCTGAGTTCGAGGCCAGCCTGGTCTACAGAGTGAGTTCCAGGACAGCCAGGGCGACACAGAGAAACCCTGTCTCGGAAAAAGAAAAAAAAAAAAAAACTGAAGAATTAAACTTGAAAACTTCTTCCCCAGCACTAGTTCTCACTAGCCTTGAATTCCTGAACTCAAACCATGCTTGGGCTCAGATCCTCCAGCCCCTCTCTCCAGGGGAGCTTCAGGGACAGCTACTCCCCAGCCACACTCCCAGCTTGGGTCCTCTGAGAGGGACTGGCTCAGAAATTAGTGAGTGAAAGGGCTGTGCAGCTTCTCAGACAGCACTGCACTTAAATCACACGGCATGCTCTTTAAGTCACTCATCAGTCAAGTCTGCATTCTTATTTAAAAAGACTGTCCGTACACACCTTAAAATTGACCTTGCACAGCTGTGCTACATTACAAATGTAATGGTGGCTACAGTATAAGCTGTTTAGATGGCAGAGTGTCAAATAACATGGTACCTGCATAGCTACATGAAGCAGGTGAATGGTATCTCAAAATATCCTAAGCAGAATTTCTCCTGTAGGAATTCTCTTGTTCACTCGAGTGCTTTTCTTGCAATACTTATCAGGGTCCAGAGATGCTACAGGGTTTCCATCCATTAATCCTGCCTTTAACTTCAATTCCAGCTGACTTAAAAAGGATATCACCATGAGGCAATGTTGAGCTCAATGTATTTTATCATGTCTGAACATTTCTGTATAATCTGGTGCTGATACTAAATTTTTAAACCCATCATAACCCACAACCTTCAAAGGCTACAATAAACCTTGGCCCTCGGGTTCTTTCCAGTCAGCACCCCTCTACCTCCGGCACAATCTCAGCTGACAGTCCCACAGTCCCCGGACAAGAGGAGTCTCTACTCCCAGGCACTCTAACTCACCCAGGATCTTAGGAACACCAGTGAGTAGAACACAACATCTGCTCCAACACACCGGGAGTAACTGGGACCAACAGGTTCCATGGACACAGGAACACCGCCCAACCACTGGCTCAGGTTCCTTCCTGTCCCCACCGCACAAACTTGGGCACAATCTCGGCAGACAGTCACAAGGTGCCCAGAGGAGAGGAGCCTCCACTCCAGAGAACTCTAACATGCCAAGGATCTTAGGATTCCAGGATTCCAGAATCCCAGGATCTTGGTCACACCAGGGTCTCAGAAGCACCTTGATTCCCAGGAACTCTGACACACCTAGAATCTCAGGATCACAGAATCACAGAATCACGGAGAAACCCAGACTCTGAGCAGTTATGACTCAACTGGGATTACAGGAAGGAAAGACTCCAATCAGATAATATCGAGGGCAGGAAGCACTAGAGATTAGATAGCCGGAGGCCAGCGTAAGAACAGAAGCAACAGAAACCAAGGTTACTTGGCATCTTTAAAACCCAATTCTCCCACCATAGCAAATCCCAGTTACACCATCTCACCAGAAAATCCAGATATGGATCTAAAGTCACTTCTCATGATGATGATTGAAGACTTTAAGGACATAAATAACTCACTTAAAGAAGTACAGAAGAACACAGGTTGAAACCCTTAAAGAGGAAACACATAATTCCTTTAAAGAATTACAGTAAAACACAACCAAACAGGTGAAGGAATTGAACAAAACCATCCAGAATCTAAAAATGGAAGTAGAAACAATAAAGAAATCACAAAGGGAGACAACTATGGAGATAGAAAACCTAGGAAAGCGATCAGGAGTCATAAATGCAAGCATCACCAACAGAATAAAAGAGATAGAGGAGAGAATCTCAAGTGCAGAAGATACCATAGAAAACATTGACACGGCAATCAAAGAAAATGAAAAAAAACAGTCTAACCAAAAATATCCAGGAAATCCAGGACACAATGAGAAGATCAAACCTAAGGATAATAGGTATAGAAGACAGTGAAGATTTCCCACTTAAAGAGGCACTAAGCATCTTCAACAAAATTATAGAAGAAAATTTCCCAAACCTAAAGAAAGACATGCCCATTAACATACAAGAAGCCTACGAAACTCCAAATAGTTTGGACCAGAAAAGAAATTCCTACCATCATATAATAATCAAAACACCAAATGCACTAAACAAAGAAAGAATATTAAAAGCAGTAAGGGAAAAAAGTCAAGAAACATATAAAGGCAGACATATGAAAATTACACCAGACTTCTCACCAGAGATGATGAAACCCAGAAGGTCTTAGACAAATGTCATACAGACCATAGGAGAACACAATTGCCAGCCCAGTCTACTATACGCAGCAAAACTCTCAATTACCATAGATGGAAAAAACAAGGTATTCCATGACAAAACCAAATTTACACAATATCTTTCGACAAATCCAGCCCTTCAAAGCATAATAAAGGGAAAACTACAACACAAGGAGGGAAATGACACCCTAGGCAAAAGCAAGAGAGTAATCTTTCAACAAACCTAAAAGAAGATACCCACATGAACAGAATCCAACTCTAACAACAAAAATAACAGGAAGCAACAATTACTTGTCCATAATATCTCTTAATATCAATACACTCAATTACCCAATAAAAAGACATGGAATAACAGACTGGAAACAAAAACAGGACCCAACATTTTGCTGGATACAGGAAAGCACCTCAGGGATAAAGACAGACACTACCTCAGAGTAAAAGGCTGGAAAACAATTTTTCAAGCAGATGGTCCCAAGAAACAAGCTGGAGTAGCCATTACAATATCGAATAAAATTAACTTTCAACTTAAAGTTATCAAAAAAGGAGAGATACTTCATACTTATCAAAGGTAAAAACCACCAAGATGAACTCTCAATTCTGAACATCTATGTTCCAAATGCAAGGTCATCCACATTCATAAAAGGAACCTTACTAAAGCTCAAAGCACACATTGCACCACACACAATAATCATGGGAGACTTCAACACCCCACTCTCATCATTGGACAGATCATGGAAACAGAGACACAGTGAAACTAACAGAAGTTTAAATGGATTTAACAGATGCCTATAGAAGATTTTATCCTAAAACAAAAGGATATATATGTTCTTCTCAGTACCTCATGGTACCTTCTCCAAAATTGACCAAATAATTGGTCACAAAACAGGCCTGAACAGATACAAGAAGACTGAAATAATTCCATGCATCCTGTCAGATCACCACGGACTAAGGCTGATCTTCAATAGCAACATAAATAACAGAAACAACATAAATAACAGAAAGTCCACACACGTGGAAGCTGAACAACACTCTATTCAATGATACTTTGGTCAAGGAAGAAATAAAGAAAGAAATTAAAGACTTTTTAGAGTTTAATGAAAATGAAGCCACAACATACCCAAACTTATGGGACACAATGAAAGCAGTCCTAAGAGGAAAACTCATAGCTCTGAGTGCCTCCAAAGAGAAACTGGAGAGAGCATACAGTGGCAGCTTAACTGCTTGCCTAAAAGCTCTAGAACAGAAAGAAGAAAATTCACCCAAGAGGAGTAGAGAGAGCAGGAAATAATCAAACACAGGGCTGAAATCAATCAAGTGGAAACAAGAAGAACTATTCAAAGAATCAATGAGACCAGAAGCTGGACTTTTGAGAAAATCAACAAAATAGATAAAATAAACCCTGATCCAGACTAACGGGAGGGCACAGGGACAGCATCCTAATTAACAAAATCAGAAATGAAAAGAGAGGCATAACAAGAGAACCTGAGGAAATCCAAAGCATCATCAGATCCTACTACAAAAGGCTATACTCAACAAAACTGGAAAACCTGGATGAAATGGACAATTTTCTAGACAGATACCAGGTACCAAAGTTAAATCAGGACCAGATTAACGATCTAAACAGTCCCATATTCCCTAAAGAAATAGAAACAGTCATTAACAGTCTCCCTAACAAAAAAAAAAAAAATCCCACAACCAGATGGGTTTAGTGAAGAGTTCTACCAGACCTTCAAAGAAGACCTAATACCAAAACTCCTCAAACTATTCCACAAAATAGAAACAGAAGGTACTCTACCCAATTCATTCTATGAAGCCATAATCACTCTGATACCTAAACGACACAAAAACCAACAAAGAAAGAGAACTTTAGACCAATTTCCCTTATGAATATTGATGCAAAAATACTCAATAAAATCCAGGCAAACCGAATCCAAGAACACATCAAAACAATCATCCATCATGATCAAGTAGGCTTCTGCCCAGGGATGCAAGGATGGTTTAATATTCAAAAATTCATCAACGTAATCCACTATATAAACAAACTCAAAGAAAAAAACCATATGATCATCTCATTAGATGCTGAGAAAGCATCCTATAAAATCCAACACTCCTTCATGATAAAAGTCTTGGAAAGATCAGGAATTCAAAGCCCATACCTAAACATAATAAAAGCAATATACAGCAAACCAGTAGCCAACATCAAACTAAATGGTGAGAAACTGAAAGCAATCCCACTAAAATCAGAGACTAGACAAGGCTGCCCCCTCTCTCCCTACCTATTCAATATAGTACTTGAAGTCCTAGCCAGAGCAATTAGACAACAAAGGAGATCAAGGGGATACAAATTGGAAAAGATGAAGTCAAAATATCACTTTTTGCAGATGATATGATAGTATACTTAAGTGACCGAAAAAATTCCACCAGAGATCTCCTAAACCTGATAAACAACTTCAGCAAATTACCTGGATATAAAATTAACTCAAACAAATCAGTGGCCTTCCTCTACACAAAGGATAAACAGGCTGAGAAAGAAATTAAAGGAACAACACCCAACACAATAGTCACAAATAATAAAAAAATACCTGAGTGTGACTCTAACTAAGCAAGTGAAAGATCGGTATGATAAGAACTTCAAGTCTCTGAAGAAAGAAATCAAAGAAGATCTCAGAAAATGGAAAGATCTCCCATGCTCATGGATTGGCAGGATTAATATAGTAAAAATGGCTATCTTGCCAAAAGCAATCTACAGATTCAATGCAATCTCCTTCAAAATTCCAAAACAATTCTTCAGACTTAGAAAGAGCAATTTGCAAATTCATCTGGAATAACAAAAAACCTAGGATAGCAAAAACTCTTCTCAAGGATAAAAGAACCTCTGGTGGAATCACCATTCCTAACCTCAAGCTGTACTACAGAGCAATTGTGATAAAAACTGCATGGTATTGATACAGTGAAAGGCAGCTAGCTCAAAGAAATAGAATTAAAGACCCAGAAGTGAACCCACACACCTATGGTCACTTGATCTTTGACAAAGGAGCTAAAACCATCCAGTGGAAAAAAAAGACAGCATTTTCAACAAATGGTGCTGGCTCAAATGGCAGTTATCATGTAGAAGAATGCGAATCAATCCATTCTTATCCCCTTGTACAAAGCTCAAGTCCAAATGGCTCATCGACCTCCACATAAAACCAGAAACACTGAAACTTATACAGGAGAAAGTGGGGAAGAGTCTGAAGGATATGGGCACAGGGGGAAAATTCCTGAACAGAACACCAATGGCTTGTGCTGTAAGATCAAGAATCAACAAGTGGGAGATCATAAAATTGCAAATCTTCTATAAAGCAAAGGACACTGTCAATAAGACCAAAAGGCAATCGACCAATTGGGAAAAGATCTTTACCAATCCTAAATCTGATAGAGGGCTAATATCCAATATATACAAAGAACTCAAGAAGTTAGACTCCAGAGAAACAAATAACCCTATTAAAAATGGAGTAAAGAGCTAAACAAAGAACTCTCAACAGAGGAATGAATGCCGAATGACTGAGATGCACCTAAAGAAATGTTTGACATCCTTATGTCATCAGGGAAATGCAAATCAAAAGAACCCTAAGATTCCACCCCATACCAGTCAGAATGGCTAAGATCAAAAATTCAGGTCATAGCAAATGTTGGCAAGGATGTGGAGAAAAAGGAACACTCCTCCATTGCTGGTGGGATTGGAAGCTGATACAACCACTCTGAAAATCAGTTTGGCAGTTCCTCAGAAAAATGGACATAATATTACCCGAGGACCCAGCAATACCACTCCTGGGCATATACCCAGAAGATGCTCCAACAGGTAATAAGGACACATACTCCCCTATGTTCTTAGCAGCCTTATTTATAATAGCCAGAAGCTGGAAACAACCCAGATGTCTCTCAGCAGACAAATGGATCCAGAAAATGTGGTACATTCACACAATAGAGTACTACTCAGCTATTAAAAACAATGAATTTTTGAAATTCTTAGGCAAATGGATGTATTTGGAGGATATCATCTTGAGTGAGGTAGCCCAATCACAAAAGAACTCACATGATATGCACTCACTGATAAGTGCATATTAGCCCAAAAGCTTGGAATATCCAAGATACAATTCGCAAAACACATGAAACTCAAGAAGAAGGAAGACCAAAGTGTGGATACTTCAGTCCTTCTTAGGAGGTGGAACAAAATACCATAGAAGGAGTTACAGAGACAAAGTGTGGAGCAGAGAATAAAGGAAAGGCCATCCAGAGACTGTCCCACCTGGGGATCCATCCCCCATATACAACCACCAAACCCAGACACTATTGCAGATGCCAACAAGACCTTGCTGACAAGAGCCTGATATAACTGTCTCCTGAAAGGCTCTGACAGTGCCTGACAAATACAGAAGGAGATGCTCACCGACCTCCATTGGACTAAGCACAGAGTCTCCAAAGAAGGATCTAGAAAAAGGACCCAAGTAGTTGAAGGGATTTGCAGCCCCATAGGAGGAACAACAATATGAACTAACCAGTAAGCCTAGAGCTCCCAAGGACTAAACCACCAACCATACACATGGTGGGACTCATGGCTCTAGCTACATATGCAGCAGAGGATGGCCTAGTGGGTCATCAATGGGAGGAGAGGTCCTTGGTTCTGTGAAGTCTCTATGCTCTAGCATGGGGAAATGCCAGGGCCAGGAAGTGGGAGTGGGTGGGTTGGTGAGGAGGGGAAGAGAGGAAAGGATAAGGGGAGGGAGATTTCAGAGGGAGACCAGGAAGGGGGATAACATTTGAAAGTAAATAAAGAAAATATCTAATAAAATAAAATAAACCATTACTTATTAGTTTTAAACTAGAAAACTTCAAAAAATGGCTATTATAATGTTTAAATTAATATGTGAGAGAAGTGGCAAAAAGGACTCTGTTGAATATACTACAAATCTTACCCAGGCCAACAGAGGTAAGAATAGGTGCAGGGACACACACACACACACACAGCCACTGACCTGGGAACCTGGAATACTGACTGCCAGAAATCACAAGCAGCAACTGCTCTCTTCCTCTAAACCTGACTTTGCATGTAACATACCTGAAGACACACAGATTACCTCATTGCCTCAACGTGACTATATGCTCTGCAAGAAAACAAACAGGTCATGTCCTTCGAGCTATTACATCATAAAGTGTAATGGTGGTTTTTTTTATACATCAAGAATTCAATAAAAGCCGGACAGTGGCAGTGGTGGTGCACGCCTTTAATCCCAGCACTCTACTTGGAGGTAGAGGCAGGTGGATTTCTGAGTTTAAGGCCAGCCTGGTCTACAAAGTGAGTTCCAGGACAGTCAGGGCTACACAGAGAAAACCTGTCTCAGAAAACCAAAAAAAAAAAAAAAAAAAAAAAAAACTCCATAAAAATGAGGGAGGAAGGGAAGTAAGTCAGTAAACAGTACCATCCACCTGTGGATAGGGGCTCAACTTTATACAATTCTCTGTTCTAGGCTGGTCTGTGGTGTTAATAGGAGAATTGTACTCAGTTACAATAGCTGAAAAGGGGTTGGGAAGAGAGAGACTGAAGCCATAATACCACAGATACCACCCTTGTATATAATGCAAGGGAATGTCACTGAGCATTATAACAAAATGGCATATTAATGCAGTCATGTATGAACCTTGAAAGCATGCTACATGAAGAGAACCTCAGAAAACCACACACTTATATGGTCCCATGTGGGTGGAAATGTCCCCAGAGGGGAGTTTATACAGAAGCAGCTGACTGATACTTGCCCAGATGTGGGGTGGGACAAAGCCAAGGCAATGGTGACATTGATCAGTGCTTGCTCCCATAGAGGGTCAGCATGAGACCGGGATTGATGGGGGCCGTGTGCACACTAAAGCTAGAAGACAGGCGCCTCTAGAAGCAGAGTCACTCTTTTCATCAGAACAGCTGAAGGCTGCAGGCTCTCAAGAGGAGGAAACTGCGCTGTGGCACTGGGGGCTTCAGGTTCTGTAGGACTTGGAAGTGGGGATAGGAGTATCAAGGTGGAGGTCAGTGGATCTTTTTTTTTTTTTTCTTTTGGTCTTAGTTCTGCCTCTACAGTTTCAGATAGGAACTGCTGGCAGCTATTCTGGGGGAGGAGGAGGGGATGAAGTTCCAGGCAAGCATTTGCCAGACTGAGACATTTTACCCTTTGGTCCTGAAAATGTTCCGAATCTGACAGAGCTGCTACCTGTACAGCTCTGTGAGTCCAAGAATCACAATGGTAAACTTTAAATTACATGGCATGTGAATTCTCTCTCAAATCTGGGAGCAAAACAAGAAAGAGAACAGAAGAAATAGATATGATCACCACTTGGTCTGCACTCTCCCCTGTGGAAGAAAACACTTACTAACCTCTGCAGGACCTCTTGCCTCTCTCTTACCCCCAGCTGCAAAGTGCACCTGCATCCCGCATGCACTGCCCACTCCCCCACAGCCGCTGGGTGCCAGATGCTGAGGCAGACTGAAGGGCCAGGCCAGGAGCAGCTCTGGAAGGAAGGGCACTAGCTGTCGTTCCACACACGAGTGTGGCTCAGCAACAATGAGCAGAAGTGGGGGAAACCACAGCTCTGGTAACTACGATGCCAGGCCTTTCCACCCACCAGCCTCCGTTTTATTCTCCTGTAAAACTGGGTCCAGGATAGTCTGTATGCAGGATGTTTTAAGGGGGAAGCTCTGTAAGACACAAGACTTTACAGGGAGGTCAAACACCCTGTCCTTCAAGGAACACTGTTAAGTTCAGGAAGTAAACAATTCAATGGCTTCCAGAAGTCCCTGAAACCGAACAGGTACACTAGTTCTCCTCCCTCCCCAAACATATATAATGGTAAGACTACTGAGATATAGTCTCAGATAAACCGGGCTATCTGGGAAAAGGAAAGACCAGCTGGATTGCCTAGAAGAGGCTAGACCAACTGAGGTGCCTCGAAAGGACACCCTCCACCCTGCCAAGCCGCCTGCAGACTGTGCATGTGCCCTGGGTCTCCAGCTCTCAATACGTGTTGGGGTGGACTTTGGTAATGAAGCTGTCTCTGGGTCATTTCAGTTCCTGCAAATGACCTTCCACACATATTCCTCCTAGTAACCCCAATAAACAACTGGTTCACCAAGCTGGACACCGTGGTATCCTTCCTCTGACCTGTTGCTGGGTGCCTGTGTGGGATCGGCAGGCATTTGTTTCCATCTCCCTGGGAACAGTAGCATACAACATGGAGTTACTTATGAGGCACCTAGCCTCACCAGCATGGGAAAAGCCCGTGTGCCCTAACCAACTCTGAAAGGCCCTACTCCTGAACACTACCATGATAACAGCATCTGAACTTAGACACAGTACATTCAAACCACAAGAGCATATTACTCTGCCTTCAAGACTATTTAGGAGCACTTGTGAAAATAATTATTCCCAAATATATTCAGATGAAGCACAGCAAAGTAACAGAAGTGAGTACTACACATTAAGTCCAATGGCAAGATTAAACTGTGCCTAGTATACTTCTTAAACAATGAGTACGAGGAACTAAGTAAGTATGGGCAGGGGAATTTCGAGTTCAAGGCCAGCCTATACTACCTATCAAAACACTGTCTTTAAAAAAGAAAAAGAGGAGATAGAGGGAGCCAAAGAGGTAGAGGAGAAGAGAAAGAAAGAAAAAAGATAAAAGTTGCTTCTTGGGCATATGAAATCTGAAGAAAATAAGTTCAATGAGTAATTTCTAAGAAGTATGTGATTAAATGTTACCCTAATCTTAGACTTTTCTCAATCAAAATGTGGCTTTATTCACAGGAAGGCAATAAAAAGAAGCAAGAAGCTTTTAACAAAGTCATAAAACGGTGGAGGTCAGCAAAGAACTCATAGCTGATATACATCAGACTGAGAAAGGGGCATGCTGCAAACGTAAGGGAATCGCTGGCCCCCAAATAGAGAAGGAGCCTATCAAAGATGCCCAAAAGACACAGTGACCTGGCTCTGCACACTTGACTGGCTTACAGATACTCTTTACCTCAGATAGGCAGGGAAACCTGGTTTTTCAAATGAAAATTCACTAAGGGACTTGTGTTTTCAATCTCTGCTCTGCACCTGATTTCACAAGGAGCCCTTTACAAACCCCTAGACTTAGTACTGCCTTCTCCAGGAGTAGAACCTGAGCCTTTTGTAAGCCCACAGGGGGAGCTAAGGAGCTGGAGCTGGGACCTGAAGACTGCACGCTAGGGGGAGTAAGAAAGGGGACTGTGCAGTGAGGTTGATAGATGTGGTAACTGCGTGGTTTTTATCAATACTCTGAGCCCCGACCTGGGCCGGATTCTCATCAGCAGAACAGGATCTTCCCAGCTATTTCAACATCACACAACATTTAAGAGCTTCAGGAAAGCACATTTCAGGCTAACTGAGAAGTGCATCAGTGCCTTTGATCAGCTGCTACGGAAGGGATTCACTAGTTAGCATGAGACCTAATGTAAGTGACTCTTCTTCAAAGGAGAACTTAGGCTTGCTGATGCAGAAAACTAAAAGGCTTTAATACAAAGCTGTAATTAATGGCTATTATAAATCATAGCAGTACATCTGATTTCAGGTTTGTGGGGTACACTCCATGCAACACACAGTAATTCAACAAAAGTGGAAGGCGCCGTGCTTGCAATTGCCTTTCCTGGAGAAAACCAATTTGATCCCAAGGAGGTTGGAAAGGGACGCAAATAATTACACATACTTACAACACAATTACTTTCTGCTCTCCAAAGAAAACTTTTTTTTTTTTTTTTTTTTTTTTCCATTTTTTATTAGGTATTTAGCTCATTTACATTTCCAATGCTATACCAAAAGTCCCCCTTACCCACCCACCCCCACTCCCCTACCCACCCACTCCCCCCCTTTGGCCCTGGTGTTCCCCTGTACCGGGGCACACAAAGTCTGCGTGTCCAATGGGCCTCTCTTTCCAGTGATGGCCGACTAGGCCATCTTTTGATACATATGCAGCTAGAGTCAAGAGCTCAGGGGTACTGGTTAGTTCATAATGTTGTTCCACCTATAGGGTTGAAGATCCCTTTAGCTCCTTGGGTACTTCAAAGAAAACTTTTTAAAGTATGCTCTAATTTAAGCAAAGTAATTTTTCTTTGGCTGCCCCTCCCTCCCACTCCCTTATATTCAATCTAATAGAAAAAATAAGGCCAAACTTTCACATTTGCTTATTGTCTGATTAATTAGTTACTCGGAGATTTGTGCTCTCTAAGATTTCGCATTGATTAATTTCTTCTGCTCCGTGAACTGAACGATACATTAGATAAAATTGTTCCAACATAAAACTACAAATCAAGGTGAACCCAAAGGCGCATCGCTGGGGATTCTACAAGCCTGAGAGCATCCTGCCAGGAGCCACTGAATGGTAGTGACTATACAGGAGCTATACAAGAACCACTGAATGGTAGTGACTATACAGTAACTATACAGGAACCACTGAATGATAGTGACTATACAGGAGCTATACAGGAACCACTGAATGGTAGTGACTATACAGTAACTATACAGGAACCACTGAATGGTAGTGACTATACAGGAGCTATACAGGAACCACTGAATGATAGTGACTATACAGTAACTATACAGGAACCACTGAATGATAGTGACTATACAGTAACTATACAGGAACCACTGAATGGTAGTGACTATACAGTAACTATACAGGAACCACTGAATGGTAGTGACTATACAGGAGCTATACAGGAACCACTGAATGGTAGTGACTATACAGTAACTATACAGGAACCACTGAATGATAGTGACTATACAGTAACTATACAGGAACCACTGAATGGTAGTGACTATACAGGAGCTATACAGGAACCACTGAATGATAGTGACTATACAGTAACTATACAGGAACCACTGAATGGTAGTGACTATACAGTAACTATACAGGAACCACTGAATGATAGTGACTATACAGGAGCTATACAGGAACCACTGAATGGTAGTGACTATACAGTAACTATACAGGAACCACTGAATGGTAGTGACTATACAGTAACTATACAGGAACCACTGAATGGTAGTGACTATACAGGAGCTATACAGGAACCACTGAATGATAGTGACTATACAGTAACTATACAGGAACCACTGAATGATAGTGACTATACAGTAACTATACAGGAACCACTGAATGGTAGTGACTATACAGTAACTATACAGGAACCACTGAATGGTAGTGACTATACAGGAGCTATACAGGAACCACTGAATGGTAGTGACTATACAGTAACTATACAGGAACCACTGAATGATAGTGACTATACAGTAACTATACAGGAACCACTGAATGGTAGTGACTATACAGGAGCTATACAGGAACCACTGAATGATAGTGACTATACAGTAACTATACAGGAACCACTGAATGGTAGTGACTATACAGTAACTATACAGGAACCACTGAATGATAGTGACTATACAGGAGCTATACAGGAACCACTGAATGGTAGTGACTATACAGGAGCTATACAGGAACCACTGAATGGTAGTGACTATACAGTAACTATACAGGAACCACTGAATGATAGTGACTATACAGTAACTATACAGGAACCACTGAATGGTAGTGACTATACAGTAACTATACAGGAACCACTGAATGATAGTGACTATACAGTAACTATACAGGAACCACTGAATGGTAGTGACTATACAGGAGCTATACAGGAACCACTGAATGGTAGTGACTATACAGTAACTATACAGGAACCACTGAATGGTAGTGACTATACAGGAGCTATACAGGAACCACTGAATGGTAGTGACTATACAGGAGCTATACAGGAACCACTGAATGATAGTGACTATACAGGAGCTATACAGGAACCACTGAATGATAGTGACTATACAGTAACTATACAGGAACCACTGAATGGTAGTGACTATACAGTAACTATACAGGAACCACTGAATGATAGTGACTATACAGGAGCGATACAGGAACCACTGAATGATAGTGACTATACAGTAACTATACAGGAACCACTGAATGATAGTGACTATACAGTAACTATACAGGAACCACTGAATGATAGTGACTATACAGTAACTATACAGGAACCACTGAATGGTAGTGACTATACAGTAACTATACAGGAACCACTGAATTGTAGTGACTATACAGGAGCTATACAGGAACCACTGAATGGTAGTGACTATACAGTAACTATACAGGAACCACTGAATGATAGTGACTATACAGTAACTATACAGGAACCACTGAATGGTAGTGACTATACAGGAGCTATACAGGAACCACTGAATGATAGTGACTATACAGTAACTATACAGGAACCACTGAATGGTAGTGACTATACAGTAACTATACAGGAACCACTGAATGATAGTGACTATACAGGAGCTATACAGGAACCACTGAATGGTAGTGACTATACAGGAGCTATACAGGAACCACTGAATGGTAGTGACTATACAGTAACTATACAGGAACCACTGAATGATAGTGACTATACAGTAACTATACAGGAACCACTGAATGGTAGTGACTATACAGTAACTATACAGGAACCACTGAATGATAGTGACTATACAGTAACTATACAGGAACCACTGAATGGTAGTGACTATACAGGAGCTATACAGGAACCACTGAATGGTAGTGACTATACAGTAACTATACAGGAACCACTGAATGGTAGTGACTATACAGGAGCTATACAGGAACCACTGAATGGTAGTGACTATACAGGAGCTATACAGGAACCACTGAATGATAGTGACTATACAGGAGCTATACAGGAACCACTGAATGATAGTGACTATACAGTAACTATACAGGAACCACTGAATGGTAGTGACTATACAGTAACTATACAGGAACCACTGAATGATAGTGACTATACAGGAGCGATACAGGAACCACTGAATGATAGTGACTATACAGTAACTATACAGGAACCACTGAATGATAGTGACTATACAGTAACTATACAGGAACCACTGAATGATAGTGACTATACAGGAGCTATACAGGAACCACTGAATGATAGTGACTATACAGTAACTATACAGGAACCACTGAATGATAGTGACTATACAGTAACTATACAGGAACCACTGAATGGTAGTGACTATACAGGAGCTATACAGGAACCACTGAATGATAGTGACTATACAGGAGCTATACAGGAACCACTGAATGGTAGTGACTATACAGTAACTATACAGGAACCACTGAATGGTAGTGACTATACAGTAACTATACAGGAACCACTGAATGATAGTGACTATACAGTAACTATACAGGAACCACTGAATGATAGTGACTATACAGTAACTATACAGGAACCACTGAATGATAGTGACTATACAGTAACTATACAGGAACCACTGAATGGTAGTGACTATACAGTAACTATACAGGAACCACTGAATGGTAGTGACTATACAGGAGCTATACAGGAACCACTGAATGGTAGTGACTATACAGGAGCTATACAGGAACCACTGAATGATAGTGACTATACAGTAACTATACAGGAACCACTGAATGGTAGTGACTATACAGTAGCTATACAGGAACCACTGAATGGTAGTGACTATACAGGAGCTATACAGGAACCACTGAATGATAGTGACTATACAGGAGCGATACAGGAACCACTGAATGATAGTGACTATACAGGAGCTATACAGGAACCACTGAATGATAGTGACTATACAGTAACTATACAGGAACCACTGAATGATAGTGACTATACAGTAACTATACAGGAACCACTGAATGATAGTGACTATACAGGAGCTATATAGGAACCACTGAATGGTAGTGACTATACAGTAACTATACAGGAACCACTGAATGGTAGTGACTATACAGGAGCTATACAGGAACCACTGAATGATAGTGACTATACAGTAACTATACAGGAACCACTGAATGATAGTGACTATACAGTAACTATACAGGAACCACTGAATGATAGTGACTATACAGTAACTATACAGGAACCACTGAATGGTAGTGACTATACAGTAACTATACAGGAACCACTGAATGGTAGTGACTATACAGTAACTATACAGGAACCACTGAATGGTAGTGACTATACAGTAACTATACAGGAACCACTGAATGGTAGTGACTATACAGGAGCTATACAGGAACCACTGAATGATAGTGACTATACAGGAGCTATACAGGAACCACTGAATGATAGTGACTATACAGTAACTATACAGGAACCACTGAATGGTAGTGACTATACAGTAACTATACAGAAACCACTGAATGATAGTGACTATACAGTAACTATACAGGAACCACTGAATGGTAGTGACTATACAGGAGGGTAAGCAGGACTCTGGGCCACACTGTCACTCAGAAGGAAAGACCAGCCCTTGACAGATTTTGCTGTTTTGCACACAAGCCTGTGGCTGGGTGGCTCTGTCTGTCCACTGTGGCAAGGTGCAAACCAATAGCTCCAAATTGTGGTCGGCTCTCCCTCTGACCCACACCAAAGCAATCTAACAGCAGCCGACGCCAGAGAACCAGAAGGTTTAGACTGTTTCCAGGTAAAGTGCTCAACAGCGGCAGCCCTCTGAAAAATAAAAAAGCAGCATATCACAACCCCAGCTACAATGGATGCTACCAAAGTTCATTTTCCAGTGACTTTCAGCTCTTGGTTAGAGCTGTGCTTTCTTTCATATCTTGAATAAAGTATGTGAAATCCAACTTTTCGTGTGTGCAGTAAACCATGACTAACACACAAATTGCCTGACCAAAGTGTGTGACTGGCTTTTTTCAGAGGAAAATGAGATAACCTGACTCAACTATACTTGAGCTGGTGTTGACCTGGTTAGCTCTTGATGCTGTGGCCATTAACCAGCTACTTGGTATGCCCTGCACTGCTGGCTTTTCACTCTCAACATAGGCAGACCGCCGTGCCCATCTCAAGAGGTGTGCAGAGTAGAGCACTGGGTAGAAGGCAAATCTGTCTTCCTCCTTCCTTGTCTTTCTAGCCTTCTCCCACACTGGCCCTCCTCGTCTCTTCCAACTGTGACTCTCCTTTATCTCTATTGTGCCACTGGTTTTCCACACAACAGAGAACCACGCTATATCCACTCTCCGTCAGTCTGCCTTACTTCCCTCTCTCCCACAAGCTGCCTTCCTTACCTTCTGCACACATCACTCTCTTGCTCTGCCCTCAGCCTGAGCCACCACTTTAGTGAGTTTACTTCTCTGTCCTGTCTCGTTCCCACAAGCCCTTGTGCATTACCTTTCCCAAAGCAGATGCTCCCTAGGAGGGAAAAAAGGTGGAATTTAAAACTCCAAGGGGCTAAAAAAATTAGAGACTGGATAGAAGAAAAAAAAATTAATATCCCTAATATCTAAATTATCCATCTCTGAACCGTAAAATGGAAACCTGAGGTAACAGACTGTTAACTGAAACCAAGGAACCTTTTAAAACTTTATATACTGTATATTATACACATTAGTTCTAACAAATTGGTTAGTAACATCTGGTAGCAAATGGCTACATAAATTATTTATTAATTACCTTTTTTCGGTATTAAATCTCAGCCATATTTAGCAACTACGTCAAAATTCTGGGATTTCGGGCTTCCCCCAGTCATTCTGAAACATGGCGGCTCCTATTAATTCTCCACACAAGGTTCAACCAAAGCAGAAAAGAGCACAGTTCAAGCTTGGGGGAAGTCGCCTGAAGACTGTCCTTTGCCAAAAACAGTAAAATGTGTATTTTATATGTAGGACTGTTTGCCTGCATATATGTCTGGACATCACATGCATACACTGCAAGCAGAGACCAGAGATGGGACTGGATCCCCTGGAACTGGAGTTACATTCAGTTATAAGCCACCATGTGGGTGCTGGGAACTGAACTCCAGTCCTCTGGAAATGCAGCAAGCTCTCTCAACCACTGAGCCAACACTCCAGAGCTCCACCCTCATCCCCTCACCCTTATCTGAATGTTTTACTAAAACAATGAGAAAGCTAAAAATGGAAGACAACTAATGCGTGATGGAATCTAAATGCAGAGCCAACTACACAGACCAAGGTGTGAAGGAGAGAAATGGCTAGAAGACAACCCACAAGGACAAAGAGGTTACCCAGAGTTAGAAAGAGTATCTTCAAATGTTTAGAGGGTGTGGCTGGGAGATCAAGAAAATGAAGTTAATTCTGATGAAATGTCTTAACACTCAAGTACAAATCAACCTTCATTATTGTTTTACAGAGTAGAATTTATTAAACAGATTAAAGGCAATCTCTATTTCTTTTTTTTTTTTGGGGGGGGGGGGGGTTCGAGACAGGGTTTCTCTGTGTAGCCCTGGCTGTCCTGAAACTCACTTTCTAGACCAGGCTGGCCTTGAACTCAGAAATCCGCCTGCCTCTGCCATCCAAGTGCTGGGATTAAAAGTGTGCACCACTTCTTAAGGTGAGCTTAAGATAAAATGGAAAGGTTCTTTTAATGTATCTCGGTAGCTCAATCTATTTTAGCATCCAAAATACTAGATAGGAGGAAATGAATGTACTACAGTCTTGACATTCATATGTGAGCAGTTCAGTTGTGTCTAGAAAATACTTGGAGTCAACCATCACCTCTGGCTGTTACAATCAGTCTGTTTCCCCTTTCTCATAAATCCTTGAGCCTAGAGGGGAGGGGTTTGATGAAGATATCCCATGTAGGGCATCAGTCTCTCACTTTCTACACTGTCCAGTTGCCTGTCTCTGTGTTAACAGCCATCTACTGGAAGAAGAGCCTTGTCTGATGTGGTTTGAGTAAGGTATTGATCTACAGGTATATCAGTTTGTCATTAACAGTAATTGTATTGCAATTTTCCTTTAGCAGAATAACAGTATTAGGTTTTCCCCAGGTTCATGGGCTATCTGGTCTCAGATTCTAGAGCACTTTAACAGTGATAAATAAGGATTCCATCTCATAGAGTGGGCCATAAATCCAATTATAAGAAGTGGGTAGACACTCCTCAACATTTATGCCATTACTGCACCAGGATATCTAACACACAAGTCACTGTTCTAGGTCACAGAGTTGGTACTACCTTTCCTTCTGGTAGCATGTACAGTACCTTACAATATCATGAATACTAGTCAGTATGGGTGTAGCATCCAGTGAGGCACCAGGTTGACTACTCTATAATCAGGCTGTCTCCAGTTTCTGGCTCTTATGAATATAGCAGCAGTGAACATGGATGAGCATGTTCTCTGCAGAAGGCGATGAAGTCATTCGGGTGTATGCTCAAGAGTGGTATAGCTGTACTATAATACACCTCATGAGACAGATTTACTCCAAGCATTGTGAGGAACCATCACATACATACAACATACATACATACATACATACATACTTACAACATACATACACAGTAGCTGTACCCATTTGCACACCACACACCAGTCTCCCAAGTGTTAAGATTAAAGTTGTATACTAACATACCCAGCGGCTGAAAATATTATTACCTGTAAAGTTTTCTGGTAGAGGTATAAGGGTCTTTTGTGTATAAAACCATACTATATGCAAATAAAGATAATTTAACTTCTCCCTTCCTATATGTATTCCCTCGGTGTCCTTCAGCTGTCTTATTGCTCTAGCTAAGACTTCAAATATTTTATTGAATAAATATGGAGAGTAGACAACCTTGTCTTGTTCCTCATTTTAGTAGATATTCACTAAGTTCCTCTGTTTCTGTTGATGCTGTCTCTGGGCTTGCTGTAAACTGCCTTTATTGTGTTCTGGAATGTCCCCTCTGTCTCTCCAGATTTTTATTACGATAGGATGTTCAGTTTTGTCACGGCTTCCCTGCATCTACTGAGATAATCATGGGCTTTGCCTTTCAGTCAGTTTACATGGTGGATTGCATTAAGACTACTTATCAAGGATGCGCAGTCACCCCTGCATCTCCAGGATGAGGCCAGCCTGATCATAGTTCTGCTTTGCTGCTGGGCCACGCCCTGCGACCCACGGGTTGAAAGTCACTGTATTATTTGTAGGCTTGGTATTTTCATCATCTCCCAAACTCCCTGGTTGTTTTGTGCCTAGATTTTCTCACATCTAACCACATTCTCTGACTGAGCTATCTATTTTTTTCTACCTTGTGTTCAACAAGGTAGATTCCCTCTTCCATGTCTTCCATCTGTTGGCAAGGCTTACCTCTGAGGTTTTTGTTCAACTTCCTAAGTTTTTCATTTCTGGTTTTCCTTCAGTTTGAGTTTTCTGTAGAGATTCGATCTCTATTTTCATGTCATAAAGATGTTTTCAGTATTTCATTCAACAATGTTTTCACAGCCTTCATTGATACATTTATTCACATTGAACATCCTCTTTAAGGATCTTCAACATATTCATAATTGCTATTGTACTTCAGCTTGTCTTCTGCATCAGCTAAACTGCTTCTCAAACCTATTGCAATAGGGTCACTGGTTTCTAGAGGAGGAATACTACCTTGGCTGTGTGTGTTTGTGGTTTTGTGCTGGACCGAGGCATCTGGAGTTATAAGAGTTAAGGGGTTTTTGTTGTAGCTACCTGATCTGATCTGATCTGATCTGTGGGTGCTCCATTCTCAGGCTGCTGTTGCTCATGCTGGATCACAGGCAAGCGTTATGGCCGTGATGTCTGCTAGAGTCTGCTTCTAAGGGTTGACATGTGACACAAAGGAACATAAATGGATTGGAGGAAAGGCTGAGAAGGGCAGCCAGAAGAGCTAGGGGGACACTGGAATGGCAGTAAGTAAGTAGGCAGTAAGGTGGGAGGGAGCTCCTGTAAGTAGGTTACCCAAAGACTAGGAGGAATTCTGGAGACTGGAATGGAGGCCAGGAAGCAGAATGAAAATCACCTACCTGCAACCTATCGCAGTGAGTTCCCCATAGAAAGTGTTTCTGTGGACATAGTACTACCGGAGGATTCAGCAATACCTCTCCTGGGCATATATCCAGAAGATGCCCCAACTGGTAAGAAGGACACATGCTCCACTATGTTCATAGCAGCCTTATTTATAATAGCCAGAAGCTGGAAAGAACCTAGATGCCCCTCAACAGAGGAATGGATACAGAAAATGTGGTACATCTACACAATGGAGTACTACTCAGCTATTAAAAAGAATGAATTTATGAAATTCCTAGCCAAATGGATGGACCTGGAGGGCATCATCCTGAGTGAGGTAACGCATTCACAAAGAAACTCACACAATATGTACTCACTGATAAGTGGATATTAGCCCCAAACCTAGGATACCCAAGATATAAGATATAATTTGCTAAACACATGAAACTCAAGAAGAATGAAGACTGAAGTGTGGACACTATGCCCCTCCTTAGATTTGGGAACAAAACACCAATGGAAGGAGTTACAGAGACAAAGTTTGGAGCTGAGATGAAAGGATGGACCATGTAGAGACTGCCATATCCAGGGATCCACCCCATAATCAGCATCCAAACGCTGACACCATTGCATACACTTGCAAGATTTTATTGAAAGGACCCAGATGTAGCTGTCTCTTGTGAGACTATGCCGGGGCCTAGCAAACACAGAAGTGGATGCTCACAGTCAGCTAATGGATGGATCATAGGGCTCCCAATGGAGGAGCTAGAGAAAGAACCCAAGGAGCTAAAGGGATCTGCAACCCTATAGGTGGAACAACATTATGAACTAACCAGTACCCCGGAGCTCTTGACTCTAGCTGCATATATATCAAAAGATGGCCTAGTCGGCCATCACTGGAAAGAGAGGCCCATTGGACTTGCAAACTTTATATGCCCCAGTACAAGGGGAACACCAGGGCCAAAAAGGGGGAGTGGGTGGGCAGGGGAGTGGGGGTGGGTGGATATGGGGGACTTTTGGTATAGCATTGGAAATGTAAATGAGCTAAATACCTAATAAAAAATGGAAAAAAAAAAAAGAAAAAAGAAAGTGTTTCTGTGGGTTCATCAATGACACAGAAGAACTGGAGATAGGCTAGAACCATTAATATGCTGTAATATATATATATATATATTACATATATATATTACATATATTATATATAAATATAAATTATTAGGTATTTTCCTCATTTACATTTCCAATGCTATACCAAAAGTCCCCATACCCTCCCCCCCACTCCCCTATCCACCCACTCCCACTTTTTGGCCCTGGCATTCCTCTGTACTGGGCATATAAAGTTTGCAAGTCCAGTGGGCCTCTCTTTCCAGTGATGGCCGACTAGGCCATCTTTTGATACATATGCAGCTAGAGTCAAGAGCTCCGGGGTACTGGTTAGTTCATAATGTTGTTCCACCTATAGGGTTGCAGATCCCTTTAGTTCCTTGGGTACTTTCTCTAGCTCCTCCATTGGGGGCCCTGTGATCCATCCAATAGCTGACTGTGAGCATCCACTTCTGTGTTTGCTAGGCCCCGGATATGCTGTATTTTTAAACGTACATAGTTACCAGCTAATGCTATCTTAGACAACTGGTGCTAGAAACACCAACCATCACTTTAAATGGATGGCTATAAATGAGGTAACCGATTATATCTGTTAGTGTACACTAAAATAGTAGAAATGTATATTATTTACTCTGGACAAGACCTTGACTAACTGTTTATTCTGAATCAAGGGCAGCATCCCCTACTATGTTCATACCTTGCATACAAAACAGTTTGGTTCTCCAAAAATCAATAAGTCAAATATTTGACTGATCTGTATGCTCTAATTAAAGAATTCACATCATAAGGTCACAATGTTCTACCTGCTTCTTCAAGATATCCACATTAACAGTCGATATCAGAGACTGGATTTTCCTAGGCTTAAATGTCACTATCTGTTCTCATTGTAAAAGTGACAAAACCATAAATGTGATTCAATAGTGTTTTTACAAAGAAGATGGTAAAATGTGCCTGCTGTGAAAATACCAATAGTTCACCTTGCATGACACTTCTCATTTCAAAGTCTCCACTTTGGAAGGCTGGAAAGGAATGTGCCAGAAGTACAGTGCTCTGCAGAAACCGCTTCCAGAGGGAAACTCGGGCTAGTGGCTCTTCACTTGGGAGGAGAAGCAGTTAAACAGGCTCTTTGTAAAAAGTACGAACTGCCAGCAATAAACACACACCATAATAATCACAAAACTGCTGATACTGAAATCACTGCCTGACTAGCCAGTGTCTCTCCATGAGGCACTTGCCTCAAAACTACCCCACCTCTGCTTCAGGGCTTACAAATACTGTGATAAACCTAGCGTGAAACCCTGAAGTTCAGAATGAAGCAAGTAACCCTGGGAGAAGACTAAGTGCTGTTTCAGACCAGGAGCTTTTACTTTGAATGTACTTGAGGAAAAAAATCCTTTTCACAAAAGCAACCCCGTAATTCTATTGTAATGCTTGTTTTGCAAAGCTAGAGCTCAAACCCAGGAGGTATGATTGCTAGGCAAAGGATTTCCCACTGAGCTATATTCCCAACTATGCCATACACAGTTTTTAGCCAATGTGCCCTATGTGTCTTATTTGGGGTTCTGAGTTCTGAGTTGTGACAAGTATCACAAGAAAATACTTGCTATAAAAAAGAAAAAGAAAATGTACTTACAAGATATTCAAAAGGAATGGTAAAAAAAAAATCAGGACACTTCCAACAAAACCCAGTTCTGAATTAACTCACCTAAATGTCCCAATGCCCCCAGGACGCATACTACTACTTATTTCCTGCTATTCACCCTCGAGGTCACTGCTTCTGAGCAGACTCTACAGTACAAGATTTTTCCTAGGCACTTAGATTCACAGTAACCAAAATAAGAGGTAAAAATCCCAAAAAACATGGTCCCATTGCTAGTGTGCTGGCACAAAGCAGTTAACAACGGGCTGCACAGCTCTAAACAACAAATGCTCACACGCTTTTGGTCTTTCCCTATAACGTTCCCAACTGTAGAGCCGTCTCAGTGATGGGGCACACAGGGTGCATGGGTACAAACAGCAGTAAAGTTACTAACCTCAACTTCCTCACATGAAAAACAAGCTTAACAGTTCCTGAAGTGACAGAGGACAAGCCTAGGGTCACGTCATCCAACTGTCGTCAGGACACCTGCTTCACTGTCTTCCCTCAACAAGCTGGGGCCACCTAACTAATAAACATGGGCTCAACAGGATGCTAACAGTAAAAGCACTGGCCACAGTCCTGGGATTGGCTGGCTGATTCAACTGCAGTCAGAAAATAAACATGCAGGGCACAGGCCCTTCTACACAGGCATCAGACTCCAACCCACCATGACCTAGTGGTAACACCCAGTCTGAATGGAATAACAGGCAGCTCCTGAACCAACAAGCAGAATACGCTTTGCCTGTGACCTGTCCTTACATCCCTTCCACAGGAGTCTCTCTCCCTGAGCAAATTAAGACCCCAAGTTAGCCAACAACCTTTGTTTTCTGGGAACTTGGGAAAATGCAATCATGAATTCCACTCGATAATCTTCCCCTGTTTGGCTCAGTTCCATTCTCGGAGTTTCCACTGGCATAATAGCATCAAGGACCAAGAAACCTAGTGCTAATATATATGCACCTTCAAGGATTCTATTAAAAATTAAATTAATCAACACAAAACAGTACTTAATAATGTACAAGGAATACACTAATTACTCAAAAACTGGAGTTGTGATGGTTTAAAGGTGCTGTGCACAGAGATAGGGCAAAGCAGTGCTTGGCACACCGGGCTCCCTTGTGGTTATTCAGAGTTCAGGAACCTGGTAAGAAAGGAGTTAGTATTATTTTTCTTGTTTCTGGTGTTCTGAAGATCAACAGCCTTTTATCAAGGAGGATAAAACAGTAGTGAGAAAAGACAGCATTGATTCAAAGGTTTTAGGACAAAGCAAAAGTCAAAACCTTAGATCCAAATGGACAGTACTGGAAATGTTGACAGATAAATTATTCTCAAAGACTACCGAACAGCTTTCTTCGTACTCTTAATTTTCAGGAAGATTTCTGCTACATTAAGACTTTTACACTTGCATAGGTTTTGTATTAATCATTTACCTCTTATTCTTTCAAACTGGTCAGAAACCATCCACCACTCTGAAATGTTTTGATTTAGCTTGACAATTGGAAGTCGTCATATCTGTCACCATCCTGAAGATAATGGACATGGAACAGCCATGTGTCGAGCTTTATTCTCACTACCTCACTCAACCATGCCTGTCACTGTCCCTAGTAAGCAGAAGAGACAGCAGTTTGCAGAGCCTGCCTAGCAAGAGTATCCAACACTCAGACACACATGTCCCTGAAGCCAAGTTCTGACCATGCTATCTTTTGCTATGAGCAGCATTTTTTAATCCTTAAACATGAATTCTCCAAGAGTCTCCTCTTACTTCCTAGCCAGTATGCTTTGTGGACTGACTGTGATAGCTTTGGTTTATACAGCATTCCAGAAGCAGCTAACTAACTCAGTGCAGTGGAAGGCACCAGCCAGCACTGACGGCCTCTGAAGCTCCGCAGTATTTTATACACAGACTCTGTTTGGAGGTGCTTGAAGGAACAAGAATTGCCTGTAGTCTTAGGAAAAGTGCACATCCTCAAACCTGTCCAGAGTTGACTGTGATCAATAAAGCCATCGGTCAGCACACTCACTCGCTGGCCAGCATCAAAGGCTTGCTGGCCACCCAGGTAGCTGCCCCTCCTTTCAAAGCTAGATCACCACAAGGCTTTCTCTCCCTTTGCCCTACTTCTCCCCAGTCGTAACTAAACCCTGGGCTTTCCTTCTCTTTCATGCATCATGCCATTCATAAATACAGACTTATATTAGCTGTCTGAGATATGAAGGGCTTGTAGTTTCCTGTCTAATCCCCATACAACAAGGTACATCTTTCTTATCTGTGTCATTAATCAATAAAGGTAGCTGATGAGAGAGTCAATCAATACGATACACCATTCAGTTAAGCTGGAACATTGCTCAGGTAAAATTCAGAATATGAAGTCGTCAGGCTTCATAAAATTGATCTTTATCCCAATAAAACCTGGCTAAAGAGTCATTCTTCATTTTTCATAGGGAAGTCCTAAGAGCAAAGAACACATAGCTTAAAAGCACTTGTAAAATTAATGCTATCACTTTGGTCATAAATCAAACTACAGAGACTTCAGAAGTCACACCTACAAGTCAACTGCAAAGCTCAATCTAAAGGTAATCGTTTGCTTGTTCATTTGTTCTTTAAGGAAAATCAGCCTGTGGGCCATAAGCCTGGCCTAGCTAAAGATCTGAATTAGCAGATTCTTAAAAGGCATCCTTTAAAAAGGGAGATGTGAAGCCCAGTCAGTAGCATATTCAACCTGTTACAGAAGACAGGGAGCATGAAAGGATTATCCACTCAGTAGTTTCAGAAGTCTTGCCATCTGAGAGTCTGCAGAGCCTTCAGCTCTCAAAGGAGGAGCTGACTGAGATGCAGGGATGTTCCTGAAAACCCATCAAAGCTCTTAGAAGGGCTCACCAACTGTCAACACTTTAAACACTAAACACATGTCCTTGTCTTTTCTGCTGGTACCTGCCAGTCAACAGTAGACTATCTACTGTTTCGTTTCTATCCCCATTATCCTGGTATCTAACAAACTACTTGTCATTCTGAAGTTTCTCCTTCAGGCCTGAGAAAACAGCTATACTGGAACTATGGGTAACAAGGCAGCCGCGCCATCTGCATTAGCCACTTGCACTATGACAAAGTACTGAGAAAAGCTACTCTAGGCTGGAGAGGGTTACTTTGGGCTCTCTGCTTCAAGTAACAAAGCCTACCATGGTGAAGAAGGCATGCTGTTCCAGCCTGACCCACTGCAATGGAAACTTGTGCCTTGCTCACACCGTGGCACACCAGAGAAGGGAGAACTGAGGCCAAAGCCACAGTGAAGCTGTAACCCCTAAGATGAGTGGCTCATATCCATCAACTAAGCATGACATTCCCAAAGTGTCACAACCCCAAAGTAGTACTGCATATAGACACCATAAACATATGACATAAACAGATGACATAAACCACACTAGAACACTTCACAAAGATCACTCCCTATGATTAAGATGGCTTTATTCCAGAGATGCAGGGGTGACTCAATGAATTAATATAGGCTATAAATTTAACTCTAGAACAGAAATCACACAGTTATCTCAATAGACTCAGAAAAGGCTTTTAACAAAACCCAACATCCTGAAGAAACTTGAAATAGAAGGAATATATCTCAACAATAAAGATTACATTCAGCAAGCCTATAGCTAACACTCCCACTAAAATCAGGAACAAGATGCTTTCTCTACTAGTATCAATATAGTACTGGAAGTCTTAACTAGAGCAATAAGACAGGAGAAGAAAAAAGAGATAAAAAATAGGAAAACAAGATGTCAAGGTACCTCTGTTTGCTGGTGTGAGTCTGAATATGAGACCAGAAGGACTCCACTAGAAAATTCTTATAACTGATAGCACTTTCAACAAAGCAGCAGGATAAAATATTAGCATACAGAAATCAATAACCTTCCTGTATACCAATGACAACCAGACTGAGAAACAATCCCATTTCCAAAGGTCTCAATCCATCCATCCATCCATCCATCCATCCATCCATATTATAATGAACCTACATAAGGATATGACAAAACTCCATAATAAAAACTTTAAAACACTGAAGAAAATTTTGGGAAAATACTAGCATATGGAAGATTCCCCATGCTCAGGAAATTAGAAGAATGAGTATTGCGATTATGGCCATCCTACCAAAAGCAATCTCAAGATCCACTACAATACCAATCTACACTTGTCACAGACAAAGGAAAGCAATCTTGAAATTCATATGGAAGCATAAATGCATTTAGCTAGGCAAAGCACTCCCGAGCAAAAACAACGCTTTCACGCTGCTAGGCACATCACCATGCCTGGTTTTAAGTTAAGGCCACACAGCACAGCCATCATGGAGTTTTCAACAAATGGTTCTGGGAAAGGTGCATCACACAGACAACTGAAAGCCAGCTCCTGATCTCCCCCTGTACAATAAGCAGCTCCCACAGCTGCAGATCTTAATAATATGACCAAAACACGGGGAAACACTAGAGGGAACAGTAGAAACTACACTTAGGACACAGACAGATTGGTGCGGTCTCAGCCGTGGTCTGACAAGCTTCTTTTGGCCAAGGACAGCAATTACTTCAGGCTCACAACTGGTCAAATGGCTGAGAATAAGTTACTGTTGCACGTGGTCCGCACTAATTGGGAAATCGCCATCAATCTCCTCGAACTCACAGAGCATCACCGAAGAGGAGGCAACAAGGGAGGAGGCGGAGGATGACATTACCTGCACAGAACCATGGCCAACAAACACTCCAAACGGATGAAGGAATTAACTTCATAATAGATTGCAGCAGACCCTCTGGGCCACTTTGTCTGCGTGGAACGGGTCTCTAGTCGTGGGTGGGCAAAGCGTCGGATGAATTGACAGACAGATGCACACAGGAGAGGTTCTGTAGAATCTGAATGTATTTTGTCAAATCGAGCATCAGACTTTTTATAGAGAAGACAATAAGGAAGTTGGGTGACATACCCGCAAGGTACAAATGAGGTAACCGGATGCTTAATGACTCTTACACAGAAAAGAGGAATGAAAACACAAAGACTGGCAGGAACTGGGCAATAAAATAACTGAGACAGAGTCAGCCCTATCTAAGGTCAGCTATAGTCTTAGAAGCCAGGTGTGAGGTCTTTACACTCCGGGGCAAGGGCTTTCACACCCAAGTCATGGTTCTAACTAGGGAGTTCCGTTCTAGCTAACCATCTCATGAATAATGCAATACTCTAAAACCACAGCCCAATCTACTTCCTAAACCATTGTAAATTCCTGTATATGGGAGCGACTTGGCTTTTATTTTAAGTGATAGTGTAGTACCAGAGGCTATTCTAAATGTCACTGAATAGCAACATTCTTACTGAATTTCAAGCCCATGGTCTTGCTCAAGGACGTTCTAAGACTGTTGGAACACTGGCTTTACCTATGTCAGAATTCAATCTTAAAAGGCACTTATAATAGGATAATACTAAAAGAAAGCACGTAGATCCATACACTAGACTAACTCGGAAATGGAATATTAATGTATGGGTTAGAGAGAATGCCAGACACCAGGAGTGAGTTTCTGTGAAACTCTTTTGCCTTGTGAGTAGCTTTTAAGCCTCTCAGCTTGTCAAACTGACTCGACTGGAGTGTGTGGCAATAGATAGGAATTTATTAGCCACCCTAGCTGAGGAGCTGCTGAATGGAGAGAAGTTATTTTCCCTCAGGAGTGAGGTTGATGGTAGTGTTTGCCTGTGTTCCATGGATGGCCCAATGCCCACATGCACAGGGAGGGCACTAATTGGACTCAGTGGGCTGTTTTAAAGTTGGGAAGGATGAATAAAGGTAACGAGAACATTTTGGAGGAGGGTCCAGATAGAGTAGGAGAACTTAGGGTAGATACACTGTATATGAAATGGTCCAAAAACATTAAATATTCTTAGACTTTAAAAAAAAGAAACAGGTAAGATTTGGGGATAAATCATCACATTCACTGTTAGATGACTGATTACGTCAGCTGGTCACTCAGTTAAACACTGACTTAAGTGCTGCTCTGAAAGCGCTAAGGTGTGGATGACTCATCCAACAAGCTGAAGGGTAAGAGCAGAAGCAAGCGTGAGCACTGTAATGTGACACTCTGTACCAGCAAGGGAGCCTTCCCAACAAAGTCTAGGCTTAAGATAGCCATGTCTCCATTTCCAGATGGCCTACGGATTTCACTTTTGACAATATCCCAAATCACACAGGCCTCACAAACCTCCATGTCCTCAAACCCTCAGTCCCCTCTCTCTCTGCATGCCTGTTCTCTCTCCACCCTAATCTCTTCTTTTCATGTGTGTGTGTGGGGGGGGGGGGGTGCATGCATGTATGTGTGCCTACATGTTGTCTTCATGGCAGAGCAGTAGGCCAACCAGCATGGAGGAGACTGGGTCATGCTAGCAGTAGGCCTCTCCATTAAACCTAACTACTCAAGAAGCAGAGCAGTTCCTCTTAAAATGGTTAAAGGGTCAGAGGTATGTTGTAATCTTGCCAAATATAAAACTAATCATCACTATTCTCTCATTTGAAGAAAAGAACAGTTATTAGCACATTTTGAGCAGCATGAGAAAGAAATTCTTACAACTGGACTATAATGAAGACCATTTTACCCAATTCTAATCTCACAATTAATGCTTACTAAGGGAATTTCCAAACCATGTGTTTAAATAACATATGTTAAGGAGGCAATTAAAGGAAAAGAAAGTGACGTGCAGTGAATTCTTCTGTATACTGAGAGCTATCCTAAGCTCTCTGTTAAAGCCGTCCAACTTAATCTTCATGTCAGAACTGTCAGAGACTTTATTATCTTCACTTCACAAGAAACACAGCCTCAAAAAACTTAAATAAGTTTACCCCAAATTGCAAACTTAGCAGAGCTGACACCCACGCCTAGGCTGGCTAATTCCAATCCTGCTGCTATATCAAGTCAGCTCCTGTTGTTAGTCACATCTCTGGGCTCACAGTGGTGTGGCACAATAGATGTCCATACCACATTCACAGTAAGGGAGGAGTCTCTACCTAGGACATTTTGTGTGCTTGGCGGAGGACAAAAATGCAAGAATTCAACCCATAGCCCACCAACTCCATTCAAAGAGTCTATTCCAGGCTGGCATACTTCAGGCCTATCTACATTCCAGGAGCTGATCAGGTCACATGGCTCAGCCTTGCCTTGTAGGGAAAGCACACTGCACATATCAGAAGCTACAGATTTCACCTGAGTGTGGAGACAATCCCTCCTGCCAGACTTCCTATCTCCTATGACAAGACAGGTGTGTGGTCCAGAGGAAAGAATGGGCTCTGAAGTGAGGTTAAATGGAGAAGCTAAGTATATTAGTAGTTGAAAGTGCTGCCCGCCAAATATGGAAGGCGTGGATTTCTTGATACCATCAATCTTTCATTCATCGGGTATCCTCATTGACCATGAAAAGTGAGATAAAGTGATCTACTCTTTCTAAATTGAAGGTGCATAAGTCAGAATTCGACACTTTGTGTCTAAGATTTGTTTCAGTTGATGGCTGCAGCCTGAGGCCTAGAGTAAAGACAACACAGAATACAGTTCCCAACAAACCCAAGACAAACATGGGGGATGAATGGGAAAGTTTGGGCCCTTTGTTGCTGCTGTTTCAACATTACTCAACATTACTGTAACTGATTCACAAATCAACCCGATGCATTTCCTTGGGAATGCAAAAGAGCTAGCTAACAACAGTGACAGTGTTGAGACTGAGCCTGAGCCTATTTCTGATGTGCCAAAATTAAATCTCAGGTAAAGGGAAGCCTTGAGGAAGTAAAAGATGAAGACTTAGGAAGAAAGATCACATGTAAAAAGAAACATACCAAGAAAGTATAATCCTGAAAACAAGAGAGATTATAATGCCTTCATAGTGTGTGTTTGTGTGTGTGTGTATGTGTGTTTTGACCCAGCTAAGGTTCAACAAAATTTTCCAACTCCTTCATTTTTGCTAAACACTTTAAATGAGCCTTACTGGGAAAAAAAAAGAGACAGAAATGAGACCTGCTAAATGTCTAAGTCAATGACTTATAAAAATCCTAACGTGAATTCATTTACAGAGTAAGCATTCACTTCTAATATACGCATTAAATTTTTACTGGATCAAGCTCTGCTAAGTTAATATTATATATCATGAAACTATTAAATATATATGTTTTTGTAAACTCATTAAATGCCTCCGACGTCATTTACAGGAAAACGGACAGACTAGAACAGCAAAAACAAGACAGAAGACTTTCTCAAAACTAAGTACCTGGAAGAAGAAAAGTGAATCTCGGCTCCATAAATTCTGATTTACAGAGTCAGAGGAGCTGGTTCCGTTATTAATCTCTATAGCCTTCCCAAGAAAGCCTAACAGGCAGAAAGTGCCCGTGAAATACTGGGCTCAGAACCAGTTCTTGTTTAACTGACCATACAAGTCATTCATTAGGTTTATCATCATTTGCTTTACGACCACTCATACGTATATCCAACCTGAGGGCTGCACAAGTCCTAGGATAGCTATGAATGTGGCCCACCATGCTTTGTAGACAACATCACACAGCAACCTTACAAGGTCAGGCACCCTGATGGAACATTTACTCAGCCATCCTCAGATGGCAAACAAAAAGCAAATGGGGAAGGGCAGACTGGATGACCATTGGACAACATGATCTATTCCTGGATAAAAGACCTAAGTAGAAATTAACACATTAAGTTAGGCATATCCTGGGGAGGCAGATGATAACTAAAGACCATACTGACCGCAGTACCTGTTTAAACACATCCAAGCCTTCCTAAGGGAAGCAGAAGTACTCACTGAATAGCTGCTTCCATTCAGCACTGCACTAAGACATTTGAGAATAACGAATCAAAGACCAAAAAATAAAAAGCTAACACCAAATAAAGAAAATCCAAAGAGCAAATATATACTATAGTGAAGTACTGGGTTCTTCAGTAAATTCAATCAGCAAATTGGTCACCTAGCTAACACACCATCTAGTTAGTCTTGAGTGTTAGGCACAGAAAAAAACTAATTTCCCTGAGCCCTGGCTGAGGAAGGGGGCAGGGTGTTAACACTGATGGTCAGTTTGAGGCTAAGAAATTGTACAACATCCCCATTGCAATTTTAGAAAGCAATAAATATTTAATATAATACTTTTATATTAATTCTTGAAGGATTTCATACATTGATACAATAGATTTTATCATATTCACCCCTTTTCTCCAGATCTACCACCTACCCCATATCCCCTCCCAATTTTGTATCCTCTCTTTTTTTAAATACACCAAGTATAATTTCAACTATTCAGATACCTCGTGTACATCTAAGTATATGTATAGGAAAGAAAACTGATTCTCCCCCTACACACACACACACACACACACACACACACACACACCCCTGAAGCTGTCAACAACCAACAGTCTAAAGGAAGGGGACTTTAAGGCTGTCCGCCCTCCACACTGGAGTGCTGACTAGCTTGAGCTTGTGTGGTCTTCTACAGACGACTACAGCTGCTGTGGGTTCATGAGTGTAATGGCTCCCTCATGTCTAGAAGACAGCATTTGGTCCAGTATGCCCTGAGTTCTGGTTCTCACTAACTTTCCCTGAGCCCTGGCTGTGGTTAAGCATTCCACAGACCCTAATTCTCTGCATTTCCACCAGTTATGAGGTTTTGTACTAACTGCCATCCATTGTACAACTTGTCTGCTGCAGGCTGAGACATGCATTAATCTATCAAACCGAAAAAACTTTTAAATATCTGACCTTTTGAGTCTTTCGATACAAAATCTGAGCACGTCACAATAGCTTAGTCTTGTTTTGTAGTTCGTTCATCTGCTATGATGTGCAGAGGAATTTATATATAATTGATTTTTTTTTCCAAAGGCTCTACAAACTCTCACCTTTATGTGGCAAGCTCTCTACAATGACAGGTAAAGGCAAATGAGACAAAAAACAAAAAGCCTTGTCATCGCTCTTGCCCTGTCTGTAGTAAATCTTGGCTCAGGGAGACTACTCTGCCTATTCCTCACCCCCCCCTCCCCGCCCCCCCACCCCACCCCGCCCCCCACTCCACCCCCTGCCCTGAGACAGGGTTTCTCTGTGTAGCCCTGGCTGTCCTGGAACTCACTCTGTAGACCAGGCTGGCCTCCAACTCAGAAATCTGCCTGCCTTTGCCTCCCGAGTGCTGGGATCAAAGGTATGCGCTACCACTGCCCAAGCAATTCCTTTTTTTTTGGGGGGGGGGGGGCGGGGGGATGGCATAGTGGGGAGGAAGACTAGCTCTGAATTGTTCTATTCAAGCACTAAATGAATCTGTCTCCTGCATGCTGGTCGCTCCACCATAGCAATGATGCATACCCTCATTTTAATTAACCTAATGGTCTATTCACCAATCATACTTAGAGGTCTATTTCATTACCCTAAATTAACGTTTTCTTTCCATTAAAGTTGTGGATGATAAAAGGCATTGCTTCCACGTGTGGTTTACAGCATGTGTGATCTCGAGTACCCTTTGTTTAGTGATTACGAGCACTTAGAATTAGCAGCAGCTAGTGATTTATTCACTCACAGACAGGGCTGTTAGTAAGGGGAATAAAACTGCACTATTTCAAAAATAAAAAATATATATTCATGATCCCAATGAAGGCAATTGTAAGAGACATGTTGACTGATCTCATTTAAAAGGTATGTCGTTCTTCTTGAGGGAAATGGGCTTGTATTTACATAATTGTACAATCTGACCTGCCATTTTGTCATCTCCTCCTTTCTGTAAGATTTAGTTTCTCAAGTTTAGTGGCAGACATAAAAAGAGCAATAAAGTTATTTTAATTGTTCAAGAGAACTGTTTAAGGACACTTCCGAGCAAATGCTTACCAATTTAATGAGAAATTATTTGATCATAATTCTTTGACATAAACTCAGCCCCTTGAGCTAAATAATCATCTCCAGGGTAGAAATGTACATATGCACCAGTCCGTCACTGGTTACGTTGTAAATTAATCCCTGCTGGTCAGAATGAAGTCATAAAGTTCAATTTGACTTCAGGATAGTTTAAAATAACTTTTCACAAAATCCCAACCCGAGCACTGGTAGAGCCCAGGACATTACTTTGAGCTCCTGCCCCTTGCCCATCACACTGTAGTCACCTCAAAATTCTCTGTCCTTAAGCCTTTTTGTCTCCAAGACTCTTACACTGTAGCTTAGGATAGCCTGGAGCATAACCTGCCTCACTCAAAAGTGTTCTTGCTTAAACTATTCTAAGGCAAGTTTTCCACTACCTAGAACATAAACAAAAGGTTATTCACCAACCTGGGGCAGGCAAAAGCTTAAGAGCAGACATCTGAAACCCAGAAGGGCTCAGAGCTAAGCACACTAGTGCATGCCTATAAGCACAGGAGACACGGTGGTAAGACTGCTGAGTCTGAGGTCACCCTGGGTAACACCGTGAGTCTGTACCTTGTAAAGAAATGAATTCTGCTTGCTTGCTTGCTTGGTTTTGTTGCTGCTGCTGCTGCTGCTGTCTATTTTTTGAGGCAGAGTTTCTCTGGGTAACCCTGGAAGTCCTAAAACTCACTCTGTAGACCAGGCTGGTCTCAAACTCAGAGATCTACTTGCCACTGCCTCCCAAGTACTGGAATTAAAGGTGTGGAGCACCACTGTCACTAAGCAGGGCTCATGGGGCTCACAGAGACTGAACAATAAGCTGTGGTTGTTTAGCTTGGGGTTTTGAAGGGCTCCTAACAGTGGGAATGGGATGTCCCTGGCTTGTTCACCAGCTCTTGGAAACCTTTACCTCCTACAGGGTTGCCTTGCAATGAGGATTTGTGCCTGGTCTTATTGCTTCTTGTTGGTATCCCTGGGGGCCCTGCTGTTACTGAAGGGAACTGAATGGGAAGAGGAACGGGATATATTTAAAAAGTGGAGGGAGTGAATGCATTTTAAAGAAAAAAGAAACAAAGAATAAACGGATTCTATCCTCAGAGGTCAGGATACTTCAGTTTTACAAAACACTTAAAGCTGTGAAATGTTCTTGACCAAGACCCTGATGCTAAAAACTGAGTATCAAGAAAAGACTTTGTATGCCTGAGCATGCTAAAGAAATTACAGTAAAGAAGCCAAACAACAGACTCACCTCAGTGTTACAAATCAATGCTGGGCCAGCAAGGGCAGCACATACATACATGACACTCTTTCTAAAGCTGGAGAACCACACCAAGCTCTCTAAAAAGCAGGGACCACAGCAGGCTACTAGAACACGACCTCTTTGGGAAAGGAATCTGACCTCTGTGATTCTCTTCTGTGAAAACAGTAACCAGGACCAACTCCAGGATGAGTGAGCTGCTTGTGAGTCTCAAGCTCCTACAAGCTCCTACAGACATGCGTGGGTGAGCTTTATTTTAAAACACTACACATGTGTATAGTACATGCCTGTAGTCCCAGCAGTTTGTAGGCAAAGGCAGGAAGATCACAAGGTCAAGGTCAACCTGGGCAACAGAGCAAGACCTATAGGGACTTGGGGGGGGGGGGGGCTGGGGGGATGATATGAAAGAAAATAAAGCTAGATTAAATAAACTGACACATGCCTGTAACCCTAGCATGTGGGAGGTGGAAGCAGGCAGATCAAAGGTTATGGTCATCCTCAGCCACACTGAGTTTAACAACAGCCTGGGCTTGTAACAAGAGAGACCCTGCCATAAAAGTAGTTATTTTTCAAGAAAATGTAATGGGGCTGAGAGGAGTCTCTGTGATTATTGAATAATTCTACTCTGTCGTTTCTTCTCATCCCGTCTCTCTCTGTCCTCAGCATGGATGAGTTGGCGCCTAATGGCTGGCATGGATGAAGACAGGAAGCTGTTAGGTCTGTGCAGAGCCATGGCAACAGGGGCAGGCGTGGGCAGCTTCAGGGCCATCGAGCAGCGGAGAAAGCATCATGACTGGGAGGTCTTTCAAGGCAAATTCCCTTTCATTAAGCAAACAGGAAAATCTATTGAGGATAAATGTGTGAGTCTGTTCTCACACATAAAGTGTGGAAAATGTGCCAGAGAAGGCATTATAAACAACTGTAAGTGGCTGGACTAGAACACAGAGATTACCAGCCTGAACTCAAGATTCCACTGCACATGTAAACACACACACACACACACACACACACACACACACAATTTTTCTTTCTCCTTCCCCTGCTTCTGCCTCCCACCAACCCCATGTGTCTGCCTATAGTGAAAAAGCATCATGACCAAGACAAATTATAAAAGCAAGCATTTAGTTTAGAGCTCCAGTTCCAGGGGGTTCTAGTCCATGATCATCATGGTGGGGAGCATGGTGGCAGGGAGGCAGGCTAGGCACTGTAGCTGAGAACTTACATCCAACCCACAAGCACAAGGCAGAGAGGCAGAGGCCAAGACAGAAGATGGGGGTGCCCTCTCTGAAATGGCATGAGCTTTTCAAGCCTCAAAGCCCACCCGACTGCCAGTGATAGCCCTCTTCCAACAAGGCCATACCTAATTCTTCCAAAGCATTTCCACCAAATGGAGATCAGTATTCAACTCTATGAGCCTACAGTAGTCTTTCCCAGCCAAACCTCCGCAGGAATATTACTGGGTTTTACAGTAAAAGAAAACAGAAAGGCCTTAGCTCAAAATTTCCCCCCAGGACTTCCCATACAGAAAAGATGAACATAAAGTGAACAAATACATAAGGTTGCTGGGATGCCAATTGATTTGGTGAACAAACAGAGTTGTGGCAAAACTTTGGTAGTTGGCAGAGTGATTCAAATGCTGCCAGTCAGAATTCAGCAGTACTCCTCCATGTCAAGAGACTTCATGGGGCCTGCATTAGTCAGACCATGGGAAATCCTGAAACCCGGGGAAACTGAACTCGAGAGCAGACAAACAAATACACGGGTGCGCGTGTTTCAGAGGACATCAGTAAGCAACCACTCTTGAGGGAAGCAAAAGGGAATGGGATCCTAAGCCAAGGAAACTCCTCTTCTTAAATGTTTTCCTTGCTCTCAGCGTCTTCTAAAACCTTCACACAAAAGACGCACTGCACCTGAGAATCAACATTTTGCCAACTAATGATGCTATGAGGAAATATCTACTTCCTCTTTTAGTAGCCAAGGATATCACTTAAATGTGAAGTGGAACCAGGGGAAAAAAAATCAACTTAAAAATTCTTCCTAATATTCCATCTCAACACTGAAAAAATAAAAAGGAAGGGAGGGAGGGAGGGAGAGAGGGAAGAAGGAAGGAAGGAAGGAAGGAAGGAAGGAAGGAAGGAAGGAAGGAAGGAAGGAAGGGAGGCAGGCATGGAGAAAGAGAAAAAGCAGAAGAGCTATCTAAATGAAAAGCAAAAAGAAGCGTAGTAAGACTGTTTATAGTTAGCTGCTAATAAAGAAATCATCTTTAATCACTTGAATCTCATAAAGTTCAAGTCCTACCCAAACCCTCATTTTTGCACCACTGCATTTCTGTCATTCCATATAAACGCTCTTCAAATAGGCTCCAAGGAGAAAACTTGAGCAAAAACCAACAGCCAAGTGAGAAATGTAATCAAAGACAAAGAGTGACAACGATATTACAAGCTAACATCTATCTCTCTCTCAGCGGGTAAATTTATAAAAGCTGTCCATTATTAGGAATCTATTTCCTAGGAACACCACATAACAAGAAACAATCTTAAAGTAATTCAAAGGTAATTCACAAAATAATATTTTTTCTTAAAGATACATATGTGGACAGATCTAACTGGGATAATGCAATTTTATTACATTGAAGAACCCATAGAAGGAACACCCAGTTTTCTTTTTCACTTAGGTTCTCATCAAGAACAAGAAAAGATATACATATGAAAACAGAAGGAGGGAAACTTCACAGGAAATGCAACAAACAGAGATGCATTTCATTACAGGCCCTCTGCCCATCAACACCACAGCTTTGGAGCTCAAGAACCCCAAGGGCTGTGTGAGCAGCATCTAATCTAAGACAAGTCAACCTGGATTTCACTCATGAACACTCCCCAGTGGTCGGTGCTGCCAGTGGGAATCCAACTCATTATTGCTTATCAGGCTCTGACTCTAAAAGAAATGGGGGGGTGGGGCGGGGGGAATCACATTTTCTTAAGACAAATGATCAAACATTTAAATAGGAATTTTTCTCTCTCATGATTGATGATATCTGTAATTCACACAGGGTGACAACTGACAAATCACATTATGTTCCAGAAGAAACTTAAAGTCCTTATAAGGATTTATAATATGATGTGGCCTGTTCGCCCTCCATTCATTTAAATGCCCTTCAACCAAAATAATGTTGTTCCATGGTCTTTAAAAATTACAACCCAGTCAATACAGCTGCCAACAGACTCGGCAAGTTCTTGAATTTTAGAGCATGAGGGAAAAGAACAAAACCCATGAGGGAGACAGCAAGAAGAAAAGGGGACAGACAAAAGGCAGAGGTGGGATGACTTTATTAATGAAAAACGATGGTTGAATTTTCCCAAAATCTGGTTTTCTAATTGCGCCATAGGAGAATCTATTAGAAGTATAAAAGATTTCTAAGTTTAAAATGATGAGTAAGCATTTTATAACAAAAAGTGTTTTGTCACTTATTGACATGTGTCAAAATAGAGCCAGCCTCTGCCCTGCTGTCACTAGCTACTGAATATGGAAGCCTCCTCCACTTTAGCTAGTATCTGACTGTGTTCAGTCCTGATAGAAGACAGCTTTCATTCCACAATAGGAGAAAGAGTCTTCAAATCAAAGATGGGAGGCAAAGTTCAGCCAAGCCAGCTGTTCCCTCCCTCAGCTGTTGGGAAGACATGAGTGACTCGCTTCTTCAGAGTCTCAGGAGCAGAACCACAATGGAGGGGCGCTTCTCACAGTGCCTTCCTTAGTTGCTTTCTTCTTTGGTTTTCAAAGTTCCTTGTGGTTTATCAAGCTGTTTTGTTCTCTGTCTCTATTTTGGTGCTGAGGATCAAGCCCAGAGCCCCATCAGGCTGTTTCCAGCATGGCTAGTCTACATAAATAAGGTTTAAAAGGGGGGTTAGAAGGAATGGGGTAATCCAAGCAAAAGACTAGTGTCCCAGGCAAAGGACAGCAAAGGAGGAGGCAGGAACTTCCAGCTCCTCCTGTCTTCCTCTGCTGCCTCTGACAGAAATCTATTTGCCATCAAGAGTTTCTGTGCCCTCCGCTACCTGGCCACAGTAAGAGTAACCAGCAAAATATGGGAAATGTCAAATATGATGATTCTCATATGCCAGTGTGCTTAACCTCCCCTAAGGCCCACAGGTGACTTTTTACACAGAATGGAGGACCCTGAAATCTGTTCCAATGAAAACCACACCATGTTTTCAGAAAGCAAGGCTGGTCAAAGAGAACAGTTAGAAAGGTACAATGGAAGGGAAAACTTAAAAGAAACACCTGCTTTGATTACTTTTACTCAACAATTATAACTGACTGCACTAGATGGGCTCAGGAAAGCAGCCTCCTTGACTGCATAGCTCATTACCTGCACCGTTGGTCACTGCCACAGAAAGAACTAGACTGGGGAAGAAAGTCTCATGAGTTTTCTTGAGACTTCATCCAAGTAAAGAGCTTTCAAAATACAGAAGAGTTGCCCTTGGTTTGAGTACCTTCAGTAACATTATATAAGAAAGCTGCACTGGTAACAATATATGCCATGGTAAACTTCACTAACTTCTATGGGCATGGATCAAGCCCACAATACTATGAATCCAGGCTTATTCTTCCAGCTCAGAAAGCCATGGCCTTGAGAAGTGTGACTAATCCACACACAATATTAAGTAGAAAAGGCGGGAGCCAACACCAAGCCTCTCCTGGGATAACATACAGTGAACTCAGCCAAGCATTAAATAAAATTTAAACTGATTTTTGTATTATAGAACAAGAACAAAGTAACCTCCTATAGAGTCTGAAACAAATTGAATAAAATATAAAAAAGAAGGGGTGGGGTATAACTCAGTGGTTACAAAGTTGCTGAGCACGCTCAAGGCCCTGGGTCCTAGGACAGAGGAAGAGAAAAAAGATGGGTTAGAAAGTCTTAGCAGAAAGAATGCTGGCTCGGAAGAAAGAGGAGGGATAAGACAGGAAGTCTCCATCACAGCAACTGGTCCACCACGCAAGCATCACTTCTAAGACAGATCATCGAGTGCATCTCTAAGGATGGCCTAGATCATCCCACAAGTGAATTAAACTTTCTTTAAGGTCATGCTGCAGTCTGAACACTGAACACTGAAGCAGCCATGTGTTACTACTTAGTGTTTAGAAGCAGTTCTTACACCAGGTGGGAAATGGTTTCCTCATGCAGCCCCAGAGAGAAGGAGATGCTTCTCTGAGTGTGCTCTCACCACAGGCAGATTGGGAGGCCCTAAGAACAGTGACTTGAACTTGCAGGCTTCTGCATGGATGCTTGCAAAGTGTAAACAAAAGGCTAGGGACTAGCTCAGGGAGGGCACTTGCTTACCTCGGGCTAAGTAAGCTCTGGGTTTCCTCACTTAAATGAGACTGAAGGGGATGGGGAGTTGGGGGAGAAAGAGACAAATAGAGATGGAAACAGACACAAACACAGGGAAAGAGAGAGAAAGAGACAGACAGAAAGACACACACACAGGGCAAGGGGTGGAATATGAATGTTTGAACTTGTTCTATATGTATGTTTGCTTTTTAAGATTCTCCTTTAAAGTGTCATCTATAAGCCCACAGGTGCCTATGAGTGAGTGTAAAAAAGTACCAGCTAGGACATACTATTTTTAAACATGCAAAGTAGACTCACTCTAAGACCTTTAACAGCCTACTTGCAGGAGCCCTTCCTCTCAAAGAACCTCCGTTCCCAGGGGGCTCAGCCTAGCTCTTCCCCACCAACCTTCTTAGCCTTCTTTCTTCCTCCATTCCTTTCTGTCAGCCCCTGATCCCCTAGAAATACTTTCTACCCAGAAGCCCTACACTGGGCTAGCCTCAAACCATCGCCATTCCTTGTGTCAGCCAACAATCAATAGGAACATTGTAGCCAGGGCTCCCCAGGGGCTGGGACACAGTCTTCTCTTCTAGGCCATATCCACTCCCACAGAAGCACCCTTCAACTGGGACACCACAGCCACCAACTTGCCTAGGATCCAAGGTGAGCAACAGCAACCAAAGAATGAAACATCCACCCAACAGAGACAAGGCCAGACATCTACACCAAAAACACCTTATACATCCTAACTCCAGATGCCTGGTTCCCAGCACAAAACCACAAACATGAACTGCCAGAACGGTGTGCCTCTTCCGAAAGCCATCAACTGTGCTGGAGTAGGCCCTGAGAATGGAATGTAGCAGAAGCACAAGACAAAGACTTCAAAATAGCAATTATGAATATGCTCAAGGAAGCTCATGAAAACACTAAGAGTTTAATAAAATAATGAAGACATTTCAAGACATAAAAATTAGAACTTATAAAGAAATAGTATCACTAAGGAAAGCCCAAATGGAAATAAGATTGAAAATCAAAAATTTAGGATGTCAAACAAAAACCTCAGAGGCAAGCTTCACAAACAGATTATAAAACATGAAAAAGAGAATCTCAGAAACTGAAGATGGTGTACAAAAAAATGGATGCCTCAGTCATAAAATGTTAAATCTTTTAAAAAATAAAAAAATCCAGGCACAAAACATGTAGGAAATCCATGAGACCATGAGAATACCAAGTCCATGAATAATAGGGACAGAAGGAGAGATCCAGGTCAAAGGAACAGAAGGGAAAAAAAAAAGAAAATATATATATACATATGTATGTGTGTATATATTAATAAATAATTTAAGATTTATTTATGTATGAGTGCTCTATCTGCATGTGTTCCTGCATGCCAGAAGAGGGCACCAGATCTCATTACAGATGGCTGTGAGCCACCAAGTGGTTGCTAGGGATTGAACTCAGGACCTCAACAGACAGTGCTTTTAAATGCTGAGCCATTTCTCAAATGCCCACAGAAAATATTTTTAAGAAAATCAGAAGAAAAAAATTCCCCGACCTAAAGAAGGAGCTGTCTGTCAAGGTAAAAACAGCATATAGAACTCCAAATAGACCAGGCCCAAAAAAAAAAAAAAAAAAAAAAATTCCTCAAGACACATAATAATCAAAAAACTAAATGAAAAGTATAAACAAAGCATCTCTAAGCTCCAAGGGAAGAAGATGAAGTCACATAGAAAGGAAGGAAGGCCATTAGAATAGCGCCTGACTTCTCAAGATCTGGAAGGCCAGAAGGGACTGGGCATACCAAATACTCTGAGAGACCACAAATGACAGATCCAACCAATACCCAGCAAAACTATCAATCAAAATCCAGAGAGGAGGGGGAACAACTTCCATGATAAAACCAAATTTAAGCTATTTTTATCTACTAGTCCACCTCTGCAGAAAGTTCTAGAAGGAAAACTTTAGTGAAGAGATTAATTGCACACCAAGAGGACACAAGGAATAAATAACCCCAGAATAGTAAATCAAAAGAAGGGAATGAAAAACCCACACCATACAACACAGTAATGATAACCAGTAAACACTGTTCATTGATAACTCTCAATATTAGTTGTCTCAATTTCCCAATTTAAAAAACACAGACCAACAGCCTGGATTAAAAAGGTATGATCCATCATTCTGCTGCATCCAAGAAACACAGCTCGACATGAAGAACAGGCATTTCCTCAGGATACAGGATAAAAAAGGGTATTCCAAACAAACGGACTCAAGAAGCAAGCAGGTGCAGCCATGTTACTATCTGACAAAATAGGCTTCAAACCAAATTACCAAAACTGATCAGAAAAGATAGGGAAGGACACTCCATGCTCAAGGAAAAACCCACCAAGAGAAGATTGGAAGTCTGTACATCTGCAACAATCACAAAATCACCCAGGCTCACAAAGTGAGAGTGGGCGCTTCAATATCCGTTTTTTTACTTCAATATATGGCAATGCTCTTGCCATACAAAGGTCATCTAGACAGAAAATAAACAGTTAAATGATGTCATAAATCAAAGGATCTAATAGATATTTACAACAGACTCTCAGCTTCCCTGTGAGGCTTCACAGGCCAGGCCTCCATTGTAACATTACTCTCAACATTCTCAACTTCCAAGTTCCCACAGATTAAGCTCTGAAAACTCAATGGCTTCTCCAACCAAAGTTCTAAAGTCTTCTCAGAGCTATATAGCAATTCCCCCTCTGCCTGGTACCAACGTCTACGATAGGTCGTGTCTCTATTCTATGATGAAACTATGACCAGAAGCCACCTGGGGAGAAAAGGGCTTCCTTCATCTTATAATCAGATGTGTGGTTCATGATCCAAGGAAGTCAGCTCAGAAACCTGGAAGCAGGAACTTAAACAGAAGCCATGGAGGAGTGCTGCTTACCTTACAGGCTTGCTTGCTCCCTGTAGCTTGCTCAGCCTACTTTCTTACAGTATCCAGGACTACTAGTCCAAGGGTGGCACTGCCCTCAGTGAGCTGGTCCCCCTCACATCACTCAAGTAAACGTACCATAGGCTTTGGCACAAGCCAATCTGATGGGGGTATTTTCTCAGTTGGGGTTCTCTTTTCTAATAACTCCACAGTTTCTGTCCAGTTGGCATAAAAGTAGTCAGCGCAGCTGCATAAAGAATTTCAAGACAACCTCTAAAACATAATAGTCTCCCATGAGCCCCTGTTCCCAACACATAAAAACACTAACAGAGACTGTTTCCTGCTTTGCCTGTCTTCTAGGTTTGGGTTCTCGTTAGCTCCCTGCTCCCTAAGCCAGAATATACTATGAGAGGATGTATATGGGACAGACAATGGCTCTCATCTCACTCTCCCTGAGAAACACTCGAGTATTTTAACAGCCTGGCAAAAATGCATGCCTCGCTCAAGCCCTAGCTTTTCTTACTAAAAACCACGCCACCAAAGACAGACCCCAATTGCAGAACTCAATTCAAAGGGCTATTTGTGGCTGAACTAATAATTTTCCAGCCCCTAATGTTCCCATTCTCCCAAGGACAAACGACTTTTATTCCATCCCCAATCTCAATGTCTTGGCTGGGATCCAGGCCTTCAAAGCTCTAAATGCAAAGCACAGTAAGACACAATGACTTCACCAGCAAGGAGGCAGAGATGGAAGACAGGCAAATGAAGGCTGCTCAAAAAGCTGACCATTAAGGAAAGTCAAATGAAAGCCATGGTACACTGCCCAGAGCCATGACCAGACACCAGCACAATTAGATTAGCCTGTAAAGGTCCCTATGATAAAAACTGTTTAAATATATATGAATATTATGTCCAGGGGGGGGGGAGGGAGGACCAAAACTCACACACATTACCAGGAAGAACACAAACACTTCACCACTCCAGATACCACGTAACTCAACAATCTTATTTCAGGTATTGTGCTAGACAAACATATTCCTACCTAAAAAAGCTGAATGTCTGTGGCATGGCAAATCTATGCACAAAAACTAACAAGTAGCTATGTCCCTTGACAAGTGAGTACACACACATGATTGCACACATCCACACAGTTCATCTATACAGCAAAATGTTGTTCAAGGGACTGGAGAGCTGGCTGTAGGGTTGAGAGTGTGTATGCTTTTCAGTGAGAACAGTAATTATGTTCCTAGCATTTGAATCTGGCGGCTTCTAACTCCAGTTCTAGGGGACATGAAACCTTCACCAGGCTTCTGCAAACAACTGCACTCCCACACACACACCTGCATGGCCACGTATACAGCCTCCTCCTCACTGGAACCTCACAGCCTCCTCCTCCTCCTCCTCACTGGGACCTCACAGGCTCCTCCTCCTTCTCACTGGGACCTCACAGCCTCCTCCTCACTGGGACCTCACAGCCTCCTCCTCCTCCTCCTCACTAGGACCTCACAGCCTCCTCCTCACTGGGACCTCACAGCCTCCTCCTCCTCCTCACTAGGACCTCACAGCCTCCTCCTTCTCACTGGGACCTCACAGGCTCCTCCTCACTGGGACCTCACAGGCTCCTCCTCCTCCTCACTAGGACCTCACAGCCTCCTCCTCACGGGGACCTCACAGGCTCCTCCTCCTCCTCCTAACTAGGACCTCACAGGCTCCTCCTCCTTCTCACTGGGACCTCACAGCCTCCTCCTCACTGGGACCTCACAGGCTCCTCCTCCTCCTCGCTGGGACCTCACAGGCTCCTCCTCCTCCTCACTGGGACCTCACAGGCTCCTCCTCCTCCTCCTCACTGGGACCTCACAGGCTCCTCCTCCTCCTCACTGGGACCTCACAGGCTCCTCCTCCTCCTCACTAGGACCTCACAGCCTCCTCCTTCTCACTGGGACCTCACAGCCTCCTCCTCCTCACAGGGACCTCACAGGCTCCTCCTCCTTCTCACTGGGACCTCACAGCCTCCTCCTCCTCCTCCTCACTGGGACCTCACAGCCTCCTCCTCCTCACTGGGACCTCACAGCCTCCTCCTTCTCACTGGGACCTCACAGGCTCCTCCTCCTCACTAGGACCTCACAGCCTCCTCCTCCTCACTAGGACCTCACAGGCTCCTCCTCCTCCTCCTAACTAGGACCTCACAGCCTCCTCCTCACTGGGACCTCACAGGCTCCTCCTCCTCTGTGGGAAGCCACATGTGCCGTTGCTGAGTGGCACTGACTACTGCTGGCCACCACGCATAAGATTGGACAAACAACCAATGTGTACATATGCAGTAAAGTTTTTTGCAAAGACACTGCCTGGCCCAGGCATGATAATGAGGTTCTGTAAGGTACTGAGAGTATAACCAATCAGATGTGAGACATGCAAATGAGGTATGATAATGAGGTTCTGTAAGGTACTGAGAGAGAGTAGCCAATCAGATGAGGAACATGCAAATGAGGCTTAGTGCATAACCAATCAAGGTGTGAGACACGCCCCCTCCTAGGCCTATAAAAGCAGCACCAGTTCTGGGCTCGAGGTCTTTTCGCCTCTACAATCAAGCTCTCCCAATAAACGTGTGCAGAAGGATCCTGTTGCAGCGACGTTCTTCCTGGCCAGTCGAGCGCGCGCAAGACTCCTCCTCACTAGGACCTCACAGGCTCCTCCTCCTCCTCACTGGGACCTCACAGGCTCCTCCTCCTCCTCCTCACTAGGACCTCACAGCCTCCTCCTTCTCACTGGGACCTCACAGTCTCCTCCTCCTCACCCACTGGGACCTCACAGCCTCCTCCTCCTCACTGGGACCTCACAGCCTCCTCCTCACTGGAACCTCACAGCCTCCTCCTCACTGGGACCTCACAGCCTCCTCCTCACTGGAACCTCACAGTCTCCTCCTCACTGGAACCTCACAGCCTCCTCCTCACTGGGACCTCACAGTCTCCTCCTCACTGGAACCTCACAGTCTCCTCCTCCTCCTCACCCACTGGGACCTCACAGCCTCCTCCTCCTCACTGGGACCTCACAGCCTCCTCCTCCTCACTGGGACCTCACAGCCTCCTCCTCCTCACTGGAACCTCACAGCCTCCTCCTCACTGGGACCTCACAGGGCCTTTCCTTTGCATTTGCAGCTGTAGGTCTCTCTGTGTCTCCTGCCTAAGACACATCAGACACATTAGACTGTGACCCCCTCACAGAGCTTCACTTTAACCTACTGAGCCCCTTTGAGGCCCTTTCCTCATTGCTGCCATATCCTTAGGTATGAGATATTAGGCCTTTCTGCCCCTTTCTGAGGAGAAACAGAAGGGGAGGGGGAGGGGCAGAAGAGAGGTTGGGGAAGAACAAGGAGGAAAGAGGGACATCTGTATCTGTGGTGAGGGTGAAAACAAAGAAAAAAGGGAGGGAGGGAGGGAGGGAAGGAGGGAAGGAGGGAAGGAGGGAAGGAGGGCGGGCAAGCAGAAAGATATTAGGCTGTCAACATTCATGTGTTGGGGAAGGGTCGTGTCACAGTTCAGTCATACCAGGAACAAAGTCCTCTCCTTGACACAGTCTGAACAGGGCTCCTCTAAGGGCTCCTCCACTGGTCCCCACCATCTAACTCTGTCATTGACACAACTTTGTCCAGTCTTTAGAATCCTGCAGAGTCTGTTTACTAAAACTCTTCTGCTCTCAATACTCCACCACTAATGCCTGTCTTTAACAAGAATCCGGTGAAGTTGGTCTAGGAAGAGCCCTGCTAACCTTGATGGTTTCTCTCAGTAATAATCTATACACTGAGCTCCACCCTGATGTTTGGATACAAATCTCCATTTGTCCTTGTTAGATCCAGAGCTGAATGACAAACATAGTGGCCCTTGGAACACAGTCTACCTCAAGAGTCACTAGCAAATGTCTGTCCTTCTCTAACAATAGCATGGTTCCATGGGGACAGGGTCTAGCTAGAACCCACTGTGAGGGTAAAACACAGACTTTGATTCCCAAGGGAAGGAGAAGACACCTCAAAACTGGTCAGATATGAACAAAGCTTACCGTTAACAGGACTAACGCTATCTAGGAGAGGACTGAGGAGCGCTAAGTGGTCTGTAGGAATGTCCTGTACCAGTTCCCCACCATCTGTTACTCTACAATCACTTCCAAATAAAAATTAGGGCCAAGGCTTGACAGAGACGTTTAGGGAAAGTCACAGACTCTACAGGGAAGCTTGATGAACCAATCAGAGGCTACACTGCCAGGCACAGTTCCCTCCCTCCAACCCTAAATTAAAAATTACATTAGGTTGCCCCTCACCCACCACCAAACTTGTAGGTGTGCTTTCCCAGGAAAAGAAAGTCTGAGTAAATACAGAGAAAGTAATTGAAACTTAATGCTTTAGGCACAGATCATCAATAGCCCCACTGCCTCTTTCCCCATGTCTCTTCACCTAGCAGTGGCAATGGTTCAGATACAACAACGCTGTTTGTCTGCAGTTAATTTTATTCTTCCTGGGTTTGACTTCAGAAAAAAGGCCTTGGATGGAGGAGGGACAAGAGGAGCTTTCACCGTCCTGTTGATTCATACTCGGTTTCTTATGAAGTTGCCCCAAAAGTTTTATTTCATCCGTAAGATAATAAAAGGATTAACACTTTTTGTTCATTAAAGAAACCTTAACTACTTTCAGGGTATAAATAAACTTTGAATTATTAAAGAAAAAATCAATTATAAATGCCTGAAATTAAGCCACAGGCCCTCTATAACTACCACCCCCATGAGTTACTTTTAATCTAGGCTTTCTCCGGCCTGAAGCAGCCACAGGATCCCTGCCGTCCCCTTAGGAAATTATCACTATCTGAGTTCCTCATCAAAATTTAAATTAACTTGAAACAGCTTGAAACTTTCGTTAATCTCCCAAATTTCATTTGTAAATCCAAATTAAAATACTCTTAATTCAAGACAAAGTAACATTACAATACACACGGTGTGAGGCATGAGGAGCTCAAGAAACCTGGCTTCAGCAACACCATTGCAGGAAAGCCCTGTGTGCAACGGAACTGCCCCCCTTAGCATGCCATACAAGGCACAAGATGAACTACAAACACCCCCATCCCCATCCAAAAGAGAAACACTGCAACACAAACAATACTGATATAAATTCTCACTATTTGATGAGATAGAGACTTAAGTAAAATAATTATAATACGGTTCCAGGAAAATGTAATCTTGATATATCCATTCTCAAAAATGCGATCAAGTCAAAAAATGGCCTAGTCGGCCATCACTGGAAAGAGAGGCCCATTGGATTTGCAAACTTTATATGCCCCAGTACAGGGGAACGCCAGGGCCAAAAAGGGGGAGTGGGTGGGTAGGGGATTGGGGGGGTGGGTATGGGGACTTTTGGGATAGCATTGGAAATGTAAATGAGGAAAATACCTAATAAAAAATGCGATCAAGTATTTATGAAATATGTAAAGTCGAGGAGCCTTAGAGCATAGCATAGGGCTGGCAAGATGGCTCCATGGGCAGGAAGGGGCCCTTGCCTGAGACCACACCCACGTGACAGAAGAAAAAAACCTCACCCCCTGAGCTGTCCTCTGACCTACACACTCTCACACTGACATGCCACACAGAATTTCTAAAAGAAAACTTAGCACACAAAACTGAGGGCAAAAGACTCCAGGAAGAGGGAAGCAAGCAGCTATTGGTGTATGCTAATTTGTGCCAGGCTGACACTGAAGCCCTATTTCATGGAAGAGTCTATTCTAATCTACAACGTTCAGAAAGTAGACGTCTTCAGAAAGGAGGGCAGGGCCTCAGTACACTGCACCTGGCTTCCTCCAGCTTACTCTGCATCACAAACACCACACTGAAGTTTGCTATTTTTTTTAGTATCTACTGAATAAAACAAGTAGGAGTATAGTATGGTTTCTGTCACAGCATACAACTGGGTACTGATACTAATCTTTCCACATTGGTATTTCTAAAAAACGTAGTCATTTCTGCATTAGCCATGAACAAATCTCATGTACAAGAAATATAAAAATTAACAAAACATAAAACCAGGCTAGGAAGATGGTTTGCCAGGCAAACCCGCTGATGACCCGAGTCTAGACCCCCAAACACAGTAGCACGAGGATGTGCACCGCCAGAGTGCCTACAGGAGGTGCTCCAGCAGTTAGCCTGGTCTACACAGTAGCAGAGATCCTATCTCAAACATGGGTAAAGTCAAGGACTAACTCCAGAAGCTTGTCATCTAACCTCCCACACAAACCGTGGCACACGTGCACCCGCACTGACACACATGCACACACATACACACGCACACTCAAGGTTGCACACAAATAATAGTAATATTTTAAAAATGAACTAAATTCTAAAACCTATCTGAATGTTTTTATCTATTCCCTGTTGGTGAATACTACACTGTTTCCAGTTTGGAGCTATTTATTGAGAACAAAGTTGCTATGAACACATGCTCTCATTTCTTTTGAGTAAATATCTAGGAGTAGGAATGTTGCATCATGTGGTAAAGGCATGTTTAACAACAGAAGGTGTCCTGCCATCTTTCCATGGCACCAGACTGGTGTCCATTATGGCGGATGCTCTCAAGAGCAATCACAATGCTGAAGAGAGGCAAACACCGATCCTTCGGAGGCCATATCCCAAGTCTCAGTTGGGCTCCTACCTGTGAAGAAGAAGCCTGGCTAAGTTGGGAAGCTTGAAATAACTGACAGTCACAGAGCATCAATATTAGCCCCATTGGTAACCTAAGAGAGTACAATGCGGTTGTCAGCCCTTAGAATTGGTAGGATTTGTTAACTTCAGCTCTCCCTGATAGATTTCTGTATCTAACTTGGGCTTGAAAGCATTTCCTTGAAGACAAAACATGCTAAGAATCTTCTTTACAGTTTTAAGATAATCAATATATCTTCCTCTCTGACATATCTGCTTAAATACTTTCTTCATTTGGGGCTATTCATACAATGGAATACAATTCAGATATAGAAATGACTCAGACACACCAATTATCAAACTATATAGACAGCTGGCCAAGCAAATTTCTGCTTACAAAACTCTGAAACAACAACAACAACAAAAAAAAAAAAAAAAAAAAAAAAAAAACAAGTAAAACTAATCTATAATACCAAAAATCACTCCCTGGCTGCCTCAAGCAGAGAACACAAGTTACTGATAGAAGCAGGAATGTTTGCATTTTGTTTTAGATCATAGTTACATAGGTGTATTTCTTCTCATAAATTAAAGATTTATATGTTTAAATTTTTTGGAGTTTGGTATATATAAAGTATACATCTATAAATATTTGTATGAGTTACTTTACACATTTTAACCATTATAATTCCTTATATGGAATTATACATTACATTCCTTATATGAAAATGAAGGCTGAACTACTAGCTGTCTACATATATTTAAGTTTTAAAACACCTTCATAATTCCAAACTAAATCTGTCCAGGACCCGTACACAAGCAAGCCATTATGATTTTTCACCTATTTTACAACAGTAGCAATGACCACTGAGAAAGAGATGTGCTACTAGAAACATGCATGGCTTCAAGGAGACAGGACAACTCTGACATATCTGCCAACCTGTCCCTCAGATCCCTGGGCCCACTGTATCTGACAGCTGCCTCCTCATTTCTCAGACTGCTAAGAAATCTTGGATTTTTCAGAACTATCTATCCATGCTTCAAAAAGACTTGTGTTGACCAAATGTTTTATATGCTTGAAAATTTCAGATCTTTGACTAACATTTCAAACACCCAATGTTTTTATGCATTAGACTACATTGCAAGAAATATTCTGTGCTTAAAAATAAATAAATAAAGTGCTTACAATCCAACTCAAATACCAAAAATCTTATGGATGTACCCTGAAATCCCAGACCCCGGTACTGAGGAAGGAGAAGCAAGGGGTCAGAAGTTCCAGCTCGCCCTCAGCTACTGAATTCAAGGACAGCCCAAGCTACATAGACTCCCGTTACAAAAAAGAAAAGAAAAATATAGTTTAAGTTCACAATGAAAACTGGAATGGGGTCGGTGAGATTGTGCAGAAAATACAAGCATTCATCCTACAATCTGATGACCTTAGCTTAACAGAAGGAGAGAACCAACTCCCAGAAGCTGTCCTCTGACTCTACATGTGTGCCATAGCATACTCGTGCACACATGCACACACACATGCAAACACGCGCGCGTGCGCGTGCACACACACACACATACAGAGGAGGGACACTATATAGAATCAAATTATGCTTCTGCCTTTAGTTAAGAACTGTCTTAGGGTTTCTATTGCTGTGAAGAAGCACCATGACCAAGGCAACTCTTATAAAAAGAAATAAAGCATTCGACTGGGGGCTTGCTTACACTTCAAAGCCTTAGTCCATTATCATCATGGTGGGGAGCATGGTAGGAGTATGGCAGCATGCATGATGTCTGAGCAGCAGCTGAGTGTAACATCCTGATCCACAGGCAACAAGTAGAGAGACATATTGGATCTTGTGTGAGCTTTTGAAACCTCAAAGCCCACCCAACCCAGTGACACACTTGCTCCAACAAAGCCATACCTACTCTAACAAGGCCTCACCACACCTCTAATCCTTCTAATCCCTTCAAACAGCTCTGCTCCCTAGCAATTAAGCATTCAAATATATGAGCCTATAGGGCGGGGACGGAGGGGGAGCTGTTGAGGGGGGTGAGCGTTCTTACTCAACTCACCAGAGGAACCTTTAAGACTCCTGACCTGCAATGATTTACCACCCCCATGACGATCAGTTAGCCTTAATCAGGGCAATCATAGTGCTTACTGTTCTCAGGGCTGAAGCAACCAGGCAGCCCCAGGTCCCTCAAAGTTAAATGAGTGAGGAATGGTTCCTGAGGCAATCAATACGAAGCCTGCCTCGGTTTACACATCACAGGTCAGGTTGCCACTTCCCAACAGTCACCTCAGGAGTACTGATGACCTCACCTTATGCCCTAAATACTGAATGGGCTTCTCACACTTCCCAGCTTCAACCTTATCCACTGCGGTTGCTTCAACTATCAAGGTCAATGCTTAAAAAAAAATTTATTATATGCAGGTTTACTTGAAAAATAACAGAAAATAGCAGGCACTATAGGAAAGTACAGAGAATTTTATTAAAATATGCTCCTAAGCCAGAAGTTCCCAGATTTTTTAAGGGCTATAGGTTATCAGAAAAATACAAAAGTAAAATATTAATGAAAATATGAAAATGGGCTTTGGATGGGTTAGCAAGTCAATTTCAAAGTGAAAAGGACACTGAGTTTTCACGGCTTTGCTACACTATTACCATAGCATACTAACCTTGTGTGTGCTATTATAACATCATCCATTGTGTTACAAAGAGGGACGCTGAGCTGACACTGGAAACACAGGACCTGAAGTGAATTCCAAGTGACAAGTTCCTCATTAATCATCATTTTGAAACATTCATGCTTCAACATAAAGCCTTTTATCTCACTGTTTAAAATTTCAAGTAAATGGGGCATCCCAAGGATCTTCCTGCAAAATGTATTTCTCCACTCTAGCTCTTAGCAAACCTGACGTACTTGCCAATTTATTCTAAAAGGTCACAGTCTAAACAGCTCTGCTGCACTGGGAAAGAAGTTACTTAGCATAACAGTGTGCCATTTGTATACCAGCCACGCAACATGAAAAAAGATTCATCAAGAAAAATGTAAACATTACTATCACTGCTGAAACTTGGACAGAACAAAACTACTTTAAGGTCTTTTTTAATAGAAACTTGATCTCTAAAGTAAATTCTAAATTTTAGCAGCTACTAAAGAGAAAAAAAGAATATTAATTTTATCATTTCATAAACACCTCTGTTAAATTATTAAAGTAAAATGGAGATCAGGCTAGGAATGCCAAACTCTTGACAGCATCCATTTGTCCCCGGGCATCTGACAAGACAGGAGCTGACCTGGCTGGGCTTCAGCATTCATCCTTTACTGTAGACGCTGATGCTGCCTGGGACTTTGGCACTTTGTACTTTGACTGTGAATGACCCTGCAGCTCCTGTATCTGAATGCATGGTCCCCAGCTAATGGTACTGTTTGGGAGGCTTATATAACCTTTAGGAGGATGTGGACCCTGGTGGGAGGTAGTGGGTCACTTTACAGCTCCGTTCATGGTCTGTCTCTCTTCCTGAGTGCAGCATGCCTCCTGGTCCCGACACCAGGCCTTCCCTGCCTGCTACCATGTGTTGCCCATTACGTGGACTGATGCCCTCTGTGGGCCCCAAAGTACCTTTCTTCCCTTAAAGTTCATTATCAAGGCATTTTATCACAGCAAGGAATGTAACTCAAACAATCACAATAAAAGCTACCTAAAAGGTGGAACTTCCATTAGCAGAATAATTACATTTGACCTTAGCCAAAAGATGGAACAGTGATTTAAAAGAATAATTTACAAGGAAGCAAATTCTAAATGAGATGACCAGCTATGTATTTTTAATTAAGGCTTTCATGAAATGTAGTAATAGTAAGATCTTTCACAACTGAAGATAAACTGGAACTCATCTTTAAGCATTGCCCAACAATAACTGGGAAATGTAAGGCATCTGTGTGCATCTGTGTGCAGACATGAGTGGCTGTGTGTACGTGCATGCACGCGCCTGCAAGACACAGGCCAACCTCAGGTGTTTTCCTCAATGGCTCACCTGCTTCTTTTTGTACCAAGGTTTCTCACTGAGCCTAGAGCCAGGCTGTCTGGCTAGTGAAGCCGATGAATCTGCCCACCTCCATATAGCCCTGGGGCTCTAAACCCCAGTCCTGTTTACACAACAAGCTCTTTACTAACAAAACCATCTCCCCAGCCCACATGTGAAGCTTTCACAAGAAATACTTTTAGATTTCACTATCTTCTACTGACTATACAAATTAAACAAGGAAACCAGAGTTCTGTAGGTTTAGGCTGTGTGTTTGATGAAATATCACAGCTCAGATTACAGTGCTAGATACATTTTGAAGACTGCTACAAGTCATGATCCAGTCTTGTTGATAAGAAACTCTTGTAAATTAAGACTGGCATCTCTGAATCTTTCATCTCTCCCATCTCATGGCTGCTCTACATGATTATTTTGAAGCCAGAAATCCAAGAGCACAGACCTTCATTTTCAGCAGATAAATTCTATCAGCATCTTGCCTGCAAAGGGAAGGCTCCCTAAATAGAGAAAATGAAAATGTAAAAGACAGCACTTCAAAAGTGCAGGAAAATGAAATCCTGAGTGGCAGGGGATCTAGCCGTCAATAGTCAAGCTTTTCCTTTGGCAATAATGAAGTCAGAGTACATAAGAACGGCGAGGCCAGAAGGGAGGAACGACAGAATGGAAATGTCTATTATTCAACAGTCTGGCTAAGATGTGACAGTCAGACTATTACCAATAACCATTCTCACAAAGAACAGTCACATCAACAACAAAAACAGATGTCACAAACCATCAGACTCACTAGCGTTTGCTTACTGCTTACATAATAATGCCTAATGAACACTAAAACTGTAGAGCAAAGCATTCACCCAGTCTTCCACACTAGAGAGCTGTCAGCTCATTAAAACAAAAGAATCGGAAACACCCGTGGCGTTATCCAAACAGACAAAAATAACACCAATCTGACGATAATCACGGGAGACAGAAAGGGCTGTGCCTCGGGTTCCAGACTTCAAGGCTTACGTTCCAAATACACCCGTGGAACCTGAACAGACCCTGCACTTCATCTCTGCTGGTAAGGACATTAAGATAAAGGACATTATCTACTGAGAGAAGGTTTGTTCCTTCTCCACGGCTGTCCACAGTCACAAGGACACAGCAGCCTTTGCTCTGTCTTCTCAATATTCCTCTACAGCATGTGATAGGCCTGACAAGTGGCTCAATGAAAATCAATAATGTCCTAGTCTTCTCAAAGATGACACCCTGAGTCCCCTTCCTCCTTTTCCAGTTTCCTCATTCTGTCCTTCCTCTAACTCCTCCATAGTTAAGCCATTAAGAACCTCGAGACATAAATTGAAATCATGTTTGTCTACTCCAGCATTCATCAAGATCTCCAGACAGAAGACTCTAATAAAGCATTGGTTTCTATATTTACTTGCGCAGTTCCTATCAGTAAAACTTTTTAATTAGCTAGCAGAACATAGTCCTTAAAAAGTTACATTACATTCCTTAAAAAGAGCTGGCTGCTCTTTCAGAGGTCCTGAGTTCAATTCTCAGCAACCACATGATGGCTCACCACCATCTGTAGTGGGATCTGATGCCCTCTTCTGGTTTGTTTGAAGACAGCTACAATGTACTTATATACATAAAGTAAATAAATAAATCTTTTTTTTTTTAAGTTACATTTTATAAACTGGCAAAGCCTCTCCTTTCTGTGTCAGTGACTGGGGTCCTTGTTACCTTTCCTCCCAGGAAGAAAGACCAGTACAAACCGCCAACAGGCAGGATCTAGGGTTTGCTCATGAGTTCTCATTTTCTACTTCCTTTACTATTTCGATGTATTTTGTTATAACCTGTCTGGAAAGTTTTACAGAAATGTACAGACTATAGATGAATGTAGCCATTCTTAAGTTTCAACGCAAATGTTCCCACAGGCTCACATGCCTAGCTAGAACTGGGTCACTGGGGCGGTGACGAGGAGACATCAGTGTTTACCTGTGGGCCCAGTCCAGGTGTTCTCCGCTTGCTACTCCACCAAAGCATGAGTAACTTACCACCCCACTGCACCAATGTGGCCTAACCTGCCTTCCCCTCAAGACCCCAGATAAGCCTCTCTCCCCTCAAGTCCCTTCTGTCTGGTATTCTGCCACTGCAACAATAGTAATGACTAATACACAGGACCCCTTGCTAGTGCTAATGTCGTCTTGACACAAGCTAAAGCCATCTAAGGAAAGTGAACCTCAACTTTAAAAACTGCCTCCATAAAACTGGGCTGGAGACAAGGAGCCTTGGAGGACATTTTCTTAATTAGTGACTGAAGGGGACCCAGCTTTTTGTGGGTGGTACCTGGGTTCTATAAGAAAGCAGGCTGAGCAAGTCATGGGGAGCAAGCCAGTACACAGCACCCCTCCATGGCCTCTGCATCAGCTCCTGCCTCCAGGTTCCCACTTGGTCTGAGTTCGAGCCTTGGCTTCCCTCAGGGAACTGTGATTCCAAATCTATAAACCCTTTCTTCCCCAAGCCACTTTTGGTCATGGTCTTCCATCACAGCAATAGAAACCCTAAGACAACGAACCACAAAAAAAGGCATAACAAAATCTCCTCTTAACAGTTTATACTTTTTTTATTCACCAAAACAGACTTATTAAAGACTCTTCCCTCACTTGTTTTCTTGTCTGCTGACTTTTTGCCAGCCCTCACATCTGTAACCTGTATTGCCCATCAAATTTACTTTACAAGCCAAAATATGTCAAAATTTTCAAACAGTTTGAGTTTCACTGCAATTTTCTTTTACTTCTTCCAAATGACTGCTTTTGAGTCTATCAGTATCACAGCTGTGAGGAATGTGGTTCACCTCAACTGTTCCAGACACCTACCTATTTTCTGATAACAAGCTTCTATTTTCCCAAAACTCCCATCAAGGATATGAGTCATAAAGACCAAGCACTGAGCTATTGAGGTTTCTTTGGTTAAAGAAGAACTGGGGTATTTTGAAGAAATCAGAACGTGAGACCCATGGCTCCTGCAATCCATAACATTCCACTCATTTCCAAGAGAAATAAAAAGTCATTTAAACATATGAAGACTTCCTTCCCTTGCAAGTTCTATAGCCTAATGTAGTTACTGTTTTGTCTGCCTCTAGAAACTTATTTCCTCAAAGCACTTCTGTTGCATAACTTCTCACACGATTCTAAAGATCTCTATATGACTTCTTAAATATTTCCTACTATCAAAAGAAAAAGTACTAAGATTCTACTTTAGCCTAACACAGCAGCCAAGTTCTCTATAACTCTAAAATCCCATATATTGAATAACATAGAACCAGACATTCTCGTAAGTACAGGCTGATGTACCACATTAAAAAGGCAGTTCCCTAAGCTATCAAGCACACTTAACTTGGGCTGGGGACACTCAGCTGGTAAGCTTCAGCCATTCAAGCATGGGGACTGGAGTTTCAAGCGCCTGTAATCCCAGCACTAGAAAAGGCGGGAAAAGAATCCTGGGGCTTGCTGGCCAGCAAGGCTAGCCATGTAGGTGAACACTGGGTTCAGGTGGAGAGCCATGGAGGAAGACACTCAACATCAGCCTCCGACTCAACACATGTACACTGGCCTGCACATGCGGGAACATGCACATACACAAACAAAAAAGCAGGCTTTCTCACAAAATAATTTCTAAACTTACATGAACAGATCAAAAATAAAAACCAAGGTTTACAAAAGAAGTGCACACAACATTGCATGTGACTGCAAAAATACTGGAAATAATTAATTTCAATGCCACTGAGGTGGATAAAGAAGTGATCAAATGTACATGGTAGGGTCTGCACAGAGGACGTAGTGGCTAAGGAGAACCAGGTTTGGTTCCCAACATCTACAGCACCTCACAACCACTTGCCATTCCAGTTCCAGGGGACACTACCCTCTTTTGGCACATGGTGCATGCACATACATGCAGTAAAAACACTCATACACATAAAAATACTTAAAAAAAATAAAACTTGATGATAGATAATAGTCATTTAATGCTACTGAGTTGGGTGGGGTTATGCATACCTGTGAGAAACGCAGAGGGTGACAGGGTGAGTACAGCCTGTGTCACATAGTAAGATCCTGTCCCAAAGGAGGGAGGGAGGGAGGGAGAGAGGGAGAGAGGAAGGGAGAGGGGGAGGGAGAGGGAGGGAGGGAGGGAGAAGGCAAGAAAGAAAATACTCTGATATTTTAAGAAAACATCTTTGAATAAATGTTCTAAATGTTACATGCCATATAATCAACATTATAAACTACATAAATCTATCTAAAGATATTCTGATACTTAAATTTTTTTCCGCGGGGTGGTTTACAATCTTAAAATCAGTATAAAACATTTTAATCAGTTTCTCCAAAAAATACCTCAATATTAAAAATATTTATTTTAATTATACGGTATAAAGTCAGTTTATAATACAATACTGGTTAAGATCTATTTTGTAGAGAAAAGAAGAAAAGTTGACAACTTAAATAATTTCATTCTTAAAATAATTAAACTGTATTTTTTTTTACTACAATGTCATATAAAATGAATAGAGAGGAAAACTATCAAATCATTTCGTGAGGATGGCACTAACTGGGCATCAACATCAGGCGGATATTATAGTACAACAAAACTCTAAACCAATATCCTTTGTGGCAAATGAATAAAACATTTAGCAACAAGTTTGACAGGGTAAATTTATGCCATGAATGCGAAATTGGTTTAATACTTTTAAATCAGTCTAATCAGTACATTAATAAATGAAATTTTGTTTAACCACATTGTCATTTCAATAAGTAAACAAATACCAAAGACAAAATTCAATATGCATACATAACCCGCCACCCAAGGCAACTCAGAAACTAGAAATAGCAGTTTTCTTAATTCTGAGGAAAAAAGATCTTGAAAAACAGGTAGCTAACACCATAATTAATACTGAAAGACCAAATAGATCCCAGTCCTACCATTAAGAACAGGAATAATCAGACCCACAGACTTAGCTCCCCACCCACAGCCCGCAAATTCTCTTGCACATAAGCTACATTTCCAGGTAAGTGTAGCTACCACCCCTCATCAGAGAAATCTCTCTTTATAGCAAACAGGGACAATGCAGAGTTCAACAGATTGTGGGGAGCCCAGGCCAACATAAGATCTACATCACAGCTCCTGCATCTATGGCTCAAGAAACATCATGGAAGAAGGAGTGGAAGACTGTAAGAGCTATATTACCAGGAAGTGCCTGTGAAATAGTCTCCTCTAGAAACTGCTGTACAAACAAGCCTCAAACAAGGGCCAAGTCAAGGGACACGTTAATATGAAAGAGGGGAAATGTCCCACCCTGAGACAAAGAACTACAGACAACAGATGACTGCCACAGATGGAGAATCAGCCTCTCCTGGGACAAGCCCTCTTACTGACTGTCCAATGCAGAGTGATCAGCCTTGAAATCATAGCTCTACAAACAATACACACACACACCCCAATAATAAAATAATAAGCAAAGAAAAGGGGGCTGTCACCTTGGGGTGGCTGGAGGGGGAAAGAGCAGAGGGAAAATGAGGCAATTCAATGTAATACAGGTAAGCTCCCATTTTAAAATACAGACACGGGGCCATATTTTATAGCCCTGTGAGCCCATAGAGATGGCTCCTGTGGTTAAGAACACTTTCTGCCCTTGCAAGGAACTGAGATCCAGTTTCTAGAACCCAAATGGCACCTCACTACCAGGGGATCCAAAACCCTCTTCTGGCCTCCTCAGCCACGAGATACACAGACACACATGCAGTCAAAATGCCCATTCATTCAAACATTTTAATCACTCAAATAAATAAATAAAAATAAAACGTAGAAAGGAAACAAAAACTCTGACGCTGTGAGTTTTAAGGGAAGTCAAGCTGTACTGTGCCCTCAGTCCCACCTCCCCAGGATGCTATAGTAGCAACTGCTCATAACTTTCCTTTTGTTTTGACTGTTACTTTGAATTTACAAATTACTGGGATACATTAGAAGAAATATTTTCTGAACCACTATAACTTTTAAAACGGCCAACCTAACCTCACAGGGTTATTTAAATAAGGGAAAAAGCTTCCAAGGAATTTTATTTCTGAGACACAAACCTTCAACTTGTATAATTCAGAAGCTAGATTCTGTACCCCCTACATTCATGCATGCAATTAAGCGGACAAGCAGTGAAGCTGAACACGCAGAATTACAGTCCTGGGCGTGAACAGTGCTCAGCTGATGAATGGAGCAGGAGGACTAACCAGCCCAGGGTAGGGACCCGGAGAGAAGTTAGAAGGGGAAGCAGCAGCCATTTTATCCTCCACTCCCCTGCCCTCCAAAGGAGACAAGGTCAAGATGCTCCTAGCATCTCAGAAAGAGCCTTGCCAAACTCAAGCCAAAGGTGACATCTTTGAAGCACTTAGTTGGAAAACCAAGCTCATCACTGTCTGCTGTCTCTGTACTTCCCAAACCCCTCTTTTTACACTGACCACAACATGCCGCTGCCCACCTCGCTCCCCAACTGCCCTGTTGGGATATCTAGTCATACTTGTCTCCGCAGTAGCCGTTCGCCTGACTCGGTGCATGCTTACCAGTGGGTACTGCCTTGATACTAAATGACCATCTTTTTGCTAGGAGCTAGGGGAAAGCCAAAAGCAGGGCATTTTCCTTGTATGCACAGGACGTTGGGTTCAAAAACATAAAATTACAGTTATGACAAAAATAAACAACAAACAGTTACAAAAGAAAGCCAAATAGTGCTTTTCAGTATTTTTTCTCTGGCACAGATTAGGCAATGAAATCCATGGAAGAATCTACTACACTGGCTGACCTACCTCTGTAAAACCAAGTTGGTTTAAATAACAGGGTTTCTCTCTATGCTAATTCTAATGCGCCAAATGTGCTGGCTTCTAGCTCCTCCTCTCTCTCATAAAGGATGAGTCAGAAAACTGAAACTCAAAGCCATACAGGTACATAATCATTTTTCAATGTCCAGTCACTGTTAAAAATTATACCCTAATGCTTAATTACTCCTGTAACACTTCATATTACTAGCTCCCCCTGTGCAAAAACTTTCCAACTGAAAAACCGACAGGTGATAGGGCTCTCTCTGTAGTGGCTGAGTAAATTTTTGTTCTCTGAGAGCAGAACTGTCAAAGAACCGGATGTACAAGACCCTCACAACACCATTTTAGTCGTCAGCTGTTTCCTAGCAACTGGATTTGCTACCATTTTCTCCTCACAAGTATGCAACAGGCTGTGAGGTTCCAGTGAGGAGGAGGCTGTGAGGTCCCAGTGGGTGAGGAGGAGGAGACTGTGAGGTTCCAGTGAGGAGGAGACTGTGAGGTCCCAGTGAGAAGGAGGAGGCTGTGAGGTCCTAGTGAGGAGGAGGAGGAGGAGCCTGTGAGGTCCCAGTGAAGAGGAGGAGGAGCCTGTGAGGTCCTAGTGAGGAGGAGTCTTGCGCGCGCTTGGGAGAGCTTGATTGTAGAGGCGAAAAGACCTCGAGCCCAGAACTGGTGCTGCTTTTATAGGCCTAGGAGGGGGCGTGTCTCACACCTTGATTGGTTATGCACTAAGCCTCATTTGCATGTTCCTCATCTGATTGGCTACTCTCTCTCAGTACCTTACAGAACCTCATTATCATACCTCATTTGCATGTCTCACATCTGATTGGTTATACTCTCAGTACCTTACAGAACCTCATTATCATGCCTGGGCCAGGCAGTGTCTTTGCAAAAAACTTTACTGCATATGTACACATTGGTTGTTTGTCCAATCTTATGCGTGGTGGCCAGCAGTAGTCAGTGCCACTCAGCAACGGCACATGTGGCTTCCCACAGAGGAGGAGGAGCCTGTGAGGTCCCAGTGAGGAGGAGGCTGTGAGGTCCTAGTTAGGAGGAGGAGGAGGAGCCTGTGAGGTCCTAGTGAGGAGGAGGAGGCTGTGAGGTCCTAGTGAGGAGGAGGAGCCTGTGAGGTCCCAGTGAGAAGGAGGAGGCTGTGAGGTCCCAGTGAGGAGGAGGAGGCTGTGAGGTCCCAGTGAGGAGGAGGAGGAGGAGGCTGTGAGGTTCCAGTGAGAAGGAGGAGGAGCCTGTGAGGTCCCAGTGAGGAGGAGGAGGCTGTGAGGTCCCAGTGAGAAGGAGGAGGCTGTGAGGTCCTAGTGAGGAGGAGGAGGAGCATACTCACAAGTCTCCACAGTCAGTTAAAAAACCAAGACAGAGTGAAGTTAGTCACTACTTTCTAAGCATAGCCGCTTTCGGGGGACTGTGATTCCTGATATGATAAATAACCTGAGGAAGAGGAGGACTTACAAAAGAGTGCGGGACTAGCTAACCTTCACTACACATGAGGGAGACGGAGAAACAAGAACACAAAAGGATGATTTCTGAACTCAGAATACCTGTCATCAAGAGTTCAGAAATGTTTGCATAGATGGTACTTGGCAAATGCTATCACAAGCTTTGTTTACAGTTTGTAAACATATGAAGTGCATTCACCCCACATTTGCTTTTCAACAACAAAAAAACAAACAAACAAACAAAAAACCCACAAATCCAAATATCCAGCTATCACAATTCATCAGAGCTAGGTAGCTAACCTTCACAAGACTTGGCATTGAGCACTGAAAATAAGTAATTAAAATGACTCCAGCATAATCTTTACGCTACAGCCACTGGCGCATTTGAAATGTTCATGGAAACACTGCCTGAGGGTGATCCCAGAAAGCAGCAGAGAGGAGAAGATCAGGTGGACCTAGGACAGGCAACAGACTGTTAAAAAGCCTGAATTCAAGATGTTAGTGAGACATGGTAAAAGACCTCTGTCCTTCACTAACTGACTCCATCCATTAGTCTGGAAGCTGTCTTAGGGTTTCTATCGCTGTGAAGAGACACTACGATCACAGCAATGCTTATTTAGGAAAACACTGAATTGGTGTCCAGCTTACAGCTTCAGAGTCCAGTCCATTACTGTCATGGTGAACACATGGTAGCATGTAGGCAGACATGGTACTAGAGAAGGAGGTAAGAGTTCTAAAACTTGATCAGCAAGCAGCAGGAGATTGGCTTGAACTTCTGAGAGCTCAAAGCCCATACCCTAGTCATAGTCCACCTCCAACAAAGCCACACCTACTCCAAAATGGTCACACCTGCTCCAACAAAGCCACACCTCTTAATAGTGCCACTTCCTATAGGCCTATGGAGGCCATTTAAACAAAATTAAGAAGCCAAGCTGGTCGTTTTATACAGAGCTTCCTATATAGGAAAGCATGAAAGAGAGGAATAAACATGACCAAAATATGCTGTGTGAATGTATAGAATTCTCAGAATTAATAAAAGTGTCATCATTTTTAAGATGACATGTGCTAAGCCCGACCATACAAAATAAGACAAACAATGCTCCATTTGCATTACATAGGCTTATTGCCTACATAAAAAGATACAAGAGTGTGTACTGTTTTCTTCCTGTGAACACCACTAATAGTAGTTCCTGACAACTAGAAACCAAAGAAAGCCTGAAATGATGAATCAAAGTTCCCTCATCAATTTCCATGACAAAATACAAACTGTGCAAAGCACTGTAGAAGAAAAATCAAAGAAAAAAAGCAAAAGCTCCTAGAATATTATTTTTCAGACTTTACCCCTTTAAGTGAACATCTAATACACAGCACACTTTGACATTTCCAAAGCACTTCCAGATGTATTTACTAGGGTTTTCCATTGAATTCACTTAATCAATCAGGAACCTAGAAATATGATTTCTAATTGTTAATTGTTTCACTAATTTTTTTTATTGTTCAATGGTGTCAATAAAAGGTTGTCTAAATTAACATTTACAGGATATATACATTTTACATCTAATATTTACATAAAATACATGTGTATATACATATTCCAACCTAAATTTTATCACAATGCACTGGTCGTTACATAAGCTCAACGCTCCCAATATAAAATCATTTTCTCCCCCAAATCGCTCCCTTTCACATCCATACTATAGAACTGCTTCCCAACAATGACTGCAACAGTTTCCGTCATGGCTCCAGAGAAGGCCTGTGCATGTGCGAGAGGCCTTACTGGAATGGTGAAAGAAGGACTAGCATCTCCTCCTGTCATTTCCACATTCGTTTTAAATTCCCATCTTATAATGGCTACCACTGTACAGTAGCAAATATACTTCAGATGGAAGATAACGATCAAACACATTCAGTATGGATCTTCCTTGCAAGTGACAGGACTCAGCAGTAAATCCAGCTTTCCGTTGAGGGAAGTCTTTGGTAACAGCGTCAACCTCACTGCTTACAATAAGTGGGCCTATTTAAGTTATTTTTATCGTCAGGGCTTATTTTGGGTAGATTATGTTCTTTGGAAAATTCTTCTACTCTGGATTATCCAGTTTTTCAGAATATTAACTTTCATAGTAATTTCTAATGGTGTTCTGAAATTTATTCAAGTCAGTAGTAATGGTACTTTTTTGATCTCTAATTTGATTAACTTGTATCTCCTCCTTTTCTTTTCTTTTCTTTTCTTTTTTTTTTCCTTCTTGTCAGATTAGCTAAGAGTTTGTCTATCTTTGTCTGATTTGGTGAGTTCTCTTTCAATCTAAATGTCTTTAATTTCTTCTCTAATCTTTTTTCTTTAAAGATCTTTATTTTTTATTATATATAAGTACACTGTCGCTGTCTTCAGACAGACCAGAAGAGGACGTCAGATCTCATTACGGATGGTTGTGAGCCACCATGTGGTTGCTGAGATATGAACTCAGGACCTTCGGAAGAGCAGTCAGTGCTCTTACCCGCTGAGCCATCCCGCCAGCCCTCTTCTCTAATCTTTATCTAATCTCGCCATCTGCTGTATTTAGGGTCCTCTGCTTGTTTCTGGGGAGCCTGAGGTGCATCATTAGGTGATCTGTGTCCCTCAGACTTTTAGCAGGATCAGCATGAGCTTTCCTCTCAGGACCTTGGCTGCTGCTAGAGGTTCTAATAGGATGTGTTTTCACTATCATTTGCCTCTGAGAATTTTTAATTTCCTCTCTCATTTCTTAGATGACCTAGTATTAATTCAAAGGTCTCCAAGTATTTTGTGGTTTCTGTTGTTTCTCTTAACATTCATTTCTAGTTGTATTGCAACATGGTCTGATAAGAGACATGGAAAATGTTGATTTTTTTTTTTTTTTGAGATTTGACTTGTGCCCTATGATAAGATCAGTTTTAGAGAAGGTTCCACGTGCTGCTGAGAAAAATATATATTCCTCATCTGATGGGTGGAATATTCTGTATTTATCTGTTAAGACCGGTTCATCCATAATACATTTTAGCTCTGAAATTTCTTTGTTTTTAATTTGGAAGACCTATCCAACTTGAGAGTGGAGTATCCAAGTTCCGATTAGTATTGTGTCAGGACGTATGTAGTATTTTATGTCTTTTCATTTTTATTTTATAAAATTAAGGGCTTCAATCATTGGTATATAAGTGTTCATAATTGGCTGTTTCTTTTATTAATATGCATTGCTCCTTTTATCTTTCCTACTTGGTTCTGGGTTGGGTTTACTTTGTCTTCTATAAGAACAGACAGGCCATCTTACTCACATTTTCTGGTTGCTTAGTAAGTTCTTCTCTATCCTTTGATACTAAGTGTTTGCATGTCCTTCTTGGTTCTTGGTTTGCCATCCAGTCCCTTATTCTGTATCTTTTTAGTGATGGGCTGAGGACATTTACACTTAAGGTTATTATAGAAAGAAGGTTGTTATTTTCTACACATTTGTTTTATTGTGTTAGCTAGCTTTAAGTCTGCCTGACACAAACTAGACTCATTTTAGAAGTGAGTATCTTGATTAAGAAAATGCCTGACCAGACTGGACCGTGGGCAAGCCTATAGTGCATTCTCTTGACTGACAAGTAATGTAAGAGGCCCCAGTTCACTAGGAGTGGTGCCACCCCTGGTCTGGTGGTCCTGGGTGCTGTAAGAAAGCCTGTTGCATGAAATAAAAAAAAAAAAAAAAAAAAAAAAAAGAATATTTATATCCAGTACTATGCTAGGCACCATCGGGTTGCATTGCTCCAGCAGGGTGTTCTCAACTCAGTGGTCTCTCTAGTATGGAGCCACAGAAATGTCCACACCCGAGTCACTAAGTTCCCTTGGTGGGTCACTGCCATGCCAGCCCCATGCAACGACTGCCCACCCCTCAGTCAATCGCCAAAACACCCAGCAACCCGGTCGAAACAAAACTCTAGAAGCTTATAATTAATCAGTCAGATTTATGTATCAATAAATTCTCAATTCACAAGATACCCACACAATAAATTCAAGGCCAATTGATAATGGTATAAGCTGCCCACCTAGATTAGACAAGTTACCCCAATTATTTTATCCCTATAAGATATCATATCTACCTACGGTTATTTAAAACCATGCTGGTTCTGAATCATCCGTCGCCCTCCATCTTGCTTCCTCCCTCCCTCCTCAGTCGCTCTGTCTCTCCAACTCTCAGCTCCGCCTCCCTTTTCCCTGTCCAATCACAGGCCTCCTGCTGCACTAATATTTTAATGTAATTGGACAGGGAAAATCCTGCCACAAAGGCCAGCTCAGCAAGCCATGATAGTAAGCCAATAAGGAGCATTCCCCACCGTTTCTGCTTCAGCGCCTGTGTGCAGACGGTTCTTTCCTGGAGCTCCTGCCCTAGTGTCCTTCAATGATGGACTGTTATATGGAAATATATGCAAAATATATGCAAAATACGTACAAAACGGGGAGAGCCTTTCCTCCCAAAGTTGTTGTGCTCATGGTGTTTTATCACAGTACCAGAGACCCTGAAGAACAGGTACAAGGAGATGGGGTTGCTGTGAGCGTCCTCAGGTTGAGTTAGGGAAGACTGTGGAAGGCATTTGGAATGATGGGCTGGAAGAGGCGCTGAGTGCTCAGAGCTGTGCTGTGGGGTGGCAAAGCTGGAGAAAAACCAACATTGAGCCTCAGGGATCTGACTCTGAGCTTTATACTGTTCAACTTTGGCTTTGCTTTGATTTGAATGTAACTAACTGTGCCCTGGTTCTTCCCTCTTGGAGTAATAAAGTAACTTTAAAACAACAACAAAAAAAGGATCCCACAGACAAGAGACTTTGAAATTTTATAGAAACCTTGGAACTGGTTTGGTTATTCTAAAGAGCATGAATATTTTAGACAGACTTTGGAAACTTTGGAGAAACTTTGGATATTTTAGAGAAACTAAATTTTGAAAGGAGCTTTTAAATGATACTTTAAAGAAATTGAATTACTGGGCATGGTGGCGCACGCCTTTAGGCCCAGTACTTGGGAGGCAGAGGCAGGCGAATTTCTGAGTTCGAGGCCAACCTGGTCTACAAAGTGAGTTCCAGGACAGCCAGGGCTATACAGAGAAACCCTGTCTCGAAAACCAAAAGGGAAAAAAAAGAAAAGAAAAGAAACTGAATTATGTATGTAGGCTAGTTTTATAACAACTTTATAGAAGCTAGTCATTTTGGAGAAGGGAACATCAATTGAGAAAATACTCCACCAGATTGTCCAGTAAGCCTGTGGTGCAGTTCCTTGACTAATGATCAATACGGGAGGGCCAAGTTCACTCTGAGTGGTACTTCCCCTGAGCAAGTGTGGTCCCAGGTTCTCTAAGAAAGCAGGCTGAGCAAGCCATGAGGAGCAAGCCACTAATCAGCAGTCCTCTGTGACCTTGACTCCAGTTCCTCCCTCGAGGTTCATGCCTGGCACTCCTGCCCTGACTCCTTTCAGTGATGGACTGTGGTGTGGAAATGTAAGCAAAATAAACCCTCTGCCCAAGTTGCTTTTAGTCGAAGTGTTTTATCACAGCAATAGAGGCGCGCTAATTAAAACAGGTGACATACTCTCTCGATGAATTCTTTCTTTTCCTGCTCCCGTATTAGTTTTGAGGTCTGTTGAGTTGCTGTGTCTACATGACTATTTCTTCCCCAGGTCAAGCGTGTTTATCTGGAGTTATGCAGTCTTCTCCCTATAACGCTTCCCATAAGAACTCTGCAGTGCAGTCATGGTTGGCATGAATTGCTTTGACTTGTGTTTGCTTTGAAATCCCTTCATTTCTCTATCAGTTTGGAAAAATGGCTTTGCAGTATTTAACATTTTTTGGTTCACAGTTGCTTACTTTGGGAGCCTGAAATCTCATTCATTCTGGCTTTTATGCTTGCAGATGAAAAGCCGGGGGCAGTTCTGATATTAATGCCTTCGTATGTAAGTTGGATTGTTTCTTTGTATTTTTAACATCCTGGCTATAATATGTCATGGAAGATTTTCTCTCTGCTCATGTCTACCTGGAGGTCTATAAACGCCCTATGTTTAAAAGCCCATTTCTGTAGGATTCCCAAGTCTTCTCCTGCAAGCTCACCAGACTGTATACTCCTTCAGCTTATCTCTGCTCCTTCCCCAACACGATCAGTGCTGGAGTCTGGCCTCCTGAATGTGTCCCACACTCCTTGGAAATATCGTTCGAGTGCTTTAATTTTTTCCCTCATATATGACTGATGTATTATTTTCCCAGCTCTGTCATTCTTCTGCATGATCTTGTCTGCTAAAGATAATGTCTCTTGTGGATTTTAGGAATCTCCTTCAAGGGTTCAGTCTCCTTGCTAATTTTCCCCTCCATATTTGAACTTTCACCTCCAATTTATTAAGTGATATGTTCAGTTTGGAGACTATCTTGTCAAGGTCATGGGGAGGTTTTCTTAACTTAAGCATCTATCTGGGTCTTCTATGTGGTGGCTTTTTCTTTCAAACACTAATACTCTAAGTCCTTTCTCAGCATCTCACAGGCGCTGTAACTTTGATTCTCTTGGTGGCAGGTCATGAGTGGTGGTGGCAGATGCTTTCTTTGTATTGTCTAGTGATGTTTGATGCGCCTGCTGAAGACCTCATGACAATTCTTCTTAGCTTTATTAAGTATAAAGTAAAGGAACACCACCAAATTCATTCTGTGAAGCCAGTATCATCTTGATACCAAGACTAGGTCAAGACACTATTTAAAAAAAACAACTATAGACCAATGTCTTTGATAAACACAGATGGTGTGGTGGTTTAAAAAAGAATGGCCCATATATGCTCATATACTGAATGCCAGGAAGTGGCCTTGTTCGCTAGGATTAGAAGGACTACGGGGTATAGCCTTACTGGAGGAAGTGTGTCACTGGGGGAGGACTTTGAGACCATGCCAGCCCCACTCTTCCTTTTTCTGCCTATGGATCAGGATGTAGCTCTCAGCAACTTCTCCAGCACCCTGCCTGCCAAGCCTGCTGCCGTGCTTCACACCGAGATGACAATGGACTGAGCCCCTGAAACTGTAAACAACCTGGCAGTTAGATACTTTATTTTATAAGAGTTGCCTTGGTCATGGTGTCTCTTCACAGCAAGAGAATAACAAAATACTTGCAAGCAGAATTCAACAACACATTGAGAAAAATTATACATTATGACCAAGTTGGCGTCATCCCAGAAAGGCAAGGTTGGTTCACATAAACTAATAAACCTATTTGAATTAATGAGACATTTCCAGTCCAGCCTCCTGCTTCAGTTGCCCCGCACCCTCTAGAGTAGTTTTTAAGCAGCAGCCACAGTAACCTATGTCAGACAGGAGCAGGCCACATCAGCCCTTATCAAAAAGTACCAGTACTTACCCTACAATAAGGCAAAACCACAACTTATTGGCCTGGCTCACTCACATCTGCATCCAGCCCTCTCGATGTAAGCTCACTTGCTTCTAGCTCACCATGCTTCCACAGCACTGGCCTTTCAACCAAGAGAACACAAGCATTCCCTCCCTGAGACCTACAACACACATTTCTTCCCCCTTACACGTGTGTGCGTGCGTGTTTGTGTGTGTGTGTGTCTGTGTGTCTGTGTGTCTGTGTGTCTGTGTAGTTGTTTAGTAATTATTTATCTGCCACTAGAATACAAGCTTTATAATTGAATAACTTCTGTCTATCTAAGTAGAAGATCTGTGGTATATAAAATAATGTATGGCTTAACAAGTAAACAGTTATTACAAGACAAATCATTATGGGGGGAAAAAAATCACAGCTTCTCAGACTGCTGAGTGAGACAAGAAGTAGCCTTCTCCCATCGTCCTCTAACCCCTAGTCATCTACTATACCACAGCTCCAATCCTACACATTTCACCTGCTCTGCAACGTGTATATTTCCCAGAGTTCAAAGATCTGAATCCCCTCACTGTACAGCCCCCTACACCAGCACAGTTATCACCCACCATTCCTAACAGTTTTACAAACACAAACCCTGAGATCCAGCCACAGCTCTAACAGTGTGTGCCTAGCTGTGTTTTTCTCATCTGTGTAAGTGGATTACAATCCGTCTGGCTCAGAAGCTTGTAGTGACTGTCAGAGAGATGGTAAATAACAAAGAGTGTGAGCAGTAAACAATGTAGAAAAGAAAGTTCCTTTCTTCCCCACAAAAGTTGTCTGCAAGGCAAACTTATAATAGAAACAAGAAAAGAACACTAGAGTGTTTTCAAGCTTGGTAAAACACCCGTCGGAATGAGCTCTGAGGCGCTAAGGGTTTCTCTGGCTGCCTCTGCTGTACCCTCCCCTCCACGTGCTCCTAACAATCCACCAGGCATTTCTCCTGAGGAGATTATAATGTAGGAGCCTGTGGAGTCTCCTGATCCCATGAATCAGAAAACAAAGCGGCAGAATCACAGCCTTAGCGTAAGCAATCCTTTTGGCCATGGTAACTAACTGGCTAGGTATACAATACAGTTTGAATAATACCCCCAAATTTGATATGTCAAAGCTGTACCTGGTACTCCCTCACAATGTGAATGCATTTGGAAATATGACTACTGCAGACACACTAGAGCAAGGGGCCTTAACCCAATACAGAGTAGACATTTGGAACACATATAGATAATTCCATGTGAAAACTACAGTTACATTGTCACAATACCAATAACTCAGAGAGAAACCCGAAAGGCCTTTCTCCAACAGTTCAGAGGGTCACAGACCTGCCTGTACCTGAATTCCAAATATCTACTCTCCACGGTCAGGAGACAATGAATGCTTCTTCTATGGCCCCAGTTTGTGGTACTTTGATGGAGCAGCGAGTAATACATGTGCCTTAAGCCATTTCAAGCATAACAAATATGAAGACAGAGAATGAAATTCAAGCACAAGAAAAAGAAGCTTGTGTGGATGCCATGTTAGAGATACAGTGTCTGACCCACTTCTGCTACTGTGAGAAAAACCAAACCAAGGACAAAGCACTTGCACATGCATACGGGTAAAGACAATGCAGACAAACATCTGGAACACTGCTGTGGACACTAGCGTCACTCACTCAACCACTGGACTGCTTGAGTTTATGGACTAACACACTCCATTACTGGTTAAGATAGCAGACTTGTTTCTATGACTTGCAACTGGTGTAAAAAACTGGTGTGTCCAAGAATCTCTGAAGAAGGGCACTATCAGGATGCTCTCTACCATTAGAAACAGGAGGGAGGGAGGAGCCTCTCTGGCCTCAAAATCAGCACCAACATTCTAGAAGCTTCTGGAAATACATGGTGATGGTTTGGGTGACTGTGGAGAATAGGAGCCACTGCTAGGATTTATTAGACGGCATTTACTGATATGTAATGTCCTGGGAAGAATGTACCTCTTTCACACAAACGAATGCTTTTCAAAGCATCAGTAGAGTAATGAACTGAAAAACAAGAACCACAGAAGAAAGAGAGCCAACCAATAGACAGACTGGCCCACAGCAGTGACCTCACTATTCTTATCTATAAAGACATTCTGGGACAGAGAAACAAAGAAACATTTTAAGGCATCAACTATCTTTAAAAAACAGCTTTTTAATATATCATGGAATTAGAGATGAATATTAGCAGCTAAATACCTAATCAGGGCTGAGGGTTTAACTCAGCAGTAGACCATGTGTTAGCACATACACAAGGCCCTAGATTCTATCATTAATATCATACACCCACACACGCATATTTTCATGAAAAAAAGGTTAAATGTTGATATGGTGTTTCCATAAACTGCCTCACCTAAACAGAAACAGTCAATATTTTAGCCCTACCAAATGCTAACATACCTGAATTATGCATGCTTCAATGACCACAGAGTCAATAATTTATACCAGAAAACACTACAATTTTAACTCAAAAGAAAAGCTTGCCACATGCTTATATGATTGTCATTACAGCGACATGATTGTCCTTTGACTCTGAAGTACTCCTCTTTATCAAGTACAAAAAAAAAATACATAAATAAAAGATAAAAAACCGACCTAGATTAAAAGCCAACTGGCATCACTCTGGAGTAAGATCTCAACAAACTGAGTCCACCCTCATTTGTTCAACACGGCTCCCCCGAATGTCACTAGCACTGGGTCATTTTCTCAGCAGCAGCCAATCGCTGTTTATGATACCGAAATATAAACTCTTTCTCCTGGGACTGGGGGCACAGCTCAGTCATAGACGGCTCCCTAGCAAGCACAAGGCCCTAGGTTTCAACTCCCAACACTGCAAAATAAGAAAACCAAAACTTGCTTCTACAATGCCCTCTGCTGATAAAAAACAGCAATTCACAACAGAAATCTAGGGGTCGCATCCACCAAAGGCCACAAAGGTTTTAAGGGCCACATACAATGTCCATCTCCAAGCAAAACCCATTTGCTGAGTAACCCAGAGAGGCCACTGACATAATCAGCCAGCTAGCCATTAGTTAACCATTAGTTAACCATTCATGCTACTAGAAGAAGCCATAACAAAACCAAGTGTGGAGACTAACATATAAAATGCTAGGGATTCTGCAATTAACATAACACCAGAGGCGATCTAAAATGTCACTATGAAAATATTCACTTACTGTGTAAAAGAGCACAAAACAAAATCACCAGGGATTTATAATGATATCAAATGAGGAAATAAGAGAAAGCACTTACTGCCAAAGCCTTAGACAGCGTGGCTCTAAACTCGTTCAAGATAATGGCCACGATGTCCTTAAGTGGCACATAAGCAAAGCCATCTTCCAAGTAGACTTTCCTTCCTCTGAACAGGTCCAGAGCATCAGCAAAGGGGACCTGGGACCCAAGTAAAACAGGGAAATAGGTCAGTAACTGTTGTTAGGAGACCCTACATCTTCTAACAAAACCCATTAGTCCCAGCAGCTCCAAAAAAAGAGAGAAATTTATTCCTTACAACCAAAGGACTAGCATTAGGAAAAATTAACAACATAAAAATAGATGTACTAGAGCCCATGCTCCAAAAGTCAGTAACAGTAATAGAGAGCCAAGACAGAATGTTTTCTTTTTAGTTGTAACCTACATATTTCTGAATTGTAAGCACCAAAATTTCAAACTTCTACTTCAAACTCTTTGGGCATGCTATTTTACCTCCTGACAGATTGAGAACTGTATGTCAAATAGTGTTGTCCTAATTTTTATTTTCAAAAGAGTATCCATAAGTCAAAGTTACTTATAATCAAAGCTACTTGTAAATCTGTTTCTCTAAGCTTCTGCTCCTCCCCTGGAGAAGCACCCATGAATAGCTGCCCTCAGCGCTGAGAACTGGAAACAACGACCCTTCAGTTTTGCTGTTAAACTCTGTTGTGAGCATGTAAGGATCTGTTATAAAATGAAACAAAGATTAAGTACTATGAATTCTCCCACCATAAACATAATGTGGCCTTGGCTGTAAAAATCATCCTTCTGGAAAATTCTTTTTTCATTATTTTTAAAATGAAGCAAGAACTTAAGGTGAACACTTCCCTTAAGTGTCTCAGGCAGCGGTGAAATGCACATGCCTGCGGTTTGGTGTAGCTGACAGCACCTCACACGGGCCGGGGGCTATTTAAATGCTTTCTGTTTTGTTGTCCTTTTACATTACGTCTCTATGTGTGTGTCTGTGTGGGGGTCGGAGCACATGTTAGGACCCTGGCTTAGAGCCCCTGGAGCTGGACTTACAGGCAACTGATTTCTGGAAACCGAACCAGGATCCTCTGGTAGGACAACATGAGCTCATAACGTGAGGCTTGTCTCCAGCCTGAGATCACAGGTCCTTAACTAGAAAGCTTTGACAACCGCATGCTGCCCATGACTGTAGACTACAGTGTACAGCATAGCTGATATCCCCAAAGGGTCCAGAATGTATTTAAGGACAGAACAGAACAAAACACCTGTGGAACATCCAACAGCTGCCCAGGGAGCCATGAGAGCTACAGCGTCCAACAGGTAGCTGCTCACAAGGCACAGCAGAGGCATGAGGAAGAAGGGTCGGCACAATGCAGGCAGGAGCAGAACAGCATTTGGAAGCAAGCTACAGCCCAAGTCCACGACCTGTTCTAGTCTGCTACCAGCTTATGATTTAGTGAGTGAGATAAATTCCTCTGAACCTCAGAGGCCCAATCTGCAAACCTGGGAAGGGAAGGAACACAGGAGCTAATGAACCTCCCACGTCCAGGCCTCTAGTTTACTGTGGTGGCCACAGTGCAAACAAAAATGCCCAAGCAGTGGAAACAGATGCTGTGATGTCCAGCAATGGGAAATGTGCGGTGTAACCCAAACACCAGCCCCATATACTAAGGTTCAGGAATGCCTTCCCACAGGAAAGCACGCAGGCTTATGGTGTCAGAGCACATATGCAAAGAGACCACACAAAGCCATGAGCCAAGGCATGGGTAAGGGCCTATGAACAGCCAAGGAAGTTTCTGGTGCGGCCCCGCATCATATCCAGGAGCTTCAGCAATGCCAGGCTTTTCTTCAACAGGATGAACTGGGACAGATCAGAAGCCCATCACAGTGAGGAGAATATCAGTGTGAAGCACGGCCCAGCACTTGGTGTGACAACAGATGTGTTCACACCAGGAAGCAGCTGTGGTGATACATACCTTATAAACTGACTCTGACTCCAACTTGATCCCACTTAGGCTTGGAGAGGACGCCATGATATCCTGTTCCCGAAGGGTCTTCTCCTCGTCACTGATCTACAGCAGAACACAGTTTACATGGAAATTCAATGTCTTCGGTTTCAATGAAGCATTTACCCACTGTAGAGAACATTCCACCTGTTTATAAAAACACACTAATACATTGATTATCCCATCATTTCCAGTGATTGTTAAATCATTCCTAACCCTAAGGAAGGCAAAATGTGAAAGAAACTTTAATATTCTTTAAGGGTTTTTTCTGACAATATTTGAAGATATTTGTTCAAAACAAAACAAAAAGAAACAGTAGCAAAGGACCCGTAGAGGTAGCTCATTTGGTAGATTGCTTACTACCAACTTACTAGTTAGTGTGACAGCATTCAGTTCCTAGCACTACATGGGGCATGGAGGCATACTTATATGCCAGCACACGGGAGGTGGAGGCAGGAGGATCAGAAGTTTAAGGTCACTATTGTCAATAGAATGAATTTAAGATCAGCTTGGGCTACATGAAACAGTCTTGAAAATAAAAGTAAAGGACAAGGGAAGTGCAACAGAGGGAAAGCCAGGCACAGTGAGGCCTATCACCTCAGGGTAAAGCCAGGCACAGTGAGGCCTATCACCTCAGGGTAGAGCCAGGCACAGTGAGGCCTATCACCTCAGGGTAGAGCCAGGCACAGTGAGGCCTATCACCTCAGGGTAGAGCCAGGCACAGTGAGGCCTATCACCTCAGGGTAGAGCCAGGCACAGTGAGGCCTATCACCTCAGGGTAGAGCCAGGCACAGTGAGGCCTATCATCTCAGGGTAGAGCCAGGCACAGTGAGGCCTATCACCTCAGGGAAAGCCAGGCACAGTGAGGCCTATCACCTCAGGGTAGAGCCAGGCACAGTGAGGCCTATCATCTCAGGGTAGAGCCAGGCACAGTGAGGCCTATCACCTCAGGGAAAGCCAGGCACAGTGAGGCCTATCACCTCAGGGTAAAGCCAGGCACAGTGAAGCCTATCACCTCAGGGAAAGCCAGGCACAGTGAGGCCTATCACCTCAGAGTAAAGCCAGGCACAGTGAGACCTATCACCTCAGGGAAAGCCAGGTACAGTAAGGCCTATTACTCAGAATTTCGGAGGCTGAGAAGCTTCATATGAGTTCAAGGCCAACCTGAGCTACACAGAGAGATCCTAACTTTAAAAAAAAAAAAAAAATCAAGTCTCTAAAGACTAAATGTGAGCACTAGCCAAATAAAGAGTTATGCTAATTTACTAAAGTCTCTACTAAAGTCAAGGACGCTTAGCTTATTTCTCAGGTTTTCAGTCGCATACAATACTTGAAACTTAACATTACTTTTTCAAGGAACAACTAACATTTTATTATCTTGCAGTGATTATGTCCTCAGGAGAAGACTGGCAGCCCTGAATGGATAAACATTCTAAACTCCTATACAAAAAAGAAGATGGGGCTGGAGAGATGGTTTAGCAGTTAAGCACACTGGTGGCTCCTCCAAGGGACCTGGGTTCATTTCCTAACACCCATATGGGGGCTGACAATTTTCCATATCTCCAGTTCCAGAAGATCTGACATCCTAGTCCGGCCTCCACGGGCACTATATACACATGGTGCACAGACACACATGCAGGCAAAATACCTAAAAACATAAGGTACAGAAATGATGGACATCAATCATATGAAATCCTCACCACTGTCCTCTGAAAGCACAGACAGTGGCTCACACCTCAAACAGGAAGGTGCTAGCGGCCACCGGTCTTGAAACTGATTTGGTTTGTTTGCTAGTGGGGCCTGCTGGGTGACCCAGGCCGGTCTCACTCAGTGCTGGAGTTATAACAGACAGTGGCAGTGACTTGGATGTGGGAACCTTACTCACTGCTGGCAGGATTACAAACTAACAGAGGTGGCTCAGAAAGGTAGAAATGGAACTGTAATGTGATCCAGCTATGACACTCCCAGATCATATGCCTGAGGGACTCCATATCCTACCAGAGACACACGCCCATTCCTGCTCTGCTCGTAACAGAGACAGAAACTGTGGATGCCCATCAACCACATGGATGATGGAAATATGAAATGTTAACAGAATCTTACTCAGCTGTTAGAAACAGTCCTTCTTGTTAGTTCTCTCCACTCATGGCCACCGTCTGTCTTGCACTCTCCCTTCCCCTCCCTATCGTGTCCACTCCTATTCACATCCTGTGTCCTATAACAAATTTCCTGGAGTTTTCTCTCCTCTGCCCCTCTGCAATGGCTCCTTTCCTCTTGCCTGGTTTCTACAAATACCCAAAGTTAAACCTACAAATCTAAAAGACGTGTCTCTGTGTATCTGGGTTATCTCACTCTGTATAATTTGTTCCAGTTCCATCCATTCACTGCAAATCCCAGGAGCTACAGTAAAGATCAGACTAAGAAAAATACATCCATGGTGCAACTGTGGCATAATTGTTAAAGAGGTCACCACAGGCTTTCTGCCTGGATTTAAGGCCTACTACATAGGAGGGAACTCATACTTGGTACTACAGGCCTTGACCAAGAGTGAATAGCCAATTTAAATCCGAATTTCTCAGATTTATTGAAATTTTAACATGCATGTTGACGTTCCCTACCATTAATAGTAGCAATTGCTTAGATGTACTGTTTTACACCAAAATAATTTGCCAAACTAAAGTTACAGGCAAGAGCATCAACCTGCTTTTTACAGTGTCTTGTTACAGTAGCAAAGAAACTGGTGTTAGTATCACTAAACATACACACACACACACACACACACACACACACACACACACATGAAGGCTCTTGTCTTAACACATCAGTACTTCTAAACACATCAGCCACTAAGAGTTCTCCCACTGTAGTACAGTAGCTTCTATTTCCTAATTTCGAATGTTAGTATGTGAGCAAAGCATCAGGTTGTAATCACTTAAGAGAATCAAGGGAAGTGCACATCACTGTTCTGAGGCCTCAAGAATCAAGGCTTTGATTACAAGAGACTTTACTTGTCCAAACAGACGGGTGCCTTAGAAACAAAACCCAGATGCAATTAAAAATGAACTCAAGAACTTTAAGTGATTAAAGAATGTAATACGACTTCCTTTCTCTAAAAGCTATACTCCCAAGAAAAAGGAAGTTATTTAATCTTTCTTACAGATTTATACAGCCCTTGTTAGCCCCAATGAAAGAGAGCTGTTTCGCTGAAGTCTCCAAAGAAGGCTGTTTCTCCTGCACTCACTCTGACTGAGTTCCTGTGCAACCCACTGGCTTGGCTAAGCTTCGTTCCTTCCAGGCCAGCCCAGGGTGCAAGGTCTGGAGAGTCGGGGTAGAAGCAGGCCAGCCAACGGTATTGTACAGTGTCATTTGGAGCTGAGCACCTCACAGTGAGTTGTTCTCTCCATTTGACTAGTGTGGCTTCTGTAACAATCTCCTGCTGCAAAAGGAAGCTTCTCGGATACGGGGTGAGACCTACATTTATCTGTGGATACAGCGATGAGGATCTGGAGCACAGTGGAGCACTTTACCATCCCGGGTACTACACAGCCCTTTAAACCTGATGTGAATTTTCTTCAGCATTTCTCCAAAAGCGATTTTTTGTTCTACACATCACTAGTCTAAAAATCATATCCCAGGAGTCCTCTTACCTAAAAAGCAACTTATGAATTCCTGAAAATATCATCTCATCTGGCATTTTCTTTTTTCAGAAGTCACCCATTCCTTTTAAAACAGAAGATCTACTCTGTCCCTAACACTAAGTCACCCCACAAGAGATAGACCCAGTGGGAAACAACAAAACCTGCTTGTGAGAAGTACAACTAAGACGCCACCCAGTAACAGTCCAAGATGGAAACAAAATGACAAGGTCTGAAAACTTTGGGTACTGAGAGAGAACCGGGCTCTTAGGGTCCTGAGGACCGGGCCTTCCATTCCTGAGAAAGAGGCCTTTCAGGTGAGCAACTGAAGTTGCTCTGGAGCAATGCCAAGCAGACACTTGAATGATAAGTCACTGTCACAAACCCCAAGGCAAAAGCATCTCCTACAGAGACATCAGCTGGGATGCCTGAAGCAGAAAGAACAGAGGCAGTGTGGTGCAATGTGAGAACGGAGCACACAAGGCCTGAGCCCCTGTGGGATGACTCTCAGAGAACTAGGACTAGTTCTACCTCAAGGCCCAGCTACACCACTACCCAATAGATGCTCCACCATCTCACAAAGACACTTGCTCAACTATGTTCATAGCAGCTATATGTGTAAGAGCCAAACTAGAAACAACCTAGATGTCCCTCAACTGAAGAATGGATAAAGAAAATATGGTATGTCTACACAATGGAATGCTATTCGGCTATTAAAAACCAAGACATCATGAACTTTGCAGGCAAATGGATGGAACTTGAGAATATTATCCTGAGTGAGGTAACCCAGACCCAAAAGGGCATGCATGGTATATACTCACCAATAAGTGCGTATCAGTCATAAAATACAGGATACCCATGCTACACACCCATGCTACACACTCAAAGAAGTTAAACAAGAAGGAAGGCACAAGCAAAGAAGCTTGAATCTCACTTACAAGGGGAATAAAAGGATCATAAGAAGCAGATGGAGGCAGAGAACAGGATGTAAAGTGAATAATAAATAAATAAATAAATAACCCCAAGCAACCTAAACTTCCAAACGGAGATAAACAAAATGGGTATTATTTTAAGCTTATGTTTTTGGTTCTCAAGTTTTTGGTTTTGTTTTGCTATTTTGAGGGTTGGGGGGGGGTAGATTTTGTTTTTTTATTGTTATGAGTTGCTTTGTTTTGTTTTTGCAGCTTCAATATAGCAACTATTACCAGTACTCATCAAGCTAAAGTAAATATTAAGCACTTCTATTTTCAGTTGAATTATGTTTTCATTTAAATGTACAAAAGACAGTCATATATTTGGGATATTTTAATTAGAAAATCACAAACACACAAAATCATAAAGTAAGAAAGGAAATAATTATCACTAAGTTCTTGTGCTAACTCTAGTTTGTAGGATGTTGTAGCGCATCCCTCACAGGTTGTCATTTATAATTATTTAAAACATTAAAATTAGAAGGTGGGTGATAATTTAACATTTGTAGTAAGTATGCTGATGGATCTGCAATACAGCCAAGCTGGTCAATGTAAAGATCAATTACATTGTTACTGTTACATTGTTACTGTTACATTATTACTCTGTTTTCCTTCTTAGCAGAATATGGACTGTTCCAAAATTTACAATTAAAAATATTAATTTTTTATTAAAGCACAAATTTCCTCTTCTATACAAAAACAAACTTCTTTAAAAAATAATGACTATTATGCTATTATTATATATCATAATTATTATGTGTAATAGTTATGCAATGATATTATTAGGTAACAATTACATATAATGTAATAATAGTTATGTAACAATAATAACAGTGAGGCAATGATGGCCCCAGAGCTGAGGAAGAAGTCCATGAATTCAAGAACCCCTGGGCTACATAGAAATCTCAGGGCAGCCAGCGCTACATAGCAAGGATTAACTTATACTAGAAATCTTAAGTTTCCTAAGCATGCCAAAGTAAGAGCAGAACCAGACACAAGTCAGCCCTCCCAGCCTGACTAGATCTGTGAGGGACACGTTCCTCTCCGCCCGCCCCGCAGCATTCCTCCAGCAGTTCCCGGGACTGAGGCTCAGCGCTCACAGAAACACAGAAGCAAAGGAAGGCTTCCTAAACTGATTGTACTTTAACATTAGCAAAGGCAAAGGAGAGTGGACTCCACTAGCACGGAACTCTGAAAGCAGTAGTCATCTGTGAGAGGAAAAGGGATGGCCGCCAGCACTCACAGGAGGAACAAAAGCTCTGCTAGGCTGGGGGCTTCCCTCCAGCTCTGTAGAGAACGGGAGAGAAGTATATAGATTCCTGAGCAGCGGGGACAGGGTCCCAAGGCAATGAGAAAGCCACGTAGGCTGGGTGGGAACGGAATAGGGGAGCACACGCGGCATGAGGTGACTTCTCCCCAGGAACCTATTCCACTTCAGTTCAGAAACCATCCAGGTAAAGACTTTAAACAGTCACAATGGAGAGGGCCCAGGGGTTATGAGCACTTGCTGATCTTACAGGACCCATACTGAGTTCCCAGAACTCCCACAGCAGCTCACCTCTAGCTCCAGGGGACTCTGCCCTCCGTCCTCTGCAGACTACTGCACGCATGCAGTACACAGACACACTGAGCAGAACACACTAAGGCACCACCTATATTTAAATCACTTAAATCACAACAGCTCTGCGGGGAATCACAGACCGCCACCGTGCAAAGGACCCAGGCAGCAACACACTGCCTAGAGAAGGGTATGCTTTACCCAACCCATCCTGAGGGCCTCGGAGCCTAGCAAGCCCATGTGGGGCATCAAATTTAGAAGCCGCCTCTAAGCAGCTAATGTATTTGTAACTGTCTCCACCTCTCTCCAAATCATGTCTGAATCGCTCTTCGGCCTACAAATATGCCATGGATACAGAAATACATGAAGGATAATACATGAATAACAAGGCAGTGTGCAACAAAGGGGCTATCTAGACTCTTCTAGATAGCAGGATGCAGAAACCTTAGCTGACTCAAGGGCCAGCAAGATGACTCAGCAGGTAAAGGCATCTGCCACCAAGCCTGGTGACCAGAGTTCAATCCCTAGGACCCACATGGTAAAAAGAGACAAGTGACCCTGAAAGTTGTCCTCTGACGTTTACACCAGTTAGAGCATACATACACACACACACACACACACACACACACACTCTAAATAAATAAATAAATAAATAAATAAATAAAATTTTTTAAAGCTGTAAAAAAAATTTAATCATTTAAAATTCACTCATTCCGGGCGTGGTGGCTCACGCCTTTAATCCCAGCACTCAGGAGGCAGAGGCAGGTGGATTTCTGAGTTCGAGGCCAGCCTGGTCTACAAAGTGAGTTCCAGGACAGCCAGGGCTATACAGAGAAACCCTGTCTCAAAAAACAAACAAACAAATAAATAAATAGAAAATTTAAAAAAATATATAAAATAAAATTTACTCATTCCTAAAATGAAAATTAAAAGTATATTACAAAAGAAAAGGGGGAGTTGAGTATAAAAGGATTTAATCCTATAAGAAAATGGACTAGAATACAATATTTAAGCCGTTCTATGCCAGCCAGGAAGCTAAGTATGGAGACTGGGGTTATACAGTAAAGTTCCCATTGAATCTTCTACTATATTACCCTTGCCTCAGTGCCTCTCCGCTCTCCCCCTGCTCCTATAGTTATTCCCATTTAACCCGCTCTGCTTTCACCTGTCCACCTCACTCTCTCACTGACCTCACTCCGGAACACCGATTTCCATCTGTCCTCCACCGACCAGCCCCGATCACACAGCCAGCCCTCTTTTCTAAATGCTCCTCTTCTTCATCGCTCAAAGACACTGCCCGAGCACACACTAACCTACATAGCCCCTCTACCAAGTCAGGATCCTCTTTGGATCACGGCTCCACAACATCTAAGGCCTTGAAGGCAGCAAGCCTTCTGCCTCCCCTCCCCTGGGCAGGCTCCATGCAAATCCAAACCTTGTCAACACCGTGCCATACACCTCCCCGCCACTGCTCAGAATGACTGATGTCACATGATGACTAGGAAGACATCCTGACACATGCGCACTCCACTTCGCCAGCACAGGTAAGCCTCCCACGGCCACGCTAACGGACATCTTCCCAACCCGCTTTCTGCTCTTACAGCGGACCCTCCCCACGCGCCCCACGGTGGCACAAGCTGCCTTGGAATCCTCCCTGGTTTGACTTTTCTTTATTGCACCCTCTGTTAATCAGCTTCCCGGAACTTCCTCCGGCACAGCACCGCTCTCCCCTCTGTGACTTTACATAGACTATTTCTGAAACCCCGTTCCACACAGTGTGTTTCTACCGGAAGAGTTGTATACGTCTGACATAGTATCTCAGCAAACTTCCCCACAGATCCTCAGGCAGTATTCGCTTAGTCTATGCCTCTATTTAGCCATATGCCTCAGCACAGAGTATTGCAATATCTTTATACTACAGTATAGAAACTCACACTCGTGAATTTTGACTAAAACATGAACCTAAGTGTATTCTATTTGCTATATTCTTAGTTTTTATTACAATACATGACAAAATGTTTCCTGACTAAAACACATAAACTACTTCAGACGACAGAATTGAATCTAAGAAATTCAGAAAAATATAGAACAAGAGAGAAGAGAGGGATGCTAGGTAATGAAATACCAAAAGACCAAAAATCATCAGTGGGAGATTATGAACAGCATACAATTCATCAAAACATAAAACCATTAATTCAGGGTGGGGGAAAAAAACATTAATTCATGCAAAAAGAAGTGAAAACTCAGAGATATAAACTATTCAGCTGTCCTGACTGGAAAGTAAATCAGAGGTGACCGAGAGCACAGCGACTCATAAAAAAATAAAGCTGAATTGATAGAAATGCAGACAAAAGATGAGCAATTAGGAAAGATACCCATGATATAAGTTAAATATTCTGAAGCCATGACTGGGTCAATGTAAAAATAAATAGGAGCACATTTAAATGGAAGTATTCCTTCACAAGTTCTCCTAATGGACACGTGGGCTGTGAGATAATTAAAGCAATATAACTTCCATTAACCTTATAATACCATTTCAAGAAGGTATTCGCTTTAACTTGTTTCAAATCTTAACAGCGTTCTTTCTCTGCCCAGTAATGGCTCCTGATAGAGGCTGGACCCCATGTGTTGGGGAGCAGGGAGTAAACAGTGGGCTGGGTCCCTGTGACAGAGGAGACTGGGAGCAAGCTCTTGCGCCCACGAGTTTGTCGAGTTTGCCGACTGTTGCTCTATAAAACATTCTGCAAAAGCAAGTTGGGGAGCAAAGGGTTTATTCGGTCTACAGCTCATAATCCACTATCAAAGGAAGCCAAGGAAGAAGCTCGGGCACAAAGAGGCAGAAGTGGAGGCAGGGAGCCCAGAGGACGAGGCTTACTGCCTTGCTTATCATGGCTGCACAGCCTGCTTTCTATACAGGCCAGGATCATTTGCCCAGGGTGGCACATCCACAATGACACAGGCTCTCCCACCCTTAAGCTCTCACACCCTTGCCAACCTAATGGATGCCTTCTCGCAAATAAGGGTCGTCTTATTAGATTCATGTCAAGTTGACAAAACTTAGCCAGCAAGAGCACTTGGAGGCAGCTGACTTGGGTGTGTAAGAAATAACCCCAATAAACATTTTGGATAATAAATAAAAATAAATTTAAAAGTAAACCCTAGAGGCGGTTCACATATTGCTCAGTGGTAGAGGGTATACCCAGTATGTACCGCGATCGAGATCTTAGGTCTAATTCCCAACCACACCACCCACCCGCCTCCCAAATACAAAACAAAACTTCTATGGATCGCAACAATCAAAATTAAAATCTCATTGAAAGCAGGATAAACAAAACAGACTAGGGAAGTGTCAAAATAAAAGATGACAGCTCATAAGAAACCATCTGCAATTCAGAGAACCGCTGCTAGCGAGAACAAAGAAGAAAATAAAAGCCGGAGAACGAGGTAAGAAACTAAGAAGATCGGTAACACATTGGCACCCCAGGCAAGCGAAAGACCGGAAAGACCGGGGGTCTAACCCAATGATGGCCGACAGACACCTAGCCAAGCTCTCCACAAGACACCAGCTACATCACTAAAGAAGCCTAGTAAAACCGAAGCAGAATCATCTAAGAGAGAATTCTCCTAAACCCGAGGGTGTTTGAAGCAAACAAGTCCTACAAGGAGCTTTAACAGAGTGGGGCTAGGGAGATGGCTCCACACTTAAGAGCTGGCTGTTCTTCCACAAGACCCAGGTCTGATTCCCAGCGCCCCCATGGAGGCTTACAACTCTCTGTGACTCCAGCTCCACAAGTCCTTTTGTGGCTCCCACAGGCACCAGGCACTCAGGTGGCACTGACAGACATGCAGGGAAAATACCCACAGACATTCAATAAAAAAAGACAGCCCACTTCCTGAGAGCAGACGTGGAGGACGAAGACAGCAGTATGTCCATACAGCACTCTCTGCACAGGACCTCCTCCAATATAGTACCCTCTGTTTCCATGGTTTCTGAAAAAGGCCATTTCATCCACCCCGCTCCCCATACTAAACCAAACAAGGCACAGTACTAAAGCCTAAAGCTATCCTTCACACTACAAAGCTTAAGAATGCCTGGACTGGACATCTGTGGAACGACAAGCACTTGCATTTCCCTGTTACTTTTCCACGATGGGAAAGCACGAGCTTTTGCGTACTAATGAGTTGTTTACATAGCCACCCGGGCTCTTCAACACATGAGTAGATCAAAGGATAAGAGTTTATCTGTTATATTACTTGATGTGTATGAGTGTTTCACCTGCTTTATGTATAGGCCACAAGAGGGCACCTGATCTCCTGGAACTGTAATTACAGATGGTTGTACGTGCCATGTTGGGGTGCGGGGAATCAAGTCTGGGTCTTGTGAAAGAGCAACAAGTGCCCTTAACCACTGGACCACCTCTCAGGAACCCATTCACATTCTTTGTCGATCCCCTGCCTGCACCCACACCCATACTTTATCCTGTTTGGAAAATACTTATTTAACTACAATAATCAGGAGTTGAGAGCCTAAACTGCATATTATAATTCATTTTATCCTATTTTTATTTTAATAGTTTAATATGAACTATTAACAAACCCTCTGATCTTACATCATTCAACTTAATAATCAGTGACTATTTTAAGACAAAACTTGAATGAAGGATAGCATGCTTTACAAGTTGATTCTGTGGGAAGTTGATTCCCACTGATTCACTAGTAAACTAAGTGAATCAAGTCTTTGAAATCTGTAACTGTGTCTTTAATTCCAAGCTATTTATTCTGAGCTCTCAGCCGCCTGGCAGGATGCCTGTGTCTCTACACAGTTTTCTGTTACTGAGTTTCTAATTTTCTTCTTTATGGCGCTCCCTTATGTTATCTTCTGCAATAACCTTTTGGTGCACAATTAAAAACCTTCCAAACTCAATCTTCTTTGAGGCTCCAACTGGCAAATGTTTTCCCAAAAAAACAAGAGAAAGTAATTTCTTTCCCCATTTTTACAACACAGCCCAGTAGACAGCTGTTCAACTTTACTTGATTCTGTATCTTTACACTACTGAGCAGCTTGGTCATCTTCAAGTTTCTTGGACAAGAGACAGCCACACTCTGATTAATGAAAACCATGATATCTGAAGTCACCCGAAGCCACCAGCAGTCGGAGAGTAAAGACTGTCACTCCAAGTATCAAGGGAGAGAGAGGTGGGAAGTGCTGTCAATGGAGATCACTGCTGCAGCCACACTGATTTCAGAAAATAGAAAATGAAATAAAGAGCTCCAGAAAATAAGATCAGGAAAAATAAACCAGTCTGCCATCGTTTACTCTTCCCAACTACAATAAATCAAATCCGTCAGCTCATTTCAGTAAGTGAGGAATTATGAAATGTACATTTCCACTGTCTTCAAGCTTAAATGGACAGAACACTCGAGTTGCCTTGAACCTGGGCAAAGGGAAGAGAGTATTTGCTCTAAGAGACGTCGGCATGTGTATTCCGGCACTGAGAACATTAGAAACCAGTTCTACTGTCCCGACAATGGTGTCTGTCTGTCTGCTGACCGAATTCAACACTCTAACGCCTCACCCAATTATCCAACATTTGAAGGTGATGGATGGCACGCAGTCCATCAGAATCCTGCCTCCTTTCTGCCAGAGCCATGCTAAACTCCAGATTAACCCAGCACACAGAAACACCTTTTCTTCTTTCATAACTCACAGACCAGATCTGACGTGCTAGCACCAAATTACTTTATCCTGTTTCCTAAAAATAGTATTTCCAGTCTCCCATTCTATATATGCATGTTAGTATGGATTTTCTGTAACACACACCATCTCCTAGACTCACACTGCAGGACTCATATCTAATATAAAATAGCTTACTTATATAGTCAGAAGAGGAGCACGTGTGGCAGGAAAGGGACATGGCAAGCCCGGGCCCATGTCCACAGCGACACAGGCAAACACTTCCAGCGCCATCCATCACAGGATTGTGCTGAGTCACTGACGGTGCTTCCTTTCCTTTCTGAGAGAGCCTGGACCTCACTGAGCCTGTCTTGCACAGAGTGGGGTCTCTCAAAGCTGGTGCAAGTATCTGAAGTGGTCATGGCTGCAGCAAGGCTTCAGATGAGGACTCTGCACTGGCCGTGGCTGCAGTGTCCTTGCAGTGAGAAGGAAGCCCCTCAGAGCCACTGTGTTTGTTCAAACCAGCCAGGATAATTGCCAACAACTCTCAAAGCAGCCCGCCAGAAGGGAAGGGTCTGATGGCTGCCGAACAGCCAACTAGCCCAACCTAACAGCTCCTGTCCATTTAAAACCTCTAAGGGTGTTCACAATGGAGACCTACCATGAAATTAACATTCTTCTTTTAATTTCTTCTATTCTTCTTAACTATGTATGCATGTCTGTTCCTGTGTGTGGAAACCCCCAGAGGTCAGAGGTGTACCCCAGACTCACCCAGAACGAGAATTATATACAGGCAGTTGTGAGCTAGCAAGCCTCCCAACATGGGAACTGGAGACAGAATTCGGATCCAAGCCATCTCTCCAGCCAGAACTTGGCCTTCTTAACCTTACCTGCCTCACTCACACACACTTACACTTCGCAGTCCACCAGCACCCTCCTCCCCTTGGCTACACCCTGTCCTGAGCTACAGCTACATCCCCAGCGACAGTCACTCAACACTCGAGTGCTTTACTGACATTTGTAGGACAGATTTAAATACAAAGCCACTCAGAAACAATACAGCTTCTGTCCCAAGCCCTCTAATTGCAGAAGGTGGCAGGAGAAACTGCCCTGTCCACATCAGTCCTCTGCCCTCCTGCTCCTCACATCAGGAAACATCAGCCTTGAGTCTGCAGTGTACAGCTGCACGATACTATTGTGCTCTCCCAGATCAGCTAACATTCCTATAACCTATCAACATTATTTTACTGACACCTCGAGACGATGCCTTCCCCCTCTAAGTCCTGTCCTACTGACCTAACGTGGAGTCATGCCATGTCCCAAATCCACAGAATCAAAGAGCAGTACTAAACTACAGCCCTCCAGGTCCATGACCACACTGTTACACTGGCACTGGGCTCCTTCTAATACTATCAGTCACTTGCTCCCTTAAGTTACTCTTCCCAGGCTATAAATGCTAGTTTTGATTTACAAATGAAAAGTAGGAATTACTATTTGTACTTTGTAGAAATAATAGCACCTTGAAGAAAAAAACTTTTTTTGTTTTTTGAGACAGGGTCCTATTATGTAGTCCAGGCTACCACTGACCTCCCTACATAGTGCAGGCTAACCCTGAACTTGCAGCTCCTGCCTCAGTCTCCCAAAGGAATAGGACTAAAACAGAATTAATGCTACATGCCGTTTGTTTTGTTTTGCACCTCCACAAAGATCACTAAAACCCAAAAGAGATACAGCTCAAGGAATCCAGAAAGCTGAGCAGGAGACTCAAATGGCCTGTAAGCATCTACATTCACCATGACTCTCCTGCCCTTAAACAAACTGCCACAAGATCTGCCGCAGCGCCTGCCAGTACAGAAGGGCCACTTGCTCTGCTTCCGTAGACATAAGAAAGCGGGTTGGGTTTTGTATTAGTCGGCATTCTCTAGAGTCTATACGTATCCTTAACCCCCCTCACAGAACATGCAAAGAAGCAAGAGCTGAAATAAAACCTACACTCTCTCACTGTAAGCCTGAAGGATTTCAAATTCTATTAGCAACACCCCTGAAGTTCTTATACCTTGTCATGGAGATATAGCACGAGTGATAAGCTCGCACTGAATTCCATACAATGTTCTATGCACACATATGTGCACACACATGCACACGGACACACAGGCACACACATTTTACACTTACACATGCACAATCTTTCACAAATCTTATGTGAAAGCCACACAGTAAAAACAATAGTTAATGGATAATAGCTTACTGTGTGCTTCCTGTGTATCAGACACTAAATGCTTTGCAAACTGTATGCCTTTGACCTGACAAGTTAACATCATGTATTCGTTATGCATTCTGTGTCTCATTCATGAACTCAGTTCCTGCCGCCCCTTAGCTGTGTAAAAGGAAGATCTGGCTACCAGTGAAGACGGCCTGGAACACACGTGTGCTGCACTCCCCCTTGCTGTGCACACTTTCAACATACACCCATAAGATTACCTCTGCTTCCGTGTGCTGCTCTGCCTTATAACAGAAGGAAAACCAGAAAAAACAAAATCAGAGTCCCACAGAACTAACAAAGATCAGAAAATGTAATGAAAGAGGGGAGCGGAGGGGAGGGGAGGAGAGTTGAGTTGAAGTCTTTTTTTCTTGACACTTCCTTCTGCTCCAGTTTCGACATGGTCTTATATGTATCCCACCTGGCCTCAAATGGATTATGTAGCACAGACTGGCCTTGAACTTCTGACCCTCCCATCTCCTTTCTGTCCTTATTGGATTACAGAGGCAGGAGCAACAACAACCAGTTGCTGAGGTGCTTGAGACAGAACCCTGGGCTCCAGGTACCTAGGCAAGCATCTCCATGCCTGGCCTGAGGCCAGTGAAATTTTCATGGCATTTTACCCTCCAAACCTTTGGTGCAGAGTACTTGTGACTCACCCTGCCAGGCCCTACCCTCATAACTAGTACACAGTAACTACTGCTATGTGCTAATACTTGAGTTAGTGTCTTAATTAGACAAGTTGCTTTTAAATGATGAAAGTCATCTCTGAAAAGTCCACTTAGATAATCAGCATCTGCCTCTAATCAAAACTGAGATGATTAACAAATTAAGCCCTTTACTTAGCATTTTACATAATTTAGGCAAACGCTTCTTAGTTTTAAAAGGTGAATCAGAATTCATCAGTTAAAAGTCCTCTAAATTTTGATTAATTATCTTCTTTAGGCTGTATTAATTATCTAATTTTATAGCATATACAGTAAAAACAAAGAAACATAATTTAAATTTAATCTCCACCTCTTAAAAGCTAGCATTTTACAAAATTTACCCTAGTCCTGTCCATCTGGACAAATTAATAGAAAACTCTAAAGAAAAAAAAAAAAGATTAAGGTTTTTTTTTTTTTTTCTCTTAAATCAACTCTCCAGAGTCAACTACAGCCAAAATAAAAGCAATTAGCATTCTTGGAGAAAAACAAAAAAGGCAGGGGGGAGGGAAGGAGGAAGGGAAGGGGGGAGGAAAAGAGAAAGGGCAGGGGGGAGGGAGAAAAGGCAGAGGGAGAGATAAGGAGGAGCTCTGCCCACACAGCCAAGGCAGGATCATGGCTCACAGGAGGCAGTCCCTGTACTAAGCTATTTGTCTATCCCCACTGCACAGGGAAGAAGACAAACAGGAGCCAAGCTTCCATACACACCCAGCTGAATGGCAGCTCTCTCACAGGAACAGCTTGTTCCTCACAGACTCATTTTTTAAGAAATATGTACTTCTTCTCACAGCCTGGCCAGAAATCCCTTCTTAATGGGCAGAGTAAGTAGCACTGAGTGGATAAACAGAAGCGGGTGAAAAGAGTAAGAGTTTAGGGCAGTGGAGAAGTCCACTTCATTTCTAACCCACATTAAGCTACATTTCCAGTAAAGACAGGGTCATGCCTTCAACGGAGAACTTCTAGCCTAGAATCCAGCATCTGTCCAAAGACGGGAACAAGGAAATTCAAAAACCAATTTTGAATGACAGACAACAGCCTGTGAGAAACTAAAATAAATCATGCTGTTAACATGCTATAAAATACCACCCCCTGGGCAAGAATGGAGACCCCCTGGGCTAGAGAGATGGCTCAGGAGTTAGAGCACTGGCTGCTCCTCCAGAAGTCCTGAGTTCAATTCCCAATAACCACATGGTGGCTCACAACCATCTGTAACAGGATCTGAAGCCCTCTTCTGGTGTGTCTGAAGTCAGCTACAGTGTACTCACACAGAGAGAAAGAAAGAAAGAAAGAAAGAAAGAAAGAAAGAAAGAAAGAAAGAAAGAAAGAAAGAAAGAACGAACGAACGAAAGAAAGAAGCGAAGCCAAGCAGTGGTGGCGCACGTCTTTAATCCCAGCACTTGGGAGGCAGAGGCAGGTGGATTTCTGAGTTCAAGGCCAGCCTGGTCTACAGAGTGAATTCCAGGACAGCCAGAACTACACAGAAAAACCCTGTCTCAAAAAACAAACAAACAAAACAAAAAAAGGAAGGAAGGAAGGAAGGAAAGAAAGAAAGAAAATAAATAGAAATTTTAAATTTTTTTTAAAATTTAAAAAAGAATGGAGACCCCTGTGTGCATACACATGCGTGTGCTACAAAAGAAGTGGCAAAAATAAAAGAAGTGTAATCCTTTCAAGGACATACTAAAAAAGAAAAGAGACGAGACGAGAGGAAACGAGGAGGAAAAAAAAGGTAACCTATTTTAAATAATACCCAGCAACTAATGGAAAGCCAGGGCAAGGGAGCTAAACAGGAATGCTCTACTTCCTAAACCCAGGTCTTGACAATAGCTCTGAGGAACTTCCTCTAAGGACTCCTGAGATTTTTAGTAATTAAGCCAAGCCTCAATGAGACATGGAATCCATTGGACTTGGAGCGACGACGGCTCCGGTGTGATAGGACATCTACTCTACTCATCTGAAAACACTGAAGTCTCTAAGCGCTTAAGATGTCAACAGAACAACCAAGATGCAAGTGTGAAACGTTAAGTCAAGTTACACATTTACTGAGTGTTTCGTATAACGCATTTACTACTTAATAACCTTCTAACCATTTCCTATAGAAAGAGCACACACAGACAGACACACACACACACACACACACCCTGCACAGCATGGGCTTCCTTTCACTATTCTCTCCTATACTGAATGGGCCACTGGTAACTGTGGTACTCTGGCTCCCCCAAATGACACTTCTAGAGCACGATAGTCCTGCCAACCAAGAAAGAAATGCATGCCAAAGCAAATGGGTTCCTGGAAGCCCATCTTCTTAGGGAAAAAAAAACTGTCAGAATATCTTCAATTTTAGCATCATTACCTCTCATTCACCCCTCTCTGCCTCACCAAATAAGAACATTTCATTTCAACCAAGAACTTTCCTCTGAGTCCCAAAAGTTGAGGGGATTTGTAAGAAACAGAGAGAACAATGAAGTTAGAACCTCTGAGTCAAAGTCTGCAGCAGGCTTGAAAACCCAGAGGCAGGCAGCCGGAAGAAGAGAAACTACTGCATGCTTTCCCGAAGATAGCATCCTAGATTTAGAATTAACTACATTAACATACACGCACACTCAAACACACACACACACACACACACACACACACACACGACATAGATGGAAAGGAGAACTCTAAGGGAGGGTAATGAGGTTTAGTCAGAAGGAAGGAGGGGAGGCTGGGGAGGGAGGGCTCTGAGGGAGGTTAAATATGACTAAGGTACAGCAACAAGCATGTAAGAAAGCAGTGTTATGAAACCCATTCTTCTATATTCTAAGTAGAATATTTAAAATGAAAGACATGTTAAAAAATGCCCAAAACTAAAACACATATTTATCAAACAAATTAGTGTTAAGATTAGAATTATCCAATAATCAGAAACTTAAAAGTCTAACTGAATGAATAAAAGTATCACTACAATAAGGCCCCTTGTCTAGCTGTATCTTTGCTTTGTTATGTTTGAGACAGAGGATCTGTATGTATCCCCAGATGGCCTAAAACTCACTACATAGACCAGGCTGGCCTTGAGCTCAGATCTACCCGGATCTGCCCACCAAGTGCTACAATTAAATGCTAGACCGCCACACCTGGCACTTTAGACATTTAATACAATATCCAGAGTCAGAAGTCTTAGAATCAGTTCCGTTTCCATAGAATAATCCAAGTGCTTGATAAATAAGTATGTCCCGTGTGCTCTCATTCAGTATCACAGTAAAAGAAAAACGAGGCATTAAAGTAACTTAGTCGTGATCGTGAATTAATTTTCCCAGCACTCGCTCGCTCCCTCTCTCCCTCCCTCCCCCTCCCCCTCCCCCCCCTCTCTCTCCCAGCAGCCTTCCTTTGCACACACAGTCTCAGAGCAGCTGTGTGTGGTACTTTGGCTCCACCATTACACCTTTAACCTCCAAATCTCAGCCTAACATTCTGAACTGCCTCCACCCATCTCCACTGGAAACATTCCACAAGCAAATACACTATTCCAAACTATACTCCCTTCTCATATTCCCCACTGCGGTGGTTTCAGTAGGTTTGGCCCCCATACCCTCATGTGTTTGAATGCTTGGCCCCAAGGAGTGGCACCATTGGGAGGTGTGGCCTTGTTGAGGTTTCCTAGGCTCGAGCTCTGCCAAGTGTGGAATCAAAGCCTCCTCCTGCCTGCGTTCTGATCAAGAGGAAGCAGTCACAGTTCCTCCAACACCACTTCTGCCTGCACGCTGCCACGGTCCTCCCCACCATGACGATTATGGACTAAACCCCTGAACTTGTAAGCCAGCCCCAGTTAAATGCGGTTCTTAAGAGTTTCCATGGTCACAGTGTCTCTTTGCAGCAATGGAAACCCTAATGAAGACACCCACTATCGCCAACATCATACTACCCTTACCTCTGTACCGAGATCTGGCACAGGCCTCACTTCATATCTAACAGCCATCCAATCTTCAGGCTGCTTCCACAAGACTAACAGCTTCAAGCCCTCTGTTCTTCACTCAACAAACACAGACACTGCTAACGCCCTTGGAAATGACTCATGGGTGCTCTGACACTTTGCACCCTCAAGTCTCAACCTAGGCAGCTGTGGCCGTCTGCATCAGAGATCTGTGTCACACTCCTCCCCAGAAACCTTCAATAATGCCCTCCTGCCCTTCTCTCTCCCCAAGCTCATGACAGGTTCCCTTGTCATAAGACTTTTGCCAGAACCAAGATTAACACTGGGACATATAAAGTATTTCCTGTAACTGAAAAAGAGTGTAGCATCTAAACAACATTATATAAAGTATGTGACATCTAGATCTCCAGTATTTACCAGAGAGGTAAAGACTCTGAAGTAAGCTATGGAACTGTGCACACGACACTACGGGAAAGCCAGCCCTGTTGATGAGAAATGGAGGGAAAGGAGCCAGCCTCAGAGGCCAGCGGGCACTCAGAAGCAGAGAGAACCCTGAGGATCTGTAGACCTGCCTCGGGTTCATCTTCAGACCTGCCTGCAGACAGCGCAGGTCTGTGGAGCTCTACTCCAAACACAATGTCCTCAATGGTTTATAATTGGAGACCTTCCAGGGCTCACTATCAATGTCGTCACCACCACCACCACCACCACCACCACCACCACCACCACCACCATCATCATCATCAACAACTGAAATGAAGATAAAAAGAAAAAACAGCTTCCTAAGACATAACTGACATTGATGTGGTTATCTGTTGCAGGGTGGGACACACCATGGTGCACACAGGGAGATGAGAAGACTATCTGCAGCTCTCTCCTTCCAGCATATAAGTCCCAGATACCAAGCTCAGAGCATCAGACTTCGGCAAGTGCCTCGATCCACTGACCCATTTCACTGGCCAAAAGCATCTGAAATTCTTTTTATGATTACTATTCTTCAAGACTGCCTCGTTTATGTCAGAACCATAAATAGGCAATTTTAAGAATATTTACAATCTGGGGAGACAGTTCGGTTGCTCAAGTGTTTGCCCCAGCATTCATAAAGCTCAGGGGCAAATCTCCAGCACTGTGTAAAACTGAACATGCGGGTATATGCCTATAATCCCAGCACTTGGGAGAAGCAGAAGCTGAACATGATTCCTGGCTACATAGGGAATGTCTTAGTTAGGGTTTTACTGCTGTGAACAGACACCATGACCAAGGCAAGTCTTATAAAACACAACATTTAATTGGGGCTGGCTTACAGGTTCAGAGGTTCAGTCCATTATCATCAAGGTGGGAGCATGGCAGCCTCCAGGCAGGCATGGTGCAGGCAGAGCTGAGAGTTCTACAGCTTCACCCAAAGGCTGCTAGTGGAAGACTGACTTCCAGGCAACTGGGGTGAGAGTCTTAAGCCCACACCCACAGTGACACACCTACTCCAACCAGGTCACACCTATTCCAACAAGGCCACACCTCCAAATGGTGCCATTCCCTGGTCCAAGAATATACAAACCATCACAGGGAATATAACTAGGGACCCTATAACTCAAAAATAAAAAAATAAAAAAACCATAAAGAAGTGGCCAGGAGACTAGAAGCCTCTCTATGGGCGGCATAAGCCCAGGAGAAAGGCATCTTCGTTACGTGAAGTGAGAAGAGGTCTCCAAGGGAAGAGAAGGACTGTCCTTCAAAGGACCTGAGAACACACAGCCGGCTTGATACTTTCTCTCCAGGAAGCTGGCTCTCCTACAGCACAGGAACTCTGAGCCGCGAGGCATTCAGCACAGCAAATGCGCTTCGTCTGCCTATCGAGGAGAGCACAAAAGCATCCTCCTGCCGTGCCGCTCCTGCCTCTTGGTCTAATGTGTCCCATGCTCATAAGAATGTGACCCTGGGAGTTAAACTTAAGATTGTGTTTCACAAGAGATAGAAGAGCCTCCCTCTAGAACTTAGGGCATAAAACAACACATCCGGAATGCTGGCTCCTTCAGTCCTATTCAGTTAGACAGCGCGACTGAGAGTCACTGGAGACCTGCAAGGCCAGGGTGGGCCTCAGGTCTGTCAGAATCAAAGCTGCGCTTCTTTAAATGCATTAACACTTGAAATACATCACAAAGCTAGCTACAATCCCAAAGCAAAACACAGAGCTAAGCACCTCATGCTGACTTATAAAGCAATGTTTGCTGCTCAATTCAGTAACTGGAAAAGGCATGGTTGAGAAGTTGGCACACAAACATAAAACATCAAGGAAGACCTGGGAAAGTTCTGTTACACAGACCTACCTAGTGCACTACAGGCGCTCCAGCTTCCTGTCTCCTAAATGATGACGTATCTGCCAGTCACACACACCAAAACTACCACAAAGACGTCTGGATGATCTACTGGGGAAACTGTGGCTCAGAACCCCCGGACTAGCCAACAAGCCTTTCTAAAAACCCCAGTGTGTAATAACCAGTAAACCTCCCTTGATAATATCTCTCTTTCTTATCAGCTAAGAGGAATATCTATTCAAGTCCTTAACTGTTCTGTGCCTGATAAATTAAACTTAATTATTCCCAACTGGAACACAAAGTTTAGTGCTCAGTTTGCAGTGATCTTTGAATATTACATGAGTAAACCATTGATCTTGAACTAACACATCCAAAAACGTTCTTAAATAGGTAAAGGGGGCTGAGGAGGAAGTGTCCCACACAAACATAAAGATGAGTTCTGATCCACATACAAAGCTGGGGAAGCTCTTAACTGCTCTGATCTTCAGAGTCCTTGTGGAACTGTTGGGAGGATGACATTACATAAGCCACAGAAAACACTTAGCTAAGTTCTTGGTACTCGGTGGACACAGCAAATGTCAGCTGTTGGTAACTAGCTTCCTCTCATACATCTCTAGGTGATGCAGACCCTATTCAGTCATCTGCATCCTTCTAGGAAATGAGGACCCCATGAAAGTTTGGATGCAGTTCTGTTGCCTATTATTATGAAGTGATCTTAACCTTGAATCACCCAAAGAAGTTGAAGTATGTGAAAGGTTATGTTCCAGTAGCGTACAGGATTCTCTTCCTCAAACCAGGGACCCCGGCCGGACAGCAGACTTAACAGAGATCAGCAAGAGAGCCAAGCCACAGAGGACCAACAAGAGAAGGGCACAGAGTCTCGAGAGCCATGTTACCACCCAGATAAACGGAGAACCAACAAGTCCCTTCCAGGAGGACCAGCACCGGGTCACCTAGGGCGCAGAGTAGGCGGACACCCCCACAGTCCCCAGAGGACTCTCCACATGATCTTAGGATGACTGGTGAGTGGAACACAACATCTGTTCCAATCCAATTGAGACAGGCCTGTGAGAGTAGGAACAAGGACACCGGAGCCCTTCCTGACCAGAGGCTCAGGCTCCTTTTGATCAGTTCTGGTTTACCTTGATTTCGAACAGACCAGACAGCTCCATGGTCCGCAAAGGAGACACCAATTCCAGGCACTGTAACACTCCCAGGATCTTAGGACAACAGGATCCCAGGATAACAGGAGCTGGGTCACACCAGTATTTCAGGGTCTCAGAGGAAGCTTGACTGCCAAAAACTCTGACACACCCAGAGTCTCAGGTTCACCGGAACCCACAATCAAAGGATCACAGAGAAAGCTGGACTCTGAGGAGTCCTGAATCAACTGGGATTATAGGAAGAACAGGCTCCAATTAGATATATTGATGGCAGCAAGCACTTGAGATAATCAGATGACATGAGGCAAGCATAAGAACAGAAGCAACAGAAACCAAGGTTACTTGGCATCATGAGAACCAAACTCTCCCACCGTAGCAAGTCCTGAATACACCATCACACCAGAAAAGCAAGATATGGATCTAAAGTCACTTCTCATGATGATGATGGAGGACTTTAAGAAAGAAATACAGGAAAACACAGGTAAACAGCTAGAAGCTTTTAAAGAGGAAACACAAAAATCCCTTAGAGAGTTGCAGGAAAACACTACCAAACAGGTGATGGAATTGAACAAAAACATCCAGGATCTAAAAATGGAATTAGAAACAATAAAGAAAACCCAAAGGGAGACAACTCTGGGGATAGAAACCCTAGGAAAGAAATCAGGAACCATAGATGCGAGCATCAGCAACAGAATACAACAGATGGAAAAGAGAATCTCAGGTGCAAAAGATTCCATAGGGGACATGGACACAAAAATCAAAGAAAATGCAAAATGCAAAAAGATCCTAACTCAAAACATTCAGAAAATCCAGGACACAATGAGAAGACCAAACCTACGGAAAATAGGAGTAGATAAGAATGAAGATTTTCAACTTAAAGGGCCAGCAAATATCTTCAACAAAGTTATAGAAGAAAACTTCCCATACCTAAAGAAAGAGATGCCCATGAACATACAAGAAGCCTACAGAACTCCAAATAGACAGGACCAGAAAAGAAATTCCTCCCAACACATAATAATCAGAACAACAAATGCACTAAATAAAGATAGAATATTAAAAGCAGTAAGGGAAAAAAAGTCAAGTAACATATAAAGGCAGACCTATGAGAATTACACCAGACTTCTCACCAGAGACTATGAAAGCCAGAAGATCCTGGGCAGGTGTCATACAGACCCTAAGAGAACACAAATGCCAGCCCAGACTACTATACCCAGCAAAACTCTCAATTACCATAGATGGAGAAATCAAAGTATTCCATGACAAAACCAAATTTACACAATATCTTCCCACGAATCCAGCTCTTCAAAGGATAATAACGGGAAAACACCCCGTTACAATACAAAGACGGAAACTACGCCCTAGAAAAAGCAAGAAAGTAATCCTTCAACAAACCTAAAAGAAGACAGCCACAAGAAGAGAATCCCAACTCTAACAACAAAAATAATAGGAAGCAACAATTACTTTTCCTTAATATCTCTTAATATCAATTCTTATCTCCTTGTAATAAGGTCAAGTCTAAGTGGATCAAGGAACTCTACATAAAACCAGAGAAACTTATAGAGGAGACTATACATAAAACCACTGAAACTTATAGAGGAGAAAGTGGGAAAAAGCCTCGAAGATATGGACACAGGGAAAAAAATCCTAAACAGAACAGCAATGGCTTGTGCTGTAAGATCGAGAATTGACAAATGGGACCTCATAAAATTGTAAAGCTACTGTAAGGTAAAAGACACCGTCAATAAGACAAAAAGGCTACCAACAGATTGGGAAAGGATCTTTACCAACCTTAAATAAAATAGGGGACTAATATCCAATATATATAAAGAACTAAAGAAGATGGACCCCAGAAAACCAAATAAGCTCATTAAAAAATGGGGCACAGAGCTAAACAAAGAATTCTCAACTGAGGAATATCGAATGGCTGAGAAGCACCTGAAAAAATGTTCAACATCCTTAATCATCAGGGAAATGCAATCAAAACAACCCTGAGATTCCACCTCACAACAGTCAGAATGGCTAATATCAAAAATTCATGTGACAGCAGATGCTGGCGAGGATGTGGAGAAAGAGGAACACTCCTCCATTGTTGGTGGGATTGCAAGCTTGTACAACCACTCTGGAAATCAGTCTGGTGGTTCCTCAGAAAATTGGACATAATACTACCTGAGGATCCAGCAATACTTCTCCTGGGCATATATCCAGAATATGTTCCAACTGGCAATAAGAACACATGTTCCACTATGTTCATAGCAGCCTTATTTATAATAGCCAGAAGCTGGAAAGAACCCAGATGTTCCTCAACAGAAGAATGGATACAGAAAATGTGGTACATTTACACAATGGAGTACTAGTCAGCTATTAAAAACAATGAATTTATGAAATTCCTAGGCAAATGGATGGATCTGGAGGGTATCATCCTGAGTGTGGTAACCCAATCACAAAAGAAGTCACATGACATGCACTCACTGATAAGTGGATATTAGCCCAGAATCTTAGAATACCTAAGATACAATTTGCAAAACACATGAAACTCAAGAAGAACAAACACCAAAGTGTGGACACCTCGCCCCTTCTTAGACTTGGGAACAAAACACCCATGGAAGGAGTTACAGAGACAAAGTTTGGAGCTGAGATAAAGGGATGGACCATCCAGAGACTGCCCCACCTGGGGGTCCATCCCATAATCAGCTTCCAAACGCTGACACCATTGCACACACTAACAAGATTTTGCTGAAAGGACCCAGATATAGCTGTCTCTTGTGAAACTATGCCGGGGCCCAGCAAACACAGAAGTGGATGCTCACAGTCAGCTATTGGATGGAACACAGGGCCCCCAATGGAGGAGCTTGAGAAAGTACCCAAGGAGCTGAAGGGATCTGCAACCCTATAGGTGGAACTATATATATGAGCTAACCAGTACCCCCAGAGCTGTGTCTCTAGCTGCATATGTAGCAGAAGATGGCCTAGTCGGCCATCACTGGGAAGAGAGGCCCCTTGGTATTGCAAACTTTATATGCCTCAGTACAGGGGAACACCAGGGCCAAGAAGTGGGGGTGGGTAGGGGAGGAGGGTGGGGAGGGTATAAAGGACTTTCGGGATAGCTTTTGAAATGTATATAAAGAAAATATCTAATAAAAAATTGAGAAAAAAAAAAAAAAACAGAGACACAGACGCCCTGTTATCACACCTTCAGATGGTAAGCAAGGCAGAATGGCAAATCCGCAGCAGCAGGTCCTACATGACAATGGCTGCCATGTCTACTTTTTTCATGCTCTGTAACCAAGACTACCTTAAAGATCACTGAAAACACAATCTTTTTCTTTTTTCTTCCACTTTTTATGTGACATTAGTGAGAGTCTCGCTGTGCAGCCCTGCCAGACCTGGAATGCATTGTGACCCAGGCTGGTCTTGTGACTTGCTGTCCTCTTCCTGCCCCTGACTAGGCACGTCCCACCACACCCAGAAGCACTCTTCTCACACTCACACTCTTACCCAAGTGATGTAGACAAGTCAATATGACCCAGACTTCAAACTATCCTAGGGCACATGACTGCAAGAGGATTGAGTGTTTAGGAGATTTGCAGAAAAGGGGAAAGTTTACGGAGATTACGATGTGAAAACATACATATTTCATTTCAGCGTCTACTTCAGAATAGCTTCTGAAAGCATGGACAGTATTCCACACCTTTTAATCCATATTTAACACTATGCATACATTTATCTATTGTATTATAACATGTAGGATAGACTTTGTACATGGGAAACTTCGGGTCATTTAAACTCCTATTTTCCAAGGGCAGAGTTGTAGGCATAAGAATCAAACAATGTGGCTACAACATTTTATATTTTGAAACTACATAAAAACTTTAAAAAATGTGATTGCCACAAGTTCATTTGAAAATGTTTGAATATGTTAATTTTCAAGGTAGTCTTCAAGGGTAATTAATTCAGCTTGAAATTCCATATTTTGGAAATGTCTAGATTAAAGCTACCTTATGAACAGAATCTAAATCTGTAATTCTATATGGAAAACCCAAATTCTATAAATCTGCACTATTACTACAAAGGAGTACTCGCCATGACTGTTTAGAATTACATACATAGATAAATAGGTCACAGCTAGCCGAAAGCTCCTATTCTGTAAATACAAGTCACTGCCACTGTGCCAGCCCAGTCGGTACACATAAGGATGGCCTTACAGTTGCTCAGGGTTACAAACCACTGTGAGAAAGTATAACTGAGCTGACTTTTAGGAAGGGAGCCCCGGGGGTCGGAGAGTTGGATCGATGCAGAAAGGATCTAGGTTTGGCCCCCAGCACCCACACCGCACCGCAGCTCACAATCATTCACAACTCCAACCCCAGTGTATCCATCGCCTTTGACCTCCAAGGGCTCTCGCACACACAAGTACATATAAGTACACACCAAAACAGAGGTAAAGGGAAGTGAGCCCAAGGCTCCGCCTCTAAGCAAGAAGCTCTTTTCTAGCTGTTACCTGCTGGGAGAGGAAAAGTCATTTTTCTTCAAAGGAGTGACACTAGTTATGGACCACAGCCCAGCTTAGGCCACGTGCTCAGGAGCAGTTGGCCAACACAGACAGACGCCTGTGGGGATCTTGGTTGCTGTCTTGTCTGAAAAGAGGGGTTTATGTGTGTGTTTCTTTTGTATGGACTTTTTTTTTCCTTTTTTAAGAGAAAGAAATATATGAAGTTGGGAGGGTAGGAATAAGGGGAAGGAATATGACCAAAATGTATTGTATGAACACGTTTCAAATATTTAAAATTTAAATAATTTACATAATTTCTAAAAATTTTAAAGGGCCATCGAGATGACCTAGCAGTTAGGAGTACCGACTACTCTTCCAGAGGACCCCAGGTCAATTGCCAGCACTCACAGGATGGGATAAGAACTGGCTGTCACTCCTGTCCCCCAGGATCAGTAGCCCTCTCTGGTCTCTGCAGAGAGAGAATACATGCAGTCCACAGACATACATGGCAAACAACCATTCACATAAAATAAAGACATGTATTCTCCTGCCTGTTCTTCTCCTACATCTGCACGTCCTGCCTCACTCAATTTTATCACTAGATTTGTAACTCACAGAAGCACACTGTGTCAAAGGTATAAAAGGAACAGAGCGCTGGGCGTGGGTCAGGTGACCCGAGGTCTTCTGAGTATGTCTGACTGTTGACTTAGGCCGTCCTCTCAGCCCACAGCACTGGTGAGTCAGTCTCCGAGTATCCAGCAGCCACTACAGGCCGAGAAGTGGGTGGCTGAGAAGGTGTCCGAGGCCCGAAAGTGAAAGAAAAGAAGCCCAGGCTGGAACTGAACAGTACCCACTATGGAAGGAGAAGGAGTTCAAGGAAGGAAGCTGCGGCACTGGGCTCCCATGGCAGCTGTAGCAGTGAGGTGGAAAAGGAGACCCAGGAGAAGATGAACGTCCTCCAGAACCACTTCGAGCAGAACAGGGATGGAGTCCTGGATAACCTCTTGGCCTTTGTGTGTGACATCTGGCCAGAAATTCATGAAAACTACCACATAAAAGGATAGAAGGGCCTGCTCTGTGGGTTGGCATGGGATCTGCCCCCACAGAGCCAAAAACCTCCACAGAGCTCGACTTCTGTTCTGGAGGGCATTAAATTATTTCCCTATGCTGTTGTAGGACCCTTCACTTTTTGAGAATATCAAATCTAGCTTTTTGTACAGACTTATTGTGTACCTGAAGTTTCATCTTAGCTTGTATGTCTTTAAGGAGTATATGTCACCTGTTATCCTGGGTCTTCATGCAAGTAATGGGTATCAATGTTGACTTTTCTTTTATTAGTCTAGTAGAAAAAATTCTTTGAAGAAAGAAAGGGAGTAAACTGTTCCTTCTCCTTTCTTACAGGTCAGGGGCGTCAGCTATGGAAGAGTAGTCAGTAGTCATGGTAACACCTGTAAAGCAGCAGCCAGCCTCAGAGTGCTCTGCCCTGGCTAATTTAGGACAATGAATACGATCTGCTTGTTCCGGCTGCTGTTAGTATCTTGTAACCCAAACCACTAGATGCTAGGACTCAACTTGTCACATGTCATTTCGTGTGCTTGTAATCACTTAAAAGTAAAACTTTGTCTTGACTTTCAAAAAAAGAAAAAAAAAAAAAAAGGAACAGAGCTCTCCAGTCAGCAGGTATCAAACTGAGCTCATTTGGCAGGTTATTAATATAGGTTTATATAGGGAGAATATATATAAATATATGTAATATATATTGGGCAAATAGTACCCCATATTTTAAGTAAAAGAAACGAAGTTGACCACAATTAGTGTGCATGCCAAAAGAAATACAGCCATGTAAAATATACCAGTCAGCAATCCAAACACATGTAGTAACATGAATCAGAAGTGCTCAGAAACACACAACGATCTCAGAGCCAACCTGCAAATACCTAGAAAACAACGATTATATAAAATCAGATTTTTGAGTTTGAGGCCAGCCTAGTCTACACAGTGAATTCCAGGACAGTCAAGGCTATACAGAGAAATCCTGTCTCAAAAACAAAACAAAAACAAAATCCACATATGTAAAGATTAAATCAATGTCACAATGTTAAGTAGAAAAAAAGCATCCAGGGCTGGTGAGATGGCTCAGCGGTTAAGAGCACTGACTGCTCTTCCAAAGGTCCCGAGTTCAAATCCCAGCAACCACATGGTGGCTCACAACCATCCATAATGAAATCTGATGCCCTCTTCTGGTGTGTCTGAAGACAACTACAGTATAATTACATATAGTAAATAAATAAATCTTAAAAAAAAAAAAAGCATCCAAACGCTTCTAAGAAACTCAGATAAATTACATTTTCAGTCATAAATAAGGAACTAAGCTTTGCTCGCCAGGCCTGACAACCTGAGATTGATCCCAGAGACCCACAGGGTGGAAGAAAAGAACCAAGTCTCATGAAACAGTTGTCCTCTGACCTCCTCACGTGTTCAGTGGCATGTACACCTAACACATTTTTACACACACAAACACACACAAAAGTGTTTTTTTAAGTCAACAAAAAGTGCAAGAAGGGCAAGATGGGAAGGGGGTGATAATGTAATTGTACTATAATCTCAAAATAAAATAAAAACATCCATATATGGAAAGTTTTTAAAAGCACAGTTGTAAGACGCACCGGAGTAGAGAGCAGCTATGCATCTTTGCCATCCCCAGCCAGAGGGCAGGAGCACCGTCCCAGACAGGAGCCTCCCAATCCGGACAGGTACTAAAGACAAGAGAGATTTCCCAACAGCACATCACCAAAGCCTGAGCTGTTTACCACTCGAATAAGCATGCCAGATGTTTCTCCACAGCCCCTGCATGAGAACCTGTAGTGACCAAGCCCATGACGCTTCTGGCAGCCATGCCATGCTGAATATAAATATTGAGTTCCACTCCCTCCAAAGCCAAACGCAAAGAGCAATAAGCTATAGAAAGACTATAAACCAGGGGCAAGCACAGCACTGAGAAGAAGGTCCAACTGCTTTGGGAACTGAGAGGAGAGTGTACTACAAGACTCCAAGAGGAAGTGGCATCCCTGGAGGAGGTACTACCAAACAAGCTACTCAACCTAGAGAGCACCAGAAATGTCACAGGAGCATCAAATACAGACAGGGCAGGTGTGACATATGAAGTCCAAAGTCATAAAGCATTAAATAAAGCCACCACATGGAAACTGAACAATGTACCCAGGACTCTGATAAAAGAATGTCTACATGAAAGCAAAGACCTGCAGGAGAGTGGAGGCTTCCTGTCTGGGATGGCAACCTTGGCAAGGGTCATCCAACAACCAAACAGTTTTAAGGATTGAATAACGTCACCATAATCCTTATTTTGGTATCTCAAACTTAAACACCAAGGATCATCAGATATTTGTGGGAAACACTCATCATAAAGGACTATTTAATTCAAATGAGTTTGATAAAGGAATGAGGCAAAGGAGCTAAATGCTGCTAAAGTATGTTGAAAATGTGTAAGACAGGATGGAGAGATGGCTCAGTGGTTAAGAGCACCGACTGCTCTTCTGAAGGTCCTGAGTTAAAATCCCAGCAACCACATGATGGCTCACAACCATCTGTAACTCCCTCTTCTGGAGTGTCTGAAGACAGCTACTGTGTACTTACATATATTGAATAAATAAATATTTTTTAAAAGAAGGAGAAAATGTGTAAGACACCTAATACAATTTCCAAAATAAACAACGATAAATATGATGCCAGAACAGAAGATAGCCAGACAACCAGTCATAAAATTTCCATGCTGGGCGTGATGGCACACACCTTTAATTGCAGCACTTAGGAAGCAGAGGCAGGTAGATTACTGAGTTCGAGGCCAGCCTGGTCTACAGAGTGAGTTCCAGGACAGCCAGGGCTACACAGAGAAACCCTGTCTCGAAAAACCAAAAGAAAAAAAAAAAAAAAAAGCAACAGAACAACTTTTTTCAATTTTCTAATAGACATCAATAATTTCAATAATAGTTTAGTTTTAAAAAGCTATTTCTGAGAAGAAGATAAATTAAAGCTAGAGATGACTCGGCAGTTAAGGACACAAACTGCTCTTCCACAGGACCTGGGTTGGATTCCTAGCACCCAAGTCAGACAGCGCCCAACTGCCTGCAACTCCAGTTGCAGGAATCCAGCGCTCTAGCCCCCATGGCACCACACTCAAGCTCTGGGTTTGGGTCCAGTGATCCTGTGTGCGAGACTTCCCAGGCAGCCCCACATGGGGGTATTATGTAGGCACACGCTGAGAAGAAAAGCACCCCCCTAGGAGACACTGCTAGCTGACTCTCCTCATACAACCGAAGCTGATCAGAAGTGTAGGAGCTGGAGAGATGGCTCAGTGGGTAAGAGCATCCGACTGCTCTTCCAAAGGTCCCGAGTTCAAATCACAGCAACCACATGGTGGCTCACAACCACCCGTAATGAGATCTGACTCCCTCTTCTGGAGTGTCTGAAGACAGCTACAGTGTTCTTACATATAATAAATAAATAAATCTTTAAAAAAAAAAAAGTGTAACAGGAAGCGGGAGAAATGAGTTCAGACAACGCAAGTACCTCTGTCCTCTTGGACGAAGCCTTGCCAGGGAGGTGCCTGCAGACAGAACATGGGCCTTACATGGACACCAAAGTCCTAAACAGTCCCACTTCCACCTGACTGCTGGAACCTGCCAGAAACAATCTCTCTCTGACAGCAGCTTTCTTCTTCTATCTACAATAATTCTCCAAGCTAAATTTCCCAAGCATTTCTGTTTCACTGCAAAATGTAGTTTGCTCTGATTCACCTGTAAAAACTACTTCTTAAATCTATCCAAGCAGATTTAAGGAACAGCTGAGTTTCAGAGTGACATACGGCCTTCTCCAGACTTCACGTGCTTTCCAGTATCACTTGCTATCAGCTAGTCGTTGAACTGGGTACCTAATAAAAAGACATAGAGCCTGCACTCCACTAACAATATCAGCACTTAAAAGGACATGGTACTTTACAAGCCAGGCACAGTGGCACGCCTGTAATACCAGTGCTCAGGACACAGAGCCACAGAGACTGCCCTAAGTCTGAGCCGGGGATATACAGGAAGACCCAGTCTCACAAAAATGAAGACAAAAGGAGGGGACAGTGGGAAACACATACACACACGCGCACACGCACACACATAGAGAGAGACTTACAGCCTCAAAATGCAAATGACTATCCTTCAAGAAACTCTGGACTTTATCCTTTGGTAAAATACTGAATCGAAACCGAAGCAGATCCATTTCTTGTTGAATAAACCATCGTCTAAGATCTTCCCTGAAATGCAAACAGAAATAGGAACATAATGAGTAATCAGGTGATTTTTTTTTTAAAGATTTATGTATTATTATATATAAGTAGACCAAAAGAGGGCAACAGATCCCATTACAGATGGTTCTGAGCTGCCATGTGGTTGCTGGGATTTGAACTCAGGTCCTCTGGAAGGGCAGTCAGTGCTCTTAACTGCTGAGCCAACTCTCCAGCCCGTAACGGGGTGCTTACAAGACTCAGGAGATCTTCTGAGACGACACTCAAAGCAAGTCAGGTGCCAAGGGGGCAGTGAAGAGCAGGCACGCTCTCTGCACAGTCACTACTGTGCACCCGGCCCATCTGATACAGGATGTGAGCACTGTAAGCCACTGGGTGGGAGGCCCAACAGTGTTATAAAAAAGGAGAAAAGGCAGAGCATTTTGAGGAAAACTGCGAAATCATTGGATGACATAAAACAGCTCGTTGCATGTAAACGTTCAAAGAATCACTCACATTGGGAAGTGAGGCACTCCTTCTGAGGTGGCTTTGTCCACGTCAAGTTAAAAACACCAAAGTCTTAAAAGTAATTTTACCTCTGAACAGATAAACACATTTATACTTTGTCAACTCACACTGTAAGCTTTATAGCAAACTTCAATATTTTAAAGCCAAAATAACATTATAACCCATTAGAGTGGCATTCACACTATAACTACTGAATATAAAATATAGTTTCATTTCTGTGAGATGACTTTTACAGACTACCAATAATTCAGTGACTGTGGCAGTTATATGAACTGCATATGGTTTTCTTATAAAGCCAAAACTCTAAGTCTCAAGGTCTCAAGCTTTGTACCAAAAATGCTATCATTTATGTTCTTGAGAGGAGACAACTCAAGACACTCAACTCATAAGCCACTAATAAAAAGAAACAACCATATCTCTGACCAAAATTTAGTAAGGGGAAAAAAGTTAAATTGTAAAAAAGCAATTAACTCCTTGTACCTCTGGGTGGCAGCATTGAGTCACAATTAACCAGCTACTGACTGAAAATAGCTAAAATGTGATAAGCTCTTATATCTCTAATTAGAAAACTTTTACCAAATTCAAGTGCATGATTGAATGAATGCTTATTAGTAATATTACCACTCTTTCTTGAAAGAGTATCAAAAGTAGCCTTCCTAATGAAATCCCTTATATACTTAAATCCCAAATGCAGAGCCTCTCTCTCTCATTAGGTATCACCAATTATTTTCAGTATTTTCCAGTAAAAACTTATTTCAAAGAACGCACAATCATATTCAGCCCATGGCACTCTGGTTCCGCTGATGTTACTCTGAGTTTTTCTGAACGTTTCAGAGACAGGCCAACTTCATAAGCACAAGTTTATGACCCGCAAGATCCGAGCAGAGCGTCAGGACGCAGGTGTATACTCACGACTGGCAGTACGCGAGGCGTAGGATAAAGTGGGAGATGTGGTCCCTTCGCCGTGGCTCATACTCATCCTCCAGGTTCTCCTAAGGCCGCGTGAAGAAACGGACATATTGGAATGACAAGAGGCGGAAAGAGACGCTGACTCAGCACATTTCTTAATTCACTCTCCAGGATCATTACTGGGTTATCAACTCAACCAGGTGAAACTAAGAACTATACTACCTCAGTGAAAGCTCCTGAGCAGGGGCGGCAACTGCCTTCCATCAGTCACTGCTCTTAACTTCCCTATACCCAGGATGCTCACCCTCTCAACCAGTTCTACAAATCAACCCTCAGCTTCTTTCAACTGTTCTAAGTATAGACAAAAAACCATACACATATATACATACATACATACACATATATGTATGTATGTATATATAATTTTATATAATATATTTATTTATTTATTTATTTATTTATTTAAATACATACACACACACACACATTCACACAAGTAACCAAAAACTGACTTTGTTCTCAGCACTTAGAGATAGGACTTTAGAATGTAGTATGTATGTGTGTGTGTATACATATATATATTATATATTATATATATATGCTTACATAATATACAAGAATACATACATAAGCATGTAAATATATAATTGCATACATATACATAATTGTTACAGTCAGCTTTTGGTTACTCTTACAAAATAGGAGAGGTAAGTTATTTAAAAGGATAAAGGTCCAATAACTTACCTCTCCTATTTGAGGATTTTAGTACTGTCACTTATTCTGCCACATGCTGAGGCAGGACCACTCACTGCATAGGAGCAGCAGGAAGTAGCCAAGGGTGTAGGGAGACCAGGGTGTCCTGTGCCCTTCAAAGGATGCCCCAGTGACCAAAATCCTCCCACTGGGCCTTATCCTGACCTCTTAGAGATTTCCATCTCCCTTCAAATACACCAAGCTGGGGACCATCTTTTTAACTGTCAAGCCACTGGGAGCCATTCCAGATTCAAACAACAGCATTAAACCTATCAGCAGCAGAGCTGGGATTGATAGGTGAACATCTCCCTCCTCACTTTTTAGAGAGCAGCTTCAGTCTTCACCAGCTGCCCTGAGGCCTCTGTTGTAGTGCCTTCCCCAACAGCATTGAGACGGTGCATCAACACGGCATGTTGCCTCCCCTCCCATCTCCATGGACAGAGCATCCCTCCTTCACTGTCCAATAACTAAAACCTCCAACTCATTGGCTGCTGCCTCTGGTGGCCTTGGAGGGAAAATGACTGTGGAAGGCATCCTAGTGTCAATCTCTGGCTACTGGACAATCCAACAAGGGTGAGCACACCTGCACACGTACATCCATCACTCACACAAATAAAAAACAAGGATGTGTGTCACGGATAACAGTGAGTCTATATGTATGCTGTCCTGCCTCTCCCCTGCAATGTTGTGTAGACATCTTACAAGAGTATTCATAGCTACCTCGCCACTCTCTCCCCCAACCACTCCCACTATTCTGGTTTCTGCCCTGTCTGCAAAGGTCATCCAGATGCTAAATCCACTACACCCTGTACAATTCATCTATGTCATCTACCTTGAGTTTCTGAAACTGTTAGGATTAGAAATACCATCACAAAATAAAATGCCCCGGCTAAAATCTTGGCTCTACCACTTACCATATTATGAGCATGAAGTATAAGCAAACAGAGCCCTCATTCATAAAATAAGACAGTTATTGGTACCTGGCTCATAAGACAAATTCCATTAGAGTCCGTAAGTAGTGTTCTTACAGCCAGATTTACCACAGAATAAGCAGACTACAAATATCTGGTGCTGTTTTGCTGTCAGTATTAATACGGCCACTCTTGCTCTTTGGCTTCTGTGGCGTCCCAGATCATCTTCCTATCCTCACAGAGCTCCTTCTTATCTCCTCCCCAGACACCTCCCATCCACCCACCTCAGACACTGGAGTCTCCCCTGCCGTCCCCCATTTCGTCTCCAGTATTTCCCAGGACTTAAGCCTTGTGGATGCTAAGCTTGGAAGCTCCTCTCCCAGTAAACACGCCTTCCAAGCCCAGATTTGCACATACAGACGTCCACAAGATCCTGTCACACATGTGTCCCAGCCACGTCTGGAACAAAACTCAGCTTCTTAGTCCTAGGACTAGCTTCTCTTATTGTGTGCCACACCCTAAAATATCACTACGGAGACACGGGACCTCACCGTCTACAGCAGGTCATCAGGGGCAGACCTCTGTTACACCTACTTCTGGTTGTGGCTGTGTCCTTTGCCTGCTGTCTGCCCCATAGGTGAGGAACCCCAACTGCACGCTCCCACCTTTACAAAGTCTGCCAGGCCTTGACTGCTAAAGCCACAAGTAAAACCTCTCCTCCCTCCAATTCTGTCGGTACTTAATGAACTCATACACTGTCCTCAGCAGAGATAGGGACACTGCCACTATTCTCTCTGGTTTCGCCTTGGGATAAGCCAATAAAATCCTTTCAGTCTACATCATTAATATCCCCCCCCGACCGTCCCCGTCACTCAGAAATTCAGACTCGCATCATTCCAGGTTCCTGTTCGCTCCTGTCCACCATGACCCAATCAACCTGTTGCTGGCAGTTATCCTCCCAAAATAAAAATGTCATGGTATCTGTCACGATGTAGTTCCAAGCCAGAGGTGGTACCATGTACCAGCTACTTCAGCCCTCCAGGGACTAAGGAACAGAGCAGGGCCAGCCTGGGCTATATCACAAGTGCTAGGAACACTTGCACTGCAGAACAAACCCCTCTAAAACAACCAATCAATCAACTGATCAATCAATCAATAAATAAATAGCAGTTGCAGAAATTCAGGACCTCCTCCTGGTCAGTCTTCTAAACTACCCCCACCCAAGCCAGGTAGCCACTGCACACACTCCTGAAGTACGCAGAAAAAAACAGTTTGCTTCACCCTGTGTGACACAAATACATAGGGGATCTCTGTAGTCAGTCCATGCGCAGAAGGCAAGGTCTCTCCAAGAACCTGCACAATATACAGGAGTCCTGCAATGAGGAATTAACAGGCCAGGCGGAGAGCAGGCCTGAGGGTGGGAAACTGCTGTACTACAATCATCTAACTACATGTCAATCATCTAACTACATGTCAATCATCTAACTACATGTCAATCAGCTCAGCAGAATGTTTATCTTTATAAAAGCCTCTCCCCATAACTCAGCAATATAAACGCACACAGACTGAAGGGAGCGCTCTCCCGCCGCCGACTTCCCGTTACTTACTCTGTAGGAAAACTTGAGCTTTCGAATCTCGGCCTCCAATTTACTCTGGTATTGTTCGGTTCCTTTCACATAGCTCACACCGAGGTTCTCAATTGCTTTAAGCACTAGGGGGAAAAGATTAAAAGGAAGAAAAGTTTAAATCCAAGACAAAAGATAAATAAATCAAAGATAAAAACCTACAGAAAGCAATTCTCTAATTATTTTTTCTTAGAACATCTGACAGTATTAACAACTTTGTTTCCGCAGGTACATCACGTGAACTGTGCTTGGAAACTGATAAACTGCACCAATGTGCAGAAAATGCATGATATTCTAATCCCAGAGATGCTCAACAAGGGAAGGGAAGGGAAGGGAAGGGAACGGAAGGGAAGGGAAGGGAAGGGAAGGGAAAGGACAAATGGTGGATGATCTTTCCTGATGTACCAAGCCACCAAATGCTGAGAAGTGAAAAAGCCTGCCTGTCAGTGTGAAGACAAGGTTTGCAGTCTGGAGCTACCTTGACTGAGTACATCATAAGATAAAAAGGAGGAGGAAGAGGAGGAGGAGGAGGAGGCAGAGAGAGAGAGAGAGAGAGAGAGAGAGCCTTCCTTTCCTGATGACTACCCAGCAGTGAGAGGCACCGGGTCATCAGAAGGAGCCATCCTGAATAGAAGTCACGAATATTCAAAGGTTCCTAATGCCAGGTGCAAGCCTTCCTCACAGAAATCCCTTCAAGGAATGATGCTTCAACACCAGAAATGAATCTTCTGCACTGCCACCTAAGAACACGACCATGTTCCACATGCATCTCCACTTCCCATGCCTTCTTGCCGTACCGGCTCCCTCAGTCCTGACCTCCAACCACTCTTCATGACACCTACTTGGCATCTCTCAAGCCCTTCACTAGCACCACCACTGTTTAGGGGTCCTTGCGGTTCCATCTGACACGACGAAGCCAAGGGTTTCAACCACTAGGAAACATGTGACACTGCTAAGCCTCCTGTGCCCTTCCCCCCCTCTTGCCTTCACTACATTGGACAGTAATAAGTGCTTTCTCCTGCGTTGACAGCTCTTATCTTGCTGCTCTAAGAAAAATGAACAGTGTTTTCCCATCTCCTGATTACTCCAGCAAGAATATTCTGGAACATAAACTCTAAGAGGGCTTGTATTTGTCTCAGTTCATAGCTAGCTCCTTCATTTCTTCTCTCACACACAAAGGATAAGAGGCCTCCAGTTCAGTGGCTGCATCCTTCTCACACCTCGGTCCTGCGCATTATAATATGCCTTCAAATGTCCACACGTCTCCACTCTCCCTCAACTACTCACACCGGAAGCATAGCTCTCTTTCACAGCCGCAAGCCTTTGTAGAGACCATTATCACAGTTTGGAAAAGCCCTTCACTGCTTCTGCTGGGAAATCCCTACTGTCTGCTCATTTCTTCAGAAACCAGACCAAATTCCAACTTCTCTAGGAAACCTTCCTTAAGTAGACTAAGCTAGTTATTCTCACTTTTACACTCCAGGGGCATTAATATTTACTTCTATCAAAGCAGAAAGTAATCTGATGTATGATTTTAACTCTACACGTCTGTCTCCACATAGCAAATACAGTTTCAACATAGACCTTAATTGCATTACTCATTACAAAGTCCCTGCCACCTGGAAGCAGAGTACTCAATGTGCATACTACAGTGAAGAAGTGAATGACAAACCTTCAACAGCAAATCACCAACGGATGTTGAATGGGCTGCTGAACAAAGAGGAACTGCCTTTATTCATCGTGTGATAACTGCACTTCTCAAGGACACAAACATTGGACTTTAAATGCCACTTACATTTAACTCTGTCAAAAGCCAAGTTTTCAAACTCCGTCAACGATATGTTTTCAGTAGGCGGCTGCAGGTAAAACTGAAGGCTGTGAGGGTAACTAGCATTTCTCTGGTCACCCGCCAATCGCAGCTTCTTCCGGATCCTTCCTGAGAACTGCATCTTGACCACCTTTTGAAAGCAGTGAAATAAATTATATAAATATATATTTATATTATATATTATATAAATTATATATATATGTTATATAGTATATATTGCAATATATAGTGCTTAGGTGGCAACGCAATATATATGTTAAAATGACGGAAAAAGGCTGAGTCAATAGAGTAAATATTTATGGAAACACAAAATATTGGATGCACAGACTTTTTTAAAGGGATTATTCCTAGACCCTGCTGTGTTGTCTAGATTTTCTATACACATCTGTAATAACAGGGGCGAATGTGGGAAGGGCTCAAACTGGGGTATATGTAGACGGTGGCCCTTGTAAGCCAAAGAGTGATCACTAAGTGTTGCTGCCTGCCACCCTCAGGCATGTGCGAACCCAAGACAAGATGAGGTTTGAGGGGAGGGGGGTGTTAAATTCCTGAAATCAAGGTAAAGCAAAGTAGATTCTACCTAGATGAGAGGCTTACTTCTCGTACTTCTAACTCTGGAATCCAGCCTTTCCAGAATAGTCAAAAGTGCCTTAACTTCCCTTCCGGCCCCAGCGCCTTCCCGGGCCGCCCTCCCCGCCATCCCACCCGGAGCCTCCCTCCGACCCGACACCACCTGTCACTCGGTCCCACCAGGTCAGCTCACAAGCTTCCAACTCCACGGCTTCTCTCCGTCCCAAATAAAGCCGCAGTAGATTGTTTAACCAGCCAGCAGCCAGGCTGAAAGAAACACCCGCGCTGACAGCCGCTCTCTCCCAGTGGCGGGAGAGTTCATTTGGAACGGGAAGCGGAAGTGATGCGCAGAGGTCCCACCCCCTGGCGCCCCGCCCACCGCGGTGTGGCGCGGTAGCGACTGAAGGTAGTGCGCGTCTGGAGCGTTTTGCACGCCGACCGACTTTTTGATGCTGGTTTTGTTTTTTGTTTTGTTGACGGATGTGAGTTCTTTTGAGACCATGTCTCGCACCGAAGCCCAGGCTAACTTGGAATTGGTGGCGATCCTCCTGCCTCAACCTCCCACAAGTGCTGGGCTTAGGCTGAGCCGCAACACCCGCCCTAAGATATCTTGAATGCAAGTGATGGAGATTTTGTTGGGTTTTTTGTTTTTGTTTTCCAGAACCCCAGGTGCCCTCTCTGCGCGGAGACGCCTTTGGGCTTGGGGCTGCAGTGCAAACGGCAAACATTCCCGCGCTGCAGCCAGAGTCAGGGTAACTGAGGCTCCGGAAGCTTGCGGGCGCTTTACCGGGGGTGGCCTCCCCTCTGTCATTCCAGGAGGTGGGAAGGAGCCGCCGTGTCCGCTTTGCCCACGACACAAGGACTGTCCCTCCTCGTTGTTAGCAACGCTGCCTTCATCTTCCGGACGAGAAAAGAGCTGTAAGAATGACGTCGGTTTGCTCGTCCCCGCGCGATGCTCGCCAGGGAACACGCGAGCGAGCATAGACTTCGGGGAGCGGAGGAACCTGCAGGACTTAGCAAAAAGCGCTCCGGGACCACAGCGAGGCCAGCTAGGTGGCGTCCTAAGAGCCTGGACGGCCGCTGCGGTCTACAGTGTGTTCGAGGCGGCGTGTCCCCCTACAAAAGCCACCCACAAGCTCTGGGATGGGGCTGGGAGTGGTCGGGTTTAGAAATGCATAGTATATCCTAGTACTTTGAAGCCTCAAAGTACCCACCTAAGATAGACTAAATCGGCGGCTGTCCCTTGAAACGGAACCTGTTTATCTGTCAATTTTTATTCTCAAGCCACACAAAACAGACTCTAGTTAATTAGCCCCAATTTACACATAAAAGAACGGTGACTTCCAAAGGATTCCTGACAGGGGACTCCATTCTGCCAACCTCACTGGCCTGATTTCTTTCGTATGACAGTAGGGTACTCACTTCTCCTCTGTGGCCTATATACAATTATCATCACCAAATCCATAGACACTCCTAAAATATATTAACTGCCTTGTGTGTGTGTGTGGGGGGGGGGGGGGGCTGAAGCACAGAAGGAGAGATACCGTGATTAGAATGAGGACACCATGGAAATTTAAGTGAAATCACAAAGAATAAAAAGAAAACAAAACTAAATATCTGAATATATAAAAACATAAAGCTGGGCGTGGTGGCGCACGCCTATAATCCCACCACTTGAGAGGCTGAGGCAGGCGGATTTCTGTGTTCAAGACCAGCCTGGTCTACTGAGTGAGTTCCAGGACAGCTAGGGCTACACAGAGAAACCCTGTCTCGAAAAAAAACAAAAAAAAACAAACAAAACAAAAAAAAAAAAAAAAAAACATTAAATTGTGCAGCTAACAAAACAAAACAAAACAACAACAAAAAAAACATTAAATTGTGCAGCTAAAAAAGTCCCCAGAATTATTTTTCAGTCAGAAAGAGTATGAGTTTATTAGAGAAAATGTTAACAGGAACTGAACAATTAGCTCATAAAAGTATGAAAATGTTTATTACTACTGTCGGCAATGAAATTTTTTCCTTGCAAAATTGGCAAATATTTCACAATAAAAGAGCTCACTGTTGCCACATATGTCGTTCCCTTGAAGTCCCACCCTCATTCCTTATGATCCCCATATGGTGCCATTATTTTCTCCACACTCTGATTATAAAACAAGGTCTCACTATGTAAGCCAGGCTGGTCTGAAATGGCACGTGTAGATCTGGCTGACCTTGAACTGACAAAGAGCTGCTTCTGCCTCACCAGTGCTAGGATTTAAGGCACGTGCCACTGTGCCCGATTTATTTTTATGTTTATAACCCTCTACCACAGACTTTTCCAAACATGAACCACTAAAAAATATTGTCTTCTTTAAAAAAATGCACCTATGAGTCAGCCAATTTTGTAGTTTCAAATGATTTAAGGCTTGTTAAGAATTCCCTGGCTATTTGATTTTAAGCTTTTTTTTTTTTTTTGACAGCCACTTTGATTTCTCTTCATGTACCCCTTTATACTATTAGGGTCCAAGAATTGCTAAAGAGAGACCCTAGACTCAAATGGCATGCAAAGGTGCTTATTCTGCAGAAACTGCCAGCAAACAGCATGGCATGAATGGTCAACCATTCATCCAAATGTCAACGGCTTGAGGGGCTCATAAGCCCCCTTTGATGCAGGGCTAGGGGAATTTTCCAGAAGGGTAAGGTAACCTCTAATGTGATTGATAGGAGTCAAAGCAGTGCCATTAGGACAAGTCTGATTGGCTGCTATATTAGTTCTATTATATTTAGTGAAACCATGAAGAGTTTCAGAGACCAGCTTGGCTGCGGCCTTGTTATCTCCTCTGGCCAGGTGTCCCAGAAATGGAATCAGCTGGAGACTTATCCTCCCTAAGTCAGGGCTGTCACTGATCAACGGCCCATTGTCAGTGGCTTCCTTTGAGGAGCTTGGTTTGCTTCCCAGGGAAGTGAAAATTCTTATCCCCAAGGTGTTTGGACCTTTCAATACAATCTCTTAAACGCCTACCTTCAAAGTTAAAATATGACATAAGTAATGTCATTTTATGACTAATTCATAAAGAACTAGAAAAAATATGTTTAACCACACAAAAATCTTATTATGCCATGGAATAGCTGCCTTTACAACATACCAAAAATCTATTTTGTTTTTGTATATATATATTGGTAGGGGTGGTTTTGAGTATTTATGTGTTAAATGCATTGACAAACAGAGGCCAGAAGAGGGCATCAGATGCCCTGGGACGAGTTACAGGCTGCTGTAATTCACCAGGTGGGGGCTGGGATTGGAACCTGAGGGCTCTGGAAGAGCAGAGAGTGCTCAGGACTGCTTGAGCCATCTTTCCATCCCCCTAAAAACCTATATTTGATCTCAGAGAAGAAAATAGGCTGAGTCTATCAGCTATGCCAGCGTCGTAATTTCCTAGTATCAGGGTAGGTCACTGCACACTATATAAATTGTTTTCTGTATCCAGAGGCAATTGGAAGGTTGACATCCCTGTCCCAGCAATGATATGGACATCTCAGAGATGCTGTCAGTGAGCTCTCATACATCCATCTCATCAACAATGATGGATTAATATAATGGCCCCGGCAAAAAAGACTGAGCAAACTATGGACACTGATTTCATAAAGGGAAAAATATATATATACACAAGCACAATTTTACTTTCGCTAAACCATAAGCAGTCACAAGCAGGGACGACTGTGCCACTTCTGTAACCACAGCTCCCGGATTCCAAGAGCCTTTAATAATTATTTATGAAACGAGATTGATGAGTCCTGGAAAGATGCTGGGTTCGGCTTCACATTAAACAGATGGTTTGAATCAAATGTGACTCTAACCTAAGAAACTTCGAGCACTCATCTGAAAACTGTATACGCATTCCTTCTGGAATGACTCGGCTCCTCAGTTTATCCCAGAATAAAGCACAGAGCACCTTTTGCAGCATAATTTCCATGAATCATTGCTGAGCACCAAGCACGGAGCCGCTGCTGGACAATACCAGCTGCAGACCGTCTAACCCAGCTGGCATTCACCCGTAGTTGACGTCGTTGCCCCAGAACTATTGTGTGGTGCATTACACAGTTGAGGGTTTAGTCGCCATATTTGGTTAAGTCAGAGTGCATCCCTGTTCTTTTCCAGTTTGGGTTATGTTATCCTAAAGGGAGGATGTGCTAAGGATCTTTACCAAGAGAGCATCTGTGACCACAGCCCTTCCAGCCCTGCTCACATGGAGTCACAGGAAAAGAAGTCTTTCCAGCAGAGTGGCTGACCCATAAAAACTTGGCCACCTTCTGCTCCCTCCACCCTCCTGACTTCATTTCCTATTTCCGAGAGTTTGGCTATGGAAAAAGTCTAGAAACAACCATCCCGTTCTTTCTCCCTTGGCTTCCATCAGTGAAGGTCAAGAGAGCAGGAGAGGAAACATTCCCTTAAGAGGTACTACGGGGAGGAAGAAATGGCCTCCCAGATATAAGCACGGTTTCTTTTATTCTGGAAACATCAGAGAGCCCTACTAAGTGCCAGGCAGTGTTTTCTGACGGAAGAGCCACACACCTCTACCCTCTAGAACTTTATGGTCTAATGGGAAACGAAATAAACAAACTAACCTATGAATTAATATAAATAGCTGCCAAGCAATAAACAATTCAACCAGAGAAGGAGTATGCATAGTGTTTGGAGGAGCCTTAGAAATTCTAGATTGAGTGGCTGGGGAAGGCTGGATAAGCATGTGACTACGAAGCAACGACAGTAAGAAAAGTAAGGATTTTATCTTTGTACCTTTGAAGCGTGTACCAATGGGAAGATTGTTACAGTCTTACAACCCTGTGATATTGGAACAGGAATATTCAAGTTAACTGAGCAGAACAGAGAATCCAGAAGCAGTCCCACACCTATAAATAAGCCTACATGTGACAAATCCACTGCTCAAGTCAATGGAGCAAAGATGGACAGTTCCAAATGACACAAGGACAAATGACTGACTGTGGGAGAGCAGTTTTATTCTCTATCTCTCACTACCCACAGATACCAACTCCAGCTAGTGGAAGACCTACTCAAGAGAGACAAACTAGTAAAACTTTCAGAACAAATATAGACATGGTCTTTATACTGTTTCGCCCCCAAAGAAGTCCTTAAACAATGCATGATGTTTCAGGCACAGTTGGCAGGCACCTGTACTCTCTGCTATTTGGGAGACTAATGTAATGAGATGGCTTACACCTAAGGTCTGGAAGCCACTTGGAACAGCACAGCAAAACCACATTCAAAATGGGGGTGTGATGGTTTGTATGCTTGACCCAGGGCACTATTAGGAGTGGCACTATTAGGAGCTGTGGCCTTGTTGGAGTAGGTGTGTCACTGTGGGCGTGGGCTTTAAGACCCTCATCTTAGCTGCCTGGAAGTGAGTCTTCAGATGAAGATGTAGCAGCCTTCACTAGCAGCCTTCAGATGAAGATGTAGAACTGTCAGCTCTTCCTGCACCATGCCTGCCTGGATGCTGCCCTGCTCCCACCTTGATGATGATGGACCAAACGTCTGAACATGTAAGCCAGCCCCAATTAAATGTTGTCCTTCTAGGAGTTGCCTTGGTCATGGTGTCTGTTCACAGCAGTAAAATTCTAACTAAGATGGGGCAGGGGTGGGGGAGACACTAATAAAAGCAGTGGAGGCTGGAGAGAGGGTTTAGTAATAAAGAGCATGTACTTCTCTTGCAGAAGGCTCCAGTTCAGTTCCCAGCACCCATATCAGACAGACAGCAACAGCCTTGTGACTCTAGCACAAGGAGACCCAACCCCCTTTTCTGGACTCATGTACATATGCCCATACATAGACATACACACACACATACACACACACGCACAGAGAGAGACAGAGAAACAGACGGAGAGAAACAGAGAGACACACAGAGAGAAAGAGAAAGATACAGAATTATAAAATAAACTACAAAGAAGAAAAATATTAAACAGTTTGGAGCTGGAGAGCAATGATGCCCGTGCAATGAATTGAATGTCCACACTGTCACTGAACTGTACACTTAAAATGGACAATTCTGTGCTGTATATCTTTTAACCACTTTAAAAGCACAAGCTAAAAAGTAACAGGTCCCAAGAGCGGATAATGAAGGTGAATATAAAAAGAACAGATTGATTTGGGAAGATACATTAGAATAAAAAAAAAAACTAAGTCTAAAATTAAGTACACACGTATTCTAATATCCACAGAATTGGAACAGTTGCAACCAACACAGAATTAATATCCAAATATAACTAGTAAAAAAAAAAAGGCGGGGCTTGGGATATGCCACAGTTAGTAGAATGCCTACCTAGTGTGCAGGAAACCCTGGGCCCGATCCTGTGCAGCACATAAACCAACAAGGTGGCACATACTGTAACCCCAGCTACAGAGAAACGGAGGCAGGAGGATCATCCCCAAGGATGGGCCACCCTGTATGCAATGACACCCCCATCTCCATAAATATAAGTAGATAAACAAATAGTAAACAAGGAGGGGGCATTTTCGGGGCAGAGGAAACAGTGCTGACTAAATGCATAAGAACGCGTGAAAGCACAAGAACAACCAGGGAGAAGGTCACGCACAGGAACACCCCAGTCCAGGTCTGAGAATGCAGAATCTCAAGAAGACGTCACATGCTTCAGAAACAGATGAACCGATGCTAAACTAGTGTGACCTGGAGGTGTCCACGTGTTTGCCCCAGCTCAAGAGTTCAAATCTAACCACTGAAGAGTTCCCAGAGAAATTCTGTGCCCATACACCAAAACACACAAGAAGATTCACAGGTGGCTAGGCGTGGTGGCTCACGCCTTTGATCCCAGCACTCGAGAGGCAGAGGCAGGAGGATTTCTGAGTTAGAGGCCAGCCTGGTCTAGAGAGTGAGTTCCAGGACAGCCAGGGCTATACAGAGAAACCCTGTCTCGAAAAACAAAAAACAAACAAACAAACAAAGAATATTCCCAGGCACATCAAAACGCTAAGACACCAGATACTATCCACTGCGGGAAGGGAAATGGACAAATAAATTTGGCCTTTGTTTAAAAAACAAAACAAAACAAAAAACAAACCCCTCAAATGTAAACAAATGAACTACAGCTGGAGCAAGCAGTATTGGCCCGGGGACATAAGCAGGTCACCTTCCAGGTGTATTTAATTTCCCATCCCTTACCTAAAAAAATCACTCCATCCCTCTCTCTTGCTTTCTGATAGCAGCTTGTTTGGGATTTATAAGCATTTTTTAAGTGCCATGTGCTTACACTTAAGCTTAGTCCCAGAAGGAGACCTGAAGAAGTGAAGTGGGGGGGAGGGGGGTCGGGCACAACACGTTTACTTCCTAAGCCGTCTCCCTGTAGGGCTGTGTTCTTCAATCACTACACATCTCAAGGTGGCTGATGTTGAATGGCCCACTGGCTTTGGGTCTGGTAACAATTCCTGTCCCTCCACAGGACTAGCAACATAACAAACTGACTTAGAGCACATGTTCATAGATTATCACAAACACACAAAAAAATTAACATATTTTGAGTGTACCATCTGCTTTCTCTTGGACTCTGATACAATTCAGGATTTATATGAAAAGTCTAAAGATTTAATTGATATAGTAATGAAGAATGCATACTGAAGGACAGACAGTGATTCAATCCAAGACACTAGCAGCCTTCAGAACAGAGATGCATTGATGGGAGCTTTGTGCCATCTTTCTCTTCTGAGGGAATACATAGAGACCTTGTAACATTGTAAAAGAAAATGAGATTTTGGAAAATGGATTCCTGACATCTCAGTGGGGAGATTTCCAGAGAAGTAACTTCTGTTCCCCTTCACATCACAATCCCTCCTCCTCCTCTGTCTTGTCTCTGAACCCTATGGAGGCATGGCATGAAGGTTCTTTTCAGTAAGCCACACCTTTGCCTGATTTCATACCTCCACTTGCCAGTAACCACACACAGACACACACACACACACACACACACACACACACACGTCATGCATGCATGTGCATGCACACATGCACCTTGCAATAATGACATAATAGGGACCCCCTTAACATCCCAGACACACTTTGTCCTGCCCAGACCTTCTCAGCACCCTGATTACATCTAGAAGTTTGCAATGGGAGGGAGGTTTGTGTGTTAATTTGGGCATGTCCCTCAGATTCGAAAAGTGTGCTGCTGACCACAGAATCCCCAGGCTAGACCAATGTGTTTGTTGGTGAGGTGAGGTGAACCTCACATGAACATGGTAGCAGCAAAGCTGTTCTCCTCGAGGATTGTTTCTAGATATGAGACTGAAAGGAATACAGGACTTTCTTAAAAGTTCACCTTTGCTTTAGCAATGTGAAGCTAACTCTAAATATTAGTATTTATGAGCCACATCTTACATAGATAATTGTGTAGGCACCACAAGGCCAAAGGCTTCATTTCTCTGGTCAAATTAACTTTCTGGAAGAGTTCTGACAGTGTCCAAAGATTATGAGAGATGCACGGTTTTTAAAATCTCCAATTCAAGCCTAAGCATTTAGTAGAATTCTATTCTCTGTTTAAATTTAAGTTGGGCTGAACTCCATTGTACAGGGCACATCATCCTCCAATCATCTTCAATAGTGATGTTCAAAGGAGCTGGCCTGAAAAACAGACTGCCTAAAAAAATCCAAGAACTGCCCTCAACCCCAGTTTTACCATGCACATGGACAGCATTTTGATGCACTGTCCTAATGACCTCCTCGGTGAGATTGTCTAAAGTAAACAGGTCATTAGGTCATTTCACATCACCCCAGCCAGATCCTGGCAGCCTTTAACTGCCATGTGAAGTCACACTTCTCTGAAAATTTATTTTTTAAACACAAGTCTGATTCCTCGACCGCAAGGTCCTGAGATGGAAGAGACCATCTCGCTGGGTTTTCTGCTCTGCCTCTATCCCAGAACAGACACTCCACTGCGGGATGCTGAACTGGACTGAACTTCTACATATTTATCCCTGACTTAAGCCAGATGGGCTTTCATGTGCCATATGATGTAATCCTCCTCAAAGACAGGTTTTCACTCTTGATTTTGGCTTTCCGATCGAAACTCCTGATGAAAATATTTTCCACTGGCTGAGATTTGGAAACTGAAGAAGGTGTAAATATGACTCCGTTAAGGATGCCAAGATTTCATTCCAACTTGAGTGATAGATGATCACATCTAAAAGCCAGTGTTCCTCCTTGGAAAATGGTCTTAACGTTTTACAAAGTAGACAGCATGCATTAAAAAGGAATCTGCTTAAAGTTTATTAACATAAACTGTTAAGGGTAAGGTCTTCTTGGGGGCTCCCAGAGACTGAACAACCAGCCAAAGTTCATACAAAGGGCTAGACCTAGCCCTGCTGCACATATGCAGGTCCCCCAACAACTGGAATGGGGGCTTACCCTGACTCTGGTGCCTGCCTGTGAATCCTGTTCCCCTAGCTCAGCTATGTTGGCTGATCTCAGTGGAAGAGGATGTATCTAGTCCCACAGTGACTTGAGGTGTCAGGGTGGGTTGGTATGCGGGAAGTGGGGGTTCGCCCGTCTCAAAGATGAAGGGGGCATGGGGGCCGTGAGGGGGACCTGGAAGGAGAGGGGAACTGTGATTGGGATGTAAATTGAATAAATTAATTAATTGGGAAAAAAGGAGGGGTAGTCTCTTTCAGGGCTCTCAAAAGATAACCCATCATGTTAGATTAGAGCCCATCTTTATACCTCAATTTTCTTATTAAATACTATCTCCAAAGACACTCATATTCTGAGGCACTGGAGTTGGGACTTCAACTTATTAATGTGGTGGAGAACATAGTTCACCAAGGCCCCTACCTAACGGGATGAATAGGAAATGTCACTGGACTTTGCAATGAACACAAGTCACTGAAGTAGTAGCACTTAGGTGATTGTTGGGGAACACCCCCCAGGCTCAAAGTCTCAAAGCACTAGCTGAAGGGATGGTGCATCAGGGTACCTTCTAGAGAAAGACATAAAGAATGAAGTTCAGATGATCAAACTCTTTAACACATCACAGCAAAGTCCGGTGCACAGTCTCAGTCTCAAGAAATGTATAGCATAACAAGAAATCTGTATAGACAGTCCCACCTAGCCCGACTGGAGGATGCCTTCAGACAAAAGCATTAACGTGATTTTGAAACAAATGAGTCACAAATGAAGTACTATGTTGCAGTGTATGCAAGCTTTGCTTGAATACAAGGACCACAGTGTTCAACTCAGGGCTCTACATCTTAGCCTAACTCATCTTGGTTTAAGGTATGTCAGTAAATGTTTGATCAAACCCAGAGTCAAAAATTAGCCAATGTCACATGGAAGCTCCATATTATGGCTTTTTCCTCATGAGGAACAAGACTTAGTAGTCATATATCAATGTCTCAGTGAGTGGGGATTCATCTGGAAGCAGTACACACAGCTGCTACTGAAAGACCCACAGCATGAGGACTCCCCCACATTCTGACTCAGGAGAGGCGACACCCCAAATCACTCACAAGAAATGGTCTTGATGCAAACTGCAAGAGGACTTTTATTTCAAGAGCCCTCTCAGGCCCACAGTCATACACCACGCAGGGGTAGAGGACTGTGGCGCCCTGAGTAGCTGGGTAAGGGGTTATTTAAAGGAAGAAACCACAACTCAAGGTGGGTGGCAGCATTGTTGGAAAATACCAAAAATACCAGCTAAGAGTCACGAGGGAGTGGAAGTCATAAGAGTCACAAGGAATACCTGGTAATTGTGTGGGTTATTTCTCAAGACAGTTTCTATGAGCCTCTAACAATAGCACATTTTCATAGCGGGTTCCATGAATGGTCAGGATGGTCCTTTTTGAACAAACACTCCCTGAACCCAGGAAGCAGATGGGTGGAGGAATGTCACTATCGGTTTTATGATTAGCATACCTTGGAGCATTGAGTCACAAAGATCACATTTTCAAGCCTGGACCTAAGGCCTAGAAATGTGAAGGTCAACACACACAGACGTGGCGGGGGGGGGGGGGGGGGGGAAGCATTGCCTGGTCTGTGGAGTGTGGGGCAGTGAGCTGTGCACAGACAGCCTGGTCCTGGTCGAGCACAGGCCTGCAACACCAGTGACCCTAATGGACAGGTGTTCTGCCTGACACTCCTCCTGGGCCCCTGGCTCCTGTCAAAGCTACAGCCTCCCACAGCCCCCTGCAGAGAGGTGTTAAGGCTATCAGTCATGCAGGCAATGCCCCAACGTCCTGGTATTCTGTCTGGCCTCCACCCCCACAGTTACCTGGCAACAGCCAGGCTAGGCCCACTATAAAAGGAGCTGCTTGCCCCTCCTCACTCTCTTACTCTCTTACCTCTTGTTCTCTTGCTTTTACTCTTGCTTCCCCTCTCTCCACATGGCTATGGCTGGCCTCTCCTTCCCCACTCTCTCCCTCTCTCTGCCTTTCTACAATAAATACCTTAAAACCATGGACTGCCGCTTCTCATCAGGACCCGCTGGAGCAATGGAGCAGGAGCAATGAAGCAGATCTCTCTTTCTACAGAGTCATGCATCTAACCTCCCACCAGGAAGCCTTCCTGCACTCCAGCTATGGTCTCTGCTAAACCAACCTGCACAGAACCTGTCTAGGACTGTCTGTCCACGGTAACACAGAGCTCTCTCCTCCTGCCCTTTTCCCTTCGGCCCCTGGGCCAGAGTCCACCCAAGAGTCCTCACCTGTTCTCAGCTCTTCTGACACATACAGAGGTGTCTGGGATGTCTAAGAGCTAGAACCTGCTGCCCCTGGCCTTCGTGTGGCCCAGAGACCCCAGAATTGGCTCTTCCGCGGTACCCAGTGCCACCATCTGTGGTGCCTGAGAGTCGGAGTTCTACTCCAGCAGGTCCACGGGGACCCCAGACTGAGCCTTCCTCACCCCTGGAATTGGATCCCGAGGCTTCTCACAGTCCAACGCCCACCCCAACGCCCACTTGGCCAGAGCCTGAGGTCCACGCAGTCAAACTCCCCATGTCCGCCTCGCCCAGCGCCCAGGGGACCCCATTTTTTGACCCACAGTGGAGCACCTGCTTCAGTCCCGGGTGAGTGCACCAGCTCCAGAGGACATCTGTTCCTGTTCTAGTGCAGTTGAGCTACAGGCTGGGAGTGTGCACATAACCCAGCATTAAGTGAGCTCCAGGCTGGGAGTGTGCACATAACCCAGCATTAAGTGAGCTCCAGGCTGGGAGTGTGCACATAACCCAGCATTAAGTGAGCTACAGGCTGGGAGTGTGCACATAACCCAGCATTAAGTGAGCTCCAGGCTGGGAGTGTGCACATAACCCAGCATTAAGTGAGCTACAGACTGGGAGTGTACACATAACCCAGCATTAAGGTGGCTCTCCATTCTAACTAACAGACAATTGCAAATTTCACTGGCAATACTAGCAGCCAATATATTAAAAACAAACAAACAAAAAACAAGCCATGGAAGCAAGGAAGATGTTAACATTTGAGAAACAAGCATTCGGAAGATCATCTTCATACTGTACACTTTATACTGCCTTTGAAACACTTCTGTGAATGTAAAATTATTTCAAATTTAAAAGGGTTCCTAAAAAAAAACTGGGCATAGTTTCATAAATGCTTACAATCATAGCTCTGGGGAAGGCGATACAGGAGGACTGCTTCAAATGCAAGGCTAGCCTGGGCTACACAGTAAGCTATAGTTCAGTTGGTAGAGTACCTAGCACTCACAAAGCCCCGAATTCAATCCTCAGAAGAACGTTTACTTTTTAGAAGATCGGTGTTCAGAGACATGGGTCAGTGGTAGTGCTTGGTGTGCTTGTGCTGGCCTGCGGACGGTGCTCAGGGCCACAACAAAAAGATGTGTTCACTTTTAAAAAAATCAAACAAACACACAACCCACCAGAGCCTGATACAGAGAAGTCTATTTGCAGTGGCCACACTTAAGAAGCAGAGGCAGGAGGCCTGACTGGGCTAGGTAGCAAGAGCCTTTTACTTTTAATGGAAACAGAATATGAAAACTTCTAAGAACTAATGTTAATGAGAAACAGAGTGCTGGCACACGCCTGAAATCCCAGCACTTGGAGAGCTGAGGCAGGGAGTCTTCTGGGTTCAAGGACAGACTGGTCTATAGAGAGAATTCCAGGACAGCCAGTGCTACACAGAGGAGGGAGGGAGGGAGGGAGAAAAAAATTTAAAAAAAAACAAACAAGTGAAAGGTAGAGTTTTTTTTTGTTTTGTTTTTTGTTGTTGTTGTTTGTTTTTCGAGACAGGGTTTCTCTATATAGCCCTGGCTGTCCTGGAACTCACTCTGTAGACCAGGCTGGCCTCAAACTCAGAAATCCACCTGCCTCTGCCTCCCAAGTGCTGGGATTAAAGGTGTGAGCCACCACTGCCCGTCGAACGGTAGAGTTTTATGTAATAAGGAACTGCAACATGTAAAAAAGATATCCACCCAGGCCACCCAGTGGCCTTCATGCAGTAAAGTGAGTACCCATTGTTTATTCACACCGCCAAGTTCCTGAGAAGAAAGGAAAGATTAATCACTGAAATAAGGAGCTCCACAAAGGTGGCCCAATGGCTGACTTGTTGACACCTGTGTCTTAGAACAATAGAGAGCACTATGGGTAACAAACTGAATATGCCCCATCAGATTTGGAAAGAATGCCTCCATCTCAGGGTTTCACTGCTGTGAACAGACACCATGATCAAGGCAACTCTTAAAAAGAACAACATTTAACTGGGGTTGGCTTACAGGTTTAGAGGTTCAGTCCATTATTATTAAGGTGAGAGCGTGGCAGCATCCAGCAGGCATGGAGCAGGAGAAGGATCTGAGTAGTCTACATCTTGATTCGAAGGCAGCAAGCAAGGAGACTGGCTTCCAGAAGCAGCCAAGAGGAGCGTCTCAGTGCACACTCTGAGGATAGGAAACCTGAAAGCCCACCCCAAAAGTGACACACTTCTCCAAGGCCACCTCCTGATAGTGTCACTGACTGTGGTCCAAGCATTCAAACACATGAGTCTATGGGGACATTCCTGTTCAAGCCACCACACCATCTTTCCTAGTTCATTTAATTTTCCCAGAGGTCTGAACTCAGATTTCCCCTCCCTGCATTCCTCTTTCCCTATTGAGTCTCACTAATGGGGACTGAGCTAGCATTCCATCGTTCTGACATAACATATGATTAACTTTATAAGGGAAAGTTTTATTTGGATCAGGATTTGAATGGGTAATGAAAGGCAAGGAGATGTGGCAAGCTCATGGGAGCCAGGACATGAAGGAGAGACAGGATCGGAACTCTGATATCCCTTCAAGGATGCTCCCCTTACCTAATTTTCTTCCACTAAGCCTAGACACTTCCAACAATGCCATATATTGAGGGCCAAGCCTTTGATGTATGAGGTCATCAGAGAACAACATCCAGATTTGTAGCATGGCTTCCTGACTGACTGTGTGCCTCCTGGAACTCAGGTGCCTTCCATTCTTTGTTTTCCTCTGGTGGCCTTCAAAGGTCTAACCTTCTCTCCTCATTCTCTCCCTTATTTTCTTTCTCATCTTCTCCCTGCACCTCCCCAATCTCCTTTTGCTTATTTGAGATATGTAAAGAGAAGCATAAGTTTCCCAGTCATGGGGACTTACACCTATAATCTCAGCACTTCGGAGATTGGGGGAGGAGGATTATCCTGAGTTTGAGGCTAGCCTGGGCTACACAGAGAACTCCAGACTAGTTTATATGCTATCTGAATCATGAACTTTGGGAAAAAAATACAAAGTATATCTTCATGATCATTTCTCTAGCAACCATTCAGCTTACAAATTCAGACAATTCCACTATGAATATAATGGAATCCTTTCTTTTATATAATGGTTTACAGATTTTGTTTTCTCGCATATTTTTGACAGAGAATTTTTCCATCTAGTCTCAATTGGCCACAAACTCACAGAAATCCTCCTGCTTCGGCTTCCTAAGTGTTGAGTTGACAGCTGCATGCAACAGGTTCAACAGTTTTTAACTTTCCTCTCTTGCCACTGTTGTATAATATTCTACCATGTGACTGTTGATTACTTCATTTTGAGAGCTGACATGTAGGTGGGTTTATAATTTTGGCTTTGCAATAATCCCTGTGGACAGAGGGAGGGATGGCGGTCTGTGGGACCTCAAGAATGTACTGTGTTGTCATTCTTTCACATCAGGAATGTCCCAGAATGCCCACTAGGTGGCACTCAAATTGCTGTGTACACTTCTGTGCTCCGTAGAATAAAAGATTACAAAATGTTAGAACAAACACAACAAAAAAACCAAAAACAAAACCAAAAACAAAAAAGCCAGGCGTGGTGGCGCACGCCTTTAATCCCAGCGCTCCGGAGGCAGAGGCAGGCAGATTTCTGAGTTCGAGGTCAGCCTGGTCTACAGAGTGAGTTCCAGGACAGCCAGGGCTACACAGAGAATCCCTGTCTCAAAAAACAAAAAACAAAAAACAAAAAAGAACAAACAACCACATTACCACCAACTGGACAGAAAATAGTATTTAATTCAGCCTTTGAGAGATAAATAATATATCATTTGTTGAAAGAACTATCATGGCTTTTAAATTTTTGTGTCATCAAAATGTCTTTTCCATCACACCTTTAATCCCAAACAACAACATCTAATTGAGAGGCAGACAAAGTGACGAATAAGAGAATGATTTGACAGAATGAGTCAGAGATAGGATCCGCCAACTCTCAAACAGACAGGAAAGAGAAGCTAATTAAAAGTGTTAGGTTTCAAGAATCGCTGAAGGAAGACCCCAGACTCAAAGGCATAGATCATCTATTCTGCAGAAATTACCAGCATGGTGTGGGGGAGGTCAAACATTCATCAAAATGATGACCACCAGAGGGGCTTACAGGCCCCTTTTATGCAGGGGAATTTTCTAGAAGGATTAGGTAACCTCTAATAGGGTAGGGGCAAAGCAGTGACATCAGTATAATTTTGATTGGCTACTATGTTAGTTTCATTGTAATTGCTGAGACATTGAAGAATTTCAGAGACCAGCTCAGCTCTGGCCTTGTTAGCTCCCCCTGCCAGGTGTCCAGGGCACTATCTGATCTCTGGAGCTATCCTCCCTACTTCAGGGTGATTATTGATTATAGACCCATTATCAATAGCTTTCTCTGAGGAGCCTAGGAAACTGAAAACATTTCCACTTTTAAGGTTTTTATTTCTCAGTGACCCTCTCAAGAGCAGTGAGGGAGAGAGGAAGGTCGATTGGATACGTTCCGTTGGGAGCAGTTCAGTCCGTAGAGTTCAGAGGCAGTCTTTCTAAGCAGAGCAATTGAGTCAGAAGCTGAGAGAAGCCAACTTGAATCAGTCAGCTTGGAGAGGAGTTTGAGCCAGAACAACTGAGTTGAATCAGCCAGCCAGAGCTCAGAAAGAGCTGGAAAGACTGAGCTTATTCTGCAGCAAGTCCCAGAGGCTAAGACATTCTAGGCCTAGCTTAGCAGATGGAGGCTGCAAGCTGAAGCCTTCAAGGTCTGGGCTCGTAGGAGATTAGACTGTATGGTGGCTAGAAGCTTCCAGGCCTAGGCCTAGGATAGTTAGTACAGAGAAGGGAACACTCAGGGTTCACCCCAAGCCATGTATTCATAAAGCTGGGGTACAGCTCTCATTTCATCCCTTCCGTCTGAGGAAATAAAAACAACATTTTCATTTATAGGAAAATCTCAAGAAAAACGTGATCATTGTCCTAGTTTGCTGTCTGCTGCTGTGATAAACACCATGACAAATGGAAACCTGGGGAGAAGAAGGTTTACTGATTTTATGCTTCAAGACACAGTTCACCTTTTGAAAGAAGCCAGGCAGCAATTCCTCCAGGTAGGAACCACAGAGGAATGCTGCTCACTGGCCTGGACCCTCAGGTAACTCTGGGCTGTGTCAAGTTGACAGATGAGGCTAACTAGGAGGAGAATGTAAATGAATGGTCTTATAATTCCCCAGTAACTAATACATTGGAATTCATTTCAAAACTCAGTAGAAAAAGGTACTATGATACGGGAGTTCAGGCTGCTCTTTCAAAGGACCTGAGTTCAATTCCCAGCACCCAGTAATTCACACTGTCTATATATACACTTCTAAAGGGTCCAATACCCCGGCCTGCCTAGGTAGTAGCGAAAACATGTTGCAACACAAAATGTAGGCATAATACTGATACACATAAGATAATAAGATAATTGGAAAGTACTAATTGCAATTTAAATCCTACCAAGGATGTTGATCGTGGCTGGAAGGAAGCTCTTCCCACCCCTAATCCCACCTTTTAAGCAAAGAATTTTCTTCTTATAGTTGCTTTTGGTTTTTGAGACAGAGTTTCTCTATGTGGCCCTGGCTGTCCTGTAAATCAGTCTGTAGACCAGGCTAGGCTGGAACCCAGAGATCTGCCTGCCTCTGCCTCCTGAGTGCAGGGATTAAAAAGGTATGTCACCATCTCGATTGGTGGCAAAGATATTTTGATGACACAAAATTTAAAAAGCCGTGCTAGTTCTTTCAACAGATGATATATTCATGTCTCAAAGGCTGAATTAAATACTATTTTCTGTCCAGTTGGTGGTGATGTGGTTGTTTGTTCTAACATTTTGTAATCTTTTATTCTACGGAGCACAGAAGTGTACATAGCAATTTGAGTGCTACCTAGAGGGCATTCTGGCTACATTCCTGATGTGAAAGAATGACAACACAGTACATTCTTGAGGTCCCACAGACCACCATCCCTCCCTCTCTGCAGTGAAGCAACAGCTTACATAATTCACAGAACCTTCTATCCACCCAAACAAGTCGACTTCATTCACAGGGCTCTTCCATAACCGCCTCACTTCAGCTGTAAAACCAGGTTGATCTACTTCGTTTTCAGAGCCCTGAGCGATGCTGAGAGATGCTGAGTAGACCACGTGCTCAGCTCCTCCAGGCCAGGGACCTCTCCTCCCATCAGCAGGATAAAGGCTTCACTCCTCACCACTCTCGAAGTTCAGTCCCATCTTCTCCATTGTCTGGAACTGGACTTCAGTTTTGCTTCAGTCTCTAGCCTTCATTTGTTTACGATGCCTTTCCCCTTTTCTTGGTTTTTAATCGTCTCTGTTTTCCTAAGATTTCCCTAAGATTCACTTAAACAGCATATTCAAGTCTAATTAAAGGGAGATAGCAGTGGCTACTGCTTTAAACAATTATCAAGGCTATTTTTTTTTTTGCTAGAATCAAACCAATGGAGATGACCAAGCATTTAATGCCCACCAAAATCAGAAATCAACACCTGCCCTCAGATTCTTAAACCAAGAGGGAAGTCCTTTGAGGGCTTTGCATGCAGCACTTAGTACACAGCACTGATCGGTAAAGGAGAGCTTGGAAGGTGTGTTTTCTGCCACCGGACACGAATCCCTCCTCCGTGTCCAGAGTTAACTAGTTTCACTGAACATTTTACAAGAGAAGGAAAGAATATTATTGCCTAAGACAGAGAATGAAATGTACTCCGCAAATCAAACTCAAACCCCAACCTTCCCAGCTGTGGTTCTCAGTTTGCAACCTCGAGTGACTAATAAAAACTGTGAAACTCGCATTTTATCATCGCTGAAAGAGCGTAATGAAGGCGGCCGAGAAGAAAGCAGAGTTCCACGTTCATGTGCCTGCTGTAGGAAGGAGATGGCGCACTGCCTTCCCCAAAGGAGCCACTCTGAGAAACTCCTACCCTCTGATGCGGCCCTTCCTTGAATTCTTCTCCATACAGTCTTCTGCGTATTCAAAGCCTGGAGCCTCCAGCTCCTGGGCTCCCGGACTCTGATCCAACCATCCACATCCACGCATGTGAACTGCGCTTTATGGCAAGGGTGGCCCAAAGTTTCATGTAGTGATATTCACAGAAAGTGATGTTAATACAGAATGAGGCCAGGTAAATAGTTGCTCAACACTCGTTGGGCTCGTTGGTTTTAGGTAGTGTCTCAAAAGGACGCTAAAAGCTCATGGAGGTCAAGAGCTCCCTCCATGAGATGGCTTCTCATTTTGGGTAAAAATCCCGGGGTGGCACTGTCTGTAATCTCTGTGCTGAGGAGGCAAAGACAGGAGGATTGCTGTGACTTGCTGGCCAACCAAGTTACCCAAGCAGGGAGATTCAGTGAGAGATACTGTACCAAAAGATAATATGGAGCCAGGGATGGCCGTGCAAGCCTTTGATACCCAGCATTCCAAAAGCAAATGTGGTCGGGGCTCTGTGACTTCAAAGCCAACCTGGTCTACACATCCCTGTGTTTTAGGGCAGCCAAAGCTACATAGTAAGACCCTGTCTCAGTGATGGTAGTGGTGGTGGTGGTGATGGTGGTGATGACGATGATAATGAAGAACAGGAAACAGAAGGATAAGGAGGAGAAAGTGGAACATGATTGGGAAGACAGTCAACAACCTCGGACTTCAATGTGCACATGTGCACATACACATAGGAACTCCCAAGCACACACATGTGTATGTACCTAAGGCAAATACTTCAACAGCAACAAATCACTCTCCCTGTCCCCTGGGAACACATGAACAACACATATGGGCTATGTTGGCCACAGCTGGATCAAATCTATGCAACATGTGCTTAGCTGAACTTGGGCTTGACTTGATCAGTCACTCAGCCAGTCCCATAAAGCAGCTGTGGCTGCAAGATTCGTCTGGCTGACTGCTTGACTAGGCAAAGCTAAAGGTTTTGCTACTGTCAGAGTTAATATCATTAGCCCCTTAGCAAAGAAAGTATGCTCCCTCTTGCTTCTGTAGGCTTTCTGGATTTGTTTCCTAGAAGCAGAATGGACTTGATACTCAAATCTGAACAGAGACACAACCTCAAGCTTGAAACTGCTGTTATCTCTGCCAAAACTCCAGTTTCTTGATTTACTTAAACTCACTCATCCTACAATTATTTAAAGTAATGAGAAATTCTGCGTATTCTACTTAAAAGCATGAAAACTCTGCATTTTCCTCCTGTTTCTAGATGTCTCTTTGGTTCAGGTTATTTCCACTAACAATCTTGAAACTAAACACTATGTTTTATTAACTTTGTCATTTAAAACTTAAATTATCTGACTCATTATTTTTCCTAAGAGAGGACAAGAAGCCTGCTCCTCATTGATGGTGAGCCGAGAGTACGCTGACAGAACATTGGAGAAGCTGGACCGTATCCTGGTAGGGGAATGTCAACTGGGGGAAATGTCCTCAGATCTGGAAAATGACTCAGTGTCTAGGAACTAACTGCCTTTAACTCACAGACTTTGTTCCAAATGAGCAAACTGAAAATCCTTCAAGAGAAGCTACATAATAAAAATACCCAGAGTTGTCAAGCAAGAAATGACGTATTATAAATTTCAATGACTTGCAGTGATATCAGTTTCCAGAGCATCTGTAGAGCAAATTGATCATTTTTCAAACTAAACCATGTCAATCACTAAGTACCTCCTGAATTGCTCGGAGAATTGGCAGACTCCCCATAGCCGTGTGTGCACTACTCGAGCCAGTGTCGATGTACTCACCACTGACTCAAGCTGCTTGGTGTTGGTTAAACCAAAGTAGGAGAAAACACAAAAGCATTCATAGAAGAAAAATAATAGGTACATTCCTGTTGTAGGTTGCCCTGGTGCTGTTTGTTTTCTGATGTTAACTCTGCTTCCTCCAGAGGGGCTGCCCCAAGGAGGAGTGATTTTACTGAACCTTCTAACTGGTCAAATACAGGCTGGAGCCTGTGATTGGGCACTGGAAGGGAAAGGTGACGTTGGAGGTTTTAGAGAGTGGGGGAAGGGTGGGGGACAACGGAGGAGAAGAAAGAAGAAGAGGTGGGAGGAAGATGGAGCAGAAGCACATGGCCTGAAGAAGCTACAGGTAGCAAGGGAATCTTGTAAACGGAGAATAGAGTGGTGCAGTGGGAAATCTGCCCAATCTAGGAGTACAGCTTATAAGTATAATTACTGACTTGTGTATTTTTGCACGGGCTTATTGAGATTAGAAGTTTACTGCAACACATTCCAAACTGGCAGCAGATGCACAGGAGCAAGGTTATTATATCAAAGAAATAATTTGAAGCCAGGTTTGGTGATATATGCATTTATTCCCAGCACTTAGTAGGACAACACAGTAGGGTTGAGAGTTCAAGGCTAACAGACTACATACCAAGCATCTCTCTCTCTCATATCTATATCTATATCTATATCTATATCTATATCCATATCCATATCCATATCCATATCCATATCCATATCCATATCCATGTCTATATCTATATCTATATCTATCTATCTATCTATCTATCTATCTATCTATCTATCTATATCTCTCTATATATGAAATAAACCTAATAAAATCCTTGTTAACTTAAGGTCAAACTCTTTCCCCAAAAAAAGGATGCATAAATGCACATACACACATACACAAATCCTGCACATAGACACACAATGTTGCAGCTTTCATAGGGCTAAACCACACCTCACCATGCATCAAAGGAATTGCATATATTTACTGAGGAGCCCACCAAGAAAAGAAAAAAAGAAAAAAATATTCATGTGATAAGTCAGACTGTGAAAATAAAACGAGTATCACCTCCCGACTGACAAGCAGTTACCAGCCTAGAAAAGTAGCACACAGTTTAAACCTGCAGCTGAGGCATCATCATAAATCCGAACTAACAGCAGCTCCAGGTAACCCACCACCCAACACTGTAGGCAACATGAAAATACTTCCATAGCAACTGTCACCAAGGGCATCATCGGGATGCTGAAGATAAAAAAGAGAAAAAGGAGCCATAAACTGGAGACAAACAAGATTGCCTTTCTGGTAGAATGAAGCCTACTCTTCAATTTCAATAAATATTGAACCGCTTGAAGTGACTGTAAATGGCTATTTCAGTTTGTCAAACCCTTCTTTCCGATAGATACACTTTTAAGGAGAAAAAAAAATCACCTGAAGAACAGAAATCATAAGTAACTCCCTCATGTACCTAACAGGAAGAAAACAGCATGTTTTAATCTAGTAGATTGCCCATGAGTCAGAAAAGGGAGGCGTGAGCCCCAACCCAGCTGCTTACTAAGTATTATCAGAGGCACAAAAGCAAATCAGAAATAGCTTCTTCCCTTGGAATGTACATGGGAGGATAAATAAGCGATGTGACAAAGGTCAAAGGAGAGGTAAGATTGTGGTGCTTACGTTTTTAGAATATTTCTGGACTGTACCATAGATGGAATCGTACCCTCCAAGAGCATTTGTTGAATATTAACTCTTAAGTATGACAAAATTTGATCTTAGAAATAGTGTAAACGGGGTGTGGTGGCGCACGCCTTTAATCCCAGCACTCGGAAGGCAGAGGCTGTCAGATTTCTGAGTTTGAGGCCAGCCTGGTCTACAGAGTGCGTTCCAGGACAACCAGGGCTACACAGAGAAACCCTGTCTTGGAAAACAAAACAAAACAAAACCAAAAAAAGCCGAAATAGTGTATTCCCCCCAAAAGAAATGGGTTGCTAAATAAAAATCTCAGTGTCAGGTGTGCAATACTTCCCCATGAGTACTGGTCAGGGAGGCCCCAGAGACTCCTTGAAATAACACAGGCTCTTGGTTACCAGCTATAACTAGACAATGAGACCTGTTGCTGGAGAAGATAAAACTGGAAGTGACCTAAACATTTACTCTCTGCTGGCTAGCTTTCACAGTGCTGAAAGGTGCTAGGCCCCTGGGAAGAAATGAGATCAGTGCTCCTACTTGGTCCTTGACTCTGAAAGGTCCTACGACACAGACCAACATGCCTGGCAAGATGTACTCACTGTTGCAATGGTAGCATGAAAGTTAAACAGGTAGTCAACTGCTTTCTGGTTGGATTTGGGGGTGCTCTAGCAGAGGAAAGTTGTGCCTGGTGCTGTGACTCTGGCCAAAAGACCTTGGGTCAAAGGTTCATAGGCCTTGGAAGAAACCTACATTTAAACTGCAGGTTATTTTGCTAAGTGGACAAGTTGACTTCTATACTATGTGAGAGGTTAGCATTGCTGTCAACCTTGGCAGAGAAACTGTTTTCTTCAGTGAGCAATAATATAGGAGCTCAAAGCTGGTGAACATCATGAGAATAAGTAGCAGTTGGGTGTTTAGCTCTAAGTGGGACCCCAGTGCTCCCCCTTTGCATGTGCGCGCGCGCGCGCGCGCACACACACACACACACACACACACACACACACACACACACACACACTGCAAGGCTCAGGGAAAGAACAGGAGGTAGGAAGAATGTAAGAGCTGGAAGATGGGGGAGGGGTCCTGTGAAGTGCTGCTTCTGGATATTGTATGCCCATCACACCCATGAACTCACTGGAGCTATGGGAACCTGTAGGAACCTAGACCAGGTCAAGGCAACAAGACTAGTTAATATTACAACAAGCATCTCTAATTTGACTCGGTTGGTTACAAAAATGAAGAGGGGGGCATGAACTTGAGAGGGAGATGTATCGAGGGATGTTTCAGGGGGCTGGTGGGAAGAATTGAGGGTATGTATGATCAAGATATATCACGTGTATATATAAAATTGTCAAAGAATAAAGAAAAGCGATTCTAAAAAAATTAAAGTCTTTGAGGGTATAATGAAGTTAAAATGAGGTCCTTAGAGAGGAACTTTGTTGCGGGAAATATTAAAGAGAACCTGCACACTCCTGCCCTTGCGCTGGCAACTCTGTTCTTATCTTGAAGAGACTCTCTGGCCTGAGTTCCTGAAACATCTCCACCCAGCTCGTTAGGTTCCCACTGGTGGGTCGTTACCACTCCGGCCCTGTGCTTCAAATCCCCCCATGGCCTTTGTGGTACACCTCAGGCAAACCCACGCTTTGTTGCCATACCTTTCTCTCGTGAACACGGACAAGACGCTGCATGAAGGAAAACACAACACAAACTTAGTTCAGAAACGATGGTAACTCAATTGCTGGGTACAACAACTGAAATCCTAATCTTGTAAGCCTTATTAAATCTAAGTCCTCTGGTGGCAGATCCGTCAGGATTGAAACTGGGAGACACTAGTAGCTACATCTCGTCCCCATGCTATCCCCATCCAAAAGAACCTCACTCTCTCCTGCTTCCTCTCTTCCTCCGTCCAACCGGGAAGTCCCTCCTACTCACCCAGTGATTGGCTCCTTTATTCATTAGGAGACTGGTTCACAGGCTCATCCACAACAGATCTAGATCCACTATTATCCTTATATAACAGTATCTGAGGAAACAGAGACACCAGTGTGCACAGAACAGAGTCAGAGACTGGAGTGATGCTCTATAAGCCAAGCCAAAGAACAACATAGCCTGGCGTAACAGAGGCAAGAGAGTTTTGCACCTTTATTTCAAACTTCTAACCTTCAGGGATAGGAAAGAATAAATGTCTACTGTTTCAAGCCACCCTGTTTGGATAGTTTGTAACCAGCCTTAGGAAACTAGTTTGTGTAGAGAGATCACTTCATGCTAAGCGAGCAAGGCAGACTTTTGGTAAGAAGAAACATATAAATTGAACTTCAAAAAAACCTCATACCATCTGGTAAAGCATGATACACCTGCCTATGGTCTCAGCTACTCAGAAAGCTAAGTCAAGAAATCACTTGAGCTCCAGGGTAGTCTGGGTAACGTAATGAGAGGCCATCTGTGCTGGCTAATTTTATGTCATCTTGATACAAACTATAGTTATCACAGAGGAGAGAGTTTCTGTGGAGAAAATGCTTCCGTAAGATTGGGCTGTGGGGTGTTTTCTTAATTAGTGATTGATGTGGGAGGGCCCAGCCCATTGTGGGTGGGGTCATCTCTGGAATGGTGGTCCTGGGTTCTAATAGAAAGCAGGCTGAGTAAGTATGATGAGCCAGCCAGTAGTCAGCACTCCTCCATGACCTCCGCATCAGCTCCTGCCTCCAGGTTCCTGCCTTGTGTGAGGAGTGCCTGTCCTGACTTCTTTCATCAATAGACAATGATGTGGCAGGATAAGCCAAATAAATTCTTTCTTCCCCAACTTGCTCTTTTGGTCATAGTGTTTCATAGTAGCAATAGTAACACAAACTAAGATACCATCTCAGTGTGTGTGTGTGTGTGTGTGTGTGTGTGTGTGTGTGTGTGTGTGTGTGTATGTGTGTGTGTGTTTATATTTGTGCTAGCTATCTGAATGTCCAGAAATGGGTTTTTCCATTTTCATGATTATAGCATCTAAGATTTATCAGGAACTTACTTCATGCTGTACATGGTAGTAGAAATTATTCTTCTATAAATGTACTGGTCTCTCATCCACAGATGACATCTGAATTTAAGGTTCCTGACCACCCCTGCTCTTTTCATCCTGTGATGGTTGATACATTTAATAAATTAGGTAAACAAATTTGAAAATTGGGTCATGTGTCCGTGTGTCCGTGTGTGTGTGTGTGTGTGTGTGTGTGTGTGTGTGTGTGTGTGTGACAGAGAGAGGGAGAGGGAAAGAGAGAGATAGAGAGAAAGTATATGCTTGCATGCGCGCATGTGAAGTGACATGAGAGATTCTATAGCATAAGCTATTTAGGACTGAGATGACTCAGAGCCAAGATGGCCATTCTCCCTTTAACCCCACAAGCCTGGGTCACAAGGTTGGCTTCCAAGGACCAGATCCTTAAGGAGCATAAAAGTCCACACCCTTGGCACTAGTTGTATTCTACAGATGGGCCATGTCACTGGAGAAGATTCAGCCTTGGCAAAGCCATGAGTCTGAGACAGAAGATAAATATGTGGGAACTGGGGCAGAAGAGAAAAGACAGGACAGTAACCTGGAACAGCTATTAAAGAAAGATTGTTTAAAGAAACTTTTAGAAATGAATAGAGATAATTGAAGGGAGTAATCTCCTTTAGTCAAATATTTATGCCACTAAAGTCCAGAATACAAAGGGGAGACTGTTTCGTGAGACCTTGCTTTAGGATAGCACAGCAAGGGGACATATAATTCACAGGTCAGGGCTGATTTTCCAATGTAAGCCAACTGAAACTCTTGAGACCCATTTCCACTAGCAAATGGGGATTTACAAGTACGCTATTTAACCTTTCCCAGAAGGTATTCAATGAATTACTGCTGCTGAACCCATAGTATAGCTATGTATGTCTGCCACCAGAACCATAGTCTCTTGACTGTGCCATACTGCTGTTCTATGTAGAAGGGAAGAGCTGATACTCATAAGGACACAGAAAGGAAGCCATGAGGCCAAGCATCAGTCAAGGCTCTGCCTACACATAGAATTCAATCCAGGTTGCTTAAATGAGAAGATGTCATGCAGAACATGGTCACACAAACTTTGCCCCAGAAATCCTGGCCACCTCCTCGGGGTCATAACTACCCTTTTCTTTCCCCCTACCCCCAATAAAACAACCAGTTCTCTGAAGCTGCTCCCAGGTGTGTTCATTGCCTTTGCTAGGCACTCACCTGTGTCACACTAAACATCTCTCCCTCCAGCCCAGCTCATAAGTATGCCGAGGGAGAAGCGGGCATGGGGAAGAATTTATGTTGGTGGGGGCAAGATTAGGGGGATCAACAAAGTGATATTGAGGTACCCAAAGCCCCACAATAGAAGAGAACATCTTCTGTGAGACCTGATGAGTTGTGGAGCTGGAGTTATGATTAGGGTTTTAACCATGGAAGGACGCCATTACAGCCAGAAAGACTGATCCAAAGCAGGGAGGAGAAAGCAACACCCTACCAATGCCACCACCTGTCACCTATCACCTGTCAGTCACCTGTGCACAAGTGTGAGGGTGCCTGGGTGAAGCAGGAGCAGCCTGAGTGACAGAGGAAGAGAGGGACACTTCTGCAGAGGGCAGGAATCCTGTCCTAGTCCTGTCTCTGGCTGATGTGTGCTGTTGTGTGTCACAGGGAAACTCTTCCTTCCGGTTCTGGTTTCTGGACCAATTTAGCCAATGGGAAGCTTTGAATGGAGGTCTTGTAGGGAGAAGCCCTCTGTCTCTGCTTCACTCATACCAAATCATAAAACAAAACAAGAATAGTAAGAACGGGATTATAGACTAAAGCATCAACATTCAAAACCTAGCATAGAAAACTAGGAAATTCCTGATGGCATTGCTCATGGGTTACCTTACAGGGTTTCTCACTTCAGAGATGTCTACCGAGCCCACATTCACACCCTGATGGGACATTTGTCCTGTGAACTGGTATTCTTCAAGAGAAGCTGCTGGTCTGACTCATGGGTCAGTGCCCTGTTAAGGCCCAGAGCAGAAACATGCCCTCCTTGTATCTTAGGGAGCTTGGCTGGTAATCGTCGTTACTAGTGCTCATTAGAGAGTTGGTACCTTTTGTGCTTCATTGCAATCTCCCTAGGCAACTGCTTCGAACACGGCCGTAAAGATTTTCCATCACTGAAACTCCACCATCAAGTTTGGCAGATTACTTTGTCCTCTTTTGCTTTGAAAGCTAACAAGGAAAACCAAAGGGCAGAAAATGCACAGCAGATAGACTGACTCCATGCTGTTTTTAGTTTTTATTTGCCTTAGAAAAAAATCATTTCAGATGAACCATTATTCAGTGAGGCTGCACACACACATCCATGACTTACAAGAGGGTTAAAGAGCTGATTTTATATATTTTGGGATCAGTGGGTCCAAGCCATGACTCAGAGGGAATTGAGAGTTTGGGGGAAAATATTCTGTTTCCGTGCCCAATGAAACTAAGTCACTCCCTCTCTTCCCAGCGCCCTAAAACAGTTACTCTTAGAGACATAAAAAACAGCACATTCCTGAGATATTAGCAAAGATCAACCGAAGAGAATTGCTGCACTCCAGTCATGAAAACCCTGTGGAAAGGCTAAGACAAGGCTCAGAGGATTGCTTCAAGTGTGAGGCCCACCTGGGAGGCTACAACACAGTGACTTCAGAGTGAGAGATCCTGTCTCAAGAGAAAGACAAGAAGACACTGAAAGAAGATAACAAAAGATTAATTCCTGTGTAGTGATTTGAATATGGTTGGCCCAGGGAGTGGCACTATTAGGAGGTGTGATCTTGTTGGAGTAGGTGTGTTACTGTGGGCATACGTTTTAAGACCCTCATCCTAGCTGCTTGGAAGCCTTCTTCTGTCTTCTCCTGTCTGCCTTTGGATGAAGTTGCAGAACTCTTAGCTCCTCCTGCACCATGCCTGCCTGGATGCCACTATGCTCCTACCTTGATGATAATGGACTAAACTTCTGAACCTATAAGCCAGCCCCAATTAAATGTTGTCCTTATAAGAGTTTCCTTGGCCATGGTGCCTGTTCACAGCAGTAAAATGTTAAATAAGACATCTTGGATATCTAGAAATAAAAATAAAAATAACTTCTGTCAAAGAAATCTCACTAGATGCCTAACATTCTTCTGCTGTTTAGCAAAAACAATCACTGTTTCTCAGGAGAATCTTGCGTGGCAGGTAAAAGTATTATTCCCATTTTACAGATGAGAAGACTGAAGAATTAAGACACAAAGACTTGAAGCAACTCGCTTAAAGATGTGAATCAAGAGAAGGGAGAAATATGATTCAAAACCCGCAGCTGCAACTTTGTCTACCACCGGTTTAAATTCTTGTTAAAGTTTCAGCTTCAAAATCCACATGAGGGGTTTAGGGAGATGGGTCAATGGTACAGTGTTTGCTGCATGAGAATGAAGATCAGAGCTTGGATCCAGCACCCACGTAAAAATTCAGGCATGGAACTGGAGAGATGGCTCAGCTCTCTTTGGAGAGCACTGGCTTCTCTCCAAAAGACCTAAGTTAGATTCCTAGATCTCACACGGCTGCTCACAGACATGAGCCCTATGTGCACATGATGCATATATATACATGCAAGCAACACACACACACACACACAAGATTCAAGCATGGTTGTATGCAGCTCTCAGTGCCAAGAAGTAGAGAAAGGAAGACCCTGGAGTTTGTGCCTGGACAAATTGGTGAGCTCCAAGCTTCAGTGAGAGACCCTGTCTCAAAATTAATATGGGCTGTGGTCTAGGATGCCATTCAGCGCTGACCTCTGGTCTCTACCCCTGCATGCTTGGAAGGGAACAATTCGAGTGAACACTCCATTCTGTTTCTTTGATAATTAGTTTTTCCTCTACTTGACCCAAGTGAGGGTTGCTGGGAAGAAAGGACTTCAACTGAGAAAATGCCTTCCCCCAGATTGGCCTGTATGAATGTCTGTGGGCATTTTCTTTCTTTCTTTTTTCTTTCTTTCTTTCTTTCTTTCTTTCTTTCTTTCGTTTTGGGTTGTTTTTGTTTTTGTTTTTTGAGACAGGGTTTCTCTGTGTAGCCCTGGATGCCCTGGAACTCACTCTATAGGCCAGGAACTCAGAAATCCATCTGCCTCTGCTTCCTAAGTACTGGTATTAAAGGCGTGCGCCACCACTGCCTGGCTTTTTTGTTTGTTTGTTTGTTTGTTTGGTTGGTTGGTTGGTTGGTTGGTTGGTTGGTTTTTTGGTTTTCTTTTCGAGACAGGGTTTCTCTGTGTAGCCCTGGCTGTCCTGGAACTTTCAGGCATTTTTGATAGATGATTGTTGTGGGAGAGCCCAGCCCACTGTGGGAGGTGCCATCTCTACGCAAGTGGTCATAAGTTTTCCATGAAAGCAAACTGAGCAAGCTGTGGAAAGCAAGCAAGGACATGGTACTCCTCCATGGCCTGTGCATCCGCTCCTGCCTCCAGGAGCTTGCCTCGAGTCCCTACCCTGACTTCCCTCAGTGAGGACTGTCACATGGAAGTTAGTATAAGCCAAACAAATCCTCCTCCCCACTTACTTCTGGTCATCATGTTTTATCACAGCACTATAAAGCAAACTAAAAAAAAAAATCTAATATGGTAGAAGCTCCCATGTGTATGAGGGTGACCTAAATGAAATCACCAAGGTAACAGGGCAGAGCGTTACTGGATATCTCTTGTCACCGAATGAAGCTTCCAGTACTGGCAATGGATTACATCTAATCGAGTCATTGGCTGAAGGGGTCCCCTGGGGACCCTCAAACAACTCAGGCTACTGCCAAGACTATAGGTTACCTCCACAAACTGATAGCAAAACCCTGTTGCTGAAAGCAACACCTATGCAACTCACTGAGCATGAAGTCGGGCTGGTGACGGCTCTAGGTTGCCAACCTCGAGCCGTCACCACTATGCGCTTGTGTTCTTGGTACAGGAAGGTACTCAGCACACTACTAAAGGAGAAACATAAACACCAACACAGCTACAAACCCTTTCATCTACAGTGGTATCCTGCCTTCAGGATACCCTAGTGCAATGGTGGCACAAAGTTCGTGGGAGTCACCAACCAATATCTGATTTGACTTAAGGCCCACTCCACAAGACGGAACTCGTACCTGACATATCTTGTGTTCCTCCTGAAGCATATGGGAACCAATACAGAGACCCAAAGCCAGACAACATGGGGAGAGGGAGAATCCTTTGAACACTGGGCCATAAAAAGTATGTCTCCATTAAATCCCTTCCCCTGAGGCTCAAGGCACCCATAGAAGAGGCATAAAGTATAAAAGACAGAGAAAATGGAAGAGACCAAGCAAACAAAGCCTCCTTACCACAGGACTGAGGCTTACTGAACTCACAGAGACTGGGGCAGCATGGACAGGGCTGGCACGGGTCTGACCAGATGGGGTCCCCGAGTTGCAAGGAGAAGTGGACACATGCCTCCACCCTAACCCTGACACTATCTCCAACTGTTAACCAGAGTCTCACTGAGCAAGCAGACCACTCTCAAGGGGATTTCATGGGACTCCTGAGTGCGTGAATGAGCAGGTGTCTGTGTTTCCTGTGCCTTTTATTGACCTTTTCCTTCTGTTGTGTGTTTTGCAGTATCCCAATGTGTTTATATTTATTTTATCTTATTACTATCACTTAGAAGCTAGAGCTGAACAGGAGGGGAGGTGGGGAGGAACTGGGAGGGACAGACAGAGGGAAAAAATAAAAAAAAATAATAAATTAAATTAAGAAGAAAGCAAACTAAGATAGTTTTGTTATATTTTACTGTCTGACAGAGAGCTTTGTACACATTTTCCACTAGTCCCTCTAAACTACAGCATCAAGTAAAATTATTGCTTCCATAATTAGACACCTTGAATTTCTTGTACCAGGACAATTAGAGAAACACAGAAAGAATCCAAACTCCTTTATTATTTCTATCAGAATTTCGATGGCAGGAATGGTGGCCTGTAATCCCAGCACTTGGAAGCAGAGGCAGGAGGACTGTTAGTTTCTGCCAGCCTGGGCTTTCATATCAAGATCTGTCTCAGAGAAGACAACAAACACAGTAGACTAAGTCAGTGATTCCCAACCTGTGGGCTTCAACCCCATATCAGATATCCTGCATATCAGATATTTACATTATGATTCATAACAGTAGCAGAATTACAGTTATGTGAGAGCAATATGGCTTTTTTTTTCTAGAAGCAGAAAAGGAAAGAGGTTTTTCAGAGTGTTACTTATTATAACATTTTCATAGTTACGATGCCCAGACACGTGTTACACATGTTACATGTTTCTGATGGCTCAGTACTTGAAAGCTGCAAATGCTCTGTATCCTTTCAGATTCATATGTTTTCATAATTATTATTCCATCTCTATTCCAACATAGCCACATCTGGCCACAGCACAACACCATGGCTTCGAATGTAAGAGGGGGATGTAACCATTTCCCCAGTGGATCTATGAAAAGGAAATGTACTGTGTAAGTTGGAGTCCATACCACTCAATGAGTTCTGTTATTTTCAAATTGCACCAGAGGATGATGAATGAAAATCACTCACTCAGTATAAGGTGCCTTCGGAAGATGTCATTTCATCTTAATGAACGTCAACTCATCTTAATGAGAGTTAAAAGTACCATGCTGCTGAGCTTCTTAGCTGCAGCTAAGGACAATTAGGTAAGTTAAGAGTGTGATGCGTAACTCTCTATGAATAGCAAAATGAATCTGAAGGATGCTTTGTAACTCAAAGAGCTTGGCTCAGTTTCAAATGTCTCCTACCATCTGTTTCCAGTGTTAACAGTGTTTCCAGTGCTATGTGCCTAGGAATTACACTTTGCTGATCAATACAGTTCTAATTCTCAGTCATATGAAAAAAAATCTACTTGGAGCTGGGGGCATAGACTAAATGCACAATATATACTAGTATAAAAATGTTTTAAAAAGAAAATCTACTTGGATACATACATATGGTACCACATAATACATATAGGATATATAAGAAAAAAATCCATGATAAAAACAGGCTAAGCAAATTCATAGCTACTAAGTCTGCATTCCAGGCAACACTGGAAGGAATTCTCTGAACTAAAAAGGAAAGTCAACACACCTGCAATGCTCCAGGACAGAAGAGACAACGCTGGAACAGCTGGCAAGTAAATGAGGAACATGAAAATACAAAACTCCGCAGAAAGACAGAAGCCAGTGCACACCTTTCAATGCCAACAGAACGTTTACGGTCCCAGTTCCCAAGTCATATATATATATATATATATATATATATATATATAGTTGCTTCTAAGAAATTCATGTCTCCATCAATGGGATCTCACCCACATCGGGATGAAAGCTTATAAAAAGCATCCAAGCAGAAGTCAGTAGAAAGCAGCCGTTTGCATCATTCTAATATCTGAGAAACAGACTTCAAAACAAAACTAGTCAGAATACATAGACAGAGTCTTTCTGGGCTAGAGAGATGGGACAGCAGTGAAGGACACACTCTATCCTTCCAGAGAGCCTACGTTTAGTTCCCTGCACCCATGTAGGACAGCTCAAAACCACTGTCACCGTAGCTCTAGAACAGTGGTTCTCAACTTGTGGGTCAAACCCCTTTTAGAGGCCAAACAACCCTCACAGGTCACAGGTGTCGCCGATGACCATGGAAAACGCAGGTATTTATGTTATGATTCATAATAGCAGCAAAATTACAGTTATGAAGTAGCAATGAAAATAATGTTATTGTTGGGGATCATCACAATATGAGGAACTGTATTCAAGGGTAGCAGTGTTAGGAAGGTTGAGAGCTACTCTAGGGGTTCTCCACTCCCTCTTCTGGCCTTTCAGGGGACCTGCACCCACAAGGTCACGCACACAAACACATACACACACACAATTTAGAAATAAAATAAAAAAATGTTTAAAGAAGGACACCTCACACTAGTTAGGGGAATTATCTGAGAAGATGATGTTACCATGGAAATATATATACATTAAACCCAGATGTATGTGATTTCATGAAGCAAATTTATGTAAACATAGAGTCCCAACCCAGTAACAGTGGGTAAACTCAATAGTCCACTCTCATCACTAGATACACCATCCTCAGAATTAAACAGAAAACCACTTGAGTAAAATGACCCCATAGGTCAAATGGAACTAACGAAAATACAGAACACTCCAACACTACACAATACACATTCTTCTCAGAAACCATGGACTTTTCTCTAAAGGAGATAGCAACATAGGATACAAAATGAGTCTTAGCAAACATAGAAAAATTGAAATAACCTATTCTATTCTATTCTATTCTATTCTATTCTATCTGAACACACTGGAAGCACAAATCAGTAGCAGGAGAAACACTGAAACACACAGAGAAGAACACAGTAGTGAATGAGAATGAATCATTGAAGACATCAGCATGAAAGCCGTTTTAATCCTGGGATTGAATGAAGATGAAAAGGCAGCATAGATAAGTGCAAGTTGTCATTAGTGGAATGTTTATAACTACAAGATTCTACACTTAAAAATCAGAGAGTGGCGAGTGAGCTGGCTCAGGGAAACGATCTTGTCACCAAGTCTGATTTTCATCCCTGAGACCCACAGGGAGGGAGAAGAGACCCCACTCCCATAAGTTATACTCTGACCTACATATATGCACTTTGGATCCAATGCACACACACATACATGCACATACATGGGCACACTCGTGCACACATGCGCTCACATACATGCATGCGTGCATACACAGACATGTACACACACGCACACACACATGTACAAGTCAATCAACTAATCAATACATAAATGTAAAAACACCTGAGAAATCTCAAGTGAGTAACTTGTATACCTTGTATAACTTGGAACAACAAGGCCCAAACCCACAGCAACTGCAATTACACACACAAGACCTGCCAAGGTTGCTCCTGGAGGAGGGGACGAGCTCATGAAGCACCCTCCTTCTTGAGTATCAATAGGTAGTTAATAGGGAGATAGAGGGTATATCCACTGGTAGGCTGTCAATGATCCTGTACATAACCTCTCACCTATGCTCTTGTAGGCAACCCTACTTAAACTCATTGGGGGACACACACACACACACACACACACACACACACACAGACTAACTTTCATCCCTGAAACCCACAGGGAGGGAGAAGAGAACCGATTCTCATAAATCATACTCGGACCTCCACATAGGTGTTTTGGGTCCATTAAACACACACATGCGTGCATGTGCACACACATGTGCACACATGTGTATGCAAATGCACACACAGGTGGGAAGAGGGAGGGAGAAGGAGAGAGGTGGGAAGGAAGAGGGGAGGGGGAGGGAGGGAGAATAGAAGCAGAATTGTCTGGGAAGATGAACACATCAGTTGGAGTGGAGGAGAACAGAAGTTGTAGAGAAGGGAGTATGATCTAAATACACTGTGCACACTTAAATATGGCAGTCCTATAGTGAAACCTAGTACCATGTGTGCTTAACATGTGCTCATAAAACAACCAATGTAGGCAAGAATGCAGACAAAAGGAATCCTTATACACTGCTAGTAGCAACGTGAACTACCCCAGTCACTATGGAAGCCACTATGGAGATTTTTCGAAAGGCTGAAAAGCGATCTTCCATATAACCCAGCTATCCCACTGATGACTATTTACCTAAAGAACATTGGCATACCCCAATAACTGCACATCAGTAATTATTGTAACACTATCTACAAGAGCACAGAAATGGAACAAACCAGGTGTCCAACCACTGAGAGATGGATAAAGAAAACAGAATGCATTCATAGTCGGATTTCATTCAGCCTTAAAGACACAAATTAATGTCATTTTCAGGAAAACAGGTGCCCCCTGAGATAATCACATTAAGAAAAGTAAGCAGTGCCATAAAGATTGGTGTGTTCTCACTTGTGGTCCCTAGTTTTTGTATATAGATATATACAATTGAGTATGTGTATATGGCATAAAACTAGAAATAAAACTGTCTAGGATGATGAAGGGACTGATGGGTGGGGAAGGAGGGAGAACAAAGGAGGGTCTACCTTGGAAAAGGTGTACAGCCTATAGCATAGACTTGAATGAAAACTTAAATAGAAAGCTAATGAATAGATGTGTGCCTAGGCACTAAGCAAGAACATGAATGCATTGGAGGGAGAGTTTTATTGATTATTGATTGTTTTGTGTGTGTATGTGTGTGCATGTGCGTGTACACATGCACATAAATGTGGAGGCAAGAAGACAATGTTGAGTCTCTCCCTCAATTACATGGCTGGTTGCAGACATCAAATGATTGATCTCATCGGGCTTCTGTGGCAAGTGTTTTTACCTGCTGAGTCACTTTTCTGGCCCTCATATTTGATTTTTTGAAAGTGCATAATGCTAGGATTTCCCGCCAGCAGAAACCCCTCAAGTCATTCATACACTAGTGGCCAGAGGCATCTGGGTTGCACTGAAAGAAAAGCCAAGGTTCTTTCAACCACTACTTGAAAACTACTTGTTAATGTGACATCCTGAGAATAATGTGATGATGATGTTGACGATGATGACGACGACAACGATGATGATGACAGGTCACCAGGCCAGGCTGCCCGTGAGCACAAGATATAGCCCAAGGATTACCTTGAACCTCTGATCTTCCTGCCTGAGGGCTGGGATTACAGGTGCGTACCACACTGTGTCTGGAGACTGAACTCAGGGCTTTGTGCATTCTAGGGAAAGAACACTATCAACTGTGCTAAGTCACCAGTCCTCTGAGACAGAGCTTTGGTAGCATAATCTCACACTGACCAAGCCTTACGAAGAAGAGTTCTCTCTTATCTTCCCATGATCTAAGGGAGAAGAGAGAGTTTATACTTTTTTTTGGTTGGTTGGTTGGTTTTTTGCTATTTTATTCCTGAGGATGTAGATATTTATCTACTCCTCAAAACATACCAAAATATAATTTTGTTCTGGATAAGTGTCAATTATAACTCTATAAATAATTTCACAGTACTTTAAAAAAAATCTCAGGCTGGAGAGATGACTCAGTGGTTACGAGCACTGACTGCTCTTCCAAAGGTCCTGAGTTCAAATCCCAGCAACCACATGGTAGCTCACAACCTTCTGTAATGAGATCTGATGCCCTCTTCTGCTATGTTTGAAGACAGCTATAGAGTACTTACATATAATAAATAAATAAATCTTTTAAAAAAATGGGACCTCATAAAATTGCAAAGCTTCTGTAAGGCAAAGGACACTGTCATTAAGACAAAAAGGTCACCAACAGATTGGAAAAGGATCTTTACCAATCCTAAATTCGATAGGGGACTATATCCAATATATACAAAAAACTCAACAAGTTAGACTCCAGAGAACCAAATAACCCTATTAAAAATGGGGTACAGAGCTAAACAAAGAATTATCAGCTGAGGAATAGCGAATGGCTGAGAAGCACCTAAAAGAAAATGTTCAACATCCTTAGTCATCAGGGAAATGCAAATCAAAACAACCCTGAGATTTCATCTCACACCAGTCAGAATGGCTCAGATCAAAAACTCAGGTGACAGCAGATGCTATCGAGGATGTGGAGAAAGAGGAACACTCCTCCATTGCTGGTGGGATTGCAAGCTTGGACAACAGCTCTGGAAATCAGTCTGGTGGTTCCTCAGAAAATTGGACATAGTACTACCTGAGAACCCAGCAATACCACTCCTGGGTATATACCTAGAAGATGCTCCAACATGTAATAAGGACACATGCTCCACTATGTTCATAGAAGCCTTATTTATAATAGCCAGAAGCTGGAAAGAACCCAGATGTCCCTCACAGAGGAATGGATACAGAAAATGTGGTACATTTACACAATGGAGTACTAAGCAGCTATTAAAAACAATGAATTTATGAAATTCTTAGGCAATGGACCTGGAGGGCATCATCCTGAGTGAGGTAACCCAATCACAAAAGAACACACATGATAAGCACTCCCTGATAAGTGGATATTAGCCCAGAAGCTCAGAATACCCAAAATACAAGTCATAAACCACATGAAAGTCAAGAAGAAGGAAGACCAAAGTGTGGATACTTTGATCCTTCTTAGAAGGGGGAACAAAATACTTGTGGAAGGAGTTACAGAGACAAAGCGTGGAACAGAGATCGAAGGAATGACCATCCACAGACTGCCCCACCTGGGGATCCATATACAATCACCAAACCCAGACACTACTGCAGATGCCAACAAGTGCTTGTTGACAGGAGCCTGATATAACTGTCCCCTGAGAGGCTCTGTCAGTGCCTGACAAATACAGAAATGGATGCTCACAGCCATCCACTGGACTGAGCACAGGATCCCCAATGAAGGAGCTAGAAAAAGTACCCAAGGAGCTGAAGGGGTTTGCAGCCCCTTAGGAGGAACAACAATATGAACTAACCAGTACCCCCAGGGCTCCCAGGGACTAAACTACCAATCAAAGAAAACGCACGGTGAGACTCATGGCTCTAGCTGCATATATAGCAATGGGAGGAGAAGCTTTTGGTCCTGTGAAGGCTCTAAGCCCCAGTGTAGGGAAATGCCAGGGGGCTAGGAATTGGTAGTGGGTGGGTTGATGATCGGGGGAAGGGGAAGGGGATAGGGGGTTTTCAGAGGGGAAACCAGGAAAGGGGATATTTGAAATGTAAATAAAGAAAACATGTTACCATTCTCTCATACAAAGAGAGGATGTAGACTCATCACCCGCTGTGGTGCCTTGAGTGAGAATGGTCCCCATAGGTTCATATTTGAAAGCTTAGTCACCAGGGAATGGAACTGCTTGGAAGGATCCAGGGGCATGCCCTTGTTGGAGGAGCCATGCTACTTGGAGGTTGTCTTAGAGTTTTAAAAAGCCCACACCAGGCCCAGCCTCTCTCTGCCTGCTTGTCTGTCTGTAAATCAGGGTATAAGCTCTCAGTCTCACGCCTGCCTGCCTGCTGCCACACTTCCCACCATGATGATCATGGAGAAGTCCTTTGAATTAAATGCTTTCTTTTATAAGAGTTGTCTTGGTAATGGTGTCTCTTTGGAGCTGTAGAAAAGTAACTAAGAAATATCCTCATCATAGGTTTTAGCCACTCGATCCTGCACCTCCCTGAGTTGTATGAACTTCTGCCCCAAATGCATGTCGTCTTGGGAATTTCTATGGTATACAAAATGTTGAATGCTAACTTAAAGGTAAGAGACCAAATCTTTTGGGTTCAGACTCCATTTAGAGAACCTGACCTAAAACTGAACTAAAGTTAACTAACAGGCAGGTACCTAGCACCAGTTTCCAGGTTACCCACCAACAAGACCTGTGTTTAGCACCAGTTTCCACGTTATTCCCCAACAAACATGTACCTCCAGGTTACAAGCCTGCCCCTGACACTTTACTTCCTAGCAATGACCAATCAGGAGGAAAATAGAAGTTAGGTTTATGATTTGGCTCCCAGCACCAGTCAATTATGTTAAAGGCCATAATGGCCCCCAATCAGATGTGTGCCAGGCTAGATATTCCCTTCTTGCCTCTATAAATGCTTGCATAAGACTAGGCTTAGGGCTCCACCTTCCTGCCATGTCAGGGTTGGGTGGGGAGCCCAAGCTTGAATGAAGAATAGCTTAAATAAAGAGATCCTGATGCAACTGCACTGGAATCGGCTCCTTGGTGGTCTTTTAGGGGTCTACAAACATCCCTTGGCACTGCATCAGTTGCCAATCACAGGCAGGTCAGCCAGCAGAACTTTACTAGAGCCTGAGTGCTCCCTTCAAAGTCAGCTCTGACAGGATTACAGGCCTCAATTTCCTGTTGGTCTCAAAGCAATGAGAGGAAAACAAAGAAAGGATTGTCATGACCTGGGTGGCAAGGCACTTCTGAGATCTGTCAGCAAGGAACAACCTTTGGGAAATTAGTGGGCTGGCACAACAAAGGGAAATCCATGTCTACACAGGTGGAGATATCATCACCCATGCTGGGATGAGTATTTTTTTGATGATGTGGCTGTTTAAAGATCACAAACGCTCCTGTAAAACCAATAAATGTCTTGGTTCACTAAGCTAGACTCAGATGGAATAATTATTTTTCTTCTCTTTGGTGCCTTGTCTGGGCTGAGCAGACATTATTCCCCCAGGAAAAGTTCACACAACAACTGGCATTCAATCATTGGTGGATCTGGAAAGAACAAATGCATTCATTGCCTTGTTTGGGGTGATAACAGGCAATGGAAGCTAAACTCCTAAAGGGTAGATGATCTACAGGAGTGATCATGGTGTGGCCATCCTTCCCTGTGTGGTACGTAAGACAGGATGTCTTGCATCTTCACTGTGCATATCCTTTCTCATGATGCATCTGATTTAACCACATGCAAGCTCAATCATGTATAGTCATAAGATGGTACAGGAAACAAGAGGGCCATCTGGGTCAATTTTTGCTTACACAGCTATGCTGGCTATTGTTGGTCATTAACGTCACTATATCTGGAATTAACTAAAACCAAAAATGGAGGGGTGTCTTACTTAGGGTTTTACTACTGTAAACAGACACCATGACCAAGGCAAGTCTTATAAAGGACAATATTTCATTGGGGCTGGATACAGGTTTAGAGTGACGTGTTTATAAAAAGATAAAGAGAAGATGAATATGTTTTGGTGGATGTGTGGTATGGTGAGGTATGGGGGAAAGGGATGCCTCAGTGGGCCCATGCCAAGGCATTCCTTCCCCCTGAGGGACTAGCCACACAATGGTATAGTATAGAACAGAGTTTATTCAGGGCATGGGGTGGGGAGTTGAGAGGATAGTAGAAGCAGAGAAAGGCAGAGATTGGGGGGGGGGGGGAGTAGAGGCCAGTCAGGAGCACATGGGAAAGAAGGGGGAAGGGACAAGAGGACAGAGCAGGAGCAGGAATGCAAGAGCAAGAGAGAGAGGAGGGGACAAGCAGCCCCTTTTATAATGAGTCAGGCATGGCCAGGTAACTGTGGGGTGGAGCTTAGACAAAATGCTAACACAGAGATTCAGTCCATTATCATCAAGGTGATATGCATGGCAGCATCCAGGCAGGCATGGTGCAGGCAGAACTAAGAGTTCTACATCTTCCTCTGAAGGCTGCTAATGGAAGACTCACTCCCAGGCAGTTAGGATGAGGCTCTTACTGGCCACACCCACAGTGACACACCCACTCCAACAAGGCCATATCTTCTAATCATGCCACTTCCTGAGCCGAGCATAAACAAACCATCATAGAGGGGTATACGTGTGAGGGATTTTTGCTCAATTTAAAGTGGAAAGATCTATATATTATCTGGATCTTTGAGGTGGGAACACCACAATCTGGACATTGTTTTCTCCTGGAAACCTATATAAGGACATGGAGCAAGGAAGCTTGTTCTCTTTGCCTACTTGTTCTCACCTTGCTAGCATTCCTTCACTACCATCACAGCCTACTTCTGAGGGATTCCAGTGTATACTGAAGACCAACCGAGACATCCAGCCTCATGGACTAAGCAACTGCTGGATTCTTAGACTTTCCATCCATAGGCAGCCATTGCTGGATTAGCTGGACCACAGCCTGTAAGTCATTCTAATAAATCCAGGTGGGCAGATAGAAAGATAGAAGATAGATATCCCTGACTAATACAACACTGCTCTTTTGTGGGTATCTAGAATGATAGTTAAGGTGGATACTCGGGAAAGAGGAGGAAGCAACTAATGTGACTATTTATTATATAACATTATATAGCATTCTAACAAGGGGCTACTCTTATGTGATTCTGCATAAACACCCCTGAACCCAAGAGTGTGCACCTTCTCCTCAAATGTATAGAGTATGGCACATCTGCCTGTGCTTTGCACATCTTCCTTAAGTTTCCGCCATCCTCGGCCCCAGAGCTACCAGGTAGTAAGTAGCAGTTCCCCCGCTAAAGTTCCCCCAGAGGGCACAGGCTGTCTTACTGAGCATACATCCAAAACCAGTTCAAGAGGGATTAGCCTCCTGTCTCTAGTTCCTGGGTGTTTCAAAACATGCTTGAATGGGAACTGACCACAAGGGGGGCAGGTTACTAAACTGCTAACAGGTAGGAGTAACTTATTACTTTGTTTGAAGTGGGGTAGTGTATGTGTGACTCAATGTAGGCGGATGACCCAGGTTGCTAAGTGCATTGTTAGGAAAGCGGTGTGTGTGTAGCTCAAGCCAGGCAGAGTCCCAGGTTGCTAAGCTTTCTTTAGAAGTGGACAGTTTTCTCCCCTGAGCACGTTGTGTGCAGTTCTCTCCTGGGGATGGGGAGTGTTTGTTCAGCCAAGGTCCCTTTCAGGAATCAGAAACGCACCGGCTGGCTCAGAGGCAGTAGGATCTAGGAACTCTGGGGTGAGAACAGGCTTCTGCTCCATGTTGGCCCTAGGCAGATCAGAGCAGCATCAGCCAGTCCTACTGAGCTCCTTGGGACTGGAGAGATGCTCAGGACACCAACGCAGCACCCCAAAGGTGAGAAAGGCAGCCTGCTCCCAGAGACTGTGCATTGTGGAAGGCCAAGGTGGTGCTTCCTGTCCATGCTGCTGATTCTCACAAGGATCTTTTCCAGAAAGAAGTGGCACATGCAATGGGCCCTTTTCCTGCTATATGGGACCTCACTAACATTGTTCTTATGACCAATAGTGATAGGAAGGACGTTGTGAATTCCCAGAGCTACTCCCCACCCCCAAAGTTTCACTATGTGGATGATGTAATAACTTCTGAGTGGCTCATGTGGCTCAGCAAGGCATCTGGAAGAACTATAAAAACATCAGATAAAGAGTTAAAACACAAAAGGCAGCCTGAGTGGGTGGGAAAGGGCATTCAGAAACCACACGACTATCTAATGAAACTCCAGTACCAAGGATAGGTACCTCCAAGGCCCCACAAATAATACAGACATTGCTAATGCTGTTGGCTTTCCAACAGAACTAGATAGCAAGGCTCTATTATTGAAGACACTGCATGGTTTCCTGTAGAAGACATTTTGCTATGTTTGGGCATTGGCTTAGTTTCCTCGGTTGGTCAGTCCTGCCCTCAACATTTATTGAAGCTTTTTTTTTCTTCATAAAATATATTTTGTTCATGCTTTCCCCTCTCCCACAGTTTCTCCCAGACCCTCCCTACCTCACTACCCTTGTGAATTTATGTTCTGTCTCCCTCTCTCTTTAAAGCAAAACCAATAAACACACACATACACACCCCACAAAACTATCCAAAAAAAGAATATCAAAATACACACGCAAAAGACCAAGAAATGCCCAAACAAAACAAAATGAGACAAAAAGTCATCAAAATATACTTCTGGCCATGGGGCAACCCTGAAGTGTTATTAATACACCCAGTGAGAGTCACCTAGAGAAAACTGAATTTTTTTTTCCTCTGAGGCCCTGATGTATGGAGAAGGAACATAGATCCTTTTCAAAACCAGGAATATATTTGACGGAGCCAGTAATGGCCTGGGACCAGGGCCTCAGGGGAGCTGTAGTTTTGGCTCCTGAGAACCCAACTCTTCTCACCACACAGAGAGTCATGGCAGGCAGGATTCCAGGCTTGTGGTCTGGAAGCAGAAAGTGAACAGCCAGCGCCTCCCAGCTACAAACCCTCAAAGCCTGCCCCAGTGACTCCAGCAAGGCTCCACCTCGCAAAGGTTTGTCAACCTCCCTAGGCAGAGCTACACGATGGCCACCAAGTTTTCAAACATGCGTGTCCATGGGGAACACTTCATATCCAAATCATAACACCCCAGCTGGAGCATCCAAGGGCTCCCAGACATTGCATGATGGGAAAAAAAAGTATCTGTACCAATTTCAAAAGTACCCATAGTCTTTATTAGTCCCAACACTGTTTAAAAGCAAAGTCTAAAGTCTCTTCTGACTCTCAAGGCAGGCTTCCAGCTATATGAGCCCCTGTTTAAAAAAATACAAGTTCCATCATCCAATGGAACAGAATATATATTCTAATCCTAAAGGGATGGCACGGTGAGGAAATATTGGACCAAAGTAAGACCCAAACCCAGCAGTACAACCACCAAATCCTAGACCTCCATGTCTGGTATCTAGGATTTTGGTTTTAAGGGGCTCCACTTCTTACAGCTGCCATAGCTTTTCCAGACAGAGCCACCAGCTGAGGACCGTGTGTTGAAACATGGGAGCCTACGAGGGACATTTTATATTCACACTACAATACAAGCCTTCTTTCTCTGATCCTCCGCTTTGCTCTTACTAGGACTCTGTAATTCTGAGCTTACATAGGTACTCAGAATAACTCTCATTTCATGATCCTTACCCACATTTGAAAAGTCCCTTTTGCCATGGAAGTTAACTTAATCACAGGGGTTAAAGAACAGATGTAGTGATCGTTGTGTGCATTATTTTACTCACACAGAGACTCTAAAGTAACAATATATTTGCATTGAGAACAACTTCCTTTTAATTCGGTGAATCCAGTGTTAAAGCTTAGCATTCAATTCACTTTGTTTTGTATAAGTAGCAGTTATTTTATAGATGAAATTCTATCACACACACATACACACTCACAACCGTACACATTATCTTAAGTACGAAAACCACAAATTACTATTTATTATTAGATAAATAAAATCAATTGGCCTGGAGTTCACTGCTATTACTTTTCAACATTCACAATGTGCAGCTTAAAGTCCTGTACCTTGAAGAGTTCCAGCCCTAACGGTAGTGTAATAATACCCAACCTACACTGCCTCCTCGGTGAGGAGATGAGACTGCCGAGCTCAGCAGCTCATGGGCTCCTTCTCATTCTGACTAGGCAGGTAGCTCTTCAAACTCAGTTAACCTATTCTACAAAACCTCTCACAAAAACGCCCAAAGATTGGTGTCTGAAGCGATTTTATATCCTGTGTAATTGACAATCAATATAACCAGAGACTTGTTTCCATGGTGTCTCAAAATTCCATCATGTTGACAATGAAGTTTAACCACCAAACTTTCTTAAAAGTGAAGTTTAACCACCAAACTTTCTTAAAAGTTAAGAGCTTTCTTTCCAAAACAGATGTAAATAGATACTATCTCTTGCATGAGGCAATAGCCTCTTTAAAATTGGTCCATTCCTGCCAAGGGTTGGAAAAATGAACATGAGTACACCTTTTAGACTGTTGGTTTCTGTTAAAGCTATTATTGAAAAGCTCTTACGTAATATGATCCCAGATCTTGTTACTTGTTATTATCTGGTCTGCTGATAACCTATTAAAAGTAAATACTGCCATGCACAAGAAAGACAAATCAAAAACTGAAAAACTCCAAGTCTAGAGTGATGTGCATATAACCTGACAACTCAGGCAGCAGGTCTTTGGTCTTCCAAGATTTGTTATCCATCCTTTGGCAAATTATGCCTTTAATTTTTTCTTACGTGTTTTTATAATTTGCTTATTAAAATCTCTGCATTCCAAAACTTAAAATCCTGTGGACAAAAATGGCACTCGATTAAACTGCATCTTACTGCATCTGCTGGTCAGACACCTTTGAGCATTTTAGATTTTACTCCAGATTTCACCGCTTCCAGCCGGGTGTTCCTCTACCAGCATGGAAGGAAGGTCTCTTGTCAGGCAGACCTGCAGGAGGCAGAGGCAGGGGTGACTGTCACCTTTGTTGTTTGTGGTTCTTGGTAATGTGAGAGGCAGCTTGGTCCTTTACACTTGACCTGTACATTTGACAAAGTTAAACAACAGATCAGAATACAAGAAGAAGGCAATCTTGCCTATTGGAGCCTTCTCCTCTTTACAATTCCCTGGCTCGTTTTCCCTGTTCCATCGCTTACTGTGGAGGCAGGAGAGTTTTCTCTTCAATTTCTGTCTTCTTCAGTTCTGACTGCTCCATTTCCTCAACCTCAGCCATATTGTGTTTGCCACACCTGGTTACAGAAAGAGCACAGTGAGGTTTGCGAACAAGAAGCTGGGTCAGGGCAGCGCTGCGCCAAGGGTAATGGTCCGCCAGCGCCACTCTTCCAGAGTCCATTCAAACCACAGTCCTCTAATTTCCAAGTCAAGACTTTTCCACGTCTCTCTTTGATCAGATCGAAAGTTTAAGATTTTTTTTTTTTGATCCTTAGTTACTTTTCTATTGATGTGACAAAAAAAAAAAAAAAACCATGACCAAGGCAACATATAAAATAAACGGTTTAACTGAGATTATGGTTTCCGAGGGAAGCATGATGGCAGGAACAGCCGAGAACTGACGTCTTGATATGCAAGCAGGAAGCAGAGAACGAATCCTGGGAACGGCACTTAGTGTGTTAAAGGCCTTCTGTTCCCAGCCAGGACTATCACATTCTGGCTCTGCAAAGCCCCACCCTTTTTTCCAGGACTTGAGCTTGTCTCTGCAGGATTCAGAGGCCCGCCCCTTAATTTGCATCGGAGATGCAGATGTCCCAGAGCGGTCCTTACCCAGGCTTTCTTCTTGGTGAGTTCTGTAAGTACTGACTTCCAGCTCACTAACCACGGTGTATCCTTGGTCCCCAGAGCTGAAGCCCTGTTCTATGAGTCCCTTAAGAAAATTAACTGACTTTTTCAAGGCTACAGAGAAGGGTTACCTGTTTGCATTCAAAAATCCTTCTCGGGACCCAATGCTGGCCATTCTAGGCTGACACCCAAGTTTGCAAATTTGTAATATAAACTCTCTCACATTTGCTATTCTGGACTCCAGTGTTCTTATTATGAAGAAAGGATCACTGTTTCTCACACTTGTGATCCTGGTATAGTAGGGATTTCTTGGACCCCTTTGACCTGTTCCTGTCTAATCGGCCTATGATCTTGTCCAATGCACCCCTGAACTCGACCTGTGATGCCATTTACAAAAACCCATTTAACTTATTCCTTTAAATTACTTAAACAATACAATGTTTGTGCTACCAAAATCATATATATATATATATATGTATATATATATATATACATATATATATATATATGTGTGTGTGTGTGTGTGTGTGTGTGTGTATAATGACACTTAAGCGAAAACTTCAAGACTCCTTTGTGGAAAGTCTCTCATCATCATTCTAGGGCATGCAATGCTATCATTTTCTTTCATTATTTACTTGCCACTTTTCTATTTTACTTTTTGAGACCTAGTACTGCTGGCCTGGAACTTCTTATGTAGATCAGGTTGGCTTCAAATTTGAGATAATCCCCCTGCCTCTGCTTCCTGAGAGATTGGATTACATGAGTGTGTCACTATGGCCCATAAATGTAATTCTGGGTTTTTTTTTCTCCCTACACTCCTCTTGTTAATAAGGGGACAAATAAGTGACAAAAAGACCTGGTATTTTTATTATTAAGATGCAAGCACTGGCAGTTGTTTTTTGTTTTTGTTTTTTGAGATAGGGTTTCTCTGTGTAGCCTGGCTGTCCTGGAACTCACTTTGTAGACCAGGCTGGCCTCGTACCCAGAAATCTGCCTGCCTCTGCCTCCCAAGTGCTGGGATTAAAGGCACCACCACTGCCCGGCTGTGATTCTAAGCTATTCTAACCTGGCTATGCTGCGTAGACTCCTTCCCACCCATGTGCCCTATTACTTGCCATCTGAGTCTTGCCCTGGCTCGCTCTGGTCTATGTGTGTCCTCATGGATGGGTGCTCTGTCATCTCAACCTCATGGCAAATCCTCCTGTTTCTTCTCCATCTCTCCATCTCTTCCTCTCCTCTCCCTCCCCCCTTTCTCTTTCTCTCTCTCCTGACTGGGATCAGAAATCCTTCTGAAAGAAAGAAAGAAAGAAAGAAAGAAAGAAAGAAAGAAATCCTTCCTTAGTCTCTTCTCTTCTCTTCTCTTCTCTTCTCTTCTCTTCTCTTCTCTTCTCTTCTCTTCTCTTCTCTTCCCCAGCTACTGACGGATCAGCTCTTTGTTAACCAATCAGAGGTGATAGAAAACAATCTATATACAACATTGAGACAAGGGATGCTTGACCAAGCCAGGCAGTGGTGGCGCACGCCTTTAATCCCAGCACTTGGGAGGCAGAAGCTGGCGGATTTCTGAGTTTGAGGCCAGCCTGGTCTACAGGGTGAGTTCCAGGAAAGCCATGTCTACACAGAGAAACCCTGTCTCGAAAAAAAACAAAAAAACAAAAAAACAAAAAAAAACAAAACAACAACAAAAAGAGATGCTTGACCAGCCAACATCTAGACTGCAACCAGATCTCTGGGCCCATTCATCAGCATCTGAAATACACGGTAGACAAAAATCTTCCCCTAGCAATGTCCCACAATACTGTCGTAGTCTCTTTCTGTTGCTGTGATAAAATACATGGGCAGGAGCAACTTAAAGGAGATGAGGCTTACTTTTGGCTCACCGTTAAAGGTTATGCTCCATCATGGTGGCGAAATCAAAGGCAGGAGCTTGAAGCCACTGGTGCAGTGCATCCACCATCTGGAACCTGGAACATAGAGTAGAAAATGCTACATGCTGTGCCATGCCCTTCTCTATTTATATAGCCCAAATGTCCAGCCAGGGAATACCACTGCCCACAGTGGAAGGCGTTTCTCAGCTCATCAATGTCATCAAGATAATCCCTCACAGATGTGCCCAGAGGCCCATCCCAGGCAATTAGATTCTGTCAAGTTGACAACACCAACCACCACACTGCCCTTTCCTCAGCCCCTTACCCACTTAATGCCTATCTATATTAACACTTTTTCTTAGTAAACTCTAATTTTTTTTCGTAAGAAGCTAACAACTTGCAAACAAAATGAAGGCTAAACTTAGTGGTGACTTGACATTTGTGTCTCAAACACGATCTTTATCATGGATCAGTAACCTCTAATTTTTAAATCTGAAATTTTTCATTTTAAAATTACTATATATGACAAATAATTCTCACACAGTGGATGAGATCAGTGCTTGGGCAGCTGCTATTGCAGAAAGGTAGAACGCTTGGCCAGCATGAATGAGGCCCTGGGTTTATAGAAAGGATAGTTGGAACATTCATAAATACACAATGGAGATTACCTTTCCAGAACCTGAAAAGAAAGCCCTTGCTGGTCACAATTCTTTGCACATCACATAACTAATATGTTAGCTTCCAGCATCTCAGTCTCTCTGTTTTGTTCTCTATAGTGAAAAATTCCAGGATGTCCTATAGGACCAGAGGATGAAGGGGTCCAGTCTGGGCACATGGCCCAGAGGGAACTTAACAGCTAGCTAACTGCTATGAGCCCAAGCCAAGGCTCTTCCACATTCCTGAAGGAAATCTGAAACCATGACTCAAGACCCTAGCACTCTAATGCCCACAATTCTGATTAAGATGTGCTTGAAGGGCTGGTGAGATGGCTCAGTGGGTAAGAGCACCCGACTGCTCTTCCAAAGGTCCAGAGTTCAAATCCCAGCAACCACATGGTGGCTCACAACCATCCGTAATGAGATCTGACTCCCTCTTCTGGAGTGTGTGAAGACAGCTACAGTGTATTTACATAAAATAATAAATAAATCTTTAAAAAAAAAAAAAAAAAAAAAAAGATGTGCTTGAAGCAACAAGTGGTTCATATAGACCCTCTTAGCTATGGCTAATGTAGGTTTTCAAATTTTCATTTTAAAATGCTCTTGACAGTCGGGCAGTGGTGGTGCACGCCTTTAATCCCAGCACTTGGGAGGCAGAGGCAGGCAGATTTCTGAGTTCGAGGCCAGCCTGGTCTACAGAGTGAGTTCCAGGATACCTAGGGCTACACAGAGAAACCCTGTCTCGAAAAACTAACTAACTAAATAAATAAATAAAATAATTTTAGAAAATGCTCTTGACTTGTAGGTCCCTACTCTTGTGTAGCTCGGCTGCTAATTGTGGGTCATATCCTAGGACCAGGCTTTTTTTCCCCCATCTGCTATGACTGCACAAAACCTTTAAGTCAGAGAACTTAAAAAAAAAAAAAAAAGATTTATTTTATGTGTGAGAGTACACTGTCACTGTCTTCAGACACACCAGAAGAGAGTTTCAGATCCCATTACAGATGGTTGTGAGCCACCACGTGGTTGCTGGGAATTGAACTCAGGACTTCTGGAAGAAGAGTCAGTACTCTTAACCACTGAGCCATCTCTCCAGCTCCACTCAGAGAACTTTCAGTGTCAAGAGTTTTGAGCAACAACGGAAATGAACTGAACGCTTGGCATGATGACACAGCCTTGTAATTTCAGCACTGAAGAGATTGACACAGCAGGGTGGTGAGTTGAAATTCAGCCTTAGCTGCACTTGGCCAGTCTTGGATAAATAACCAGACTTTGCCTTGAAAAACAAAAACCAAACGCCAAGCCAAACAAAAACAAAAAAACAAACCCCAAACTAAAAAGGAAGGAGAAAACAATGGGTTTGGCATGCAGTGTGTGCTTTTGTGTACAGCACTTTGTTTTAACCTTAAGCTTCTGTCATTGTGTGTTGTTAATGCTTACAGCTGCAGAGGCTCCTTTTCATGGCTGTGTAGTGGTTCCATTACACAACGGAGAGGTATTAGTTCATTGACATCTTTTGGGTTATTTCCATTTGGAGAGTATTAGGACAGATGCAGCTATGGGTGTCCTGACATCTGTTTGCCTGTATATCATAAGGACAGTTCCTATCAGCTGTGTGACCAAGGAATGGGTGGATCACAGGGTGCACAAATGTAACAAACTCTCCTTCTCGTTCAAAGGAGTTGCTCCAGCACACAAATTCAGCTAATTCACATTCTTTTCAACACTTGGTATTTTATATCACCCTCCCCTGTTTTATTTTGATGCATACAGAAACAACCAACGTTTATGTATTTTGAGACATAGTTTATTGTAGTTCAGGCTGGCCTTGAAATCCTGATCTTCATGCCACACCATCTTTCCAAGTACTAGGATCACACACGTGTGTTTCCACGCCGCGTTTGAAGCGAGTTTGCTTTTTTGCAGGACCTTTTTAAATTTGTGGGTTAGTTTTCTGAGTTGTTAGCCATCACGGTCTTCTATTTTGTTCAGTCATACCCTGCAAACAAATTATTTGTCTTCATTCATCACTTTTTTTTTCACACTTCAGTGCTACCACGTGAGTCTCAGGTGGTGACAGACTTCTGAGGCCCCCGGATACCTGACCCTGTGTAGGGAAACAAGGCACACCTTCAGTAGGTTAGCACATCCTGCTCACCTTGGTCTCCTTGGGTACCAAGGCCTGATGCTGTGCAAACCCAGCCCGCGCCTTCCCTGCCAGCGCAGGGCGGGGCCGGTGCTGAGCATGCGCAGACCAGGTGGCGCATGCTCCTCAGCGCGGCGGGCGGGAGTCCGGCGCGCCCTCCATCCCCGGCGGCGTCGGCAAGGAGTAGCTCGGTGAACCCGGATACTAATAAAGTTCGCTAGAGACTCATAATCGTTCTGAAAGAGCGGAGCGGGTACGAGGCGTCCGCGGGGAGGAGCCGGGCTCGGTGCTGCGGGCTGTGCGTTCCGGGCTCGGTGTTGCGGACTGTGCGTTCCGGGCTCAGCGCTGCGGGTTGTGCGTTCCGGGCTGCGGGCTCCGCGCTGAGGGTTCCGGGCTGCGGGCAGAGGTGAGTGCGGCCTGCGCGGCCTCGGCTCGGGGCTGCGGTGCCGCCGGGATGTCGCTGTGGGCGCGGACGGCGGCTGCGGGCGGCGCTCTGCTCTCGCGTCCTCGTGGGGACCGCTCCGCGCCGACGACCCCGGCCGCGGCTCGCTCACCAACCGCCGTGGCTTCCCAGGAGCGGGAACCCGAGAGTGGGAGAACTTGATGCGGGTGCGGCGCGGCGCGGGACGCACAGGGCTGCGCGACTCCGCCTGGGACGATCCCAGTGCCTTCTGTAACGGGCGGGTTGCTGTAGGAAAAAACAAACCCGGCAAGCCTTTCTTTAGCAAGTTGACCCATCCTTTCCTTTGCCTACGCGAGAGTCTGCATTGGTTGCCAAGGGATTTGAAACCGAGAAGAGAGGACATTGATAATTACTGTCGGTTTTTAATTATATGTAGCATTGTGCTTTTCAAAGAACATACTTATTTTTTGCATTTTTTTTTTCTTAAAAGCATGTGTGATTTGGGATAGGCTCTCCCTGTGATGGCATGGCTGGCTTGGAACTTGTGTAGACAGGCTGGCCTCAAACTCAGAGCCTCTTCCCCCTGAAGGCTGGGATGCAGTGTTGTAACTAGTTTCTGAGAATCTTAACAGTAATTCCCGACGCTACGATCTGCTTTCACATCTTTGTTTAAATTTTATTTTTTAACTTCCATATGGTAAAAAAAAAAACCCAAATAACCATTTGGAGAGTTTTAGATTCATATATCTGGTCAGGATATGAAACCAGTCCTGCTACCTGTTAAAACCTCATGTTGTCTCTTTATATCTTACCTCTTATTCCTGATTCCTAGAAATCACTGTTTTCAGAATGCCATTTTAGTGTAACAGTTTGAGATGTTGATAACTGTCTTCCATGACTATATATAAACACCTTTGAGATTCAAGATGCGGCCCTGTTGGTTATTGGGGGGACAGGCTCTTCATATCTTTTTGAGACAAGATCTCAGGTGGTCCAGGCTAGCCTCAGACTTGCTCCAGTAGCAAGGATAATCATGACCTTAGGATTCTTCTGCCTCTACCTCCCTAGTGCTGGGATGACAGACATGTGCCGTCATGCCAGGTGTGTGTGTGTGTGTGTGTGTGTGTGCGCCGCGGGCTGCTAGGCATGGCGTCCGGGGCCTTGTGGAGCTAGACAAACAGTGTACCAATTAAGCCACATTATCTGTTCCACAGTTTCCTGTGTGGATAGCCCTTTTCTCCTTCTACTCCCTGTTTAATTAGGTAGATGTGCTAAACATAGCCAATTATATTATCCGCCCACTGAAGGGCATTTGGGGAGTTTTCAGTTTTATATGATTATGAATTGAGTTGTTATAGGTCTGGGGAGATGGCTTATTTTGTTGTTGATACTATTGAGGGTTTTTTGTTTTGTTTTGTTTTTGAACGTTAATTGTAGGGTGAAGAATTGTTTAGATTGAGAAGAGGAAGTCGACTTCCCAAAACTGAGCCAGTGTGAAACACAAGCTGGATGAACACGGTCAGATCTTGGTAAGGAGTGTAGGTTTGTATTGTTATTGTTTTTCTGTTTTTTTCTGAGATGGCATTTCACTGTGTAGCCCACACTGGTCTGGAGCTCCCAGGTGCTCTCTGGCCTCAGTCCGTCATGTGAGACCCTGAATAACAGCATTCTCCACCACTCTTGCTAGATTTAGATTTGCTCCTGAGCTTCAGGGTTATAAGAGGCTGGTGGTTGAAGTCTTGGTTTCATCCTAGAGCATTGAAATCATCTTCTCTGAGCACAGGATCCAAGTTCTTTGAAGTTCTCCTGGGTTCCAACATTAGGCACAGTCCAGAGTCTCTAACATTTACGTGACTATAAAACTTCATGAGCGAGAGTATCCATTTGGACTGTTAAAGAAGCAAATGCCAAGATAGCGTTAGCAGCACAACAGGCTTATGGGGAGGCTCCTGTGACCGCGGAAGGAAGAGCCTTAAGACTGCGATGCCCTTTGACACCTGCGAAAGGAGGGTTTCCAGGAAGGAGGTCCAGCCTGCAGCTGCTCTGGTAGAGAGCCCAGTGCAAAGGGGAACCCCACTCCTCAGTCTAGTTGTCCTGCCCACCAATGTTCCTCTTAGGCAAGTGTGGATCCCACGGTACATCCCAAAGGTGGCAGTGCAGGTGGCTCTTTCTGACGGGAAGGCTAAGCCTCATCCTTTGATGCTTCTAGGCTTTTCTTGTTTGTTTTGTAGCTATGATCTCACTGTAGTCCAGGCAGACTTTAAACTGGTAGTGACCTCCTTCTTCTGTCGCTGAGTGCTGGCATTGCAGGGCTGGACCACCACACCCAGCTTGCACTTCTCTTCAAAAACGAGATTCAAGGCTACTGCTCTGAGGTTTCGGATCATGGATGGTTAGCTCTTCTCAGGAGACCCACTTTAACAAGTACTTCTAGAAGATTCTTAGGACCATGCAAGTTTCTGAAGTGCCCAGGGCAACTCTGGAAGCTTAAGAGAGTTCTTGCATTTCAGGTGCAGTCTGTGTACTGATGGGTTCCTGCAAACGGCATTTTACTGCCTCTAGAGTAGCCAAGTGGGCTGGTCATTTTAAGAATGAGGAAATTTGGGGCTGGTGAGCTGGCTCAGTGGGTAAGAGCACCCGACTGCTCTTCCAAAGGTCCAAAGTTCAAATCCCAGCAACCACATGGTGGCTCACAACCATCCGTAATGAGATCTGACTCCCTCTTCTGGAGTGTCTGAAGACAGCTACAGTGTACTTATATATAATAAAAATAAATAAATCTTTAAAAAAAAAAAAAAGAATGAGGAAATTGACTTTCTATTCTTTTTAGTATAAAGCATGCTATTCTATTATTTTGATGGTCTGATAAACTATGACTGGTCTCAAACCAAAGAATTTGTTACATCAGATAATTTGTTCAGCGTTCATCAAGATGTGCACACTGAAACAGTTAACCAAGGGCTGGAGAGATGGCTCAGTGGTTAGGAGCACTGATTGCTCTTTCAGAGGTCCTGAGTTCAGTTCCCAGCAACCACATGGTGGCTCACAACCATCTGTAATGGGATCCGATGCCCTCTTCTGGTGTGTGTGAAGACAGCTACAGTGTACTCACATACATAAAATAAATAATTCTTTTTTTTAAAAAAGAAACAGTTAAGCAAGAGCCCAGTGTGACCCATGACTGCACATAATTACACAAAACCTTTCTTTGAGTGCTTAAAAAACTATCTCTAAGGTTGAAAGCAGTTCTCTTGGGTTTTGTATCTATTAACGCATTTGTTGCTACACAGTGTGAGATTCACTGAGTTCTGTAAAATGAATGTTTGCATGTGTAAGTTACACACTGCTAACGTTTGTAGTGTATCCTTGGTCAGCGACCCCGTGAAATGGATATTATTGCCAGGAAACGGAATCTTGGAGAGGCTGAGTAATAAATTTAGTTCTTCAACCCCCATGACAAGACGTTGTCTCCATGACAGAGAGACTTGTACGGCTAAGTCTTTTACTTTTCAAAGGTTAACAAGGGAGACGGCGGGCCGGGAGCCTCCGTCTTAGCGATTACTGCAGTGCTGTGTGATTGTCTCTTGATAGAAACGATTCTGTTTTAAATTACAGGTTTGAGGGAGACAGTGTGGTCTCCTGGAGTTAGAGCTGCTGCAGAAACTCTTCCTGTTTCAAAAATGTTGGAGGAAGATATGGAAGTGGCCATCAAGATGGTGGTGGTGGGGAATGGGGCGGTTGGAAAGTCGAGCATGATTCAGCGCTACTGCAAAGGCATTTTCACAAAAGACTACAAGAAAACCATCGGCGTAGACTTTTTGGAGCGACAGATTCAGTACGTACCCAGCGCTTTATCCCTTGGTTCCGATTTGTAAAGTGTCTAAGCCTTGACGGGAAAGAGAAACAGCTGTGCCGTCTAACCATGCCAGCCAGTGAGTAGCAGACGCTCATGTACAGCTAACAGTGCTCGGTTATGTTGAGTTTTAAGTGAGGCCATATGTTGCCCACACTGGCCTTGACCTTGCTTTATAACCAGATGACCCTAACCCCAGTCCTCTTGCTTGTCCTCCCCGGGCTTCAGCTTCCCTGACCCTGTGCTTATAAGCTGGCCTCAAGCTGTGTTGAGGCAATACCTTATTATATAGCACAAATTCAGGCTCTCCTGCCTCGGGGTCCAGGGCTGGGATCGCACACATGTATCATGAGCCCGACCTATTCCTCAGGAATAGGATAGCACTGTATTTGCTAATCTAATACTCACAATAACATTTGAGAGCAGAGGGTGTAGCTCAGTGGTAAAGCATGTGGCTAGCACGCAAAGGGTCCTGGGTTTGATCTCCAGCACCACACAGTGATGGAGACCAGAGCAACTGTAGTGAGAATCAACTACATGACAAGGGTTTTGTTTGTTTCTTTGTTTGTATTTTAAGGTAGAGGTCCACCAAGCAGGCTGCTTCTTTCCCAATTCTCATTCCATTGCTAGGATGCCAAGCCCATTTAGAATGGTGTAGTAAGAGGAGGAAATGATCCGACCCAAGGGAGTCGGCTTTCCCACTTCTGCTGATCTCAGAGCCACTGTCTACGACTCATTGTAGAAGAAGTTGGCAGACAGAGTGTAATGTTTCACTACCGGGAACACCCCCGTCATTCAAAACCATTGCACTCCGGGAATCAGCCACAGAGCTTTCAGACTTTTGATTTGAAAATAAACATGTACATAAATCTTTACATTTTGTATGGAATAAACTCATCTTTTGTTTCAGGGTTAACGATGAAGATGTAAGGCTAATGTTATGGGACACTGCAGGTCAAGAGGAGTTTGATGCAATCACGAAGGCCTACTATCGAGGTGAAATGTTTCTTCTGGCTAGATAAAGGAACACTGCTTTTTTTGGTGTCTTAACATAGGGTTTCTGTTGGCCTGACAAACTATCATGACCAAAAGTAAGTTTAGGAAGAGAGGGCTTCTTTCATCTTACAGTATTTGGGTCACAGTCTCCATCACAGAGGGCATTCAAGGCAGGGACTCAGCAGGAGCCGAAGCCCAGACCATGGAGGGATGCTGCTTCTCTTGCCTAACATGCCCAGAGCCCTGAGGTCAATCCCCAGAACCAGAAAATGAGGACAGCAATACCAAACATAGTGTTGGCCGGGTGTGGAGGCACACCCCTGTCATCTCAGCACTGGGGAGGCGGGGGCAGAGCAGGAGGGTCATGACAAGTTTGAGGCTAGCCTGGTCTACGTTGCCAGCTCTAGGCCAGACAGTGATAAATAGGGGAGCCCGCCTCAAAATACAAATAAATAGGAAAAAGAAAAGTTAGTTCTAGGGGATTTTTAAAGGCTCTGGTTCACTATCCTTCTAAAGACCTTTTAAAGAACTAAAGCTTTGTACTGTAGACAGTTTGTCCCACCCTAAAGTCACATGATGCACAAAGGCTTGGAGACGGAATCAGCCAGAAACTGGCCCATCTGTTTCTTTCAGGCCTCCTTCTAGATAGCATTGGCATCTGGTTTATTTTCTTCCCCGTGATTGAGTTTCGTTACTCTTTTTTTATGCTTTGGTGTTGCTAAAGAGTGAAGCCTGGGCAAAGCACATACCCTTAGAGTCTCCTGAATCAGCCCCCTGGGTAGAGATTATAACCCTACCCCACTGGCTACTCTAGTACCTTTTAGATAATCCCAGATCACACCATTCTCTGTAGAGTTTGTTCTTCACCGGAACTACAAAGTTACCCTAGTGTTGTGACTTGTGTTGTAAACATGAGGTTTAAATTACATTGTTTCCCTTGGTTTAAAAGGCTATAAATGGCTTTGGTTTCTGTAAAAATCATCCATTTATCTGAAAATGGTCTTAAGTCTATAAAGAGATGCCTGTGAAGAGCTCATCACAGTCATGTAGCTAACTTCGTATCTGGGTAAGTTGGGATGGCAGAAGAGTGGGCCACTGGTAGCTCCTCCGCTGTGTGCACCTCTCATCACAAAGGGGAGCGTTCTTTACCCACGGGCTGAATGAGCGAGAGAGCGAGCGAGCGAGCGAGTGAGTGGAAACAGCAGAAAGTCTCTTACATTTGAGAGGTGCTTTGCTCGGTATTCCTGTATGGTTTCTTTGGGGTTCCGTAAGATCACTGAAAACAGAAAAACACCTTCAGATTAGCTTAAGGCACAGACAAGGTGTATTAATTTGATTAATAGAGAAGTCTGGAAGTAGTATAGCCTTTAGCTGTTCATTTCTAGGATTGTAGCTGGGTGTGGTTTATGCCTTTAATCCCAACACCCAGGAGATAGAGGCAGGTGGATATCTAGGTATCTATGAGTTTAAGGCCGGTCTGGTCCACATAGTCCAGGCTAGCCAGGACTACATAGGGACAGAGAGACCCTGTCTCCCTGAAAAGTGGTGTCTACCCTGGATTAAGATTGACTATATAGCCAGTGTCTGTTTCTGTGTTTTTCTCCTCTAGTGTATACACGTTGAGTGTCAGATATTTTATTAAATATTAAATCCCATCACTAAATGCTCTTTCCTAGCATCTGAGCAACATGAGGCTAAGTAGGCGAAAGAGCAGTCTTTAAGAGAAAGGATTGGTCAAGTATGGCGCTTTAGTCCTAGCACTCCGGAGGCAGAAGCAGGTGGACCTCTGTGAGTTCAAGGCCAGTGTGGTCTACATAGTGAGTTGCAGGACAGCCAGGGCTGTGTAGAGAGACCCTGTCCCAAAAATCAAACAGAAAAGAAAGAGAGAAAGAGGAAGGAAGGAATACCAGGTAAAGTCATTATGGAAGAAATTCCTGGATCATATAAAGTTTGTTAACCTACATGATCTGAACTGCATGTTTGGTTTTGTGTGTGTGTGTGTGTGTGTGTGTATCCTCTGAATCTGATGTAGTATTGCATATGATGTATAATAGGAATACCATAGTCATCAGTTGGGCCTCGTGATGTAAAGGTAACAGACTGGCACAGTACCAAATAATCTTCTTATGTGTCTCTATGTCTACATCCACTGATGCCTCCTGGGACATTTTATTTGATGTTTGGAGTACTTGAAATGGCTCACTATCTTTAAATTTTTTTATTTTTTATTTATTTATTTTTTAAATTTAAAAAAAATTTTTTTTGTTGTTTTGTTTGTTTTTTTTTTTTTTTTTTTTTTTTTCCGAGACTGGGTTTCTCTGTATAGCCCTGGCTGTCCTGGAACTCACTTTGTAGACCAGGCTGGCCCTGAACTCAGAAATCCACCTGCCTCTGCCTCCCAAGTGCTGGGATTAAAGGCGTGTGTCACCACGCCCGCCCGGCTCCATTCACTGTCTTTAATTCCAGTCTTTCTTCTTTCCAGTTTGACTCTGTAGCTCCACCTTGTGCAGAGTGGCGAGCTCTAATTTTAGAAGAGATTTGTCTGCAGTGTCTAGGCTGTTGTAACTCTCATTTGTGGATAATAACATGGCTTGTCCTATTACCTTGCTTTGAAGCAGATTCTGGTTTGGAGAAGTAAAGAGAAAGTGACGTGACAGAAGAGCTCAGATAACAATACAGTGTCCTTCTCATTCCTTCTCAGCAGCATTGTCCTTTAGCCATGCCAGGTGTTTCTCTTAGAATAGGACAAGCGGCCACACTGGTGGGAAACAAACTTACCAGGATCTTGTTCTCAGTTTACACAGAGGGAAGTGGGTCCAGTAGGAGTCGTTTTGTAGTATTTGATGTAAGTTTTATTTAGTATTTTTCTACTCATAGCTAATTGCACCATGAGTTACCTTGAAGATTCATTTAATCAGGGAGCATGGGCTCTTACAAACTCCATTGTTTTCCATAAAGTTGCTATAGACCATTAGTCCTAACCTGGGCTTTAAGAAGTTTGGCCACTTCTCTATAGGTACCTCATAGATTCCATCTGTGTAGACGTTGTTAACAGTCTGTGCCGTGCTGAAGGACACACCTCTTCCAGCCCTGGAAAGTTGTCTGGTATTTTTAGACCATTCTTGCCATATGCCACTTTCCTTTACAAGACTTCCCTATCTTCTGTCCTCTTCCTTTTTAAATTCACTTTTATTTTATGTGTTCAAGGTTTGCCTGCATGTCTGTATGTGTACCACGTGTATGCAATGCTCCTGAAAGCCGGAAGAGGGAGTCCAGGATGCCCTGGAACTAGGGTTCCATGGGTTATGAGCCACCATGGGGGTGCTAGGAATGTCATCTGGAGTTTCAGGCCACCAAGTTAGTTCCTATGGATCAGAGGTCACATGATTGGTAGGTTTTGTTAGGTACAATACTATGAGATATTCAGGCCGTGCTTACTGGGCAAATGGTCATGGGACAGGTTATGGTACACTAGAAAGCCCATGTTATGTTGTGACAGGGAACATGGGTAGGCTCAACAGAGCAAGTGCTATATCTAGGAATTTCATGTATCTTATTCCAGTATTGATGGCAGTGCAAATAGTAACTTAAAAAGAAATGGAGAGAATTTATTTAAGTGTCTTAGCTATAGAGGTTGAAGCTCTAAAATACAGGTATCCAAAACGGAATTCCTGTAGGTATAAGATTTATTATAGGGCTCTTCCTGGAATTTTTTTAAAAGTCCAAGTTACACTGAGTTATAAGTTCTTCCCTGCGGGCAATGAGAAATTTGAATCTTTTCAAGAGTAAAGACTTGGTTCAAGTAAGATGGGAGGTCTGGGTAGGAAGCAGGCACAACTGAAGCATGGCTAGAGAGGGGTAACATGTATTCAAGCCTTTAGTATGGACATTTTAAATATAAATATTCGGTATGAATATTTTTAAATTCTCAGAAAATGACTAAAAGGGCCCAGGATAGGGTTTTAAGCCCTATTGTTGGTCCTTATTTGATGGTGGAGTAGACAGTGAGGGTCACCCAGCCTTTCTGGGGTCCCAATGTGGCATCAGGAGGAGGTGCTGCATGTCTGAGGTAGACAGAGGACCCTGAGCAGGAGCTGCAGCACGGGAGGCAGTTAAGATGCCTGACTCGGTCCTCTCTGTCGGAGTCAGAGTCCTTGATGCCCTTCTCTAACGGTCGACATTTTAGTTCGTTCAGCCTTTTATCGCCTTGGAGTTCATGCCGGAAGCATTTTGTAACCAATTACGAATTTTTCATTATCATTCCATAAGTCCACTGCAGCCGTGTCTAAGATCTCCCTTTAGCAGAAATGGCTCATTTAGGTCTTTATGCCCTTCTGTAGGATGTCCAATGGTTATCTCCAAAGGAGAACCAACGGGGGATTTCGGCCAGGGCAGAGAGAGAGCTTTACCTTCCATATGGCTGGTTTCTACGGTGCTGTTGGTTCACTTGGCCACACTGGGGGGTTGGGTATGGTGAGCATTTGTCGGATAGGCCAGACTTTACAGAGAGATTTAAAGACCTGTCGGTAGAGTGAGTTCCAGATCCACTACACAGCTCTTCAGGAATGCCCGAGGAATAATTCCTTACAACAGATGTGTTTCCTATCAGTGGGCAGTGGCTTTCCAGCAAATGGGCAAGTGTGCAGATTTGTTCTAAGACATAATAATATCCTTGTGCTGGAAGCATTTGGATAATGTCTAATTGACAGGCTTCAAATGGTCATCTGGTAAACAGATATGTGTTATGTCCCTTGAAGGGTTGTACAACATTGTCTTTGGGACAAATAGACTGTCTTGAATATATTGTAAGCTGTTGCTGGGGCAGTCTTCCAAAAATGCTGCTTATGCCAGGAGGTCATTCTTTCTGGTGTCCAGTGAATTAGCAGCTGTGTATTCCAGAAGAGCAGGTGGGCATTCAGTGGCTATCATAGGCCTGCCAATAGGACCTCACCACAGGTGGGACTCACCGTTGAGACTGCAGCCCTTTTGTTGCCTGGCGCCCTTTCTTGTCGTGGTGCCACCTGTTGAATCTGAAGGAGGAGTTCAGGAATAGTGTCGTCGTGAACTGGATGGCTTCTTTCCTGCCTGTGGTCTCATACGTTGAAGCCCTTTTTGTGCCTTACCAGCTGAGTGTCACTTCACTGTTGTTTGTTACAGAATGGCCTGTTTGGGCAAATGGTTGGGATCTAATCATTGAGATTCATTGACTGTTTTGAATATGCTGGCCAGAGGAAGTCAGAAGTCCTGTTTCTGAAGCATGTCATGAACCACTCTGGGTGTGTTGCCACGAGATGGATAAACATTTAACTTTTTATCTTCTGGCCATTGCTATGCCCTGGTTAAGGCTGCAAGTTTAGCCATTAGAGCAGATTCAATCACAGGCAATGGGAATTCTCAGTTTATATCAAGGGTCAAAAAGAAATTAAATATCCTGGCAGAAAATATCCTTGTCATCTCATAAATAAAATAATTCCGCTTTTCTAATAGATGTTTCCAGTAGGTGTCTTAGGATAAAGATCTGTGATCATCTCTTTGCATGGCCCTGTATCTCCTTGTTCATCTGATTCAGGGACCAAGGCAGCTGCTTGAGAGAGATGCAGTGCACTAGCAAATGTCTGCAGATGAAAGCAAAAGTATTTCATAAGGACCTAAGCATCCCAGGGCCTGAAAAGTGGCTTAGCAGTCATAGCATCAGGCTCACAGCTCTCATCATCCCAGGGTATCTGACACCTGCACTTCTTCCTTCAAGGGCATCCATGTCCATATAGTGTCTGTATGTACATGCCTGCATAACATACACACATACATACATACATACAGTAACCATATAGTGTGTGTATGTACATGCCTGCAAAACATACATACATACATACATACATGCATACAGTAACCATATAGTGTCTGTATGTACATGCCTGCAAAACATACATACATACATACATACATGCATGCATGCATGCATACAGTAACCATATAGTGTGTGTATGTACATGCCTGCATAACATACATATATACATACAGTATCCATATAGTGTAGGTATGTACATGCCTATATAACATATATACATGCATGCAGACATGCATAAATACACATAAAAATAAATCTTAGGTAACTGAGTAGTCCTGGATGTGATGTCAACTTAGCAGCAGTTCTGTATGATGAGGCGTGTGTGTGTGTGTGTGTGTGTGTGTATTTGTGTCTGTCTGTCTGTCTGTCTGTCTGTCCTCCTTGGCTGCATTTAGTAGAGCAGCCACGGCAGAGATGGCCCTCCGGCAGTCCATGTATTCCAGCTACCATTTCTGACTGCTGGCTATCACACCAAGGGCTCTTTCTTCCCCTGATCTTGAGACAGCCCAGTGCATCTTGTGTCTCATGAAAGGATTGGGGAAAGGGAGAGCTAGGGTCTGGGTGCCCTAGTGCGGGGCTTGGTGGTCCACCCTCACTCACTGCCTCTCTTCTGGTCTAGCTGTGTGCTATCATTGTTCCTGTTTAAGTTTACACAGGGCTGAACAGTTAGTAAGTACTTAGTCCTAGGAATTCCCGTAACTGTCTGGGTTTTGTTTTGCTTTTGTTTTAGGGGTAGGAAAATTTCTACAGTAGCAGAAATACAACTGGAGAGTTATGAGGAATCCCAAAGAAGCCACAATATAACCCAGTCATTCATCTTCCTGTTGGCAAAATTACATTTTATCTTTGATGCTTTATGTCCTGTCTTAGCCAGTTGCTGCCATAAGTTTGTATGTTTGAGACAGGTATCATGGGAGGGAGAACATGCAGGTAGGTCATTCATTGACTTACTGCATCTGAGCAGACTTATGAGAAAACTGTAAATCAGATTTAAGGTTTTGAGAAAAATATGTGGGACATATGTGTTTCCCTATGGCATCACAACCCTCTGATGGGTTTGATCCCCAGTAGTCTGTCTTCCCTCAACGTGGGTCATTTATATTAGGTCAGGGATCAGCCAGGCCAGCTGAGCTTAGTTATCTGTGTCTGTTGAGGGTTTGTCCATGATTCCATGGTACTGGTGAAAGAAGGCTGTCAGCTCCTCTTATAGAGATCTTCTGGCTTCTTCATAGATGGTGTGGAGACCATGGGGGGCAGAGTCTCTCAAGGTTTTAAATGCGGGATTTAGAGCAATCAGTAGCTCCAATACCCAGCAGGGCCTTTGCTTCTTCTTGGTTAATAGTTATCTCTATTTCTCCCAAGGTATTACTAAGAGAAAAGGAAAGACTCTGGATTCCCACACAGCAGCCCTATTCCAGGCCGATGTTTTCTTTCTAGGTTTCTCAAGGTCTGTTGTCTGTTTTGGAGAGCATCAACTTGAGTTTCTTTTGGTTTTGAAATGTCTAGGCTTTTGACAAGTACCCTTGTCCCAAGATTGGGGGAGCTAGTCTCTTTATCAGGAAACTTAGCTGTTTTAATTACAAGCTCATAATCTGGGCAGCCATGTCTTTTTCCCACACATAATAGTTCTTAAAAGTGGATCTGCCCATACTGTGTGGCCCATACTGTATTCAAAGTGGCTGGATCTTCCAGCTTTCTCATAGTGTAGGATTTAACAAATCATCACTTTGACGGCGAGTCCTCAGGGGGGCTTTAATAATGAAGACCTCAGTGCCAAACACAAGCTACCTCCCATAAGGCACCTTGGTCAGGGAAGCCCCAGAGGTACCGGGAACAACTCAGGCTGTTGCTGTTTCTCACTGTTTCTACCACATCCAATCCAAATGGTCAGAACTCACTAACCTCTACTGACCGGGAAACTCCCAGATAGCTAGCTCTCGGAGGGCTGGGGGCACTGTGCAGGCTCTGGTGGGAGAGAAGATATCAACAGTCTCATTTAGCACTGGACTCTGTGTGGTACCATACAACACACAGACATGCCTGGCCACATGTGCTCACTGTCACCGTAATATGCCAGTGTGGGACAGTTATGGAGTGACCAACTTCTTCCTGACTGAGTATGGAACTGGCATGCCTGGTACTGCAGACGTAGTCAGGAGCCTGCGATCTTAGGTCCCTGATGGGGAGCCTCCTGCCGCCTTGCTAACAGTGTGCTAGTGCATTGTAAGCTGCCGTCTAATGGTTTGTGCTTATGTGCACAGGTTTGGGTTGCTCTCAGTGTAGTCAGAGCTGCTTGTTTCCAGGGGGTAGTGGTGAATACAGACATTCGTAACTGGACAGTGGTGAGGTAACAGTGCTCCACTGTGGATGAGTCATCTGTGTCAACCCCACCCCCAGGCAGAGTGCGGGAGACACCACCAGGGGTGGAGAGCGTGTAAGAGCAGGTGGAATGGGAAGAGCGCCGTCATACTAACTTCCCGGCATGGCATGGCTGTGGTACTCGGTGCTTCTCTGCTCAAGCAGGTTAAGATTCCAGCCTGGATGAGGCAGGGACCTCTAGCAGAGGAGCTGCTGCCAGTGAGAGCAAACACTGTGGTTGGGGTGTCTCTGAGCTGACTGACTGAGATTTCAACTCTGGCTCTACAGATAGGGGTTTTTTGTTTTGTTTTGCTTTTTTCTAAAGATTTACTTTTTTATTATATGTAAGTACACTGTAGCTGTCTTCAGACACCCCAGAAGAGGGCATCAGATCTCATGAGCTATCATGTGGTTGCTGAGATACGAACTCAGGACCTTTGGAAAGAGCAGTCAGTGCTCTTAACTGTTGAGCCATCTTTACAGCCCTATAGATAGTTTTTATTATGTTAGTTGCCTTTGACAGGTACAAGTCTCTCCTTGAGCCCCACCTCCAGCCCCAGTGATTTATTTGTGTCCTAGGAAAAAGTAGAAGGGGGAGAGTGTTAGGGAAGGGGGAGCTTGGCACTTTCACCAGCCTGAGGCTACGACTGTATAGAATCGAGAAGCTAATTATCACTGCAGGAACCGTGGGTCCAGTCCCTTTAAAGAACCTGGTAGAGCTGTCTAGGGAGGCTCAAGGATTTACCAGATCCTCCTGGGAATGCCCTAAGAAACCCAAGGCCTGCAGAACCAAGAAGACACAAATAAAAACAAAATCCTTTAGACATAAAAAGAGGAATCTGCTGGAGGTGGTGTCTCGTTCTGACAGCACAGAATGGTCTCTGCAGCTGTCCCATGAGGAAGGGAACACAGGCAGGAGCTGGCCTATCCCAGTGTTTGCCTGGCCAGTGTCTGCCAGTTGCTTAGTTACTCCCAGGTCACCTCATCTGTTGCATCAACATTACATTCTCCTCTGTCCTGACATTCCCTTGGTCTCTGCCCATTCTGTCACCTGCCGAATAGCTGAAAGGAGGCTGGGTTTTCCTTGGTCCTTTGTTAACTCAGTGTTTAAATAACACTGAGTTTTCCTGAGATCTGTGCTTAAGCAGACTACAAATCTCACTGTGAGGCTTTCAATAAAAGCCTGCCATTCCCACTACTTACTGTCCACTCTGCCTTGTGGTTGGAATTAAGCCCTGTTTTGTAATGTTTAACTATAACCTGTTCAGTTAGAGTTAACTTTGACACTTGAACCGCTTGTTCTTCATAACATCCTGTGCTTTTTAATCTGAAAGTCCATTGACTGAAGGAGATTGTTAAAACGTGTGTTCAGTATTGGTCCAGTGGAAACCGTCCTAAGTGAAAGTTGTCTTTGTCCATGCCCTGCACACAGTCACTTTGTCAATCTGGTGACAGTTTCCTTTTGTGATCTTGCAGGAGCCCAGGCTTGTGTGCTTGTGTTTTCTACCACAGACAGGGAATCTTTTGAAGCGATTTCCAGCTGGAGAGAAAAAGTAGTAGCGGAGGTTGGAGATATACCAACCGCACTGGTGCAAAACAAGATCGATCTGCTGGATGATTCATGCATCAAAAAGTAAGATGTCGCTCTTCTTGCCCGCCTGCCTGTCTCTCTTTCCTGTTCTCCATAGCCCTACTCCCCTAGCTTAAATCTGTATGAAAGCATTTCTCATCCTGACTTGTCCTGAAGGTCTTTCTGTGGCAGACTTTAAAATCTGCTGCCGCAGGGGACCGTAGGTGGACTGACATGCTTCTCCTACCCCATGTGCACAACTAGATTCCAGCCCCCTGGAGGCTGAGATAGGGCTACCCAGGTTCTGGGCCAGCCTGGGCTACATAGGAAGGGCCAATTTTTAAAAAATAAATTAAAAAAGGGGAAGGAAGGGAGCAAAGCTTCTCTGGGTGTTTTAATGTTTGTAGGAAGTGGATCTCTGTATGGATAGCATTGAGCAAGTTTTGAATTCTCAGAAGTGTTAGCTCAATTTAGAAAGTTAAGTGTGCAGGAGAGAGGGAGGGGGAGGATGTTATTTGAGGCAGGGTTTCTCATCAACATGGAGACCACTGCTAGCCTTAAAAAAAAAAAAACAAAAACAAAACCAACAAGGCTTGTGATTAGCAAGCCCCCATGACCCTCCTGGCTCCATACCCCGACAGCTGTGGCCTCTGAGGTGTGTATGAGACCGAAGCCCATTCCTTAGCTGGATGCTTGGAGCTGGCCTAGTGGTCTGCATGGCTGTGCGGCAAGCTGTCATCTTAACCATCGAGCCATCTCTGGATTCCCTTAAACGTTTGTGGACCTTAACCATCTAGCTTTTTATCTGTACATATTTATCCTTCCTTGTTAATAATAGTTGCTAGCTTTTAAACCCTTGTCTAACTTTTCTTTCTCTCACTCTTTCTTGCCTTGCCTGTTGAGAGTGTGTGTCTGGCTCTGTGGCCCAGGCTGGGCACAAGCTCACTCCCTATCCAAGTGAACTCAGAGCCTTCCAGCCTCAGCCTCATACATGCCGGGCCTATCTTCCTGTCTGCAAGCCCGGAGGAGGGTCTGCTCTGAGGTGGCTCACGCACTCAGCCTTCTTTAGGGCTATTTGATGTTTTCATATTCTTACAAAATGGCAGCCATTGCCTCGAGAGGAACCATAATGACTTCGATGACCTCTCTGATGTCTCCACAGGCCAGCCCTGGTGTCAGGGTTGAGAGAGATACCCAGGGAATGCAAATCAGGAGTCTAGGGGTCACAGGGAGTCACCTACAGTCCCGTAAATCTACAGTCCTCATGAAAATAAAAGTCTGTTCCCAGCGTGGCCACTAATGTGCTCACTTTGGCTTTTGGCAGGAAGAAGAAGATCAGTAACTTACAGTGCACTGATTCAAATGCTGTTAAAGATAAATAGCTTCTTAGCCTGAGTGTCTGGGTCCCAGAGTAACTGAGGATTACCTTGAAACTGTGACCCTTCTGTCTACCTGTGATGTCATTCGGGCACTCATACCAACTGAGCTGTGGCCCCAGGCCCAATTTAAGATATTCTCTAGAGAAAAGTAATGTATAATTGTTATGTGACTTGTAGATACACTGTTGACTTGTGCACAACTGTTGTAAATGATGGGTGGTTATCCACAGGACAGTGCAGAGGAAGGGCCTGCTCAGGTGCTGGCCACTCAGCTTCCTTTCCATTTCAGTTAAGGGGGAGCAACGTCACGCTTCCTCTGAAAACACATTGCACCCTCCACCCGCCACCCCTTCACCCTCCACCCGCCACCCGCCACCCCTCCACCCGCCACCCGTCACCCTCCACCCGCCATCCCTCCACCCGCCACCCCTCCACCCGCCACCCGCCACCCCTCCACCCTCTGCTCCCATTACCCTTCCACACTGCCATTACCTCTCCATTCCCCCTCCCCCTCCCATGACTCCACCCCAACTCTGCCCCTCCGGGGTCACTCAGACCCAGTGGAAGGTAACTTAGGAGAATTCTCAACAGCGCCTTCCCTGCTTTGCTTTTGGTTGCTGTGCAGTGAGGAAGCGGAGGGACTGGCCAAAAGGCTAAAGCTGAGGTTCTACCGGACGTCCGTGAAGGAGGACCTCAACGTGAGTGAAGGCAAGTACTGCAGCCCAAGTCTGCGTTGTTTCCAAAGTGCTAGTTCCATCGTGCGTAGAAATTGGATTGCAAAACAAGCTGAGGACAAGATTTTCTTCCTGCCACATCATATTAACTTTGAAGGTGTTGTGTTCAGGGCTCCCTAATGAGTGAGTGATGATCGTGGTTATTTACCACTTCCTCTCCTGAGATTGTAGCGGGCTCCTCTTTGCCAACCTGTGCTTCATAAGCTCTTAACCCTAAGCTGCGTCCAGCAAGGCACCAGCAGGGAGGTGTCCAACCCTGCAGTCCAGTGGGAGGAGAGAGGGAAGGGGCGCCCACCCGTGGTTCCCCACCTTCCCCATGCCGGTGCACACTGGCATAACTGACTGAAAGACATATATATAATCTACATATTCCTCATGCATAACTTCTAGAAGTTACCAAATTGTTTTATTATTGTTCCATAGTAGAAATTCCTCCAGGCAGTAACATCTCTTCACTGTTTTCTAGTTTAAGAAAGTAAAGTTAGCCAAAAGGTGGTGGCGCACGCCTTTGATCCCAGCACTTGGGAGGCAGAGGCAAGTGAATCTTGAGTTCGAGGCCAGCCTGGTCTACAGAGTGAGTTCCAGGACAGCCAGAGAAACCCTGTGAATAAGACAAAAACAGAGAAGGTGTGATTGACGACAGTGTTGAAGATTCCCTCAGTCCGGAATCTTCATGTTTAGATTGCAGCTGCATGGTCGTTAGGGTTATTCTGTGCACTTTCTTCATCTGAAGAAAGCGAACGTGTCTTTCAAGACTGAACTACTGAAGCAGGGAAGCAGGGTGTGCTGGGTGCATGCCCATAGTCCTAGCACTTAGGAAGTACAGGCGGCAGTTCAGGCCAGCTTGGGCCTTGTCTCCAAAGCAAGAGGCTGGGTCAGGGTAGTGTGGCCATGTGTTCAGCATAATTCTGCTTCACAGACAGCAGAGGCGGGGGGGTGGGGGGTGGGGGTGGGGTGGCCTGTACAGTGCACTCGATGTTCCTCCACTGGGCACTCCACTGCACTGCACTTCTCAGGGACTGCTCAAATAATTTCTTCCTTTTTTTTTGTTTTTTAATATTTACTTATTATATGTATGTATACTGCATCTGTCTTCAGACACACCAGAAGAGGGCGTCAGGCATCAGATCTCATTATGGGTGGTTGTGAGCCACCATGTGGTTGCTGGGACTTGAACTCAGGACCTTCGTAAGAGCAGTCAGTGCTCTTAACCACTGAGCCATCTCTCCAGCACTCAAATAATTTCTAAAAGCTGAATTTTAACTAAATCGTATTCTTTTCATCTAATGTAATTTAAAATTAATTTAGAAAGTATAAATATTGCAATCTGAAAATAGACTTACTTGCATAGTCATACTGACTGTGTGTGTGTTTTCTAGTTTTTAAATATTTGGCTGAGAAACACCTACAAAAACTCAAACAACAAATAACCGAAGATCCAGAACAGACACACTCAAGTAGTAACAAGATTGGTAAGTGCGTGGTAAGAACCCAGCCTGTGCGTTGCATTGACCCGGCCCTCCATTTACTGTTGCTGCACCTATTGTGTAACCGGCTCATTTCTGTAAGAACTCTGGGTTAAGTCATGATTACTGAGCTCGGTGACTATCAGCTCTCTCTTTAAAAGGGGATTTGTTACTGATGTTGTTCGATGCTGTCTTGGCCTCAGAGGCTCGCTGGACACACTAGGCGGGCACAGTGAGGGTGCACTCCCACCTTTTGTACGCACTCCTTCCTCTCTTAGGAGCTGTGCGGTTAGAGCTGCCTTTGACCATCCTCTGGGTCTGTGGTCCCTCACGGGTACGTTTTGCTTAGGCATGCTGACAGCAAGATGAGACTAAGCTGCACAAGAGGACCTTGTCTCCAGAAACCAGAGCAAGATGATACACTGTTGTATGGCACCACTTGCCAGTATACTGCGCATCACCTGTTAGACCACAGCTTCCCACCGGCAATGACTGGCCTAGCGTCTGTTTCCTTGATGGTGCAAGGTTTTGTGTATCTTGATGCTCGGTAGTTCATGAGTTAGCAGTGCTATTGTGCACACAGTACATGTCAAGGTGCAGCTATGATAGCTTCCCCTCTCACCCACTGGTCTCTGGTGTCTGGGGTTTTAGCCTCAGGGTGCAGAGTTCCTGGAGATGGTTAGCAGCAGTCAGTATAGCAGCACTGCGTGATAGGATGCTGACCTTCCTGCTTAGGAGCGCTCTGTTCTAGTGCAGTAAGAAACAGAAACAGAAACAACAGAGGTACTGGCTTCTCTGTCCCACTTTACTATCAATGATAACACATGACAGGTGACGTGGAGGCGGATCAGTCACTGTGCTTTCCCTCATTTACACAGGTGTCTTTAATGCATCGGTCAGAAGTCACTTGGGCCAGAATTCAAGTTCCCTTAATGGTGGCGATGTCATCAACCTTAGACCTAACAAACAAAGGACCAAGAGAACCAGAAACCCTTTCAGCAGCTGTAGTGTACCCTAAACTGTTTCATGGAGGACAAAGCTGAATTGCACCGTGCAGTTAACGGCACTGTGTGCGGGCTGTCCTGCGTGTGTCGTGGGCCTCTCACCACGCTCTGAAAGCTGACATTGTAACGCTGCTCTGCTGTGCTCCTCAGAATGTAGATGGCGCCCTCTGCTGGAGAATTACTGCTCTGTGGACTCACTCTAGTTTTTTACCTTAGACGAGGCTTCTCCTGTTTTTGAACGGACACCAGTGGAAATGTCAAAAACAGGTTTTGCTGAATTTTAAATTCTGAAGACAAAAACAACATGACTAACTACATCGGTAACCATTTTACCCTGATGGACCATGAGGGATGGCAAGCATTGTTCTGACACTGGGCGTCGAGCTTTTCTGGAATGTTCAGTCTGAATGCTTAAAGAACATATGGAAGGGAAACCCGGACTATGTCAGACTGCCCTGGTGTGTGTGTTGTCAGAGGTACTCGTGCAATATCCGTGATGTGCGGACTGTGGGGGTGTGCATGCAGACTCCTGGCTCAGGCAGTAGGCCTGTGCCCTGGGAAAGGGGATGCAGATTCTAGTCAGTTCGCTCGCTCGTACAACCATTGCGTATGTTTCTGGTCTCACCTGAGGCGTCCGGACATACTTTACAGAAAGAACTTGGACCCAAGTGTGCCAAACACTACCGCTAATTTTTACACTACTTTCCTATTCAAATTTGTATTTATGACATCTTGTAGAGGCAGTTTCCTCTCCGACAGGTAGATGAAAGGAATGTAAATGTCTGACTGCTCGGGCCTGTCCCTCCTGGGATTCTCCCAGAGCCTTCTCCATAGCCACTGTAAGCAATGTGCCCGGTACACACAGCAGCCTGCAGCCACTCAGAAGGCCCTGTGGAGCGCGTGCACACCAGCTTCTGGCTGCTGACCTGAGACCAAACTCTGAACTTCCAAGCTGAAGGGGACCATCTTTGCAGAGTGATGGTCTTTGGTCCTGATCACAGATTTTCTGAAGCCCTGCAACTCTAAGGCATCCTTTTGTTTACACTCTTAGTATAGCATTTACCATTATTGCTTAAGTTTTTCTGTGGCCTTTGGTGTACGTGGACCTTATCAGGAACGATCGGTAAGAAGCGCCTGTAAAGACCCGGTATGGGAAAGAAGGGGAAACGTGTGAGCTGGGCACCAGCCTGCCTGCCAAAGAGATAATATCATGAGTTCTACTAAAAACTCATTATCCTTAATCAGTCATTTTACTTAGAAAATATCAATAACCCGTTTCCACAGTCCTGGTTTTCATGTACTTCAAAATATATAAAAGTGATATTTCTTGGAACGTGTGCTTTTCCTTTCTTTTTTTTTCTTTTTTTTACTAAAATATATAAATAGTTCCTATATTTCTCTTGTCTTTTTTTTCTTTAAAGTTTACCCTTGGCGTACCACCCATCCTGCCCAGCACAGGTTCCTGTTGCGAGCAGAGGTCGCTGAGCGCCCTCCCTCCATGGTGGTCCACATGCTTGCTTTTCCCATTGGCATCCCAAGCAGGCAGGATCATCTGTGTGGTCAGCTGTTAGCGCCCCTGGTGCAGGGTAAGGTGGGGGACTTGGATCCACACAGTGGTGCCTGCTGTGAGACGTGATTTTTTTCCTCTTCAAACACAGACTCCTCAGTTTTTACACAAAGTAAATTTGTTGGCAAATAAATTAGTTGACCCTTTTAATGGCATTGGCAGAAAATTCATTCCTTATAGAACATTGTAGCTTTATTTGTAGCCACTAAATGCATGGTAAAAAGGTGTGTGGTCTGTCTCTTTAAAACAGTGTCTGGTGATGGCTGCCGTTTCCTTAATATTTGTTAGCTTGTCTCCCCGTCCCCCTCCCTCTCCCTCTCCTGGAGCTGAGGACTGAACCCAGGTAAGTGCTCTACCACTGAGCTAAACCCCAGCCCCTTCCTTAATATTTGTAACAGAAGTTTATGTGTTTTGTTTTATCCATTTTTTATGGGAGCATTTGTTACACATTTGGTTTTTACTTTGCACCACTGTATTTTCTACCTAACTTAAAAAGGTCTAAAATCAGCCACAGGTAATATTAATTTATCAATATATTCAATTCTGAAACCCTCAAAGGTCACGTTATTGGTTTCTTCTGTGACTGTAACGTTTATGAACTCTGGGCCACCAGACCTTTGTGCTCTAAGTAACTTTTGCAGTGTCACCGGTTCTTAGTGGCGGGCACAGAGCTGTGAAGTCATTGCTATATCTAAGAGTTCCTCAGGTTTCTGCAGTCTCGGCCTAAGAAGGAGATAGTTTATAAAACAGCCCATATACATACAGCAGTTCAAATAAAAGCAGGTTGAACTGTTTCTTCTCCACTCAAGGTGACCATACACATGGAGATTTCAAATTCCAGCACTACCACAGGGAGCATGTGTGACCCCTCCACTGCCGAGTGAAGTGGGGCGGATGCTCCTGACTTGTCTTGGCAGAGCTGAGAACTCGGGTATGGCCCTCCTGTCTTTCTGAGGGTTTAGGATGGGGAGTTGGCCTTAGAACCCGATGCTGCCCCCTGAGGTGCTCTTGTAATCTGAGATGCTGCTTGCCTCTGGAGGATCCTGGTGGCTGTGGTGAGTGCCCTGGGAGCACCTCAGAGAGATGTGTGGGCTGCAGGGAGCCCACAAGGGCAGAGCTTTGGCTTCCATAGCCTTAGGTGAGCAGATGGCTTTAGTCACACTAACAGTTACGTCGAACGTGCTGTTGCTCCTAAGAGTTTCACGTATAAAGCTGAAAAATACATCATACAAATGAAGCTGTCTGCACACAGGTAAACAAAACCCCAGCAGGGTCTGAAATGCCCAGGTAGCCAGCGCCCAGATGGCAGACTGATTCGGCCAAAAGAGTCTTGGTTACTGCCACTTTTCTGTTGTCACTTGAAGTATCTATAGTAGGATGTTGATAAATGGTATTTTAAAAATAAAATCTTTGGGTCAAAGGAAAAACTTAACCCCTTCTATATTTTTGTTACTAATAAATAATGCTTTTGTAAATCCGAATAGAAAACTACTTGTATGTTTTCCTATTGAGTGGTACTTAACGCCTTTGGGGTTAATTTTAAAATGTACTACTTGATTAAAATTTCCACAAAGTTGAATTCCAATAACTCAAAAAAATAAAACATTTCAAAGCTAGAATGAATTGTGTGTGGTGTGTGTGATGTGAGCCAGCAGAGTGGGGTGGGATGCTCAAAGGAGCCAGGTGTGGGGCAGTGGGAGGCCATCCTTGGCTACAGAGTTCACCAGCATGAGAGCTTTCATTCATAAATTAGCAGATGGGACTCCCTCAAACATCAGAATATCCTAGAAACAAGTCCCACGGAGCTACTTTGAATATGAATACGCTCACCGTCTGGTCATCGGTTAGTGTCACCTAGTAGAGTCCTGCTTTAAGTGGTTTTGCTACAAACGCTTACTTTCACTACTAGTTGTTAAAAGAGTCATGTTTTTGTCTTGAGGCCTTGGGTCTCCCACACTACTATTCTACCTTCTGGTGTAAACTAACATAGAGCTTAGTCGGTGTGTCAGACACCTGGCTCAGCCACCCTCTCCTTTACACCTCAAACCAGCATCACCTATGGGCAAGATCTCAACCGCGCGTCCCCTGCTGGCCAAAAGGTGCATTGGCTGCTCACACCGTCGTCTCTGCAGAACATTCTGCTCTGTGCAGCTCATCTCATTTCCTTGTAGGAGCAAACTAAGCTTAAACACACTCATGTCCCCGTTGCTACCGCCTCCAAATCTGCAGCTGTTCCTACCTCATTTTGCATACTTGGGGACTTGTGTTGCTCAGCTTTCCAAATAGCATCATATAGACTTGAGATGTATCAGCATTTTTCAGGATCAGTCATTTGAAAATGATCAATCATGTGGACTAGAGAGATGGCTCAGTGGTTAAGAGCACTGACTGCTCTTCCAGAGGTCCTGAGTTCAAATCCCAGCAACCACATGGTGGCTCACAACCATCTGTAATGGGATCCAGTGCCCTCTTCTGGTGTGTCTGAAGAAGCCAAGTGTACTCATAAATTAAAATTTTTTTTATTTTTTATTTTATTTTATTTTTTAAATCAATCGTGACTTTCAGGTCCCTCTGTGCTTTCATTTCATCAAATATTCTGTTGCTGTAATAACGGTGGCTGGTAAATTCTTTGCTGTTTTTCCAGTTTCAAAATGGAACTCGGGCTGGAGAGATGATTCATTGGTTAAGCATACTGGCTACTCTTGCAGAGGACCCAGGTTTGAGTCCCTAAACTCATCCGATGGCTCACAACTGTCTGTACCATCAGTCCTAGGGGATCAGTGTTCTCCAAAGACACAGGCCTACATTCAGGCAAAACACCCAGGCTCATAAAAGAAAATAATGAGCCGGGTGTGGTGGCACACGCCTTTAATCCCAGCACTCGGGAGGCAGAGGCAGGCAGATTTCTGAGTTCGAGGCCAGCCTGGTCTACAGAGTGAGTTCCAGGACAGCCAGGGCTACACAGAGAAACCCTGACTCAAAAAACCAACAACAACAAAAAAAAAAAAAAAAAAAGAAAAGAATGAAAAATGAAACTCCACAAGAGTTGGCCACCTCTCTCTCAGTATGGAGCCCTGACTAGCGTGGAACTCACTATGTAGACCAGTCTGACCTTGAACTCAGTATAAGTCTGTTTCTGCCTCCCAAGTGCTGAGATTAAAGGCCTGTCCCATCATACCCATAAGTTAATCACTTCTAGGGTGAAGTCTAAACACTTTAATGAGGACATGGACCGACCTCCACTGTGTGTGTGTGTGTATGTGTTGTGTGTGATACAGCCTAGCATCTTCCCCACTGTGGCCCGAGCCACCCCCGGCTCCTGTTTGACAAGCATGAGGACCTAGAAGCCTAAAAATCACTCTGCCTTTAGTTAATGAATCTGCATAGTATGCTCCCAGCATCTCTTGTAGATCCTGTAAGCGCCCACGCTACAGAACGGCAAAGGCAGAAAGCAGCTTCATAAGAGCGAGTGTAGAGAGGGGTCTGGGAAGCAGAACTAGTGGGGCTAGCACAAGGGCTCTCCTACAATGCATCACTTCGGGCAACTCACAACTGCCTGTAACTCCAGCTCCAGGATATTGCATGCCTTCTGGTCTCTGTGGGTATGCACCCCTCCCCCCCACACACACACCCACACACTCACAATGAGAAATAATGCAGGGAATACAAAGGTCAAGGAGGTGGCCAGACTTGGTGAGGGAAGCTCTGGTGGGTACGGGGTGAGTGAGCTAGGGAGGTGGGCATAGCTTACCAGGGTGCAAAGGAATCAGACGCTGACATTTGAGAACCTAAGGGAAATGGGTATACTTTTTAAAAATGTGCTTTTTGTTTGTTTTTAAAGTTTAAGAAGCTGGTGAGCCGGGCGTGGTGGCGCACGCCTTTAATCCCAGCACTCGGGAGGCAGAGGCAGGCGGATTTCTGAGTTTGAGGCCAGCCTGGTCTACAAAGTGAGCTCCAGGACAGCCAGGGCTATACAGAGAAACCCTGTCTCGAAAAAAAAAAACCAAAAAAAAAAAAAAAAAAAAAAAAAAAAAAGAAGCTGGTGAAGAACCAGGTGACAAAATATCTTAACAGTGAGCCTCTGGTGACAGGCATCAAGCCTGCTGGCCTAGGTGGTGATAGCTTTCCCTAGAGGCTAACTTAGCACTTCGGGACAGGGAGTTCAGCTCAGTGATGTCTGCAGGGAGGATGGCAGTCCATATAAGTAGCAGGTTAAAGTAGCTGAGGGCTTGCTGCGTCAGCGGCATACTTACCTTTAATTAGAACTCGGGAAGATGCCGGACATGGTGGCGCACGCCTTTGATCCCAGCACTCAAGAGGCAGAGGCAGGCGGATTTCTGAGTTCGAGGCCAGCCTGGTCTACAGAGTGAGTTCCAGGATAGCCCGGGCTATACAGAGAAACCCTGTCTCGAAAAACAAAAAACAAAGAAAGAACTCGGGAAGATGACCACGCTGGCCAGCCTTCTTAGGAAACAAGGTACCCATTAAATAGAAGGCTTTGTGTCTGACGGTAGAAAAATAATGGCCAATGCTAGAAGTTCAGCGAAATGGATTCTTTTAATTACTGAAGACAGTACAAACTGATATAACTTATAAAAATTTAGAAATATGTTTCTAGACCATGAAAATGTATATATCCTTTGGCCTGATGAACCCATTAATGGAATTTTATATAAAAAAGACCAAGAACAGAATAAAGCTCAGCAGATACAAGTATGTTGTAGTCACAGCAACAAATTGAAACCATCCAACTGCCCACAGGGAAGTGGTTAGGCAAGTGCTCCCGCCGCACACGCGTGAGCTCAAGGCAGCACATGAAGAGAGCGGTCAGCACTGGCCCTGGGGTGGGGGCGGAGCTTCACAGTGGTAAAATGAAGGTGGGCTCCTCACATTTGTCATGCTTCCACGCACACCTAAAAATTCATGGTATGAGATGCATATGCATAGAGAAAACAGATGCCTGAAACATGGAGACCATGCAGGGTGAAGTTCTGATATGCTTATCCTTCTAGGTACACTGTGTGCTGTGAGTGCACTGCTCAAGGGCTGAGTGATCTGTTCACACTGGTGTGAGTGCACCTCTCCGGGGGCTGGGTGTTCTCTTCACACCGAGGTGTGAATACACTGCTCTAGGGGCTGGGTGCTCTGTTCAAACTGTGCTGTGAGTACACTGTTCCAGGGGCTGGGTGTTCTGTTCACACTGCGGTGTGAGTGCACTGCTCCAGGGCTGGGTGTTCTGTTCACTGTGGTGTGAATGCACCACTCCAGGGCTGGGTGCTCTGCTCACACTGCGATGTGAGTGCACTGCTCCAGAGGCTGGATGCTCTGTGCTGAAGTCAAGGAAAGGGCAGTGGGACTTTTGCTGCTCCCCCTCTTTTTTTACTCCCCCCACACACACACACACTACATGTGCATCTTCAGAAGTTAAATATACAGTGCTAGAGTCCAGTTCAAGATGGGAACACTGTCCAAAACTTCAAAGTAGGTGACTGAAATATTCCTAGTGTTAAGTGTTACCTGTGTCTGCCAACACTGGAATACTTCCCCATCTGAAATAATTACCAATATCAATTAAGTGGTTATGCCTAACATAGAGACCTAGCTATTGAAAATAGTAGTTTTCTTTTCTACATCTTTTGTAAGGGCCGGTGAATTTGAAGGCTAATTAAATTTGCCGTCAGTGTTCTGCAGGCTTTTGGAACCAGCTCCTTTAGCATGCTCTAGGAGTTTAATGGCCTTGTCGGAGTTGTCAATGTTCCTCAGCAGAGTCTCCAATCGCCTCTTGATTTTCTTCTGATCCTCAAGAGCGCAACCGATGACTATCGATTGAAACTTCTGGTCCACCGGCCCAGGCGGCACCTCCGATGAGCAGGCACTGTAAAGTGACATTAAGTGGCTCTTGGCATTCCCCAGGTCATCTAGGAACTTGCTGACCACCTCGTCTATAATCCTCGTGGCATGCTTCAAGGATTCCTCCTGCTGGGGGTTTCGGATCGTTTCCACCGAGACCTCAACCGTGAGGGTCCGGCCCATCAGACGGTTGGCAGTCAGGTTTAGTTCCTCTCTTTCTCCTAAACACGAAACATCAGTCAGTATGAGGCAGAAACTTCCCACGTCAGCAACGCCACAGCATGCACTTGCGCTATCTTTAGTTTCTGTAAGCACTTCTGTAAATTTTTCTAAAGGTAAAAGCCAAAAGTACTACGGCATATCAGCATAACTGAGGAAAAGTCTTCACACAGTTAGGGCCAGAGATCATCCTGAGTCTATGTGTCCACAGAAGGCAGAGACATGGGCAGCTGGGATGCAGCCAAGCAACTTCAGAGCGAGCAGAGGTTAGCCAGAGGAGGGCTCACGGCGGGGGCGGGGACACTGCATATTCATCAGAATATACCACCCACTGCCAGCCAAGAAAGAACAATAGGAATGGAGGGCCAGTGGGCTCCTCAGCAAGTCCTGGCCTCCTCCCCAGCAGACATACTCAAGCTGACCTTGGCCAGTGACTGGGAGCTGTGGCAGCCATGGACTGTGATAACATTTCAAGATTTACACGGGGCTGGTGAGATGACTCAGGGGTTAAAAGCACTGACTGCTATTCTGAAGGTCCTGAGTTCAAATCCCAGCAACCACATGGTGGCTCATGACCATCCGTAATGAGATCTGATGCCCTTCTCTGGAGTGTCTGAAGACAGCTACAGTGTACTTACAAGATTTACACAAAACCGTCAACAATTCCTGTCTTTTCCCATTCCAGAACTCTCTTAGTCATTGATCTTTTACCACGATGGTGAATAGACAGGCTAGGCATTGTTGATGGAAAGCATTTTGGATCTGGGAGTTCAGCTGCTTATCTCCGCAGCTCTCTAGCCCACTGTCTCCGGGCTGTCATACTGCTCAGATGACCGCGACAATGCACTTGCCGGCTCTGCCTCAGATCATCTCTATTAGTCTCTACTTTTACCTAGGCCCTCTGCTTTTACTGTACCTGCAGTCAGGACCTTGTAAAAAAAAACTGTTTCTGAGGTGAGCTGCAGGGCTGTACTACCTGCCCACCCTGCTGGCGCTCACACGGCTTCTCCCACCATCCCTGCCAGTGTTAGGGGAGCACTGAAAGGAAGACCACCGACAGACAGCGGACCGACGGACAGCGGACCCACAGCTGCAGGTGCACCCCAGCTGCTGTTACTGCTGAACGGGGTCAGGCAAGCCCTGACTCACGCCAGCCCAGACTCCCTAGGCCTCCAAGGCGCCCCTCTGGAAACAGCTCTCACCATCGCTAATCTGCCTCATGTCCTGGCTGTTTTGGATACTGTGGATCATCTCCAGAAGGATTTCTTTCTCCTGCTCAACAGCAGTAGCTGCGTCTCTCAAAGCTTCCACCCTGTGTGAATTGGCAAAACAAAACAGTTGTTATAGGGACAGTGTCCTTCCTGGTAATTGTCCTCGGCTGCCATCTCAATCAGCTCAAGTTTAAAGGACAGCAAGGACACTTTTTAAAATGTATTTCTTAGTTGCCAAGGTGAGAGAACTCTCGTCTTTAATCCCAGGAAGGTAGACCTCCGAGTTTGGGGGCCACCCCAGTCTACGAAGAGAATTCTAGGGCAGCCAGGGCTACACAGAGAAACCTTGTCTCAGAAAGAAAACAAGTGAATGGCATTACTTTCAAACAGTTTCTTCCCTGGGTGTTACTGTTCTGTCAAAGGCAGGCCTAGAACTCGCAGCAATCCTCCTGCCTCGGTGCTTAGGCAGCAGGCAGCAGCCACTCTCTCTGGCCCCTGTGTGCTCGGCTGTTTCCTGCTCGGGGCAGCGTTAGACTCCATGCTCATTTACATGGATTTGTTCTTTAAAAACTCTCTATTAGTACACTTGGATTTTGAATTTGTAGCCCCCCCCCCCTCTGGGTCCCTCTCTCGATCTCTTCCCGGCTTACTCTTCAGAACCTCCCGGTTCCTGGGGCTCAGTGCTGCGCTGTCCTGTGTAGAACTTCTGCTTCTCTTCACTCTGACCCCTCAGAGACGGCCACTCACACTCACTTCAGTGACTTAGCTGGAGTCTGCGTGTTCAACACATTGACTCCTTACTGGTCAGACACGATAATCTGTAATCATCTGTCCTGTGAGCTTTGTTGAAGTTGGCCCTCACCGAAGAGATACCACCACCACCACCACCACCCCGCTCCCAGAACTCTATTACCCAGGGTGGCCCTGTGCTCTGTTTCAGCCGCAAGCCCCTGGGATAGCCCGCATGTGTTAGCCTATCCGGCTAAGGGAGCCTCGATTTACTTACAGGTTTGCTGTTATGTGCCTGAGTGCTTTGGCTGCATCTGAGTGCGTTGTGCACGTGCCCGCAGAGGGCAGAAGAGGGCGCTCACTCCCCTGGAACTGGGGTTACAGATGGTTGGGATAGATGCTGGGAACCAAACCAGACCCTCTACAGTGGCGGTCAGTGCTCTTCACCACTGAGCCACCTCTCAAACTCTGCTGCTGCTGCTGTTATTACTGCTATTATTTTGCAACAGGATTTCCCGGCATAATGCAGGCTGGCCTTCCTGCCTATGATTCCTGAACGATGTTTTCAGTCTGCCGTGGCTTTGTGTGTGGCTTATACTTTTGAAGTTTTAAGTTGCTTTTCTCATATTCTGGTCATAATATTTTCCCATGTCCTATTTATAGTTTTACCTTCCTGGTATTTATTTGTTAAGTCCACCGAAATAGACTCTGACATTACATCAGATCCTGTGCTACCTATACAAAGTGCACCTTTTAAATCTCTCCTGTGATTAAACTGGCTACCCTCACCCCACACCTGCCTTACAGCATCACAGGCTCTGTCCCATGTAATAATTGGCAGAATGGCCTCCCCCCCCCCCAATGGTTATTCTGTAAAGATAACATAGATATTTATCCCACCACATAAACTGTACAAGTTTGATTTCTTTAAAAAATGGGGGGGGGGGCGTGATTTGACATACTTTTTGACAATGTAATTTAATTTATATCTTGTTTTCTTCAGTTTTTTTTCTTGGTTTTTTTTTTTTTTTTTTTTTTTTTTTTTTTTTTTTTTTTTGGTTTTTCGAGACAGGGTTTCTCTTTATAGCCCTGGCTGTCCTGGAACTCATTCTGTAGACCAGGCTGGCCTCGAACTCAGAAATCCGCCTGCTTCTGCCTCCCGAGTGCTGGGATTAAAGGCGTGCGCCACCACGCCCGGCTCAGTTTTTTTTCTTAAGATTTACTTATTTAATGTACATAAGTACACTGTTGCTCTCTTCAGACACACCAGAAGAAGTCATCAGATCCCATTACAGATGGTTGTGAGCCACCATGTGGTTGCTGGGAATTGAACTCAGAACCTCTGGAAGAGCAGTCAGTGCTCCTAACCACTGAGCCCTCATTTTCTTCAGTTTTATAGATTCTTTATTAGCTTTTAAATATTCTTCACTGAAGCCTTATGGATTTCTGAGTGCTCTAGAGAACTTGTGGGTTTCGTTGCAGAAAATTGTAATTACATTTCGGTCAGTTATTACTGCTGGAGACATGCTGTTTCTGCTGGCTCAGCTTGCAGCTGGCCGTATCAATGGCATTAAAGTCTAACGGCTACCTGCCCCATCTATCATTTCTTCCTAGATGATCATACCATCTTTTAGAAACCTTTGTGTCTTTAATACAATTGTTGTCTCTTTACAGCATTGACTGCTGTCTTCTAGGTCTGTACTAGACAGTTGCAGGGATGGGGTTTTGCCTTTTCCCAAATTTAAAGGGAAAGCCTCTTAAAGATTTTGGTATAAAACCCTGATTGTCACATAGGACACTATCACACACACACACACACACACACAAAAGCATAATTACTATTACTGCACACTGAGAACAAACCTAGGGTGTTTGACTCATGAGAAGCAAAAGAAAGCCGGGCATGGTGGTGTACGCCTTTAATCCCAGCACTCGGGAGGCAGAGGCAGGTAGATTTCTGAGTTCGAGGCCAGCCTGGTCTACAGAGTGAGTTCCAGGACAGCCAGGGTTATACAGAGAAACCCTGTCTCAAAAAAACCTAAAGGAAAGGAAAGGGAAAGGAAAGGGAAAGGAAAGGGAAAGGAAAGGGAAAGGAAAGGAAAGGAAAAAGAAAAAAATCTCACCCATTTAAGAGATTTCTGTTTCCAGGTCACTTTTCTTACAGGTTACAGTGACCACATTCCCAGCTTTTGTAGAGAAACAGTGACAGATGACCCTAGAGGTGAGGCCATGGGCAGGCATTCAAACCAGACCACTAGCCAGGGAGAGAACTGGTTCACCAACCTCTTATTAGCTCGCATCAACCCCAAGACCTCCATTCTCATCCCATCACCCACCTGTCAACCCCAAAATAGCTGCTAGGTGTGACGCTCACAGCCTGGCTCTAAGAGCCAGTAAGAGCAGGCGAGGATTGTATGTACAAATCTGGCCACAACGTAAGGCAGGGCAAGAGCCCCCTCCCGCTCCCCTGGATTACAGTACTGTCCTCTGGCAGATACATGAGCCCAGTAGGTAGGAAGGAGGCCCAGCTGGCACGAGTGAGAGATGTCTATAATTAGGAACTCTAATTATGACTCCCGTGTTTTAGGGAAATGATGCACAGATGCTCACAGACCAGATGCCATTCTAACACTCGTATTAAATGTGAGATGACTGCGGGATGAGGGCTGTTCTAAAAAGGGTTCGTGTACAGTAATCGGTTATGGCAGGGAGTCTGTGAGGCTAACACAACAGATGAAAAAGGGCACAACTTAAGAAAGTTTATCTGTTTATTAAAAAAAACTATTTTGAGCCGGGCAGTGGTGGCGCACGCCTTTACTCCCAGCACTCGGGAGGCAGAGGCAGGTAGATTTCTGAGTTCGAGGCCAGCCTGGTCTACAAAGTGAGTTCCAGGACAGCCAGGGCTACACAGAGAAACCGTGTCTCGAAAAACCAAAACCAACCAACCAACCAAACAAACAAACCTATTTTGAGCTGGGCAGTGGTGGTGCATGCCTTTAATCCCAGCCCTTGGGAGGCAGAGGCAGGTAGATTTCTGAGTTTGAGGCCCGCCTGGTCTACAGAGTGAGTTCCAGGACAGCCAGGGCTACACAGAGAAACCCTGTCTCGAAAAACAAAAATAACAACAACAAACAAAAGACTGTTTTGGGCTAGGGATAGAGCTTTGTCATACAGAATGCACTTCAGTTTGTTAAACTTTGGGTTTGATCTCCAGCATATATATATACATATACATATACATATACATATACATATACATATACATATACATATACATATACATAGATAGATATGTGTGTGTGTAATCAGAAAGAGTTCTTTATACATAACATAATACAAATTGCCAGTGGAATACACTTATCTATATAGCTATACATTTGCCATGGGCCTTTCATTTGCTGTTTTTACAGCATTCTTCCTTATACTTAGGATCTTTTAAAAGACTTTCCCCTGGGCAAGAATGTTCACAGCTTCCCCCTTCCTCTCTGTTAAGGAGACTAATACCTCCTGTGGAGCTTGTCTCAGTCACAGTTCTTATTGCGGTGATACATCACCATCACCAAAAGCGACCTGGGGAGGAAAAGGCTCTTTCCAGACTCTTCCATATCACAGTTCATCAGGCAGTTCCGGTGCTCAGACCACAGGGCAGAACCTGGAGGCAGGAGCTGAGGCAGAGGCCACAAGGAATGTTGCTTCTTGCTTGTTCCCTCATGGCTTGCTCAGCTTGCTGTCTTATAGAACCCAGGACCCCCAGCCTAACCTCGGCCCCATCCACAATGCACAGGTTTCTTAAACACAAATCACTGATTAAAAAGAAAAAAAGAAGCTGGGCGTGGTGGCGCACACCTTTAATCCCAGCACTCAGGAGGCAGAGGCAGGCAGATTTCTGAGTTCGAGGCCAGCCTGGTCTACAGAGTGAGTTCCAGGACAGCCAGGGCTACACAGAGAAACCCTGTCTCGAAAAAAAAAGACCTAACACAGTCAGTTGGTCTAAACCTGTGGGTCACAACCCCTCTGGGGAATCAAACAACCCTTTCACAGGGGTCCTCTAAGATCACTGGGGAACGCAGATTGACATTACAATTCATAACAGTAGCAAAACTACAGGTCGATGGTTGGGGGACACATCACAACACGAGGAACTGTATGAAAGGGTTCCAGTGTTAGGAAGTCAAGATCTTGCCTACAGCTTGATCTTTTTTTTTTTTAATGATTTATTTATTTATTTACTTAGTGTATGAGTGTCTATCCACATGTATGCCCAAATACCAGAAGAGGGCATCAGACCCCATTACAGATGGTGTGAGCTACCATGTGGTTGCTGGGAATTGAACTCAGGACCTAGGGAAGAACAGCCAGTGCTCTTAACTGCTGAGCCATCTCTCCAGCCCCCTACAGCTTGATCTTAATAGGTATTTTCACAACTGAGAGTTCTTTCTCCCACATGGCTGTAACTTGTGTTCTTTTCTTTAAAACTAGCCAGGAGAACACTGTTTTGTTTTACACACACACACACACACACACACACACACACCCCTACCTCTTCTTTTTTGAGACAGGACCTCCTATATCCCAGGCTGGCTTGGAACACACTTGAACTGCTGCTTCATCAGCTTCTGCCCGCTAGTGCTGGTTTTACAAACATATCCCATGCCTGGTTTATCAGTCTTGGTGATGGAACCTAGGGCTTCACGGTTACTAAGTCAGCATTCTTCACTGCTTGGCTTGTTTAAGACCATTCGCACTGTTTATCGGCTATTGCTGTACTTAAAACTCGATTCACAAAAAGTTGCCTACGTAGCTTTCCCGTTACTTTGCGATTAGTGACTGATCCTTAAATACTGCCTGCCTCCCTCTCTATCATTCCTCAAGTAGCTGGGACAGACATATATAAACACAATCTTAATACACTCAAGCGATGACTCTTCTCTTGTTGGCAAGGGGCAGTTCTGTGTGGACTGGAATCCAGGGAGCAGCTACGTGTGTTACCTGTTCAAAATGTGAAAGGACACACCCTCACAAAGCAGCTGACTGGGCAGAGCTTCTAGAAAGTTCCACATCACCTTAAGCAGGCTTTGGCAAAGGTATTGTAGAAAGAATTTTCACAAGCATAAAGCTGGAGCACCCTCATCTGGTCCCCAGCCCTCAGGTGTCTCCTGAGCCTGCCGTGGCGGTGGAAGTATAAAATGTCAGGTGCAGGCAGCCGTCCCTAAACAGCAGCGCACAAAACTGCAAGCCAACCACCAGCTGTGTGAGGAGTTACTGCTGATTTTGCGGAAATTTCCTCCTCCACACCCCACCAGACACCAAATATAAGGAGACCTCGGCTGGAGCCGAACAAAGCAAAGCAGGATTGAAGTTTAACAAGGTGACTGACCGAACTGGCTGAGAAATTCAGCACGAGTCAACCGATACTTATGACGTCAGCACACGCCGGTTTCACAGTGGCCAATCTGCACGTACTGTCATGAACACGGGCTCATTTGCCAATGACAAAATTGCGTGCTTTCATAAACAGGGAGGTGGCCGCCACTCATCTCTGTGGATTTATGCGAAGGGGGCTTTTTCTAAAACACATTCTTAAACTCATAGACCAGGCTCCATGTGAGACCCTCAGCATCCCGATACTGTCAGGAATTGGTTTTCCCAGTCATCAAAATGCTTGTATTTCATTCACTGTCAGCGTGAATGAACCACTAACCAGTAAGGCAAGGCACCTAGTCCCTCAGTTTCTTCCACCCCTATCCCCGGACAGGGTCTCATGTGTCCCAGGCTGACCCAGAACTCCTTATGTAGCCCAGGATGACCAAATCCTCACAACTCTAGGATTTGGGCTACAGGCATGAACCACTATGCTGGTTTTCTGAAGCCAGAGATCAAACCTATGTTTGTGAATGTGCTAAACAAACATCGTTCCAATTAAGACCCATCGCAGCCCAGCGCTCTCATTGCTAAAAGATAATGCCTTCCTTTCCCAGGGGCTTTATAAGGTTGAAATTACAGTGGTTGAAATTACAGTGTACACGAAAAGTGTTCCTTCTAAATTACAGACTGTTACTCCAAATTAAGTATGGTGTCAACTTGCTTCGTGGGTCCTGGAACACTGGCGCATCCGAACAGGAACCTTAAACAGTAAGAAACCAAAGCAGGCGGGTGGCCCGTTTCCCTGGCTCCCGCTGGCAGTCACCCTTTCCTGGCTGAGTGAACTGGAAAGGAGCTGCTCACTGCGGGCGGGATCGGTTTTGGGAGATGTGTAAAGAGCCAGCCTTCCAGCCCTGTCAATCATTTATCCCTCCTTGGCCAATGTCCAAACCCCAGGCCCGGAGCAGCTACTCGATAACTGGCACGTTCTAGGTCTTCAAGGTTTACTGAATCAAATGCTAAATCGATTTTCCCCTCCTTTAGTAAAATCATATTCATTCATATATCAGCTGGACAGTTTGAAAAGTGATATTCAAGACCAGGACAAATGGTGTTGGTCTGAGCAGCCGGTCTCCCCGTGTTCCTAGGCGAAGTCCACTGCTCTGGACTGAGACACACTGTATATATCTGAGCTTCAAGTTCTCATCTGTACAATACAGATAACGGTAACTCCCACAGAGACACGCGGCCTAGCCTACAGACTAATGCTAACGTGGATTATTTACAACCACTGAAAAGTACAGTATTTAGCCTCAGCATGTGCAGAGTCCCCATAGAACTGGTCATGAAAATCAGGAAAGGACAGGATTATCTTTTTAGAGAAAGCACCACAGGAAAGGAGATGTAGTAAAAAAAAAATTTTTTTTAATGTAAGGATATTTTAATGTAAAAATGTTTTTAATTGTAATATTATAAGCCATTAAAAACCAATGGCACCCTTTACCAGCTTGTAAAACTGGGCTAAACATTTAAAAGCATTTTCAATGCCCGGAAGATCAGTGCATCCTGCAGGACAGAAAGCCTTGGGTGTGGTTTCAGTCTTACAAGGGAGCAGGCTTTTGCTGTTCACAGAACCCATTCACCTGAATGGAAGATGCGCACTGGCGACAATCCAGTGATTTCCGGTAGTACCCCGTCCACTGTTGTCCTCAGACGTGTACACTAAGAAAGCTAGGGGGAAGTCACAGGAGCATCGTCCCCATTTTTAAAAAGTCTAATTTTGAATACTGTCATGCTCTGTGGCACTGTCCAGATGGCTTCTAAAAAGGGCCCCTAAGCCTTACCAGGCAGCATCTCTTTCTATTTCTTTGCCCCTTCTGACACACTTACTTCTAAGTGCTCATTACATTTTTAAGGGAGAAACAAGACTTACAGAACTCTGCAGTTACTGGTAAAGGCCTTGAACCATTAAACACAGAAATAAAACCCCTTCAGCGCAACTGTTAATAAGTAACGTAATTTAATCGCTTATGTTTGGTAGTCAGGATTCCTTTGATAGTAATCAGACACTAGAATGTCTATGCAAACTCCAGACTTTCAAGAGGCCCCCAGGAGAAGAGCAAGGACTCGGCACACAGGCTTGATTAAGTAAAGGTTCAGAACAATGACTCAGCTTGAAGAGTCACAACTTCCTGAACCCTTTCAAGAAAAAAAATCGGAGCAGTTGGGAATATACTGTCAAAGGTTAGAGCCTACCTCGCACAAGGAAACATTCTCGCCCCCTTTCACAGCGCAGGTCCCTTTGTCTCCCGGAGTTGGGGGATATAGGGTTCAGGTTTCTTTTGTGGCTACTCCACAGTCAGTGAAAGTTTTCTCACCTTCTGGCTCTTTTCTCCTAATAGTAACAGTAATGAGCGCCTCCCGTGTAACGAACACTGCTTGCATTTTTTTTTTCCTGTGCAGACACACTTCCCTGTGTTTGGTGGCTGCGTGGAGGGAGATTCATCTCCCTCTTATAATTTTGGGTCATAGTGTTCTGCTTACGCAGAACCCGGAGAAAACTAGGGAACAACGTGTGTGTCAGGGCATCTTGATAAGATTTTCATGGAACACCTGCACATGATCAAAACTTGCACAACTTTGAAGACATTAACATTTCCACCAGATACATAAGGCTCACGTGGTTAAAGCCAACCAAGTGTTCACAGCATTCGTTAGTAGTATTCATGAGTTAGAAATTTTACGACAAGGCTGTCCCCGTGTCAGAATCTTAGGGAGAGTGTGACTCCTGCCTTTGGTGTTTTCGGGCCTGCGATTGGCACTTCCAAGGTGTCAGCCGTGTCTTCTAAATGTACAACAAACACGGACAGACTGCAGAGGGCATTGCACGTGGTTGAGAGAATGAAGGATGGTATCCAACTTCGGTGTACCTCGCGCGGTCTCTCATGAGTCCGATTCTCGATGATCCCCAGGAGGGGCCGTCCTGGATACTACCACCCCCCCCTCCCTTACACTTGTATTACTATGAAGTGATCTGGGGCAAAGAAACTTACTCCAGTGTGGGGTGAGGGGGGGGGGGGCACACCAACCTGCTGCCTCCCTCCTGGAAGCAGAAAAGTTAAAGGCAGAGGGGGACCGCGCAGAAGATTCTGGAAGTTCTGCAAGCCGCACTCGCTCGCCAGTCTGCCGGGCCGGGGGAGGGGAGCCCAACCGGAGCGCGCCCCCGCCCGCGCTCGCCCCTGTGCGCGCCCCGCGGCCCTCACCTGAGCTCCAGCTGGTCCAGACTCTCCAGCAGGCGGCTGGAGCGGTCGGCCATGGAAGACGAGCGGCAGAAGCGGCCCTCGTGGGCCTTGGCGCTGATCTTCGCCTGGGCCATGAGCTCCGGGGGTCCTCGGCGTCCGCGGGCAGCAGTGGCGCGAGCCGCACGTCGCCGTCACCACGGGCGCCGCTGACGCGGACGGCACCGCCCCCACCTCCCCGGCTCTCCACCCCCGAGGCCGTGCGGCCAAACAAGGGCAGGCGCGGTCGCAGCCGCGGGCACGCCAGGGTGGGGGACCCTGCCCCGGCGCCCAGGGCCTCGGCCGGTCCTCCCAGCACCCACGGTTCACAGCAAGGACGAAGTGGGTGCAGCCCGTGAGAAGAGGAGACAATCCAGTGCACCCTAGGGCAGTCTCTACTTGTTCGACCTGTCCGGTGACCAGGCAGGCTCGGGAGAGGACAGGGAAAGCCTAGACCACAGGCTCCAAATAAGGAGAAGCCAAGTGGATCCGTGTTGTCTCCCCTTTCCAATGAAAGGATTATTACTATCACACATAACTTGTTTAAACCCTCTGCGAATGATATTCAGTAGGCTTAGATGTCAGAAGCTGCAGAGGTCAGTAGGTCTGAAATACGAAGCCGCATCTTAAAGTTGTGTTTTGTCCTCTCAGTGTACAGGGTACAGAAAATGGGAAACAAAGTACATTTACATCCTTTACCCAGAACTCAAAGCCATTAGATTACTGAACAGAGACAAGCCCCTTAAGTACAGTTTCTAATCCTGTCCCCACCACACCCCGAACACATCTTAATACTAATAAACGGTGGATTATCTTGGCTTCATTAAACACTGTCATCTCACGATACAACCGTGAAATCTGAACATTTTGTGGACATCTTGAAAGTCTGAACTTGGGCAGGTCTCAGGTCTAATGCTCCTCTGGAGGCTGACAAGTTGTGTAACGTGGGCCAGGGTGGATTCAAGGCTAGGCTGGGTAGCTTCAGCAAGTGTCAAAGGAAAAATAAAAGTGGCCGCAGACATAGCTCTGTTAGGTTGGCAACGAGGCCAGGCAGATGTGGTGGTTTGAATGAGATGCCATCTGTGCTCTCTAGCACTTGAACACTGGGGAGGCCTGGGTGTGGCCTTGCTGAAGGAAGTGTATCACTCCCCGTGGGCAGGTTTCAGAAGACCAAGCTATTCCCAGTGTCTCTCTGCCTCTGCTTGGGTTTGAGATCTGAGTGCTCAGGACATGTCTCTGCAGCCATCATAGACTCAGACCCTCTGTATCTAAGTCCAATTAAATGCTTTCTTTTACAAGTTGTCTTGGTGGAGGTGTTTTATCACAGCAGTAGGAAAGTAACTAAAATGGCAGGGATCTTCATATGTTTGTTTAAATGTCTCCACACGTTGAACACGCACAGAGGCATCTCCAGTCTAAGTTACTACGGATATGCTCCTGTCTAATGACACGCCTATGCTCTTTTCCTTATATAAATTATGACTTTAAACTGAGCATGCTTTGGAATAGGCATGTTCCTTCATGAATATGTACAGGATTCCTGAAAGAAAAAAAAAAAAAATCCCTCAGTGCTACCTGAGCTTGTGGAGAGCTTTGCTTTGGTAATGGCTCTGGAACTCTTCCTGCCTGGTGCAGGTTGCAAATCTTTGTCTTTTGCATCCTGGCGGTGCCTAGTTTGGCTTCACAATCAGCAAAACAGGTAATCTTTAGTCACCTAGCCTAGAATCACCCTGGGCTCTTTCACTCTTGTATCCTAGATACAATCCATGAATAGGTACCAGTTCTACCTTCAGAATCCTCCTTGATCCCACCGACTCGTCCTTACCTGGATGACTGCAGAGCCCCGTGTGCTCTCTCACATGTGTCTTAAAGAGCCTCTCCCATCAACACAGCATTCAAGCACAGTAGGCTGTACCATAAGCTCTCCCAAACCTCCAGTGGCTCATCAGGGTAAACAAGGCAGCATCTCTCAAAGTCAGGGGCCATCTTGTAAGCTTTTCACATGGCTCTTTCGACTCTTTGCTTAAGCTCATTTACCAGTGAAAATTTCCCTGGATGTTAAACATGTCTTCTGAGTTGAGCCCAGTGGTGGCTATCTGTAATTCCAGCAAGCTGGAGGCTAACCTAGGCTGCACAGCAAGATGCTGCCCCAGATTTGATGATCCCCAGAGCTGCAGTAAGCTCAGTCCCAACCCTGTACATTACCCTCCCTTCTTCAGTCGGCACGTCACCCAACAGATATGGAATGTTTTTGGTTTTTCTGGTTTTGTTTGTTTTCTGAGACAGGGTTTCTCTGTGTAGCCCTGGCTGTCCTGGAACTCACTCTATAGACCAGACTGGCCTGGAACTCAGAAATCTGCCTGCCTCTGCCTCCCGAGTGCTGGGATTAAAGGCGTGTGCCACCACTGCCCGGCCAATAGTTTTATCTGCTTACTTATTGTCTAATACTGTCCATATAGCCCACTCTCCATGTCAGAGCAGTAGAGCAATAGAGCAGGAGCGCTCAAGATCACGGTCACATCTCAGGTACTTCAAGCAATTGCTCTCACATGGTAGATTCACAATAACTTGCGAAAAGATGAATTAATAATGGAATGAAAATATCAATATTACAAATATACTTGTGATAGTAATGTACAACTTTGCTATTAATGACTCCTGTTTAAATTACAAAGCAGTTTTCTAACATTTTACGTGACTTAGTGAGAGAAAAGCAGTTAGTGATGATGACATGGCCTCTTCTTAGTAGTCTCTCAAATACCCTTGCCAAACCACGGTGTTCAGCTCAAAATGATGTGCGTGCTGTGCAGCCGCTGAGCCACATTCTTAACCCTGAAGCTCCCTCAGAGACGGTCGCTACACACTGTGCTTAGATGAGCTCCACGTCTTTCAGGGAAGCCCATTTTGCTATTTAGCAAACTCCTGCAAGTGTCTTTAAGGTCTGAGGAGCACCTTTAATGGCCTTGCTTGACACCTTAACATAAAATGTCAAAGCAGCTAGGGATGCACAGTGACAACAACTTAAAAACAAAAACAGGGGCCTGGAGAGATGGCTCGGCGGTTAGGAGCACTGACTGTTCTTCCAGAGGTCCTGAGTTCAATTCCCAGCAACTGACATGGTGGCTCACAACCATCTGTAATGGGATCCAATGCCCTCTTCTGGTGTGTGTGAAGACAGCGACAGTGTACCCATATACATGAAATAAAGTAAGAAAACAAAAACAGAAGAAAAATAAACTACAGTCTGGTTGATTTTGCAATATGAATAACAAACTCTCAAGTTATAACATCTACTAAAAAATCTACGTAGGGCTACTCAGAAAGCACAAGAGGATGGCGATGTCACAGACCATCCAAGGAGCTCGCTTGCTCCTCCAGGAGAGCCTGAAGAAGGAACGTGAAAGACCAGACGTTCCATTTCAGACTAAATTATCCAGTGCTGCAGAGGAAAGAGAAAATTCAAGCCACATCTTTCTGTTTTAGCAAAAACAATAAGCTTGATATTTAGAAATTTGGTACGTTGTCCTCCTGCCTCAGACTGAGTACTGGAATCACAGGCATGCCCAGCTAGAGAAATGTATTTAATATTGCCAAATTATGTCTCAAGTATCTTATATGACATTTCTGCCCAAATATCATGAAACACACACTTCAAGGCAATGAGGCGCTGCTTCTTCCGCTGGTAAGGTTCTTACTCCCAATGAGGCGCCGACCCTTAAGAACTACATATGCCATCCCAGATCAACTCAGTGAAGAACTAGACAGCCCACATGAAGCTGAAGTTGTAAGGAGTTAAGAACTATTCCTGAATAGACTAGACTTTAACACTATTTCTTTAGAAGTATATTTATATAAAAAAATTTATATTAAAATAAGTTTAAGTCCATGCATATACTTTGATATTTCAAATCATACCAAAGTCTGAAAGGGATAGAAAAAATTTCCTCTTAGTTGCTTTAAAGATGTTTTTATTGTGGTAAGGTGCAACTGTAATCAGAGCAAGCATACAGCTGCATAATAGCACATGGAACCGCACTGACTTGAATCTGTTTCTGTGATCAATGTGTATCGCTCTCTTCTAATAATCATAAACAGTCATCTCCAAGGTATATTATACATTAGGGTCACATAACACAGAGAATTTCTGGAAAAAAACTGAGTTATGGCACCTTTTATTTATATTCATTTTCATTCCTAAAAAAATAAAAGAGTCATTTGTAAAGTACAAAAAAAGACGCACTGCTAAGGAAAGAGAACTTTACACACCTTTCCTCCTAGAAAACGGCTGTAACCCAAATGCATGAATTCTGCGTTAGTTGGAGAAACGTGTCACCCATCATATTAGAATATGAGTTTATGTTTCCATTGGTATGCATTCTCTTCCTTCCATTCATTATTTACATAATAGCACAAAATACAAAGCAAATACGAGATTCTGAACATAGAAAAGAACACGTTTGGGATACATTTATCCTAGTAGCTTCCTGGTCTCTTTTAGAAAACAGGGTCAAGGTTTCATTTTCCTGAGTCTCTTCAAGGCCACTTGATGCTGTGTGGTAATATCTTTAATTACATCTCCTCAAGACTTCTTCTAATAGCTTCTTCTAATTCCACATCTGCATTAAAAAAAAAAAAGATTTTAAAACAGGGCAGACAGCAGACAAGTATCATGTGTTGTCTGAGTAGCAAACTTAAAATACAGTCAAGTTCCTGAATGGCCATACAGTCTCTTAAAACAGTCTCCACAACATAAAAAAATGTAAAAAGGCATTAGTGGAGTCTTGCAAAGCAGTGAAAGCCATGAAAAGCTTGCAACAAGACAAAGTTCATCCCTGAGAGACAAAAGCTGCAGACACAGGGTCAACTTCACAGCTTGACTGCTGTGCCTTTCCAATCTATGTATACGTAAGATGGCGGGACTCTGGAACTAAAAACATAGCTTAGAAGTTAAGAACTCCAGCTGCTCTTCCAGAGGATCCAGGCTCAATTCCCAGCACCCTCAGGTCCAGCTCTAGGGGATCCGAAACACTCTTCTAGCCTCTGCAGGCACCAGGCATGCACGTGGTGTACAGACATACATGCAGGCAAAAACTAATACGCATAAAACAAAAAGAAATTTAAAAAGATGACTCCAGACTCCACTCTGAAGGACACACACTTAATGCCCTCAGGAATCCATAGATAGGGTTTTGCTCTGCCAGAAATGCTCAACTGTGTAGATTGAGAGTGAAAAGGAAGAAGTGCCACAGAATAAAAAAGCAACACACACGGGGAGAATTCCCAAGGTAGCCCAGAGAGGTGGCTTGGTGGGTGTGGTGGACACTTGATGGCCTGAGCTTAGTCTCCTGGAGTCCACAGGAGTCCTCTGACTGCCACATGCATGCAGGGGTGCACTCCCACCCCCAACACCCCCCCCCCCCGCACGCACGCGCACACACACACACACACACACACACACACACAGACCAACAGAGGAAAACTTGAGGATGTAAGAAAACATGTTAAGTGCTGGCTATGGAACAGGAAGGAAGGAAAGATAACAACAGAAGAAGAGCAGAGCACTGTGGGATTTTTACTGCCCTCCTGACTGACCATGCCTGATTAACAGTACGTACTGTTAGGTAGTCAGCAGTCTGCTCGCAATGTGGGATCCTGGACCCAGATTCAGAAAGAGCACAGCAGACCCATACTTAAATCCAAGGCTACCTGAAACATTAATGAAAAGCAGCCAGCCATCTACTTCCCCTAACTTAGAACCCTCTCAGGACAAAACATGTAGCATGCTCTGTGCGGTAGGGGGGATGTGCTGTAAGCCAGAAATAATAACCCAACTAAGACTGCAACAAAATATGGTTTTTGCTCATACAATCAACCATTAAACCCTGGTTAGAAAACTTAGTAACAGGGTCTCTCTGGGAAGTTAGGGCACCCAAGAAGGATTTATAAAGCCATGCGTGTGCCTGGACAGGATGTCAGCTCAGAAGCCATATGAAGAGCCTTGCATCACTAACTCGTCTACAGGCTTGACACACACGCGGCTGGCCGGGGGGGGGGGGGGGGGGGTCCAGCACAGAGTAGCCTGCAGAGACAGGGAGAGGTGGGCTCTAGGTTGCTGCAGAGACAGGGAGAGGCGGGCTTTAGGTTTCTGGAATTCAGGGAAAATTCTGTCAAAAACTAGTTAAAAAGCCCAATGATCACATTAGGAATATAGTTTTTCCAAAACTAGTTTGTAAAAATCAAGTGACTGTCTATTGTATCTGTATCAAGAATGGAAGGGGTAACACTTGATTTCCAGAGGTCATTCTATCAATCCAGCACCATCCACAGCAAAAGAATATAAACACCCAAGTTTGCAGGACTGGCCAGCGACTATAATACAGCCTCTAAGGCAGGCAACTGGATCCAGTGTTTGCACAGCCACTGCACGTCATGTAGCTGCCTGGGTGGTCAGAATTTGATACTGGTTCACAGACAGCAACCATCACAGGAGGGAACAGCTTAGCTTGCCCCAACAAAGCAAAAACCACAAGCAAATTTACCTGCCTTTGACACCATCTGTCAAAACATTATTGAGAAAGATGAAGACATTAATTTAAGGAGTCCTAAACTTTTGAAGTTTGTCTCAAACAGGTTGTAGTAATTATCCAGTAGCAGGAAGACAGGCTCTGGTAGATCTAACACACTTTTAAGTTCTTACTGTAACTTCATCTATCCGACAAACAATCATTTCCGCTCATGCTGTGCTAGGTTCTGGTGAAGCAGTGATAAGCACGGCCTTAACATCTTCACCAGGGAGCTCAGCAGGGATGAGAAGATGACAATTCAAGTGAACCTGGTATGGCACAGTCGCAGCTTTCTACAGATAGCAGCTATAGCTCTGCCCCAAACCAGAGAAATGCATCTATGTATGTGGTGTTTACCTGTAATCTCTGCTACTAGGGAGGCTGAAGCAGTAAGACTGCAAGTTCAAGGTTGCCTAAACAGTGCAAAAGACAACCATCTCAGCAAAACAAGACAAAAGCAAAACCAGTAAATCAAACAGAAATGACATTTGAGCTATGTATTGTGTAGTGTAGCAGTTCTCAACCTGTGGATCATGTCCGGTTTGGATGCCAAACGACCCTTTAAAAGGGGTTGCCTAAGAGCATCAGAAAGCAGATATTTATATTTTGATTCACAAGAGTAGCAAAATTACAGCTAAGAAGTAGCAAGAAGGGCTGGAGAGATGGCTCAGTGGTTAAGAGCACCGACTGGCCTTCCGAAGGCCCTGAGTTCAAATCCCAGCAACCACATGGTGGCTTACAACCATCTGTAATGATAACTGAATCTCTCCTGGTGTGTCTGAAGACAGCTACAGTGTACTTACATATAATAAATAAATAAATCTTAAAACAGAAGAAGCAGTAATGCCATCACAACGTGAGGGCTGTATTAAAGGGCAGCAGCACCAGGGAAGGAGAGAGCCAGTGGTGTAACGGAGAAGGAAGGAGGAGGGCTCAGATCCCTGCCGTGCCAGGGGACGCTGTAGGCTGACTGTTGGACTGAAGGCATCATCAGGAAACCAATCACACTGTCTCGCCCCTCTGTCTGTCTCCATAGACATAATGCTGGCATTCCAAATTTCACTAGTGGGAAATCTAAGGTATCCTCTTCTGGAGTCTTTGATTCGTTAAATGTTTGAGACAGGGTCTCATGTAACCAGACTAGCTTCCAGATTACTAGACAGCCAAGGGTGGCCTTGAGTGTCTGATTCTGTCTCTGTTAGCCTCCACATCTGTCTCTATGCAGCATACTGGGCAAGCTCTTTACTAACTGAGCTATGTCTCCAGCATGTTACTTGAAATTTTTAACAGTAATTCTTTCCATAAACTAAGAACCATAAAAACATTCAATGTCCTAACTATAAAATGGATTGCAAAAATAACAAAATGGGGGAGTTTCTGAAATATACCCAGTTGCACACAATGCAGATTGACCAGGGTAGCCAGAAACTCACAAAAGTCAAACATCCCAATATGTGGGTAGTTAAAATTCACAATTTTGACCGGCATTTCCTGGAATTAGTCATAGGTTTTAAAATAAAGGCTGCAAAAGCCTGCTACTGTGTTCAAGCCTTCGACGACTAAGTCTCCTTTTCAATCATCTTACGGAAGGAAGCATTTTTTAGAGGAAGTAATACTGGGACAGTGAAGGCAAAGGGAATTGTTAAAGATGACACCACACACTCGGGTGGCAGGGATGCGGTCTTACCCTCCGTGGCCCTGAGCTCCTCTGCTGGAGATCCTTTCATCCCCGAGCTATCGTCACTGTCACACTCTGCAAAACAGAAACGCAAAGGCAGCTCTGAAAACACCGTGTCCTGCCCTGGGTGTGAACCACCATGCTTAGCCAAATGATAGTATTTTCAAAGATTTTCTCATACCAAGTTTATTCAGTGGTGCCCCATTGCTGGCCCAGCAGGGCTTGTTGTTAATGCTTATATTTTCAAACCAGAGGCACCCATCGCTATAAAGGGCAAAAAAAAAGGCCTTAACTGACAATGGCAACATGGTGCAAAGTCACCCAGTTTCATAATGGCTTTCATAATGAAGCTCCCAGGTTCTATAGACTGCAATGATTGACCAGGTGTTGGGGGGGAAATCACTTATGGTATAACCAATGACCTTGTTATTTATTTGGCTAATCACATTTAATCAAAATTTAAATGAACATCTATCAATGTGTCAATATACAGCTGTATGTAAGAAAGACATACATAGCACACAAATATATAATAGGGACTGAATTAAGGTCAAAATAACGAAATATAACTAGTACTTGCTTCTGCAAAAACAAATACAGAAAAACACCAGAAATTAAGATTTTACTTACAATTTGAGTACAAATTAAATTTTTGTACTTCATTATGTTTTTGCAGAAATTTGTTTTGCTATTTAAACATACTGCTTTAAATACTTAAAGCAATGTCTTAGAGAAACATTTTATTTAGTTTTAAAAACAAAATCCAGCTTCTAGAATACAGATATTAAAAAGAGAGAAAGCTGATGAGACGGCGCAGCTGCGAACTGAACTTGTCACGCCTGAGCACGCAGGGGCAGAGACCCACGGCCTGCATGTGCTTCTGTGACCTCCATGGTGCACGTGTAAGAAAGTGCAATGAAGTTTGTTTTAAAAGAGAACAAAGGGAGAGAAAAAAGAAAAACCAACAAGAACAAAAACCTACCAAAGGAAAAAAAATGTATCAACAGGTTCTGTGCCTACAGTGTAAAGTCTAGGTCAGCCAAAAGAACACGCCCAGACTCTCCCTGGTGCTTTACCTCTTGGTGGGGGTCCTAATACTTGGAGCTTCTGTCTAAACCAAGTGTGGCACACACAGCTGCAGAGCAGGTTCTTCGGCCTCAACGCACAAACTGAGAAAATCATTAACATTCTTCCACTTTCAGCCCTCTGTACAGAATTAACTGGACTATAGAGACTCAGAGGCCAGAGGCAGATTGGCCATCTGACTTACTTCGAAAATTGTTTGACAATGCACTTATTACTCTGATCTTACTCGTTTAAAGTAAAGCTACAACAAAATGCATACAGCAAAGTCTTAGGTCTGTCCTCTTAGAAGACTGTTTACAAAGCATCAGGTAACAGTTTCCGTGGCAAACTCTCTTTGCTTCTCATTCTCAAGAGAGGACACTGGTCCACACAGAGTGGAGGTAAGGTGCACGGCCAGCCAGCCAGGGCTGCTACTGCACTTCTCAGAGCTGCAGGTAACATATAGACAATCTGAGATGCCTGAAAGACTGGGAGGTTAGTTTAACGGCTCAACTCGGATCCTAGGGCATTTACAATGCTGACTGCTTTCCCTGTGTTCAGCATCAGGGCCAGTTTATTTTTGAGGCACTAGAACTCTCACAACTAATTTCTATCTTCTGATAAAAATAAATAAAAGTTTGAGGCCAGCCTGGTCTACAGAGTGAGTTCCAGGACAGCCAGGGCTACATTGAGAAACCCTATCTCAAAAAACCAATCAATCAATCAATCTTCTTAAATATTGCTTCAAGAAGAGAAAATCTAACATATCCCTTTATGTAAACAAAATGCATCATCTTTGCTCTATAGCCCACTCTTAAAGCACACGGCTAGAGGCAGTGAGTTATTGTGCAAGTCGGCGAGCAGAGAATCCCTCTCCAGCACGGACGCTGGCTTATAACAGGCAGGATGGTACTGATGAAAAGGCAAGCAGAGGCCATGGGTAAGGAACTCAATCTTCCCTAAATCATGGCTTCCTCACCCCCAAACACATAATCCAATACGTCTAACCCATAGCATTAAAAAAAGAGGACTGAAAAACAGAAGTTATATGTCTAAATTCTACATGTTTGAATAAGACGTAAAATAGCATGTCCTCAATGAAAGCCATTTTACTGAAAACTTAGGTGGCAGGTGTTACATTCATCTCTGAAACATGAAGCTTAAAGATTTCTGAACAAAATGTAAACTGACTAAGATGGGCCTCTGGGCTACCTCTGACTAAGTGGATGAAAATAAAAATTACAGAGTAGGAGAAAATCTTCAGAACCAAGGCTTGGTATAATAGGGAAGAATTCACTTTCCTTTTTAATCTTGCATGAACCCGGTGACCTTTTGTCACAGCTGGCTGAGAACTCCCAATTCCCTTTGGCTCTGCCTCCCTAGGGGTGGCTAGCAGCCATGTGCCACCAGGCCCAGCTTCTTTACTGCTTCAAAATGGATAGTTGAGCATGGTGGCACATGACATTACACCCTGCACTTCAGAGGTGGGGGCCAGAGTGCCTGGAGCTCAAAACCAATTTGGCCATGAGAGACTATTTTACAAATCATAAAGGGAGGGGAGGGTAAATAAAATCATAATTTGTAGAATCAACTGATCCACTATAATTGCTGATTTGAGTAACATTCTTCATTGTGAGTTTTTACTAAACCTATAGTTTCAAATATATTAGAAAAAAACAGAAGTGGGAAATGCTAATCCATCTAGTAACAGTCCAAGAAGAAGCTGGTTTTCTGTCACTGAGGTCATTTTGCCAAAATCTTCAACTCTTTTCTATTTTTATTTTTTTTTAAATTTTAGACAGGTCTCATGTTTCTCATTATTAGGGCCTTTTTTGGGGTTGCTACCTTTAGAAACAGGGTCTCACTTTGTAACCAAAGCCCAAGGTGTCCTACAACTCACAGCTATCCTCCTGCTTCAGTCTGTGAACTGCTAGAAGGACCATGTGTGACTCACCACAGCTGTATATTACATTTAAATATCATTCTTATATTCTCTCCTTTCCTGTCAGAAATTAGGAAAACCAAAGCTACTTTCTTTTTCAAATACTGGGTGGTAAAACTGAACTTGTGACCACAGACAAGCTCAGAGGTGGTCAGGGCAGTGGCAAGCAGAGGAATGGAGAAGGAGGAGGGAGAGGAAGGGGGGGGAGGAGCCCAGCTCCCCAGGCACTTACAGCTTACAAGCTCTCACTGTGTCATAGCCAAGCTCTCAATCTCTACACTTTTCTTCTAGGCATTGCTTTCTTGTTTACCTATTAACATCTCTGTTTTGGGCAAAACTGAATGTATTTAGGTGACAGACCATATTTCACTTTCTAAAGATCTGAAGATAAATTTGCAATCTTAGAAACAGTGAAGATCTGAATTTGAGCTTTAATATGTTTTATGACATAAATACATATTTTATACAAGTGGACACTGATTTTATTAGAATAAAAAAAGGCTGTGAAAAATTAGTGTGATTAATCCTCATTCTGAAACACTAAAAAATGAAAGTAATAATACCAGGCATGATGGCATAGGGCAAGATTTTCAGCACTTGGGAGGAAGAGACAGGAGGATTAGGTGTTCAAGGCTAGCCTCTGCTATATCAGCTTCTTCCAGACAGAGGCTAGCAAGGCTAGCCTGGCTATAAGAGATCCTGCTCAAAGCAAACAAACAAGATGTAAGTATATAAGAAAGGACAAGCAAGACAGACGGATGAAAGCACAAAGGTTTAGGAAACAGACAGCAGTTCACTAGCAGACAGCAGTTTATTGGTTTTCTCAGCAGTGAAATCTCTTCCTCTTGGGTGGTTTGCACTGTGATGGCAGCCGCATACCTTTGGTAGTATCAGATATGCTATTTAACAAGGCACACATCATGTCTCCCTCTAAGTGGTGAGGGTTTAGTATATGAGCTGGCCTCTGGGTCTTCTTAAATTGATTCTCTAGCTCCAGAAAGCCTTGGTCTCCCGAGAGGATGGTGAAAGGAATTTGTTTGGGAAGTTGCTCATCTAGACGGCCAGCCTAAGTTGGAACAAACGGTACAGGTTGTTAAAAATCTGCAAGAATTTCAAATCAAGTAACATGTATTTCACAAGGAACACCTATCTAGGAAAGAATGTTATATTGACAACCTAGCCAGCCTTAATAGCTGACCTACTTAATAGACGACCTACTGAGGAAGCACTGAGGAAAAAGCAGCAGGCAGTCTACATGTCCGAGGGGAGGAGGCGCCTGCATGACCTAAAGGCCATCTCCTCAAGGAAGAGCACATAAGCCCTCACAGGGAGGTTATGTTCAGAAGGTGAACTGTAGGACCCAATCAAAGGAAGCAGGACTCTCCTGAGGCTGAAGCAGCAGGTGACACAAAGCATTCATTCACAGGAGCTGAGGACTCCCACAGAAGACTTACTATGAAGTGAGAGTCCTGGCTCAGTAGACTCACTAGGGTCGGTCGGTCAGGTGGGCGGTTGGAGACAGAGGTAAATGCAAAGTCCATTTAGGACAACAGTTAATACAGTGCCTCTCAATTTCAGATATTAGAATGCAAAAGTGTATTGTATGCAGCAGTACAGGATCACCTTGACTATTTACTCCACAGATAACTAAGTTTGCTATGTACAGAGGAAATCTTCTGCAGGACTGACATAAAATGTAAGTCCACGTGTGGAGGTCCTGGTCAGACACACAAAGCAGTGTGTGGGACCTGACGCAGAATGGTTTATAGGAAATCAGCTCTGAAAAATGACGATCTATGCTGCCATTACAGTCCAAAAGGCAAAAATCCAAATGCATCCTAGAATGCCATGTGGTTTTTAGTAACACGCCTACTTACATGCAGACACATAGAGCTTGACATCAGTCTTTAATAAAACTCCTACTTACATGCATACATATGGCAAAATCCGCGGCATCTTTTCTTTTACTGCAGCGAGGATGAAGGAAGAAGCAGCCAATCCTGCTCAAGTAATTATAGACCTTACAGCTGAGCGGGGGCTTCCAGTTGGTGTTTCCCCCTATCAATTTTAGAAAAAAAATATGATAGTCAAGCAAGGAGCAAAGCGACTGAGCACTCTATCACCTCCACTAAATTACAGTGTGAGAGGACTGGCCTGCAGCTGTAACTCACTTATCAGAGCAGATCCTAGAATGCACAAAGCCTGGGGTCCCACCTGCAGTACCTCATAAACCAGGCCTGGTAGTTCATACGCATGCGGGGTGGAGGCAGGATGACCAAGAGTTCAGCTACAAGACATGCTATCTCAGTCCTGGAACAGGCATCACCATCTTGTCACTTTACAACCTTGGGAACAGAGACTGACTTCCTTGAATCTGCCTACACATGTAGAAGTTCACCGGGTGAGGGGTGGAGAGATGTCTCCATGGTTAAGAGTGCAGGCTGCTCTTCCAGGGAACAGGGGTTTGATTCCCAGCATACAAAGATAGCTCACAACTGTCTATAACTCGTCTAGGCACTCTGATAGCGTCGTTCAGTCTCCATGAGCACTAGCAGTTTGTGCACAGCACACAAAGAGGCAAAACACACATATGCATAAAAAATAACGTTTCTTGGAAGTTCGCATGGATAGTGAGCAGAGTGAAAAACAAAAGCTAACATTCTTCAAATGGTGTCATTCTACATAAATTTAAAGTTCGGTAGGTTTTACAAATATGTCAAAGTCAGCGACTAAGAAACAATGCATACACATTCTAGCTACTTCTGCTTATGTTCATGTCAGTGCTCTCTGCCCTCCTCAGGTGGAATTCTCTTGTGTGAGGAGTCAGAGTGCTGAGGTGACTGCTGTTGAATGCCCAGCCCTAAGTCCCTCCAACCCCCAGGAAACAGGGAGAGAGAGCAGAAGAATGTTGAGCTGCTCGGAAGCACAGTCTTCAGGACACGGCACGGCCGCCACAACTCGGAACTCATGGCGACTGCGAGGACTTGCACAGGGTGGGCCCATCCACAATACACAATGGACGGGTGACCGTGGTTGCTGGAGGCAGTCTCTGGTTTAGTGATGTAGTCAGTGCTAAGACTAACCATGCTCACTAAACAACCTCTCGCCCACACTCATGCCAGTAAGACACATGACTATATATATATATATGTATATGTACACACATACACACACATATGAAATTATCAAGAATTTTTAAAAGTTAAAAAATATGACAGTAGAACTAGACTTAATATAACATTAGATCACTTTATCCAGATTGCTATGTTTCTATCTTTAATGCCATTCCTTACCTTTTTAAGCCATTTCCTCTGAAAATGTATCAGATACTCACTCTACTAAACCTCAGTAAATCAAAGAATTCTTCCCCGTGGTCTGGCCAGTGGTTTATATAAGTATGTAGTGGCGTGGTATTTCATAAAAAGCAACAATGAACTAAAGCGATAACTATAGCATACTGAACGTCACAACACTCCCACAGCTCTGAGAAGGCAGTTCAAGAGATTTCTTTCCAGTGAGCCTGTAACAAGCACAAGCTTCCCAGCCTGCTTGCTTACGCTTCGCTTTTAAGCTAATGTTAAAACTGTTATAACGCACACAACAAGTAAAACGCGACCCTCCTCTCCTGCTTTCTTGCATTTTAAAAGCCTGACACAACATAGGTGTTGAATCTTTCTTCAATATATTCTGAAAGATACATGACTTTGGGGTTAGCAAACAGAGCTAATACCACAGAAATATGTTAACAACAGCAGCAAAACCCCCAGCACCAGCCGTCCAGACAGCTCAGTGGGTAAAAGTGCTTGTCACCAAGACTAATGACCCATAATGATCCCCCAAATCTACATAATGTAGGAAGAGAATTACTCCCAGATTGTCCTCCGACCTCCACACACGTAAGAGGTGAATAAACGTAGCAAGTAACCTAGCAGATAGTGTACAGTAGGAACACTCAAACTCGGTCTACTCAGGAAGGCTCAAAGGGTCCTTTTTAAGTGAATCACATTCTCAGAAGAGTGCCCCTCCCTAATGCTCTCCTTCTCAACCATACCTTGAAAGCCCCAAATAAACGTTCCTTGATTAAGATGCCCAGGTAGATGACCAAAAAAGTTGGACCAGTTATCAAAATCTACAAAGACTATGTGAGTCATGGTCCGCAGGTAGTCCACATCCGGAAGCTCAACTTCCTCCTCTAAGGAAAACAAACAACAACAACAGACCATTAATATGAATGCAGTAAGAACCGTTCATAAATGTCCTAATTCCTCAAGTCTAAAAGATATCAGAGGTCCTATACGCAAAACTCTTCATTGTTCCGATTGTCTATCTCTACTGAAACTTTTTCAAGAAATCCAATCTGCATAGAACCATTTATACTTAAACCAAGTAGTGCTTAGGATATTTCACACGTGATCATATCCTTCTTAAGCTCTCTTCACTTGACTCTAAGACCTTTGTGGTTTTGTTTTGATTTGAGACAGGACTTTATTTAGCTCAGAATGGACTCAAAAATCACTGTGCTATCAAAACTGGCCTTGAACTTATGATTCTTCTGCCTTCACATCACAAGTGCTAAGACTGCAGGTACACGCTTCCATGACATGGTTAAGGTTTCTTGTTAAAGAGCCATTAAAAATCTTTATTGAAAGCCAGGCGTGGTGGCGCACACCTTTAAACCCAGCACTTGGGAGGCAGAAGCAGGTGGATTTCTATCGAGTTCGAGGCCAGCCTGGTCTACAAAGTGAGTTCCAGGACAGCCAGGGCTGCACAGAGAAACCCTGTCTCGAAAAACCAAAACAAAAAAAACAAACAAACAAAAATTATTGAAAATAAAGTTACTTTTAACAAATTAATGTAGTAGATCAAATAGAAGTTCAAATTTTAAGACTAAATAGAATTTCACTATCTATAAATATTTAATGTGCATGAAAAGACTTGTGGACTTATGTCAACACAGACACAAAAATAATCTAATAGACTAATACAATGCACAGTAACAACATTCAAATGAGGTCCTAACGTTCCGACTAGGAAGGCTGGAAGGGAACTTGTAAAGCAAATAAAGTACAAGTACAGAGCACACCTTAACCCAACACTGAGGCAGGACAGAAGATCACGGTTTGAAAGCAGCTGGAGTGAAATAATAAAACCGCACAAAATTTGCTCTTTGCCATGAGAATCTACATTTCTCTAGTAAATTTGCTTTTCTACTAATAAATCTATATAGATTTATTAGCAGCTCTCTGGCTTGAGGATCAAACACCAAAGACAGCACAAATAAGGGCCCTTCAAAGCCAGATCCCACGGGTGCTATAAAGGCGCTGGTAAACTTTACCCTATTTCTCGGTTTTTCAGGGTCTCCTTTCATCTCCCATGCTTCCCTTCTTACCCGGTCCCTTTCAAGCTTTTCCACCATGACAGGGCCTTACAGCTTCTAGTGGTTCTCACGAAGGCCTTGGAATATTTTTAAATGAATAGCTTCTACTAGGACTAACAGAGGCCTCTTCAATGTGTTACTACCACTCGCTCCTATTTCCAAGCCATGTTACATCTTCAGGTTGTTACAAACCTTAGATCTAGATGCTACTGTCATTTTCTATCAAACACAGACAAGCAAAACATTCCCTCAAAGTAATGAGAAAACTGAAAGAAAAGCCCAAAAGAACATAAAACGCTGGGGCCACTGTTTTACTCTTTTGGAATTAGAATTAACTACACCATGAAAGATTTCATGCTTTTTCATTGAAAATCCACAACAAAGCATCAAGACCTTTGTGCGCAAATCTGTGGAGTCAAGGGTCTGGAGTCTGGTGTAGTGTCACGCACCCACAGTCCGAAGGGTGCCCAAGAGTATGACAACCATCTGAGTAACAGTATAAGACTCCATGTCACCAAATAGATCAATGGTAAGTAATCAAAGTCTAACCAGATCCCCAGCTTGCCAGCCTCAGCTGCTGGGCCTCCTCCACACATTCCGCCAGCCAGTTCTGAGCCTATCTACCTCTTGGTCCAGCAGTGGCTGTGTATCCCCAGGAGAGGCTGAGGCAAGGTGCTCTACTCTAGATAAGCATCTTGGAGTCTAGCAGGTGCTGTAGCAGGGGCAAGAACCAAGGGGGTTCCTTGTACCTCAGCTGACACCAGGACACGCTAGGTACAGGCCCACTGCAGAGGGTTTTGCAGGCCTTCTATCAGGCAGACAGACTGGGACAAATGTTAAAAACTATTACTGAGATATTACTGAAATGCTACTTTATAAACACAAATGATTTTTTTTAAAAGAACCACAAAAACTTTATTCTATCAGCCAACTTGTTCTGTTTCTACTCTACCTTCTACAGTTCACCAGGTTAATATTCAAAAGTCTATAGATCTATTTTCTCTAGTGAAAAATAACTAAACCTTTAAATCAATCAAAGCACCATTCTATTTACTTAATCCAATCATTTGGGGGGAAAGATCAAAGGAAGTCCTCAGTCCTAGCTACCACTTGGAGCTTTTTACTTCCAATCTCTGTCTTATTTATCACAAAGCTTTGCCACAAAGTCATCTTACACTACGTTTACAATTTCTCACATTTAAAGAATGAGGCCAGGCCTAGCATGACAAGCCATGACTGTAATGCCAGCACTCAGAAGGCAGAAGAACTTGCACAATTTCTAGACCATTCTAGCTAAATCCAGGCTAACCTTGGCTAATGTGTGAGACCTGGTCTTAAAAAAAAAAACAAAACCAAAGCAAGTAAAGTTAAACTTTAAAATTGATTTAAATTGTGTATTTTTATTCATTGGTGTTTTGCCTGAATGTATGTCTGTGTGAAGGTGTCAAGTCCCCAGGAACTGGAGTTACAGAGAGGTGTGAGCTGCCATGTGGTTGCTGGGAATTAAACCTGGGTCCTCGGGAAGAGCAGTCAGCACTCTTCACCACTGAGCCATATCTACAGCCCCAACTTTACTTTTATTTAAAAGCAAACAAGAACAAGACTGAAGAGATACAAAAGGAATTCATCTAGAGCTGCTGATGTGGCTCAATGATAGTGCATATGCTTAGCATGCACAAAACTTAAGCACAACACAAAGATACACAGACATAAACACACACTCACACACAAGGGCGAGAATTTGCTTCTTAACAAACCTTCATATTTTAAGGAGAATGTGATTTTAAGATTCAGAATAACTCTCAAATCTTTTAGAAAGTACTACAACCTGTCATTTCTCAAAACTCTTCATTTCTTTGTAAACAGAAAGAGATCTACTCTATTATTTAAAGACAGCATAAGCACAAATCCCTGAAAGAGCACACTGGCTGCTGTGATCACTGATGCAGCTGCTGTCAGCACTCACTCAGCTTCCGCTAGTGGGTACATACATGCTCACATACGTCTCAGTGTGAGTGTGCCAAACTTATCCCACGCTGTAAAGCCATACCTATGTTCTGGCAGCGTACATCATGCTCAGCTCCTTTTTCCACGTCTGAATGTTTCTGAGAGCTAGGCTGTTTCAGGTTTTTCTCAGCATGTGAGGCACTAGCAGCCAGCTGGCATGTGCTGCTTCTGTTGGCTCCCCCTGGGGTCGCGGTGGGTTTCTGGAGGGCCGCGTGCTTCCTGTGGAAGTGCTGCTGAGCGCTCTCCGTGTTCTGGAATGCCTTGGTGCAGATGCCACACTTGATCACATACTGCTGCTCCTCCTCACTTTTCTCTTTTCTGTGCACTTGGCAGACGTGAGTGTTAATGTCGGTCACATTCTGTGCTGTGGCTGAGCACGAGCTGCAGCGAAACCACAGCCTACCTTTCTCCAGCAGGACTGGAAGGCATCGGTCATAGTCTTCCTTTCTGTTGATTTTACACATGTAACTCTCATGACAGCCACAGCTTAGTAAACTACTGGTCTCTACTATTTTAAAATCGCCTTCAGTTTTAATTGAGGTTTTAGTTTTTTCTGACACAAACACATAATCTATGCTGTGGTGTTCCTTATAGTGACTCAGAAATTCTTCTTCCTTGTTAAAAATGAGATCACAAAGCCCACAGAAGTACTTCATCATGATCTCACTGTCATGCTCGTCCTGGCAATGTCGGTACAGAGTTTCCACTTTATGGAAAGTCTTTCTGCAGTGGGCACAGCTGTATCTGTGAAACCGGTGGCTTGTCAAGGACATGCAGTGCTGCTTCACACACTCCTGGGATTCAAACATGTCCTCACAGATGCGGCACTGCCACCTGCCCCTGGGAGGACTGTTGGCCGGGCAGTGATCAACAACAGCAATGGGTGAAGGAGGTTTGTCAGTATTCAAATGGCTCTCCACAGAGGATGACGGCATGGCCTCCTCCTCTTCCTCCTCTACCTCATCCATCTCATAAAAATATCTATGCCCACTATGAAACTCAGTAATGTGTGCCATGATGGCATCTTTCTTTACTAACTCCTTTTTGCACGTCCGACACCAAAATAGAAAGTTATTTAAATGCGCCCCTCCATGAAACCGGCTCATGTGTAAACGCATGACCCCCGAATCTTCACAAACCTTTCCACAGACCACACACTTATAACACATTGTGTTTGCCGAGAAAACATGCTTTTCTACCGCCTCTTCACTGGGAAACTGCCGTCTGCATTCACAAAACCAGGCTGTGACTGCTGGACTCTGCCTCTGCACACGAGTTGCACCTCCAAGGCTTTCAACACCTAAGTTCACCTTCTTTGTCGGAACGATACAATCCTCTGCACTGGACTCTTTAACGGACAGAATCCGTTTAAGTGATGAAATTTTTGGTTGACTAAATAAATGTAAATCACAAGGAGGCCGACTCCCTTCACTGATGTGGCAATAAAGCAAGACAGATTCTTCCACCGAGTTCGCAAGTGTAATTTTGTGTCCTGAATTCTTGTGACTTTGGGTGCTGGCTACATCCATAAAGACCTGGTTGCAATCTGAACAATAACCTCTTACTATGAATTCTTTTGCAACCTGAGTAATGCTTTTTTCAGCTATAGCAACAGGTCCAGCATTTTGACAACGAACCCTAATTTGGATTAAAAAAAAAAAAAAAAGCATAAGTTTTCTCTGCTTTATATGACAAGAATTTTAAAATAACAATATAAATAAGTACTAAAAGATCTTTTCAATAACACACTCTATCATCTTAAAGTACTTTTATAGTACCCCCATTTTATTTTTCTCATCCACATACAAGAATTAAAGTAGAATTAGAAGATTCAAAATATAAAGGCACACTTCTGAAAACATCAATCAGTGTCAAATTTGTTGATATAGAGGCCTTGAAGCAAATTAGATTCACAAGTAAATGACCACTATAAACTTCTAGATAATATCCCACTTTAAAAAAAAAGAATAATTTATTTTATGTATATGAGTACGCTATAGCTGTCTTCTGACACATCAGAAAAGGAAATCAAATCCCATTACAGATGGTTGTGAGCCACCATGTGGTTGCTGGGAATTGAACTCAGGACCTCTTTCCAGCCCAATATTCAACTTTTTGTTGCTGTTTTCTGACTTCATTTTTCGTTTTTTTTTTTTTTTTTGATTAACTTATTTAACTGTATTTATTTATTTAGCAAGTATGGGTGTTTTGTCTGCATATCTGTATACTTCTTGTGGGCCCGGAGTTTTCAGAGTTATCTGAGCCCTGCAAGTGAAGGGGTCAGATGGTGGTGAGCTGCCACTGTGGGTGCTGGGAATGAAGCCCAGGCTTTCTGGAAGTGCAGCAGAATACGCTCTTAAATGCTGACCATCTCCCGCCCATTCTGTTGGATGGAATTTCACCATGTAATCGAGGCTGGCCTTGAACTTGTGACCCTTCTTCTGAAGCCTATAGTGCTAGGGTTACAGATCGGCACCACAACTCCCAGAACTCTTTGTTAATAATTGACTAACTTATGTCAGGAATATGTCCTGTTCACATTTCTTTTCTGCTAAAGTCACTAAGAACCATGTAGTGATAGGCTGGACAGTCTGAGAAGCTATTCCCATGTAAGGACCCCTGCCTCTGGCTACCCCTCTGCATCCCTATGCGTCTCAACCACTCATGTCTCCCCATACCTCTCACTTCTCTCATTATGCTAGATTTGTGCATCCTTATTCTGAAGGAGACACACATAGAACAGGAGATTTGCCTAACCCTTCCCCTACTGAAGATGTTACCAGGATTCCTTACAGCCTAAGACTAGAACTGTACAAACCTGAAATGGGCAGTGAGCTCCATGTGAGAACGCAGAGTCTGGTGGCAGGCCACACACTTAACCTGAAATGGAACATCTTTGCACAGAGAGACCAAACGCTTCTTTGCAAAAGATGGAAATGATATTGGGCGGGCCGTTCCTTTATTATCTAAAAGATAAAATGAACCACAAATTGCAAAGTAATCAGAACACAGGGAACCCAATCCCTCTCTTCCTTCCCTTCCTGAAGGCATCAGTTAAGTAATGGTGTACAGGAGACCTTTTTTAGGCTTAATTACAAAGAGTGCCTTCTGATCCAATTTCCCAGACCTCCCAGGTGCAATAAACACACTGTTCTGAACACGTGCTTTCCCTCCCACAGTTCTTTTTTTCTTTTTTCTTTTTTCTTTCTAAGACAGGGTTTCTCTGTATAGCCCTGGCTGTCCTGGAACTCACTTTGTAGACCAGGCTGGCCTCGAACTCAGAAATCCACCTGCCTCTGCTTCCTGAGTGCTGGGATTAAAGGCGTGCGCCACCACAACCGGCCCTCTCACATTTCTTTTCATCCCTCAAATAGATAAGACATAGCTGGGTGGAGGTGGCACATGCTTTTAATCCACCAGGACAGATCACTGTGAGTTCAAGGTCAACTAGAGCTACAAAGTACGACCTTGTCTAAAAGAAGGAAGAGGAGTTCAAAACATGCTCAATGACATACAAACAAGCATTTTTGAAAATTAAGAATTTAATTTTTTTCTTCATTTTATGATTCTAAACTGAGAAGTATAGCTAACTTAGAAGAGTATTTTGAAAGGTATGTTTTCAAAGATGTAACTCATTTATAAAACGTTAGCAGCAATATATTAAACATACCACTCAGTTTAAAGCTCTGATGGAAATGATTCTTTGTAGACATATGCTTCAAACACTCATCCTTGGTGCTAAACAAAAGGAAGCACTGTGGACAAGCATAACATTGAATAATCTGAGGAAGAAGGCTATTGCTATGTCCATCGGCTGCAGCTGTCTAAAATAAAAAGGAAAGCCACGTCACAACTAAAATCAGTATGCAAATCAACACAGTAAAAAAGTAACTTTACAATTTCCAATTTATTATTTGGAAAATGTCATACCCATGTTATAACTAAAACCAATATTCAATGCACTTTTAAAAACTAATTTCAAAACTTCTAACTTTATATTTGGAAAATTTCATACCAATTTTTGACTTTTCTGAGTATTAATTATACAATTTCTACCATAAGCAAGATACCATAGATAAAATGTAACTTCTCTCTCAAAAATCAAATTACAGGCATCTTTCTTTTGCTAAAGGACATTTATGCCCTCTACACTGCTCATTTCTGATCTAGTCACGTATAGTATCATACTAACATATAAATGCGACCACGGTACACAAACTGATTAGAGCACACAGGTACACACTACTATGTCTGGCTACATGTTTTCTGTAGCATCTAAGTTTCCAAACATGGTAGAGCCTTCTCTACCCTAAAATTAAAATTTGCACATTTGCATGAATGGGTATGTGTGCTTGCTATAAATTTAGTTTGCTAATGACTGTCCTTAGGGTAATAATCTTAAATGTATACTGAGTTTTAAAGGTGCTATCACTAAGACCAGGAACTTATTAGCAACTGTACAGTGCTTACAAGACCCAAGAGAAAGGACAGGAAATTGACATTTATACTGAGAACATGTTAAAGGCACACAGATTCTGAGCGTGTTATCTGAACTATCCTACAACAACCCGAGGAGGTACTTTTATCATCTCATCAGGGACCACCACTGCTACCACAGCTCATAACAAATTATCCCTAGAAGTGACGAATCAGAGATTTACAGCTAGCTTCATACCTACACTCTTCATTACTTCTCATACCCCCTTGATCATGTTTTAACTTGATTAATGCCACAGAGGAGAAAAATCTAGGAGGACATTCTGAATTACATGATAAGAATGATAAAGCAAACTACAAATTTCTCCTAATTTAAGAAACTTTAAGCAGGGCAATGGTGGCGCATGCTTTTAATCCCAGCACTTGGGAGGCAGAGGCAGGTGGATTTCTGAGTTTGAGGCCAGCCTGGTCTACAAAGTGAGTTCCAGGTCAGTTTCGAGAAACTCTGTCTCGAAAAACCAAAAAGAAAAAAGAAAGAAACTTAAAAAAAATTTTTTTCTATTTTAAGAACTTTAAATAAACAAAACATTTTTAGTTCAATGCCAGATTATAAGCAGATCCAAAGTAAAAACTGTTAAAGGATTTGATCACTATAATCGAAGTAGAATTCTACATAAAATGTTGTTATACTGTATCTACTACAAAAGTGGGAGGTCTGCAGGAAATGTCTAAATCTTGGGAAAAGAAATACGAAGTAGAATGTACAGTTAAGTTAAGCCAGAAAAGTTCATTTTATCATGTTTCTGGTACAAATAAAATAATACGCCATACAAGGGACTGATACAGTTTGATTCCTGGAAGTCATGGCAAGTGGAAAAGAGAGATCCAATCGAATGTAAGGGCTGTAGAACAGGCTTCATGGGTAAGAGAGAACACTGTTGTTGCGAGGACCAAGTCCGTTCTCAGCACCTACATTGCATAGCTCACAACCACCTGTAGCTCTGGCTCTAGGGGATCCAATACCTTTTTTCTGAATTCTGTGAGTACATGCATGCACACACACATGCGTGTGCACACGTACACTGAATTAAAATATTTTTTTCATAGAATAAGATGCAGTTTCTATCATGAGCATGTTGAGTAAGATTATTCCAAATATCAACACCACAGAAGAGTTTAATGGTAATCTCTAGGACTGCTGGAGTTGAGCTATTTAAGCTTAAGTGTCCAAAGTAACACAGCACCCCAAGTCATTTCATTTTCAATAATTACATTTTTATCTTTACGTACATCAGTAGTGACTGCACGATTAAGAGCAACACGAAAAACAAAACAAAACAAAACAAAACTACACAAGCTCCATGGTTCTCCAGAAAGAACATCTATTCCCAGAGCATGCTCTTACCCTGGAGAGAAGATGGTCCTTGTACTGCTGTTGAGTAACGAAATGTTCATAGCACACTGCACATGCAAACGAATTAGCCAGAGGTCCATGTAACGTAATTGTGGGATCACATGGGGAGTGATCAAACCTATACAAGGAAAGAAGTGCCATCAGTCGGATCTACTTCCCAGGAGATGACCTGGTTTGCCTTGCTTGTGAAGCTGATGCATCTGAACACACAAGCACGGGAAGCATTGTATGTCTCCTTGAGACATCTGTGAGGGAAACTAGCTAGCGGCCCCATCTTCTGACTATCTGAAAAGGAGGTTACAAGACCCTCTGCTTTCTCATGACCTACTAGAAAGAAGCTCAGAAAATCAGTAAAATGAGCCACAGCAGAGCACTTCACTGTAAAGACTGATTTATTATAGTGGTTGGTTTTTTTTTTTAATATATTTTTTTTTAGATTTATTTATTATATGTAAGTACACTGTAGCTGTCTTCATACACACCAGAAGAGGGCGTCAGATCTCATTTGGGATGGTTGTGAGCCACCATGTGGTTGCTGGGATTTGAACTCCAGACCTTTGAAAGAGCAGTCGGGTACTCTTACCCACTGAGCCATCTCACCAGCCCTATAGTGGTTGTTTTAAAAGGCATGTTAGATTATGTCGGATAGACAAATGCTCTGTCTCCTGCAATTTATATTTATACCCACAACTACTTCAACTGCACTATAATGCTGAAAAACAACCTAACATCTTACCCAATTTTCTAGAAAACTTAAATATAAATCACAAATACAATAACACATCAAAATAGTACAAAACAAACTGAGTTTCAAATATTAAGCTAAAACCATGCTGGTAAAGGTTTACCACATCTTGATTAACACAATCACTAAAGACTGCTCACACTTGAATGAGACCCTGGATTGGCTCTCCATGCCTAGATGACTAACCTTTAACCTTTGAATCCAGAGTGCCCTGCTTACCTTTTCAAATGTCCCAACAGAAGGTGCCCATTGTCAAATTCCTTGTTACAGTGCATTATAGGACACAAAATTGGCTTCTCAGACCTCCACATCCTGCCTCCACGTTGGAATGATCTTTTTGTTCCAGAATTAGCTGCATTTGTTCTGAGTCCTACATCATAATATAAATTCCTAGTTTACTCTTTCAGAGAATTGTGCACTGGACTGATCATCAGAATAACACAACAGTGGGAATGAGCAAAGCATCAAGGAGACGGTCCCAGTTACAACCAGGTGTTCAAAATCTTAGACTCACAAACACAATCAAGCTCCCTTGTTCATATAAAATGGAAAAGCTCTTTCCCTTGAATTCTTATTGTATTCTTATTTAACCTAAACTCTTCAACTGGTTAAACTAATTTCTAAAAAGTTTCTAAAGAGCTCAGGGGCCAAAGAAGTTAACAGCAAAGCAGGACACTGGAAAACAGTGGTATTAGTGACTAAAACTAAATGTGTGTGTGCGTGTCCTTTAAGTGTCATCTCTTGGGGACTGTACAGCTTTGGGAAAGCAAGGTCTCTCCCCTGCCTGAGTCTACTCAGTAGACTCAGCTGGTGGGCCAGTGAGCCTTGGGGACTCTGCTGTCTCTGTCTCTACAGCACCGGGATGACAAACACATGCATTGCTGATGTGAGTGCCAGGGACCAAAGCCTCAATGCTTGCACCTGACTGTCCATCCATCCCTGTGTCCATAGCAACAGAATCAAGTCCACACACTGTCTACCTGAAGGCTCCCAAGCAGCTCAGGGTCTGAACTGTGCTCGCTAGTGAATACCTGGCATTTTTAGCCACTGGTCCACACACTGTCTTGCTGCTTCTGTTTCTGAATGTCCTTGAATAAACTCCAACTCTTGTAAACCATGAGCGTGCTGAAAATCAATTTTTTCCTAAAGACAAGAAAAGAATTCAGTTGATTTAAGATAACTACTGTTTCTTGGGTGAAAAGATCTTGATGAGAAAATACTGAATACTCTATTCCAAGAGCTTCATATCTAGATATTTGTACCAAAGATTATACATACGTCAGAATAAAGTTTTATGTACTGTATAAAGATCTTGAGCCCTCAGCTATTTGCTGGAAGTTGCTACATACTCTCCAACAACAGGGAGGTAATTTGATGCAAGAACATATATTCACAAGTCACCAATGGTGTTAAGCATTAAGAACCAAATGAAGGAGTCATCTCAAATTATGTAAACTATATCAAAAAGGATAAGAACTAACTAAATGGGCTGGAGAGATGGCTCAGTGGTTAAGAGCACCGACTGTTCTTCCAGAGGTCCTGAGTTCAATTCCCAGCAACCACATGGTGGCTCACAACCATCTGTAATGGGATCTGATGCCCTCTTCTGGAGCGTCTGAAGACAGCTACAGTGTACTCATATACATAAAATAAGTAAATAATTCTTTTAAAAAAAAAAAGCCTAATTAAACATTATTTAGTCAATACTGGAATGAAACCAGAGGATTATTTATATCTTTAAATTTTTAGGTATTTTCAAAAATTTTTAACAGATTTATTAAAAAAGAGCTCAGTGAATATTTGTTTAGTGAATGCTATTAATATTAGGCCCTCAGTAGCATTGACTACATGACAGCACACAGCGTCTGTCACCACCTACACCGAGAGTTGGCCTACACTGTGAACAGAGCTTTTGGCTTGCGCTGTGTGCAGTCTCCACTACTACCTCTCACCCTGCTGCTGCAGCATCAGAGCAGCCACATACAGTATGTGAGTGAACAAGCATGGCAGCATCCAACACAACTTTCATTTTGGTTTTTCGAGACAGGGTTTCTCTGTATTGCTCTGGCTGTCCTGGAACTCACTGTGTAGACCAGGCTGGCCTCCAACTCAGAAATCCGCCTGCCTCTGCCTCCTAAGCACTGGGATTAAAGGCGTGCACCACCACTGCCCAACCCAACACAACCTTAAACACAAAAAAAGATTCAGTTACAAAAATCCATGTACAAATAAGTCTATTGTGACTCCTGAAAGGTGGATACATATTTAGTTCTTCTTCCTACACACATTTAATATGTATATGTATATGTATATGTATATGTATATGTATATGTATATGTATATGTAGGCAACTATTTATCAAAAATTCCTGAAAACTCTGCTTCTGTGCTGGCATGTATTAACTTTCTTCTCATTCTCTAAACAATATGTCATAACTATTATTCAGCATTTACATTGTATTGGGTATGATAATTAAAGAGAGCCAGTGACTCTAGATTTTTCAAGACTTATTTAGCCATTTAATATGATTTTTCATAAGAAAGGGTGTTCAGTATAGTTTATGTCAACGTGACACAAGCTAGAGCCATCAGACAGGAGGGAACCTCAATAGAGAAAATGTCTCCCTCCAAACGATCCAGCTGTAGTTATTTTCTTAAGTAGTGATTGGTAGGGAAGGGGCCATTCCATTTTTGGTGTGGCCATCCCTGGGCTGGTGGTCCTGGGCTCTATAGAAAAGCAGGCTGAGCCAGCCACGAGGAGTAAGCCAGGAGGCAGCACCCTCCATGGGTTCTGCAGCAGCTCCTGCCTCCAGGTTCCTGCCCTGACTTCCTTAGATGCTGAACAGCAACAAGAAATATAAGTTGAATAAACCCTTTCTTCTCCAATCTGCTTTTGATCATGGTGTTTTGCTGCCCCCTAACGAAGACAAAGAGTTAAATGAAGAAAAAAAAAATGACCAAGATTTTTATCTGAACATCATTTATAAAATATTGTTCCAAAGTACAGCCATAAAGAATCCTCAAAATGCTGACATGTACATAGTAAATTTTTAAAGTATCTATCATACAGAACTTGTAAAGCCCCAACATACTAATGTGAGCTTTCATAACACAAAGCAAATATCTCAACTTCACAAACCACAGCAGTTTCTTACTAAATAATCATTAGATAGAATCTTCTTTAGTAACAGCAGTATCAGGGGCTGGGGGATGACTCAGTGAGTCATGATCCAGAGCATGAGGACCTGAGCAGAGCCCAATCCCTAGGGCCCACACATCCAAGCCAGCCCTGGAGCACACCACACAGCCAGCCTGGTGGGATCCATGAGCACCAAGCCAAAAACAGATCTTGTCTCAAAACACAAGGAGGATGGTCCAAGGGTGGCCTCTATCCTCCATAGGTATGCACATGCACATACAAACTGTAAAACACCAGAAACTCACAAACACCAAAAATGTGTTTAAGTAGAATACTCACTAGAATTCCTCAAAATTCTATTTAAGCTTCTTTTTCTGGAAATATCTTTACATCTTTATTATAAATAATTTTATACATTAATAAATCTCGATTAAAACACACACATACCCTAAATGCCCTGTTCTTCTCTTCTTTCTGTTGTTTTTCTACTTCAACATGGCGGGCCAGGCGAGCCAAAGTTAAAGCAACTTTATCCTTCTGGTGATCTATATAGTCTTTGCATTTAAAATTCTCCTACAGTACAAACAAAACAGGACAATTTTATTCCATTTAATACAAAATTAGCACATAGCCAATAAACTTCACTTACCAAGCAATTACTGCAGTCAAGAATCATTTACTTGTTAGAGTTCTAAAAATCTTGATGTGTGTATATGGGTGTGTCCTGTCTTTGTCTCCAGAGTATATTTTGTATTTTACTGTAATATTTTATAATTGACATGCTAACAGAAGAGAAAAACAGACTCAAATAAAACACTCAGTTAAGGGGCTAGAGATACTGCACAGTGGGTGAGAGCACTGGCTGCCCTCCCTGGTATGGTTCCCAGCTTCACAATCGTAACTTGTTCCACGGCATCTGATGCCCTCTCTCACCTCCAAGGGCATCAAGAATGCTAGTGATGCACAGACACACATGCAGGCAAAGTATCCATACACATAAAACCAACACACACACACAGTTAAAACCACAAATGGGAGCAGTGGTGGCACACACCTGTGATCCCAGCACTCGGGAGGCAGAGGCAGACGGATTTCTGAGTTCGAGGCCAGCCTGGTCTACAGAGTGAGTTCCAGGGCAGCCAGGGCTACACAGAGAAACCCTGTCTCAAAAAACCAAAAAGCAAAACAATAAATAAATAAAAAAAAACACAACAACAACAAAAACACCCACAGATGGGGAAAAAATGAGAAAACACAAATTAGCAATAAAAAAAAAAAAGACAAAAGAAAGGCAACAAATAAACAGTTAAAAAAATACATCTGGCATTTACACAGCTATGCTAATCACTCTGCAAGGCAGTAGTCTAAATGCACCAATTCAAAGATTCACTGTCCATATACTGTGAAAAAAAATTGAGGGCCAATGGGATGGCCCAGTAGGTAAATGTTCTTGGTACCAAGGTCACACATATAAATACAAATACACACACACACACACACACACACACACACACACACACACACACACACACACACAACAAATGTAATTCTTAAAAAATTTTTTTAAAAATTGAAAGCAAAATCCAATTATATGTTGTTTGTAAGAAATTTTCCCTTAAATATAGAGACATACAAATTAAAAGCAAAGAATGAACACATTATTTGCTAAGGGCTGGGGATTAGCTCAGTGATAGATGCTTACCTAGCATGCACAAGGCCCTCAGTTCAGTCCCCAGAGGCTGATGAAGGTGGGAGGAAAGAGGGAGGTAACAAAGTGGGGTGTGTGTGTGTGTGTGTGTGTGTGTGTGTAGAGATTTGCCAACACAGAAGTCAGAGGTTGACTTCAGAGGTCTCAACTGCGTTCCAGTTTCCTACAGATAGAGAACACACTTGTGACCACAGTCACTCCAGTCTGCCTCTTAATCCCCCTCCCCCTTTCCTTCCCAATTTCTTCCTCTCCTGCTTTTGTATCTTTTCCCTCTTTGCCACTCACTGGGTCTTATTTTCTTCTTAGTAATAAACAAATAGGAACTCTGTCTCCCAATACTGAGGGTAGATTTGAGAGACACTGCTGGAAACTTGGGGAAAACCTTAGTAAATAGAGCAAGAACACACTGTAACTTTGAGCCTTTGCAAATTTTGAAGTTATCAATTTGGAAATGAAACATATTTTAAGTATTTTCTCTTTAACTCAGGAAAAGTAAGTATGAGGCAGGGTTAATAGTTACATGGCAGTAGTAGTAGTAAACGGAAGACCCACAAATCTCCGTTTGCTGAAGGCAGGGCACAATGGTAAAGCACTTCCCCATCCAGAATCACAAAGCAGAATAAGGCACGCTGCTGACTGAAGCCAGGCATGAGTGATGTTACCACCATTCTCTCAGGAAGGCTAAACCCCATTTCTAGGGGTACACAGTGAGGAATGGCCCGTAGACCATTCTGTGCTTCCAGGAGAACACACTGACACTGGGAAACACTGATTTGAAAGCTGACCAAGAAACCACGGGGAATCCTATTCTGCACTGCAACACAGCAGCTATTTCAAGGAATGGAGGAACACAGATACAAATTCTAATTGACCAGAAAGCTGGGGAAAGAAAACTCTACATTAGCTTATTAACAACTGAGGTACTTTCCTCTTCACTGTCGACTAGAATGGATTTGGAATGCCCATGAAAACACACCCCTGCACATGTGTCTACAACGGTGTTTCCAGCCCTTCCTGTTAGCACTGTGACAGCTGTGTCATGTTCCTGCCACCATGGACTGTGTGTTCAACTTGTGAGCCAAACAAGCCTTTCCTTTAAATTGCTTTGTTATGGCAATGAGAAAAGTAGTGGAGCCCAACCTCAGAAAAAAAATGTATAGTAGTAAGGGGTAGGAGCAGAACGTGAGTACAGTTCAGAATAGATCCAAGTTCTTAAATGTCTCCCATAAACCAAATGGGCCACAGTTCTTAGGACTGGAAATGTCTGCCCAAATGCTACTGCGATTTAATAAAGCCACAGACACAGAATACAATTCTTGGAATGTAACACACACTGAGGCTCGGTTTGCCATCAGCTTACTAAGGCCACACTAACCCAGCTCTGAATCCACATAATAAGAGTTTTTAGTTCTGTTTGAAACATTAGCAGCTACAGCATATCCAGAACCATCCATCTTGAAATACCATGGTCACTTTGGACTAACTTCTGTGTACTGAAGAGTCCACGTGGACAACAAATGAGAGGGCTCTGTGGAGTGGTGGGGGTAACCCAGGAAACCCTGAGGGGAGATTCTGTGAGGAGTCTCTATAAAAGCAGGTAGGTAAGCAACAATACCCTCCCCTCCCCTAGTAGTAGGGATTAAACGAAGGCCCCATATGCTAGGCAAGCGCTCCACCATCTAAGCAACATCCACACCCTCTTTACTCATTTTGAGACACACTCTCACTATGTTGCCCAAGCTGGCCTCAAATCCTCTGAGAAACGGGCTTATCTGTATTTTTGATCACTCTGTTTCTTTCATATCCAGAACTCCATAGAACAAAGACCAACAGTGCAAAGCCAAGAGGTTAAAGGGCAGACACGTTTAGCTGCTTTGAAATTCTTAGACTTTCTTACATGCTGTTGCTTCTAAGAGGGTCTCCTATAGTATAGGCTAGGCCGACCTCAAATTCCCTATGTAGTCAAGGATGACTCTAAATTCCTGATTCATCTGCCTCCACTTGCCAAGTGCTGGAACTTCAAGTCTGAGCCACCATACCTGGCTTTTCTCTTTTAAACTTGATTAAACATGTACAGAGTATTCTGGGTATCCTAGAAATGGCAATCAAATATAGGACACTAGTTAAACCTGACTATTCTTATTTTTGTCCATGAAGATTAAGCAGATACAGATGCCAGGATAACTTTTAACCTAGTCACCACCTGTAATCCTAGTACTTCAGAGAAAAAGGCAGGAAGACCTAGAATCCAAGACCAGTTTTGCCTACACAGTGAGTCTGAGACCAGCACAGGCTACATTAAGAGCCATGGCAGAGCAAGGCGGTAGTGGTGTGTGCCCAGGACTCAGGCGGGCGGGTCTCTGGGTTTGAGGGAAGTCTGGTCTACAGAGCAAGGTTCAGGACACTCAGGGCCACACAGGGAAACCCTGTCTTGAAAAAAAAACAAAAACTAAAGAGTAGAGTGTGATCAATTAGCAAGCATACATCTCCGAGTTCACTCAATATCACCAAAACAACAAAAAGTTTATCCTTAGATGTAGCTCTGCAAATCTACAAATGGGGTATAACTTGGGGAGCAAAGAAAGAGGACTCTATTATGACATCTATATTAAAATTTTAAGCTTTGCAACAAACTACCCACACTCCTTTTCTTTTTGTTGCAGATCAATAACCTTTCCACCAGAAACCAGTTCAGACTATAAACTTAAATTTTGAATTCTGATGGCAAGAGACTCATTGATAATTACCTCCAATGAAAATTCTACCACTCTGACAAAAATTTCACCAAAAGGTTTATCCAATATAAAGCAATAAGGATTCCCTGGAAAGTATCAGAACCTGCAACACTGCTAGAAATTGTGACCTGCTATGTATGTAAACTGTGCAATAAAGTACAAGCATTAAATAGACTAGCCAATGAACTGACACAAACCCTACAGATCACGAGTCATGCTACATCACATTTTAATCTTTGCTATCACATACATTTATGTGAAAATAATCACAAAGGGTAAAATCTAGGAAGGTAGTGGTTCTGTTTGGTGAGTCTCTTCCTTCCCTACTTCCTTATTTTTCTACAAGCAGTACAAGCATTAGAATTGGTACCAAACCTACTAATGATCAAGAGTAGATAAAGGCAGAATGTGTTAAAGCTCTCAATCTTTTGTTGTTTGGAAATATCCTTGAGGTAAATGGTTGGCTACAACTTCCACGTTCAACAGAAGTGTATAGGGTCTAGGTGTAGGTGCACATGCCTATAGTCCCAGCTACCTGAGAAGTGGTGAGAAGCTTATCCAAGATCATGCTTTAGATACATACCAACCTGGGCGATACAGGAGGTATATGAAAAAACTAAGAATTAAGATAAGCGACTTACAGATAGAAGGCTGGCTTACTGGCTCATCTTGAGAAAATATTTTCAGTTTTGAGACCAAGTACCATTGTCATTTTAAAGCAAAACCTATTTGGCCAACACCAATTAGTATTATTTTTGTTTACTTAAATGTGTCTTTCTAGTATATGTTTTGTTTTAAAAGAGACTAGTTCCTATTATGATCTTCTTGTTAAAGTCTCCAACTCCTAGCTCCAGTGTAAAAGCATTTTATTCACGTGGACTAACTGTTGTCTCTGAGGCTTACTGCATGTCTGCTAACCCAGACCTAGTCCTAGAAGCTTCTATCCTCCATATAATCTTAGCTAGGCCTAGAATGTTTTTAGCCTTGACACTTACTCCTGAATAAGCTCATCCTTTCTTGTTCTTTCTGAACTCTGGCTGATTCAACTCAGCTATTCTGGCTCAAAATGCCTCTTCCATGCTGATTCAATCTGACTTCTCTCAGCCTCTCTTGAATTGTTCTGCTTTGCCACAGACTAACCCTGACACTATGTTCTAAATCTTCTGGGTCATTCTCCTTCTCCAGCTCCTTCTCCCGTCACCTGTGTCTAGGCTTGTTCTCTCTTCTCTGCCACCTGTCTCTGTACCACTGTCCCAGTAAAACTGCCTCTTTCCCTCCTGTTCTCCTAAGTAGCCTTCCCTTCCTCCCTCTTCTCGTGAGAGCTGGGTATGGCCTGTTCTGGTGCACCCCTCTGATTTGTCACTTTGTCTGTAGTGACACCTGACACACAGGAGATTGGGAAGATTCCCTGAAGCAAAAGCATCACCAATCAAAGCCTTCATCACTACCATTCTAAAGCTCCAAGGTCTGTTTGCAACCCCAAAGTTCTGGGGACAAGAAGCCCCTTTTTGCCCAATTTGTGATTTAAGCCTCATCCCAAAGAAACAGTTTGAAAGGCAGCAAGTTAGCCGGGCGTGGTGGCGCACGCCTTTAATCCCAGCACTCGGGAGGCAGAGGCAGTCGGATTTCTGAGTTCGAGGCCAGCCTGGTCTACAGAACGAGTGCCAGGACAGCCAGGGCTACACAGAGAAACCCTGTCTCAAAAAACCAAAAAAAAAAAGAAAGGCAGCAAGTTTTCTCAAGAATTTTATATCAAATACAGATAAAGCAGGAGATAAACACAATGCAGTACAATATAGAGTCACGATCCCCAGCAATAATTCTGAAACCAAGAAACCCTCTTTTTACAAAGCCATCTCCCTCACACTCGAGTTGTTCACAAATACAAAGTACACAGATTATCTGCTTTATATAAACAACATCAAAAACAAACATGCAGATATACCTCATTCTGTTCTGCATACCACTAAGGAAGCCGGTACCACCAAACCTGTTAAATAAGATCCTATCTGTGGCGTCTTTTGAGCAAAACTGTTAGTATCTATAATTTTTCTAATGACAGACCCTCTTAGCACAGGAAACACGTATGTATGTTCAGTTTATACAACTTTGGGATTTAAGAAGGAATTTCTAACTATCTTTGAATACGTAAAACTGATAAAGGAGAGTTACTTCTCAACCCTGAGTGCCACTGAGATGACTCTAACAGAGACAAGGAGGGGTGGGGAGAAAGCAAGCCAGGAAGAAAAGACAGGGAAAAGAGTATGCAGGACTAGGCACAGTGACTCATGCCAGTGACTCCCACACTCAGGAGGCTGAAGCAGAAGGACCACTGCCTGGGCTATAGAGTGGACCCTGTCTCAAAAAGGTAAAGGCTTGGAATGTATGAACTGGTAAGCTGCTTACCTGCTTATCTGCTTATCTACCATGAACAAAGCCCAGGTTTGAGCCCCAGCACAGCATAAACCAAGCATGATGGCTCATTCTGTTACCCTAGCACTCAAGTGGAAGTAGGAGAATTAAAAAAAAAAAATCTAGATCCTCAGCTATACAGTGTGTTCAAAGCCAGCATGGGCTACACGAGATCCTATATCAGGGAAAAGTAGTAATAAAAAGAAAAAAAGTGGTTGGGGTTACCAAAATTACCACGAGCACCAGGTTTACAGTTCCTATACACACACATGTCAATTACAACAGTCTTACAAATGTTCATTTTCTCCAAGTCTACCTGGAAACTTCCTAAGTCAACACTAAGAGATATCAGCCACATGTAGCTGCTCTGAGGAAGGGACCCTGTGCAGCAGTAGCCACAATGGACAACCATATTGTTTGTCTCCAGTGCTTTCGCTCCAATAGTCCTAAATTCTCTCTCACGATTTATGCTGCCCTAGACCGGAAAGGCAATGCCAAGATATTTCTTTGAGCTTAAAATATTTTAGATATCTGCCGCAGACAGAGTATAAAACAATTTCTGGATTACTTCCAAAACCTCCATTGAAACACTACTTTGAGTCATAAGAACCAAAACATTTTCATGTATAACTTACCATTTCTGCAGTTTAACTTTCTCCATTTCTGTCCCCTAACAGCTGTTCTTAACCATTCTGAAGCCAGGCACATTCAAGGCCATCTCACCCATGCAGGAGTCAGCTCTTCCCCCTAAAGGAATGGCTGTTTCTCCAGCAGACCAACTACACTGACATCCGGAAAGCTCAGGTGAGATGGTTGGTAGAAAAGCTGACTCTCCAGCTGGCCTTCTCATCCAACATCACCACAAGTTTTCCTCCGAATTTAGTAGTTTCTACAGTGTACTGGCATTTGCCTCGATCAAGAGAATACCTGGTTCTCTCCTGGTTTTAGTTCTGAGACAGGGTCCCAGGGGAGATCATAACCAGCCCTCAGTAAACCCATACCTTTCTTGGCCCTTGCCTGCACACAGTGGGTACTGAAGGCTGAGTACCGGTGGGCTGCCCATTCCCAATGGACGACTTCATACAATGGGAAATGTTTGTAAAGAGCCATTAAGTTGGCCCGGGTGGGGTGGGGTGGGGGTAGGCTCAGAATAGCAGGAGGGTGAATAGGATCAAGATGCATGGCATGCATGTAACACATCTTTAAAGAAAAGTATGCATCTGTTTATATCCAATATCATCCTATTCATAGAAAATCTCAGAATGCGGAACGTCAAAATTAGTTATAAAATTAAATCTGCAGTGGGCTTTATTGTTTTTCATAGTATTCCAGTCATTACTTTATACTTAGCTGTCCTGGAAGTCACTATTTGGACCAGCCTGTGTCTGCCTCCCAGTGCTGGCATGTAAAGGTATGTGTCACCATACCCAGTTAGTACCTTAAAGTAGGGAAACTGAGGCTGAGACAGTAGATGACTTGCTAACAGTGAGGTCAACGCCTTTAGCCTCTTAAAAAAAAAAAAAAAAATCAATCCCCTGCACCATTCTACCTTTGTTTCACTAAACAAAAATGGTACAAAAAAAGCAGGCAGTAAGAATCATGACCAGAACGACCAGCTATGGGAGTGGACTGCGAGTGCCCTGTTGAACAGAAGGCGTGAGCACTCTAAGACCAGCCTTAGTCCAGAACAAGGACACCTCAACAGAAGAGTGAGGAAGATGTGGCTCATCTGACAAGGACCAAGTACCAAGAGTGCATGTACAGCCATGACAGAAAAAGATTTGTCTACAGAGATATGGCAGCACGTGACCTGAGCCTGGGGGAGTCTACATCAAGATGTGGGTAAAGAATGCTCAGCACACACAGGATACATTCTCTCCTAGCCTTTCTTCCCAGACAGGAAGCTGACAAACTCAATGCAATCAAGATCAAGGTGATCCAGCCATTCACAACACACAGAGCTAGCTCATGTCATTAAAGAAATATTAAGGGGCTGGAGAGATGGCTCAGTGGTTAAGAATACTGACTGTTCTTCCAGAGGTCCTGAGTTCAATTCCCAGCAACCACATGTGACTCATAACTATCTATAATGGGATCAAATACCCTCTACAGTCAGGTTTGTCTGAAGAGAGTGACAGTGTACTCATATTCATAAAAATAAATAAATCTTTAAAAAAAGAAAAATATCAACACACACAAACACACACAGAGACAATTCTATGCTAAGAATCTGGATGAGGCTATTTACATATTAACTGTATTTTACTTAATAAGGAATGGGCTACATTCCAAACAGGAAAACTGTCACAACGAAAAAGGATTTTATTATTGTTGATTTTCTTTCTTTTTTTTTTCTTCTTAAAACAGCATTTCACTATGTAGACTTGGTTGACTTGGAATAGGCCGTGTGGACCAAGCTGGTCACTCAGAGTCATCTACCTGCCTCTGCCTCCAGAATTAAAGGCATGGGCCCCGTCTCAAAACAAACAAACAAAACAAAACAAAAAAAGGTATGGGCCACCACACCTAGCTAGCAATCAAATCTTTTTTCAAACAAGACTTAGAATGCCAGCACTTGAAGCAGCAGGACTCCACAAAGTGCCAATCCAGTCTGGGTGATACAATGAAACCAAAAATGAAGACACACCCAGCCAACCCCACAAACAAAGCAACAAGAATACAACTTGTGTCTTAAAGACTTAGGTCATGTCATTCCGCCACTATTCAGGGCAATGTTGCCTTACTAACTGAAAGAGACTGAAATGGTCCACAAGCATGATAGTCACTTAACACATAAACTGCATTTTAAATCCAAGGAGTATGAATCAGCTACTACAAACAAAAGTGGGAGTTCTAACTGTCCCTTCAAAGAGAATGCTGTGACTGACAGTCACTCTTACAGGTAATGGAAGAAAACAGGCACGAGATACAGTTCACAGGAAAGGAGCATATGAGAAGCTAGCCTTGTAAAAGAACTAAGAGAGCCTCTAACAGCAACACTTGACACATTTACAGTAAAAACAAAAGAAACAAAATAATCACCAAATATACAACATTTACTTTTATTTATACCGAAGAGAGAGGCCAAGGATATCAGACACACTATAACACTGGAAAACAAAACCTGAGGTCTTCAAAGTTCTAAGACAAACCAGAGAACTCTGACCTCGAAACCACCCCTAAAAAAAATAGTAAAGCCCTTAAAACCCAAAGATTGGCTAACTTTAAGAAGCAAAATAACAGAGCTAAACTATAAATTAACTTTATGATATTAAATTCAGCCATATTAGTATATACAGAATGCATCTGTGAAGACTACACAATGGCTCACTCCTTTAACCCCAGGACTTGGGAAAGTGAAGTGGACTCGTCTTGAATTCAGAGCCAACCTAGACTATAAAGACACTGTATCAAAAGACAAAACCAACAGCAGTGACAACAAAAAATAAATAAATAAAAAATACCTTGAACTATGAAACTGCCATTAAATGAGATATTAAAAATAATTAGCCGGGCAGTAGTGGCGCACGCCTTTCACCCCAGCACTTGGGAGGCAGAGGCAGGCAGATTTCTGAGTTCGAGGTCAGCCTGGTCTACAGAGTGAGTTCCAGGACGGCCAGGGCTGCACAGAGAAACCCTGTCTCAAAAAACAAAGAAACAAACAAACAAACAAACAAACAACAACAACAACAAAAAGTTCAGTAACCAGGGATCACTTCTGAGACTGGACTGGCTATACCAATTTTTTTTCTTTCCTTTTTGAGACAAGGTCTCACATAGACCACAAGAACCAGGAACCTTATGTATAGCTAAGGGTGACCTCCTGCACCGACATCCTAAGTGCTGCGTTTACAGGCATATGTCACCATGACTGGTTACGCCTTGAGCCCAGGGCTTTCTGCCACATTAGGCAAGCACTATCCCTTCTGAGCTATATTCCTAGCCCCTGTATATTTTTAAGGATTTTAGGGAAAACTAAAAACATTCTTATCACAAATGCTTATGACTACTAAACATACAAATTAAATGTCATTTAAATAGGACATAGTGGCTCACACTTGAAATTCCAGCATTCAGGAACCAATAGGATTGGTTGGGAAAAAGGAGTGGGGGAGGTGATGAGGAAGAGAGGAAGAGGGAAACTTGAACATGCAAGAAAGGAAGAGACGGGGAAATGGCTCAATAGGTAAAGTGCTTGCCACATAAGTATGAGGACCTAAGTACTGCAATACCCAGGTAAAATACGGGGCCCAGCACTATGATCTGTAATCCAGTATGATGGGGGTCTAGGAGGTGATTCCTGGATCTCCCTGGCTAACCAGTCTAGCCACCAACCCTGTGAACTCACTGTTCAGTAAAAGACCCTGTCTTAAACAAACAAAAAAAAAAAACAAAAAAACGTGCCAAGTATATAAAGAATTCACCTGACATTAACCTCTGATCTCCACATGCTATGTACACACACTACACAGACATTTACCGCTCCCAACACACACACACATAACATTTCAGTTAAGTAGATAGTGGTAGAATTAAAAATATCAACATCCACGAGATTAAGGGAAAAATGAGACTTCCTTTTGGAAAGAGGTTCTTGGGAAAGACAGATCAAAATCACAAACCCTCACCAAGAGGACAGGACTAAAAGCCCAGCATGGTGCCACAGCCCTGAAGTCCCTGGTCCCAGGAGGAGACATGAAAACCATGTTTGGGGCAGCTTGAGCAGTCACAACTGAACTGCGAGCACCTCTCTAGCCTACAGGGAATGAACACAAGCTCCAGCACTAAGATCTCAAAGCTCCACACATTACAAAAGTGCATTATAGTAAAGTAAAATAAATAATGACACAGGAGTACAAAAATGGGACTCCAGTAATAAGAGAAAAAGGATTTAATAAAACAGCATTCTCAAAAATCATTCAGGAAGGGAAACTCCATACACTTTAATGGTTTATAAAACTTGTTAGATATGAAAAGAAAGGTTTGCATTCAATACAGTAATCAACATTTACTTATTGGTAACTTCCTCCTTTAAAATTTAAGTGAAAAGAACTAACTAGTTTGTATGCCCACTAAAAACCATACAGAACCAATCTGACCAATTGAATGACATGCATAAGATATACCCACAGTGACAATTAGGTATTAGTCTAGCCACCAACATTAAGTACATAAGGGTAAATTTCAAAAAACAGGAACTAGACAGTGCAAGACTGGGGCAAAATATGCCTCACATTAAAGAAAAAGGTTTTTGTTATTGCAATCTTCTACTTCTAAAGAGATCTAACACATAATTTCAAGCCTTCAGCAGAATCCCAATTAACTTCAAGAACAATGAATGTGCTGCTAACCTCTATGTTCAACCTTATCGGTCTCCAATCCTATAGAGAGAGGGAATTCTGGACTCTGTCTTTTCAACATCCTTGCTTACAATACCTGAGAGGTATATATCCTGGATGTATCAGGCCCTTAAGGACACTACAATCAGGTCACTTAGGTATAATGCAGTAAAGTAGCCTGAAAGAGTATATGCTGCCCTCAAAATGGCATTTTGAAGGCTAAGTAAATAAATGCAATTATACTGATAAAGAAGCTGCCAGTTTAAAAAGGAAAACAAAAGTAATTATACTGGTAAGGAAGCTGCCACAGACTACTATTTATAAATCTATAGTGCCACCAACTTCAGTGTTTTAATGTCCTCGCTTCTACTGTCCCAGGAAACATCCATTTAGCAGATAGAAGTAGTGTTGCTATGGCTATGAACAAGGTTAGATACGAGACAGATGACTCAGTCAGAAAAATCTCAAACATGCAAAGAAAAAAAGAGCTACTTTTATGTCTAAAAAACAGAACCAACTACTAAAACCTAAAAAGAACTTCTGTGATGATAAGAGGGAAATTTATTTTATAACCTTCTGAAATTAGTAACAGTGTTATAAAGAAAACAAGTTAGCATTAAGAAGGAGTACATTTAAATAGTGCAATTGTACAGGTGATAAAGGTAACAAACTAAGAGTAAATCACTGTACAAACGTTACATAAATACCACATCAAAGGCTAGGTCTTAAACGTAAGGGTAAAATTTAAAAAGGCACTTTATAGAACAATAAACGGAAATAGTATTTCTATATATATAATAACTACAAAAAAAATCACATCGTCTCCAAATACATCTTATATCTAGTCAAGAAATGACACTTTGAATGAAAGGAAAAACCAAATCATTAAATGAACTCTTCAAGGTATCCAGAAAAGCAAGTGGTAGTCTCACTCAAAAGTCAACCTAACAGGAATTCTGATGCAGGCTCTGCACACGGCAGACACAATCTAAATATCCATCTGGGTAAATCTCAATGCTATCTTCCTCTACTGGGGCGTCTACTGGGGCGTCTCACTAGACCAAGTACCAACTTTTACCTTTACACCATCATCATTCAAGTATGCCAGATTAAAGAGAGAAACAGGTGAAGAATACTGGAATACTACCGAGCTACACACTCCTACACTACCACACTGGCCACACCAGCTCAGCCGCCAAGCACTGCTATTAGGTTGTCTGACTCATCACCAATTTGGTGATTTCCCGGCATTTTTCACTTTGAGAAAAACGCAATTCTTTGGAGTTGCTTGGGTTTGTCAATTAGTGGTCAAGCAATGTTACTTTTACTTCATTAATGAACAACATAAACATCTAAGACGAGAGTAGTGCTGTCTTGAAAATACTTAAGAGCTGTACAATAATGTCAAAATTATTAAAGTGCTAAATTTTCTGTGCTTTTTTGTTGCCGTTTAATATAAAGCGGGGATTGATACAAATAAATTAGGTGGGCGTGCCAAAACAGTTTCCAAAAGCACATCTCCAAGCATTATTTATTTTGTTTTGTTTTTAAACAACAAGAGTATCTCATAAATCATGTGATATGTAGCATCTAATTCAGGGCAAGATGGAAAAGAACAAACGAGCTGAAGCAGGCCCAATGCTGCACAAAGACATGTGCAAACTTGCCCCAGTAGAGTCTGGGTGGTTAGCCCTTTCTCAGAGGAAACCTGCACTGCTCCAGTCATGGGCTAAAGTCTACTACCCCTTTGTATAGCACTGAATACAAGCTACAAAAGTCTGTTTATCTCGAGTTAGTTTGAGAGACATTTTAGAGACCCCTTGTAGGAACCTAAGAAAGTCAAAGTAAAAAATTCTGTGGACAATATTAACTTATTAAGTAAATATTAACTCTAGATACAATTCAGTTATATCTGCTAAACAATCTTGATAAACTAGTTCCTGTTTGGTCTACAAATAAGACAAACAGGACTAATACAGACCCTAAAATTATCTGACAAAGTAACATCTTCCAAGGTGGGAGCCTCGTGCCTTCAATATATATGGCACAAATGAAAAGCAGCAGCCTGGCCTAGTAGCACACGCCTTTACTTCCAGCAGTCAGAAGCCAAACAGAGACAAGCATATCTCTATGGGTTCAAGGCCAACCTGGTCTACTAATCATGTTCCGGGCCTACTCCGTATATGTGGTAAGAGCCTGTCTCAAAAACAAAAAAGAAGAAATGTAGGTTAAGTAGGCTGCTGAATATGTGTAGGAAAGTAGGAAGGGTTTTCTAATGAATTACAAAGCGTGAGCATCACAGAAAAGGTCATCCACTATGATAAACAGGAACCACATAAACCCTTAAGACAATGCTATATTCCATTAATAGTATACCTAAAACATTTTGATCAAGCAGATTAAAAATTAAGAAAAAGCAGATGTTTGACCAATTTGTGACCAAGAGGTCACAGAATTAACATCTGTGAAAAAATTATTTTTTGGCTGCCAAGTTACATTAGGTTAAGCGTTCAGACCCCCCTCAAACTTGACATTTTCTCTACTTTAAGTCATGCTGCGAAGACAGGGACATAGGGGCTGGTATATCATACAGCCATTGCCTTGAGATTAAAGAGATGATACTGTGGGACATTAATATAACTGAGGTATCTGCTGCCAGCTCCAAAAAGAGAGTTATTATTTGGGAGCAAAATATTAAGTCATCTCAGAGAGAGTCCGATTAGATTACATGACAAATTAACCACTTAACCAAGAACATGTCACTGAAGTCTTGATTCCAGCCTTTTAAGAACTCAATAAAAAGTATTATTTAGATATTCAGAAACAGCTGTGTATCTTGAAAACACCCAGTCACACTTTATATCTCAAGGATTTCACAACGACGTCTAGACTAATGGCATCCCTCTTTATTTCAAGAGAGATCAGATTGTCAGGCATGTTTGAAATTCTTGCTCTTAAAGAGTTCACATTTGCATGCCTGGATGATAGAAATATCCTGTATTTCCAGGGCCACGATGACACATTTGTCTATTGTGAGAATGTAATACACTATCAAGCTCAAAAGAACCAACTGCTTAGAAGACAGATTTAAGAAGGCCATCTCAATGAAAGGCCCACATCAGAGAGACTTCTATGCCCGAGTCTCACAGGTGGTTCATATGAGAGCTTGGTAAGTCAAAGACTAGTAGAACTGATGACAACAAGAGCTATCTCACATGCAGCGTTCCGAGTAGTGACTGTGTGGTAGCCCATCATAGTCAAGATGAAGACACTTTATCTTTTCTACACTGATGTTACAGGTATCTTTTTTCCATATTTTTTCCAGATTGAGTCCAAAAGTAGACCTGTGACATTTAGTCACCCCAGTTATAGTATGGATTTGGCAAAAGTTTTAATGAATTCCAGCAGACACATAGCTTCAAGACTAATTCTGAAGTCTCACAGAGCTTGCTAATAGTATGGACTATGGTGAGCTGATCGTCTTAACATAGGGACTGTATGTAACAGATCTGTCATTTTTGGATGACCCATCAAGCTGAAGCCTGACATTCCAGACGCAATGATGACCTTAAATGAAGGTTTACACTTCGGTCTTAGTAAACACTGATCTAGTAGCAGATTGTTTCCAGATCCAAAACTTTGCTAGTCCTCAGTTTACCAACAAGATTTTCCTGAGGCATGCATCTATGTATTTTCTTTAAATTCCAGACGATTCCTGAGTACCCTTCTCTGGACTTAGTTTGGACCAAAAATACTGTGTAAACCTCTATCCAACACTCCTTAGAACAAAGTCTCCATTTGGCCAATAAAGCTTAAGTCTTTTTATATATACTTCATTCTAAAAGTCTAGAACTCAAACATCAGCTGTGATGTACTCATTGTTTTTGAGATGCCCTTCAACCTGGGGAAGAACAGGTAAAATTGGATCTTGGAAGGCTAATCTGCTAAATATCCAGAGTCAGAGTATTAGTTCTTATACCCATGTCGTTCTGGAGAGTCTCCCTTTTTTCTGTATCTATAGGGGTGATTCCGGGGTTTGTACCAATCCCCTTTGGAGTACCCTCTGTTGTGATAATGTGCTTTCTGATCATGACTATAAAAGTACCGATGCTGAGTATAGTATTTATTGTGATCCTTATATTCATTTTCTTTAATACTATTGTCTTCTGCAACAATAGCATTCACATCTTGTCCAAAAAGAGATGTACCATCAAAGGGCAAGTGTAAGATCTTCTCCTGGGTTTTCTTAGTGAGAGATGTTAGTCGGAGCCAGGCCTGTCTTCTATAGTCTACTGCCATGGCCATAACTCTGACTACAGAGTCCATTATGTCCCTAGTGGTACAGAGCTGCCAAAGTCCTGCATCCATGCCATCAGATATTATACACCTTGCTTTCCCACGATCAAACTCCGGGTCATGAACCAGATCTTCCATGTCTTCCCAGAGTTTACGTTGATACTGAGTCATATAGGCCATGTAGCTAGCAGCCCGGGCTGCAATGGAAGCAGCATGGTAGAACCTGCAACCCATGACCTCCATTTCTTTTGAGGTAGAGTCTAAAGGCGATGCTGTGTTTCCTCTTTTGCTATGTTCTAATACATCTATGATGGGTCCCTCAGCTGGTGGATTTGGCTGGAAAGGAGATGTGTCCTTGGCCACAGGATAAACCCTGTGTCCCATGAAGGAAGAAGGATGGCAATCAGCAGGGTCTTTAAAAACTTCAGTGGTGGCAATTCTCAAAAGTGGATGCAGTGGAGGAACCAAGCGTTTTTTAGAGGTCATCCAATCAGGCTTGCCCTCACAGGTTTCTGCTTCAGACTGGAACGTCACCCTCTTTATAACACCCCTTTGTTCCATTCTCTTCAAAAGACCGGTAAAACTAGACTGCATGGGGTCAGGTGGCTGCCCTTTGTCATCAGCTGACGGAGATTTGCAGTCAGACTCCTCTTCAACTGTGGATAAACTGTCCTCCTTAGAGCTGGAGATATCCCAAGGAACTGACGAGCTCTCACTTGGCCTAGAATGATGAAATCTAAAACAACTCCTGGACTGCAGATCACGTATGACTCGGGACATCTCAGCCACTTGTGTCTGGAGATATAGGATGGCATCCTGTCCACTCTGTGAAGCTGAAGACATCGTGCCAGGTAAATCCTCTTTGACCTCAGAAAAAGCCAAAGATTCCTGGGAGCCCAGAAGTGATGCTGAAGGCAGAGTCTGATTACTTTGTGGTTTAAGTGTCTCTTTTTCAGAGACACTAACATCGGAATTATTGTGATCATTTTTCTGGTTCTCCAATGGGTTCTCAACAGAAGAAGGTTGAGAAACTATCCTTTGTGGGCTGTTGGCACAACTCCCAGAGGAGGAGCTGCTGTCTCCAATGGGAAGAGGAACACTGCAGCTAGAGCACATTTCTGGGCGATGATTCTCAGAGGATGGCACTTTAGATTCAGGCATTCTCTGGGTTATCCACATGAACAAGAAAACCAAGGAAGAAAAAAAATATGCTTTTAATATGTTAACTTTCAAGTGCAGAGATGCATGTCCAGTAAGTAGAATTCAAATTTTATATTATTATACATAAGAAAGGCAGAAACAATCCACTATAGGCCGGCCAAAGATAAGAGAAGTCAAATACACAGGATTTATTACCCTCAACCCCATAAAAACTATAGGCATTAATGTTGGACTCTGTCTATTAAAAAATTATGATTAAAAATAAGATCATTTAGGGGCTGGGGAGATGCTCCAGTATGTAAAGTGTTTGTCGCGCAAATATGAAGACCTGAGTTTAGATCCCCAGTACCCAAATAAAAGCTAAGCACACAACTGCAAATATGTATCGAGCACTGGGGAGGCGGACAAAGGCAAATCCCAAAATGCACTGGGCCTAGTCAATCAGTGAGCTCCAGGTTCAATGAGAGCTTTTCAAAAATAAAGTAAGGTAAAGAACAACTGAAGACCGCTGATGTCAGCTTGCAGCCCTCACATGCTTGCTCACATGTACACCTGCACATACCTGCACGCGCGCACACACACACACACACACACCCCACAAACAAACTTCAGTTCAAAGTTGTCCTATCCTAGTCTGCTGCCTGATCCTAGGCTAAGATGTAAGATGCTAAGGTGAGGCTACTGTAATAACAACTAACAAAAGAAAAGACCTACTCAATATAGAAAGAGCAGCAAATGGAGGAAAATGACAGCAGAGAACATGAATAAAGTCCTACTGAAATGAAATGGAAAAAAAAAAAAACTTTTACAACTCCTTCAGTTGGGGCCATTTTACACTTCTTTAAATATTGTTATTAACTGTCCATGAGTAAACTTCCAGTTGTACCTATCTGCTTCACATTTGGTTGTTAATGAACTTCCGTATTCATTACTTTATTTCATCCTCACAACAACCCTGTGAGGTAGGACTTATTTTGTTTTGAACTGCAAAAACAAAATGAAGCAGCAGGACCTTGAGCTAACAGTGAGGGGTAAGTCTCACACTGAGGCACACTGATTACACATCCAAGTCTCAAGTCCCATAGCATGGAACAAGAAGGTTCCTGGGCACCATGAGCAAGAGCCAGGAGCTCTCTGACCTATCAAGAAAAGTCCACCAGCAGAAATGTGTGTCAAGTCAGGAACAAATGGAAACCAACCCTGCCACAAAAGGTTCAAGGAATTCACCTCCCACAGTAAGGAGCAAGTCACATGCACGGGTCCTAAGAATGGAGAGGGAAAAGGCCAAAAGGAAAAAAGCCTGGAGTCACTGCTCAGCTGAAGCTCCACACTCCTCTTCCTAAAGGATCTTCACACACTCTTTCTCTCGAGACACATTTTCTGTGGCCACCAGTTCAAAAGGTTAAAAAAAAAAATCAGTTCTACAGGTACCAGAGGAGTTATAGGAAAGAGGGAAGGTGGGGTAAACAGGAAGCTTGCACTTTTTATCATATTCCCTTTAATCGGTTATTACTTTGCACTGCTTATATTTAAGTAAAATATAAGTAAAAGCTGCTAGAGGTATAAGACTCGTGGAGCTATTTCTGCTGGCCCATCCTAAAGAGCAGTGAGCATTCTTTAGAGCAGCTGTGCTCTTAAGCACACCATTACAGCTTTCCTCCATCTCAGAACTCTATAGGCCTCAACTGACACCAAAGAAAAAGATGAAATCAAATGAAATGTACTTACATCACTGTGAGAGGTACTAGGCTCTTCATCATCACTGCTGACTAGATCAATGTATTCCAAAACGGGTCTTAACGGTCCTTCCTATGAAAGAAATTGAGGAAATTCAAATCATGAACATCATTAAACCAAACCATCATTTTAAACAATGTTCTTTGTTGGGATTGGATCGGAGAAGGAAGACATACAAGCAGCAAGGAGAAAATACAAAAAACAAAAGAACACAAACAAAAGTAAACTATTCAGAATACAAATAATTTTTAAAAAGCTGACTAAGTCAGGCATGGTGCATGTAGTGCTAAGTAGTTTAGTAGCGGAGGCAGGAGGACGACAAGTTCAAGACCAGCTGGGCTATTGCACAGCAAGTACCAGACTACCCTGGCCTGCAATCAACAAAAACCTTTAAAAAGAAAAACAACCAGCTACACCCCAACCCCTAGGGACACAAATCCTATGACTCAATGCATTTCAACGAAGATGTATCAACAGTCTGTTAAGATATACAAATTTGTGAATAGCAGAGTATATAGATCAAAACTTGGAGATCTTTGACCAATAACTAGCTTCATCTCCCAAAACTTAAGAGTAAAACATCAAACTCAGATTATTCTCCAATCTTCTTCCTAGTCTTACATCAGGCTTAAAAGCTCAGCTCTCATTCTACAGGCAAAGGAAAATTGATTATGACAAGAATAACTTATTAATATAGGAATACCACAGAAGGTTATGAAACCTGGGAAAGCAAGATGTATAATGAGTACAGACTCATGGTAAAGTACAACTAACACTGGTGGTAGTAAGAGGGAAGTGCACCTGAGACAATCTAGGCACAATAGAAAAAAAATGAGCAATCTTATCCCAAAGATCCAAAACCAAACAAAACACTAAATCAAGGAATCAAAGAAGCTCAAGTAACTAGAAATACACTTGTATAAAGCACCAGTGGTATACAAGATACCTGGCCAACAAACTGGACATGCAAGCCTGTAACATTTGGGGTGAGATCTTGAGAGTTGCCCCCCCCCCCAAAGACTACTGCTGCATGTGGGGAAAAGCACTGTGCACCAAGACTACACAGACGGTAAGTTACTTACTAAGTATAATCTGTAATGCTGTTTGAAGGAGAAATGTTAAATAAAGCAGTGAGCACATAAACCATATAGAAAAAAAAAAGGCAAAAAGAGCAAAGTGAAAACAGAAACGAAACAACAACAAATACTCCCTCTAAAATCTAAGGTATGACCAAAATATGCCTGTGTTGTCAGCACTGGTGGTTAGCAAAGAAGTTCAAGGTCAGGCTGGGGTATGGAGGGAGACCTTGTATTAAAATGGTAAAATCCAGTATATTGGAAACAAAAGTGGGCCAGGCACAACAGAGAAAACACCACTGATGTTAAAGTTTCCTAGAATGGAGAAGGATGGCTTTTAGAGACAGAAGATCGTCTAGTTCATGATTCTCTTCTTCCAGATAGCCTGGTTCTCTCTTAGGTTTTAACAAACCAGAAACTACCATCCTTCTGGATAGTGAGCCAGACATTCAGATAAAACCAGTGAGCAAAACTCTGAGAACATGAAATATACTAAAGGAATTGGGATTTTTTGCCAAGCTGTTAAGATGAAAGTTCAAGAGGAAAAGAAACAAAGAAAAATAGCAAAAATCAGATGGTCAACAGAGACACATGTAAGCATCTACTTTAAAACTAAAGCCTACCCTTGGTTCTGACACTTCCATCACACAGTCAAGCAGCAGAAAAGATGAAAATGTAACTGCTTTTACCATTGGTATAATCACAATAATTTGGATTCCTCAAACAATGTTACTTACTAACTTGTTAAAATATATTATTGTTTTATACTTTGTTGGTTTCTTTGTTTCGTTTTGTTTTGTTTTTTTGGGTTTTTTTTTTTTTTTTTCCAAGACAGGGTTTCTCTGTGTAGCCCTGGCTGTCCTGGAACTCACTTTGTAGACAGGCTGGACTCGAACTCAGAAATCCGCCTGCCTCTGCCTCCCAAGTGCTGGGATTAAAGGCGTGGGCCACCACCACCCGGCTGGTTTCTTTGTTTCTAACATATGGTCTATGTAGCCTGGCCTGGCCTGGCCTAGCCTAGCCTAGAACTTCTTTATGCAGCCCATTCTGGTCTCAAATTCACAGTTGTCCTCTGCCACCGGAGACCACAGGCATTACAGTGTCATCTAGCCTGGCCTTTAGAAACTTAACACTATACATGAAATAGTAAATCAAGAAAGTCCCCAGAGGCAGGGCCAGAATTTCCAGAGTGAGTAATGAAAACGAAAGTTAGTCTTGGCATACACCTATAATCTCTGCCCTGGAGAGACAGGATAGTTAGTTCTAGGCTGGCCAACTTACAATATTTAGGTAACTGCAGACCAGCTGGATACTACAGAACCATCTCAAGAGGAAAAAAAAAAACCCAAAAAGCAAAAAACTGTGCATGAGCTGCACAGGCCTTTAAGACAAGTTCAATGCCAGGACTAAAGAGCAGCCTGCAAAGGACTGGTGGTGTCACCTGGTAGTAGAGTGCTCAACGTGCACAAGGCCAAGCCCCAGTGCTAGGGAAAAAGTGTGGTAGTGCACATCTATAATCCGAACATCCAGGAGGCAGAGGCAGGGGGCACCAAGACCAGCCCTGGCAAAATGCTAGCTCAAATATAAAGAATTGAACAAATTTTTAAAATATAATTAAATATATATAGGATGGTGAATATAAGTTGAATACAAACAGATAAAGCAAGACTACCAGAACTTTGCTACTCAATCATTTCACTGACATGCAATTGCTGTTGAATTACAAAAATAATCTCATAGAATTTATAGTAATTAAGACAAAAGTGAACAATAACCAGGACAGAAGAAAACAAAATAAAGGTGATTTTTTTTTTTACTGATTTAAAAGTATCAAAAGGATACAAGAAAAATGTGCTCTGACTTTTGATTTGTACTTGACAGGCCTGAGAAGCCCCACCATCCTCTGAGCAGCACTACTCCACGGGCTGGTCAAGGGAGCAGCACTTACCACTTCCTGCCTGTGGACACACCGCTCCATAACTGTGAGCTAAAATAAAACCTTCATTCTGGAAGCTGCTTCTTGCCAAATATTTGGCCACAGCAATGAGAACATAATTCATACAGAGGACTTCAGAAAATGAGAAGAGCCAGGCAGTGGTGGTGCACGCCTTTAATTCCAGCACTTGGGAGACAGAGGCAGGGGAATTTCTGAGTTCGAGCCCAGCCTGGTCTACAGAATGAGTTCCAGACAGTGAGAAACCCTGTCCCAAAAAACCAAAAAATAAAAAAATAAAAAGAAAGAAAATGAGAAAAGTACTTATGAGCATGCCAAAAGAACACATAGCGTACACTCTCAACAAGTTTTCACTGCAGATACACCAATGCAGTAATCCTCCTGCCTCAGACTCCTAAAGGCTGATTACGGGTATGTACCACAACGTCCTGGCTTGGTTTTTGTCTTCAGATAGGATCTCACTCCCTACCATGCTGAGGCTGACCAGGAATTCTGTGTATTGTTTATAGCAATAACTACCATCAATTGCCCCAAGTGTTTGGATTTCAGGCCCTCACCAAGACCAACTTCTAGTTTATCTTTACTTACAACCCTGCTGTCATACTGAGTTTGAGGAATCACAACATTTAGTACCCCACTTGTTCTACTCCTAATCGATAGCATTTACTGAGCCCCATCCCAGGCTCTCTGCTAAATTTCCCAGTTTCATCACCCAATTTCCTTACCTGCTTCAGAGATTCTCAATTACTGAACTCATACTAGCTTACAGATAATAAAACTTAATGACACACACATAATTGGTTGTGCAGTCACTATAACTCACAGGTACTTCAAAGTACTAGTCAAATTTTTAAAAATTCTTGCTTATTACCTAACTTTTCAAGTTAATGCGGCCCTTCATTCAGTAAAAACCAAAAATCATAACAAAAAAACCATTGCCTGATTTATGAATATATCATAATGTTGCCCAATCAAGTAGGTTACTAACTCCCTAAGAAGTAATGTTCATAATACAAGCATGAAGAAAGAGATTATCTCCTACCTACAATATTTTACTACTATATTTACAATGTCTACCATATGTGCATTAAGTACAAATGCACATGGTCCCTCATTTATACTGTCAATCAGTAAATCAGTCATATCTCCTCTTGTACCAATAACAAAAGATTAAACTCAAAGTGCCATTACAATTTAGCAGCAGAGACTGTTGCAGAACACATTTAGAAACACGGGGGAATATTCTAAGTTTTAGAATATAAGCTTTTAATGTGATAAACCATTTGCATTCCTGCAATTAAAATGCCAATTCTAAAAATGAAACCACCAACATTTTTATTTAGAAAAAGATGTAAATACATTAAAATACCACTCACAAGTGTTTTACTTCAAAGAAAAAAAAGTCAGGGCAGCATCTTGCACAGCCCTGCCGAGTTCAAAACTTTCAGTAGGTTCCAACTGCCTACTCTTTGGTTCAAATATACCACATTTGAGTTCTGTGTCATACGGCCCATCTTTCTCCCACCTTTAAAACTAAAAGAAATTTTAAAACGCCTCCTTCTCCAAAAATCATACATACTGCTGTTCTTTCATCTCACAACTTTCTCTTTCTGTTCAAAAATGCCATTTTAAACACTCATTTATCTGGGGATACAGAACTGGACTATGGACAAATAAGCAGAGGGCCCTAAAGTCAAGCCCTAAATCTCAAAATTCAATACAGGGGGGCTGGCGAGATGGCTCAGTGGGTAAGGTCCTGAGTTCAAATCCCAGCAACCACATGGTGGCTCACAACCATCTGTAATGGGATCTGACGCCCTCTTCTGGTGTGTCTGAAGACAGCTACAGTGTGCGTAGGTATAATAATAAGTAAATCTTTAAAAAAAAAAACAACCCTCAATACAGACAACCAGCTCCTAGTACACTAGTAAACTACCCGGTCCTTGACGTGTTTGTTGGGTGTGTGAACAGACACTGCTGCTGAAGGCAGGCACGAAGCATGGGTCAGAGGACACTCCCTCCCGCAGCTCTCACCTGGCAGGCAGGCAGGCAGGCAGGCAGGCAGGCAGGCAGGCAGGCAGGCAGGCAGGCAGGCAGGCAGGCACTCTTTCTGTCTGCTGCTGCACAGGTCCCTCCACTCGCACCAAGTGAACGTGGGGTGAACATGGAGTGAACGTGGGGCTACAGACACTTGCCATCACACCTGTTGCATTTATTAACTTGCTACAGGGTTTCTCTGTGTAGTCTTGGCTGTCCTGGAACTCACTCTGTAGGGAAGAGCAGGCTGGCATCAAACTCAAGAGATCTGCCTGCCTCTGCCTCCCACACACTGAGATTGTGGGTTCCAAGGATAGAATTCAGGTCAAGTGCCAGTCACTCACTAAGCCATCTCCCTGGACCATTTACTTAATGACTTATTTATTGTTTATTTATTTAAGTATTCTTTGTTTTCTATAAAAACAAATTCTTATTGGAGCGATTTTTTTACTTCTCCAATCTCCTTGCTGTGCTAAAACACTAACACTTCAATCAAGTTTTTCAAGCAAGTATATATATATATATGGGTTTCTCTGTGTAGCCCTGGCTGTCCTGGAACTCACTCTGTAGACCAGGCTGTCCTCGAACTCAGAAATCTGCCTGCCTCTGCCTCCCAAGTGCTGGGATTAAAGGTGTGCACCACCACCGCCTGGCTGTTATTCATATCTTTCTTGATTTAGCCACTGTCCTAATTTGCTGTTCTGTTGCTGTGATTTGAAACATCATCACCAAAATCAATTTGGGGAGGAAAGGATTTAGTTCATCTTATACTTCTTGGTCCCAGCCCAGCTGTGGGAGTCAAAGCAGAAGGGAGAAGGAATGCTGTTTACCTAGCCCCTGTGCTCGCTCTCTGGTTCACACAGCTAGCTTTTTCATCCTGCCTAGAAACACACATCACTCAGACTGGACTAGGCCTTCTTCATCAATCAACAATCAAGAGACTGCCCCACAGACATGCCCAGGGCCAATCCAATCTAGACAATTCCCCAAAAAAAAACAAAAAAAAAACCAACCAGTCTAAACACCATTTATAAAAATGTATCCCCTTGAGAGGACTGGAGAGATGGCTCAGCATCTAAGAGCCTTCGTTGCTCTTACACACCTAGACCATGTTTTGAGAACCCACCCGGTGGTTCACGAGTCCTAACAACCACACTGTGGCTCACAACCATTAGTAACTCCCGTTCTTAGGGGATCAGAGGCCCTCTTCTGATCTCCATGGGGACCAGGCATGCATGTGATGTACACATATGTACCTTATGTACACACACATACAGGTAAAACAGTCATACACATAAATACATCTTAAACTTATTACCTTTGCAAAAATCTAGGGCCCTTATGAACTATGTACTTCCCTGCACATTTCAATAAAAGTTAAAAAGGATTCATATCTATATTACTCCTTTCAGCATGCTGCCTGGCTTCCGTCTACATTTGTGAGACACAGAAAGTCTCTTGTCCAATGGTAGTTTACTCTTGCACCACTCTGTTATGCATATAATCTTGTTTTAAATTACCAGCTAAAAATCGGAACCAAGTAAACCAAGAAGTTCTATTATAATGTAGCTTGTATCTGGACAAGTCTGGCAGAAAACAGGTCTTCATCTTTACTAGACAGGAACTACCTGAGGGACAGTGTATTACAGAGCGTCTCTAGCTTCTGTCTTGGGCTGTTTGCTGCCGTGGCACAGCAGTGGTGTTTATTGGATAGGGTTTCACTACACAGAACACCACAGGCCTAGAACTTCCCAAGTAAAGCTCAGACTGCCTTCCAACCAGGATCCTTCCACCATGACCTCCTCAGTGCTAGGACTCTAAATGTACCTTACAGTAAAAGTAAGCTATCACTAACTATCTTTAAGTGATAGCCCTTACACATAGGCAGCTTTATATATTATACATTCTTGATTCTTAATGCAAAGATAGACCTACCTTTACGCTTAAAATAAAATTTAAATATTACTTTTAAAACTCAGATCAAGACACCTGAATTAACTTGTTACAAAATATCATGGTATCTTATTTCACAAGATATACAACCAAAAAAATTTACTTTTTGAATCTTACTCTTTCCACATTCTATCAGTTTCTCAAACGGCCTTATTGTATAATGAAGAGCCTTTTGCATGAAACATCAAGGTAAATATTCTGTTTACAAATATATGTGATCCATGAACAATCCAAAATAATTGTCACAAAAACCTTTATCATACATAGTTTGTTGGAGGGGCACTACTAATTACCAACATTCTTCTTTCTCCAAAGTACTCTAGTCTATTAGGAAGAAAGGGACAAGACTCAATGTATCCCCAACCTAACTCCAGATCCTCCAAGCTCAAAATGAAAAAGACGGACTCCAATAGGAAAACTGCCAAGAAAATGATTTTATGAAGGCCGCCCCTCCCAATCCCACTAACACACCATACCCAACTGACCGCCATCAGGGCTCAATGGTGGGAGGATGGTCTTTAATAAGCATTAGTCTACAGCTGGTCACAAGGTCAACAAATACATCTGGGCTGACCAATAAGAACTAGAGAGCTTCAATGCCAAGCTCAGCTAACTACAGCATCCCAAGGAGAGCTGTATAAAGCAGGGATGTTCTCTAGCTACACACTACTTAAGAAGAACTGATGTACAAACTTAGCCACTATAGGTGACAATCACCCAAAGCCGTTTCCCTTCCCTCTCACCATCACTTTAGGACTGGCTGGGAGATCCCAGGGTCCCTCACTGTATGTCAAAATAACAATACCTAGGCTCCAGCCTGGATTTCTGATTCAACAGATCTGGAGGGGGCCCAGATCTTACAGCTTCCACTCAACGCTGGAGAACACCTGCTCCCCAAAGGAACAAATGTAGAAAAACAGCAGTGTTTCAGGTGACACAGGCCTCCCCATTGTGACCAACAATTTTCTGTGATGTAACAAGATGACCTCAGACGTTAGGGAAGTCCTCAGCGATTAGAGGATACATCATGCTAAGATGCAATGTTCTTTGCAGGCCTTACTTCCAACCTCCTGGCATTAACTAGTCCTGTGTGTCTTCTTTCTTGGACAGAAGTTAAGCCCTGGGCAGTACCAGGAAGCACAAAACAATTCGGATGCCTACTCCAATTGTTCAGGTAGCCCCAAGCACTGAGGTATCCCTTAGGGTGAAAGTCCCCAGCATCAGTGTGCGACAGCTATTCGCCATTCATGACTATCTGTTGAGTCTGTTGAGTGATGACTGCCTGTCTGGTGGGGCTTAATCATACAATGGCTTACCACACTTCACTCCAGCAAACCGCGATTGTCTGTCTCTACTTACACTAACAAACTGAATGTCATCTTCGTTTTCATCCGTGGTAGACTCTGATGCCTCGGGCCCAGCTGGTGGGACAGATTCTATTATCTATAAACAAAAGCCAAAACACGCTTATCGATTCAGCCACAAGATCGCAGGAAGAAATTCTCCCCAAAAGGATCGATTAAAGACAAAAGCCCCTGAGGGGAAGCAGCAGGACCAAGCGGAAATCCAGCCCAGGGAACTGCATGGAGGAGGCCGGGCGTGCTAAGCCGTCTTGGAGCTGCAGAGACCTAGCTTCCCAGGCGAGCTGCCACAATTCCCCTCCCCGCCTCTTACAGGGGCAGGGATGCAGGCTCTAAACCCCCGGGGTCGGGGATGCAGGCTTCAAGTACAAGGCCAGCCTGCCTCCAAGCCCTTCTCACCCTCGGGGCTGCGGCTGCTTCGGCTAGGGCGGCCAGGGGCTGGGGGCGGCCGGACCGCCATTGTTGAGGACTCCACGCAGACGTGCACCAGGCCCGGAGGCCCCGCACTCGCCCGAGGCCGCCGCCCGGCTGAGCCCAAAGCTGAGAAGACAAACCAAACCTTTCGGGGTCGGGCTCGGCGGAGCCAAGGCCCGGGCCGCCACCACTCACCTCCGGCCCTGGGTCTCCCATTTCTCCCACGGCCTGTCAGCACCACGCTCCCGCCGCCGCCGCTGCTGTTCCCGACGCCGCCGCCACGACTTCCCTCTCGCCCGGCGCCGCGCGACCCGCCCTGCGTGAGCGCCCACGCAGCTGACGCCTCAGGCCGCGGGGACGCCAAGCTGCCGGACCCCAAGCGCGGCCTCACTGCCGCTAGCTTCCAGCGCCGCTTTGTACGCTCCCCGCCTTCCTCCCGCCCCGCGAGGGATTCTGGGAGTCGTAGTTTCCGCCGGTCTCGAGGCTGACGACCGCGTGGCGGGGAAAGGTGGCGAGGATCCGGAGCTCGGCGCTCATCTGCATCTCCGGAAGATGGCAGGAGGAGGTGGTGAGGGTCTTGATGTAGTTTTGAGTCCACGCCAATTCTCGTTCCGCTGCCGCCTTTCACTTAGAGACACTGACAGGAAAAGAGCCCCACTGGCAACAAGCAAGGCAGATGAAAACATGGAAGACTTTTTCCTCCCAATTACATCTTGGCAAAGCAAGGGCAAGAGCTTATATATGGCATTCCTGAGAGGTCATTAATTCTCGCAGAAGTCTCACAAAGGGGCTTCCTTGTTGTCCACAGGTTCCTGTAAACTAAAAGTAGCATTACTGATAAGGTTCCAGAGGGCTGCCCCTAGCCTTTCCTGTTTCTCCCTTGTTCTTTTCAGGCTAGGTTGAGTTGATAGGTTAATTACTTGGAGAGTGGAACACAGAGGTGTGGGCAAAACAGTCCTAGTAATGTCAGTTAACCCTTTCAGACCTTTAGTGATCATACTGCTATGAAAGCAATGCTCAGTGGTCTTTGTTTCGGGCCAGAAGGAAGGATGGATCGATAGATGGATGGATAGGTTTAAGTGAAGTCCAAGACCTGAAGCACTTGAGCTACTCAATCTCTCTCATGTTTTCTATCTCCCGGTGCTAGTAAATATTCAGTCTCACTCAAGGACCAGAGAGAGGAGCAAGGAGTAAAACTAGAGTACAGAGTTCAGCGGGAAAGTAAAAGCAGCTAAATCCCAGGGGTATAATGTAATTTTTCAAGATACACTTGGACTCTTATAAAATAAAACCGAGCCGGGCCGGTGGTGGCGCACGCCTTTAATCCCAGCACTTGGGAGGCAGAGGCAGTCGGATTTCTGAGTTCAAGGCCAGCCTGGTCTACAGAGAGAGTTCCAAGACAGCCAGGAATACACAGAGAAACCCTGTCTCAAAAAAAAAAAAAAACAAAAAAACAAAAAGAAACCCTGTACCAAAAAACAAACAAAAAAGGTTAAATAGATATTTCCTTTGTCAGTTGCCGCTAGCTACCCTTCTGTGAATGTAAAATGGTTCAGACCTTACTGACAGGGTTGGAGCCTGTGTAGGGTTTAGGGGAGGAGATACTTTTTATATAAGCAAAATTGAAAATTGGACCTGTGATAGAGCTCTCTCTCTCTCTCTCTCTCTCTCTCTCTCTCTCTCTCTTCCCCTCCTCCTCTCCTTTTCCCTCTCCCCCTCCCTTCTCTTCCCCCTTGTCTGGGGTCAGAGATTGGGCTTGCAGGAACAACAGAGAAGCAGCTGGCAGGACACAGGTAAAACAGTATTCTAGGAAAGAAGCTAAGGAGCCCTCTTGGGTTTGGAGGAGCTAAAGAAAAAGGTAGACTGGCTTGGAAGAATGACACAGAGAGATTTCTGAAAAGCCAGCAGTTTCATTGTAGAATCGTAGAATCGGGCTTGCAAATAGATGTTTTGTATATGGTTCAGAAAATAAAATTACCTCACTGAGTGAGCTAGAAGGGTTTTTTTTTATACCTCCTGTGTCTTTATTGGTATAAAGATGAGATAATTTAAATGGTTACACTGTGCGGAACACCATGACAGTGGATGAGGAATTCTGTAAGACCCTAGTGTTGGCAGAAACATCACTTGCAGGAAAGACAAATCCATACCCAGAATAAAGATCTACTCCAGCAAAGACAAAGTGTTCTCCTTTCCATGGAGGAAGTGAAGTGGTCCAATAGAGTCCAGCTGCTGAAAGATCCTGACAGAATGTAAAAGGTCACAGAAGCCCTGAAATTGGCAAGATAGATGTCACTGTTAGCAGAACTAGCTTCACTGATTTAGAAAAATAGAGGTGCACAATGCTCTGGCCACTCCTAGAACCCGTGTGTCTGCCAATGTTCTGACTGTTCCTTGAACCCATGTGTGTGCCCACTGATGAAGCCCATTGCCAGGTGTTTGTGATATTGGTTGCTGGGGAAGAGTCGGAAAATCTCCCCAGCAACCACAGCCGGGGCCAATCTGGAGTTGTTGCACCTGCACCAGACTCTTTCTTTGTACCCCTCCCATACCCATTTCTTGAGAAATCGTTTTAGAATAGATATTGTTTAGATCTGGAAATCCCCTACTCCCTCCTTCTCCTTTCCCCCCTGAGGGCCTATAAAAACTGGGACCCCTTTCCCCTTGGGGTCGACTCCTCTACCCTTGCGTGGGATACGAGTTGTCCCCAGAGCTCTGGCTTTCCCCGAATAAAGCCTCATGTGGTTTGCATCAAGCTTGGTCTCTTGTGAGTTCTTGGGAGTCCGCTATTATCCTGAGACTTGAGTGAGGGTCTCCCTTCGGAGGTCTTTCACCGCCAACAGGAAATGCTACCTGGGGAATGATGCTATATCTGCAACTCTGTTGCTCTCTAATGTTGGAAGATCTGCCACCTCAGTAGCCAGATCAGCCTTGGTGTCTGGAAGTCCATGTTGTAGAGCCCATGCCTAAACCCCATCTCTGCCACCATGGCCACTTTGTTCATGGGCCCATGAGATAATGACAGGGATGGAGGGATGGCTGCAGAAAGAAGCTAACTGTCCTGAGAACAGGACTCTATCTACTTGATTACTATGACTGTTGGCATGGGACACAAATGTCCCCACATCTTCTACCCTTTTGGAGAGAGCTGTCCACATACTTCTTCCTCAGATGTCTTTTTCACTAACTTTCCAGTCATGCTCTTTCCAAGTCCCTGATCATCCAGTGTATCATCAGCTATATCCCATAAATCAGTAAGCAGTCACACATCTGGCCATTTCTCCTTCTAAACAAAGTTCTGCCCACTATGAGTAACCTTCACTGGTGTTTTTCAGGGTTCTCCAAGAAATGGGTTGTAATGCTGCAACTGTCCACTTCTGGTTGGTGCCTGAATACCATGTAGAACCATCAGTAAACTAGGCCCTAATCTTCTCTTCCCCAATTAATCAATCATAGGAACACCCCATCAGGTTATACACTTGGCATCATTAACAGGAATAGAAAGCGTTGGCACTAGATCCACTTCTTCATGTAACTTGCTTGTGCCCCCAAGGCCTACTAGGACTCAACTCTATACATACCTCTTCCATTTGCTAATAGAATACTGCTGTGCACACCTTACCGTATTTCTTGGTGGGTCAGATAATACATTACAATGTCCCAGGATCCAATCTGAAAGAGGCAAGCCAACCTATAGACTGCCTGATGATTTGAGGTTGAATTTCTTTTATTCTGCCAGAAATAAACCTGTTTATTCACTTAAGGAGGTAGGGTTGGAAAGGGTAGAACAAGGTAAGTTTTCCTACAGGGATTAGGAGTGACAACTGTACCAGGCACATCTAAACAATGATTGCAAGTCTGGCCATGAGAACAGGTGAACACCAGCAAGCCAAGTGAGGGAAAATTATGCTCACCAGGGGATACAGAAAGAAGGCGATGCCTTCTTGAGGCAGGAGAGAATCCAGATGGGAGGCTGTTTTGCATAAGATCAGCGGAGGCTGTGGCTTGTGGGAGTAGTTCTGGCATATGTTTCAAAGATGGCTACTGTACAAGCTGTATAGGTTGAGCAATGGTGTCTAAAACAAGACTCTACTATTACTGGGTTATAGATCTACTAAGGAGTTGGCTCTTGGGGTTGAAGAGAAAGTGTAAAAGTGATCCATTGGTTGCTCCAGTGGGGCCCTCATGTACCCCTTGGAGGACTTTTTTGGAAAATAAAATTATTTCCTGCACAGGTGAACATAGTAATTGCATAGATTGGCAGCTACTGGAGGATTATAAATAAATCCTGATTCATAATTATCTTGATTATACATACTTGGTTTTTTAAGTTTTATCAAGAACAGTCCTATATATTAAGAGAACTTCACTAATTTTTTTAAAAAATATTTTTATTGACTCTTTGAAAATGTCATATCATGTATTTTGATCATATTCTTCTCCAAGTTCCACTTCAACTCTGTACCCTTCTGTCTCAGTTAGGATTTTACTGCTATGAGAGACACCATGACCAAGGCCACTCTTGTAAAGAACAACAGTTAATTGGGCCTGGCTTACAGGTTCAGAGGTTCAGTCCATTATCCTCAAGGCAGGGGCATGGCAGCTTCCAGGCAGGCATGGTGCAGGAGGATCTGAGAGTTCTACATCTTCATCTGAAGGCTGCTAGGAGAAGACTGGGTTCCAGACAGCTAGGATGAGAGTCTTAAAGCCCAGGTCCACAGTGATACACTTCCTTCAACAAGGTCACAACTATTGTAACTAGGCCACACCTACTCCAACATGGCCACACCTCCAAATAGTACCACTTCCTGGGCCGAGCATATTTAAACCACCACATCATTCAACTTCCTGTATTCTTTTTTTTTTTTTTAAGTCCACCAAGTCTAACTTTGGTTGCCCAAATACTCTTAGATGTGGATCCAAATTCAAGAGCATGGTCAACCTATCAGGATTCACACTCTTAAAGAAAACAGACTCTCCCTCTCTCAGCAATTATCAATTACCAATAGCTCCTAGGCTAAGGGTAGAACCTCATGCCCACCTCTCACTTCCCACCTCCCACCTCCCACCTCCCACCTCCCACCTCCCACCTCCATGCTGGGATTTTGTCTAATTTGAGCTTAGACGGAGCTGGTGCATGCTGTCTCAGCCGTTGAACTCATATGTGTAACTGGCCTGTTACGTCTGGAAAACACTATTGCCTTGTGGTCATACACCTCCTTTGGCTCTTACAATCTTCCTGCCCCATCTTTCATCATTATCACTGAATCCTGGGGGGAAGGGAATGTGATACTGATGTCCAATTTCAGGGCTTAGCACTCTGATGTCTCTTATTTACTGCATATTAACCAGGTTGTTGGATCTCAGTTAATCATTCACTGAAAAAAACCAACCAAACAAACAAACAAAAAAACCTCAGGTGAAGGTTGAGAGATGCAGTGATCTACAGATCTAGTGATAAGACATTAGGAGTTGATTACATTCTGTGTTCATTCCTCAGAACAGAAGTAGATCCTCCCTTAGAGTCTAAGACCTCTCTAGCCCAGGTTATTGCCCCTGATAATAGTGTCAGGTGTCTAGCCGGGCCTGGTGGCGCATGCCTTTAATCCCAGCACTCGGGAGGCAGAGGCCGGCGGATTTCTGAGTTCGAGGCCAGCCTGGTCTACAAAGTGAGTTCCAGGACAGCCAGAGATATACAGAGAAACCCTGTCTCGAAAAACCAAAATAAAAAAAAAATAATGATAATAATAATAATAATAATAGTGTCAGGAGTTGGTTCGTACTTGTGACTCAGTCTCCTTAAATCCAATCAGAAAGTGTGTTTGCTTATTCAGACATGATTCATCCACTTTTGCAACAGTGGGCTTATCATGCCAGGCAGATTGTCACTGGAGCTCACTAGGCTCCCAACTGTGGAAGAACGAACATTATTTTTCTCCTCTGGCTGGCATGCATAGCACCTTCCAACACTATGAAAGCTAGTCAGTAGGGGTGAAGGTTCCAGGTGAGTGCCAGCTTGAATTCTCCATGTTCTGTGACTCAAACATGTGTTGTCTTTTGCCATAGGGCTTCAGGAGGGTAACCAAACCCAATTCTCTAGTCTCTATATTAAGAGGGGGGTACTCTATATTCTGTAATGTTTGGAGCTGTATAAGACCTCAGTGGACAACTCCAAAAGAAATAACCTATTGCTGGCACTGAGCTTGTATGTGCTGATCTGTGGTGTCTAGTAGGAGCATTGCTCCGTCGTTATAGAATGATTCCATTTAAACTCTTGTTACATATGTGTATGTGTGTCACTTAGAGAGCTTCTATAATAGATTTCTTTGTGACCTTTTCAAAGACCTTTAGAGTTAGTTATCCTGATCTATTTCCCCCCACATCTTGCCCTCCCACCTGCACCATTATTCCCTTTTCATCTTTCATATTGCTACATTCTTTTTCTTTCCTTTGAAAGATCCCTCATCTCTTATTAGTCTCCTGACCTCTAAACTTTTTATTTTATTTATTTATTTATTTATTTATTTATTTATTTTGGTTTTCCAAGACAGTGTTTCTCTGTATAGCCCTGGCTGTCCTGGAACTCACTCTGTAGCCCAGGCTGGCCTCGAACTCAGAAATCTGCCTGCCTCTGCCTCCTAAGTGCTGGGATTAAAGGAAGAATTTTCAAATGAAACTAATATATCTACAACTCAAAACTAGCATCCACACGAGAAAAAACATTCGACTCTGTCTTTTCGGACTTGGGTTACATCAGTCATGATGATGACTGATTTACTTGCTAGGTTTTTTAAAATTATTAATAACTAACTTTTCTTAACATCTGAATAAGATTTATTATGTAAATATATAACATTTTAAATCCATTATCAATCATTATTACCAATTGATACACATCTGGGTAGTTTCCATTTCCTGGTTATTGTGAATGGAGCATGGGTGAACAAGTATCTCTGTAATAGGATACAGAATCCTATTGGACATATGCCCAACAGTGGGATAGTTGGATCATATGGTAGATCTAATTCTAGCCTTGGGGGAACTTGCACATTGATTTTCATAGAGGCTGTACCAGTTTACACTACTACCAGCAATAGATAAGTGTTTCATTTTCTTCACTTCCATTCAAGCATCTGTTGTCAGGTGTTTTTGTTCTTTCATTTGGAGAATGAAATAACATTTCTGTGTCTATAGGGTGTATGAGTACTGTATTCACCTCATTTCCATCTGCCTCTACCTCCCCAAGGTCCCCTGTGTCCTCCCTCATACTCCTCTCAAATTCATGACTTTTCCTTTAATTATTGTTTTACACAAACATACACATTCACACCACTACCACCACCACCAACAACAACAACAAAACAGCCCACTGGGTCCATGTGGTGATAGTCTTGTACATATGTACTTAGGGCTCATCATTTGTTGATGTGTTTGTTTGTTGTTCTTGTTATCTTAGCCATTCTTTCTGGTATACAACAAACAGCATCTTAAATTAGTTTTGACTTGCATTTCCTGGGCTAAGGATGTTGAACGTTTTAAAAACTATTTCTTGAACATTTTTGTATTTCATCTTTTGAGAACTTTTCACTTGGTGCCTTGCCCCAATTTTTAATCAGCTCATTCATTTTCTTGGTTAGATTTTCAAGTCCATTGTATATTCTACATACAGATATTTTGCCAGGTGTTCAAGTTTTTTTCCTGTACTGCAGGCTGTCCCCTCACTGCAATGGTGCTGGCCCTTTGTTGTGCAGAAGTTCTCTCTTTTTCTTTGATCCTGTTTCTCAACTATTGGTTTTATCACTTGCCCTACAGAGGTCCTGTTCACGAAGTCCATTTCTGTGCCTATAAAGTTCAAACATATTCCTTCCTCCCTGCTACCGCATCAGGTGCAGGGTATCGGGTCTTATGCTGAGGCCCTCAATACATGTATAATTGAATTTTATGCAGGCTGACCGAGAAGGACCTAATTTAATTATTCTGCGTGTGGCTTTCTAGTTGAACCAACACCATTTACTGAAGATGGTGGCTTCTTTTCCCTAGGGCATAGTTTGGCCTTTACATAAAAAATCAGGTGATTAAAAATGGGTGAACTTATGTTTGGGTCCTCAGTTACATTCTGTTGATCAATGTGTCTTTTTTTCTGCCAACACCATGATGTATTTAGTCCTATATCTCTGTAGTATAACTCAAAATCATGGCTGGAGATACCTCTAGCAGTTCTCTTATTGTTCAGAATTGTTTTGGTTATACTGGGTTTTTATGTATATCTGTTTCCAGATGAAATTTAAAAACATATTTAAATTTTTGATGGGGATTGCACTGAATATGTACATTGTTTTTCATAGGATGTCCACTTTCACGATATTAATCCTATGATTCTATGAGCACAGGAGGTCTTTCCACCTCTGATATCTTCGTCAATTTCATTCTTCGGTGTCTTAAAGTATTATGACTTTAACTTCCTTGACTAGATTTGTTCTAAGATTTTTGTGAGCCAATTATGAATGGATTGTTTCCCTGATTTCTTTCTCGGAGTGTTTATTGTTAGCACATAGGAAGGCTACTGATTTTGTGTATTCATTTTGAAACCTGCTACTTGCTGACTGTATTTATCATCTGTAGCAGTTTTCAGATAGAGACTTTAGGGTCTTTTATGTATAGAATCACCAGCATCAAATAAGGATGCTTTTGTTTCTTACTTTGTTAAATGTCTCTCCCTTATCTCCTTCACTTGTCCTGTTGCTATAGGTAAGGACAGGAGTGGGGGGAGTAGACATCTGTGCTTTGTTCACAATTTTAGTAGAAATTCTTTAAGTTCTCCAATTAGCATGATATTGGGAATGGGCATTGTCACATATTGCCTTTATTAATGTGATATGTGCCCTAATATCTCTACATTTTCCATTAATTTTATCATGAAGAGTTGTATTTCTCAAGGGACTCTTCTGCATCTAATGAAATGATCGTGTGCTTCCTGTCCTTGATTCTCTTTGAAATTAGTTTTTTAAAGTTGTATATGTATGGGTGTTTGGTCTGAATGTATGTCTGTGTACCACTTGCATGCCTGGTACCTGAGGAGGCCAGGAAAGGGTGTCAGATCCCCTGGTACTGAAGATACAGCTGGCTGTGAAGTGCCATGTATGTGACATGAACTGAATATGGGTCCTCTGAAAGAGTAACCAGTACTCTTAATCACAGAGCCATCTTTCCACTGCTCTTTATTCTATTTACATGGTAGATCACGTTTCTTGATTTATGCATGTTGGATAATCGCTGCATCTGCAGGATAAAGATGACTTGATCAAAGGGCTTAATCTTTTTGATATGCACTTGATTTCAATTTGCAAGTATTTTATTGAAGTTTTACATTTATGTTCATTAGAGAAACTGACCCATAATTTTATTTTATTTTATTTTATTTTATTTTATTTCATTGATTGGATCTTTGTCTGATCTTAGTATCATGGTAATACTGGCTTCAAAAAGAATTTGGAATTGTTTTCTCCTCTCCTGTTTTATGGAATAACTTGAGGAGTATTAGGTTTAGTGCTTCTTTGGAGCTCTACTGGAATTCATTTCTTTATCCATCTGGTCTGGTACATTTTGTACCTAGAAGATTTCAAATTATGGTCTCTATCTCATTGGTTATTATGGATCTATTTATATTATTTACTTTGACTTGACTTTTCTTTGGAAGGTCATATAGAGCCATGAATTCATTCATTTCTTTTATATTTTTCGACTTTGTAGAATACAGGTTTTTAAAGTAAGTTCTCACCATTCTCTGAATTTTCTCAGTGTTTTAATTCCATTTCCGAGAAAGGCATTTTTCCCCATCCATTTACTCTAAGGTAGTATCTATTATTGATGGTGAGATGTCTTTCTTGGAGGCACCAAAAAGATAAATCCTGTTTTCTAACCCAAGTTGTTGGTATATCCTTGAGGAATTGAGACCGTTAATATTGAGAGTAATTATTGAACAATGTGTATTAGTTGCTGATTGTCTTAGTTACTTTTCTATTGCTGTGAAGATACACCATGATGAAGGCAACTTGTACAAAAAAAGCATTTAATGGGGGAGGGCAAATTTACAGTTTCAGAGAATGAGTCCATGACCATCATAGCAGGCAGAGAGCATGACAGTAGGCAGAGATGGCCCTAGAGCAGTATCTGAGAACTTACATGTTAAGACAAAAAACAAGAGGCAGAGAGCAAACTGCAATGACACCTTAAAGCCCACCCCCTGTGACACACCTCCTACATCAAGGTCAGACCTCTTTCAACACAGCCACCTCTTTTAATCCTTCTCAAACAGTTCCACCAACTGCAGGCCAAGCATTCAAACATACTTACCTATTGGGGAAATTCCCATTCAAACCACCATACTGTTATTTTGTTGTGGTGGTGGTATTTTCTTTTCTTTTTTTTTTTTTCATTAAATTATTTTTTTTATTAGGTATTTAGCTCATTTACATTTCCAATGCTATACCAAAAGTCCCCCATACCCACCCACCCCCTCTCCCCTACCCACCCACTCCCCCTTTTTGGCCCTGGCGTTCCCCTGTTCTGGGGCATATAAAGTTTGCGTGTCCAATGGGCCTCTCTTTCCAGTGATGGCCGACTAGGCCATCTTTTGATACATATGCAGCTAGAGTCAAGAGCTCCGGGGTACTGGTTAGTTCATAATGTTGATCCACCTATAGGGTTGCAGATCCCTTTAGCTCCTTGGGTACTTTCTCTAGCTCCTCCATTGGGAGCCCTGTGATCCATCCATTAGCTGACTGTGAGCATCCACTTCTGTGTTTGCTAGGCCCCGGTGGTGGTATTTTCTTATACCTCTTTTGCATTACTATTCTGCAATCTTTAGGTATCCTCTGTGCTGTTGTGGGAGTGTTAAAACTTCTCTTCAGACTGAAGTATTCCTTCTGGCATCCTCTGTAGAACTGGCTTTGTGGCTATAAATTTCTTAAATCTGTTTTTATTGTTTTTCTTTCTCCTTCAGTTGTAACTGTTGATATCTTCGTTGGGTATAATAGTTTGGACCTGTATCTCCGGCTTTTAAGAACTCATAGAACATCAGGGCCCTCCTGGTTTTGAAAATCTCCATTGAAAAGTCAGGTGCTATTCTGATGGACTTGCCTTTACATGTGACTTTTCTCCCATTTTCAATATCCTTTCTTTGTTCTGGATATTAGTGTTTTGATTATTTTGTGATGTGGTGAATTTCTTTTTTGATCTAGTCTATCTAGTGTTCTCTATGCTTCATGAAACTTAATAGACATGTCTTTCCTTAGATTAGGGAAGTTCTCTTATAATATTGTTGAAATATTTTCTGTGCACTGTCCACAATCTCTTCTCCTTCTTCAATACTTATGGTCCATGGGTTTTTATGGTGTTCTAGAGTTCTTGTACATTTCAGTTGTGTTTTGTTGTTTGTTCATTTGTGTTTTGATTTAACATTTTCTCTGATATGGTGATTCAGTTCCTCGATTTTGTCTTCAAGACCTGATATTTTCTCTTCCACTTGATCCAGTCAATTGATGAGAGTTTTCTGAACATTGTATTTGATATCCTAGATTATTCTAGATTTCCTAGATTTTTGAATTTTGTTTCAGTTTGGTTTTTCTTCGAAGATTCTGTCTCTTTACTAAAATGTATTTTCACATCTTGAATTTGTTTGTTTTTACTTAATTCAACTGTTTGTTTTTGCTTTTGTTTTCACTTCTTTATATATTGTACTCTGAAACTTATATACATTTTCTTTGAGTTTCTTGAAAATATTTATAACTGCTATTTTGAAGTCACTATCTTATACATCAACTAAGTGGCCTTTCTCATTGAATATTACAACAAGTTACTAATTTTGGAGGATAATATTATTTAGGTTACTCATATTGTTTGCACTTCTGCCTTATGACCTAAGCATCTGGAGTTGGGTCATTAGTAGTATGCCTTGGTATGGATATATAGTCTCACCTTTTTTGAGTAGATATTTGTGTCTTTGTTTGCTGTAACTTGTTAATTGAATGGCCAGCTGAATCATGCTTAATATTTAAGTCTTGGGGCAACTCTCTGTTGATGTGTAAATGAGATTTTAGAAGTCTCAGATCAGCTAAGAATAGGTGTAACTTCCAAGTTCAGATATGTGGAGAGCCGTGCCCCAAGCAATCGCGTGTGTGCTGCCAGTAATCTCTTTGGAGAGCCGTGCCGCGAGCAATCGCCATTATAAGATGGCGCTGGCCTCCACTGTGCCTAACTAGTAAACAAGCCTTGTACGCAGGTGCGAGAGTGAACTTACTCCTAGTCACTCCCATTGGGGTGTAATAGTGGGGTGATGGGCGAACAACGAATCAGGAGCTGTCACACCATATCAGGTGCTGAAACGTCATGCTGTGGGCTCTAAAAGTGGCGCCATTTTCCCAGTTCGGGGTCTTCCTGAAGAAGTAAGCAATAAAGCTTTTGCCACGGAAGATTCCGGTTTGTTGCGTCTTTCTTGCCGGTCGAGTGGGACGCAATACAGATACAAGCTTTCTGTAGCTAGAAGATGCTTGCTCCAATTGTTAGAAGTCTGTGGACGGCTCCCTGGTTTCTACAAGGTAGTCCTTGGGTGCCAGGGGCTGAAGTCACAGTGGGAGTGGATGGGAATCACTGGAGGTGGGGCATAGGACACCATACCATCTTCAGGTGGATGTGAGTTGGGTGGAAATCAGGCTGGAATATTCTAACTACAATTGGAAGCACAGGATATCATGTTCTCTCTTGGTGTCCTGGTGAATGGGATGGCTGGTGAATGGGTATATTGGCTCTAGGAGTTCCTACTTGGGGTCTGGCTCACAGGACTGCACATAGTCCCCAGGAGCAGGACAGTGGGTAGAGTGGCTGATGGGTGATTAAACATCTATGAGGGGCCCTTCCAAGGCCTGGTCCACGGGATGCCTGTGTTCCCTTGGTAGTGTGGTTGTTGAGGTGACTGGTGCATAGGCATAAAGACTGACTCTTTGGGGGTTCCTAATGGAGATCAGGCTCACAGGCTTACCTCAAAGCCTCCAGGAAACAGCATAGTGGATGATAAACCTGTTGTTTTTAACAGAGGATTTTATTCTTCTTTTATATCAGACCACTGAATTTTGATTTTATGAATTTTAACAAAATTTTATATATTATATATATGTGTGTGTGTATATGTAACTATTATAAATGTGTGTATATGTACATTTATATATATACATATATATGTACCTATGCATATGTATACTATATATATGTATATATATGTGTGTGTGTGTGTATATATATATGTGTATATATATATAGTGTGTGTATGTATATATATGTAATCTCTAACTTTATTCTCCACAAACCTTTTATGACTTATTTGTACTTTCTGCAATGTGCTTAAGCATATTGATTTGGCCTTCATCTTTCCTTTTCTGTTTTAGAAGAGCCTAATCATTTTACTCTAGGATAAAACCTTATTTTGCCATATGTAATTCTTATCTCGAAAAGTCTCTTATTGCAACATTCCCTAACAAATACATATCCTCATACTTAAAGTTTTTCTTACTTGCTATTTCCCCTTATTTCATTTCCTTCATGACATAATTTCGTAATGTCATGACAAAGCAATATGACAAATATCAAATTATTTAAAATAAAACTAAGTCCAAATTACAACCTAGTATAACAAATTAAGATTACCCAACCATTCATTATTAATTATAAGGTTACATCTATTGCCAGTTCAGGCAGATTTTATTATTGCTTGAATTTCTTCAAAAAAATTTTTTAAATAGATTTTTCTTTTGGTATCTCATGACTTTGAGAGTTACAGAATGTCACATTCCAGCAAGAGAAGAAGAAGATTACAAACCTTTCAGCAACCTTGAATAGTAAAACTATATCAGGACAGGCAAAAGCAGAAGAGAGACAAGATGCAGAGAGAGCAGTTCTGTGCATGCCCACCCTGAAATCACTCTCTCTGATACAAAATTGCTGGGACAGAGAGCAAATTGTTTGTTTTTGAGTAGGAGGTCAAAGAGGAGAAGAAAGAACATGCCCAGTACTGTAGACTGGACAAGATACTCATTGTTTGGGCCAGAGTTGATGGGCTGGGTCCATAGCATTTGTACTGAAACAGATCAAACATGAAGAAGGGATTGTGGAGCCAAATCGTGTTGAGGTCTCCGTAAGACGAGGATGCACATTATTTCCTTCACCAAATAATTTTTTAACTGTTTATTTTGTTCTATTTTTAACTCCACCTTTTCCCTTTATCCCCCCAACTTCTCCTATATACCTATATACACCCCACCCTATCCTTAATCCTTCTGGAGGTTATGGTTTCTTTCTTTGTTACTGTTACATAGATAGCTAAATATAGAAATATAACCTGTTAGGTTCACTCAGTGCTACCAGTGTGTATGTATATGCATGCAGGGCCAACCCTTTGGAATTGGATAGCGAATTAAGGGACTCATGCCTGCACACAACTACTTGTGCTGCTGTCAGCATGCCTTAATTGGATGTAGCTCTTCTTTTATGGGTGTGGTTTCGAGAGATTTCCCCCTTCCATGTTAGCATATCTGTTGGTGCTATAATTTCTCAGGCCTTGTTTAGGCAACAATATTGTTGGTGTATTGTGGGTGAAGCTTCCCTGTTGTTTCCATGGATACAGTCACAGATTCCCTGGATTTCCATCACTTACAACTTTCCACCCTATCTTCCAGCCTTGGTTCTATTACAACTAAGTGAACTTGGTTCACTTACAGCTTTCCACCCTATCTTCCAGCCTTCTCAGCCTTGGGTGCCAGAGCTATGTTGTAGATATATTGGTTGTGACTGGACGGCAGAAGATCCCTTGCGCTATACACTTTGACCAGTTGTGGTTTCTCTGTACTGGTCTTCATCTGCTCCAGATTTCTTTGATTGGGAGTGTGAGCTATACTAATGGGTTTAACTATGGGTGTTAAATTCACATTGCAGTTGTGAATTATGCTGGCTTAGTAAAGGAGCAGTAATAGTTTCTCTTCTAAGATTGATGACCTTCGTTGTCCCAGGTAGTTGACTAGATTTCCCTACTGTGGAACTGGCCTTAAGTCTAATTAAACAGCTATTGTTTAATATCCAAGGAAAGAATGAGACTATTATTGTGTAAATTGGCGATTTATTGTTTCCCTCCCTTGAAAGCCCCCATGGCAACTTCCAACTGTCTTGGAGTGTTCTCATAAGCACTCAGAATTCTCCTCACATGATTCCATCTTGGACTTTGTTCTGGCAAATACGTATAATTATGACTTCCAGAAAGCAGAACAAAAGCACAAAAGCCGAACCAAGAATTCTGATCCTAGGGCTGGAGCCATGGCTCAGTGGTTGAGAGCTTTTGTTGCTTTTGTAGAGGACCTGGGTTTGATTTCCAACATCCACATGGCAGTTTATAACCATCTGTAACTCTACTTCTGGGGTATCTGACATTATCTTGTGATCTCCAGAGACACCAAACATGCTCTTACACATACATATACATACATGCAAACAAACACTCAAACACATAAAATAAAAATAAATGAACCTAATGTTTTATTTTTTTAAAAATCATGTATCAAACCCTAAACCTGGCATGGTGGCTCATGCCAGCGATCCCAAGGTAAGGTAGAAAATTTAAGTTTGACACCCTAGACCAAAGCCAAGGAAGAAAAATAGTTGGGCCCTGAAGCAGCCTGTCCAGGAGTTTGGCTGACCACACCCTGTTCCAGGACCTGGCTGACCACAAAAGTTAGATTAGAATCTTGAGAACAATCTTGAGAAGCAGGGAGTTTCCTCTTGTGATTTTTAGTTCCCCCTTGTGATTTTTCACTGGTTGGTATTTTCGGTATTTTCCAATAATGCCCTCCCTACCCTCTTGGGTTGTGTTTTTTTCCTTTAAATACCCTCTTTCCCAGCTACTCGGGGTCGAACTCCTCTACCCTTGTGTGGGATACGAGTCGGCCCCAGCGTGCTGGTTCCTATCAATAAACCTCGTGTGATTGCAGCAAGGACGGTCTCTTGTGAGTTCATGGGGGGCGTTGCGTCATCCTGAGACTTGAGTGAGGGTCTCCCCTCTTCAGGGGTCTTTCACCAGCATTTGGAAATGAGATGGGAAGATAATGAGTTCAAAGCCAGACTCAGATTTGTCATGAATCTACACCAGCCTGGGCCACTTGGGACTCCATTGAAAGCAAACAAAGTCATCCATCTGACAAAACTCCTCTCAGGAATTATAAAGAAATGTTTTCATGTAGACAAAAACACAGTATGTTGCTAGTAAACCAGGCAAACATTAAAGTATCAGCTTAGTCTATGCATGAAACCACAGCACTCATAAAGGTAACTATGTAATTTTTTGTTTTCTTTATTTATTTGTGCTTGTATATATGCATACTATGGTGCACATTCGGAGGTCTAAAGATTCCAAGGAAAGAGTTCTCTCCTTCTACCATGAAGATTCTCAGGTGTGCACTTCCCCAAGCCTTGAATAGGCTAAAACAAACGAACAAACAAACAAACAAACAAACAAACAACAAACCCTCCAGATGGTTTTACAACCTGGCTGGAATCAGTGCCCCCCTTGCCACATTTGCATTTCCTAAGGAGCTTTGACCGCCTACTGAGCTTATTTTACAACTCAATCCAGGTGAAACAGGTGAAACAGAACCCAGAAGAAACAAAGGGATGGGTCCTTGGGTTTTCCCCTATATATTCAGAGCTGTACTTTAAAATGTGAGCCTTGGTCTGAGAACTTTGTCTTGGCTCCTTATTTCTCTCGTTCCATCCCCAGCTCCTTTTTCAGGTGTACTCCGTTCTTCATGGCCACTGGACAGCTACACTCAGGGGTTGAATTATCCACTAAAACATATTCCCATATTCATAACCATGTCATTTTCATCTTTTAGAGATTTATTTCTATTAATGTGCCAGCCACATGTTTGCAAGTATACTGTTGGAGGCCAGAAGAGGGTTCCAGGAGCTGGAGTTACAAGAAACCATGAGTTATAATACATTTCATGTGTTGGGGAGCTCCAGTCTCCTCCCAAAATTAGGAAATACCATTAACCACTGAGCATTTCTCGAGCTCCATAATTTCAATGACAGCTTGTGATAGCTTAACATATATTTTCCTTCTCTGAACTAATTGATAAGTCAATTTTATAAAATGTATATACAATGCACATATACACACATGTAACATAGAGATGATATATGCATATATATATGTGTGTGTGTGTATATATATATGTATATATATGTATATATATGTGTGTGTGTGTGTAATGTATTGCCAATAGTAGTAAAAGTTGGGAGAAAATTATATTTGGGCTAATGAGATAACTGGTATTAAATTTATTATTATAGCAATATATTACTGGTTTTGTAAATAGGTGTATTATGCATAACAATAACACCTTAGAAAAGGCAATAAAAATATATATACACACACATATATATATATATATACACACACACACACACACACACATATATATATATATATAGTAATTCTTTATATGAGTGGAAATAAGCTGTTAAAAATCTAATGCTGGCCGGGTGTGGTGGCACATGGCTTTAATCCCAGCACTCAGGAGGCAGAGGCAGGTGGATTTCTGAGTTTGAGGCCAGCCTGGTCTACAAAGTGAGTTCCAGGACAGTCAAGGCTACACAGAGAAACCCTGTCTGGAAAAACAAACAAACAAAGCAAGCAAAACAAACAAAAAAACAAAAAAGGAGCGCTTACATGGACATTTCTATCCATAAATGCCTCCGTCTCAGAGTACAAAGCAGTACCCATATAAGCTGGCTTCAGCTCGCCACCCTTCAACCCCGGACACCAAAACATCAGAGCGTGCCCCACAGATATTTCTTTTTCCATTAATTGATTTATTGACAAGTACTTTCTTAGCAAAAATATTTGTGAAGAAATACAAAAGACCTCAAACCAGTCAGCTTAAACACATACCTAAATTCTTGGAGGAAATGAGGACACCTAAGACAAACAGAAATGACAAAATAACCAATAAGTAGAGCAGGGTTATTGAGAAATTACAGAAAATCCAAGGCATGATCCTAACACCATTGTCTACATGTTTCTTTCACCTCCCATCAAAGAAGCATCTTGTGCGACAGCGAAGACTATTACAGAGCTCTGCAAATGGAGAAATAAACAGAATACATGATTATGGGGTACCCTAGCCACGTTGATACATCCGCAATGAGACGCCTGCACCTAAGGCTCAGGGAAAATCATGGAGGAGGGCATGGGAAGACAATAAGGGATGCCTGCTGCTAGACAGCATCTTCTTGACAGGACAGAAAAACTACACCCATAAAATCACAGTATGGTTGTCCAAACATACTTGCCTAACTACAATATAAGCTGGCATGCCAATATAGTGAGGAGAAATTTCACAAGTCTTCCCATGCCATGAAGATCTAAGGCAGTCGGTGATTGCTAAGAAAGGGAGAATCTATTTTTTCCACGAACAAGTTCAAACTGCCACATAGGTTATCCAGTGTCAAAGGGTCCTGCACACATGTACAAATGAGCAACACTTAACACTTAACGGACTCTGAGTATATACGTGTGTGTGCATGTGCACACATGTATGTGTACATGTGTGTGCTCACACACAAGTGAGTGTGTGTGTGTGTGTGTATGTTAGCAATAAGAATTAAATTGGAGAGGGCTATAAATTTGGGAGGCACTGGGAAGGATCATGGGAGTACTCGGAAGAGGTGGGGGAGAAAGAATGTTGTAGAGCCTATGTATGAAGTTTTCAATAAAATAAAATAAAAACCAATAAACAGATAAACCTTTATTAAGCCAGACTGGTCAAGAAACAGAAGACTCAAATGACCAGGTCAGAAAGAAACAGGGCTCATTTATATCACCTTTGCCAAAATGATTGTTAGAGGGTGCATAATGAATGGTTGTATGCAAACAAATTAGATAAAATGGGAAAATTCATAGAAAGCCAGAAAACACCATAAGCCATGGCGGAAAACATAAGGATTCTGGGGTAGCTGGTGGACTACAAGTTCCTTTAGTGTGAGTGTGAATGATGAGAGTCAGGATAAGAAAATAAACAAGGTAACAAAGAGTCAGGATAAGAAGAGACCAGAAAGAAGACCATCAGGGATCAAGAGAGAGGCTATAGCGTGGCCACCCACACCAAGAGGTACAAGGAGAACACAAAGAAATCTAGCAAGTATCTTGCAACTCCCTGGGAAAGGAGACCAGAAACAGCAGGGATTTGATAAGCCAAGTGGCCTTGGTGAACACAGAAATTCCCAGCCATATTAGGAACCCAGAGTTATCAAAAGCCTTAAACACAGTGTGTGGGCTTGTTCTCAAGAAATTCACGTGTCACTCCCCAGATCACAGAGTGCTATAGTCGTGCAGCATTGAGAGAAGGCCTATTGTTTGAGAGACTGTTATTCTGGGAACCTGAAAAGAGCAAACAGTCAAGTCAGGGAACCTGAGGACTATTGCTTAATGTGGGTGCTAGGAACTGAACCTGGATCCTCTGCAAAAGTTCCCAGCCCTGAGCTCTCTCTAGCCACTAGGATTGCGTTTCTATAGCTCACTCTCTCATTCTTGGCATGGAATACATGTCCTAGTCATTAATTTTGAGTGACCAAATTGGTATCTCATGAAGGAGAAAATTAAAGCACTTTCCTTTGGAATAATTTAACCCAAAAGCGGGTCCAGATTTGAATTCATCTCCTCTCTCTCTCTGTGTCTCTCTCTCTGTCTCTCTCTCAACAGTGTTTGAGAGAGTGTTTCTCTATATAGCCCTGGCTATCCTGGAACTCACTCTGTAGACCAGGCTGGTCTTGAACTCAGAAATCCTCCGCCCCTGTCTCCCAAGTGCTGGGATTAAAGGCGTGTGCCACCACTGACTGGCTCTAATTCTCTTTTTCATGTCCTTGTGAATTTGTCCTTTGTCTAATGCATGAATCGGAATGTGTGCCTACATCTGTGTCTGTGCGTTCTGCACGTTTCTATGTGCATCTGTCCCAGACAAAGGCTTTGGCTCTCTCTTTCTCTTATTGAACAGCATAAAAAGTATTACATGGTGAAGAAATGGAATATTTTACAGAAATCTTTAAGAGTTTTATAAGGGTTTAAGTACTGGCTGCAACTGATCCCAACTGACTGTAAGCATCATTGTTTATCAACAAACATTCATAAATGAATATTAATTTCAGAAGGTTGCTTTCAAACTTTGTATTTGCTGTTTTCTGCAAATGATACAAATGTGTTACTCTTGGTCTGGGGCATGGAGGAGTACATGATTTAAGATTGCAACCATGCATTCATTAGCTTACATTCTGAGAGTTTATTTTGTGGGAAATCAAAGGCAAGCAAGATGGATTGTTACAGTATTCTTTTTTTCTTTTTTAGAAGATTTATTTATTTATTTATTATATGTAAGTACACTGTAGCTGTCTTCAGACACCCCAGAAGAGGGCATCTGATCTCATTACAGATGGTTGTGAGTCACCATGTGGTTGCTGGGATTTGAACTCAAGATCTTTGGAAGAGCAGTCAGTGCTCTTAACCACTTAGCCATCTCTCCAGCACCCTACAGCATTCTCTTAAAGGCAGGTTAAACAAATAAATATTTTTTTTCAAAGTATCTAAAGTAGTCTTTATTAAATCACTTTTCAGTCTTCCCCCTTTACCAACCAAATAAACATTTTTTAAAAAGAAAGAAAGTAATCTGGGCTGGAGAGATGACTCAGTGGTTAAGAGCACTGACTGCTTTCAGAGAGGTCCTGAGTTCAATTCCCAGCAACCACATGGTGGCTCACAACCATCTGTAACGGGATCTGATTACCTCTTCTGGTATGTCTGGAAATAGATCACTCATAATAAATAAATTGCCGGGTGTGGTGGTGCACGCCTTTAATCCCAGCACTCTGGAGGCAGAGGCAGGCAGATTTCTGAGTTCGAGACCAGCCTGGTCTACAGAGTGAGTTCCAGGACAGCCAGGGCTATACAGAGAAACCCTGTCTCAAAAAACTAAAAATAATAAATAAATTAATTAAATAAATATATTTTTTAAAGGGCAGGTTAAACAAACAGGCTGAATACATAGTAGGGAACAGTCTTATACATAGTAGGGTATAGTTTTAAGTCTTAACTGGTTCTGAGGTGTATTATTAACTCTGGCTATGAGGCCCTAATATTACATTACCACAATTTTTTTATTTTTTTAATTTTTTTGGTTTTTTGAGACAGGGTTTCTCTGCAGAGCCCTGGCTGTCCTGGAACTCACTTTGTAAACTGGGCTAGCCTTGAACTCAGAAATCTGCCTGCCTCTGCCTCCTGAGTGCTGGGATTAAAGGCGTGCACCACCACGCCCAGCCACAATTTTAAATGTATTATTCTTGTTTACATAGCCTTCTGGTTTTATTTGCTCTTTTCTTTTATTAGTTGTCTTTTTTTCTCATATTATTAATTTATTTTTTATGTGCATTGCTGTTTTGCCTACATGCATGTCTCTGTAAAGCGGGTGTCAGATCTTGGGGTAACAGTTGTCAGCTGCCATGTGGGTGCTGAGATTTGAACTTGGGTCCTTTGGGAGAGCAGCCATGCTCCTAACCACTGAGCCATCTCTCCAGCTTGTTTCTTTCTTTCTTTCTTTCTTTCTTTTTTTTTTTTACAACATTTAACTTTGCTCCCTCTTTTTTTCTTCTCTTTTATTTTACTCATTCTTAGTAGTACTTATACTTTTTTTTTTTTTTTTGCAGGCTTTTTAGATTTTATTACAAAAGGAACATGATTGAGCCCAATTTCCCAGCAAAAGTCACCAACGCCAAGTCTAATTTGGCTTCTCTGGTTGGGGAGCAGGCTGGTAGATAGAAGAGCCTTCCTTAGACCATTCCACACTTCATCTTCTCTGTACCTGGATGGATACCCCACATCTGCTTTCAAAGTTGTTCACTGGGCCTCATTGAAGCGGGTCACCATTGTCTTGTGCAGTGTCTTCTTATAGGATTCTGTTGAGGTGACCCCATAGGAACTGCCCCTGGCACCCAGGCCAGAACCTGGAACTCGTGTTTGGGCCTCAATGGGTGTCACAATGCCCTGTTTCTTGCGGCCCAGACCACTGCCTTCTTTCCAGCCCATGGCCTGGAGCATTCGACTGCCAATGTTGTCACTGCCTAATCCATCCCGAGTGGGTTGTTCAAAGTCCACAGAGGCTGAAGATATGCCACCATACTTCCTCCGTTTGGGCTCTGGTGGCTCAGGGATACCATACTTCTCCCTGCGTTCAGCTGCACGGTCTCGATACTTCATTTGCTCCGTGTCATTTTTCTCTAGTGCTTCCAATTCGTTTTCTGACAAGTGGGCTCGCCGATGAATCTCAAGGTTTTGCTTGTGGAGCCCAGAGAGCTGCTGGTGCCGGATGAGTGCCTCCTTGCTGGGAAACTGGCGGCGGCAGAGCAGACAGGCTAGCTTCTGCCAGTCTGTGAGCTTTTCTTCCCGTTCAGGACCTCCTCGCTCCTGTTTCTCCTCACTGTCACTCTCCCCACTATAGGCTGCCACCAGCCCTCGAGGTGGGCTTGGGCGGTCATCACTGGCCAGCTTTGGGAGATCCTTGCTGGTGTGCTGTCTCTCAGCTAGCGCTCCCTTCTTCTCAAGGATGGCATAGCCTGCATCTGCAGTGGCCGATTCCCGCCTTTCATCATCTCGTAGAGCACTAATAGGCTGGAAGCTGTTTTTGAAGTTTTCTTTTTGCTTATTGAGACTGCGTACCCACCGCTCCATGTCCTTGGCAATCTGTTGGGCTGTCTTTGTCTTATGCTTCTCTTTCTTCTCTTTTCCCTCCTTTGATGATGCCCTCATGTCCTTATGTCCATCAGCAGACTGCTCCAAGGCAGGTATGTAGGTCCGCCACTCCCCATCCCAGTATAGGTACTGCTGACTCTGAGCATTGTAGTAATACTGGTAATTGGGATCATAGTATAGACCAGTCTGGGAGTCATAGTAGTAGCCAGATGTCTCATCATATTGGTAAGTAGAGACATCAGGAACAGGGTACTGGCTGTAGGACTCTAGGGCAGTGGGACTGGAAGCCGGTGGTAAGGCAGAGCTGGGATGAGTAGGGCTCTGAAGCTCAGACTTGAGCACAGCAGGTGATATGATGGTATATGACTGGCTGTTGGTAGCAGTGCTCTGGCCACTGCCCCCCTCAGCTGATTGCTGATAGAGCCCAGGGGCAGCACCAGGCTGGGCTGGAGAGAAAGCCTGAAGTGACACAGAGTCTGCTCCAGCCTCAAGGGAGGTCTCAGGACCTGCTCCAGCTGGGTCCCCTTTGGTCCCAGTCATGCCAGGGCCCTTGCTGTCCTTAAGGTAGCCATGGGCATAGAGGGAATCTGTTCCCTGGCTGCTGCCATAGCCCTCATCCTGTTGGTAGTAGCTGTAGTCAAGTGGTGGCTCCTCGGGGGCAGCCCAGGCACTCTCTCCACCCTGGGAGGCCTGTGAGATTGCCCACTGGGCAGCAGCAATGGCAGCACTGGCCACAGAGGCAGCATTGATGCGACTGCCTTCATTGGAGGCCATACCCCTCTTAGAACCCTTGGCAAACTCCACGTTGATAGTCTTGCCATCGATGGTGAGCGGAGGGTGCAGGGCCTGCAGGATCTGTAGCAGCTGCGCTGCTTCCACGATGGTGGAGAGCTGGATGAAGGCGAAGCCTCGGTTCAGCTGAGTCTGTTTGTCCTTGATAACACGCACATTGGAAGAGGACAGCACCGCATAGGGTGCTAGGGCCCCGAGGATGGAGTCCATAGTGCTGTGTGGGTTCAAGTTTCGTAAAATAATGGTGTCACTGGCGTTCTCGGAGCTTGGCTCTGAGCCCTGTGACAGGGCTTGTGAGGTTAGCACTCCCTGGGCCTGGTAGGGCTGCAGCTGTGGGAGTAAGCCCTGGCTTAGCTCCCGCCTACCCAGTGGCAGTGCCTGCTGATCCAGCCGAGTGCCAAGGGGCAGCTTCTGCTCTGCCTCTGACTTGGGCATACCACATTTGAAGCACTTCTCTCGGCGCTTGAAGTTCTGGACACCACACTTATTACACAGCCAGTTCTCATTGATCTTGGGGTTGGGGTCGCTGTAATGCATGGATACCTTCTGGCCCAGGATGTTGAGGGAGTGCTGATTGGCTTCCATCCATCGTGTAGTGTCCTGCAAGTGACTAAACTCGACGAAGGCGAAGCCCTGGCTCTGACCTGAGGATTTGTTCCGCATCAGCCGGACCTCCCGTGCTTTGACTCCATGGGACTTCAGCTGTCCACGGATCTCTGCACTTTGCTCTTCAGATGAGTCGTCATACTCATGCTTGCCCTCCTGTCTGCCATACTCTCGTGGGTATGAACGGTACTCCATGTCTCTATAATCATGGTCCCGGCTGCGGTTCTCTCCACTATCATCCTGTGAACGATCAGTGGCTCCATAGCGGCCAGTTCTGTCACCACGACCACCTCGTCTTTCATACTCCATGTCCTGATAGGAGTTTTAGGAGCTGCTGGGGCCCCTCCTCAGTAGCTGGCTCCTTTCACTTCTCAGCCACCCCTGTTGCTGCCAGCATGATCTGCCCGTCTGGATGATACCTCCTGCAGAGACTCTTCTCGGCCCGGGCTGTCGAGGGAGGGCTCTGTCCGCCACCACCTCCTTCAGAACTGTTAGTTCAAATGGGAGCCAATGCATGCAACTACCAAGTCCAAACCTGGGAGCAAAAAAAGAGGAAAGGGGGAGGGGAGACGCGACCGACGCGTTGCCCTCCCAAGGAAACTCAGTGCCACCTCCTCCTAGCCGGCCACAGTCACCAACACAAAATGGCGACCGAGAAGACAGCCGGCGCTCCGACCACCATCCACCTACTAAGGGAGCACGCTCTGGCCGGCCTTGACGATTGGTTGCTGGTCACCATTGGCTGGCCCTGGCATTCTCTGATTGGCAAGCATACGCTACCTCCCCATTCCCTGTGAGAACGGCCCAGGAGTCCAGAAAAAAGAGTAGCTATTGGCTACCCCGCTCTTTAGAAGCTTGCTGTCCTTTGAAGTTGAAAGACAAGTGGAAGCTCCACCTCTTTCCCTACAGGGCCATCTAGATGTCACCGCTTTCTTCTTATGAAGAAAATGAACAGACCTCTCAAAAACAAATCTTTCCCAGACTAACAGAAATGATAACGTTGATTCGGTAGTGACACAGCATGGGAGGTAAAATAGAGTCCGCACCTTGCCGTACTCTAGGCCGGGGATCTTACTTATACTTTTTGTATTAGTCTGGGTTTAACTGCTGTGAACAGACACCATGACCAAGGCAAGTCTTATAAAAACAACATTTAACTGGGGCTGGCTTACAGGTTCAGAGGTTCAGTCCATTATCATCAAGGTGGGAGCATGGCAGCATCCAGGCAGGCATGGCGCAGGCAGAGCTGAGAGTTCTCCCTCTTCATCCAAAGACTGCTAGTGGAAGACTGACTTCCAAGCAACTGGGCTGAGAGTTTTAAGCCCACACCCACAGTGACACGCCTATTCCAACCAGGTCACACCTATTCCATCAAGGCCACACCTCCAGATGGTGCCACTCCCTGGTCCGAAAATATACAAAACATCACATTCCACTCCCTGGCCCTGATAGACTTGTTCAAAAACATGAGTCTATGGGGGCCATACTTAAACATAGCATAATGCAAAAGCATTTAGTCCAACTTTCAAAGTCCTCATAGTCTATAGCAGTCTCAACAATGTTAAAAGTCCAAAGTTCAAGGTCTCTTCTGAGATTCATTCAACTTAATTAACTGTAATCTCCAAAGCAAGGCAGGAAACTAGCTGGGCAAACTCCAAACTCTGCGTCTCCATGGCTGATGTCAAAGCAGTCTTCAGATCTCCACTCCTTTTTCATCTTTCTTGACTGCAACAAACTGCTTTCTCCTGGGCTGGTTCCACTCCCTGTTATCAGCTTTCCTCAGCATGTATCCCATGGCTCTGACATCTTTAACATCTTTGAGTCTCCAAGGCAATTTCAATATTACAGCTTCTTGTTTCAGTGTCTGGGATTCCACTTGATCTTTTGGGCTCCTCCTAAGGGCTGGCATCACTTCTCCAGCTCTGCCCTCTGTAGCACTCTAAGCTCAGGTTGATCCACTCTGCTACGGCTGCTATTCTTGGTGATCATCCCATGGTACTGACACCTCCAATACATTGGGGTGTTCCACTTCATCTAGGCTTCACCAATAGCCTATCATAGGCTCTCTTCATGGTGCCAAGCCTCAAATCCTTTGCATGACCCCTTCAGTCCTGGGCCATCAACTACAGCTGAGGCTATACCTTCTCCAATGCCTTCCATGACCTCTCACAGTGCCAAACCTCAGCTGTTCTTTGTGACACCTTCATGCCTTCAAAACCAATACCACCTGGGTGATTCTTACACATTGCCAAGTCCAGCTGCAGCACAATGTACAACCTTGGCTATCTCTGAAACACAGCTTCTTTGTGCTCCCAGAAGAGTTCACCTCAGTGATGCTGGTCTCTTCATAATCACTGCAAAATTTCTTAGCTCCAGCTAAACAGCATCAATTGTCCCAGTAGTTCCTTCCATTCTTAACTCTAGAGCCAGAGCCACATGGCTGAAGCTGCAGAGGAGTTCTGCTGCTGGCAGGAACTAGAACATGACCCCCTTGTACTATTATCACTGGCTTTCTGTTTTCCAAATCCTTCACTGCCTAAGCTTGGCTATCCTGGATCTTGCTCAGTAGATTGACCTTGAACACAGAGATGAGCATGCCTGTCTCCTGGGATTAAAGGTGTGTACCACCATGTCTGGATCTAAATTTAGCTGGGTAGGATCTTGCCCCAAGGTCCCACTTCCTTAATCTGTTATCTCCTAGAACACAAGATTTTGCTCCATTCCACTCCCTGGTACTCCTTTAATACTCGAACCATGTATTTTATATTTTTCCTTTCTAAGCTTGCTATGCTTGTTCAAACTTCTCTTCATAAGACTTAACCAGAGAACAAAGTCTCTGCTGGGCTTTTTTGAAACTTTCTTTGACAATGCAATTAATCTGAGTCTCTTCACCTTAGCCTCAGGCAGACTTTCCAGACAAGGGCAAAAAGTAGCCACGTTCTTCACCAAAATACCACAAAACAGTCTTTATGCCACATTCTGAAATTCTTCTCCTTTGAAATTTCTTGGGCCAGGTCAATACAGTTCAAATCACTCCCAGCAACAAAGTCTTCCATATTCCTACTAGGATGACCCGTTAAGCCCCACTTAAAGCATTCCACTGCTTTCCAAATCCAAAGTCCCAAAATCCACATTCTTTCAAATAAAAGCATGGTCAGCCCTATCACAGCAATACCCCACTCCCAGTACCAACTTCTGTCTTAGGGTTTTACTGCTGTGAACAGACACCACGACCAAGGAAAGTCTTATAAAAAAACAACATTTAATTGGGGCTGGCTTACAGGTTCAGAGGTTCAGTCCATTATCACCAAGATGGGAGCATGGCAGCATCCAGGCAGGCATGGCGAAGGCAGATGAGAGTTCTCCCTCTTCATCCAAAGACTGCTAGTGGAAGACTGACTTCCAAGCAACTGGGGTGAAAAATTTAAGCCCACACCCACAGTGACACACCTATTCCAACCAGGTCACACCTATTCCATCAAGGCCACACCTCCAGATGGTGCCAGTCCCTGGTCCGAGAATATACAAACCATCACACCTTTATTGATGTTTTTTCTATCATTTATTTAGGAAATAGTATTACATATTAGGGGAAAAAACAGTGTAAAGTCAACTTAGAATTTAATAATTTTCAACCATATCCCTGTTCTAGCAAACATTTATTAGGGAAAAGCCATGAAAAAAATTGCACTCAAGAACTGTGAAAGGGGCTGGCGAGATGGTTCAGTGGGTAAGAGCACTGACTGCTCTTCCGAAGGTCCTGAGTTCAATTCCCAGCAACCACATGGTGGCTCACAACCACCCGTAATGAGATATGACGCCCTCTTCTGGTGTGTTTGAAGACAGCTACAGTGTACTTATGTATAATAATGAATAAATCTTTGGGACTGAGCAAACGGAGTTGACCTGAGTGAGTGGGGTGACCAGAGCAACCAGAGTAAGCAGAAGTCCTAAAAATTCAATTCCCAACAACCATATGAAGGCTCACAACCAGCTGTACATGTACTAATATACATAAAATAAATAAATAAATCTTAAAAAAAAAAAGAACTGCAAAAGGAAATTAGGCCTTAGCTCATCATCACATCAGAATGAATGGTGTATCTTGGGCATTTCTGTTACTTCCTGCACAGAATCCTCTGAAGGCTGGGGTACAGCCTGCCTAGCATTGAAGCCAGCCTTGGGCTGCACTCTAACCCTGCTAAAAACAACAAAATAACATCTCTTCTCCCTGCTCCCCCTGAATATCCCCGGACTGCTACAGCAAATCCTATCAAGTCACGATGGAATCCTTAAAAATACTACCTTTGGAAACATCCCGCCACTTCTGTTGATTTTGAATTTTACATTTCAATACTATTTTTTTCTACCATATTTCCATGATTACTTGTGGCTTATTCCATCTCTTTAGTTTAAGAAAATTCACATTAAGCTTGCGGTAGGATGGGGCGCATGCCCGTCTCTGTGTGGGTGAAAGACAGAGGACAGTTTTGTGTAGTCAGTTCTCTTCTTCTGGCTGAGTGTGTGCTGAGGTTGAGTGCAGACCATCAGGCCTATGCAAGCATTAAAAAAAAAAACAAAAAACATAGTATTTCTATTGGTTGCTTGAGAATTTCACATAATGAGCCCAGATAACATTTACTTCCCTATCTTCCCAGGTCCACCTGTTCCCCTACCTTTAATTTTTTTCCTTTGGTTTTTTTTGTTTGTTTGTTTGTTTTGTTTGTTTTTTCAAGACAGGGTTTCTCTATATAGCCCTGGCTGTCCTGGAACTCGCTTTTTAGACCAGGCTGGCCTCGAACTCAGAAATCCTCCTGCCTCTGCCTCCTGAGTGCTGGGATTAAAGGCGTGCGCCACCACGCCCGGCTTAATATATGACTTTGATGTGCACACACACACACAGACACAAACACACACACACACACACACACACACACACACACACGAAGGGGAGGGTATGAGGCAGGGGTGGAGGGATAGAGAAAGAGAGGGAGAGTTCCCTAAGGCTAGAGAAGAAATAGGCATTCAGCACAAGGTTCATTTAAAGCCCAAATAACAGCCAGAGAGAAATCTCTCAGTAACATGCTATAGTCCAGGTGTCCAAGACACAAAGCAAAGAAATAACATAGTCACAACACCAACTCACCTTCAAAGGCAAATGCCAGGTGTTTCATCACTAACCGTAAAGACCAGAAAAACATGAAAAGCATACTTGAAGCCATCAAAATAAATAGCTCCCAAGCGATAATTGCTAAATCCAGCAAAGCTATAATATAAAATGGATGGAGAAATAAAGACATCTCAAGCTCAGCTGAAGTCAGATCATGAACCTCAAGGCAGCACTGCAGAATACTATACACAGAGGCAAAAAAGATGAAAGTCTACATACAAGAGCACAGGAGAAAAGATTTTCCTGAGAGAAATAAACAAAACAAATCCAATACAATAAACCAGAAAGCCCATGATACTAATGGGAAAGTCTGTAAGGAACAAATAGTAACCAATTTATAATTGTCTGGATGAGAAATACCCCTCCATAGGTTCAGGTATTGGAACATGTGGTCCTCACTTGATACTGTTTGAGAGGTGATACAATGTTGCTAGAGTAACAGTCACTGCAGTCTGGCTTTGGGAGTTCACCATCTGGCCTCCCTGCGTACTAGTCCATGTGTCCCAGGAACCGGGCGTGAATAGTTGTCAATGGATATTTGTCTTTAATAGCAGTGGCAGTCGTGGAACATAAGGTGGGTTTCTGGCCAAACAGCAACAAAAAAAAGCAAAGAAAGCAAGGTTACATGCAAGCTGTGCTTAGCAGTGCGGATCAGCCAAGTGCGAGTCAGGAAAACTCAAAACAATGCTTCAGGTGGAGCCCAGCATGAGCCTCTAAAAAAGTAAGCGACATGACTTGTCACTGATATCCTTAGGCTGGATGGTTCTGTTAAGCTTTTGGGAACGTCATCTCTTCCAAATATAAGCTGTAGTGAGAATTTTGGTTCCTTTAAAAACACAGAACTATTCTAAGACTAGGTTTTCATTTTAATCCCAGGTGTGGGTTGTGGGGCTGCTTCTGTCTGTCTGCAGCAGCTGAGTATGATTTGCCTCGTGCTCTAGCAGGGGCATGAATTTGCCAGCTGCAGATAGTTTTTTGTCAGTGTGTGACATTTGGAAGTCCGGGTTCTCTTCAGAGGGGCTATAAATGCCAGGGATCCAAGAACTGTGAATTGTTGGTTGGTTGCTGTTGTTGGTTGTGGTTTGTTAAGCAGTTATGAGCAAAGAAGAAATGAGAACAAGAAGAAATTAGATATCCTGACAACAAAGATCAAACTTACGCCAAAGAATTTGATGCCTCTAACAGCAGGAAGTAGTCTAACAATAAGGTTACTTCATTCCCCTCTATCCTTTCTTCTCAACTATGTAGTGTTAGGGGGTTAAAAGGGTGGAAGAAAAAAAGAACCCACAAAGTAGCCAAAGATCAGCTACAATAAATAAGTAAGTCTTATCTAGTTTGAAGCAGAGTTTGAGAGTTGTTTGTTTGTTTTTCGAGACAGAGTGAAGGGGTTTCTCTGCATAGCCCTGGCTGTCCTGGAACTCACTCTGTAGACCAGGCTGGCCTCGAACTCAGAAATCCGCCTACCTCTGCCTCCCAAGTGCTAGGATTAAAGGCGTGCACCACCACTGCCCGGCTAGAGTTTGGGACTTTATTAAGCATATTTACATGTGCCAGAGCAGAAGGGTTGGGAGAAACCAAGCCACTCAAGGACAAAGCACACTGAGAAGTAAATCTGGACTTCTCAAGACGGTCATCTTTACAGAGGGAAACTGCTTTTAAAGATTTAAAAAGTATGTATGTTCACATGTACATATGTGTGCATGTGATATGTATGTTTATTGTGTGTGTGCGTGCATGTGATGTATGTGTTTGGTGTGTGTGGTGTCTGTGTGTGCACATGTGTGTATGTGCAAATGATGTGTACACAGGCACCCATGGAAGCCGTAAAAAGGCACTGGATACCCAGAATTGGATTTACAGGTGTTTAACAACTGTCTGATGTGGATGCTGGGACCTTAACTTGGGTCCTCTGCAGAAGCATCAAAAACACCCCTGAACCATCTCTCCCTCTCTTAAATGAGAACTTAAGGGCATGCCAGAATAACATAACATCTTCCCACTGGGTTCCACCTACTAAGGTTTCCCCACCTGCCATTGGCACTGTAGGCAGAGGAGAAAAATCTTCAACTCGTGGACCTTTGGGGAAATAGTTCCGGTCCAATTGTGAATGTTTTTCTTTGCTGGCTACACCCACTCTCTAAAATACCAGGATTGCCTCCTCAAGTATCAGACTGGTTTTTGTTTGTTTGTTTGATCTTTTACTCCTTTGTAACAAGGTATCCCTGTGTCTTTCAACCTGCCCTAGACTCCAGTTATCCTATTATCCCACAAGGCCTTTTTTTTTTTTTTTTTTTTTTTTCTATCCAGAAAGGGTGTTTGTAAGAGGAAGAAAATGTTTTCCCAAACAACCAGAATTAAAATTTGAACCTCGTCAGTTCTCTTTGTGCAGGCTGTCCCCTGTTCCCCAACCCCCGCTGGAAGAGCAATGCATCTTCTCCTGTCAGGAGAAGTGTCATCTCGAGCATACTCAGTAAAGATGCCACCACTACAGGAACATCCCAGTCTGGGGAACAGTTTCATTATGGGACAATAATCACACTTAGGCACATAGAACTGGGAGACATAACAGAAGGGAATGCTGTCAGCTTATTGTAAAGTATCTTCGGCCACAAAGAGCAAACGTTGTTACAGTACTGATAGTCTGGAAAGCAGGAAAATAGCAATGGCACATCTCTAAGAAGTGGTTGCAAGTCTTAGACAACTGACTCATATGAAAATGGGGACAGAGGAGAAACCTGGAACAGACTCTAGCCCTTCCCCACGTGCAATGTTCAACTGACTTAAGAGTCTGGCCAGCCATCATCAGCTAACTATGAGCAGCGCTTGCTTTTGCTTGAGTGGCTTCCCTCATGTGTATCTTATTTGCTATGATATCCTGTTAGCCACATAGTGTGACTCAGGGTGTGCTACATAAAAATGGGCTGATTATTGCACCTGCAAAGATACAAGATCAGACACTGTAAGATACTTGGGACAATTGGTGACCAGAACAAAATTTAAAACACATACATACACACACACACACACACACACACACACAAATGTCCACTAGAGTAGATAATTTCTTTTTGTTTGTTTTGAGACAGGGTTTCTCTGTGTAGCCCTCAAAAATCCGCCTGCCTCTGCCTCCCAAGTGCTGGGATTAAAAGCGTGCACCACCACTGCCCAGCGACCAGCTGATTTAAAAACACGAGGGAAGGCCAGTCTCATAGGCTCTGAAACGTTTTTTACATAGTATTAACACATAGTAAGGCAATTTTCCACTATTTGAGGTAGCGCAGTCCATTGATATCAGAACTGAAGTTCTATATAATTGAGTGAGGGTACAGAAAAGGCAAGATGTACTTTATAATCAGGATGAATATGTTTAGTATAAAAATAATCTTTTAAATTCAAAATTATTAAAGGCCAATGTAGGAATAGTTGTAGGATATAGGTAAACCAGGCTGTAAAGCTCTTATTGGCCACAGGGTGGCATTAACATTCTGTAAGTCAATCAACAATCTCGATTTACCAGATTTCTTTTTAATTAGAAAAACAGAATTCTAGGTAGGGGTGGGGGGAAAGAGGGTTGGTTCTATGTGCCCATGTTCCAACTGTTTTCTGACTAACTGGTGCAGTCTGTAACTTTTCTTTAGAAAGGGGCCATGAAGGATTCAGGCTGGCTCAATAGATTTCCATGTGGTGGGCGTGGTGGCACACGCCTTTAATCCCAGCACTCAGGAGGCAGAGGCAGGCAGATTTCTGAGTTTGAGGCCAGCCTGGTCTACAAAGTGAGTTCCAGGACAGCCAGGGCTACACAGAGAAACCCTATCTCAAAAAACCAATAAATAAATAAATTAATTAATTAATAAAAATAGATTTTCATGTATTTTTTAATTTTTAAAATTTATTTATTTTTATTAGATATTTTCTTCATTTACATTTCAAATGCTATCCCCTTTCCTAGTTTCCCCTCTGAAAGTCCCCTATACTCTCCCCCTGCCCTGTTCCCCAACCCACCCACTCCTGCTTCCAGGCCCTGGCATTCCCCTGTACTGGGCATATAATCTTCACAAGACCAAGGGCCTCTCCTCCCATTGATGGCCAACTAGGCCATCTTCTGCTACATATGCAGCTAGAGACACAAGCTCTGGGGGTACTGGTTAGTACATATTATTGTTCCTCCTATGGGTTGCAGATCCCTTTATCTCCTTGGTTACTTTCTCTAGCTCCTTCATTGGGGGTCCTGTGTTCCATCCAATAGATGACTGTGAGCATCCACTTCTGTATTTGCCAGGCACTGGCATAGCCTCACAAGAGACAGCTATATCAGGGTCCTTTCAGCAGAATCTTGCTGGCATATGCAATAGTGTCTAGGTTTGGTGGCTGATTACGGGATGGTCCTTCCTTTCGTCTCAGCTCTGAACTTTGTCTCTGTAACTCCTTCCATGAGTATTTTGTTCCCCATTCTAAGAAGGAACGAAGTACCCACACTTTGGTCTTTCTTCTTGAGTTTCATGTGTTTTGCAAATTGTATCTTGGGTATTCTAAGTTTCTGGGCTAATGTCCACTTATCAGTGACCCATGTAATTTTTTTATAGGTGGTATATTTTTCATGGTCCTTAAGAAAATCCCCATCAGTGTTTATGATTTTGTCCTGGCTGGAATATACTTTGAATTTCAATCTTTGAAACTGTCTTCCTAGTCCTCCTGTTCTATATCCCGTTCTTTTCATTAGCCAACGTGCTTGTGAAGACTAGGTAACATTGGAAGTGGGGAGATTGACCCTGGAAACAGTTTCTTGTAGAAAGTCTCTCCCCCAAAGATTACTCGGAACAGGAGTGACATAGGCTGCGGTACTGTCATGTATTCTGGACCTGCGCATTGGAACACTGGAGTACTTTCTTTAATCTCCTTAGAGTGCATGATTCCTAGCCCTACTGGGTTAAATTTACCTCCATAACAGGCAGTTCTTCTATAGTTATTGTTTGGTTTCAGACCCCAGGACAAGGGGCTAAGATGCATATTTTACATGCCAGAGTAGATCTAGCCTCCAGGTTCTCCCAGCATCCCCCAGTCCCTTCCTGACATACCTAAACTTTCTAACCCAGGGGCTGGCCTGCCCTTCCCCCGAGTCTCTTCCCTATATAACCCAGATGTTTTGGCCTCTCTTCTTTTCTATCTCCTCTTTTTCTATGTATACTCCCTCCTGCCTCCCACCTGAGAGCAGAGTCCCAACAAATCTGCATTTAATATAATCTAATATAGTATGATTGGCTTATTTCACTAGTGGAGAAATAACTTGTCAGTTATAATAGAAACACCAATTCCAGAATCAGTTTTTCCTGTAAAAGTTTTTACTCTTTTCTCTGTATAGCCCTGGCTGTCCTGGAACTCACTTTGTAGACCAGGCTGGCCTCGAACTCAGAAATCCGCCTGCCTCTGCCTCCCAAGTGCAGGGATTAAAGGCGTGCGCCACCACGCCCAGCTCTGATATATCTTTCGAGTCTCTAGTACAGGAGTTCCTGAGGCGAAGATGCTGATGGTGCTGATTTTCCTGTCCAGTCCCCTCCGTGAGGAGAATCTCCTCCTTCCCTCTTCTCTTCTCTTTCATTTTTGCCTCCTTTACTAATTTTAAGCTTCAATCATCCTGTTTATATTCATTCAAGGAATTAGTGCTTCCGGTTAATGTCCTTAGCTTCCTTAAGTACTTTAATAACAGTTTGAATTAATGCCCAAGTGACTCAAAATTGAACAGGGATCTCCCCCCCTTGCTTATAAGTCTTTTCAATATTCTTTTGGACTCTGCCCCATACTTCTTCACCTAAACTCTCTTCTTTTGGAAACCAGGGCTTATAATCATAAATAACCTACACGCAGGCTGATAGTGGTGAGTCTGATGCTTGAGCGTCTCCTATCTTTAAAAATGATGCCCCAAAGAAAAGGCTGAAGAGATGGCTCAGCGGTTAAGAGCATTGACTGCTCTTCCAGAGGTCCTGAGTTCAAATCCCAGCAACCACATGGTGACTCACAACCGTCTATAACGGGATTCATTGCCCTCTTCTGGTGTGTCTGAAGATAGCAGCAGTGTACTCACACATATAAAATAAATAAATCATTTTTAAGAATTCTTAAAAAAAAAAAAGATGCAAAACTGTGACATAAGGCAACACCTTCCCTGATTTCTGACCCATTTTTCTCACCCACCTCCTTCTGTGAAGGAGGTTACCTCATAGGTGACTTCAGGTCCCTGCTCAGGTGTCACTGTAGAGGTCGTGGGACCTGGGAGAATGGAGCTGATAAACACGGTGAACTAATGTCTCACGCAGTAGCCAACTTTATTCAGAGCATCAGACAATTTGTACCCTGAGGGTTAAGAAGAGTCGCATGAGTAAAGTCCTCATGAGTTCAAGCTGCATACAATCACAAGGACAAGCTGCACATGGCAAAAACATGTTTTCCCATAGAGGAACATAAAGGATAGTTTAAACATTTAATTGGGTAACAACAGCCAGCAATAATGAGTAATCAAAGTAACTCACTTTTATTGGCTACACTTGGCTGGAAGAGGAAAACACAATTCCATGTTTGGAAGAAGCTGAGGTCACAGGACTCTTGTTTTCTTGGGGCACACTCATAAGCACCTAGAATTCTCCTCACTTGGCTCCATTCCTGGACCACATTCTGACCATGGACTACAACAACTGTAAGTTGAAATGAACTCTTAACTCCTCTAGTTGTTTCTGGTCATGGTGTTTTCTCACATCAGTAGAATCCCTAAGACAGAAATTGGTATTGGGTTCATAAGATATTGCTCTAATGGACTTAATCATGTTGGGAGGGATTATTGAAGGACTTCAGAGCGCTGGGCTGAAAAAGCTGTTAATACTCAAAGCTTACCCGGCTGTCCTGGGAACCTGGAAGAGAGGCTGAGAACCACTTGGAGAAGGGAGACCTGGCTTGTGCAGTCTTAGAGTGTGAGAGTTCTTCAAAGACTCTATCAGAGTCACTCCTGTGATATTTTCAAGTAAGAATGTGTGGTTCTGGTCAGTTGGGGCTGAAGAACTGTCTGTGGTTAACAAAGGAGCAGAACCACTAAATTGAAACCTTTGCTTTGCTGGGGGCAATTGATGCTACTTAGCTGGACCTAAGAAATCATTGATTAAGAAGAAACCAACAGGGGGCTGGAGAGATGGCTCAGTGGTTAAAAGCACTGACTGCTCTTCCAGAGGTCTGAGTTCTATTCCCAGCAACCACATGGTGGCTCACAACCACCTGTAATGGGGTCTGACACCCTCTTCTGGTGTGTCTGAAGAGAGCAATGGTGGTATACTCATGTGCATAAAATAAATAATAAATAAGTCTTAAACAAAAGAAGAGACAACATCAATGAGGATCACAAATCTTAGAGTGTTTCCTCAGTATTGGTACACAGAAGCTGTGGCCCAGTGGGACCAAGGCTGTACCTTGTTCTGGCAGCCAAACTTGGTAATCTGCAAGAGTCTCCCAGGTGGTACTGGTTCTGAAGGCACGAGGGGGTTATTACTGTGACAAACATGGATTGATCCTGAAAGCCTGACTTGGGCCTCAAGGGAATGAAGAAGGTACACAGGTATGGAAAAGCCGGGATTGGTGTGTGTGTGTGTGTGCGCGCGTGCGTACACACGCACGCACACGTGCACACACGCACCTCAGCGTGTTTATTATGCACAGCTAGCTTCTGTTGGGGTTCTCTGTAGGGAATCAGTCTCAGGTTGCAGTCACCTGAGAGGAGTAAGCTGCAGTTGCTAGTTTTTGTTGTTTGTTTGTTTTTGCACATAATAGTTCATAAAGACTGTGTTAGGGTTAGAGGAAGGTTTTGTCACATCTTTGAGCCTTACTAGTAGGAAGGTTTTGCCAATTCCCATGGGTATGAGGCAGAGATCCTTGTCAATAATTCACATTTACTGGGGACTTCACCCAGTCCTTACATACTCAGGACTCACCCACTCTACATACTCAGGAGTTCACACATTGCATACACACTCAGAACTCACACTCCTTATACACTCAGGAGTTCACAAACTCAGCATTCACCCACTCCTTACACACTCAGGAGTTCACACACTGCTTATACACTCAGAACTCACTCACTCCTCACACACTCTTTACACACTCATGAGTTCACACACTCCTTGTCTACCCAAGAGTTCACACACTCCTTACACATTCAGGACTCACACACTTCTCACACACTCAGGACTAACACTGCTTACACACTCAGGAGTTCACACACTCCTTATACACCCAGGACTCACACTCCTTACACATTCAGGACTCTCATACTCCTTACACACTCACAGCTTCCTCTGCTCTCCACAGTGTCACGGAAGGCAGCTGAGGCTTGGCACCATAAAAGGTCAGGAGAGGCTCTTGGTGAAGACGAGAATGTCTCAATGTGTTGAGGAAGCCTCTCCCTAGGAAAAAAAAATTTTTTTATGCCTGGAATAGAATACATTATAAAACAAAGTGAACCATAAGAAAGTGCATTAGTTTTCAATGGAGTTAAATTTTATTTAATTAAAAGTAGCAAATGTCACACAATTCACTTCATTGTGAGTATTTGTTTTGTACAACTGAACTATTAACCAAGCAGCCTGTACAGTGTAGTCCCTGGGTCCCCTGCACTGCACTTTAAAATCCTCCTTCCCAAGCTTCAATGTCACGTTACACACTCAAGAAGCAGAGGTTTGCTGGGCATGGTGATGCACACCATTAATCCCAGAACTTTGGAGGCAGAGGCAGGTGGATCTCTGAGTGTGAGCCCTGCCTGGTCTACAGAGTGAGCTCCAGGATAACCAGGGTTACACAGAGAAGCCCTGTCTCAGAGGGGAAAGGAAGGCGTGGGGAGAAAAAGAGAAAGGCATAGCTTCTCATTGCAAAGTAGTCAGGGGACCTTTTATGAAGTGAGAAGTCTTTGAAGAATGTTTTATTTTTTGTTGATTTACAAAATGGCATTTTCCATGCCATAGTTAAATTGGTATTTTTATTCCAGTTAATTTTCCTTCTGCTACAGTGGAAATAAACAGGTCAAAATTAAGCAGTTTAGCATCATGGCTGACCAGGCACGATATCATGTCCTACGTGCGCTTTAGGTGATTTATCTACTATTACACATCTGAATCTAGTATGTTCTGGACAATGGATACCGAGGGGTGTGTCTTCCTCATAGACTAAGAGACTATTATAAAAATCAGCGCATGGAATTAACAAACAAAGATGGGATTTTAGACTTTCAGGGGCATGTTGGGATAACTGAATACGGAAAAGGCATTTATGTTTTTGGTTTTTTTCTAGAATCCTATTTCACACATTTTTGGATCACAGAATAACTCAAACGGTTTAACGTTAAGTCATCATTACTTGGTTAGCCATGGTATTGGTAGACGTGTATTATTTCAATTGTATTCTTACCAAACAGGAGCTTGCTAAAGCCCCTCCCCACCAAACAAAAGCCATAATGAGGAGTCACTGATAGTAATAATTTGAAGTGTTTGTTGAAGACAACGACTGATCTGGAGGGTGGATGTTTGTGTTGCTATGACAAGAGCTGATATCATCTTAAGTTAGTTTACAGGGAAGTATTCGGGGCTGTGAAAGATGCATATTTCCAAAGAAACCATATTGCATGCTTGTTTGACAGACATTCTCTGGTTAATTAGTAAGGGCTCTGCATGCAGCTTCAGCCAGTCCATTACTCCACCAGGAAAGCCATGGCTACTACAGCCAGTCCTTGATGTGTCTCAAGTTCTCCAGCAAATTCCAATGTTTGACGGAAAACCAAGCATGTTTTATTTTAAGATACCTATAAAATAAAAAAGCAAACTTGTATTAAAGGAAGGAGCTGTAGCTATTAAGACGTCCCATGAATTGCTTTGTAATGTAGAGGAATCCAGCATAAAAAAAAAAACAGTTAAAGTACTTTAAAAAAATTTTTAAACAATTATTTATTTATCTCATTTATTTTATTAATTAATTTTATTTTTAATTTTCAAATTTTTATTTGAAATAATGAATTGTATTAGCTAAATTTTAAAACAAGGTAAAATGAGCCCCCCCCCCCATGTCAATCAAGCATTTGAAAAAAATTATCACCCATCTGTATAACATTCTTCAGTGAGGTTTATTGGTTGCCTATTGGCTAGCAGGTCCTCAAACCTGGCTTACCTGACTCAAAGCCCAGAAGAGAGGGAGGTAGGGAGGTGACCTTCAGAGCTTCCCTTCCCTTCCCTTCTCCAAATCCAATCCCTCAGTCTCCTCCACAGCTCTGGAGCCAACCATCTGCTGTGGCCTCCCTTCCCCTTTTCCCCACCTCCAGCAGATCACACAGACCTTCTCCTACAGAGTGTCAGCCTTTAGCTCCCTCAGACACTCAGTGGGAACCGCTGGCCTCTGCCACGGAAGCAGGCAGACCAACTTCAGATCCTTCCTCTCTTCCATATCCAACTCCCAAGTCTAATTCCCAGCTCTGTAGCAGACTATGGGCTACGGCTTCTCCTCCCTCTCTGCCCCCATTCCAAGGGGACTAAGTGGATCCTGGTGGAACATCTGGTTTTCCTCATGTGGACCCCTTCAGCACACTTCTAGCCCATCTCCATGGAAAATGTTACAGCTCTGAGGGAAAAGGTTTTCCTGGTGTTAGAGCTCTGAAGGGAAAGGCATCCTGGAAGTCTGGATCAAGGAATACCACAAAGTCACACTGTACATCAAACCTCACACAAACACAGACACACACAATAAATGTACTGGGAAAGACACAAGAGGGTGGCTGCAGTAGGAGGCAGGCTTTATATAGACAGGGTTTCTTGGGGGTAGTTTTGTCCAGGGTGAGGATTGGTGAGCTTGAGGCTCATCTTGGGGGTCCTTAGGGGTGGGGCCTGAGTTCTCTGCACCTCAAGTGGATTACATCTACCCCTAAATGTCAGCTCTCAATATAAGAAATGAATTCTAATCCCAGCACTTTGGGAGGCAGAGAGAGGCGAATTTCTGAGTTCAAGGCCAGCCTGGTCTACAGAGTTAGTTCCAGGACAGCCAGGGGAACACAGAAAAACCCTGTCTCGAAAAAAAAAAAATTATAGTCCCGGGAGACCACACCCACAGGATCTCAGAAGCAGTCCCTATAGGCAACCCAAGCGACTACACTCTCCTAAGACAAGAAAGAGCAACAGAAACCAAGGAATGAAACACCCACTCAACAAAGACAAGATCAGATACCATCACCTAGAATTACAATCATCCCAAATCCAGATGGCTAAACTTCAGTGCAAAAACAGAATCAATTATTGCCAGGACACTGTCTTCACTACAGCCTCACCACACGCCTCAGCATGCCTTGAATATTCCAACATATAGCTGGAGCACAAGAAAAAGACCTTAAAATATCTATATGAAAAACAGAAAATCAACAATCATTGGTCATTGACATTTTTCAGTGTCAGTGGTCCCAATTCTCTAATAAATAGACACATTAAAAGAATGGATGTGAAAACGGGATTCATCTTTCTTCCTCATCCAAGAGAAACATACCCAAACTTCAAGGGTAAACGTTACCTCAGGGTAAAGATTTGAAAAAGCTCTTCCAAGTAAATGAACCCAGGAAGCAAGCTGATGTAGCCATTTTACTATCTAACAAAATAAACTTCAAAACAAGACTAACCAGAGAAGGACACTACATATTCATCAAAGGAAAAATCCACCAAAGGAATATTGCAATTCTTAATATCTGTGCACCGAACACAGGGAACCCATGTTCATGAAAAGAAACACTACTGCAGCTTAAATCACATATTGATCCTGACACAGTGATAGTGGGAGACTGCAATACTCCATGCTTACCAATACACAGGTCATCCAGAAGAAAAAACTAAACAGAAATGCTGAAGCCAACTAACACCATAAATCAAACAGACCTAATAGATACTTACAGAATATTTTACCCAAATACAAATAATATACCTTCCTCTCAGCAGCTCTTGGAACCTGCTCCAGCATTGGCCATATACTTGGACACAGAGCAAGTCTCAACAGGTACAAGAAAATTGAAATAACATCCTGCATCCTACCAACCACTTACTGGATTAAAGATGAAGAACAAGAGAGACAACAGAAAGCTTACAGACTCATGAAAGACTAAACAACTCTCAACTGAATGAAAAATGGGTCAAGACAGAAGTTAAGAAAAAATTAAAACACAATGAAGGCAGTTTTAAGAGGTCTGGTCTACATTTAAAGTGGCAAGAGATCTCATACTAGTAACTTAACAGCACACCTGACAGCGCCAAAACAAAAAGAAGCAATCACAGCCAAGAGAGGTAGACAGCAAGAGATATGAAAACTCGGGGCTGAAATAAATATAATAGAAAAAAATGACAAGAATCAATGACAGAGTTGGTTCTTTGAGAAAAATCAATAAAATCCCTTATCCAAATTAACAAAATTAGAGACAGGGGAACAAATCAGATACTGAAGAAGTCCAGAGAGTCATAAGGACATACTTTAAAAACCTACACCTCACTAAATTTGGAAATCTAAAAGAAATGGATCATTTTCTCACTATACCACCTACCTAGGTTAAATCGGGATCAGATATCAGTTTAAACAGATCTAAAATCCCTGGGGAAATAGAAGCAGTCATTTAAAGTCTCTTAAACAAAAAAGGTCTAGAGCCAGATGGTTTTGTTGTTGTTGTTTTAAGATTTATTATGCGGGCCGGGCATGGTGGCGCATGCCTTTAATCCCAGCACTCGGGAGGCAGAGGCAGGCAGATTTCTGAGTTCGAGGCCAGCCTGGTCTACAAAGTGAGGTCCAGGACAGCCAGGGCTATACAGAGAAACCCTGTCTCGAAAAACAAAACAAAACAAAAAAACCCAAACAAACAAAAAAAGATTTATTTATGCATATGAGTATACTGTAGCTGTCTTCAGATACACCAGAAGAGGGCATTAGATCTCATTACTGATGGTTGTGAGCAACCATGTGGTTTCTGGGATTTGAACTCAAGACCTCTGGAAGAGCAGTCAGTGCTCTTAACCTCTGAGCCATCTCTCCAGCCTGCCAGATGGTTTTAGTGCAGAATTCTATTAGACTTTCAAAGGAGAGTTAACCCTCAAATTATTCCAAGAAATAGAAGAGTTAACTCCAATACTCCTCAAATTATTCCAAAAAATAGAAACTGAAAGAACAGTGACCAATTCTTTTTATGAGGCTACAAATACTCTGATACCCAAACTACAAAAAGACCCAATGAAGAAAGAGAATTACAGACCAATTTCCCTTATGGACATGAACACAGAAATTCTCCATAAAATATTTGCAAACAGAATTCAAGAACACATTAAAAAAAAATCCACCATGCTTTTTCCAGACTTCATCCCAGAGATACAGAAGTAGTTTAACATAGACAAACGAGTAAATGTAACCCACCATCTAAACAGATGGAAAATCAAAGGCCACATGAACATGTCATCAGATGAAGAAAAGGCCTGTGACAATATCCAACACCCATTCATGGTAAAAATCCAGGAGAAACTAGGGCTACAAGGACCATTGCTCAGCATAATAAAGGCAGTTTACACCAAGCCTATAGCAAACACCAACTTAAATAGAGGTTACTCAAAGCAATTCTATTAAAATCAGGAACAAGACAAGGTTGGCCACTCTCTCCATACCTATTCTATATAGTAGTGGAGTCTTGGTTAGACCAATAAGATAACTAAGAAAACCAATGGGGTTCAGATAGGCAGGGAAGAAATAAACATAACTTTATTGGCAAATTATATGATAGTTTTCATAAGTGAACCTAAAAAGGAAACTCCTAGAGCAGATAAACATTTTCAGCAAAGTAGCAGGATACAAAATTAATACGCAATATCAGGACTTGGGAGGCAGAGGCAGTAGGATCTCTGTGAGTTCAAGGTCAGCTTGGTCTAAAGGATGAGATTCAGGACATACAGGGCTACAAAGAAAAACTTTGTTTCAAAACCTGCCTGCCCCCCAAATTAACACAGAAAAGTGAGTAGCTTTCCTGAATACAAATGACAGGGAATGAACTCAGGGAAACAACACCTTTTACAATAGCCTTAAGAATGCAGAATATCGTGGGGTAACTTTAATCAAGCAAGTGAAAGACTTGTATGATTAAAAAAGACATCGAAAAAGAAATTAAAGAAGATATCAGAAAATAGAAAGATCTTACATGCTCCTTGATCAGTAGGATTAATATTGTGCAAATGGCTATCCTACCTAAAGCAATCTACTGATTCAATGCAGTCTCCATCAAAATTCTAGCACAGTTCTTCACAGAACTTAAAAGTACAATTTTCAGCTTCATATGGAAACACACACACACACACACCAGGATAGCTAAAACAATCCTAAATGATAAGAGGGCTGCTGGGAGGTATAACTACCTCCAATCTCAAATTGTACTACACAGCCATAGTAGTAAAAAACCATAATGTTTACATAAAGACAGACACATTGATCAATAGTATAGAATTGAAGACCCATCAATACATCCACACATCTATGAATACCTGATTTTGATAAAGCCAGAAATACAAGTTGAGTAAAAGGCACCATCCTCAACAAATGGTGCTGGGCTAACTGGATGTCTCTGTATAGAAGAATGCAAATATATCCATATTTATCACCTGCACAGAACACAAGTCCAAGCAGATCAAAGACTTCAACATAAAACCAGACACACTGAACCTGATAGAAGAGAAAGTAAGAAATAGCCTTGAACTCACTGGCACATGAAAAGATTTTATGAACAGAACATTATTAGCACAGGCACTAAGGACAGACAACAATTAACAAATGGGACTCCATGACACTGAGAGGCTTCTGTAGGCCAAAGGACACCATCACTGGGACAAAGTAGCAGGCCACAGAACGGGAAAAGATTTTTACCAGCTACCCATTTGATAGAGAGCTAGAGTCAGGAGCATCAGAAGTTCAGTATGATGCTTGACTACTCCCTAAGTTCGAGGCTAGCTTGGTCTACATCATATCCTGCAACGGAACACAAAAGCAAGAGCAGTAGAACCGTATCCTCAAACTGTCTTGATATTCCATCTCAAAGCCCATCTATTGAAGAGACTCTCTGTTTCCCAATGCCTGTTTTTTGACACCATTGGCTTGTCAAAGATCACCAGTCGAATGGTTCTCACCAAGAAGACAAACAACAACAACAGCTGGTGGGGATGTTAGGAGCAGGGAACTCTGGTGCTGCTGGTGGGAGTGTGAACTGCTGCCGCTATGGAAAGCCATAAAAAGGTTCCACAAAAGCTAAAATGTAGAACACCTGTCTGTTTCAGCCACAGCAGCCCTGGGATACACCTGGAGGATTCCAAGTTAGCACTGCATGGAGGGACTTGGACATCCTTTGTGTCGTTGAACTATTTGCAATAGTTACAACATGGAGGCAGCCTAGATGCCCATCAGCAGGTGACTTGATAAAAGAAAATGTTGTACACATATGTAAGCTCTGTCCAGCTGTAAGGAAGAATGAACCTGTGGCACTGGCAGAAAAACTGAAACTGGAGGTCATTATGATACGCAAAGTAAGAGACTCAGAAGTCAGTGCACGGGGCATTTTTCATGTGCAGAACCCAGATTTAAATTCATAAATGTGCATATTTATGTGGGACATGAAGATAGGGTACTGTAATCTGGAAGGAAGACTTGGAAAGAGGTAGGGAACAGGAGGGTAATGGAATATGTGTCACTAAAGCAGGAAGGGGAGTGTTTGTGGGGCAAAGGGGGGCACAGCAGGAGGGGGAGGGGCTAGGTGGAAAGGCAGTGAAGAGTTGTGAGCACAAGTATGAAAAATGTCACAATTAGACTCACTTCTTTGTATGCTTGTCATAAAATTAATGTTTTAAAACACAGAAAAAGTCGAAGTTTATGAAATCAAGTGGCTTTCTAAAGTCGACAGAACAGATTTTCCAACCAGATACCCTGGCCCCACATCAATAGCTGTGATGGGTGATTTGATGTATCAGCCACAGTTATACCTAATATCTGTCAAATTTCTGCTTAGGTACTTCCTTGAATGTATTTTAAAACTTAAAAATCATTACTTGAATGAAGCAGAGTGTCTCCTCCTATGTGCATATGGCCTCTTTCCAAAAAGTTGAACACCTTAAAGACTCATGTCCTCTGAGGAAGAAGAAATATTGCCTCGAGATGGCCTTCCACTCTGACTCCAGCATCCGGTCTTCTCTGGCCTGCACCTGGCCAGCCTGCATTTCCAGCTTGCCACCCCTACTGAATGATCACATATCTTGAGAGGCTCTCTCCTCCCCTGCTCTCTCTATACATAAATACTATTTATATATATCCTATGGGCTGTTCTTTCAAGAGAGCTCTGTGCTACAGTTTGTTACACAATGTTGCCGACACTGCTGTCTTTACTGGGGTGGTGGAACCTTCATGCGGTGGAGTGTAATTACTGGAAGGAGGCTAAGTCATTGGGGGCACCACTCCTGGAAAAGATCCACTTTGTTCAGTATTGCATGAGAAGAGTCTGGTCCTGGATCTCTGGATTCCTGTCTTGTATGTGTTCTTGGCTGTGGGACCTCCCATTACTGAAGCAACCCCCAACCAGAGTACACATATAGGTCTTCCAGATTTTAGACTATCATCTTATTAAAATCATGAGCTGAAGAGAACTTATACACTTCAGTCACTAAGCATCATTCTTATTGTAACAGGGTCCCAGACTTTAGCTCACCGAGACCTTAGCACAACTGACTCCATGATGGAAGAACCGTTCAGCCTGTATAACTCAACAGGTAGACAGTGCCACCTGTCAAAATGAAAGCAAAGATATAATCCGTCCAAGTCCTTCATTCTGGGAAAGTCTCTAACTGTACTAACCTTGCCTTTTGGCTTCTCTAGTTCTGTTTCTGACTAATCGTTCTTGTTAACTGAAACCTGTCAACCCAGGACACTTAACAGCTCACCTCAGAAAAGGCTTGGGGCTACACTGGGACCTCGAACACCCAGTGTAGTTGAGTTTTTGGTGGGCACCCCAGAACAGTTATGGTAATAGGACTAATACAAAAAGAAAAACCCGGTACTGCTGCTATCCGCTGGTCCCTAGTCATATGGTTGTGGCAATTCATTCAAGTTCTTCAGGTTTTAGGGTCACTGTTTCCAAAATAATAAAATCCCATTGGACCGGGGTTTCTTAACTTCAGTGGTGACATGGGCAGATCTTTGCTGAGTAGGATGAGGTTCAAGAGAGAGGTTTTCCTGTGAATTGTAGGCTGTTCAGTGGCACTGCTGTCTGCTGAATGCCAGGAGTGGTACCCAGGTGTAAAAAACAAAAGCTCTCCAGACATTTCAAAACATCTGCTGATGTAACCCCCAAATTACTGATACTAGAGACTCTGTGTTCCCTGCCAGAGGTTTCCATCCTCCTCCCTGCAACACCCCCCCCCCCCCACACACACACACCTCCCTGCAAGCAAGCACTATATGCAGACAGCTGGTTTCTGTGCTGTGTCCTCCTGCAGCAGCCCCTCCCCCTCCCCTAGCATTAGAATGGCACGGCCTCTGTGTCTCCAAAAACCAACAGCGAACACTTCTGATAACTCTCCAGGTGCCTGTCCTTGAGACCTTAGAGAAATAACAAGCTCAAGGGAGACCATGGAAAAAGTAAAAGGTAAACAGAGGTCAGGTCACAGATAGTTACGATGGGCCATCAAATTAGTCATTGAACAGACACCCACTAACCCCCCCCTCCCGCTTCAGTACTATTCCACCCTCCACTCCCCTTTTCTGTGAATATTCACTCTATTTCTCCTAACTATACTGTATATAAGCCCAATGTTTTCTGGATTCAGGGTCACTTGCCAGCATTCAGTGAATGCTAGGTGGAGAACCGAGTTCAAACTTGAAAATAAAAGACTCTTGTGCGTTGCAGTGGACTTTGCAATTCTTGGGCTCGTCTGGGTTTCTTGTGGACGCAGGGCACAACAGGAGCAAGAGGACAAAAGAACCATTGACCCTCTGTCTAAACCACATTGTATGATATCATTTGTTATAACATAAGCATAAGAAATATTCTGTTAGAGACAGACAGCTTTGAGAATTTCAGGCGAAGGCTCTTAGGTCTTCAGCATGATTGTCCAGAGGTGATGACCTAAGACTCTGCAATCCTACAAATCACTTTTAGTTCATGTGAGGAAGAGATGAGAACCAGGGAAAGACCATGAAGACTGGAATCTGTGAGTTCTTAGCAATGCAGTGGCAGGCAGCAAGAAGGCAGGTGTGGGATAAGAACAAACGCATTCTTCAAAAAGGAAGAGAGAGAATGTAGCTCTTCCTCTCAAAGACAGGTAATGTAGACAGAAAACAGCTGTCCTTTCAGCTATCATCATCTGATTATCAACCAATGACAACCTGTGCTCTGTACTGGGCGCCAGACATAGCCACACAGAGGATGGCATGGTTGTTAGACTCTGAGTGCCTAGGGATTACAGGCTTCTGAACCTCTGTTGACATAGATGAATATATGTATGTCCAAAAGATACATTAGATATATATATATATGTGTATATGATGTAGAGTTATATATGTATATGTGATATAGCTTTATATACATATGTGTATATGTGTATGATGTAGAGTTATATATATGTGATATAGAGTTATGTGTGTGTGTGTATGTGTGTGTGTGTGTATGCCAGATAGAAAAAGTTTACATGTGCCCCAAAGGCACATGCATTAAATACCTTGTCTCCTGCTTGGCATTTTTGGAGAGATGTTAGGAATTCTGGGAGTTTGGGCTTCATGGGGTTCTTCTGGTTATTGAGGTGTACCTTTGAATGAAACTGGGGTATCGTGATCTCTTTCTCTTACTTTTTTCTGTCAGGAAGATGTCTCTTCCTGACTGGACCTCTCAGATACTGGGATGGGTTCTGGCAGATCTCAAAATCTTCCCAAATTTACCTATCTCAGAGGATACTAATGTCTCCTAGGTGAGCGTCTAGAGAAAGCCAGTTGGCAGATGCAGCAGAATAGTGTGTTGTATGGAAGACAGTGAGGGTTTGAGAGACACATCACTAGGCTCGACTCACCATCCTGAGAGTTCGGAGCTTTGCTCGCGTTCGGCTTCTTCGTGCAGTTGTTCAGCTTCTGTCCTATCATCCGTCTGATTGAGACGTCATCCGCACTGGGAAACACCTGCTTCGTTACTCCTGTAAGAAAGAGATCACAGCGGCACACACAAGCACGTCGTGAGGAGTTTGCATCCTGTGAACTGAGGCAAAAACATAGCTTTGTCTCCGTTTTACAAAAGGAGTTCAAATCGTCATGATGTATTTAAGCAGATGAATACGGTCATGTTTCTAAAGCATAGCTGAACCTCACAGAAAGCGATGCTATACATAAATCATGTATGTGTGTCGTTCTGTGACATCAGTCAGCTTTAACTCGTCTGCTAGCTATGAACTCCATGGTTTTATTTTCTTTGCTCCAAACTTTTAATAATTGTTTTATTCATTTTTAATATTACTCAAAACAAATTGATCACTTATTAAGAAACAATAAGTAAAGAGCTTGGTGAGAGAGTCTCTAACATTTTTTTTTTTTTTTAGATATTTGCACAAAACAACAAAAATTGGGAAAGGTAGATCATTTTAAAGGAGACTCACTAATTTTAAAACTACATGGCTAAAACTATCTTTCTAGAAACAAACAAAACATAAGGGAACTAACTAAGAAAGAGAAAGGGATACAAATTGTTACTGACATTTTAAAACAGTGACATTGTTATTTTTCTGAAGCTTTGAGTTTTTTTTTAGTCCAAACTTCTCCATTTTGGACACTTTTAGTTCAGTATCCAATTTTTCCCCCTTCTGAGACAAGGTCTTATGCAACCTAGGCTGGCTGCTGATTCTGCAGTGGAGCCTAGAATGACCTTGACCTCTGAACCCTCCCTCACCCATCTCTCAGGGGTTGAGATTACATGTTCACACCACCATGCCCACATTTCAGTTTTCTTATATTTTCATGTTTAACAATATTAGAATATTCAATTTTTTTGCAAAAAATAAATCTGAAACAGACAAACAAAAAAAGGACTAAAAATAATAATAATAACCCAACTGTGAATGGTAACATCATTTCATGTTCATGGGAAAATACAATGTAATCAAACGATCACCTATGATTTCTTGAACTTCATTCTGATTCATAGCTGGTTTGACAACCTTGTCCCTTGAAGTGGAGGATTTTGCCCCCGTCAGACTGTGTGTGGCCATGTACTCATTCGTGTAAAGTACTTGCATTAAATCATTAATAAATTTCTGAGGCTTGCTCTTATTACAACGGGCAATCTGCCATCTCTCAATCGTGAACTACAAAATAAGAAACGATAACTGAGATTAGAAAAAGAGAGGATACCTGGAGAAATAAAAATGCTAATTAAGACATATCGAAAAACAGCAATGCTCTAAGGTGCTATTTACCTTTAAGGTATTTCGTACCTTTAGTATATATTTTACATCTCAGAGGAAAAGCTGCTTTTATTCCCCCTGATTTATTTGCTTTTAGTTTTCTTTCTTTCTTTTTCTTTTTTTGTTTTTGTTTTTTTTGTTTTTGTTTTTTTGAGACAGGGTTTCTCTGTGTAGTCCTGGAACTTACTCTGTAGACCAGGCTGGCCTCGAACTACGAAACCCGCCTGCCTCTGCCTCCCAAGTGCCTGGGATTAAAGGCGTGCGCCACTACTGCCCGGCCTTGCTTTTAGTTTTCTAAACTCGGTGTCTGTTCCACAATTATTAACTTTCATCTTTAAGATAAGATGATTCTGTGTGATAGGATTCTAATGGTAGGGACCTAGTCTGTCTAGACTTTGTCTGGTGGTGGCACCCCATTGCTTCACCCCTTCCTTTAGTTTTTATGCTCAGTGGTCTCCAGAGAACTAGAGGGAAGATATTCCAACCCACCTGCTTCTCACCAGGATGCTGCTCTTCCTCAGCCTTCACGGAACTTGGGGAGCTGGAAGTAGAGTTGGAATTACTGCACAGAGAGGCAAACGAATCTGGGGAGGAGTTGTTTGTTGCTCTCCAGAGAGTAGACGCTGGTGTGGACACGGCTCCTCCACTCTTAAGGAGGGTCTCTGCCATTCCAACCAGTTCTTCAAACTGTGTGACTGCCTGAGGTAACACTGGAATGGCAACAGAAAAGTAGCATTTTACAAACACATTTGGAGCATTGCATTTTTGTGTGTGTGCGTGTGTGCTGCAAAGGCATCTAGAACTTTTTATTTCCTGTAATCTGCTTGATAATGAGTTTTGAAACACTGGTTATATTTGAATGTCTATGCCTTACTTTGAACTAAAAACAATGTTTCAAAAGTTGGTTCTTCTCTAACTGCTAGGACTGTGCTTTGAGGACATGGGAGCTCTTTAGTAGTGACATACTGTTATCAGTCACCTCCTAGGAACCCACCTTAGGCCTATGTAAGTGCCACGATATATGGATTAACCATGGATTAAGATAAGGTTTGTGATTGTTTAGCCAGGGAGCCAAATTTCACCAAACTAATAATTCTGTACTGCTGCAACTCAAACCCATGTTGTCACATATTAAAGATGAATTTTGAAGATCAACTCACTTATTGTTTCTTTGTTATTGGAAAGTTACATATTCAAAGTTTCATGGGGCCCTGCAAACCAGCCTTTTTGCTATAGCTTGTTTGTTTTCTAAGGAAGAATAGCTTATGGTTGGAGCCAGAAGAGACCTTGGACTCTGCCTAATTTAATTCCTCACTTAGTGGTTGAGGGTGCTGTTTGTTACAGCAGGAAGCCCCCGAGTTCCTTTTCGGGGAGTATCTTTATCAGGCATATTGTTGAACTATAATCTTTACAATAACCGGTGATGTAGTCAAGTCAGGACACACGTGCTGTGTTAGCAGGAAAATTTAATACAGAAAAATCTCCTTGCTTGCTCTTTCAGGAAGGACTTTAAGCACTCCCCATGTGCTGCTGCTTAATCAATCAGCAAGTCTGTACTGAACAGGAGCAAGGTAAATCCTTGGACTTTCCTAAAGCAACAGAGGTGTGTGCTAAAGGTGGTGAACCCTTGAGAACACACCTAGGAGTTTACACTATGAGGTCGCTAGGAGTTGAGCCCTCCACACCTAATAGTCTGAAGTAAGGTTGGACACAGACAGAAATCATAAAAACCCCACTGACTAATGATAGTGTTCAAACACACGGGCAGTGAATAAACCCATCACACTTACGTAGTGAAGCTTCAGGAAGTCTTTGGGCACCAGAGCTCTGGGGAACCTCCCAGGGATCAATATTCTATGTACAGTCACAATGATGGTGGAACAAAGTGTCCATCCTAACAGCTTTATATTGGTAGCCTAGACGCTGCTTCCTTTCTATTCTACTTCGCATTGCTCCTTCCATCCTCCCCCCACCCAAATGCAACTGTGACTATAATGGGTTTCAACGAGTTCTGTGAGTTTTGTTTCTTCCTAGCAAGTTATGAAAGGTAGGGGAGGTATGGGAAAAATTTTCAAATTTGTACTTGGTGTCAAGTTTGGGCAAGTTTGCCATTCTGGAGGCTAGCTTGTAGACCCAAAGAAATAAAACTGTATAGATGTCATGAAGACAAATGAAGTATGCTCTGGCTTTTATATGAAACATCACTGAAGTTTCATTTGTTGCGTGGCTGGACCCCAGCTGGTTGTGGGAACTTTAGGAGGTGTGCCTAGTTGGAGGAAGTGGCCCCACAGCACATGCCTTGAACATTATACCTGGTCCCTGGTTCCTGGCTGGCTCTCGCTGCTTGTCTACTCTGACATCAGCCACTTCTCCACCCAAAATACTCCCACACTCTAGGCCTTCAAACAGAATCAGACACCCACACACTTAACCCTCTGAAACTACAAGCCAAAGGAAATCTTTCCTTCTTTAAGCTGATTATATTAGGTGTTTTGTCAGAGTAACAGCAAAAGCAATTAGCACAGGGATCAGACCTAGGCTATAACAGGGAAGGTTGGACTCAGTGAGGGCAAGATCTTTCTCTGAGATGATCAACACTAAGCTGCAAGCAGGGGACAAAACAGGAATTAAAGAGTCACAGAGAAGGAGAGAGGCCATCAGAGACAGAGGTACACATGCTCTCTGCACTTGAAGACCTGAAGTGCCAACGATGGAATGTAGAGAAGATGGAAACCGACGTGAAGTGGGGCTTCAAGGCTCTTTACCGGTTTCTCTGATCACAAAGGATGGGCATCGGGCTATGCCTTTCTCATCTGCACGTTCTCATCTCTGTTGGTGTTCACTATGCTACAGAATTAGGGCATATTGCCACACAGTGCTGTGTCCCAGCTCTCCTTCCCATTAAGGCCGGCAGGTGAATGTCTTAACCTGTTTGATTAGCTCTTCTTGAAACGCATGGACTTTGAAGTCTAACTTACATCGTTAAAAGAAGAAATAAGGTAAGGAAAGGGAATGCGTTTGAGCCAGGAAGTTTCTTCATGGCCTTGTAAGAAAGTCCCTTGCTTTAGATGTGCACAAGTTTTGTTTGTTCTAGAACTCAACATGAGCAGCTTCCAAAACACACCTTCCACTTTGCATTTTGATCTTCTTTCTTTGTTTCTTCTGCATCTAAAATTCATTCACTCTGTGTGTATAATCAGTTACTTTTTTGTGTGTGGCTAACTAGTGTTCCCCTCCCCTGCATTTTAGTCACTGTGATGAGTAATCGATTACCTGTTGATAAACTGTTTGCCATTAGAAGACACAGTCGTGCTGCTGTCTCTAGTCATGTGATGTTGAAGAGTCTCAAGAACATAATCGGGCCACCAGGTACAAATGCTCTCAAGGCTATGCTAAACTGCTCTGCAGAGACACTTTCCAGACGTACAACACCCTCATGTAAGCCCTTTTCCTTGAGTCAGTAAGAAAAGGTGTTAACACGTGTTAACAATTTTACCTTTTTTGGCAGGTTAAAGTTCCGAGGTTAAATATGTGTGCACTTGCGTTTTGATTATTGGAACTTCTTTCACGACTGATGTGTCTGAGCACGGGATGCCAGTGTTTGGTCGTTCCTTTGCTTTGCTATGACATAGGGCCTCATGCAGCCCTGGTGGGTAAGCAATAGCCTGATCATCCCCCCGCCCTCTTTAGTTTATTATGAACGTATAGGGCATTTATAGGATGCTTATAAGAATGTCTAGTTCAGTAGCTCTCAACCGTGGATTGCGACTTGTGGTGGTCAAATGACCTTTTCACAGGTGTCACCTAAGACTGTCAGAAAACACAGATATTTACATGACAATCTGTAACGGTAGCAAAATTACAGTCACGAAGCAGCAAATTTTATGGCTGGAGGGGTCACCACAACATGAAGAACTTTATTAAAGGGTTGCAGCATTGGGAAAGTTGAGAACCACTGGTCTAGTGCATAATGGTTTAGCTACTGTTACTAACTCCTTTAAATTATGAAGCATTTTAACATTTTCTTTGCTTTAATTCAAGGCTCTGTTTTGCATACCTTGAAGGTTTAGTCCCTGGATGGTAGACCAATCATTGATCGTTGACTGTGTCTTGAAAGCTCTTTCTTGTCAATGAACTAAGGTACTGGTGGACTCCTCATGTTTTTTCAAAACAATTACTTAACATTTTTTTATTCATGCATATGTGTGTGTGTGTGTGTGTGTGTGTGTGTGTGTCTGTGCATGCGCACACATGAATGCAGGTACTGGTGAGGGCCAGAAGAGAGTGTCAGATTCCCTGGAGCTGGGGTTACAGGCAGTGAGTTGGCCTGGTTTATTTGCTAGCAGACATTATAGCTAATTCTGATCTCATACTGTCTACATGCCCACTCCATTGTAAATACTTCATCTGCTTCCTGTTGTTTTTAACAAAGTCTCAAACGTTCGATTCTACCAATCAAGACTTGGGAGTCATATGCTGAAGTGAAGCCTGCTAGCTCAGAGAGGCAGGGAAAGCACCCAGCTGACCTCCCTCCTCAGCTGAAGTCCTAAATTAAAAAAAAAAAAAAAGCTCTTCAGATTAATTTAAGGATAGTTTGGTCAATTATTAAAAGCAAAAATAAGGGTTGGATGTCACTCAGTTGGCATAGCGTTTGCCCTGATGCACGGGGTTCCAGGCTGCATCCTCAGCACTGTATAAGAACGGATGAGGTGCAAGCCTGAATCCCAGTGTTCGGGAGGCTCAAAACTAAAACTGACCATTGGTATTTTGATGGAAAAAGCAAGCTACTAGCCTCTTCAGGATGAATTGGCATCTTTTCTTCTTTTCTTTGACTGTGACATGCCTCTCAGTTTACACAGGCTTGTATATTTCTCAGTTGTATGTTTTCTCTCACATCCCACACATTTACGCTGGGGTGATTAGTCAACACTTAAAGCTACTTGTAATCGATAGGAATCAGTTCTCTATTTTTTCTTTCCTGTCTATAATAACCAGTTAAAACCCAGCAGCACTAAATACTGATATATATTTCCTACCCTGGATTTATTATTATTTTATATATTTTATCTCTCCCTTTGTTTGTGTGTGTGTGTGTGTATGTACACAAGTGTGGGCATAGGAAGGCAACATGTGGGAATTAGCTCTCTTCTACCATGTAGGCTACAGGGATGGAACTCAGGGCTGCCAAGATGGCAGATGGCAGGAGCCTTTACCCACTGAGCCATCTCGATGGCATCTATTTATTACTTTTTAAATAAAATAAGGTTTAATGCCCAGTGTTCTTCCTCTCTACCCTCCCCACTACCCTCCCCCTCTCCTGATTACTCACAGAGGCTCTCACGTTAACCCATTTCCTTGTTAGGTATGGACTAGTCTTTATAATCTTAAATAACTGTAACATACATATGTAACTATTTCTTGACTCTTTTGGATTAGAGAACTTCATCAATGTCATAAGGCAACATAGGCCCCTTTACATTCTTCCCCTGACACAGGAACACACAGAGTTCGTATATATAGACACAGCCACACTTCCCTCCACTATCCTACATTTTCCAGCAGGACTGCTAGTTTAACCAGTTTCTGGATACCGTATTTTTCTTTTCTTTTTCTGGGACTACTGTCTCATATGGGGGAAGCACATTCTACTTTTGGCTCTAAAGTAGAAAGCATGTAGTGAATATTTTTGAGATTTTATGTAATATTGTTATCTTACCCTTCTACTGGGTTCACAGTTTCATATAGAATTGTTACTTCCCTTTCGATGGTTAAAAGTATGGCTCAGCCCCCATAGGAGCTGCAGAGTCCCTGGTGAGTCAGCTAATGCCATTTTGATTCCTGTCCTTAGCCTCTGACGTGCTTGTTCGGTTCTGTCTGAAGTTTCACAATGTTTTGGGCAACTACTTTTAATTCATTATATTGGGATGCAAGTGGTTTTTAATCTTATTTTTTAAAGATTTATTTTATGTATGTTAGTACACAGTTGCTCCCTTCAGACACACCAGAAGAGGGCATTGGATCCCACTAGAGATGGTTGTGAGCCACCATTTGGTTGCTGGGAATTGAACTCAGGACCTCTGGAAGAGCAGTCAATGCTCTTAACCACTGAGCCGGCTCTCTAGCCCGTGGTTTTTAATCTTATAAAATGTTTAATAATATGCCTATATTTAAATGCAAATTTCATTAAAGCTAAAATCATTACTATTCATATCTGCCAATCAGTATTTATAACCCAAAGTACAATTTACTATGGGGGAATAGGCGTTTATCTTTACTTGTGCTGCAAGGAATCGATCCTGGCATTCTGTGAGTGTGAAGCAAACCCTCGGGCACCAAGCTACACCCATAGCTCAAGTTCATAAATGGATTTGCTCTCAGGTGGCATCTTCTGTTCCAGAAATGTACACCCTTTAGTTCTAGAAAGACACTATGAATTCTTTTAAACATGGCTTCTAGTTTTTTAAGGGTTTTTTGTTTGGGTGTTAAGACTAATTCTGTATTGGCTTAGTAATGTTTATTTCCCTTTTATTTGTCTTCTTGCTCTAATATCCATGATATTTTCTTAACTTTCACTTCCAGATAGTCTATTGCGATTCTAAGTTCTAGTTCTTTGAATATTCCTCTTGAGAATCACTGCTCTTGTTTCAGGGATACAGATTCTTTTCTTAGTGGAGTGGTCTTCGAATACCTGCCTTCTTTTTTATTTCCTGGTTCCCATGCCAGAACATTTTTGTGTATTATTTTATTTTTACATTTTATGTATTCTATTTTGTATGTGCACGCATATATGTGTGTGTGTGTGTGTGTGTGTGTATACACACATGTGCCTTAGTGCACACGTGAAGGCCAGGGGAAGACCTTGAAGCGGTCAGTTCTCTCCTTCTACCACGTGGCTCTGGGGAATCAACCTCAGATCACAGGGCTTGGTGACGAGAGAATTTATCCTCTGAGCTCTCTCATTCCTCTGTGCTAGAATAGTTGCTCAAGTAACCATACACTCTTTTTCTTAGATGTGCCCACTGGCCCTGAATCCATAGCTTTGATTGGCTTCTCTTGAAAGAAAACCCCGGCTTCTGATGTAGTCCAGAAATGACAGTGTACTTAAGAATTTGTGGTCTGGATGAGTCTTTGTGTAGGATTTTCTTCTGGTTTTCATGCTACTAGTTTTTCATGAGTACCATTCCTACAGCTTTCATCAATTTGTCAGCATGGTTTCGGCTTATTTCGTTTTAATCTGTCCCCTGCTGTTCTTCGCAGCTCACCACAGACTCAGCCATGGTATTCAGCATTTCCACTTGCCCGGGTCAAGTCAGTCAGCATTTATCACCTGCATGTCCGTTTCTATGATTACATCAGCATCATTTACGTGTGATCTTCTCTAGAGTTTTCTTCATCCTTGTGCTTCTGTCTATTTTAAATGTACTTTTGGTAGCATTTCAAGGTGGGAGGGGGATTATAAGATGTTGACATTAAGCTTTCTGAGACAGTTAGGTGCTGAGGAAAAGTGTAATTTATGAGTCTTTACTGGAATCTCTTTTGTTGGAAGACTTGAGCTTTGGATGGACTCTGTTCCCTGGCTATGTAGTCACTCGACAGATTGGATACCACAAACTTCCTTTTGCATTGCACTCGCTTGTCACTTGTATTGGGTGGGTATGCTTGAAGTGGTACACACACACACACACACACACACACACACACACACACACACGAAAGGGGGGGGGAGCACTCACACTTGCCCTTCTACAAGGTCGTATATATCCCACCAGCAAGCAGCTCTGATTCTAGTCTAGAGAGTATAGCTGGGAAACTTACTGCATCTATGATAGCATGCAGTCTCTTATTAGGGAGTTATTAAATCTTCGTCACCGTGAGAAAAATGTCTGACCTAAGCATCTTAAAAGGAGGACAGATTTGTCTCAGCTCACTGTTTCAGAGTCTCCACCCACAGTCAGCTGATTCTGCTGCTTTTTGGCCAAGGCAGAAACAAGGTGGCAGGCAGGTATGGTGGGAAAGAAGCTGCCTACCTCACGGCAGCCAGGCAGCAGAGAGAGCAACAGGGACCAGGACACATACACCCTCAAAGGCACAGCTTCAGTGTCCTGTGTGCTTCACCCACTAAAAGTGTGTCTTATTTAAGGTTTCTATTGCTATAATAAAACATCACTGAGAGAAAGGAACTGGGAGGGAGAAGGGCTTATTTTACGTTATAGCTCATAAGTTTATCCTGAAGGGAAGCAGAGGCCACGGAGGAGTGCTGCTTGTCGGCTTGCTCTCTGTGGCTTACTCACCTGACTAGGTGTGGCACCACCCATCAAGAAAATGCCCCACAGGTTTGAGCACAGGCCGATCTAGTGGGGGCATGCTCTCAGTTGAGTTTTCTTCTTCCCCAATGATTATTCTGGCTTGTGTCAAGCGAACAGAAAACTAGTTGGTACCTAGCCTATTCAGCACTCACCAGTGGAATAATAATATATTGATGACGTTAAAGTTCCCCTGGTCCGGGGCTGGTGAGATGGCTCAGTGGGTAAGAGCACCCGACTGCTCTTCCGAAGGTCCGGAGTTCAAATCCCAGCAACCACATGGTGGCTCACAACCATCTGTAATGAGATCTGACGCCCTCTTCTGGAGTGTCTGAAGACAGCTACAGTGTACTTACATATAATAAATAAATAAATCTTAAAAAAAAAAAAGTTCCCCTGGTCCAATCACTTCTCAGTAGCAGTACCAGGTGCAAATGAAGCTTTCAACCCACAAAGCTATTTGAGGCTGCTCTATATCCACACTCTAAGAGTACTGTGCACGAAACTTGAATCTTCTGGTGTCTTTCTAGTTCCCAAGCATAGCTTCACAAGGAGGTCAATTATGACCATGCTGTTTAAAATTGTAAATATTCCCCTCCCACAACTCCCAATCTTTATCACTTAATTTTTTTCCATTGGCTTTAACACCATCTAAAATATTAAATAATTTGTTATAGTATGTTTCTTTTCATTGTGTCCCTATATTCCTTCCACACAGATAAATAAATAGGCTTACACATGAACACTGGTCCCATGAGAGCAGACCATTGTTTTTCAGCAGATTGTTTTAGGTTCTTAGAACAGTGTTGAGATACAACATTGCAGGAAGAACACTGCACCAGGCTCTGGCAGCTCCTGACTCTCCAGCTGCCCACCCAACAGACAATGTTGCTACGTTGTTTCTGCTGTTACATTCTGGTGGCAGGGAGAGAGGAGCAGACAGTATTAAATACATAAGAAAGAGAACCAATGCATAAACATCAAAGGGGAAAGAGAGACAGAAAGGGGAGGAAAAAAAATCCCTGGGGAAAAAAACTGACATTAAAATTCAGATGTAAGGAGTCTAGGAAGAGGTGAGTTTGGAGTAAGACCTCAAGTAAATGATGGTTCAGTCCACAGAGGGACCGGGAAGAAGATTCTGAGCAGATGGAATGGGGAGAACAAAGATGATCAAGATTAGCTGATTTCTTAGAGGGAAAGCTGGTGGACCAGTAAGACTGGATCCCACCAAAGAGAGCATAGGAAAGAAGCCAGAGGATGAAGGGGAGTATACAGATCTCTCAAAAACACAAGAAAGAATTTTACTTCTCCATGAATGAGTAGGGATTCACTCATGGGGAACAATAGCAGTTACGGGGAAGAGTGACGTGAGCCGACTTTTGATTACCAGAGCTGTGCTAAGACCGCAGTGGTTAAGAGGAAGATTGCCAGCAGGAACTTATTAGGAGGCAGTCATAAGCATCTGTGAGCTGAGTGCTCTTTCAGAAGTCTTGAGTTCAATTCCCAGCAACCATATGGTGGCTCACAACCATCTGTAATGAGATCTGGTGCCTTCTTCTGGCCGCAGGCAGAATGCTGTATACATAATACATAAAAAAAAAAAAAATCTGTGTGAGAGATAATGGTAGCTCAGAAAAGAGGAACAAAATGTGCCAAAGAGATGGCAGAGTGGTTAAGAGCACTGGCTGCTCTTCCAGAGGACTTGGGTTTGATTCCAAGCACCCACATGGTGGCTTATAACTGTCTGTAGCTCTAGTTTGGAGGATCTGATTTCCTATTCTGGCCTCTGTGGGCACTGTGCACATACGATACATAGACAGATATGGAGGCAAAACACCGTTACACATAAAATGATAATTAAAAAAAAAAGTAAAGAGTACCAGTAATGGTTGTGGGAAAAGAGATTGAGTTCTAGAATGATTTTGAAGGTTAAAAGTGAAAGCAGTATCAAAACAGAGGATAGATAGATAATATTACAGATTTTTTGGCTTGAGAATTGAAACCAAGATAAGGAACGGGGTCAGGAATGAGGCTTGAGTTGTATTAGTGATGGCTACAAGCCTTCCAGTTTGCAGCTGAACAATGAGTTGGGGAGGTCTGTCCAATGTCAGACCCCACATAGTGTTTGCTCTCTGTCTAATCACAGAGTTTTTAAATCCTGAACTTCCAGGCTCAGATTTCTGTCTGCAGTTAGTTAGACTTTCCGTTACTGAGAGAAACTCCATTTAAGGGAGGAAAGATTCATTTTGCTTCACGGATTTGGAGGTGTTGGTGCCTATGATTAGACAGAGAGCGAACCCTATGTGGGGACTGACATTGGACAACTGCTTCAAATCTTCAGTACCCTTTAGCTGTCTTCAGACACCCAGAAGAGGGCGTCAGATCTCATTACGGATGGTTGTGAGCCACCATGTGGTTGCTGGGACTTGAACTCAGGACTTCAGAAGAGCAGTCAGTGCTCTTACTCACTGAGCCATCTCGCCAGCCCCCTTGTTGTCAGATTTCTTAGTAGCAGCATCTGACTAAGGTGAGACAACATCTCAAAGTTGTTTGAATTCGCATTTCTCTTGTAAGCAAGGATGCTAAACACTTTTGAAAAATTGGTTATTGGCCATTTGTGTTTTCTTTTGAGAACAGTCTGTTCACCTCATTAGATAATTTGTAGACTGGTAGTTGGTTTCTGTCATATCTACTTCTCATTGTGTTTTGTGAATTCGTTTTATTATTCCTCTGTCTGAAATACAGTTGGTAAGGATTTTCTCCCATCCCGTGGGCTGTGTCTTGGCTCTGTTACAGCTTGATTGCTGTGCAGAGCCCTTTCCTTTTGATGCATTCCTACTGTACACTAGCAAGGAACTCCCAAGAAAAAGAAATTAGTAAGATTATCTTATTCATAATCTCTCCAAAAAATAAGGTAACTAAGAATAAACTAAGCTAAAGAAGTGAAAGAATGAAAACTTCAAGACACTGAAAATATAAATCAGAGAAGACATTAGGCAGTGGAAAGACCTTCCAAGTCCCTAGATAGGGAGAATTAATTTTAAAAAATGGTTACATATCAAAATTAGCCTACAGATTTAATTGTAATACCTATTTAAATTCAGATATCATACTCATGTATCTAGGGGAATATAAACAATACAAATATTCATATGGAACCAGAAAAGATCTTGAATAGCCAAAACAATCTCAAGGGGAGATGGGTTCAGGCATGAGAGCAGTTAGAACATGAGATCTGAAGCAAGGATGTAGAAACAGACTGATGATCTGAGGCCATCTAATTTTTGGACAGAAATGGCAAAAAAAAAAAAAAAAAAAAAAAAAACCAAGAAAAAAAAAACATGCTATTGGAAAAAAGACCGCACATTCAACAAACGGTGCTGACAATATTGGATTCTACCCCAGGACAGCGAAACTGGATTCTTACCTTTCGCCTTGCACAAAAATCAACTCAAATACGGTAATTTAAAACCCCAAACACTGGCATTGCTACAGGAAAACAGAGGGAATGCTCTTCAAGGTATCACCAGGCATTTCTGAATAGCGCCCTCCAGTGGCCAAGAACTAGTCCCAAGAATTGGCAGGTGGGACTTTTGCAACTTTTTTTTTCCCTCTCTTTTATTTTCTTTTTGAAACAGCATCTCAACATAGCCAAAGATGACACTGAACTCCTGTCCTCCTGCCTCTGTCTCCTATGAGCTGGGATTACAGGTGTGTCACCATGTCTGACTTAAAGAGTTTTTCCATGAATAAAAGGAGAAAAATAAGGCAGAAAATCAAATGACTTAAAAGCTTTTTTTTTTATTTATTTTCACATTTTATGTGTATGCGTGTTTGCCTAAATGTATGTCTGTGAACCACATGTGTGCTTGGTGTTCACAGAGGCCAGAAGAGGACATTGGGTCCCTGGAACTGGAATCACAGATGGTTTTAAGCTGCCATGTATATATACTGAGAATTGAACCTGGGTTCTCTGGAAGAACAGTCAGTGCTCTTAACCACTAAGCTATTTTTTCAACTCCCTATAATTTGCTTTCTTTCCTTTTTTTTTTTTTCTGCTGTCAATTAAAAAAAAAACAAAAAAAAAAAAAAAAAAAAACCAACCAAACAAAAACAAAACCAGATGAAGGCAATTCTAAGTTACCATTGCTGAGTTTCCCTGCTTCTGCCAGAAATTTGGTAGAGAACTTATCATTGTTTCATTCAATTTCCATAGTAACAAGTAAACAACATATTGACTTCTTTTTGGAGATGAGGAAGTTGAAACTGGGAGAGAGGGTAGAGAAGAAGGACATGACCAAAGTGTTGTAGCTAGTGAACAGTGTGTGATCCTAAGTCAGTGCTCTACTGGCACGTTAGTCTAAGGTTTGGCCTTAGCTTTTCAGCACATTCAAAGCTTGAAACCAATTACGTCAAAACGGGAATTCTGTCCTCTGAAAGCATCATCAAAAGAAAACAACAATTATAAAAATGCCATCTTTAAAGTGAAGAAATAAAGGGCTAATGGCTTGTTAGTGAACATCCTTCTGCTTACATGTGACTCGTACTTAAAGCAGTGAATTCTTAAATTTGACATATATCTTAGGCAAAAGGACTCATTACCCGGAAAACCTCTGACTTCATGTATCCTCTAGCCTGTATCATCCTGTCTGGTCACCAAGCCTTCTGCAGAACTGTCCACTTTATTTCCATAGTTATGGCCCTAAAGATGCTGCTATTAGGCTAGTCTGAATGGCTGTGACACCTCGTAGTGGCTGGTCTTCACTTCCTTTCCTGTGCCACCTGTACCAACTCTGTACACAGAAGCATATTTTCAAAATGTTCTGTGTAGTTGGTGCTGAAGATACAATAACTGCCAGTGAATCAGCAGTTTAAAAAGGACACAGTGCCTAACTATAATTCTTGAAAAATATGAAGTGGTGGGGGTGTGGTGGTTTGAATATAAGGAGTGGCACTATTTGGAGATGTGGCCTTGTTCGGAGAACACGGGTGTGGGCTTTCAGACCCTCCTCCTAGCTGCCTGAAAGCCAGTCTTCTCCTATTAGCCTTTAGAACAAGATGTAGAACTCTCAGCTCTTCCAGCATCATGTCTCCATGGACTCTGCCATACTTCCTGCCTTGATGATAATGGACTGAACCTCAGGACCTGTGAGCCAGCTCCAATGAAATGTTGTTCTTATAAGACTTGCCTTGGTCATGGTGTCTGTTCACAGCAGTAAAACCCTAACTAAGACAGGAGGCATGTTGAGAGGGGCTGGAAGGAGCTAAAAAGAAGAAATGAGTATTGGTATGATCATAATACATACATACATATATATGTGTCAAGTTCTCAAGAAATAATGTAATTATAAAATAAACTGGAACACAAACTCAAGATCCTACAGACAAAGGAAAACATCAAGTCAGGTTTTGGTTTTGTTTTGGTTTTAATTTCCTCAGGCTGACCCTTCTCTTGGATTTGTTTCTGGAAGGTAGCATTTTCTTAAGCAACTGTGCTCGTGTGCAGCCTGTGGAGCCAGTAACCCCAGTGGCTCGGCAGATCACACGGTTCCCACTTTCTAGAACTGTCCTGGTAGGAAGGGTGGGATGAGTGTATCTGGAAACCACAGCGTGTTTATTTGACCTTACTCATTTTCCCCCTCTGAGGCCCAGCATGTAAGTAGCTTAAGTTCACTTCAGCAATCTGTTGAATACTACTAAGTGAATACAATATTTGGGACATTGCAAGACAATCTAAATTATCTCTGCAATAACCGGATATGTCCATATTTAAATTTAGCTATCCACTAATTTCTGAAGTGTAATTTTGAGCTCTCTTGGGAACTGATTTTCTTTTCCATTTTTAACTGTTGATCTGCAGTTGTACCATATTTTAGACATTTTGTCCCTTTTATCTAAAATGCCAATCCTTTTGAGGTTTTACCTTGCAGCATGACCAAAGACTGTCGAAGCCGGCTGTTTTCCTTCCGGATGCTTCTTAGTTTTTCTTTCAGGCTTTCGATTTTGTTACAAAGTTCCTCCTTGGACAGTTCCATTAAGGGAGTTTCCTCATCGCTGGAACTCTCCCCAGGCAGGAAAGCATTTCCTGAATATGGGTCTCTCTAAAATATAAAACACAACAGACAACAAAAGACACTTTGCAGTTCCTTCAACAGCTACCTCATGTTCTGTATGCCAATGCCTCTTATCAGACCTCGGCATGTCTGCCTCCACACACAGCTGCTATAACGCATAGTCCCAGCTTTGTTCTCCACCCTCCAGAACTCAGGACAGGACACACGAAAAGGTTCATGTTCCCTTTTCAAATAGAAGACAGGAATCTGACTTTCTACTTTCTGCCTAAGTGATGAAAAGCAAAATATTTTACAGCTCAGTAGACTCAGTAAGGCCACTGTTAAAATCTTTTTTTTTTTTAAGCTTAGCAAACTTCCAGCAAATTCTTGCTCTGCACATCAGCTACAGGATGATTTGTAACCTTTAAAAACAACGCTGCATGTCGTAAGGACAGTGGTCACACACAGGAACAAGAATAGGGTGGCAACTAAAGCGGAGTCACAGAGGTCTCTTAGTATGCTGTAGGTGACGTAATTTTCTAATGATATATTCATTAGATGGTAATACATGAAACCACACTTTCAATATCTGTGTTCTTCTGTATGCATTTTGGATTTCCATAAGATGTTCCTTTTAATTCTTCAGTAAATAGAAGCAAGGAATGGAGCTGGAAGGTAGGGCATTTGCTGGGCATGCAGAGGACCCTTGGTGGCATCTCCAGCCTACAAGGTCAGTGTCCAAGAAGTGCATGTTCATAGAACATGGTGACTTTTTTACAATCTTAGAGCCGAAGTCTTGTATCTTTATGCTTGTATCTTGTTTTGAGACTAGATCTCATTAATGAATAGTAAAAAAGTGTGCAAAGTCTTTATGAAGAAAACAACAAACCTTCACTGAACGATAACCTCAGCATGAAAGGAAAAGTTCAGAGATAAAAAGCCATAAGTAAAAAATATCAGGTATCCTCAAATTAAACTATATTAAGTCAATGCAATTTTAATACAAATTTGAAATTGACTATAAAGTTGTATGCATAAGAGCCAGGAATAGCCAGTGAATCCTTAGGGAATTATCAGGAATTGAGACTTCCTTATAAATTCAAGGTGTTATTAAAAATTCAGAATAATTCAGTTTGGTGCTGACCAAAAGACAGTCAATATTGCCAAGAAATAGAGGTTAAAAACTAGATGTCTGAAGATCTGTGATGTGGGACAAAGAGGTCTGGCAGCTCAACAGGGACAGGGATCCACTCAACCAAGGCTGCTGGGATGCTGTCCCACTGGGACTCAGAAAAACAGGTAAAAAAAATGGATCCCTATCTCGTTAAAACGCATATGCATGGACCACTGCTCTCAAACACAGAGATTTATACACACATAGACCCACATGTAGATGTTTCCATATGTGTATACATACATACGCATACTCACACGCATACACCTCCACACACACTTGCATGTAAACCTCTGTAGATACATTAAGAATTTATACATCAAAAGCAAAATGCAAAAATTGTACAAGGAATATAAATGTACATTTTCTCAACTTTAGTGGGCATTTCCTAGTTATAAAATCACTGCTCACAGTAAAACAAACAAACTAAAATGAAGATTTTTATTCATAAGGCACAGTAAATAAGAAAAAAAAAAGACCATAAAAGCCAATGGGAAATATCTGCAGTGTTGTTAATCAAAACAGTTACTCAATGGAAAAATGAATAAATGATATAAAGGGGGCATTTTACAGAATGGAGAACATACATGGCTCATCAGTAGACACAGATATTCAACCTCACTAGTGAGCACAGAGAAGGTCAAAACCACCATCAGTTACCATTTGGTCAAAGCCCAAGGAATCTGGCAAAGCTAAGCAGGGTGGGCATGGACCACTGCTGCTCCATAATATTAGCAGGTGTTAGACACAGACACAAAGCTGTGAGCTGAGGAAGGTGGGTCAACTATGTGAGCGAGCCCTCCCTCGTCACTGCAGCTTCCATGGAACTGCAGACAGCAGCACGTGAGCAGGAGACAGCTTTCTACCTTACATGAGCTACTGTGCACTATTTGTGTCTTTGCAATAACCATCACAAAAGTCTAACATGTGGTGCACAGAAGCAGGGATACCTCTCAGAGGCCAGGTATGGGCTCAAAAGGCACAGGGTGGCATGGGGGAAAGCCTCTGACTTGTGTTCACTTGTAGTGAGACATTTGGTAAGATTGTCACCTAGAATGGTTATGCAGGCAGACCACACACCAAGGATGCTGGACAGAGAATTTTGGTGAGTTCTAGCTTTGTCAGTAATAGCAGTTTGCAAGAAGACATAGGAAAGCACTGAGTGCAGGGTGCGATTTAAATCAACCGAGCTCCGTAATGTTAATCTTCAAGATTTGAGAAACATTCCACAATTACTTCCCTAGGTCAGCAGGTTTCTGTCACCTTGGTTTTCTCAAGAGCTCCCTGTGTGATCTCTCAAAATGGTCCCATCCAATGAGATGCTGGGAGTCAAGGGGAACCTTCAAGTATTTGAAGGCCTTTAGGTAACTGCTATAAAATGGAGAGAAAAGAAGCTGAACACAGATTTGATAATAAAAGAAGAGGACTCTCAGGCCCAGGATCTTTGGCAAATAAAATTTCTGGCTGGACTGAATTTGCAATAGAAACCAGCAGAATTATGTAGTTTGGAAAGCTATTAAGTTTTTTTTTAAAGATTTATTTATTTTATGTATATGAGCACACTGTCACTCTCTTCAGACACAACAGAAGAGGGCATCAGGTGCTATTGCAGATGGTTGTGAGCTACCGTGTGGTTACTAGGAATTGAACTCAGGACCTCTGGAAGAGCAGTCAGTGCTCTTAACCACTGAGCCATCTCTCCAGCCCCGGCTATGAAGATTTTAAGGACAGCAAATGGACAGAGAAAGCACCACTGGACTCGGGAACACGAGCTTTGTTTATCCCTGAGCAACTTCAAGCCCACACTAGCAAGCTGCAATAAGACATTCAACGAAAGCCAGAAATATGGATATTAATACTCACTATTAATAAGAAAGTATACATGCAAAAAGGCCTGCGTGCTGCTTGTGAGCATGCTGACTGTGGGGACCTTCAGAAAGTCATCTTATGTGTCAATGAAATGTTGGGAAATATCCTTGCCATGCTCCAAGACTGGAACTTTTGCTGGACCTCACAGCCAGAGTTAATAATACATTTGGACTCACTTAAGATTGCTAGCCTACTGTCTGCTCAGTTTAAAATAAACAAACCACCCAACCAACCAAACAAAAGCCGTGCCTCCGGTGGTGGCGCATGCCTTTAATCCCAGCACTCGAAAGGCAGAGGCAGGCAGATTTCTGAGTTCGAGGCCACCCTGGTCTACAGAGTGAGTTCCAGGACAGACAGGGCTATACAGAGAAACCCTGTCTTGAAAAACAAAAACAAAAACAACAACAAAAACTAGTCGACCTCACTTGTCTTGGATTTCCCATGTAATATGCCTTTACCACCTAAGCTAATGAGTAGCTATTATCTTAAATGGTGTGCTCTGCCATGCCTCTGACCCAAGGTGATGCATGTCTATCACTTGCTAAAGGCAGCCGATACAGAGGTTAAAAGCTACCAGAAAAGTCAAAAGCACCTATTTATGGATACTGGTTGATAAACAATGACATTTGCAGAACTGTTTTTTGTCTGGGTCAGTTGGGATCAATTGGAGCCAGTGACTTAATCCCTTATAAAACTCTGTTAAAGATTTCTGTAAAGTATCCCATGTCTTCTTGTGTGATGCTTTCTGTGCTGGTCAATAAATACAGAGCAAGCCCTTTGTCAGGGGCAGAGTCCACTCACAGCTACACACCAGACATACATAAACACCGTTAGTCACATGCAGAAAAGACAGACACCCAAAGATATAACAGACAGACACAGAAGGACAGACACAGGGACAGATTCACAAGATCACCTTCAGGCTGACACAGACTCTCATACAAACATACAGTCAGGAGACCCAAGGAGCATGAAGTAGAGAGTTCACATTGGACTCTCTTGGCTAATGTCTCGAAGGGAAATTACTGGTGAGTTGGAGTTAATCACTAATGCGTTTAATCCATGCCATCTTATAATGTCTAGTCAAATGAATAGAAACAAACAAGCAATTTCGAAACCACAAGTCATCCTCCTATGTATTTCATACAGATATAACCTGTGGGGTATAGTTATATTACATTAATGAATTTTAGTTGTTCTAGCCCGAAAAATAACCAAAAGTGGATTCCTCTATAAGCTGATGGCAATGTTGATTTGTTTCTCTAGAGAACATGTTTAACAATTTATATGCACCTCATAATATCAAGTCTTGTGGATAATTTTGGAGAGTGCAATGCTTTTTGAAAAAATCAGGAACAAATTAAGATTTCTATTATGATTTTCATGTGCTACTAAATGATATATATGTAGTCTTTTACAGTGTTTTATAAAGTGGGTCAGAGGTGGGGATATGAGGGAGATGGTACTGTTTAAGGACATGTGAATACAGCATGCTACATGCATTATAAAACACGTAAAAATGTATAAAACATGTATAAAATGTGGGACTGTATAAAGACATTCAAATAAAAATACAGGATGAACATGTCGGTAAGTTGTTCAAAGGAAAGGAGGGCAATGGGGTAGTGAGGAACAGCTGTGAGCTGAGTTCTAAACAGAAGAGCAAAGAGTAAGTCTTACTGAAGAAACGCACCAATTTCCATAAAATATTTTGGGAGGAAAACCATTTTCAGACAGTTTGATGATCTTTTGTTTAGATCAGAAAACAAACTTTGAACAATGTTATATCTGGTGCTGGCTGAAATGAAGTAGGAAAACTGTCTACTGTCTGTGTTTCTAACTTAACCTTAAAAAGAGAACAGAAACTATATTCCCTTGGTTGGATAAAGAGTTAAAAAGGACAAATTACAGAAGATGGGGGAAAGTGCCAAGAAACAACGAGGAACAAGGCTGAGAATTGCAGAGGCAGCTGAGGTAGATGAGAAGATTAAATCAACAGAACACCGACCTGTGCTTTCTCCAGAGCACTATTCGCATTTTCTGAGTTTGCTGTCTCTGTCCGTTTCCTCTTTCTTTTTCTAAGAACTTGGTTGTCGGTGATGTCATCTGTCTGCAAGATCTTCTGCATTTTCTCAATTAGTCAGCCCAGGCTTTCCGGAACGGCGATGGCAGAAACGCCCATGTAGGTGCCGCTGTTCTGCATGCGGTTCTCGCTTCTTAAAAACAAAAACAAAACACAGGGGGCCTCAGCCTGCTGCCGGCTCAGGTGAGCGCCTTTCACGGAAGGTGCCATGTGGAAGGGGCCATGTTGTTGTCTTTCTTACTGGCCAACTTCCCGCACATGTTTACTTGACTCAAAAAAATCCAGCTTGGTGCTGGAGACGTGGCTCAGTGGTTAAGAGCACTGACTGCTCTTCCAGAGGTCCTGAGTTCAATTCCCAGCAACCACATGGCGGCTCACAGCCTGGGATCTGAAGTCCTCACAGATGTGTCTTACGACGGCTATGGTATACTCACATACATAAAATAAATAAGTCTTTTTTGTTTTAAAGATTTTATTTATTTTATATATGTAAGTACACTGTAGCTGTCTTTAGGCACACCAGAAGAGGGCATCAGATCCCATTACAGATGGTTGTGAGCCACCATGTGGTTGCTGGGAATTGAACTCAGGACCTCTAGAAGAGCAGTCAGTGCTCCTAACCTCAGAGCCATCTCCCCAGCCCTAAATAAATAAATAAATAAATAAATCTTAAAAGGAAAAAAAAATCTATTGCAAGGCAGGGGATTGATACACAGTAGCAGGTCATACTTTAAGAAACAAAAGAACCCATTCAGCTTTGTTACCGCCCTCAAGCTGCTCATGTGGTCAGGTGCGGCTAGTTGGCTTTAAAAACTTCAAACAGTGTAAGAACACTTTCCATCTGCCCTTCTTGTCAAGTAGCCATGAAGAATCTACAGGTTTTAAAAATTCTAGGTGTATGTAAACATCATCACACAGAACTGAAATTATGCACTTCTAGGAAAATGTATTAATAATAGTTGACAACATCAGGATGGAGGGTAAACATATTCCCAAGAGACCAATAAGAGTTGCTTAGACCCGAGTTTTGCTTTAAAAGGTGTTTTTCTTTCTGAAAACTCTGCAATCTTATGATAAGAGGTTCCCCTTGTCCCAAACTAGTTGAGTCTATCAGTAGGGTTGTAATGACAACATTTAACCTTGGTTATGTATAGCTGGTGATGCACATTAGGTCTTATTTAATCTTCAGAGTATTTGCTTCAATTGGTTTGTTTTCATAAGCATTTAATTATACGTAATAAAACCAGAGTCAGATTGAGCATATGAGTCTTCATGAAATATATAGAATATTGAGCACCCGGTAATATTTTGCTTCTTATCAAATTACTATAAATGTATTAGCAAATGCACTACTCAAAAATTTTTATTCACAAAGTTTATAATAAAACACTGGAGTCCAGCATCGTTTTGAAAGCTATATTTACTAATGTGATGAGTGAAGTTTTCAAGATAACATTATAGTTGGGCATAGGGTACACACCTGCAAGCCTAGCACTTCAAAGATGAAGGCAGAGGGTTTCATGTTCAAGGCGAACCTGGGTGACACCGTGAAATGTATTTTCTAAATTCTGAAATAAAATAAAACATAAACATACAAAAAGAAAAAAAAACCAAACTGGATAGCATTTTGGTTAGCTGGGGTTCAAATTGAATGTTTGCTCACATAAAAATAATTTCTAATGTTATGTGTGTTTTTTACGTGTGTGTGTGTGTGTGTGTGTGTGTGTGTTCAGGGGCACACATGCCACAGTTGCTGGGTTCAAGGGATTGAACACGTTTCCAGGCTCATTGATTTTTTGATTTCTTTTTTTTTTTTAGATTTATTTATTTATTATATGTAAGTACACTGTAGCTGTCTTCAGACACTCCAGAAGAGGGCATCAGATCTCATTACGGGTGGTTGTGAGCCACCATGTGGTTGCTGGGATTTGAACTTCGGACTTTCGGAAGAGCATTCGGGTGCTCTTACCCACTGAGCCATCTCACCAGCCCGATTTTTTGGTTTCTTAATGGCTGACATTCAAACTGAGTTGAGATGAATTTTCTTTGCAGCTTTAATTTGCATTTCTCTGATGGCTGGTGAGATTTAACATTTTCCATGTGTTTAATGGCACATCTGTTCGTTTTACTTCCCCCATTATTGATGAGTCTGTTTGGTTCCTTGTTTGAATTTTGATGAGGACTGCATTGTCTCTGTGGGTTACTGTTGGTAGACAGCCATTTTTGCAATATTAATAATACAGCACAAGGAAGTTCTTCTCTGGTCTTACCTGTCCAGTGTTCTAACGCCCAGCCTCCTAAGTGCTGGCTTTTCAGTGTGAGCCACCAAATGCAAATACTCACCTTCTGTGCAAGCCCGTAAGGAAAGTTTATATTTACGTATTTCTTCTTTCGTGATATCTTTCACACTGATAGAAACTGGGATATGTTGATACCAACCTACAATCTAATGAAAACGTAAACTGAGAACAAGTTAGGGAGAAGTTCTTCCATGGGCTAGTAGAACAGATTTTGACATGGGGCAAAAGAAAGAGTACTTCCAGACTCTCTTGGTGAAGCCAGCTAAACCAGATATAGAAACCACAAAAAAGAAAATTATAAAACAATCTTTCTAATGGACAGAGGACAAAAACTGTCAACAAAAATACTTGCAACTGAATTGAAGAATACATCACGACCTTCCATCATGATGTCTACAACATCCCAGAACTGTAAGGGATGGTTCCATGTATGTATATCAATAACCTTAAATTAATATATAACTGGACTCAGGACAGAAAGCACCTGATCATCTCAACAGAAGTGGAATAAAACCCAGCATCCCTTTGTGATGAAGTCCCTATGGAGACAAGTCACAGATGGAATATAGTTCAACAGAGTAAATGCCATCACAACAAGCCGGTAGCCAACAGTCTGCTAAATGGCAGAAAACATTTCCACGAAAATTAGAAATGAGTGTCCGCTCTCTTCACTCCCTTTTAATATTGTTTGAAGTTTTAGCTACAGCAAAAGGAAAAGAGAAGGAAATAAAAGGATTGTAAAGAGGAAAAGAAGACACCAAAGTAGCCTTTCTTGCAGAGGACATGATGCTATTCATAAGAGATCCTAAAGACTTCCTCCAGACAACTGTGGCTAATATGTTCAGAAAAGTCACAGGTACACAATTACTATATAATGACCACCCCAAGGACAAACATTCCAATAAATAGGAGGGAAATTTTATTTTATTATTATTATTTTTTTTTTTTTTTTTGGTTTTTCAAGACAGGGTTTCTCTGTATGTGTAGCCCTGGCTGTAGACCAGGCTAGCCTCAAACTCAGAAATCTGCCTGCCTCTGCCTCCCGAATGCTGGGATTAAAGGCGTGTGCCACCACGCCCAGCTGGGAAATCTTATTCTTAATAGCACAAAACTAATAGCAAAAAAAAAGCCACCATGTGGTGGTGGTGCACGCCTTTAATTCCAACACTTGGGAGGCAGAGGCAGGTGGATTTCTGGGTTCAAGGCCAGCCTGGTCTACAGAGTGAGTTTCTAGGACAGCCAGGGCTACACAAAGAAACCATGTCTCGAAAAAAAAAAAAAACAAACAAACCAAAAACAAAAAACAAACCATAAATAAATAAATAAACAAATAGAAAAACCATACCAAACCAAAGTCGTGCGTTGGAATAAACAACCAAGGAAACAAAAGACCTTTCCAAGTTAAAGTTTAATATACGAAAGAAAAGGATTAAGAAAGACAAAGTTGGGAAGACGTCCCAGGCTCAGGGTTAGAAGAATCTACATTGGGAAATGGACATTTTCTGAAAAGCAATCTAAAGATTCAATGCAACTCCGTGGTTCACCAAATGGAACAACAAACCAACCTTCACATGGAAACATGAAAGACAGACAGTCCTGGAATCCAGGAGTGCGGCTGGTGGTGTCACCACCCCTGACCCCAGATTACAGTACAGAGGCAGAAGAAAAACAGCACAGCACGGTGCTGGCACAAAAAAACAGACACACAGGTCAATGGCATAGAAAACAGGAGCTAGATGTAAGACCATGGAAATACTGCTGTCTGAGTTCTCACAAAGAGTCAAAAAAAAAAAAAAAAAAAAAAAAAACAAAAACAAAAAAAAAAAAAACCCACCCTAGAGAAGAGACAGCATCTTCAACAAATGGGGCTGGGAAAACTGAAAATCAGTATGTGGGTGAATGAACACAGATCACTTTTCTCTCACCCTGACCAAAACATCAATTCCCACCAGATCACAGACACAATGGAACGCCTTTAACTCTGACCTTTCTAGAGGAAGATGTAGGGATTCCCTATGAAGACATAGGTGTGGGCAAGAGCTTTCTAAATAGAATCAATCACTTGGGGGGAAAAATTCCAACAGCTAACCAATGGCAGTTCATAAAGTGAACACTTCTATACAACTCAGGATACTCCATTTTGTTAAGAAGCAGCCTACAAGCCGGGCGTGGTGGCGCATGCCTTTAATCCCAGCACTTGGGATACAGAGGCAGGTGGATTTCTGAGTTTGAGGCCAGCCTGGTCTACAAAGTGAGTTCCAGGGCAGCCAGGGCTATACTGAGAAATCCTTTCTTGAAAAAACAAAAAACAAACAAACAAAAAACAAAAAAAAGAATATTGTGAACTTAAAAACAATTCATTGTCAATCACTAGGAGGCTAGAAATGCCACTTGCAGAACATGAAAGAAATAGTTCCAACTTGAGCACCTGACAAGGGATTAGCAACCAAAATGGCCAATGGACTTGAACAGACCTTTCTACAGAGACATGATTTAGTTGCTTTCTTGTTGCTCTGACAGAACCAGCTGAAGGACCACTTTGTCTCGGTTTGGCACTGGAAGTGGAGCTGGCGTTGGGTTCTCAGTTTCTATCTCTAAACTCCACATCTGCCAGTCTGTTGCCATGCACAAAAGATTCTACAGCACCTCCTATCAGCTGGAGACCAAATGCCCAAATATTCGAGCTTGCAGAGAATGTTTTCCATTCGTGCCAGCAACAGAGATTTATAAATGACCAATAAAGGGGAAGGAGAAATGATTGTTATATTATAATCCCCAAGACTCCTTATAAAAAAATGACCAACATCTGTCAGGAAAAAAGGGGGCGCGAGGTAGCTCTGTGGATAAAGATGCTTTCCATTCAGCACGAAGACCTGAGTTTGGTCCTAGAACCCAAGGGCAGAAAAGAGAAGCAACTCCTACAGGTTATCCTCTGACCATCACATATGCCAGGATACATGCGCCCGGCTCTCTCGCACCGAAAACTTAAGATAGCAAGGGTAACTGTAAGTCAAACTCTAGGTACCACTACCTACTCATGAGGGTGGTGACTAACAGAATCTTAAATCACAAGTATTGGTGTGATGTGGAAAACCTGGGAGCTTCCTGCTGTGGTGGTCACGTAATGTAAAATGGCACAGCTGCTGTGGAGATCGTGGCCAGAGCCTTGAAGAACGTGTGTGTTCCATGTTTACCTGAGCATCATTCACAGTAGCTAAAGGGCCCCAGGTGTGTATCACCAGGGGGACTGGTAAGCAAAGGAGTGTGTAGGTACGCCACATCATTTGGTCTTGAGAAGAATTTCCTACATGTGCTATAGCACGGAAGAACCTTGATGGCTGTGTGGTTCAAATGTAAACTGTCTTGTAGGGAGTGAGCGTGCACAGTCCCCTACAGAGAACTGCTCCTGTTGTGCCAGGAAGTATTTCTGAACCCCAAAAGACCACCAAGGAGCAATCACATTAGGGTCTTTTTATTACAAGCTCGAGACTGGGCTCCCCATCAGCCCTGACAAAGCAGGAAGGTGGAGCCCTGAGCCTAGTTTTAGGCAAGCATTTATAGAGGCAAGAAGGGGGTATCCAGTCTGGTACAAATCTGATTGGTGGGCCTTTAACATAATTGGCTGGTGCTGGGAGCCAAACATAAATTTAACTTCAGGGTTTTTTTTTTTGTTTGTTTGTTTGTTTGTTTTCTTGATTGGTTGTTAGGAAGTGAAGTGTCAGAGGCTGGCTTGTAACATGGAGGTGCAGATTTGTTGGGGAATAACCTGGAAACTGGTGCTAGGTACCAGCCTGTTAACTCCAGTTCAACCTTAGGTTCTCTAAGATGGAGTCTTAACCCAAAAGACCTGGTCTCTCACTCCCCTACAGAGAGACTGCTTCCTTGTAGAGAAGGCTCCCCTACAGAGCCTATGCCCCAATAGAGCCTGCTCCCTTATGGAGATGTTCCAACCTAGACTGGCTAACCCTGTCTTCTTGTGCAGCTCAATACAGTAACCTTGCTTCCCTGTTCAACTACATACTGAGCGAGCTGAGATTTTGGGGTACTGTGGTTTCTCCATCACACAGCCTAGACCATCTGATCCCAGCTTCTCCCCTTGTGTTGGTATGTATGTTGTTATCTGAGTGTCTGCCTTTGCTTCGTCCCCTCACTGTCCCATGTAGCTCAGCCCCTAGATCCATGCAGAGCCCAGCATTGTCTCCTGCTGCCTCGTGTGTCAAAAGCCTATGTGGTAGCTCTATTTTCGGTTGTTTTGGACATTTTAAGAGATAGGAACCATACAGAGTAATGGTTCTCAGTCTGTGTGGGTTGCTCCGCTTGGGGAGGTCATCTAAGACCATCAGAAATGTCAGACAATTATATTATGTATAATTACATAAAGTATAATAATAAAAGTATTATAATAAAGTAGCATAATTACAGTTATGAAGTAGCAATGAAAATAATTTAATGATATTAAAAGGTCACAGCGTTAGGGAGGTTGCGACCACAGCTCTGGAGGGAGTAGGTTACTGGGAGGGATTGGTTCTTGAGGATGTTTTAGCCCTAAGTACTTTGCTGCTCCTCCTCCACTTCTTGTCTGCCATGATGTCGGGACTTTCTCTGCCACTTGCTCTCATGGCCATGATCATTTGTTCAAATACACAGGTTAAACAGCCATGGAACAGGCACTCTGAAACCATAAGCTGAAATATATTTTTGGTCCATTAAGCTCTTTATGTTAGATATTTGGTCACAGCAGTGTAATAGTAATGATCGTAAGGGGATTAGTTTCCCCAAATACAAATACAAGATGATTTCATTCATATGAGGTATACAGCAGAAAATAGAACACTAAGTGGAAGGGGCTGGGAAAGTGGGGTGACTCGGGTGATTGCATGGCTACAGAGGTTGAGTTTGCAAGTTGGAAGCCTTCTAGAGCTGGATGATGACGATGGTATACTATATTATGAATATATTTACTACACTGTGAATATATATTCATATATATGTATGTTCATATATATTCATATATGCATATATATTCATACATATCCATGTATACTCCCTGAAGAGATTCATGTATGTATATATGAATATATATTCATAGTCAATATATATTAATACACATTCATAGTAGAGTATTTATTAGGAATACATTAACCACCCCTGATTTGTACAGTTACATATTGTAAAGATGGCAACTTCTGTTGGTGTACACTTTAAGCTTTTAATTTAATTTTACGTTGCATGTGTATTTGTCTGCTTGTAAGTTGCACCTTGTGCATGTCTGGTGACTTCAAGGTCAAAGAGGGTACTGGGTCCCCTGGAAGAGGAGTTAACAGATGTGGGCTGCCATGTGGGTGCTGGAATCAAACCCAGGTCCTCTTTAAGAGCAGCCAGTGTTCTTAACTGCTGAGCCATCTCTCTAGCCCCATTAGTGTGCATTTATCTCAACAAAAAGCAGAAACAATTTAACATACAAAAACACAGTCTTTGCACTGTCTTACAGCAACTATTGTAGAGTCCTAACTAAAAAGCAGCAACAGAGAGAAAAAACAGAAAGTCAGGGCAGAGATGAGCCCACTGACGGATGCTGAAAACAGGAGTCTTATATTCTCTACCAAAGCCACAGCTTGGACAAAGGTCATCACAGGCACACACACGATGACAATGACATCTATCTAAGATCTGTCCAGCTTCTGTCTGACCAGCATCTCCTCATTCGTTGACTGATACAAGCATCATTCTTGAGCACTGTGGTCCCAGGTCATTGTTTCAAGCCACCTTACACAATTCTTCCCACTTTACCTTGCAGGAACGTCCCTTTTGCTCAGCCTCCTGCACACTCACAGTTGATTATCACACACGTATTCCCACAGGAGTGCCACTCAGCTCCCCACAAAGCTTAAGGACTCCTTAGAGAACCTCTTATTATCACTTAGCTGAACAAATTAATCCACAGCCACAGTAATGCCCAAGACAGATGACTGTACGAATAATATAAGTAAGTGGCTTTCAAAGATCCCCCCCTTGTGTCTTATAGGAAAAATACAGTTTATGGGGGCAGTGAACAAAAATCACTTTTTTCAGTTTAGAAATCATGCACAGGCATGCACTCATGGTGCGTGCACACAGGGAGGTAAAACCTCCAAGACATATTTATCTCTATTAAACACTGTATTTCATCTTTCCAAAAATACTGATTGGAACACAGTAAAACTGATTTTCACAATCGTCCTAGGAGGCTTTCTGTCACTGTGATAAACACCATGACCAAAGTCTCTTGGGGGAGGAGAGGGTTTATTTCATCTTTAACCAACCCGGACAAGGATCCTCAAATGTCTCATAACCTGTAGTTAGCCAAACTATTTAAAAATATATATATATCTAAAAGACAAGACAAAAGGGTTTGTAATGTGAAAGCAAACGTAGTTACAGATATGAATTTTCAATGCAGCCTTTGTCTACACGTAGCAAATCAATGACATAATTGATATATGGAACCAAAAGCTACCTGAAATTCTGGAAAGTAGAAGTCACTGAGGAGAAGGAAGCTACATGGACGATCAAGACACAATTCAGTCGTTTCACCTTTGTAACAAAGCATCTCCACTATAAATTCCATAAAAGTGTGGGAAGAGAGCACAGTACAAAACTGAGCCCCGCCCACGCCCACTCTTCCCTCGACGAGCGAAGGCGAACTGCATGCACACTCTTCCTATGGAAACCCCAACGTGTTCTGGAACAGTGGATGGCGTTCTACACATCCCATGGCTAGCTTACCTCTGAAAATGGATTTCTAGTTTTAGCCCAGTCTTTTTAACAAAATAAAACATGGAGAAGAGGATGTTTCCTGTGAAAGCCGGGCAGTGGTGGCGCACGCCTTTAATCCCAGCATTCGGGAGGTAGAGGCAGGCGGATTTCTGAGTTCGAGGCCAGCCTGGTCTACAAAGTGAGTTCCAGGACAGCCAGGGTTACTAAAAACAAAAACAAAAAACCAAAAAGCCCTACTACTGTGAAAACTAGAGGTAAGGGTTCTAACTGAATGCTCTTTGAGCGCTCCAATGATAGAAATGCCAGAATTCAAAATAAAACTAAAACCACAGGCGCGAAGATGCCAGCGCTTGACTCCTGGAGGGAGATTATGTTCTACTACTGTCCACTAGGGGGCAGCACAACCTGCTTTTACTTCATATTCAAGGAACATAAAATATGTTTAAAATTCTCACGTTAGTTGCTGCTATGTTCTGAATAAAAGATGGTTAATATACACGCATACATGTGATATAAATATCTACATACACACGTGTGTGCATGCGCACGCACACACAGGTCAGAGGACGACTTGTGGGAGGAAGTCAATTCTCTCCTTCCACCATGTTGGTTCTGAGTATTGAACTCAGGCCAGCAGGCCTGTCCATAAGCATCTTTACCCACGGAGCCATCTTACCAGCTCTCACTCTGCTTCAGAATGGGCCAAAAATGCTTCCAAGTCATGATGGTGTTATTTGGAGATGTGTAAGCTAAAATCATTAAGTATGGTTGTGGGACTATAGACTTAAATCATTTAAGGACCGCTGGTTCTGTAGATGCATTTTTACTGAGATTACGTGAAAGATTATTATATAGAGATGTCAAGCCTTGTCCTAAATGTAGCCATTACTTATAAAAAAAAGTTTCCTTTAGCTCCTTGCACTATACTGCATGATACTCATATCTTTCCAACCATGAAGAATAAGCCCACAGCTAGAACACATTAAGTTCTCTCCTCCTATGTATGTGTGTACAGTCATGTGTGTGTGTGTAAGTATTATGAACATACATCACTATTGTAAGCATTTACTCTTCATTAATGTGTTTAATCCCTCTGGAGTACACAAAAAGATATTTACACTTTAAGGATGAAATCCTTGAGATCCAAGGTAGTCCTTGATAAAGACCCTCAGCTGCTGACTTGCAAGCAAACGAAAGACTTTCGTTAGCAGTTAGTAAGTACTACCCTAGAAGGCCCTCCTTGTCTAAGGTGCTACTCTATGGCTCCAGGCTCTCCAAGATAGGATTCGTAAAATGCTCACGTGCTTGCATGGCTGTATTCCTACCCTGACATGAGGGCTGGAACCCTTCGTCCTGCCAGATCCCATCCCAACACTCTCTGCTTTGCTGAGTTTGGAGGCTGAACTGTTAGGCTAGCTCAGTTGTCCCCTGGGAGCTGAGTTTAGCTAGTGGAATTCCAGGGACAATCAAGGAGAGAGCAAAGACAGTCAATTAGGAGAATTTATTTCCAGGGCCCTGTTTTATGGAGCTATTTCACATTTCAGGGTCGTTTTGCATCTATGAGCCTCTTCTAACTTAGTGGAATAGCTGCTACTTTCCCTCCCCCTCTGTCCAGGCCTGGTGTCACGTCCACAGTGACTAGCCCTGTGAAGTAATATTCCCCTCACGTTTCTTTGTCTTTAGTCTAAAACATCTGAAAGAGTTGCCTTTAACCCTGGCTGTCCTGGAACTCACTTTGTAGACCAGGCTGGCCTCGAACTCAGAAAACCGCCTGCCTCTGCCTCCCGAGTGCTGGGATTAAAGGCGTGCGCCACCACGCCCGGCAAAACGGTCTAGTTTTAATAAACTGGTTAACATGGAAGGGATCCTTCACCTCCTGGCTGCTTGGGTGTCTATTTACTGCCAGCCACTAGATTCCTTCTGTCGTCAGTCCTCCCTGTGTGGACATCTGCTATCAATAGTATCAACAGTGAGCCTTGGCCAATACTATCATTTACTGCAGTATCATTGCTGGGTTGAATACAGCTAGCATTTTTGGCTTCCATGTTCTGCCATAACCTGGCTTGTGAGCTAAGTGCCTTGGTCTTCTTTATACAGTGTACCCAGTTTACCTTCATCTTGATACAGTGTACCCAGTTTACCTTCATCTTGATACAGTGTACCCAGTTTACCTTCATCTTGATACAGTGTACCCAGTTTACCTTCGTCTTGACACAGTGTACTCAGTTTACCTTTGTCTTGATACAGTGTACCCAGTTTACCTTCATCTTGATACAGTGTACCCAGTTTACCTTCATCTTGATACAGTGTACCCAGTTTACCTTCATCTTGATACAGTGTACCCAGTTTACCTTCATCTTGATACAGTGTACCCAGTTTACCTTCATCTTGATACAGTGTACCCAGTTTACCTTCATCTTGATACAGTGTACCCAGTTTACCTTCGTCTTGACACAGTGTACCCAGTTTACCTTCGTCTTGATACAGTGTACTCAGTTTACCTTTGTCTTGATACAGTGTACCCAGTTTACCTTCACCAAGTATTCAAGGAGACTTCTACAGCAGATAGGGATAGTATAGGGAGCAGAGGCTGCCAACAATGGACGGTGTTCGTAGCTGCTTCATAAGGGTACCCTCTTCTATCGGTTATCAAGGAAGCAGCAGAAGCTAGGGGTGAAATCACTGGAAAGGTTGAGCAAGCAACTCGGGAAAACCCTGAATAAAGTTTTCTGTGATTTCAGGGTCTTCAAAATATTTTCTAAGAAATGCCAGATTTTGTAGTGACTTTATCCTTGGCTATTCTTGTTACTGCTCATCCTTCTAATACTTAGGTGATGGACCCCTCCATCCACCAGCAGCATAGATGTGGAGATGAGCCTAAGAAGAGTAAATTCAACCAAAAGCTCTATTTCAGTATGCTCATAAGCCACGTCCTCTGCTTCATATTTATGTTTTATTATGTAGAACAATTTATTCATCCTGAAAGTTCAGAGTAAGGTATGACCGTTATGGTTTCTTGCTTAAAGTAAGTGTATTCTACAACTTTAATGACTTTTAAATCAATTTTTAATTCACTAATGTAATAATTTTGATGCCAGAATCAATGCTGATGCATAAAAACAAGGAGTAGTTTGACTCAAACATTAATTTATATAATCACTTGAAACATGAAAGGACAAACTAGTATTTTTGAAATTGCTATCCTGTATGGATGACATATATTAATAAAAAACTGGTTCCCATTGACCAATGTCTCCATTAATTGTGTGCTTTCTGTACTTTCATATTTTAAGTCTACCCATTTACTTCAGATAATTACTTAATACATCATGTTAAGTGGGTTTCCACTACCAATAAATTCCTCTTCTTATTCTAATGTTCACGCCACCTTTGAAACAACATTATAATTAAAATATGGAGTAAAAGGGTCAGCTACGTCTTACATTTTAACAAGTTATTTCCCTGCCTCCTGTGTATCTGTCATTAAGAAAAATAGACTTACACACAACACACACACACACAATATGTGTATATATATGCACATATATATATATATACATATACATATATATTATGCATATTTACGAGTGGAGTAGTCTATTATCAATGCATTCCTCAGAATAGTGAAGGTGGAGGAAATGTCAGTCAGGAGGAAACACTTCTCTCTGACAGGAGTGCTGGCGAGGCTGCTACAGCTTGTCACAACCAGAACCAGCAAGAGTGACAAGTGGAAAAGGAGAGCACAGTTGCTTTTGCATACCCACGAGGTCTCACATTTCTCACTCAACTGAGCACGCCAATAGAAGATGTGTGTGTGTGCGGGGGGGCGGGGGGAGCTTGCATCTTGACTGAATACTTGTAGATTGATGTTTCTCTGGCCTTTAGTCCCTTTTAGGAATAAAATTTATGAGACAAAACAAAACAAAACAAAACAAAAAAGCCATCTAAACCAAGCCAAAGGAAACAGCTACCAATATGACTGTCATACTGTAATGCTTAGGAAATAAAGACAGGAAAGATCATATTTGCTACGCAACGTAAGCAATCTACAGCTGATTTAAAGTCCATGGGAAGATGTGTATAGGTTGTAGGTAAATACTATGCTGTTTGCAGCAGACACTTGAGCCTCCGTGGGGTTTGGTGGTCTAGTCCTCCTTAGAGGTGACTGACTGATCAAAAGAAACCCAAGGGAGAACAAGTGGACATATCTAATCCCAGGAAGCTACACAAAAGCAAGGAAGCACAACAGATGGCGCAGTCCAAAGGAAATGACCTAACAGCGGGGCTCTGGAGTGTCTAAGGCTGCCAGGTCTAATATGGAGACTTCATGGAGAGTCATACTTCATGTAGAGTCAAAGCTTGTGTGGGTGGTGTTAATCTTTTTATCTAAACCTCATCCAGACACACTTGATGGCCGAGCAGGGCCACACAGTATTATAAATAGCATCTCTAACACCAAACCACTTAGACCAACAGCCCAGGCTCTGGTATCCACTGCGCTGTAGCCTCTCTGTGCCTGTCCTCCATTTGTAGAGTGGAGATAATAACAGTTCCACATTTCAGTTGACATCTTGTTATATTAACATTATGCTATTTTAATTAACTGGAGGAAATAGGATTCTATTCTTCTATGAGGTTAGATTAAATATGTAGGAGGAGTAAAACAGAGGAGGCAGAAGAGGACTTCCAGAAGCAACCCTAGTTAATCTCAGTGCCTCTGATGCTTATGACAGAAAACTCAACTTCCCGGAAACAGGAAATTATCAGTGCTACTTTTTTTTAATGAAGGATAAATAGCAGCTGTTTTCTAAAATGGGTCAGCCTGGTTCCTCCCAAGCTGGTTTAGTATGATGGCGGGGAGGGACGGGTGTGCATGTGTGTGCTAGTTCAGATTTACTCAAGTGATGGAAATTGAGTAAGATAAGCATATTATAGCTCAGGTTGCTATGAGAACAGAATAAGTAAACGTATGTAAGTCATCAAGTAGCAGCATAAGCAGAAAGCAGATACAACGCAAGCGTAAACGATGAGCACAAATAGCCAGGTATTCAGCACGGAAGGAGGCCGGTACATGCTGTCCCATGCCTCTGCCAGCCAACCTTCAGGATGCTACTGGCTCTGGCAATCCAAGCACTAACACTAAGGGGTTTATTTTAGGCACGTCTCTTATACTAGTCTTTTCACGGCTGTAACAAAGTATCTGAAAAATTCGATACAAGGAAGGGTTTCTTTTGGCTCAGTTTGAGAAAATGCAGTCCATCCTAGTGGGGAAGACACGGTCAGAGAGAGTGAGGTCAGAAAGCAGGGGACAATGCTGGTGTTGATCTGACCTCAGTTTTCCTTATTCATTCAGTCCTACACCCGGTACATGGCCGTTAAGATCCAGGTTCAGACCTTTGTTCTCCATTAAACCTCTTTGGAAACAGCTTGTCAAATGCGCTGAGATGAGTCTTCCAGGCAACCTCAAATTTACTGAACTTGACAAGTAGGTCTAGAGGTCGCATCTCACACACCACATCAGCCTGAAACTTTCAATCCTCCAGCTTCCAGCGTCTGAGTGGTAGGATGCCTCAGCTTGAGACTGAGGCTAGCTTACCAGGCTGTAGGTCAACAGGAAGTCTGACATACTAATTGATTCCCTGCAGGATCCTCTCAAGGTAGATTCTTATCTCGTGACAGATGGCCATGGGATTTTGTAAAAACATCTACCAGGCTTACAGGAGTCACGTCCTTAGGGGACAATGAGTCAAAGTCCGTTTCTTTGAGGGATGCATGAGCGCTGTGGCCACTCTTCACTTACTGCAGGGGTGAACACTCTGTCCACTCTTTATTGATTAGACGGACGGAAGGGAACTTGGAGGAAACAGAAGTTAGAAGACTGAGAAATAAGGGTTCCTCAGGATACTAGACTTGAAAGGCTGGAGTGTGACCATCACATAATGAAATAAATCTCATGACAGAGTCTGTGACCGGATGTGGTTATGTTGGTGAAATACTGAGGCCCGGTGACTAGGCACATTGTTAGGGTGTCTAGAGAGCAAGGGCTGAGGTCCACAACGATGCCTGAGCAGCATCTCAACAGAGGACATTCTACGATGCTGCAACAGGCCTGGCTCTTTACAGTGAAGACCTATAAAGGCTTGGGGTGTAACTATAGCTCAGTGGTAATGAGCTCACCTAGCACTGGTAAGGTCCTAGGTTCAATTCCCAGTACTTCAAATTATTTAAATATATATTGGCCAACACACACACACACATACACACACACACACACACACACACACACACACCATGGGATTTTGCAAAAACATCTATTAGTTGATAGATGTGTACGTGTGTGATGCACACACACTCAGATTTCTGGAGTCTGAGAAGTGTCAGCATGTGGTGAGAGCCCTCTTGCTGCTTCATGTCATGGTAGAAGAAAGAGAGAGGAGGAAGACGCCGCCCTTTCCTGTTTCTAACCCACTTCTAAGATGGGAATTGGCCTCACATAAGCCCCCACAAGGCTTCTACTCAGAGATTTTACCACCCAATGCTACATGATAGCAATCACATTTCAACACACAGGTCAGAAGGGACAAACAAAGTCAGGGCATTCTGTCTCTGGAGGAAGGCTGAACATCCTGAGTAGGTGGAGCTGAGGGTTTTTTTTTTCCCCCATATAAAATCAGTTCCCTAGAAACCTATGGATTGTAGGCTGCTGAGCTCTTCTACAGTAGCGCTATCCAGCAGGGGCTGCCAAGGCTGCAGGCTTTGAAATGCAGACTCTTCCAGATTCTCCATCAGTGAGTTGGCTGTTTGCTTTCCTCCTCTACTCCATAAAGTATCTGGGACTACGCAGACATTTTAATGAAAACTTCTTTCTGTCCTGAGGACTCTGGGGATATTCTTACATGAGGGTAATTTCAAAACCTCGGAAACTATGTGTTACTTCAGTAATTTCAATAATTTCCCATAATTACCAGTTACTCATGCAGTTTTCTTGGTACACAGTATTTCTTTTAAGCGAACGAATGGATTTTGATGCAGAAGCATAGAAATACTTAACGCAGGGAATAAATTTTAAAAAGAATGCAAAAGCTCTAAAGACTTCAAGATAGGATTCATCTCTTCAAGGTGGCTGTGGCTTCATTTCCAGGAAGATATTAAATTAGTGACTGTTAATCAATATCTTACTCATCTGTAAAATTTATCATGCAACTATAAAATCTTACCCTTTCTTTCTTTCTTTCTTTCTTTCTTTCTTTCTTTCTTTCTTTCTTTCTTCCTTCCTTCCTTCCTTCCTTCCTTCCTTCCTTCCTTCCTTTCTTTCCTTCTTTCTCTAATTTAATAATGTCAGAGCTAGGTGTGGTGTTATATAACTATAGTCCCAGCACTGAAGAAGCAGAGGCAAGTGGATCTCTGTGAGTTCAAGGCCATCCTAGGCTATGTAGTGCATTCCAGTCCAGCTAAGGCTACACAATGAGACCCTGTCTCAACAACCAACCAACAACCCAAAGAAAGAAAGAATAAAGAAAAAATAGGAAATAAAGAAAAAAAAAAGAACTTTAGGATACCAGAAATCATATGATAAACTTCACCTTGGACTCAGGCAATCATTTCAGTTTTCAAATTCTCTTCCTAAACTGCACACTCTTAGGAATGGAAGGAGTATTTTACATCATCTGAATAATAACGGACTCTATGATTTATGACTCATAAAAGCTCCGTGATTCAATTTGTAAGAAGCTCGTAGAATTCCCACCAGCAGTTCCTACAACTGTGAGTAAACTTTCTGGCCAACTGACTCAGTATTTGGCTGCATGACTCAGTCGTATGCTCCACGTGGAAGCAACACAAATGAGTTGCTGTTGCCTGCGGATGATAACTACTTCCTCAGAGTCGTCTGCGAAGTTCCAGTATTCTGATGTTTTTAAGCTACCAAACCTTGGACATTTTTTTTTTTCTTTGAACTTTATAAGCTTAGACACAAGTTTCCCTTTGTAGTAGTATTATGGTTCTTAATGTTGTTAAAAGTACAATCTGAAATGATTCCACCAGAAACATTTTTTCTTATAATGATGCCTTTATATTATTTCAAATACTTTTATTATACTAACATGAGTACTAAGTTCTTTTGAGTGCATGTTTGTGGAAAAATAACATTTGATATTGCTGAAGGTGACAACTGTTTTTCCTTCCCAAACTCACACATCAGAAGTGAGCCATTGTACCTGATTTTAGTGACTGGAGGTCACCACATAGCCACGACTACAGGATCCAAATTAGACTCTTCCCAATGACCTAGCTTCTTTGTCTTTCACGATAAGCTCATGTGACACTTCACCTAAGACCACATAAACTGCTTGTCCAATGGGATTTGTGAGCAATTTGCTGCTAGCTAGAGTAATTCTTATGCATTTTTGTTTGTTTTCAAGGAGGCAATATTTGAATGTATGTTTCTTGTATGATTACCAACTGGGCAATTTACAAGTCTTGACTATACTCCAAGGTATCCCCATATTATCTTTTGTTTTTTTAAAAGATTTTGTTTTTTGTTTTGTTTGTTTTTTGTTTTTCGAGACAGGGTTTCTCTGTGTTCCCCTGGTTGTCCTGGAACTCACTCTGTAGACCAGGCTGGCCTTGAACTCAGAAATCTGCCTGCCTCTGCCTCCCGAGTGCTGAGATTAAAGGCATGCACCACCACTGCCCAGCAAGATTTTGTTTTTAAATTATGGGTATATTTGTGTTTCTCCGTGAACATAAGTCCAGGTGCCTATGGAAACCAGAGGCATCGAGTCTTTCCTAGAGCCAGGGTTACAGGTGGTTGTGAGTCACCAGATACAGGTGCTAGAAGCTTAACCTGGCTTCTTGCAAGAGCAGTCTGCACTCTTACCTGCTAAGCCATCTCTCCAAACCACGGTATATCTTTATTATTGTATTGTTGTGTGTGTGTACACTTGTGTGCAGTGTGTATGTTTGGAGTTGCACACAAGGCAGGTAGTACATGGAATCAGAGGTAAGGGCTGTGGAGACGTGCGTGCTCACCTTCGACCTTATGCTGATTCTGAGGGCTGAATTCGGGTCACACGGCAAACACTTTACCTGTGAGCCATTTTGCTGGCCCTCAGATCTTTTTCTTTTTCATTTTAATTAATTAATTAATTTTGTTTTTTTTGAGACAGGGTTTCTCTGTATAGCCCTGACTGTCCTGGAACTCACTTTGTAGACCAGGCTGGCCTCGAACTCAGAAATCCGCCTGCCTCTGCCTCCCAAGTGCTGGGACTAAAGGCGTGTGCCACTACGCCCGGTTTTTTCATTTTATTTTTGAGATTATAAAATTACATCATTTCCTCTTCCCTTTCCTCCAACTAAACCGTCCCATATAGCCTTCCTTGTTCTCATTCAAATTCATAGCTTCCTTCTCATTATTGTTTTCCGCATGCGCCAACCCCACCCCATTCCTCCAACCTGTTCAGTCTGTGTAATATTACTTGTCTTTATGTTTCAGGCCTGACCATTTGGTATTGGCTATCCAACAGGTATGTTTTTCTCTGGAGAAGAGTATTTCTTCCACTCTCAGAATTCCTCAGTTGCCTGTAAGTCTCTGTGTAGGGTGTCAGGGGCCTTCCCTCATCCACTTTGGCATGTCTGTTGTTGTTACCCTTGTACAGCTCAGGTTACAAAGTCATGTTAGTAAGACTTTATGGATATAGCATCCGACATTACTAGAATGCACAACATCATAGCAAACTCCCGGAGTCTCTGGCTCTTATCTTTTCCTCACCTCTTCTGCAATGTCCCTTGAGCCTTAGATGCAGAACTGTTTTGTAAATGTATCTACTGGGACTGGGCTCTGAGACTAGGCATTTTGATTGGATGTAGATTGTAGTGGTCTCTGTTGCAAAAAGAAATTTCCTTGATGAGACACGAGAACCACATTTATCTGTGGGTATAAGGACAAACGTTTAGACTGTAGGTAGGGATTGCCTTGGTTTAGTAAAGTGGTAGTTGTAGATTCTTCCCCAAGATCCATGACTTTACTAGCTGTGAGAAGTTTCCAGTACCAGACATGATTTTCCTCTTGCTAGGCTGGTTACTGCTAAGGCATGTGGGCCACTATTGTGCCTTCAGGATGATGGTGTTTTCTTGGTCATTGTTGTGGCTCAGAGGTTTCATATTTGGGAAGGGCTGTTGTTTTCCTCTTTAGGAAGCTGCATGGGGCCTTCTGGTTCCACGAAAGCTTGTCCTCAGGAAGGAGACATTCAATTAGTTTTGACTCAGGGGCCACTCAGTCCTGTCCCAGGAGTGTGTGGTGCCGTCATCAATAGTGAGTTGTTGGTCAGGGTTGTCTGAGAGACTCCCCAAACATACAACCTATTGCTATTGCCCTTAGCTGTCTCCCAATGGTAGAAGGTAAGTCCCCATTTCTTTCCTTAAAACTAATCCTTCAAGTCCGGATGTTAGGAGTCAGGTCGGTAGTAGTCTGAGAAGGAACCCATTGGATGAGGGAAGGACAGGAAGGCATCTTATAACTCTGGAGGATGGAGAGTAGCCTTCACTGTTCCGTGGGCTGGATCTCAGACTGAGTAGAAGGGAAAGGGGGGGGCTGAGCCTGCATTCAACGGTCTGTGCTTCTGGCTGGCTGGGCTGAGACTTCGTTGACTCCTTTAGTGCTGGTTGCAGTGACTTCTCTGGCCAGATGAACTGTAACTCTGAACTGGAATGTGAAACAAACTGTATTTTCTCAAAGTCTCTTTTGACAGAACATTTGCTACAGCAAAAGGAAGAAAACAACAAACAAACAAACAAAAAAACCCAAGCACGGTCAGGCACACAAGTTTCTAGAAACTTCCGTCTAGAGAAAAGCAGGAGTTGCAGCCCCACCGCCACCAGCGGCTTACAATGAGTACTAGGCTGTACTCAGACTTTTAGTACTTTTATATTTGTTTCCATCAGTTAAATTTCTCCCAAGAGTGTGGATGGTGCCTTTGAGCCCCCATTTTAACTTCTATTCCCTTTGTAACCCATTTTCTATGTTTTGGCCTCTCCCTTCGTGATCTCTCAGTCCTCTGGAGTAACTCCTGAAAACTGCCCCTCCCAATCCCCCAGGGCTTTCTCTCTTTAACCGCTGGTGCATATTCCCAGCAAGCCTTGCGGGCTGGGGAGTGGGGGTGGGGGCGAGGGGCTGGAATGCTCACTCCTCACTCAGCGGTCCTGCCTTCGGTTCTTTCCCAGTCCACAAACCGGAGCTTCCTCCAAGCTCCAGTTCCCCTTTCTAGAGTTTCTCTTCTTACTTGCTTCTTCCATGTCCATGATTTCACTAACAATCTGTGTGACGACTCTTCCCACATCCGTTTTTGGTTGAGACTTCTCTACCCAAATTTACACAGTGGTTTTTTCACACAGTTACCCTTGTTATTCCTTCAAAATTCACCGTTTCCACCCTGGCTCCGAATCTGAGTCATCTTCCGTTATTCCCGCGCTACATTGCTTGGGGTGGACACTTTGCTTCCTCCCGATATTTCTTCCTGAACTATTAATTAGGAAATTGTGCCACACCCATTGACTCTAGCGAAATAATAGACAAGATATCTCTGCTTTAGTAAAACCACTTGCTTTTTGGTAGGGTCCACAACACATGCATGCACATGAGTGGGGATGCCCACGGACACCTTGAGCTGTTGCACTACCGTGAAATTCTTTCCTGTTTTGGGAAAGGGTCACTTGATGCCTGTAACTCCATAGATAGGTTAGGCTGTCGGGCTAGAGCTCTGGGATCCACTTCCCCAGTGCTGGGGTTACAGACATCAGGCGTGCCAGGTTCTTTGGGGTGGGGTGGGGGTGGGGGTGTTGTTTCATTTGACATGGGCACTCATGCTTGCAAAGTAAGCACCTTACTGACTGATGAATTTCTCCAGGCCGCCTGAACTTAATTAATTTACTCTTCTTAACTTTGAGGGAGAGTTAGTAATGGGAAAGACTGAGGAAGGACTGCTTGTCAGTAGGGCTCCATCACTGTGACACATGAGCACGGAGAAAAGATTCGCCTGGGCCTTGTGGGTTCAAAGGTTTTAGTACACACATACACACACACACATACACACACACACACACACACACACACACACACACACACACACACACAGAATGCCTGTGCTTTATTTATTTTATTTAATTTTATTTTTTATTCCTCTTTTATGCTATCTGGTCCGCTAGGCTATGGGATGTGGCTGCTCACACCCAGGGTGAGTCTCCCCACCAACCCGCCTCACTTAATCCTCTCTGAGCAATGGTATCACAACAAATCTAGAGATGTGCTTTGTTAATCTCTTAGGCACTTCTCAGTTCTAGCAAGCTGATAATCTTGTTGGCCAATCAAGACGAACCACCAGAGCCTGCTAGTTAGAGATGGACAGAAAGATTACTAAAGCTTCCTTCTCATATATGAGTCCTTCTCCTTTCCGCTCATAGTGTGTACCTTATAGACGGGGAAAGTGCCAGGCTCTGATCTCTAAGCAGGAGTTGGTACAGGTTGGTTTTGCCTGCTCTACTGTGAGATCCTTCTTCATCTGTGATGGGAGGCAGGCACACTGAGTTAGGGATAGAGAGACAAGGTATCCCATTTTGGTTTGAGTCTAAGCAATGTTTTAATCTGACTTGACCCTGAATACAATTAACATTTTAATTTTCTTTTCGAACCCATGTGTTTATCTAGGGTGGAGAACCACAAGAAGGGATATGTGATGGTGCACTGATACACACCCATTGCAAACTTTCTGTTTTCTCCTTAGCTCCCTAACCTCTTGGATTACAGTAAACATTTTCTGTCATAAAGGCAGTAAACTACAACATTTTCCATTGTGATTTTTTATTTACAGGTATAAGAGATTTATATTATGAGATTTGTATTATGTATTGTATTTTTCCTGCCCTTACCTTGAATCTTAAATGTATGACTTTTATTTAACATCAACTCTTTTTTTTTTTTTTAAATGAAATCCCATCAGGAAGAAAAGGCATAAATTCTACTAAATTAACTTCCTCAAAAGACAGATTGGCTAATTTAATGCATATTGAGCTCCAGGATGCACCAGGTACCACGCAAACACAAAGAAAGAAACAATTACTAACATGCCATTATTTGGGAAGGAAATGATAAATTAGCAACAAACCAGAAAGTAATGGACTCATAGACTAAATTCTTTCTAGCACTTGGTTTGTTTATTGTATGTATCCTTAAGACAACCCAGACAAAGAACAGAAGGAAATACATATAAAAAGATGTATGTATAAATCCTATTGAGTTTCAGTTAAACGTTTACCTTATCGGGGAGATAAATGATATTCTTGTGTGCAACTGAAACTTGTGAATGGCGGCAGCAAGGCTCAGGATGATAATAATCGCAGTAAATAATAGCTCAGAGAATCGGAATCGCTATTTACTTGCTGTTCGCTGTTAAAAGCACAGAATTTGGGGCAAACTGATTACTTTGCTGAGTTTACAGCCTCAGACCTATTTCTGTTCAGAGATATTTGTGCCATTTCAGCTCACTGCCAAGCTCTGGTCAGTGAGAAACGTAAGGATGACCTTCGGAAACCGCATCGGCTAGCACCACCCCCAGTTTGCAGAAGGTTACTCTGGTCCAGTATAAAACGACCCTCCGGTGCCCTGCTCAGCGTGCTGGGTTCTTCCTTTCGCGGTGTACCACACTTTGCAAGATCTCGGGATTCTCTTCAACCCCCCCCCCCCGCCCCCCTGCATAGCAGATAGGAATACAGTTTCTTACTGCAGTGGGCTGCAGTGTCAGGAGCCCTTCAGCTCTGTGCACGGGATGCAGAAGTTCCAGACAGCTCTGCTGACTGCCAGGGACCCGTGAAGCCTGTTTGGCACCCAGTGCTCCCCGCAGTCTGACAGTCAAGAGTCTCACCTTCCTCAGTGTCGGCAAGCAAGGTGCTTTCCATCCTCAGCCTCAAACAACAGAATGAGTGGCATATAATAGCAATCTGTATTTGTTTTAGGAGGCCAACATGCAAATAAGAGCACATTTTCCTGTGCTTTCCGTGCTTATGAACCTGGCATCAGGGCTAAGCAACATCTTTCCGCATTTCTTTTAATGCTCACACTTGATAATACATCATTCACCTATCAGTCACTAATGGCTACACATTTTTGCAGAACTGAACAGTTGGTTTCATATAGTTAGACAACAATACACACATTCCTATCGATTCTTCAATTGACTTTTGGAATTTTACGAATTATTTAGTTTCAAGCCAGTTACTAGAAATTGCACAAATGTAATATTTCATTTGTCATATGTCATATAGTTAATTTAAAAAATACAAGTCAATGAAAGAAAACAAATCATCCAACTCCCACAGGGAAAGCCAGTTTGCCTTAGGGGCAAGCAGGGCAGAGCACTGCACTGGCCCGCTAAGGCCGCAACACGCTGCAGGCGGCCACTGCAGCTTTGGCTTTCTCGCCAGGTGGCAGAGGCCCTCCGCAAAAGAGCACACCGCAGCGCTCACGCCTTGCCTTCTTCGTTGGCACCGAATCAGCGATCACTGTCAAGTGTCCAGCCCACAACTGCGATACAGTTTTTGCGGATTGTAACGGAATGTAAGGGAAGCTGGAAAAAAACGGCAAAGGGGAGAAGGGTGTGTACCCGAGTGTGACCGATCGCCGTTGTCTGACAGTGCCTAAAAATTTCTCCTGCAGTATCTACAGGCCAATCAATCACCAACTTCCTTCATCCTTCATCATGTCAGATCCTTACATCTAAAATCACCTCTCCCTACAAAGCCAATAAATGAATCAGGGTTCTTTGACCGTGGCAGAGCTCACGTCTGGGCTGAGAATCAGCACCAAGTTTGGGGGTGGTAGGGTGCAAGCCTGCAGACCGCGGCGTGCCGCCTTTCCTAAGATTGGACCAGCTTGGAGATGGCCCTTCCAGGTGCTCGCGCCTCCATGCGCAGGGACTACCCCCGCCCCCAAACCAAATAGCTCACCCTGCTGCATCCTCCGAGCCCCAGCCTCCGGGCGGGCTCAGGGAGGCGGGAGCCCGGGTTCCCCCCGGCTCCTTGGCGCCCCCTGACGTCGGCCTCCAGCAGAAGGTCCGCGGAGGCTTACACAGGCGAAACCCGGGGGTCCCCGCGCACCGCCGCCCGGCGCGTGGCCTGGCGGGCCGCGCGCGCACCGAACCGACCTGCTGGAGGGCGCGCGCCGCTCGGTCCCGGCCCCAGCCATGCGCGCGCGCCCGCACCCGCGCCGCCGCTGCCGCCGCAGCCCGTGACGTCACCCACCGAGCCCCCCGCCGGCTCGCCGCGCCCCGTCCCGCCCCACGTGCGCCGGCTTCAGGACGCCGAGGCCCCGGGCGGCCACCCGATGATGCTCCCAGCCGGCTGCGTCCCGGGCGGGGCTGAGCCCGAGAGCTGCGCGCGGGCTGGGGCGCCTGCGGAGGGAGGGGCGCGGCTCTCGCCGCTGCGCCGCGTGCTGAGTCATGGCGAGAGCTGCCCGCTGCTCTCCATCAGTCGTTCCGGGGCCGGCGCGGGGTGTGCAGCCATTGGGCCGCGCGCGGGGCCGCGAGCGCCGGGCTTGACGCGCTGAGCCGCGCTCGCCCCTGTCCGCCGCGCCCGCCCCGCGTCCCGCGCCCCGCGCCCCGCGCGCTCTGCAGCCTTAGCCCCGCGCCGCACGGCCCCCCGCCTCGCCCGCACCATGATCGCCGCCGCTTTCCTCGTTTTGCTGAGACCCTACAGCATCCAATGTGCTCTCTTCCTCTTGTTGCTCCTGCTGGGCACCGTCGCCACCATCGTCTTCTTCTGCTGCTGGCACCGCAAGCTCCAGAAAGGGAGACATCCGATGAAATCGGTCTTTTCGGGTCGTTCCAGAAGCAGAGGTAAGACACGCCGCCGCTGGGTTCTTCTGGGCAGAAGCGAGGTTCAAGCCTTCTCTGCCTCTTCTGCCCACTCAGTGCCCACTCCTCAAGCTAAGTGCATTTATTTATTTAACGCGCCCTGGCCCTTTGGCCTCACCTCCATCCTCTGAGTCACCAGGTTTGGATAACCACGGAGATTCGGAGGTCCTGGAAGGAAGGATCAGGCTCCGATTCTTAGGGTCAGTTTGCTAGAGCCCAGAAGGTAATTGTAGGGGAGTCCTGGGCTGAGGTACTCGTATCTTTGCCAAGCCTTTGCTGGAGCTTAGGAATAAAAAAGTAAGGCGTGATGATATGGGCTCCCCTCTCCCAACTTTGCTGGAACTTCTTGCAGAGAAATCACCTTAGAGACAGATGGTCCAATACTCTCTCCGCCCCGCCCCAATATGCCCACGGAATTGGAGAGAGACACCTAGAATGTGCTTTCCCGAATCCAGGTAAGTGATCAGTAACTCTTTAGGCTGAGAACAAGGAGTTAACGGAGTCTCGTTTTCCCTCTTTTCTCCCCAGATGCTGCTCTGAGATCTCATCACTTTCGCTCTGAGGTAATTTATTTAGCGCACACTCTCAAGGTCAGAGTAGCTTTCTTTCCTGAGTACCAGCATTAATCATATACGTGTTTAAAAAGCCAGTAGGGCACCGAATGGGAAGCCTGCAGTCCCTAAGCCCAAAGTGACATGCTTCTTAAGCAATTCCATAGTCACGCCTGGGGCGCATTGTGTGTGTTTGTGTGTGTCTAGTGTAGTGGAGTTTGCGTTACAAGAGGTGGGAGGGGCAGCCCCTAAAAGAGAGAATTTAGTCTGGGAATGGATATCAGTTTAGCTTACAATCTGCACTTGTGGTGGAAGCACTTCCTGGTTGCTTCCGGAGGTCGGTAGCTAAACCACAGTGTAAACCACTTAGGTCGTTATTGCCGAAGAGTTTGAAGCAAACTCCAGTTGAGACTCCAGGTGACATCCCTACGGGCTTAGTTTGCTGCCCAGGATGGTTTTTACATGATAGTAATGTTGATGAAGAAGATACGCCAGAGTGTGTACTTAGTGTCTGTTCTAGACTATCCATCTAGAGTAGGTGACTGGACGCTGCCAGTGCAGGAAACTGCAGGAGAACCACCTCCAGTTAGAACAAGACACAGCTCTGCCTGACCCACTGGCTTTCCAGTTGCCCACTTCAAGTTTTTTCTCTTTGGGCGAAATCTGCCTATATCAGGCCATGGAGGTTACTTTATGATGCAGGGTCTTCATCTTAGCAAAGTACTGTGGTGTCTAGCCCCCTACTACAGTTTTGTTAGTTACCTGAAGTTACTTCACATCTTGTTTGACTTGTTCATCAGAGGTTTTATTGCACCCCGGATTCCTTGCTAGACTGTGATTATTTAAGCTTAGCTGCATTAGCATAATGTTACTATGTTGCATGCTGAGTAACTCTATTGCATGTACACTGGAAGTGAGAGTTCTGTGTTAGTTAAGATTTGTGGAAGAAGAGCTTGCCAACTGTCAGCAGGCCTGGATCTAGCTTTATACTAACTAGTGGGGGTGGGGGTATGGGTGTGGTTATGGGGTCGGGCTGTATGTGGAAAAACAGTGTGCCAAAACAGGGCCAACAGTACCCTGTAGGGGTGTATGTGGAAATCATTTTTAAAAATTATGTAAAAAAATAATTAGTTCATAGGAGGTATTTAGTTTTGGGTAGCCATCGTACATTTTGTAAAATTCAACTGAAAATTGCCAGGTGTGGTGGCTGGCGCACACATTTGATCCACACACTTGGAGGCAGAGGCAGGGGATGTCTGTGAGTTTTGAGGCCAGCCTGGTCTATATAGTGAGTTCCAGGATAGCCAGAACTACATTGTGAGATCCTGTCTCAAAAAAGAAAGAAAGAAAGAAGGAAAGAAGAGGAAAAAGGAAGATGAGAAGAGAGAGAAAAATTTGTAAAAATCGAGATAATATTTGAAATGAAGTCTTTAGAAAATTAGGTCAGGTTCATGGACTACACATGAACTAGATCTGGTGGAATAGTGTTTGAAGAGCAGAGTAAGTAAAATTTAAATGCAACAAAGTAAATAGTGGGCAGGGCACAAGTTTTAGGATATAGGGGATTGTCTGGAAAAAGATTCACCAACTCTATGCAGATAAATGAGAGAAGAATGACTGTGCTGTGAGCTTGCCCTGGACATTTTGGCATAAGCATGTTTTATCTTGAGCTGATTGATTCAGAAGTCTGGGAGCAGCCGTTCAGTGCCTTATCTTGTTCTGTAAGATTGCTAGCATAGTTTGAAATCCTTGTGTATACTTGTTGCTTGCTCTGTGTGTAAGCCCGTGAGCTCCTGGGGGCAGAGCCGAGGTCTCTTGCCACAACACTATCTGGCCTCATATGGGGTGGGTTCTTAATAAATATTTATGGGATGAATGAAAACGGTCTCTGGGTGGGCGGATAGCACTCAGAGTTGGACAGAAAGGGAAACTGCATATTCTTAGAACATGGCTTACAATTTAGGAGTGCTCATTTACCGTTCCCAGAATTCTAAATGAGAGCATTTGTTTTTGTTTCTGTTTTTGCTTTTTAAATAGGGTCTCACTATGTAGCCCCAGCTGTCCTGGAACTTACTAGGTGGATCAGGCAGGCCTCAATCTCACAGAGCACCTATCCCAGTCTCTTGATTACCTGGCTTTTCCCAAAGCTTTAAAAAAATGACCTTAGTGCTTGTAGTAAGGCACTCGTTGTAACAAAAGAATTCTGCTAGAATTTCTTTTTTTTTTCCCTCAATAAATTAAAATGTATTCAGCTTAATCAGTTGGTGGGATAATAAGCAAGGTATGATATTTTATATGTGGAAATTCATAAACTGGGCTGCACAAGAATGTTTTATTTTGTCACTACTTTATATTTCCCACAATCAGAGCATCCCCCTTTTGCAAAACGTAGATGTATTTTCTCTTCCTTCTTAGAACATCATTTCTGCCAGCCTTTTTCTCCTTAAGGAAGACCTCCGAGTTTACTTGGATTGAAGCATATCTAGTAAGTTAGAGTGGACACAATGAATATTATTTATTCCTGCTGTGGGTGTTTTTTTTTTTTTTTTTTTTTTTTTAAAGCAGCTGCTGCAGAATAATATTATCAAAGCAAATGCATTGATTTTTCTGGCAAGTCCTAATCACCCCGGGCTTAGTTCTTAGTGTTTTCTGTTCTCTGTGCCAATCTTAGTAAGCGGATAATTCGCTTTCAGCGTTTCTGTCCTGGTCAAACGAGAAGCATGGGGTCGGGTCTGCTGACTCACTTTGAAACCTGAGCAAGCTATGGGAGAGTCCTGGGACTGATGAAGTTCACCTGGCAGAGGACATTGTTTCTGCCACCCAGGCCTCCAGGAGCATCAGCCAGGACAGGAGATTTGGGGGTGTTTTATCCATGGTGGTCAGATGAATACTTCCTAAGAGGAAAACTCGGTGTTGAGGCTCCCTAGAAGCTGCGAGTCCAGCTCCCACATCTTTTCTCTCTCTGTGTGTGTGTGTGTGTGTGTGTGTATAATGTCACATTTCTTCAGTTCAGTCTCTTTGTAATAGCTAGAAACAGCGATCCCATAGGTGCTTCAGGTCTCTCTCTGGGCACCAGCAGTGCTTCCTTTCAGATGCCTGCAATGTTCTGAGCTTTTCAACAGGCCTTTATATTTGAATAACAGCATATGAGAAAGTGAAGCTCACCCATCTAACAGCGCCTGTACAACTTCACCTGACCTAAGAAACTATAGATGGACAGTTTCCATCTATACGGGGAATTATGTGCATTGTTTGCTGACTTAAAAACTTGAAGTGTGTGTGTGTGTGTGTGTGTGTGTGTGTGTATAGCTTTGGAGTAAAGAGTTAATGAAGCCATTTCCCGTTGATGAGGGACAGGCTAGAAACCACGTGTGCGTCCTGGGTTCTAGCTGTCTGGCGTCTCCAAAGTATACTTTTCTGAGGAAAAGTTTCCAGTGTGACTGTGAACAGTGATGAACTGTCCTCTAGGTTCCTGTGGTGAAAGTCCTGTTTCCGAGGAGATTTCAGAGAGTGATATGGGCAGTTGTGACACAGTCCTATTGTAAAGGAGAGTCTTGGTGTACTGTCCTTCATAGAACGAAGCCAGTTCTACTGCCTTCGGGAGTCCCAGAGTGGATGATGCTCAGTGATCTCTATTCATCGCCTGGGAGAATAAGGGCTGCCTTGTGTGTTTAAAGGAACGGGATCTATCAGGATCTGAGTAAATATCTTTTCTTCCTGCTTCAGGAAAAGGGAACAAGACTTAGCTCACATTAAGCAATTCTTGAAGAGTCACATAGCACGAGAGGGGTGGTGGGACAAGAACTCTTAACTACCCTTTGTCGTCTTTTGCTGCTGGCCTGTGTCACTCAGAACCCATATGGAGATGTCCCCAAAATTCTCAATGAAAGAGAAGAATTAAGAAGCCTGTTTTTAGTGCACACTTTCTTTAAAACTGGATACACAGATATGTTACTCTCGCCCCTCACCCACAGTTAGCCAAGGTTTCCTGTATGAAATGTGTGCTCCAAAGCCTCTGCTCTCATTAGATACCCAAGTGTTCCTTTTCCAGACTCTAGAGGATGGTCAGCAAAATAACCATATTACATCGTTTCTCACGAAATGTGCATGTTTCATTCGGAATCACCCAGTTTCGATATATATGTATAGAGAGCCCGTACATACATACACACACATACGTAAATATCTAACTTTTATATTTTATGAATAAGTTTACATTTTAAAAAAACCGTGAAAAAAATCAGGGGAAAATAATGTTTTTTTTTTTTTCCATTTTTTATTAGGTATTTCGCTCATTTACATTTGCAATGCTATACCAAAAGTCCCCCATACCCACCCACCCCCTCTCCCCTACCCACCCACTCCCCTTTTATGGCCCTGGCGTTCCCCTGTACTGGGGCATATAAAGTTTGCGTGTCCAATGGGCCTCTCTTTCCAGTGATGGCCGACTAGGCCATCTTTTGATGCATATGCAGCTAGAGTCAAGAGCTCCGGGGTACTGGTTAGTTCATAATGTTGTTCCACCTATAGGGTTGCAGATCCCTTTAGCTTCTTTGGAAAATAATGTTTTATTATTGAGCCATCCTTCATAATTAGGTTATTGTTATAAATAAATTTTTGTCTAGCATCATTTTAGGTCCAGATTAATTTATACTAATTAAATCAGTCATGAGTATTGACTACACACGACATGGTGTTCATTTCGTGTGACCCAATTATTTTCAGAGTAAACACAGCAGTCTTTTCTGTATGAAGTACTGTGTTAGACAGACACCAGGGCTGAGGGAGGTGCTGGACTGCACTCATGCCCACCCTGTTCTAAGTCTCTCTGGAGTCACTGCTGACATCTTACAGTCACTGGCTCTTCTGTTGCAGTATCTGAATGGCGTTTGCAACAGTGAGTCACAAATGTAGGGAAAGCAGGAGAGACCACTGTGCAGTGGTGCACAGCTGGTGCCTATGTAAAGATGACAGCTCAGTCCACGAAGCTTAGCTTACCATTCCAGCACTGCCATTTACTTTTTTTTTTTTTTTTTTTTTTGGTTTTTCGAGACAGGGTTTCTCTGTATAGCCCTGGCTGTCCTGGAGCTCACTCTGTAGACCAAGCTGGCCTCGAACTCAGAAATCCTCCTGCTTCTGCCTCCCAAGTGCTGGGATTAAAGGCATGCGCCACCACTGCCCAGCTCATTTACTCTGTCTTAACAAAGCAATTGCTGGGAACAAAACAGAAACACCTCCAAAAGAGTAGATCAGGTAATGCCCTCTTTATCACGTGTTTACGCAAAAGCATATTCCAAGTTCTAATTTGTCCAACATTTAGACTAAAATATAAGCCTATGGTTCTGGGGGGTGAGGCATGGAGGTGTAGACAGAGCCAGTCTAACAGTGAGTGCTGGTGTACTGCAAGGGCTATGTGTATGGAAGTTCACAGCTCTGTACAGAATTTACAAGTTCTGCACTGGCTCACTGTACCACCTCACAGGCTCGCAGCTCCTCACTGGCAGCATGCTCCCATTGCAGGCAGTGTTTCTACAGGATGCACGGTACCACCCTGCCAAGGTGTTATGTGGAACATCCTGCCTTCTTGATTGGGTCAGGTGGTGGGCAGGCAGAGGGTGGGGGAGATACAACAAATTATGTGCAGTAAAAGAATGGTCAGACTAGTTGCGTTGAAGTGGCAGACTGTGGGGTGACTGTGGGTGTCCTCTGAGGGGTGATATTGGTGCTGAGGTACAGAAGTTAGGCAGTAGCTGAATCAGGAGCGAGAGCAGGCACTGCTCAGTGTCTGACTAGAGAGTAAAGGGCTCGTGAGGTTTCCCAAAGGACTATGGAACTGGGACTGTAAGTGGGTGAATGCCAACTACCATGAGACTGAGTTTTGTATACTACCCTACAGCTTTGGTAAGGCTGCCTGCCATGAGCTGCTAAGGGACACAAAAATCACTTTTAAATTTCTTTCCGAGCATCTGTAAGAAAGCAGCTTGGTTGCTCCTGTTTCATCTCCAGGGAGAATGAAAAGACATGGCTTGTGTGGCAGAGCATCTGAACAGGCATATGGGCTTGGGCCTTTCTGCTTACCAGGAAGCTGAGAGTTGGAAGGGCATCGTGGCTTGTGGTCCAAGGGTCGGGTATCATTGGGTTATGTCCTACCTGTAGACACCATCTGTTTAAAGGTTATGACAGAGCGAGCGAGTGAGCGAACGAGAGAGAGAATGAATGAGAATCTGTGTCTGTGTCAGACAGAGAGAGTGTGTGTCTCTGTGTGAGAGTGTGTGTATTTGTGAATGTGTGTGTGTGTCAGTGTGGGTGGGTAGGGTGGTGATGGTGGTGGTGATGTCATGGTGGTGTTGGTGTTGGTGGTGATGGTGGTGGTGGTGGTGGTGATGATGTCATGGTGGTGATGGTGGTGATGGTGGTGATGGTGGTGGTCCTGGAGTTTGAACCTAGGACCTCAGTGCGTGAGTACTGAGCTTATACTCCTCTTATGTTTGGTGTGTCATTACAGATTCTAGTGCAGAATATATGAAATAGCAGGTATTTATCATATGCTAGAACATTTTTATTGGCTATGGAATATGTTAAAGTTCTTTTCTTTCATTTTTTAAAAGTTAGCATAAAAGTGGCTTTCATTGTACTTTTTCACTTACCTTTATTGTCATACTTGGTTCTAATATATCCTTCTTCCACTGCCCTCCCCTGTGCCCCTTGTACTACCATTTTAAATACCTGAAATTTGTGTTTTAGCTTTTCAGTATCTTCCTGGAAATTTTCTCTTATGGTCTTTGTCAGCTACACTTCAGACAAGGAATTAATATGTCTAGACCATATCAAGAACTGACAAACTCAAACACTCCTCAGACCCCAACACTGCCACCCAACAAATGTGCCAGGGATCTTGACAGTGTGCAAAAGAAGAGATCCAAACGGCCAGTGATACTTACAAAGTAGTCGGAATCTCTAGCCACCATGTGAACGAAAACCACATTGAAATTTCATCTTACCCCAGGTAGGATGCCCAAGGTCAAGAAAACCAAGCAATAACAGATGCTGGGGAGGATGTGAGGGGCGTCTTTTCCTCACTGTTGGCAGGCCTGTAAATGCAAACACTAGAGAGATCAATCGGGGTGGAGACTTCTCAAGCCATTAGAACAGCCAGCTGCAGTGGAATGTCAGAGCTCTGCCACTCCTGGGCAGACACCCAAAGGGACTCCCATCCCACCATGGAGATACTTGCACATCCATGGTCACTGCTGTTCTTTTCACTATAGGAAGTGTCAGGGTCACTGTTCTATTGCTGCGAGGTGGCACCATGACCCAGATGTTTAACTGGGGGCTTGCTTACAGTTCAGAGGGTTAGTCCGTGGCCATCATGGTGGGGACCACGGCAACAGGCAGGCATGGTGCTGGAGCAGTAGCTGAGAGCTGACACCCGAGTCTCCGACAAGCAGGAGGAGGCAGAAAGTGTGCACAGGGAATGGTGTGCATCTTCTGTAGCCTTCAAGCCCACCCCGAGTGACACATCTCCTCTGACAAGGCCGAGTCTCCTAATCCTTCCTAAACAGTTCCTAACTGGGAACTAAGTCTGCAAACTCATGAGTCTGGGGGAGTCTCATTCAAACCACCATAGGCTCTTTGCTTCTTAACTCCCGTTTCCTTCTCATTCTCAATGTCGTTCCTCAGTACAGTCTGAATTTTGCTGCTACTCGTTAACGGCACACACACATACACTGAAGCTCAACAGGAATTGCCAAACCACTAAATCAGAAGTTTCAGTTTTGGTTTGACTGCTGGGTCCAGTATTTGACTCATTCCTTCTTCAACTTCTTTCCTGGTTTTTGGACAATCCCTTTAATGATTCCACCCCAATTTTTTCTGGGCACTGGTCCTCTTCCTACTTACATGTCTTGCTATTCAATCTTTTTTTTTTTTTTTTTTTTTTCGAGACAGGGTTTCTCTGTGTAGCCCTGGCTGTCCTGGAACTCACTCTGTAGACCAGGCTGGCCTTGAACCCAGAAATCTGCCTGCCTCTGCCTCCCAAGTGCTGGGATTAAAGGTGTGCGCCACCACTGCCCGGCTGTGTCTTGCTATTCAAAGTGTGGTTGTTTTCAGTGAATTCATGATTGAGCAGACATGCACAATTACACTTTGAATGTCCATCATGCCCATTGGCTGTCTGTCTGTCCCCTTACTGTTCCCTTTGCTCTCTTCCTCTGAGCCTTAGGAAGTCGTCAGTCTCCTTCTGTCTTAGATTTCCTGGGCCTCACTTCTTTTCCCTTCAGATTTCCTTTGTGGATGTTCTCCATAGGTACTGGATGACTTAATCTTCATGTGGCGGCCACTTGGACATCAGTAGCTCATCCACTCATTTCTGGCCTCCAGACTGAGAGTCAGCTATCTTTTTGCTTGTTTTTGTGTGCATGTCTCCATAGCTTGTTGGAATTAACTGTGTAAGAAACTGAATGTCTCAGCTCCTCACTGTGTCTGTGCTTACCTTCCCAGTGTGGCTCCGGTTGCCCCTCATCCCACCTACCCTCTCTTATCTATTTAAAGTCTGAACTCTGCCTTTCTTACTCTCTCCGTTGCTGACTCCTTGGCTGGAGCCACGTCGTAACAGAATAAGATTCATTAAAAAAAAAGTCTTAAGACCCTTCATCAGTCCTGGAGACAATTATAGTCTAATAATTAAAAGCCCACACAAAACGGAGTGTTAATGAGTGTGTTCATATTCTTAGTGAGGAGATTAAAGGTGGCTGTGGGCTCACTGCAGGTCTGCTTTGCCTTTGCTGGTTTTTGGGACAAATTTGCCATCCCTCAGTGTCATGGTTTGAATACGCTTAGCCCAGGGAGTTGTACTATTTGGAGGTGTAGCTTTGTTAGAGTTGATGTGTCACTGTGGGAGTGGGCTTTAAGACCCTCATCCTAGCTTCCTGGAAGCCAGTCTTCCACTAGCAACCTTCAGCTGAAGATGTAGAACTCTCAGCTCTGCCTACACAATGCCTGCTTGGATGCTGCCATGTTCCCACTGTGATGATAATGGACTGAATCTCTGAACCTGTAAGCCATCCCCAATTAAATGTTGTCCTCATAAGAGTTGCCTTGGTTGTGGTGTCTGCTCACAGCAGTAAAACCCTAACTCAGGCACTCAGAGTTGCACTGTGGTAATGGAGTTCCAGACGTGCAAGAAAGGGTGGAAGGAAGGAAGGGAGAAGGGAAGGGACAGAGCCAACCAACAGTGCACATCTGGAAAGAGGTATTTGCTTAATACTCTTCAGTTAGCTTAGCTTGCTTTTCACTGGCTAGACTCACAAGGCCACCTCTCTCTACAGAAGGTGCTTGCATGTGAGATTTGATTCCTTGGTGGTAGCATCTGCAGGTGAGGCTGCCAAGAGAGTGTTGGGTAAACCACCAACCACTCTTCCCTGTCTCAAATCCGTTTTCTTCAAGGTCTAGTCTCCCGCTGTCTCCACTTCCTGCCGTGTCCCTTTAAGATCATAGTTAGTGCTCACGGTGCTTCAGTTGAGGAAAACCTTCCTACTTCCTCTGTTCTGTGACTCCTACAAAACCAAAGTCACCCAGCCACTGGTGACCACTCTTCAAGCCCAGTGCGTAACCGCTCAAAACCCAGCTTAAACTTTCTTGTTTCCCTTCTCAGAATAATTGGCGAGCTCCTTGCTGGAGCTTTCTGTTGTCTCTCCTAATGATACCCAAAGGGTCTTGAAGGCAGTCTGACCTCTCCCTCACATCTCAGTGTTCAGGACATAGTGAAGGTCACTAAATGCGAATGAATGAGCATTTGAGGTTTTCTGCAAGTCATTTTAAGTTCATAGTTCTTGCATAGTTTGTAATTTTCCAAATATTCTATATCCTTTTATTTTTCTTGAAGGATGAGAGACAAATGATTACCTTAGTTAACAATAAATCAGATGGAACATCTGCGTTTGACAAAGGGAATAATTGGAAAGATTATTATTATTAAGGGCACAGACAGAATAGTAAGAATGGACACGTGTTAATTCCAAGACATAAACACCACCATGGAAGGATGACCTCTATAGGCAATGGCATAGAGAGATTAGAAGAATATAGTTCTAAAGGCATAGAAAATAGTTTCAATGTTCCCAATGTTAGAGAAAGAAATTCCAACCCAGATGCAAGATGCATTTAGAAAATCAAATATAGACCAACACGTTAACCCCCAACATAATGCTAGAGGGCACATTCAGTAACCTATGATTACTGATTGACAAGCCATCATAACTAAGAGACAGTAAAGAAATGTCTGAATTAAATGACATTTTTTGATTAAATGGACTTAACAGACATCTACAGAACTTTATACTCAAACAATGAGAATACAAATTCTCAGCAGCTACGAAGCTTTACCCCAGGGAGGTGACATACAAGAACATAAAGTCTCAGCAGCTGTAAGGAAGGTAAAATAACCCCCTCCCCCCAACCGCCTGTCAAGACAAAGTCACCAAGCACACAGCTACAACATTATGTAGCTCTAGCTGTTCTGGAACTCACTGTGTAGATCAGGCTGGGCTCAAACTCACCAAGATCTACTTGTCTCTGTCTCCCAAGTGCTGGGAATAAAGGCGTGAGCTATGCCTGGCTCTAAAATAATCTGTATCCTAGCTGATCACAGAGGAATTAGAAAACAAATTAACAGCAAGAGAAACCCTTGAGAGAACACAAACACAGGAGATTAAACACATCACTATTGAATAATGAGTGGGTCCTAGAGGAATCCAAGAAGAGAATACATTTTTATTTACAATGAATTGAAAATTACAAGACAATGTACCCAGACCTATGGGATATAAGAAAGGCAGTCCTAAGAAGAAAGTTTATAGCTTTAAGTGTGCATATCAAGAAATAAGAGAGATGCCAAATAAATAACTTAGGTCCTTGTGGGGGAAAAAGAGGAACAAGCCTCAACCTTGTCAGTAGACAAAAATCAGGACAATCAGGGTAGACGTTAATGAAATGGAAATAAATTAGTATAACAAATTGTCAAAATAAAGAGTTGGTTGAAAAGAAGGCAAGATCAAACCCTTAGTTGATTAGTTTTGGTTATCAGCTGAGCACAACCATGAATCACCCGAGAAGAGCATCTTAATGAAGGATTACTTACACCGTCTATGCCCTGTCTATGGGCATCATCTTAGTTGAGTTGATTGATGCACAAAGACCCAGTCCACGGTGAGCAGCACCATCCTGTAAACAGGAGGAAGAAAACATTAAACTGAATACGAGTGAGTTGATGTTCCTGCTGTGATGGACTGCATGCACTATGGAACTGTGAGGTAAGATACATCTCTTCTCTCAATGTGCTTTTAGGCAGGGTATTTTACCACAGCAGCAGAAATGAAAATAGGACAAAAGGGAAGAGCTAAATTAATAAAAAGAACAATTATGGAAAGGGAGTCGTTACCACAGATACTAATGAAGTTATAAGACTCATTAGGTGATATGTTAAAAAAATCTACTTCAATACGTTGCATGATTTAAAGAAATGAATGCATCTCTAGATGCATGTGACCTACCAAGTTTAACCAAGACGAGAGAAACAATTTTTAAAGATATATAACAAGCAGTCAGATTAACACAGTAATTTAAAATGTCCTGACTGCTTCCTGTTGAGGCTGCCATTGGAGAGCAGCAGCCATGGTCCTGTGCTATCCCCCAAACAAGGGCTATGAGCGAGCTGACAAGGTCAGCACCCTAAGGCACAGGCAGCCCTGCAGGCGTCTCACACCGCACACCAAGTTTCTGATGGACACCACCTACCACTGGCGCACCAGGGAGTTGTTCAAGGTGTTCAAGGGCAATCCTGTGGTCAAGCCCATCAAGACGAGGGTGGGCATGCAAATCTACACTAAGAGGAAGCGGGAGGCAATGGCCAAGAATGATGCCCCCGTCCCACCTCATAACATTTAGGCTGCACAGAAAAAATAGATAGGTAGATAAGTCGATAATATGTAGGTAGGCAGAAAGATTAGATAGATGATAGAGGGATAGATGGGTAAGTGGGTAGATAGGTAAATAGGTGGATAAGTGGATAAGTAGGTATATATATTGATAAGTAGGTAGATGAGTAGATAAGTAGGTAGGTAGAGAGAGATAGTTAACTAGGTGTATAGATAGATCCATAGATCGATAATAAGTAGGTAGGTAGCTAGGTAGATGTTAAGTAGGTAGGTAGGTAGGTAAGAGATGATAGATAGGTAGATACATAGACAAACAGTTCTGATTGTTTATGGCCCAGATAAGTTTATGGTAAATTATCAGACTTATAATGAAGAATATTACTAGTGCTTCCCAAAGGATTCTATAGAGTAGAAAGGGAAGGAGTGCCACCCATCTGTTTATGAAGCCATGTTACAATGACACCAAAACCGAATAAAGTCATGACACAAAAGAAAATTGGGGATCAGTTTCCCTGTTAAGTACTGACACAAAATTTTTTCAAGAAAACATAAAAAAGACCATTCCCCATGACAGAGCTGGCTTTGTTCCAGAGATACTAGACATTCCAATATGTGTAACTCAATAAATGGAATGAATTCCATCAATGTTCTCAGGGAAATAAATAATGTCTAAGCACAGAAAAGGTTTTTGATAAAATCAAGCATACCTCCGTGAGGAAGAGATTTCCCCGAGGAAACTCAGACTAGAAGGGACATGTGCCATCATAGTAACAGCTCCAGGTGAAACCGCGTAGTCTCAGCGTTACGTTGACTAGGAGAAAACTCCAATCATTTCCACTAAAGTCAGGAACAAGTCGAGGATGCCTGCTCCTCCACTCCCCCTTAGTATAGCCCTGGAGTTCTTAGCTAGAGCAGCAAGACGAGAGAAGTGAAAAGGTTACGGATTGGGAAGGAAGATGTCAGAGCACCGTCCGTATTGGGAAGTGTCATGATTCTGTACATAGGAGACTTTGTATCCTTTGTATCCTGCCAAACACTTTCAACAAAGTTGGCAGGATACAAAGTTAACTTTCAGAGATCAGTAGCTTTCCTGGTACCAATATTCAGATATACCAAGAAAGAAATTAGGGCAACAACCCCATTTAAAGTACTTTCAAAATAAAATAAAATAAAATAAAACAAAATACTTTGGAATGCACTTAACTAAGGAAGCGAAGGGCCTCTACAAGGAAAATATAGAAACATTGAAGAAAGAAGTCGACGAAGAGGCTAGGAGTAGTGGCTAGCCTTGCACTACGTACCTACTTGGAGATTAATGTGTATAGAGGTCCTGACTCCTTTAAACTTATGTCATCAAGTTTATCAATCTTGTTCAGATGGCTCCTCATGGCCTGTCTTTCATGATCTGTTTTTTCCCTCAGACTGCCTTGTTATCTTATAATCTGTTGACATCACAAGATCTGATGTAACGACTCAGTGTCCACCTGAAAGGCCCTGGCCTTTTTTTTTTTTTTTAAATTGAAGTGATTTTTATATACTGTAAGAATTTTGAAAAGAAAGTTTAATACGTAATGCTTTCATTTAAACTGTAATCTTCCTAAAAAACCTGTGTTAAGTATATATGGTATTATATACTGGTTTGTGTTTTAAGCAGTTCCTCTTTTAGCTGATAATTGTCATTCAGTTCCAATGCCTGGATTTGTGTGGTGTTTGTAGTCACATTTGTGCCCAGGGGTATTACATGGTGACCTTATGAGAAATGATGAGGGACAGTTTTTATGCATACCATACACATCTGTGCTAGGTGAGGGCCCAGTGCTGTGCTTTGCTGAGTAAAATGTTCACATAGATTTAAACATTTGTTGAGAGAACTGAATGAAGAACATCAGAAATATCAAAATAAATTTAACATGCCACTTACTGCTCTTACCTTTAAAATACTTGGAATTGTTAAAAGCACAACTTCTTACAGAGTTAATGATACATGTGGATATAGTGACTAATAGAGAATAAGAAATTAAATGGACGCCCTCTGTGACTGGAAAGATTCTATTTTGCAAAGCGCAATAAAGTTAAGGATGCAGATTTCATCCCAAGAAAGATCAAGAGAAGATAATGTGAAGCCGGTGGGTAAACGCAGATGGAGTTCTAATACAGCTAAACGACCAGAGGAGGTCAGGAAGGAGAGCACACTAAATAAGAAGTCAGAGGGGAGAGCCGAGCATAGCACTGTGTGTACACGGTCCAGTGCTTGGGCAGCTGAAGTGGGAGGATGTCTGGAATCATGAGCTAAAGACCCTGCTGGACAACAAAGTGAAGCCAAATCTCAAGAAGCAAGCCCAGACCCCCCAAATAACTAACAACCCACCCAAAGACCCCACCCACCAACAGGACTCCAGAGAAGGTACACTGAACATTGGTAAAGACACAGACATCAAATCAGCATGTCTTTTGGCTACATTAAATGCTAGAGAGCTAAATATCCCGACTGATTAAATGCTAGAGAGCTAAATATCCCGACTGTGACAGAGATTATTGTAACAGATAAACAGCAAGGCCAGACTATATGCTATTTACAAGGGATAGACTTTAAGAATAAAGACAGATTGAGCTGGTAAAATGGCTCAGGTAAAGACACCTGGCACCACACCTGAGTCCAGTTTTTGGAACCTAAATCTTAAGAAGACAGATTTCCAAAGACCTCCTCATGCCAGCTCTGGCCTATTCACATGATCTCCCTCTCCCTCTCCCTCTCCCTCCCCCCCTCCCCCTCCCCCTTTCTCTTTCTCTCTCTCTCTCTCTCTCTCTCTCTCTCTCTCTCTCTCTCTCTCTCTCTCTCATAAATAAAAGTATTTATTTAAACTATGTAAAAACTCAGAGGGCCTGGTGATACAGCTCAGCTGGCAGATTACTTGCCTAGCATTCATAGATCCCTAACACTGCGTGAACCGGGTGCAGTGGTGCACACTTATAATCCCAGTGATCAGGAGATGGAAGCCTGCCTTCCTCAATGACATAGCAAGTGGGAGACCGCATAGGTTACATGAGATGCTGTCTGAAAGAAAAAGGGAGAAGAAAAAGAAAGCAGATACACTGAAAGTGTATGAGTTAAACAAGCCGGGAATGGCTCTCATAGGGTTACATAGGGTTAAAGTGCATAGACTCACTGAGGCAAGTAATATTTATAGAGGTCAAGAAATGTCCCATAGGATGAAAGGGATAATTATTAGGAAGACATAATCCTAAGTGTGTACATAACCAGCAACAACCTCTACGAGTTTAGAGTGAACTTGAGAAACGATGGAGAAATAGGCGATGCTGGGTAATAGGTTATTATCAAGGTTAATAGAGGTCAGAATTGGTAGAGAATCCACATAGAAGGTGGCCGATTTACCTCACTCCTGGACACACCCACAGGACAGACTATATTGTGTGTGTGTGTGTGTGTGTGTGTGTGTGGTGGGGTATTACTGAGACAAGATTTCTCTGTGTAAGAGCCCTGGCTGTCCTGGAACTTGATGTGTAAACAAGGCTGGTCATCAAACTCAAGAGTTCTGTCTCTCATGTGCTGAGATTAAAAATAGGTGTCACCACTAAGCTATGTAGTCATTTTAGTGAATTGAAATCTTACAGGTTAGTTTTTGTTCATGTCAAGTTTAAATCAGTAGCAAGATTTCTACAAAATGTTGTATGTTTATAAATAACATGCTTCCCTATAGTCTGTGCATCAAAATAGAAGTTGTAAAGGAGAAAAGAGGACATCTGAGCTCAGTAAAGATGGAAACACAGTATCAACACAGGAAACATGCAGTGTCAAACAAGAAATCAGGAAAGGCCCCAAGTTCGTTCACAGTAGTATGTAGTGGGGAGGGGGCAGAGCAATTACAAATTAAAAAGAAAGATAAGAGCTGACATGACTGAGAGAAGGCACCATAAAAGCAAAGGGGAAATTGGTTCTTGGAAAAGATCAAATTTATTGCCAGGCAGTGGTGATGGATGCCTTTAATCTCAGCACCTTGGAGGCAGAGGTAGTCGGATCTCTGAGTTCAAGGCCAGCTTGGTCTATAGAGTTCCAGGACAGCCAAGGCTACCCAGAGAAACCTTGACTTGTAAAAACAAAACAAATACTACTCCCTATACCCCCCCTACCCCCCCAAAAAAAAGAAGAGAAAAGATCAAATTTAAATATCTTAGGTGTGACAGAAGAAAGTGGGGGCTCTGGCTCTGAGAATGAGGCTTTTAGGAGGAAATAAAGAATGAAAATGTAAAAGTAAGTAAACTGATAAGTAAAAAGGAGAAAGAAATGTAGGCCAACCTCCATAGCAAGAACAGACTTTATTTTGCCTGAGAAGTTTGCCTGAAGGTCTGGCTGGCTACATTATAACCAGGGTACAAGACCCAGCTGCACTGTGGCTAGCGTGTGAGAGTAGAAGGGGTGTGGGTGCTGGGGTGGTGGTGGGAGGGGTGGGGGTGTAGGGAGGGAGAGTAGTGGTAGCTAAGGTTAGAGAAGGGGGAAGGGAATGTTGTTAGGGGCAGGACTGGGAAATGGACTGTTTTCTCTGGTTAAACTGGTTTGGGAACTGCAGCTGCCAGGTGTCTAGGGTCGGGGTCAGCGCTTGTCTTGCAGCCTCTGGGCATTGAACAAATAGCTGACTTCCTGGACCTTTGAGCCCAGGGGAGGGCCTTAGTTTTAGGGAAGGGGGATTTTCCTTTTATGGTTACAGCCATTCACAGATATGACAGAGCTAAAATACGGTGTTTGTTCATACCAAAGATTTGGTAACTTAGATTTGATGAAATTACTGGAAAATTCTTTTATGACAATTCCAAGGTGATTTGCTATCTTGATGTGTTTCTTTTCTTGTGAAGCCTGGACCCTCTCCTGAGAACCTCTTAGTCATGAGGTCATGGACTACCACACATTAAGAGTTGCCATTTTAGATAGATGTGTTTTATGTAGCTTTGTCCCTCGGAGAATGTGATATTCAATATAAGTGTACATACGTATGTATGGCTGTAACATTTTTTTCCTTTAGAAGGTTTCTATCTGAATGTGAAAAACACTTTCTGACAATATTTCTTTCATAAAACTATGGCATTTTTAGCAGGATGGTAGCGGAGGTGCACACCTTTAATCCCAGCACTCGGGAGACAGAGGCAGGCAGATCTCTGTGAGTTCTAAGCCAGTCTGGTCTGTAGAGTGAGTTTCAGGACAGCCAAGACTGCACAGACAAACCCTGTCTTGAAGAAACAAACAAACAAACAAAAAACCCCCTAAACCAACCAACCAACCAACCAACCAAAAATACCTGGCATTTTTGACATTGCAATTAAGTTTCTCATTATATTTCTTTTTTTAAGATTTATTATATGTGTATGAGTGTTTTGCCTACGTGCATGTAAGTGCACAATGTCTTTGCCTGGTACAGCAGAGTGTATCGGAGCCCCATGAACTTGACTTATGGCTATGAGCCACCATGTGGGTGCTGGGAACTGAACTCTGTAAAAGCAGCCAGTGTTCTTAATCACTGGGCACCCTCCCCCCCCCCTTTTTTTTTAAAGGATGGGAGATCTATAAAAATAAGTTTAGAAACCTGTTGTGACTTATTTTCTGGGAGACGTGAGCTGATGTCTGTTCACTCAGATGGGGCACTGAAGATAGACCAAAGCAGTGACTTCACTCTGTTAGCTTAGTGAGTTTATCCAAGCGCCTCATAGGAGCATAGGTGACTCAGGCGGCTTCATCACCTCAGAGCCATCACAGCCAGCGAGGTGGTGACTCGGGACTGACCTGCTGGCACTTTTAGCAGCAGCCTCTCCCCCAGCAACTGTTTACTGCTTATATAATACTGGGGACAAGGGGCTTGTAAGTCATGTAAGTTCAAGGAGCTTTCTGCTTTTTGTAAGTTTTGCTCACTTCCTGTGCCTTCTAAGCTTCCTCCCCAATCTAAGGAAGAAGGAATGCTTAAATGTGGAGGACAAATATAACTGGAAATAAAGTGTAAATGTCACCAAAATGGCTCAGCCAGTGTTCAAGGACAGTGGACAAAGCCTGGGCGGGCGGGAAGGGGAGGGCTTCCTGAGCTTTTTGTCCGTAGCTTCGATTCTCTAGAGAAGTGTGTCTGTCCAGAGCTCTGTATCCCTCCCCCGCTCCTCATGACTCAGAACGGCTCCACCTCTTCCAGTTTAGACTGCTGACTTCTTTCTCTGTCTGCATACTCTCCTGGTTCTGAGACATCCCGGGCTCTTGAGGAATGCCTCATCTAGTCTAGTTACTGCTGCAGATGCTCGAGAAAGCCCACCTGATGCTTATCGTCTACTGGGAGCTTGATTAGATTAATACATACTTCGGCCATGAGTGAGACACACGTTTGGTGAGAATGCGAGGGTGTTTCCAGAGAGGGTTAGCCAAGGATTGAGATCACCCCTGCTGTGGCAGCACCCTGTCCTATAGGCTTGGGGTTCTCGATGAAACAGATGGGAAAAGGAGAAAGCCACCTGCACTCTGGTATTCCTTTCTCTGTTTCCTCATTGGTACTTCGGACCAAACTACTTAAAACAGTGGCTGAAGAAATTAGCCACTTGAGTTGTAAGTGTACAAACGGCACGTTGGTGGTTTGGGCTGTGTGGGTGACTCTCACCTGTTCTCAGCAGGTGCTGGTTTCTGCATTCTTGAGCTACTTCTGACCCACTGCGATTCCTTACACACAACCTGTCTTTTGCTGGCAAGCTGATAGAGTTTGGCTCATACGTGGTTAAGCTGGCTGCAAGGCACAGGATGCAGAATGCTGGAGACCTTGAGATACAGGCTCGTCACTGACAGACTTTTCCTACTCTCCTCTTTGACAGTTCTAATTTCCGGTTTTCCATACACATAGAAATTACTTTTAGCTAAGATCTTTAGACCTAACAATTTACATTTTTTTATTAGGTAATAAAATCCATTATTTCTGTGTGCTAAAAATTAATAAAAAAATAATGCTTATCTCATCCTGCACCCAATTTTATTGAGATACCAACATCCAGTTTTATGATACTTTTCATAATTCCAGGAACATTATCCATGTTCTGTTTGCAGTCAGCCTTTGGTCTTACCCCGAGATTCCTAATCTTTTGGTGTCTATCGATCTGTCTTTCCTTGGCACTAGCGTTAGTAAAGTCCCATGGCTAGATATATCATTTTCTGTAAGAATTCTTTCTGTGGGTCTGTCCGTACCCTGAGTGCCTACCAATGAGCATGATGAAGGCTCTGAGGGCACTTGAATATAAATACTCTGTCTCCCCAGAAGTGTTAACCGTGACTTTCATGAGCTGTTCTGAAAACTCCCAAAGTTAACATCCCACACAGGACCGGAGAGGAGTAGGAACCAGATCTCATCGTTCCTGAATTTAACAGTATTTAAGTTTCTATTTGTGATTGTTTCATTTTAAAAATTAAAGCATAAATAAACGGGTAAATAGGGTTCAGGAGAAGACAATGGGAAGGGATAGAGGACGGACAAGAGGACACAGGACATGAATGAGGGAAGAGCCTAGAGGCCAGGGCTGCACAGGCAGAAGGAGAGGAGTGAGGGAGGAAGGAGGAAGAGGGACGAGGGCTCTGGGAAACATGCTGTGTCCAAGAATGCAGTGTCCATTAACGCAGAGTTGCTGAGTTCCTTGATTAACCAATTAAAAGTAAGATAACTTTTTTATTGATTATTTTATTTATTCACATTTCAAAAATTGTCCCTCTTCCGGGTTCCTCCTCCACGAGCACCCCACCCTACCCCCCTTCCCTTTGCCTCTGAGTGGGTGTTCCCCCAACCACCCACCAGTAAGATAACTTTAAAAAAAGAAAAAGATTGATATTTTACCAAGACTTGCTCGCTTTGCTTTGGAATGTCTTCCAATAGGAAGAGCCGCTTGGAAAGCTTGCAGAAGCCCTCTGCCTTCTCCAGCAGCTCCCTCACTGGAGCGACTGAGGGGGTCATTTGTTGAATGCTTTTGAAATCACACTCTAGAGTTAGTCAATTATTTACTTAAAACTTGAAACTTGCTAATGGTCTACTGCATTATTATTATTATTATTATTATTATTATTATTATTTTGAAGTAGTCTGTCTCATAGTCCAAGCTATCTGTAAACTGTCTGTGTAGCTAAGGATTACCATGAACTTTGGATCCTCCTGCCTCTACCTCCTGTGTGTTGAGGTTTCTGCATCTTTTTCCCCTTGTGTGAATGTTCAGTTGCCCTGGTTAAACTCATCAATAATCATGACTCATCAGCAATCTCTAAAATCTTCAGGGAGTTTTTTTTTTTTTTAATCTCAGTCTGATTGATTTCAGAAATTGAAGAAGCTTTCTGAATGAGAAGCACTAAGAGGGAAATTCCTGAGAGCTCTGTGTAGTGAATATGAATCTGTAGTACTGTGGTCTCTAGGCCCTGGCGTGGTCTTTGAGTCACAAGTGCGCTTGATTGATATGAAGATGAGCCAGTTACAATAAGGGAAAAATAAATACTCCTCCCACTGACCACAGATTTACAGCAGAGTAGAATGCTCAGAGCATACAATGGAGACCCGTAACACCATACCTTGCCCATTAACTCGTCATTTTTGACCTACAGCATCAAAACAGTGAACAGCAAGGAAAGCCTGAATCCAGGGATGCGCGCATACTGAACTCCAAGACGTACCTTGATCCCATCTTGAGGGGGAAAATAGTTACTTATAAGACTCAGAAGACGTGGGAACCCTTCATTTTCTGTGCTCCATAATCCCTGAGCCTCAAATAACACCACAGGCAGATCTCAAGAGAAGCCCCCCCCAAAAAAAACCCAAACAAACAAAACAAAACCCCACCAAAACTACCACCACAAGAACAAAAACCAAAGTTTTTTCTTTTTCCCCATCAAGAGAACAGGGCAAACTGTCATCGCTGTTTTCTGCTTCTGTATGCTGCCCCTTGGCCCGGATGCAAAGAGTTGCATCACAAAAGTATGTGACAGAACCGGAAAACAAGGCCCCACTCTGATGGATACAGAGACGGAGGTGGAACCCGAAAGCCAAACTGAACAGCTTAGTTAATAGGAACAGATTTCTAGAAAGAATCATCAAAGCAGCTTCACAGGGTAAACTGAGGCGATCTCCAGCTACCCTCAGCTGAACTGATAACTCCGATCTCCCTGTAAAGGAAACACCAGCCCCAAGTGGCTTCACTGGAGAATGCTATCAAACATGTAAAAAGAATTAATATCGATCAGCCACAGAGTCGGAAAAGAAAAACTAAACGTGAGTTATAAGCTCCGGAAAACCATACTTAAATTTTGAGGGAAAAAGGCAGATCTTTCAATAAGTGGAATAGGAGGATAAATCATGGCTCATAAGGAGATACTTGGGAATCGTGTGTCTAGTAAAAGACCTGTACCTAGCAGTTAAAAGCTAATAAAACTAAGAAGGAAAGAAACAAATTTTAAAATAGGAAATCCTTTGGTAACAAATTTACAATCCTTTGGTGGTCTGTGAACAGCTAGCAAGTGCATGAAGGATCAACATCTGGGCTGGCACAGTGGCTCAGTTGTAGGGAAATGCTCGCCGTCACCATGTGGTGACCATGAAGAGCTGTGCAGTCATAGAATGAAAACTCCTCACAGTACACAGCTGGTAGTCACATGGCATGGGCGAGCCTCAACCCCTCCAAGCACTGGGAAGATGCTCAGGGGATAAAACCATGTAGGTGTGAGGACCGGAGTAGGCGTGGCAGCTGCCTGTGTTTCTAGTGCTTGGGATCTCAGGGGCAAGTTGGCAAGCTAGAGTAGCCAAATTGGAAAGCTCTTGGTTCCATGAGAAATTCTGCCTCAGTAAATAACATGGAGAGCGAGCAAAGCAAACACCTAATGCCAGGCTTTGGAATTCACACACATGTGTCACATGTGTTGACAAATACACATATGCACACTTACTACACACACACAGACACACACACACACACCAGAGCAAATCCACACCATGAAGCTTCATGAAGGAAGCCCCAGTACAGAAGAATCCATATCCCCCGTGACTCCCCGATTACACCAGTGTCCAGGAAAGGCAGATCTGGACACTCAAAGTAGATTAGAGGTCCTCTTTTTCTTTGGGGGTGTTGAGGATGGAACCCAGAGCCTGATGCATGCAAACTACAGTACTACTGCCTATATCCAGCCCTGGGATCCTTTAAAAAGTCTCCACCTGGGACTGGAGAGGTGGCTCAGCAAGGCGTTTGCTACCAAACCTGACACGCTGTGAGCTCAGTCCTCCAACCTCACATGGTACAGGAGAGAACCAAGGCCTGCACATTGACCTTTGACTTACAACACACACACACACACACACACACACACACTAAATAAGTAAGTAAAAGTAACTAAGTTTAAAAGACAGTTTTACCAGGTAAGCATTTGTCCCGGAAAATGCTTTGGATAGGTCAGTTTGGGCTTAAGTTGTTCTGTTTCAGGCTTGTGACATTGTAGATAACTGTGTATTAATTGCCGGTTAGATTTGGAGATGCACTTATTCATCGTCTCCCTAATCTGGTCTCTAGCTTGAAATCTCAGCTCAGATCTTCTTTCTGCCACATATGGGGGACAGGGTGGGGGCAGGGAGGTTATTTAGGCCCAGAGGCCTGAGGTTTGTTTTAGTAGTGAATATGTAGAGTTTTAGGAATTCCATGGGGCTGCAGAAAGTGTCTTAAGCCAGGTTTCTTACCCTTTCTATGCTTCCTTCTCCATACCCAGTGAAGGGAGAGCCTGCAAGACCTGAGGCGGATCTTAACCTAGGTCAGGTCCTTAGCTTACCTTGGGCAAACCCCTTAATTGGTATTGCTCTCTTCTGAGAAACTAGAAATTACAACATTGTTCCTCATAGGCCCCTTTGAGTATCCAGGAGACAATAAATGTCTTTTCTCCCTTCCCGCCCGCGTATCAAGCTGGTACAGGCACCCGTAGCATAATAGCCCAGACAAAGCGGAACCTCTCATTCATCAGTGAATAATTCAGATCCAGCAGGCTCACGCCATCTCACATTCCTGAGCTCCTGTCTACCCTCCTTGTCTGGCTGGAAACACTGTGCTTCTACACCTCAAACACTTCAGCATTGCTCCATCTCATACAGAGAAGGCACAGGCGAGGGTTGCATCCTTCCTACAGAATACAAAGACGTCAAGTGATTTATGCAATGTCACAATTGGAAAAAATTAGTGACTGAGTGTTTTTAATGTTAGTTTTCAAAGAGCCCTTGGCTGATAGTAGACAGGTTTTAGTGGCTTCTGAAGATGGTGAGATTCTGTCCTGCCCTACATCTTGTCCTAGGATGGCCTAGTTACTGGGAAGTCATTTGGGTTGCCATTGTCTGAGCACTTCCTTTTGACAGGCATCTTTCCTTATGGTGCGGCTCATTTGGTCATCGCTTGGCCAAGCCTGGGCCTCCTGCTGGTACAGCCCATGCTTGTGGCCACTGGGGAGCAGAGACAGGAGCTGAGGTAAAACTGAACTGGCAGTCACTCACTTTGCTAAGCGTCACAGGTAGGGATCAGAGTCACATTCTGTAAGATTGCATACTCAGAAGAGAAGTTAAGCCTGCTTTTGGGACCTGGGAGGTAGTGGTAATTTTCACCTGAAAGCCAGGAATGGTGTCTTAGTTCTTAGAAATAGGATCCTTGGGCTGGAAAGCTGGCTCAGCGGTTAAGAGCACTAACTGCTCTTCCAGAGGTCCTGAGTTCAATTCCCAGCAACCACATGGTGGCTCACAACCATCTGCGATGGGATTCGATGCCATCTTCTGGTGTGTCTGAAGAGAGCAATGTGTACTCACATACATAAAATAAATAAATGCATCACTTAAATTTCTTTGAAATCCTCAAGGAAATGAATTTCCTGTGTTTAATCTCTTTTCCGAGTGTTCCCTTTAACGTTTCTAGGGTTCACATTTCTGAGTCAGGTCTCGTGAGGCAGGTGCTTATCATGTCATAACAATAGGAATGGCGTATTATACAGACATCCAGTGTGTCTTCTCCATTGTGTCAGATAGGAAGTCTGCTGGCCTTTCCCACAGCTGCAGTCAGTGTGTGTGTAAAGCTGTTGCCCTCCGCCCGCTGTCTGACTCAGCAGCCACCGTCTGCGGATACATCACCAGGGTGGTGGAATGGAAGAACCAAATGCAGAATTCGAGTTATATTCCTGGGTTTCTAGACTCCTTCGAATTATCCAAAACACCTCGCTGTATGGAGTAAATGGGAAATAAAATTGGGCAGTGTTGGCTAGCTACTGCTATATCGCTAACAGGTTCTCTAGAAACCTCAAGAGAATAACAGACTCAAGCATGCCTGGAGAAACTATGGCAACAAGCCTTTTAATTAAAGCTGAAGTAGTGTGTGTAGCTTAGAGAAACACGGAGAGTCTGCCAACTGATAGGACGAGTACATGAAAATAATCCAGAAACCAAAAAAAAAAAAAAAAAAAAAAAAAGAAAAGAAAAAGGTCATTTTAAGATATATTTGATTTTTCTTTGTTATCTCTTTTGAAAAAAAAACGGTAAAATTTTAAATTGTTAGTGAATATTGCCATTTGGCTTTGGGATGTGTTCTATAGGCCCCTAATTATAGTTTTTAAAGGTCAATATTAAAATGTACATGTTAGCTGATAATTGTAAGGGTTAACCCAGAGGCACTGTCAATTGCAGAAGGCAGCCAGAATAGGAGGATGCTCCATAGGATGGTGGTTCGTGTATGTGTGTGTGTATCCGTTCCGTGTATCCATCTGCCTGTAAAAACCTCTATCAATTGGTTTGCTACATTGGTTCCATGTATCCATCTGCCTGTAAAACCTCTATCAGCTGGCTTGCTGCATTGGTTCTGTGTATCCATCTGCCTGTAAGACCTCTATCAACTAGCTTGCTGCATTGGTTCTGTGTATCCATCTGCCTGTAAGACCTCTATCAACTAGCTTGCTGCATTGGTTCTGTGTATCCATCTGCCTGTAAGACCTCTATCAGCTGGCTTGCTGCATTGGTTCCATGTATCCATCTGCCTGTAAGACCTCTATCAGCTGGCTTGCTGCATTGGTACTGATGGCTGATACATTACTAAACTAGTTCTCTCCTATTCGGAAGCCTTTACAACCAGTATGCTAGAATTTATTTGTTTATTAAAGATTTATTTATTATTATACATAAGTACACTGTAGCTGATTTCAGACATACCAGAAGAGGACATCAGATCTCATTATGGGTGGTTGTGAGCCACCATGTGGTTGCTGAGATTTGAACTCAGGACCTTCGGAAGAGCAGTTGGTGCTCTTACCCACTGAGCCATCTCGCCAGCCCTAGAATTTATTTTTAAAGCAATTTAATATATTACTGTACAAACAGCAGTTTATTATGTAAAGCCTTACTTAGGGTTTCTGTGGCTGTGATGAAACACCATGACCAAAAAACAAGTTGGAGAGAAAAGGGTTTTTTGGCTTATTCTTTGATATTGCTGTTCATTTTTTGAAGGAAGTCAGGATGAGATTTCAAACAGGGAAGGACCCTGGAAGCAGGAACTGATGCAGAGGTCATGGAGGGGTGCTCCTTACTGGCTTGCTTCCCCTGACTTGCTCAGCCCTCTTTCTTATAGAACCCAGGACCATAAGCCAAGGTTTGGCCCCATTCACAGTGGGTTGGGCCCTCTCCCATTGATCACTAATTGAGAAAATGGCTTTCAGCTGGATCTCATGGAGGCATTCCCTCAATTGAGGCTTCTTTCTCTCTGATGACTCTAAGTTGTGTCAAGTTGACACAGAAAACCAGCTAGGACCCCTTCCCAAATTAAAAAAAAAAAATGGAAAAACAAGAATTGTTTGTGCATGCATATATATGTATCTGTGTGTATGTTTCATGTCAGCCACCCTAGTTTTGGGCATATTTTATTTTTATTTTTTATTTTCTTATTTTTAAATTTTATTTTGCCTAGAGGAATTTGAATTTATGCCTATTATTTTAGCATCCCATCTGATTTATGCCTCTGTTTGGACTCTAAATGCATAGTTATCTGATAAAGGAAGCGCCTAGAAAGTCAGCTGTCAGCTAAGGCCGTAAAAGGTAATGCTTGTCCGTGGTGTCCACCTTTAGTTGCAGCACTAGGGAGGCAGAGAATAAATCATTATTTCTTTCCTATGTTTATCTTTCCATCTACCGATAATCCTTACACACAGTTTTGTCTTCTGAGGCTGGGTGATGGCTACAAATGTGGGGTAGGGACTTAGATATATATCTGTCTTTCCAAGGCAGGTTCTCGATTTTTTTTGGTCATCTTTCCATAACCTCGTGTGGCACCTGAAAGAGATATTTAATCTGCTGAATGTTTGATGCTGGACAGATATTTGATGAGGGCATGGATGGGATTAAGTGGGTAAGATGGCTGGAGTCCCCAGGCGCATTGAGAAGACACAAAGTGGTTAAGATGCCTCTCTGCTGTTTGCTGTCCCCCTCTTTCCTGCTCTTCCGTTGATTTTTGGGTGCGGGTCACTCTCACACCTGCCACTCTACTTCACTAAACACCTTCCTCAGCCCTTACCTAGGCGTTCCTTATCCCTAAGTGCTCCTGGGTTCCTAAGACACTCTGCCTCCCTTTTCCCAAGTTCTGCCCTCCACTCCAGATTCAAAATGCTATTTCCAAACAGAACCACACTGTCCTGTCTACAGGTCACCCTTGGTGTCAGTGGCTCCAAATCTGCACAGTCCACCAAAAAAATGTGGGTATATATGAACATATGTGGACCCTTCCCCCTTGTCATTGATCCATAAACAATACAGTGCAGCTGTGCATATGTTATTCCCATTGTATACCTTTAGGTGTTGTAAGTAAGTGAAGGATGGCTCAGGATATGGGCAGGGGGGGAAAGGGGAAGGAGGAAGCATCGGTATACTTGGGCCTTTTAGTTCCCAAGGGATGCTAGTGGCTTTGAGAAACCAGCCCTCAAAGGATGACTGTTACTGGGGACTGAATACTCAGCTAATTTGGGGCAGGTTGCAAATCCATGACAGGGAAACAGTAAGAAGTACTCGAAATTTGAATTCCACAATAGGAAGAGCTGTTTTGGTTTTCAGATTTTTGACCCTGAAATTTTTCTTCCCATGTAGTATGTTAATGCCATCTGAAATGAGCTTTCATGCCAAGATTTTGGGTTCTGTCATTTAGTCTTGACAAAGGCCTATTTATAGAGCGGTGTGTCTGTAGCCAGATTTTCTCAGCTTTGCCTCCTGTTCACAAGTGCTCTTTAAATTACTTGACTACTTCATCGCTTCCTTATATCTTATAGAATTGATTGAATATTGGGAAGGTGACTGTTAGTGCTGATGATGACAGAAACATGGCTGACCCAGCAGTTCATCTGAGCTAAACGTATTAAAAAATTGCACGAGCAAATGGGAGAAACTCTCCGTTTCATGTGCACGCTCACTGAAGTTAAGCTCACCTAGAGTCCATTTTATCAGGGATGAGAGAGAGCCGGAAGCAAGGGGCATGCAGTGCTCTTACCCTAGCCTGAATGCTCTTGGAGAGACATCCTGTACTTTACTCCTGGGCCCTGATATCCAGGTTTGAGTGTGATGTCTGCATTTCCTGTTGGTGGTATCTTTAAGGAAACATTTGGCTTTCCATCAAGCTGCTGCCCAGGTGTTTCTGTGTCTTTTTTTTTTTTTTTTTTTTGAGGCTTTCAGCAGTTGGCAGTCAGTGTTCAAGGTCAAGGGTTCTAGGTCAAGGGTCCTGCTACACTAGGGGGCAGCCTGGGTACGAGGGGGACTCTAGGCTTGTGCCTCACTCAATGTAGGATCATAAGAGAACCATAAAAATCAAGGCCTATGTGCTTCAGCTTGGACAACTATTGTCATATGACCCCAGTGGCAGTGGCCAGGGCTGACTATTGGGGCCTTCCCTGGCAGAGACTGCAGTGCAAGCTCACTGTGGGCCTTTGTTCTGAAGGTTTCCCTTGCAAACCTGATTGCCACAAGGCCTGTCTGTCAGATATCTAGGTGAAATAGAGCCAGCTTAAATCTTTGGGGCACCCTCCCCTTGTGTGGTAAGTTTGTAAGTTATCAATATCATGATGGTATTTATAAACTTGAATATTTTTTTTTCCTGAGAGTTTTTTATACTTGTTTTGAAGAATTAAAGGGTAAGCCTGGTCTGCTAATTTTTAAATTTTGTCTTCTCTTGGCCCTGATAACTGACAAGTTTTATTTCTTCAGTCTTCTAACCTTCCAGTTTGATTTTCACAGTAATTCATGCATAAAGTTTTCATGGTGGAATTGTAGAGTCGGGAACTTGAGAGTGAAAACACTTTACTGTGTGCCCATGTCTCTTCTCTCGAGGAAGTAAAGGTGTCATTGGCAGCACTTGCTATTACTGATGGCATTAAATTCTTCTTGAAAAGGCAAAACGTAGCTGGACGTGGCGGCACACACCTTTAATCCCAGCACTTGGGAGGCAGAGGCAGGCGGATTTCTGAGTTGGAGGCCAGCCTGGTCTACAAAGTGAGTTCCAGGACATCCAGAGCTATACAGAGAAAGGCAAAACGTGTTTTGTTGATTGAAGAATAAACAGGACACCAGTGGGGGCTCCGTCCAATTCCTAGTCCCCATCTTAGAAGAAGAACTCGTCTGAGAATCACTAGTCTGAGTTTCTTACAAATCCTGACGTGAATTTCTCCATATGTGAAGAAATAAGCATATCTGATTTTTCTCCTTTTTTTCTGTGGACAGCAAACACTGTGTATACTCTTGCACTGCGTCTCATTCACTCGGGCAGCTTTCCACAGAGAGTATCCACCTTATTCTTCAAAGCATTTCATGATCACGTGAACTAAATACTACGAATACACTTAAGATTTCTTGACTTTCCGTTATCACAGACGATGCAGTGGCAGGAGTCATAGTCACGCCACCAGTGTGCAGACGCCACGTCTGACATCAGCTCCCAGAGATGGGAGTCATAGGATTCTTTTGCTTTTCATTCAAGTACGTGTTGTCATGTGATCCACCATAATGGGTGCTTCAGTATGGAAAGCCATACTTCTCTTCTGTTGGGTTACTCTTTAGCTTGGCTGTTGTCTGTTTGTCTGACTGTTTCTGATGCCAATATTTCAATTGTGCTTCTAATGCAAAGGGAAAAAAAGAAGCAGTGTTTTTACTGAATGTGACTGTCATTGTGAATTGTGTTAAAGGAGAATTGAATGTTATCCGTTTATTTTTCCTGTCAGATTATGGAAATGCTGTCCCCTTTGTTCTGCTTGTCCTTGGTCCTTCCTTATCTCATAGTAATTACTTCTAGTACCTTCTTGATGAGGAGTGAAAGTGTGTTACATCTTCTGTGTGCAGATGTCCTCCAGTCTTCCGTCTTCTTTCCTGTACTACGTGTGGCCGTTTTTACTGCACTCTCCTGGTCTGCCAGGCATACATAAAAGAGTAGGTGTGGGCTCCCTTGTGCTAACTTTACTGGGATTGTCTCCACTGCTTCCTTCACAGCACAAGGGCCTTCGGAATTACTTGAATAGATCTCTCTTCTTATGTTGTACAGCCTGGTAAGCTGCTGATTATACTTGCTGGTGCACAACACACACACACACACACACACACACACACACACACACGCGCGCGCGCGCGCGAGAGAGAGAGAGAGAGAGAGAGAGAGGGGGGGGGGGGAACAGACAGACTAACAGACAAATACATTTTTATTGTTTGGTGTTTGTTTTTCTGAGACAGGGTTTTGTTATGAACCCTTGGCTGGCCTAGTGATTGCGTTGTAGCCTAGGTTAGCCTTAGGCTTGCAGCAATCCTCCTGACTTAGGTCTGCTCAGTGCTGGGATTACAGGTATCTGCCAGGACACCAGCTATATCCACTGATATTTTAAGTAGATCTTTGTGTCAGTATCTGTTTGGGACTTTAGATGAAGTTTCCTCGATTGGGGCAAATCATTGAGGGTTTTTGCAACATTGTATTTTCTTTATGGGAATTTGTTTCACTTGCATATTGTGTAAGCTCTGTGTGCAGTGCTTTCTGTTTGACTGGTTCTGATTTAAGGGTTACAATAGCATTCCTTGGTGAGACTCTGGCTCATTTGGTGTCAGGTAATGGGGGAATCTATTTCATTAAATGCCAAAGACGTGCAATGCTCCTCTTCCAGGAGAGCAAGGCTGTCTGAAAATGGCCTTTGTGGCTGGCAGTGCTGCCCAAATGAAACTGCAGCCAGCAGTGTGCTTCTGGTGCCCTTTATCCTGTGATGACTATTCTTATGTCTACAATTAACCCCTCGTGCCAGCTCCTCTTTTCCCTCGTTTCCTGCTGCCTGTCTCTGCTGAGATTGCCTGCTAACTAGCCAGTACCATTTTGGAGCTAGGACTCCATTAGAAGTTTCTTTCTTGGGGGTCGGAGAGGTGACTCAGGGGCTAAGAGTGCTTACTTCTCTTGCACACGATCCAAGATAGACCTAGATTCTATGCTGGGTGGCGCCCAACCACCTGTAACTCCAGCTCTGAGGGATTTGACATACAATTCTGGCCTCTCTGGGCTCCCACGCACACACGGCGTTCACTCACACACGTGAGATTCACTAACACACATGCAACACAAAAATAGTATAAATAAATAAATATATTTTCTTCCCAGAGCATGAATGCAATTCTGGAAAACCTTGGGTCTTAGCTGTTTCCGCTTTGTTCCCTTGTCTTTTGGGATTTCCATATACACTTAGGCTGAGGTGATGCATAGCAGGCACTCCAGTGCGGGACTTAGGTCTCAGATAAACACAGCCCTTGAGGGAAGAAGCCAGAGTCCCTGCCTTGCTGTTTTTGGAGCAAGGAGAAAGGCTAGCACCTTGTATTCTGATCTCTCCAGCTTCCTGACTTAAGATGGATTTTCAGCGCCTGCCTGGAAGAGGCCTCTTCACTTGGCCCGGCAGCTCTTTCCTTGTTCACTCCTCACTGGCTCGTTAAACAATGACCTTGGCTTCCCTCACAAGGGAACAGCAAACCAGTAACTGCCCTAGCTTCTCCCCATGTGCCCTGAGCTGGCTGCCTTCCTGTTGACCTTATTGAGCCATTTGGTCCAGGTCTACTGACCCTCACTTGTCTGATTACTCCAAAGTATGGATCCATTTTGTTCTGTCCTGTTTCTGTCCTGTTACCACAGTACCACATGATTTTGAGAACAAAACCTGAATTGGTGAATAAATGAGGCCCACGTGAATATGGAGCAACAGAAACTAGGCGTGGTTCACACATGTCTGTAATCATAGTATCTGTGAGGCTGAGGCAGGAGGATCACTACAAGGTCCAGACTGGCAACCCTCTCTCCTCCACAACAGCAACAACAACAAAACCAAAAATTGGAGTGTAACTGAGGTGAATACAGAGTGGATAAATAGACTTTCAGGGGGTCTTAGTGCTCCCGGTACTGAGAACAGGGTTGAAAACTTGCACTATGCGAGAAATGATCACTACAGTTTTGTTCCGAGTAGTCAGATTTACATGTGATTTATGTTCATGTTGTAGATTCTTTCCTGGCAACACATTTTTCTAAAGGCACTTCATCCAAAAGCATCTCAGAATAGCTCACACGCACTGTCTCTGAAGCTACGGAAGTCTCAACTACTCTAGTAGACGCATAATAATTCGGCTTTTGTATCGGTGGTTGGTGCCCATCCTTCTTCCTGCCTCAGGAAGTGATGGGAGCAGAAGTAAGGGAATCAGAGGGATTCATCAAGGATGCTAAAATTAGATCTGCTGGCTTTGAGGTCAGATGCTCTGAAACCAGAGGATTAAATGGGAGACTTTAGAGCGGAAAGGCCTGTTTCCAAGCTCCTACCTGCAAATTATGAATCCTAGTAGCATCTGCCATTATGTCTTGCCAGAATGGTTCCCATCTCGAGCTGTGGAAAAAATTTAACTGACAGTCTGTATTTGGATGACAAACGAGGAATTCAGGACCCTCAAAGCACCCTTATATCAGCATGATTTGAATCCTTGTGACCCTTACTGTCCAGTTCTGCTCTGCTAACGCTCTCCACCTATACTATAGCCTAAGTAATGCACTTGTTAATTAATGTCTTTGCTATATTTGTCTCTGGATAAGTCATTCTGATTGTGTTTTGAGACAGGGTTTCTCTGTGTAGCCCTGGGTAGTCTGGAACTCGCTCTGTAGAGCAGGCTGGCCTGGAGCTCACAGAGCTCCTCTGCCTTTCTGCTTACCAGGTGCTGGGACTAAGGGTGTGTGCCCCTTCTTCTATCTTTAAATAGATACTTTATATTTGTTTTCCTTCTCTCCTTTGATGTGGTGGTGGTGGTGGTGGTGGTGTGTGTGTGCTGTATTATGTAGAGATAATTTAAAAGATCTTTATCCACAGTTATGGTTATGATTGAGACACAACAGCTTGTAAAATTATATTTACAAGCTAAACATTGTTCCCAACTTGAGAAAAATTAGGGGTGACAATATAAGTGTGCTGGTTTTATAACCCTACCCTAGAAGCGTTTCTCTCTTTCAGTAGGATGACTTGTCTTCATCATCTGTGATGTGGGAAGGAAGGGCCGTTCCTTTCTAACCTGCGCTCCACAGTGGGACTGCCTTCCTCTCTGTCCCTGGAAACCCAGGCAGAGTGTGAGATGTGGGTGCAAGATGATCAGAGTTTAAAAGGAACCACAAGCATGATGCCCGCCAGAGAGAATCCTCTTAATTTCATAAGAACTGGGTTGGATATATACATACTCTGGTCATTTCTCTTCTCTATGGCAAAGCACCAGGGCAAAACAGCTTAGGGGAGGCGCTAAGGTTAAGGCTGGCTGGCTTCATACCAGATGGGAAGCAGAGTAGGGGACAGAGACAAAATCCTTCAGAGACACTCCTACTATTTCCTTCAACCAGCCCTTATCTCCCAATGTCCCCTATATGCCATCCAAAAGAAATAGGTAAATGGTGACCAGATCCACTCCAGATGGGGACCAGTCGCTCAATACCTGAGCCTTTTGGAGGACACCTAATATCCAAACTATAGCTCATTTGAACATAAAAGTCTAAATCTCTAAATAGGACTTCGAACAGTGATGACCCAGACCTAGCTCCTGCAAGCTGGGGACAGCTAGTTCCCTGAGTTGTTGTTTCTTTTAATTGTGTTTCTTTTATTAGGATTGTATGTGTGATGTGTATGAGTGTGCGCATGCAGCTACACATGTGTAGAGGTCTGAGAACAACTTTCCCATGTTGGTTTTCCTCTTGGATTATCGGGTTTTCATGGCAGGCATCCTTCCACACAGAGACATAGGGTATTTTATAGTAGTTAAGTTTTTATGTGTGAACTTGGCTAGGTAGTGAGTGGCCTAAATAGTGATCAAGTATTACCTTCCTGATTTTTTTGTTTGATTGTTTGTTTTTGGTTTTGTTTTGTTTTGTTTTGTTTGTATGTTTTGGGGGGTAAAATTAAATGTAAATTGATGGACTTAAAAGTCCAGTGAGTTGCCGGGCGTGGTGGCGCACGCCTTTAATCCCAGCACTCCTGAGGCAGAGGCAGGTGGATTTCTGAGTTCGAGGCCAGCCTGGTCTACAAAGTGAGTTCCAGGACCGCCAGGGCTATACAGAGAAACCCTGTCTCGAAAAACCAAAAAAAAAAAAAAAAAAAAAAAAAAAGTCCAGTGAGTTGAAGGCCTAGAGGAAAGAAAAAGAATGGGGATCTGTATTGTAGGCTATTCTTGTTGCTGCAATAAAATACCCAACAAAGCAGCTTAAGGGAGGGTTGACGTTGGCTTACAACTTGAGGTTACAGTCCCTCCAGACAGGGAAGGCCTGACGGCTGGGGTGTGAGGCAGCTGGTCACACAGCACCCACAGTCAGGAAGCCGTGACAGGTGACATGCCCACAGTAAAGGAAGCTCGACAACCTTCCCTTTTGATTCAGTCCTGGACTACATCGGCGTCCTCACACCTCAGCCTGTTTCGGGCATTCACACCTGCCCACAGGGGTTTTCCCGTGGTGATTTTAAGTCCCATTTTAAGTTGACAATCAAGATCAACCATCATTCCATTTCCCCCTCCCCCCTCTGTCCTCACATGTAAGAGAATTCTCTACTCTGCTGCCTTGTGGCATCAAGTAGTGTTTGTAAGGCTTAGAAGAGGAATGGAAGAAGATATGGGGAGAACACGGAAAACCTTTGAGGTGAAAGAAATGTTCTATGGAGAAATATTTGGAAGGGAACAGAGTGGCAGTTTGAACTGAAGAATTCTAAATCTCTGAATAGGAAAATGAACAGATAGGTTGTCAGAAGCAAGGTACTTGCTACATCGATGGCAGATACTTTTATTCAAGGCAGAGAAGTCTTCTAGAAAGTAAATGAAGGGTATGTATAAATTGTAGAAAAATGAGCAAAGAGGTTATGAGTGGATAATTAAAACAGTGGCTTACATAAATATGAAAGACTGTCTCCATTTACTGATAAACAGTTGCCAGTTAAGAGTAATATTTGCATGCCTTTAATCCCAGCACTTGGGAGGCAGAGGCAGGCAGATTTCTGAGTTCGAGGCCAGCCTGGTCTACAAAGTTAGTTCCAGGACAGCCAGAGCTACACAGAGAAACCCTGTCTCAGAAAACAACAACAACGAATAATATTTGCTTGCTAGCATGTTAACAGATAAAGATTCATGCTTTTTAGTGCTGCTGAGATTAAATTAAAAGGGACTTTCACAATGGTGCTAGAAATGTAATTTGTAACTTTTATATTACTTATTTTTCTATCCATGTACTTTATTAGTGTTCATGTGTGTGTGTGTGTGTGTGAGTGTGTGCATGTCAAAGCACATTTGTGGAGGTCAGAGGACAATGTGTGTGTGTGTGGGGCAATTTCACCTTGTGGGTCCTGCTGAGTCATCTTGCCACCAAGCTTTTAATGAAATGCTAACTCTGCTTCTAAATAAAAAAAGATTTAGGTAATCCTGGTTTGCTTCCTATTGTTGTGAGAAAGACCACTGTCGAAAGTAGCCTGGGGAGGGGAGGGTTAATTCAGGTTTGTGTATTCTCTCATGAAGGGGAGCAGAGGGACAAAGTCAAGCAGGACAGGACCTGGGAGGCAGGACGGGAAGCAGAGACCATGCAGGAATGCTGCTTACTGATTTGTTCATCAGCTTCATGGTGAGCTACCTTTCTTATGCCTCCCAGTACTGCCTGCCCAGGGATGGCACTGCCCCTAGTGGCCTGGCTGTTCCACATCAGTCATTGACTAGGAAGATATCCTCATAGACTTGGCCTATAGGCCAATCTGATGATAGCATGTTCTCAATTGATGGTCCTTCTTTCCCAGTGACTCTAGCCTGTGCCAAACAAACAAACAAACAAACAACAACAACAACAGACAAAGGAACAACCAACTAGCCTAGGGAAACACACACACACACACACACACACACACACATATACCTTGCTTCTTGTATTCCATACAATTAAAATTTAAAGTATCTCAGTTTGAGTTAGTGATATAATAAAGAATGGTGGAGCCATATGTTGGAAAATTATTCAGTTAGAAAGATGTGCATTTGAAATACTATCTATCGGAATCCTTGCTAAATCTCTATCAGTCTAGGAAGATAAGTAGGATCTGTGTTACTGCTAGGGATTGTTTTGGAAGGATGTTTTAGAAAGATAGAGCAGGGTCATTCAGACAGATTTTTAGTTCAGACATAAATGGTACATTTATAGGAGGACTTATGTTTTGTGATCAGTATTTTCTGAGCATGTCAGACAGGTAAAAGAACCAAAGTCAAAACCTGTGGAGAGTCTGAAAGAACGTAGGTAGGAGAAACAGAACCCGACAGTGGTGGGGTGGTGGAGTCGGTGTGGGGGTGGAGTTATCATGGCCGTGAACGCATTCTGAGTACGTCAGGCTGAAGAACGCTACAAAAAGTCACACTGGAACAAACTCCAGTCAAGTTCACGAACTGGGGAAGCCAACCAGAGTCAAGGGGTGGAGGTTGGAAAGTTCGTAGTTCTTGCTGGAATATCAGGGAGACTCCAGGGAAGGTTGTACAACATCATGATAGCTTTAGCCACTGCTTCAGACTCAGTAGCATCCTCCCAGGAAAGGGTCCCCCGGTGCAGTGCTTGCTGAGATCTAGGCTGCGCCTCCACAGAGTGCAGAGTGGGCGTGGCATGCTGAAGTCTGTGCCGTGCTCCGCCCAGTGCTGAGGGGGTGTGGCGAATGGAGGGAGAGCAGGAGAACTGGACACTGTAAGGGGCTGTGACAAAAACTCACTGCACAGCATTTCTCAGTGACCGCATTGACCTCCGATTGCCGGGAAGCCTGCGTCCTGCTCCCCGTTTCTCCTCTTTACTCAGAATACATTATCAGCGGCTGTTAGGTCATGGGACAACTCCCTCTGCATCCCCTCCCCCCAGCTTTCTGATAAGTACACCTCCAGAGTAAGCAGATTTTGAAAGAGAATGTACTGCCAGAAAAGCATTTAAGTCTTGAACACAGACCAAATATACACTTCATCTCAGCAGGGGCCAAAAGCTCGTTCCCATAACATAGTCAGGAGCATCAGTCAGCCCTTCCTCTCCTGTGCACAGTGATGGGGCTGGGGCGGTTTGGAGACATTTCTGACCAGCGCAGTGTATGCCGGGACCTCTGCTCTTTGGTTCCTGCATAGCAGCCAGTCTGGGGGGCTTGATAGGGAGTCTTGGCCAAACATCTACCCCTGACTGACTGCTGCTGCCTCCCTTTCATTACCTTTGGGATTTGAAGTCCTGCTCGGAGCTTCAGCACCAAACTTCAGTAGCCCTGATTAACTTCATTCATTGGTAGAGATATTGATGTTTAAAATGTTTAACAACCGGAGTTATTTCATATCGAGTGGTTCTTTCTAGTTGCTAGATCTGGGGCAGGTTGCAGAGCACTGGGGAGTAGGGTGATACAGGAGGACTTGCCGGGGTTTTTTGGGACCTTTACCCCAGTTCCTGTGTTTTATGCAACCATGCCCTTGGTGGCTGTGCAGACCCGGGCCTCTGCGTGCCGCAGGCTTGTCTTGCTGCTTCCTCTCAGTCCAGTCTGTTCTCTGCTTGAGCCAGTGCTACAGTATCTACTCTGTGGCTGAGACTGCCCAAGTTAGGATAGGGCTGGCATCAACCTCAGGAATCTTTTTCCAGAAACAGTCCAGAAATAGGTGGACCTCAAGATGAAGCTGTTCTTTGAGAACAGATATTTGGAGGATGCCCTTGATAACAGACATAGTTGTAAGATTGTGTTGCCACACATCCTCCCTCCCCCACTGTGTTGGCAGTTCAGTTTCTATGTGTTTCCATCTTTTACTTGATCGATCTCTCTCTCTCCTTTCCTCCCTCCCTCTCTCTCTCTCCTTCCCTCCCTCCTTCTTGGTATTTTTTGAAACAGGGTTTCTTTGTGTAGCTCTGGCTGTCCTGGAACTAGCTATAAAGCTAGACCAGGCTGGCCTCAAACTCAGAGATCTGCCCGCCTCTGCCTCCTGAGTGCTGGGATTAAAGTCCTGTGCCATTGCTGCCACCACAACCCAGCTCTGTCTCTTAACCTTATAAGCTTATTTTTGTGTCTTAACAACTCTGAGTGTATAGTGGCCATTGGAAAAGCTGTAAGGATTGCAGCTGAGATACTGAAGAAGTGTTTAGGTCTTTAGTATGACTTCAATTTTCAAAGCCCCTCCTGTTCTTTTGTCTTCGGCTTCCTGTGTCCCTGGCCCCACCTCTCTGCTTGCTTTCCTGCCTGGCTTCTCCCATGATCCTCTTTGTTTCTCACACCTCTCTGCACTGCCTTCTCACTTGCGACAGGCCTTCATGCCTGTTTTTTAAGTGTCATTCATCAAATATAGTCACATCTCACCATAAAATCTTGCCTTTAGCTCCTCCGAGTTTATAGCTGCTGGATCTGGGACAGGTTGCAGAGCCGCGAGTAGGAGCAAGCCGGGTGCCATGGATGTTGTGAACACACCATAAAATATGCTTATTTCCTTCACATCTCATGGTGTCTTGTTTTGGAAAGGATTTTTTACACACACGTTTTTACGATGGTGACTTTTTATTTATGGATTAGGGACTATTGTCTGTGACTCTTTAAATCTGAAGAGGGCCACATGCAGACAGATTGAGCTCACATTCATCTGTAATTACAAAGGCTGGGTTATGATTTGCTTGTGGCGGGGCTATTTATAGAGCCTGCCATTGCGCATGACTGTCTGGGCCCAGGGCTGTGAGACCTAGCTGCTGCCAGAGCAGATTGCACTGATTCTGCGCCTGCTCAGCAGGCGGTCTTTCCTTCTTACTGTCTTTAACTGTATGGCATCTTAGCATGCTTCTAGAATTCTTATCTGTGACCCACTTTGCTATGCCATATGGCTACTGTTTCTGCAGCATAGTTGGACCTGTTTGAGATGTATATTGTGGCCAGTGTTATGTAGTCATTCTCTCTCTCTTTCTCTTTTCTTTTCTTTTTTGAGATAGAGTCTTCCTAAAATGTAGCCCTGGATGGCCTTGAACTCACAATTCTCCTGGCCCAGACTCCCCAGTACTCTGATTATGGGTGTGTACCACCACATTTCAGCTTGGTTTTGTGTGTGTGTGTGTGTGTGTGTGTGTGTGTGTGTGTGTGTGTGTGTGTGTACCAGGTTGGCCTAATCTCAAGATCCGCCTGTCTCTGCCTCCTGAATACGGGGATTAAAGTCTGTGCTATTAGCGCAGGGCTCTAGCACCGTTCTTCTTCCTTGTATTAATGGGTTTGCTGTCCTTGCAGAAGCTTTTTGTTGCTGATTCTTTTGTGTCCTTGACTACTGAATAAGGTCCCCAAGTGTCACTGCTGGCACTGTTTAGGAGCTCAGACTTCATGTGTCTCGGGTCGGCTTTCTGAGGGGACAGGCTGTGACCTGAGATAGAGGCTGCCTGCATATTGGCTGGAGAGTGCTCCTCTGCTGAGAGGGAGAGAGAAACTGAGTTAGAAGAGGAGTCCATTTGCAAGAACACCCACCGATCTCCTGGGAAGTATCAGAGCTGTCCTGTTGGAAGCAGGCCCTTCTCCTTGTTGAGTGGCATTGGGCAGGCCTGGGCAGGGTGAAGGGTGTGATATCAGACCAGCAGCCACCTAGTGGGCAGAAAGGATTTTCCAGGTAGAATTTTAGCAACTGGAGAAGCAGGTGTATAAGGAATGGAATCTGAGCAGAGGCTCACAGCATCCAGAAAGCTACTCCTGTTTACCTTTATATATTACGCAATCTTTACTCCGCTTTTAACGGCAGTAGCAATGCAACATTGGGGTGCTTCTCAAGAGTCTTTTAAAGGCCAAGCATGCTTATTTTCTTTTAGGGGTTCATTTAAATGAAAAAAAAAAGAAAGAAAACATGGAATTGATGAATTTACGCTAAAAACAGTATGGGTCAGTTTCAGCACAGAGGTCCTACTGGAGAAGTTCTCCCAGAAAGATTCCATCTTCCAATGGCTGATTATTTCTGATCTAACCAAAAAAGCCAGGGTAGGAAAGGTCAATGATTACAGCGTTTTAAATGCAGCAACGCTGATTAGTTTGGGCAAGCTTTCTTTTTCTTCCAGTACTACAGCATAAGTATGAAAACCCACTAGGGGATAGGTATAATCATTTTTAGAAAAGCTGGGCAAATGCATTTTTGGTAGTATCATCTATGTGTTTGCAAAAACAGAACAGATGTTGTTTAATCTGCCTGCGAAACGTCAAACAGATGGAGCAGACATGGCTGCCAGGGGGAAGCTTCTCTAACCTTGTCTCTCATAGACCGGGTTGCTGATGAGAGGACAGATGAGGGGGACCCAAACGCCAAGACAGAGATACCTTTCAGTCTATGGTAGAAGTGCTCAAGACCCTTCAAGATGCTGGAAAGCATGCCCCTGTAAAGGGCCAGATAGCAAGTGTTCCTGACTTAACTGGTCATGTCATCTCCACTGTGCTTACTCAGCAGTGCCTGATGCACAGAAGCCATAGATAATGTGCAAATGAATAGACATGGCTGCATTCCCGTGAAACTTTGTAACAACATATTCTATGAGATGTTTGGAGATCCACAGCTGTTGACCTCTGCTGGAGAGCCTAGGTCAGCTTTCCTGGGCTTCATTACTGAATCTTAATCACTTAATGAGTGTTGGGCAAAACCCCGAGTTATCTTCTTACTCTACCTGTAAAGTGGGCATCAAAATGGCATTCTCTTCTTAGGTAATGATAATTTCAAGAAACAGTGGGATAATTCATGCACGGTGCTTGGCCCTTTGGAGACACTGAAAACCAGATGTTGCATGGCTACTGTAAGTGGGGAGAGTTGGGTGTTAAGTGAAAGCTGATCAGTGCTGGAGAAATTTGAGAGACATGGAATTCAAATCGCGTTTGGCTGTGTGATGGGTCGTGCGAGTGCAATTTGTTTTCTCTTATTTTTATTTGAAAGTTGTGGTCAGAAGGCCCGCATTGCTGGGGAGGGGAGCTGGACTCCTCCATGGGATTCATTCCAGAGCTCAGTAGTACTCTGCTTCTCCATAACACTTGTTACATCCTTCTCCATGTATGTCTTAGTTAGGGTTTCCATTGCTGCGAACAAGCACCATGACCAAGGCAAGTCTTATAAAGGCAAACATTTAATTGGGGCTGGCTTACAGACTCAGAGGTTCAGTCTATTATAATCGTGGCAGGAAGCATGGCAGTGTCCAGGTAGGCATGGTGCTGGAAAAGGAGTTGAGAGTTCTACATCTCGATTTAAAGGCAACCAGGAGCGACTGGCATCCTCAAGCAGCTAGGAGGAAGCTCTCTTCTGCAATGGGTGGAGCCTGAGCATAGTAGGAGACCTTCAAAGCCCACCCCACAGTGACACAATTCCTCCAACAAGACCACATCTCCTAATAGTACCACTCCCTGTGGGCCAAGCATATTCAAACCACCACACTTGTATAGCCTCAGCTTTTTTTTCTTTTTCTTTTCTTGCAAGTTTAGGTGATGGCTGTGTAACAGCCCTACTGAGTAAATGTGAGAAATGATGTATATCATTTACAGTCCTGTAAACCATCCATCCATATCCCCCATAAATTAGCAATGTGGAGAGTCACAGATGGGAGAAGACTGATGAACGTGAAGTTAAATATAAATTAGTTAATATGTAAATGAGACTTGCAGGGCTAGCTCCTGGGTGAGTCTGCCCAGAAGCAAGCCTCCCCTTAACCTTCTGTTCTTCCATTCCCAGGCCTGACTATGGATGCACAATTAAAGCACTGGCTTTGCTTAAGTACCAGCATTCTTAGTGAGTCCCCAGAACTAAAACTGCCTATACCATCTTCATACTCAACAAAATCCTGCTCTGGTCACATAGCTCTTGCACTGATGGAGGCCGAGGCAGCTTAGAATCCCACATCAGACATACAGCCAAGGAAAGAAGTTAACATGCCAAGGTCATATAATAAAAACATAAATGCCATGAAAGTGTGCCACCACAACCTGCTAATCCTATTAAAGGGTTCTCTGATAAATTACTTATGAACCCTAGGACACAATTTTTTTTTCACTTTCTTTTTTTTTCTTAGATATTTTCTTTTTTTTTTTAAATATTTTTTATTACATATTTTTCTCAATTACATTTCCAATGCTATCCCAAAAGTCCCCCATACCCTCCCCCCCACTTCCCTACCCACCCATTCCCATTTTTTTGGCCCTGGCGTTCCCCTGTACTGGGGCATATACAGTTTGCATGTCCAATGGGCCTCTCTTTCCAGTGATGGCTGACTAGGCCATCTTTTGATACATATGCAGCTAGAGTCAAGAGCTCCGGGGTACTGGTTAGTTCATATTGTTGTTCCACCTATAGGGTTGCAGATCCCTTTAGCTCCTTGGGTACTTTCTCTAGCTCCTCCATTGGGAGCCCTGTGATCCATCCAATAGCTGACTGTGAGCATCCACTTCTTTGTTTGCTAGGCCCCGGCATAGTCTCACAAGAGACAGCTACATCTGGGTCCTTTCGATAAAATCTTGCTAGTGTGTGCAATGGTGTCAGCGTTTGGAAGCTGACTATGGGGTGGATCCCTGGATATGGCAGTCTCTAGATGGTCCATCCTTTCGTCTCAGCTCCAAACTTTGTCTCTGTAACTCCTTCTATGGGTGTTTTGTTCCCAATTCTAAGGAGGGGCATAGTGTCCACACTTCAGTCTTCATTCTTCTTGAGTTTCATGTGTTTAGCAAATTGTATCTTATATCTTGGGTATCCTAGGTTTTGGGCTAATATCCACTTATCAGTGAGTACATATTGTGTGAGTTCCTTTGTGAATGTGTTACCTCACTCAGGATGATGCCCTCCAGGTCCATCCATTTGGCTAGGAATTTCATCCTTTGTGAATGTGTTACCTCACTCAGGATGATGCCCTCCAGGTCCATCCATTTGGCTAGGAATTTCATAAATTCATTCTTTTTAATAGCTGAGTAGTAATCCATTGTGTAAATGTACCACATTTTCTGTATCCATTCCTCTGTTGAGGGGCATCTGGGTTCTTTCCAGCTTCTGGCTATTATAAATAAGGCTGCTATGAACATAGTGGAGCATGTGTCCATCTTACCGGTTGGGACATCTTCTGGATATATGCCCAGGAGAGGTATTGCTGGATCCTCCGGTAGTACTATGTCCAATTTTCTGAGGAACCGCCAGACTGATTTCCAGAGTGGTTGTACAAGCCTGCAATCCCACCAACAATGGAGGAGTGTTCCTCTTTCTCCACATCCTCACCAGCATCTGCTGTCACCTGAATTTTTGATCTTAGCCATTCTGACTGGTGTGAGGTGGAATCTCAGGATTGTTTTGATTTGCATTTCCCTGATGATTAAGGATGTTGAACATTTTTTCAGGTGCTTCTCTGCCATTCGGTATTCCTCAGGTGAGAATTCTTTGTTCAGTTCTGAGCCCCATTTTTTAATGGGGTTATTTGATTTTCTGAAGTCCACCTTCTTGAGTTCTTTATATATGTTGGATATTAGTCCCCTATCTGATTTAGGATAGGTAAAGATCCTTTCCCAATCTGTTGGTGGTCTTTTTGTCTTATTGACAGTGTCTTTTGCCTCTTAGATATTTTCTTTATTTACATTTCAAATGCTATCCCAAAAGTCCCCCTATTCCCTCCCCCACCCTGCTCCCCTACCCACCCACTCCCACTTCTTGGCCCTGGTGTTCCCCTGTACTGGGGCATATAAAGTTTGCAATACCAAGGGGCCTCTCTTCCCAGTGATGGCTGACTAGGCCATCTTCTGCTACATATGCAGCTAGAGACACGAGCTCTGGGGGTACTGGTTAGTTCATATTGTTGTTCCAACTATAGGGTTGCAGACTCCTTCAACTCCTTGGGTACTTTCTCTAGCTCCTCGGGACACAAAGTTTAAAAGAACAATCATAAACTTCACCAAAGGAGTTTAAAGAAGGCACAAACAGCTCAATGAACTTAAGGGGATAGCAAAAAAGTCTCAGTAATGTCCAAGACAAATACACAGCTGACTGAATGATGAAGGCAAGTTGGGATTTGAAAGTGGATTAAATAAAAGAGATAGAATTATGAAGATAACTGAAGTTGGCATGAAGTTGAAAAACCTTAGTAGGTCGGTTAAAACACTGAGGGGAAGCGTAGTGAGTTAAATGAGAATGTTCTCCACAGGCTCAGATGGTGAACACTTGGTTCCCAGATGGAGCTTCATGAGGACATTGAGGAGGCATGGGCTAGTTGGAGAAAGTGTGTCACTGGAGTTAGGCTCTGAGAGCTGAGAGATCCCACACCACTTCCAGTTGGTTCCCTCTGATTCATGCTTCTGATTCAAAATGTGTGGGATCGGCTTCTTGTTCCGCTGCCACACCTGCTTCTTGTTGCTGTGGTCTTTCTGCCACCATGGATTCTTACCCATCTAGAACCATAAGCCCAAATAGATGGTTCCTTCTGTAAGCTGCCCTGGTTATCACAGCAAGAGCATAACTAGTACAAAAGCTTTTATATAGAGTAGATCAAACAAAAGCTAGATTTTAGGACTTGAAGATAAAGTAGAGGGATTGGACTATTTAAACAAAGAATATGGGAATCTCTCTCACACACAGGAAACACGTAGGATTTTGGGATACCATAGAAAGACCAGATCTTCAAATTGTAAGCAGAGATTAAGGAGAAGAACCCAGGTCACTGAATTAGGCTTGATCTTCAACAAGATCATAAAAGAAATCATCCCCAAATTCAAGAAAGAAATACCCACAAGGATACAAGAAACACAGAATACAGGACCAAAAAAGAAACTCTCCAAGGTATATTAGAGTGAAAATACTATCTATAGAAAGAGATATTGAAAGTTTCACACGAATGAAACCACTCATATAAAAGAATACCCATTAGAATAACAGCTGATTTGTCAATGGCAACTTTAAAAGCCAGAAGATCTGTAGCAATGGATGCCAGTCTAGACTACTGTGCCCAGCAACACCATCTTTCATTGTTGAAGGAGAAGCAGAAACTTTCCATGATATCTAACAGAAGAACCCATGTCCACTCAACCAGTCCCACAGAGGATACCAGAAGAGCAATTAGCATATTCAAGTGGTTACATAAAGAAAACAAACAACAGAACCCTCAACAGAAACCGAACAACCCTCTAAAAGAAAACAATAAAACAGCAACAATAGATTTCTCAATAACTTTAAATATTAACGACTCCAACTCTCTAATCAAAAGACGCAAGTTAGTCTAATGAATGGTGTGGGGAGGCCTATAAGAGGGGTCTTTGGAGGGGAAATGAGTAAAGAGGATACATTTGAAATGTAAATAAAGAAAATATCTAATTAAAAAAAGAAAAAAGTTAGGATAGGTGACAGAGGCTCTATTTTATTGTAGTTATACTTTTTTTTGAATTACAAAATGGTAATAGTTGTGCTTAATTTATATTTTGAGAGAAAGTTTTTTTTTTTAATTTAATTAAACAGAAAGGGTGATATGCTGCAGGATTTTCCCTGTCCAATTACATTAGGGCAGCAGGAGACCTGTGATTGGACAGGGAAAAGGGAGGCGGCGCTAAGAGCTACAAAGACAGCATGTCAGAGGGAAGAGAGGAAAAAAATGGAGGCAGACATGAACCAGCATGGTTTTAACCAGCCACAGGTAGTTATGATATCATAAGGTTAGAATAATTAGGATAAAGCTTCTATCATTATCAATTGATTCAGAAATTATTGTATTGGCATCTTGTAAATGTGTGATTTTATTGATACATAAATCTGATTGGTTAAAAAATACAAAACAGAAACAAAACAAAAAAGAAATGAAATCTACCTTTTTGCTCTGTAAAAGAATCTCATTTTCAAAGACAGGTGCCACCTTAGAGGGAAAGAATGAAGAAAAGTCTCCCATGGAAATGAAACCAAGGAGCAGGCAGCTTTCACTATTGGGATATCTGGCAAAATAGATTTCAAACTTAAAATGATCCGAAGAGGTAAAGAGGGTGTGATGGTTTGAATATACTTGGCCCAGGGAGTGACACTATTAGGTGGTGTGGCTTTGTTGGAGTAAGTGTGTCACTCTGAGTGTGGCTTAAGACCCTCATCCTGGCTACCTGGAAGTCAGTCTTCCACTAGCAGCCTTCAGATGAAGTCGTAGAATTCTCAGCTCCTCCTGCACCATGCCTGCCTGGATGCTGCCATGTTCTCACCTTGATGATAATGGACTGAACCTTTGAACCTGTAAGCCAGCCCCAATTAAATGTTGTTGTTATAAGCGTTGCCTTGGTCATGGTGTCTGTTCACAGCAGTAAAACCCCAACTATGACAAGACTGCATCATTTTAATCAAAGAAGAGATTAACTAAGAAGATATCCCCATCTTATGTATAAATACATAATGTACATAATATGCATAAAACTGACACACCTAATTCCATAAAAACCATATTATTGGACTTAAAAACACTATTAACTCCAACTCAATAACAGTGGATGATTTCAATGCCCAATTGCTCCAAGACAGGACATCTGAAAAAACAAACAAAGAAACAAAAAACTAAGCTGCAAGTCTTGTAAAGGATATCATCCATCCAGAGGACTTAACAGCTATCTGTAGCCACGACATCCACACTTCCAGCTCCCTTTCAGTGTAGCGCTCCAGGCACTGGTTAGAGCAACACGGAAGGAGGATGAATTTAAAAGGATACAGAATGGAAAAGAAGACATCAGAGTACCATTATTTGTGGCTGATTCAATGTGATACATAGGGATTCCAAAAACTCCGCCAGACATTGGCTAGAAATGATCAACACTTTAGCAATGTGGCAGGATACAAAACAAAAGTTAAGAGATAATCATAGACAAAGCCCAATAACAGACATGCAGAAAAAGATATCAGCGAAACTCTTCTCTTCCCAATAGCATCTGAAACACACACACACACACACACACACACACACACACACACACACCAAAAACAAAAAACTAAACAACAACAAAACTATGTAGAAGATGAAGGACCTGTACACTGAAAACAAAAGACATACAATGCTCATGGGTTGGTCGAATTAATATTGTGAAATGACCGGCCTACCAAGGCAATTCATAAATTCAATGCAATTCCAATTGTAATTTCCAGGATATTTTTCCATGTAAGTAGATATTTTAAGATGTATTTGATACCACCAAAGACCCCAAATTGCCAAAGCAATCCTGAGCAAAAAGAGCAGTGCTGGAAGAATTACCATGCCCGATTTCAAGCTATATTACAAAACCTTAGTAATAAAACCAGTGTGGTACTGACACAGAAACAGATCTATAGATCAGCGGAGCAACCTGTAAGACCCAAGCACGGCTGCGTTTGTTACAGCCATCTGGCATATTATGGCAAAGATGCCAAAATGAAGCAGTGGAGAAAAGGCAGCACTTTCAATAATTGGTGCTGGAGAAGTGTGGAAGATTAAATTAGACCCATGGTTTTCAACCTGCACAAAAATCGGCCCTAAGTGGATCAAAGACGTCAATGTGAATCCTGAACCACCAAGAGTACCAGAAACCATAGGCTGCCCCTACAATATATAAGTGTAGGAAGAGACATTCTGAATAGGACTCTGTTGGCTCAGTAATTACAGCCAAAACTGGACAAATGGGACTGACCTCATAGATCTAAAAAGCTTGAAATAATCAATTGACTGAGGAGGAGCCCCTCACAGTGAGAAAGAGCCCTTGCTAGCTATACATAATCCAATAGACAATTAATATCTACAATATAGAAAGAACTAAAGACCAAAGAATCAATTAAACAAATGATCCAATGAAAACATGGGCTATTGATCTGAGAACTCCCTAGTTCTTAAACAAAAAAAGAGATGGGTGGAAGAACATATCTTTTAAGTGTTCAACATCCTTCATAATCACAGAAACACAAATAAAAATGACTGTAGGATTTCATCTTAGCCCAGCCAGAATGGTTAAGATCAAGAAAGTGGCTGACTACGATTCTGGTGTGGATGTATGGCAGAGGAGAGCCTTTATTCGCTCTTGGTGGGATTGCAGACTGGTGCAGCCATTATGGAGATCAGTGCAGATAATCCCCCCAAAGCTAGAAGTAGATCTACCATACTATCTAGCTAGACCTATCCATGGCGTACCCCTGGTGTAGTCTCCTTATCTGTGGACTCTAGCTCTGGCTGTTTAGATGTGAGGGTATATCTGGAGTGACTGGAGAAACGTGGGTAATAAAACCAGGCCAGTGAGGGAGGGAGAAGGAGGCTGGCTAGTAGTGGCAGTGTGCTGTGAAGGAAGGGACAGGAGAAACAGCAGCAGGGATTTAAATCAAAATGGAGAGCTGGGCAGTGGTGGCACATGCCTTTAATCCCAGCAGGTGGGAGGCAGAGGCTGGGGGAAATCTCTGAGTTCGAAGCCAGCCTGATCTACAGAGTGAGTTCCAAGACAGCCAGGGCTACACAGAGAAACCCTGTTTCAAACAAATAAATAAACAAACAAACACAAAAAACCCAAAACAAAACAAAATGGAGAGGATAAATAACACTGAGGATGCTTGGAAAAGCTATGCAGAATTCTACCCATCCTTATCTCCTTGTACAAAGCTCAAGTCCAAGTGGATCAACTACCTCCACATAAAACCAGAGACACTGAAACTCATAGAGGAGAAAGTGGGGAAGACCCTTGAACACATGGGTACAGGGGAAAAATTCCTGAACAGAACACCAATGGCATTGCAAAGCTTCTGTAAGGCAAAGGACACTGTCAACAGGACAAAAAGGCAACCAACAGATTGGGAAAAGATCTTTACCAGCCCTACATCCGATAGAGGGCTAATATCCAATATATACAAAGAACTCAAGAAATTAGACTCCTGAGAATCAAATAACTGTATTTAAAAATTGGGTACAGAGCTAAACAAAGAATTCTCAACTGAGGAATGTGGAGTGGCTGAATATGGAAGCACCTAAAGAAATGTGCAACATCCTTAGTCATCAGGAAAATGCAAATCAAAACAATTCTGAGATTCCACTTCACACCAGTCAGAATGGCTAAGATCAAAAACTCAGGTGACAGCAGATACTGGTGAGAATGTGGAGAAAGAGAAACACTCCTCCATTGCTGGTGGGATTGCAAGCTGGTACAACCACTCTGGAAATCAGTTTGGTGGTTCCTTAGAAAATGGACATAGGATCAATTGAGGACCCAGATACACCTTTCTTGGGCATATATCCAGAAGATGTTCCAACATGTAATAAGGGCTCCACTATGTTCATAGCAGCCTTATTTATAATAAGAACCCAGATGTCCTTCAACAGAGGAGTAGATACAGAAAATGTGATACATTTACACAGTGAAGTACTACTCAGCTGTTAAATACGACAAATTCATGAAATTCTTAGGCAAATTGATAGAACTAGAAAATATCATCCTGAGTGAGGTAACCTAATTGCAAAAGAACACACATGGTATGCATCCACTGATAGGTGGATATTAGCCCAAAAGCTCCAAATACCCAAGATATAATTCACAGACCACATGAAGCTCAAGAAGAAGACCAAAGTGTGGGTGCTTCGGACCTTCTTAGAAGGAGAACAAAATACTCACAGGAGCAAATATGGAGATAAAGTGTAGAGCAGAGACTGAAGGAAAGGCCAGCCAGAGACTGTCCCATCTGTGGATTCATCCCATGTGCAGTTACCAAACCCAAACACTATTGTGGATGCCAAGAAGTGCATGCTGAAAGGAGCCTGATATGGCTGTCTCCTGAGAGGCCCTGCCAGAGCCTTACAAATACAGAGTCTGATGCTCGCAGCCAACCATTGGACTGAGCGCAGGGTCCCTAATAGAGGAGTTAGAGAAAGGACTGAAGGAGCTGAAGGGGTTTGGAAGAACAACAATATCAACTAACCGGACACCCCCCTCCCCCAGAGCTTTCAGGGACTAAGCCATTAACCAAGGAGTACACGTGGCTCCAGCTGTATATGTAGCAGAGGATGGCCTTGTCAGGCATCAATGGGAGGAGAGGTTCTTTGTCCTTTGAAGGCTCGATAGATGCCCCAGTGTATGGGAATCAAGGAAGGGGAGGTGGGAGTGGGTGGGTGGGTGCTGGAACATCCTCATAGAAGCAGAGGGAGGGAAGGATGGGATAGGAAGTTTCCAGGAGGGAGGAAAACCAGGAAAGTGGATAGCATTTGAAATATAAATAAAGAAAATATCTAAGAAAAAAGAAAAAGAAAAAGCCATGTGGACATGTACATTTTGTGTTTACTTAAGAATACATATATAATGTGTGTGAACGAATGAATGGAATGAATGAATCAAATGAATGTATGAAATGAATGAATGGAATTCATCACTTGAGGTGACAATGCTTTTTCCCTTAGAACCATAAACTATTGAACTTGCCCTAGTGCCAGGCATAGGAAACTTCCCTTTGACTTACTGAACAGGGGAATCTGGGAGACTCCCTATAATATTATAGGCTACTTCCCTTGCTTGTTGGTGCCTTCTAGAACTCGAAGGCCAGACTGTTGCTGAAGGTACTGCACACGTCAGACACAGCCTTGGAGGAACTGAGTTGGAAGTGACCTGAAAACCTCCTCTCCGAGGACTAGCTCTTACGGTACTGGAAAGTGCTTTGCAAATTGCCAAGGAGAAAAGTGATCAATACTCCCGGGAGCTGTAAAGTCTGAGTGACACAGGGACAGCCAGCCTGGCGAGGCAGCTCCAGAAGTGTAGTAGTGGCAGTCCTGCCTTGGGAGCAACCAAAAGCTGTCCATCTGGACAGTGCTCCCAATAGGAAGGAATTTGTGTCTGGCCCTCTAAACCGAGCTCACCACCCATGGGTGCTGAGGTCATGGACCTTAGAGAGAAACCTTTTTTAGCCATTCACCTAAACACATAAAATCTTTAACAACATTCCTAACACTTTTCCTTATACCCATAGATACATGTATCTCTTATACCCATAGATACATGTATCCCTTATACCCATAGATACATGTATCCCTTATACCCATAGATACATGTATCCCTTATACCCATAGATACATGTATCCCTTATACCCATAGATACATGTATCCCTTATACCCATAGATACATGTATCCCTTATACCCATAGATACATGTATCCCTTATACCCATAGATACATGTATCCCTTATACCCATAGATACATGTATCCCTTATACCCATAGATACATGTATCCCTTATACCCATAGATACATGTATCCCTTATACCCATAGATACATGTATCCCTTATACCCATAGATACATGTATCCCTTATACCCATAGATACATGTATCTCTCACCCCTCATCAAGAAAGCTACTTTTTAAAGCAGAAGCGACCATTACAGAAATTCACAACTGGTCAAAATGTAGAAAACAGCTAACTGCACGACGCCCAGCCCCAGTACAGGTATCTACAGCACAACTGAAGCACCCGAGGCTCAGGGAACAGCAAGGAGTACTGGGAAGAAAGATAATAAGACCCAGAGCCCCCCAGGGCATCTGTTGGTACAGAGAGAATGTTTTCTATCTATGGCAAGGAAGCTATGCCCATGAATTCACAAGAATATGGTTATCTGAACAAAACCAGATTAGTGGCCACACTAGCTGACATGCCAGTGTAGATGGGCGACATTCCACATGGTCCCACCCTTAGACAAGAGACACAGGTGGTCATTGCCTCCTGAGAGATAATAGGTCTTCTCCAGGGAAGAGCCCAGATAGGTTAAGTATTCCAAAGTGGCCGCCCCTAAACAGATACACATATGATAAACACTAGTGGATTCAGTTGTTTGTATTTATACACACATATGTACACATATGTTTAACAGTGACTGAAGAGGTCATAAATTTGAGGGGGACCACAGGAAGAACTGGGAAATGATGTAAACACAGCATTCATGTGTTACATTCTGAAAAAATAATTAAAAATCAAAGTTAAATAAAGTCTGAATGAAATAGCCACACATGGTCAGTAGCTGAAGTATTGGGTAGGTCACAGTAAGAGATTAGGAAATTGTCTCATAGCTCACTGAGAACAGCTTTAAAGAGACCACTGAGAAAACTTGGCTTCTGTCCCTGAAGCCTTCAGCAAAGCTGGTGCCGGATCATGTGTGATAATTCCAGAAGGCAGAGACAGGCAGATCGGTTGGTTTAAAAGTAGTCTCAGCAGAAGTGGTCGGACTGTGAACAGTCTGATTTAGAGTTTGTTGGCACGAAAGCCGTCTGAGCGTTTATTATGGCTCTTTTGGGAAACTGAAGAGGGAGGTGACCTCGTTGTGATGAGGAGGCCATCTTCGTAAATAGCAACAGAGAGTTTTTAGTTACCCAATAATGACTGGAAAAATGATAGAATTTGCACAACATTCTGGACTGCACGCACACTGATGTCCACTACAGCTCATCTTGCGTCTATAAGTTCAAAGCACTTAGTGTCTCTAGAGAAGAAGATGTCAGTCACATGTCAAGTAATTCCAACGCCAAGTCTCCTTTTGGTATTTTGATTTTTACTTCTTTAGCAGTGTGCTTGTGGTCTCAGGTGACTTTGGGTGCAGAATCAGATACACACTGTATTTGCGTGAGTAATTTGGTAGAACGAAGAGAACAAGCTGGGCTGTGTTCTGGATGCACAGCGTTGGGTTTCTTGCAACTATAAATGCACAGCCACACCAGAGTCTGGAGAGGCCACAGGCAGGCCCCATCTGCACTGGACCAGTGGCTGCTGTGGGTTCTCTCTTCACTTACAGTCTCTGTGCTGATGTGTCAGCCAGTAAGGGCTGCACAGCCGCTCTTAGTCCCGTGTTGTTACTGCAAGCGTGATCTTCAGAGTGACAGGATTAGAATCTGCTGGTAGCTTGTTAAAAATACAGACTCCTGGGCCCCAATATTTCTCCACCAAACTCTCAAAGGAGGGGCTTTGCTGCGGGTCTGTAGTTTTAGTTCCTTTTGCTGTAATGAAGCCCTCGCAGAAGAAGCTTAAGAAAGAGAGGGTTTATTTGTCTCACGATTGCAGGTTACAGTTCATCGTTGTGGGAAGTGGAGGTGACCAGAGCTGGAAGCACTTAGTCACGTGATGTTCACAATTCAGGGTAGAGAGCAATGAGTTATCACATGTGTGCTAGCACTCAGCTTGTCTTCTCTATACTCAACCCAGAATCCCCTGCCCAGAGATGGTGCCCCTTGCAGTGGGCAGGGCTTCCCACCTCAGTTAAACTAATAAAAGCCTCCCACAGACCCGCACTCAAGGTTCTTGTTTACGGATAACATACCTGACTTGAACCAAAAGCAACTATAGGTATATGGAAGGATCTGCAGTCACGTCTACTGCTTAAAACAGATGAGAGCAAGCAGCCCTCAGTAGGTCTTGAGATAGTGGAACACTGAGTCCCTCCTAGTCCCTTTCAGTCTTTATGTGGCCCTGTTTAATATTCCAAGACTTCACACAGGCACTTTAATTCATTGAGCCAACCTCGGAGCTGTGTCAGGTTATTACCAGGCCAGCTGAAGGTACCGTGGAGCATCTTCACGGAATTATGTATTGAGATACTGCTAATCGTCAAGACATCACAGTGAGTTATCACAAAAGCATGTCAGGAGCTTGTCGGATGGCTTGTAGGTTAAGAGCTTGTACCGCTCTTGCAGAGGACCTGCGTAGGTTCCAGGCACCCAAATCAGGTGGCTCACAATTACCTGTAATGTCTACGACATGGCATATGATGTGCTCTTCTGGCCTTCAGAGTCACTACAGTCACATGCACAAATAACACACACACATACACACACACACACACACACACACACACACACGCATGCACACAGATCATCATCATCATCACCGTTTTAAGAGGTGTTGTCTGGATGTAGAGAAATTGTAGCCCTTCTTGTACTGTTTGGGGTGTGGGGAGCAGTATAATAACTGACACACAGTATAGAACAGAGGTTTCTCAAACAATCGTAGTAGAATCATCATGTGATCCCTGGACCCTACTTCTGGTAGTTCTCTTGGATACAAGAGAACTGAATTGAGCTCTTCAAGAGATATGTGTACACCCATATTTATTGCACATCTCTTAAAATGGCTGAAATGCCAATAGTCTAATGTCAATCACCTCGTGAATGAGTGAAGAAAATATGGCATGTACTGATTGTCATCTGCTTAAAAGGAAGACATCCACAGGGTGTATCTGACATGGGTGAGTGTTGGGGACCTGATGCTAACTGTAGTATTGTAGTCACAGGAAGATAAGCACTGCACCTTCCGTTTGCTCGTGAAGAACCTGAAAGATTCAAATCCACAGATTCAAAGAATGAGGTAATTTCTAACCGAGCCCAAAGGAGCCGCACATAGGGAGTAGAGACCTCCTGCCCAACATCACACCTGAATTTAACAGTACTCTATTATGCACTTAATTAAAGTCTAAGAGGGTTTATCTCAAGTTCAGTCTTTTTCCCAGAACACCTTCCCCACCCCACAAACACACTGAAGACTGTCATGAGAAGCCGTTACCCAGAAAGTACCAAAACATTGGACTGGCCTTAAAGATGGCAAAGTCTCCTACAGTGAGGCTTCTAAATGTCCACCGCCTATTTAAAGGGGTTGGTGGTGTTCTAGTTTGCTTTGACAAAACACTGGCCCAGAGCAACTTGTGGGAAGTTGGCTTATAGGCTGCAGAGGGGAAGCCAAAGCTGGAGAGCTAGGGTAAGAACTGAAGTGGAGGGGCAGAGGGGGCCTTCCGGCTTGCTTGTTCTGGCATGCTCAGCTTGCTTTTTTAAAAAAAGGTGTGTTTTTCTTTTAATTTCTTTTTGGCTTCAACATTCCCTCCTTCCCCCTCTGCCCAGTTATCTAGAAAAACCAGGAGTGGGTACTTAAACAAGAGACCTCAAAAAGCCAAGGTAAGCCAGCCCAAGATTAGCAGGCTACAACAGGCCAGAGTCTGGCTGCTAATGTCTCCACTCGGAGCCTGGTAGGAAAAGCTGGTACATGATAAGGTAGTTCCAGAAGCTAGCATCAACCTGCCCAGCCGGGTTTTGTGCAATAGGGTACCTCTAACAAGGTCAGGATGTGCAAAAAGCAGTGTTTGTTAGCCTTGTCAAAGAGCTCCTCCCTGTAGGCATCCAGAAACTGAGCCCCTTCTCCGCCCAAGCTGTGGGTTGTCACATGCTGAACCAGCACTGCCCTGGCCACCCAAGAAGCCAGCCAATCCCAATTGCCCCTCAGCTTGCTCTCAATCAGCCCAGACTACCTGCCCAGGGATATGCTGTACCATATCAATTAGCAATCAAGAGGATTCCCCTCACACATCCACAGATCCGTGTAATTGAGACACTTCCTCCACTGAGACCCCCTTTTCCCACATACGTCTAGGTTTGTGTCAAGTTGAGAAAAACCCTCGACACAGGTGTTGTTAGCAAAGAGCAGGAAATCACCGCCTTGCTTGAGTGAGGTGGCCGAAGGGTAGGGAGCCTTCTCCAAACACCTTTCCTAGAGAACCAGGCATGAGTACGAAGGTGAAGGAAATAATTTAATAAAACTGGAGTTCAGGAAAGAGTAGGACACAGGGCAGGGAGGGAAGGTAGGTGAACCAGAAAAACCAAGACCTGGACTCGTGTGGAGGTCTTTATTGAAGTGGTCATGGAGTCTGCCCAGGACAACCAGCGTAACTTGTGTAAATTACACTCATGAACTAGCTGTATTCTATACTGTCCAGTGAGAGGATGTTCTGTGACCTCCCTCAAACCCACGATGGGTGTGTGAGGTTGGAGTGAGCCAATCACAGTTGTTTTTATTTAATGTTTCATACAAATACACTTTGATCCTATTCCTTCCCCTCCCCCAATCCCTCCAGCTCATCCCTCACCTCCCTACCCACACAACGTCATGTTCTTTCTCTTAAAACAAAATGTCCAAGTGTGTGTGTGTGTGTGTGTGTGTGTGCGCGTGCGCGCGCGCACAAACACCTGTCGACTCCAATTTGGCCACTCCTACCTCTGATGGGGCATTATACCTTCTGATTGTGTTAGCCTGTGGTGGAGTTGTACCTCCTGTCTTCCTTTAGCTGTGTGCCTTTTGTAAGTTTAGGGTCAGGAAGGGACAGCTAATTGTATTGATGATCACGAGTTCTTCCTCTAGCTTTGTGGCCAGGTTAAGGCCCAAGCTGCTCTTTCGATGAAATGTCAGGGTGTGAAAGTTACAGGCATCCTCTTGGGGACCCGTCACCACTTCCAATTCCCTAACCCTGCCTACCTCGAGGTATCAAGGTCAAATGGACAGAGAGAAAAGGACTATTTTATCTCTTGAGTCCTAACACCAAAAAGAGCTTGCAGCACCACCTGCTGTCTCAAAATAAAATTTCCCTTTGTCAGGTCATGGTTTATGGTGTTTAGGAGGAGTTTCTTGATCCTGCACAGTGACTCAGGGAAATAGAGCAGGCCGCCCCGTGATGGTTTCATCTTCATATTATTGGCTATCACAGCTCTGAACTGCCTGAAATTTGCTGGCCTGGGAGCCAGGAAGTAAGCGATACAGTAATGTCAATGCATTATAATGGACACAGGAAATCCACAGCCATGATCCAATGCGGAGTAATAGGACCGGCAGATGAGCACAGTGGTTAGACTCACTGCAGATGGCATGCCTGGGAATCTCCAGGGCCAGGAACTCTCACCCAGGGATCAGGCCTCCCATATCTTCAGCAAGAAATGTGACTTGTCTTCCTTTCACGCCTGGGTATATTCGAGAATATATTTTATTTATACAGTAATACATAGTAATCATAACAGACACTTCGGCCCTGCCGTGTACCAGGCATTTAGGCTTTGCATACATGAAACCATTATTCTCCTCTGCAAACCTGCGCAATAATTAGTTTTAATGCTCATTTTACAGATAAGGAAATAGTTGTGTCTAACCAAGAGCATACAACTAGGAAATAACAGAGGCCGGGGATCCAGATGGGCTAAAATATGTGTGCTGTGCTCTGATGCTTAGAAAATTTGATTGTAAAATAAAGCAATTATATTTAGAGTAGAATTTACAGAAATCTGCATAAAAACCAAAAGAACAAACAAAAACCTATGCATTTCTACTTTTGCTACTCAGAGAATAAGCAATTCTACAAGCTAGCAAGATGGCACAGGAGATAAAGGTGTTTGCCACCAAATCTGACAGCTGGAGATCAATCCCGGACCCATATGGTGGAAAGAGAGCTGGCTTCTGCAGTTGTTCTCTGATGTCTATAGGTGCACCATGGCGTGGATACACACCCACACACACCACATGCACACACAGATACACTTGTACATATATACACAGAGACACACATGCACACATACACACCACACCACACACACACCCCATATACACATACAGACATACTTGTGCACGTACATACAGAAACACATGTACTTATAGATACACATGCACACACAAAAACACCATACACACACACCCTATACAAACACACATACATAGACACACTTGTGCATGCGCATACAGATATACATGTCCACACACACACACACATGGATACTCTTGTATACATCCACACAGAGACACACATGCACACATACACACACACCACACACACAACCTACACGTACACACACATAGACACACTTATGCATGTACATACAGATACACATGCACATAAAAATACACATGCAGGAACACACACACACACAAGTATAATTTAAACAACAAAACGCAAACCAAGCCCATATTCTTCATTGAGTGTCTTCTTGGGCAGTCTTGATTATTCTAGAAGATGTGGAGTGGACGGATTGTTGTTCTCCAGACTGACTGCGGAATTATGGTCTAATCTAATGTGTGTGTGTGTGTGTGTGTGTGTGTGTCTGTGTGACTTTAAGAGAGTTTTGGGCCACGTTCACCTCCTGAGTGTTTCTAGGATTTGTAGATTACTGAGGACTGTTAGCAATGATGGGAACCCAGCAAAAGGCAGCTGCTTATTATTCATAAGAAGAGAAATCTCCATTTCTATCAAATAAACCTTAGATTCGCTCCGTTACTAGAGAAGTTGGCAGTGATCGTTAGTGCCACCTAGTGGTTAGAATAAATCGTGGTCCTTGAGATTCTCAGAAACTGTCCTTAGGGAGTCTAGTTCAGATGACAAGAGGAGTGTACACTGGACTCCAGGCAAGTCCATGGCTACCAGTTCCTTTGGGTGACCCAATTTCTGCTTTAAACATGGTTTTCAGTTGACCCCAGCTCCCTGTCCCTAAATCCGCTTCCCAGCAGCTGCTGTAATACCCGCTGGGCTGTATGGGGGCCGCAGAGATCTTCGGGATCTATTTTGAGATGAAGAGGGCCAGCTGAACTCTCACACGGGTGGGGTGAGAGCAGGCTGATGTGAGAAAGAGCTGATCCGGAGAGTGTTTTGACAATCTGCTTGCATTTCCCCCTTGTTCATCTCTGTTGTCCGTGGCACGTAGGCCCTCCTCTGTGTCCGCTTCTCTGTTTCACATCCTCCAGTTCATGTTCAGGGTCTCCACAGTCACGTGCCAGCCCACCTCCCGGCTCTTCAGTGAGAAGCCCCTGCACAGTCTTTCTGAGCTGGGCGCACCCACAGTCAGACCTTCTTTAGAACGTGCTGCTTTGCTGCCTGTGTTAGTCTCACCTCAGTCTTCTAGCCTTTTATGTCTCTTCTAAAATCCAGACAAGCCACAAACACATAGCCCCCAGGCCCCCCAGAGTATCTGTTGCTTACTGAACCCCTTTCATTTCCATCCATGCCTGACTTGCACTCTCCTGCTGGCATGTCATAGAATACCATCTCCGTTGCTTGTAAATACTTCATACGTGTGCCTGCCATTTTACATATTCATTCATTCCTAAGTCCTGTCCCTTGCCTGGAACATAAGTACTATTCGGTCTTCAAGAGCCTGCCGCCCACTAAACTGAGCCAAATATAGAGTATTCTCAGCTCCATTCAGTCCTTTCTGTGAGACTGGCTACCACTGAGAGTGGTGCTTGTGTGTTGTTTGTGAACTCAGTGTGAATTACTCCTTTTGTTCTCTGCTAAACTGCTTTTTGTTCTCTGCCACAAGAGGACTGAGACCATCACTGATAACTTTTGAAATTCTTTTCACACTATGACTTATTTGAACTTGTTTCTTTGTCTGAAGAGCTATGCTTACCTTACCTCAAGAGAGAAAGAACACGTGACTGTTTTATCAAGCACCCGCTTTTTTTCTAGATATGCTACTCGGCATTTTAGATATACCCTTTGTTTAGAAGCTAAAAGTCTTATGTATAGAATGTGAACATTACGTGGAGTAGGGAGCGGAAGTCACAGATGTTTAATAACTGTGTGGCTTTATCAATGACTCAGCATTTGGACACAGGCGCATCACTCCCACGCTCACATCCTTGACCAGGCTACCTCTGCTTTAGCTCTGCATCTTCCCTTTGTTAGGATGTAATGATGCTCTGCATCCCTACGGACCCTCCCGAGAGATTCTGCTCTCAGGAATGCAGAGGGGTTCTTCATCCATCATCTCTGTTGATGTAGTAAATTAAGGACACAAACAGAAGTAAGTTTAAGGGAGTCAGGGCTTATTTGGTTTACAATTCCAGGTCATGGTCCGGTGTTGTAAGAATGTCAAGATACTAACTTGAGCAATCAAGTTACACCCACAGCCAGGAGCAGAGAGAGAAGGAATGCATGCATGGTTTCTTGTGCTCCATCTCTTTCCTCTTTCAGAGGCGCCAGGATTCAGACGTAGGGAATGGTGCTGCCCACTATGGGCGAACCTTCCCACCTCTATTACACCTCAATACATGCCCACAGCTAGAGATCTAGACAGCTCCTCATTAAGACTCAATTCCCAGGTGATTTTTAGATTGTGTTCTTGGCATTTAAAAGTAACCATCTGCCTGGTCTCGTGTTCTATGCCCCACCCTGTCCTCTGTATCATGTTTAGGCAGGTGTATTCACAACTCATCTGAACAATGCAGAAGCAGAGCAGAGTCCTCTTTCCTTTTTCATTCCTCCATCAACCTTCTTGATCTTAAGGTCATTTTTAATGTAGAAGTGCCCTCAGCCCTGCGGAAAATATTTTCATGTGTGTTGAACCACTTAGACTCACAAATGGGAATGTAGATGATTTCATTGACTAGGGGGGGGACTTGGGGAGCACACAGTTTAACTAACTCCAGGAAATATTTATACAAAAATGTGGAAATCTGAATTCCCGTGTGTGTTTCCTGCCACAGGGGTTCCGAGCAAGCCCCCGACACATCAGGAGGCGAGTTGCAGCGGCCGCAGCTGCCCGGCTTGAAGAAGTGAAGCCTGTGGTGGAAGTCCATCATCAGAGTGAACAAGAGTCATCGGGGAGGAAGCGAAGGATCAAGAAAAACAGCCGGGTGCAGCCAGAATTCTATCACTCTGTTCAAGGTGCTTCCACCAGAAGGCCTGTAAGTAGAAAGCTGTCTTTTGTACAAGTGTTGAATAACAGTCAAACGGTGAAATTATCCCCTTAAATAAGTTTGGATAAATAGTTGAGCCATCCTGTTGTTCCCCCACAAAGTGACTGCGTGTTCACATAAAGGAAGGGTTGTGCTTTCCAAGAAGGTCTTAGGGAGGTCCTTGCCAGAGGCAGGAGCAGGCCAGCGTCACTCAGACTGATCTAAAAACCTAGGGAATTCCTAGCGCCCTTGAAGCTGTGGTCTAGAATGAGGATGGGAGCGCTAGAGTTAACAGGCTGGCAGGCTGAGGTGTGCTAAGACATCACAGCAACAATAGAGTCAGTATCAAGAGAGGGAAAGCATCCAAGACGGGCTGGAGCTGGAACCTGTGACGGTGGCTGAACCCCTCCCAGGAGTCTCTAGGGCTGGGACTCAGCTCAGGGTAACTCTGGAAGAGCTTCTAACTGGCCTTTCAGCTGTGAGACAGCAAAAGGCTCTGTCCCCCTAACTGTGCTGGTTTGAGTGAGAATGGCCCCTCGAGGCTCACATATTTGAATGCTTGCCCCTCCCCCATCGGTAGAACTGTTTGGGGAACATAGGAGGTGCTGCCTTGTTGCAAGAGGTGTCCCTCTCAGAATGGACTTCACTCAGCCCCCTCTCTCTGCCTAGTGGTTGTCATCTCAAGATGTGAGCTCTCAGCTTCTATTTCAGTGTCATGGCCACCTGCCTGCTGCTATGCTCCCTACAATGGTCAGAGACTCTAACCCTCTGGAGCCACGAGCCCCAGATTAGATGTTTCTTTTACAAGTTGTCTTGGTCCTGACGGTTTTTGTCATGGCTGTATAAAAGCAACTGAGACACTAGTCATGTGTTCACAGCACGGCTTTCCCTGGGGCGCCGGAGCTCAGCTGGGGTTGAGCCAGTCATTTTCTGAACACATTATTCTAAGTGCTCTGGTGTCCTCATCTCGGTGGCTTTTGGCACATGGATTTTTCTAACCAATACTGTGAATAAGGATTTGGGCCTTGAAAAATGCTATTTGAAAGCTTTAAAAATGTTATTTCTGAAACTGCCATGATGTTACATTGTTTTAGCATTAGAATTTAGCCTTATTCACCTGGTTTATCCTCATGCTATGCTTAGCCCATATTGCCATTTCCTGTGCTGACAGCCTAAGGGAACTGTCAAGATGTGACTTGATAATCCCTCTGCATTCCATTGGGGTCACTGGGTGGCAGGTCACATGTGGAAATAGGTTTAGTGACGAGGCCAGCAGAAGGGTCCTATTTCTAATGAATTGTTTGCAACAGAGCTACTTAATGACAAAGACCTGTGATTGGTGTTTACAACAGGAAGTGCTAGGCAGGGATGATGTGGTCAGGGGGAGGAGAGGAAGGGGCATAGAGAGCTGTCGATAATTTACGTGGGGTTTTGCATAGGTGACCTTAGGAAGATTAAACACGCAGCCAGCGTGAGCAGCAGTGCAGGCTGGGACAGGTCAGCGACTACTGCAGTACTCTAGGTGTCAGGCCTCAGTTCCACCATCTCTTCCTCGAAGAAGGGAATCTGAGGATGGTGTGTATGCTTCGGAGCCGGGGATGCACACTCCCTCATCTGATTGCATCTCCAGTGAGTCTTCTGGGAGGCCGGAAATTGTCAGTCAGCAGGGAGGAGGCTCCTCGTGTCATATGATTTCTGGGCAAACTTTTGACATCGGCAGGCTGCTGATAATGGGATGTTGCCTGTGGACTGAATGATGTATGTCCTTTGATGGGTTTAGTTGTCTGCCTTCACCAGTACCTGCTGTAGCCAGTCCATTCAACACAGGTCCAGACCTGTTCTTTTTCTCACCTCTGCTCGCATATAGTCAGTGCTGTCACACCTTGCTAGAAGAACTCTCCCTGTGGCTTGGAGATGGGCTGAGATGACATCAGCCGGAGAGACCCAGGATTATTTGAATGGCCTTCTGCAAGCTACTTCTGGCATTTCTAGTCACAGTTATTTATTTATTTTATATATATATATTTTTTAAAGATTTATTTATTTATTTTATGTATATGAGTACACCACCTTTACTCTCTTCAGACACACCAGAAGAGTGCATCAGATCTCATTACAGATGGCTGTGAGCCACCATGTGGTTGCTGGGAATTGAACTCAGGACCTCTGGAAGAGCTGTCGGTGCTCTTAATCACTGAGCCATCTCTCCAGCCCTATTTATTTTTTTATACTCCAAAACAAGACTTGCAAGTAAGAAAGGCCGGCAGCGTGACAGCAGAGAAGAATTAGAGAATATGACAGTAGCTGAGGCTGTTGTAGCTCTGTGGTAAAGTGCTCGCCTGACTTTTGAATGGCTGTGGGTTCAATTCCCTAGCATGGAAGGAGGAGACAAGGAAAACAATGACTGAACCACTTTAGCCAGCTTGCATCATGGTGGCATGTCATGTGGTATGCGTTCAGGGCTTTAGGCTATAACATACTCATCCTGAATTCATAATTCATACTCTAGTATGCCTATAAGATGTGTGATGGGTTTCACTAATAGAAACTTAATCAATAATACATACACTTATTATGGCACTCCTTGGGGAATTAGCTGTCTCTAGAGCTGAGTCGATAGGCAACCAGTTTATCCTAATTTTCTCTCAGTAAATGTGTCTTGAGATTGGTTGTCTGTCTTACGGTCTGTCACTGGCATATCTAGAAATCTCGAACCACATTGGAGCAGGGAAGGCAGATCTAGCTCCTCCCTTGGGCTTTAATACTTTGGACAGTACAAAATACTTTTGTGTTTCTGAATCCTAGAGTTCTTAAATACTGCATTAGTCACTCTCTCTGCTGCTGCGACTGCCATATCCAATAGAAACAAGAGAGGAGGCTGTATTTTGTTTCCTGGTGTCAGAAGGTTATTCTCTATTACTTCGAGGTGCAGAGCCTCCCAGTTATTGATGATAGGAATGTGCTGATGCAGCTCAGATAGGAAGGAGTGCAGGCTGGAGCCAGGGCAGGCAGCACCTTCAAAGACCAGTCCCCAGTGAGGCCTGTCCTCTAGCCAGGCTCTGCCTCCATCACCTCACAGCCTTCAGACAGTGTCACAGACAAGGCACTGTGCTTTCAGGGTAGGAGACCACGGAGGGCGTTCCAGATTCAAACTTTAGCAGCTTTCATTGTTGTAATGGGAAGACCTCTCCACATTTGCCTCCGAGTTCCTGGGCTGTGCTCCCCCCTCACCCTTCCCTCCATGCTCCTCTCTGCTGTGCTCCCTCTCTCCTGTGCTTCTCTCTGTTTTGTGTCTCCTTTAATTACCCTCAGAGACCTGGGGCAAGGCTCAGTGTCCAGAAGAGGATTAGTGTGTCTGGTGGAAAGCAGGAGCTGACATTCAAACCCAGATCCTCTGAACTTGAGAGGGTTGAGACAAAAATAGGAGAAACTGTGCACGTTCACGTTTCTAATCTGCCCCCTGGATGTTTTAACCACACCGAGTCTCAGTGGTCCTTCCTGTACAGATGGCAGGTACTGTATAAATGAAACCTTTGGGTTTTAAATAGCATAAATCAGCCTGGAGGTGGTGACGCATGCCTTTGATCACAGTGCCTTTAACCCCAACACTAAGGCAGCAGAGGCAGGCAGATCTCTGTGAGTTCGAGGACAACTTGGTCTACAGAGTGAGTTCAAGGAGAGCCAGGACTATACACAGAAGAAACAAAACAACAGCAAAAAACCAAGAGCAATCACATCCGTTAAAACCTATATTTAAATGGTTGTGAAAGGTAAATAAACCCTAACCCTTATTTTTACTGTGTATACTTATTATTGGCTTGAACTTCCTGTGTCAGGGAAATAGGGACCTTTGTTCTAATGTCTGTTCACATGGATCCGTGTGTCACATGGATCAGTGCGTGTGTGTGTGTGTGTGTGTGTGTGTGTGTGTGTGTGTGTGTGTGATAGCTGTCAGGCATTGGGACATAACGGTTCTAGAATGATTTAAAAGAACAGAACAGAAACAGTGTATCAATTTCTGTTCTATTTCTGAGATCCGACTTCTTTTCAGTGTCACTGCAGGGTTGCCTCCATTTCTCTGTGGCTTAGAATTAGACCCCTGTGCCTATTAGCTGCAAATGTACCCGCATTGTTGGTTGTCTAAGTGGTATCTAAGTGGTAGCTTTTCTCCTCCATTGTCAGGAATAGCAGCCTGGAGCTCCTGGCTTCATACCTCTGAGCTCCTACCATAGGCAAGAAACTGGTTTATTGAGTGTGAAGATTTCGATTCAGAGGTTGGTTGATAACAGAGTGGAAGAAACAGGCTTAGGCTCAGGGGATGATAAAAACTCAGATTTTTGTTTTTTGTTTTTCTTATTTTCTAAAATAAATAAATCTTTAAAAACTTCAAAGCAACACGAGAACAAAGAGGAAAACACACAAAGGTGCAGCCGGTCCATCTTTTCCTCATTTAGCAGACACTTGCTGAGTCTGACCCAGCTATGAAACGGTGAAGCAATGGTGAATCAACTTATGGTGCTCTCCCATACACATCACAGCAGGACGTGGGCAGGCACACAATTTTTGTTTTAAGCAAAGAAATATTGAACATTTACCAAGTGAAATACTACATTGTTATTTTTTTAAATATCTTAAGAAATGATTATATGAATTTTTTAATCAGTTTAAAACATCTATTTGGAGCATTAAACATGATAGAAGTAGGAAAAAACCTCTCTTATGAAGTCCTCTATGAAGGGAAATTGTGACACGTTCCTGATTAGACAGAAGCCGTTCCAGTTCCAAGGGCGAAGACCCAGCGTAACTGTGGCTTCACAGAATGAATTGGGTAGTGTTCCTTCTGTCTCTATTTTGTGGAATAGTTCTTTGAAGGTCTGAGAGAATTCTTCACTAAACCCATCTGGTCCTGAGCTTTTTTTTTTTTTTTTTTTTTGGTTGGGAGACTTTCAGTGACTGCTTCTATCTCTTTAGGGGTTATGGGACTGTTTAGATGGCTTATCTGATCCTGATTTAACTTTGGTATTTGGTATCTGTCTAGAAAATTCTCCATTTCATCCATATTTTCCAGTTTTGTTGAATATAGGCTTTTGTAGTAGGATCTGATGATTTTTTAATTTCCTCTGTTTCTGTTGTTATATCTCCCTTTTCATTTCTGATTTTGTTAGTACTTTGGATACTGCCTCTGCCCTCTGGTTAGTCTGGCTAAGGGTTTATCTATCTTGTTGATTTTCTCAAAGAACCAGCTCCTGGTTTTGTTGATTCTTTGTATAGTTCTTTTTGTTTCTACTTGGTTGATTTCAACCCTGAGTTTGATTATTTCCTGCCCTCTATTCCTCTTGGCTGAATTTGCTTCCTTTTGTTCTAGAGCTTTTAGGTGTGTTGTCAAGCTGCTAGTGTGTGCTCTCTCCGGTTTCTTTTTGGAGGCACTCAGACCTATGAAAACTCAGATTTTTGAATGTTGGGTTTGAAATGTCTACAAGATTTCCTAAAGAACACCTGTCATAGGTGGATAAATCTGGATTTGGGAACCATTTGTACAACGATGTTATTAAACCCATGGTCTGGATTAGGCGGCTCAGGAAGTGAACGCATAGGTGACCTGGGAAGTGAAGGAGAACACTGAGGCTGAACCTTGGGTCTGTTTGGGAAGAGGGTTGTTGCCTCCGGGTGCGCTTCCAGTGTGTCGTGAAGGCTTCTCTGTGCACGGTGAACTTTCACTTAGCTGACGTGTAAAGGAATCCTTGTAAGAAGCTGCAGAGTTCAGCCAGTCACAGCAGCTGAGCTCCAGGAAGCCACAGGCGGCCAGTTTTCCAGATCAACTGCAAACAAGGTAATTGCTGCTTTCTGGACCTCACTCGGCTCTCTGAATTCGCTTCCCTTTCATCTGCTCTCAGTAGAACCTGAACCTGTGATAGAGGGGAACACCGTGAGTCGTTTTCATCTCTCTGCTTCTTCGATTCTAGAATTGCAAATGATGCCTTATACAGCTCTGTTTACTTTTCTGTAAGCTGGGTGTGGTCATGCATGCTTCTAAGCCCAGCAGTTGAGGCTGAGGCAAGGGGATCTCATGGGTGTGAGGCCGGCCTGGTCTGCACAGTGAGTTCTGGTCTACACAGTGAGTTCTGGTCTACACAGTGAGTTCCAGGGCAGCTAAGAGCTACATACTGGTCCTTGTCTCACCCCCATTTCCGGTTCCCAGACAGAGCCGTGGTTTACTTTCCTCTTGTAACGGGAGTGCGGATCCCACATAACCTCTGACTCTCCCCGTGGAGATAGAAAGACTTAAGCAGGGGTGGGTAAGTGCTTTGGACTTTGGTTTCAGGATATCTTGTTAGAACAAGAAAGGCCGTTGGGGGGGGGGGGGGAGACCAGAAGGCCAACGGAGAGGATTTTCCAGAAGCTTTCGAGACTTCTTGACCCCCTGTGTCCTCTGTGAAACCTCTCTAACTGCCTAGCAAGGATTTTGTGTTTTAAGATTTATTTATTTCTATTTGATCTGTATGAGTATTTTACTTGTACGTATGCCTGCATGCAGAGGACAGAAGAGGGCTTCAGATCATCTGGAGCTGGGGTTACAGTTGTGAGCTACCCTGGGAGTTCTGGGAACTGAACCCAGGTCCTATACAAGAGCAGCAAGTGCTCCCAGCCCCTGAGCCTACAGAGAATTCCATTAACCGATGCCCAGGCTCATTCTGTTTACCGAGTTTGGGTTACTCATTGCTAGGCTAGTGTTTTTAGATTCTCAATGAATAGATGTTTCTAAAAAACCTCGCTAATCTGATAATGCTATTAAAAGTCTGTAAATAATTGGTGTACCATACACAGCATGCAAAACAAGTGAGTTCTACTTCAGAACAGTTCAAAGGAACACATTCGTTAGTCTCCCAGACTGTTCATGCAACCAGAATGAACCTGACGAAGGGATTCATGAACTCCACTCAGAGACAAGAAGTGTGGCTTGTGAGTCTTAGTTCTCTCGGGACCCTGGCAAGGCTTCTTGCTGCTTTTGTGTTTACCTGTGTTCAGGGCCACCTATTACCTTAGGGGACAAAACCAAAACCAAACCAAACCAAAAAAAACCCCAAACATACGTTTCTTAGGTGCTAAGCAAAATAAACTCTAAATATCCAGTCATTTACACTAAAGGTTTTGCAGATAACTGTGGATCAAAAAGAAAAGAAACAACCCCCTCCCCCTGCAAAAACAAACAAACAAACAAACAAAACAAAACAAAACAACCCCTCCTTCAAACCTGGTCCGGCTCATTATTTTTCTTCTAAACATAATCTGCAAATTTCTCTGGTAAGATGGCCCTCAAACTCCTTTATTTTAATGACTACAATCATAGAGTCTCTTTTGTTCTGCTATTAAAGGTTTAATAGACATCTTTACCTGAGATTTGATTATATCGGGTTCTTTTTAAAGAATAATTTAAGATCATGTCTTGTATCTCTCAGTAAAGTAGGTAAAGTTCGGCTCACCCATGTTACTCTTGGTTCTCAGGAACTGAAGGCTGTAGAGCCTGAGGGAATGAGACGTCCTCTGATGTGTTACCTCCTATTGCCAGATTCTTTTCCCTGGTAGGTTGAGGCACAGAAGGCCCCGATGTCAGAGCTGTGTGGTGCTGCCTGTGGTTCATATCCAGTAGTTTTCTGCATTCACAGTTTTATCTCTCTGGACATTTATTTCTCATGTCTGATTTTTAAATTTTTTTTTTTATTTTTTTTGGTTTTTCGAGACAGGGTTTCTCTGTATAGCCCTGGCTGTCCTGGAACTCACTCTGTAGACCAGGCTGGCCTCGAACTCAGAAATCTGCCTGCCTCTGCCTCCCACATGCTGGGATCTTATTTCAGAATTACCCACTTCTAGTTCTGGAGGAGTCACATGTGGTTTAAGAAATTGGAAGTAGGGAGAGTGACTGTATCCAAACAGAATTTAGCAAGAACCTGGGGAGAGCAGAGATCAGCTCTAGAAATGACAGTGCTATTTTAGGAAAATTATTTGTTTTTACAGTAGCTCTTGGTAGGTAGGTAGCCATTGCTATTTTCAAAACCAATTCATATTCATTATCTTATTCAACCTGAGGTCACCCTGTGCTTCAAGTAGACTGTATGTTATTTACTGACTTTGTCAAACTGAGTCCCAGAGAGTAAACATAGCAGACGATCATAAAGGCCAGGTAGAGGCAGAGCCGTCTCTCGTCCTTGTAATCTGCTTCAGGGAGTTCTCCCACAAATAACACTTAGGAAGTTGGGCCTGAGAGATTTCGGGGAGGAGAATGTGCATGGTTAGGAGGAGTTACTTGTCTTTCATGTGGCTTGCTACTGGGGAGTGCCTACCTGTATATCTTTGAGAGCCAATCACAAGCCTTCCCAACCTGTATTGGCTGTTCAGGGCTACTCTAGAATCCGCAAATCCTGGCTGGTGAAAGCTGTGAAGTGCGAGCTTCAGGCTCCACACGTCAGCACACTCAGATATCAAATGGTAAAGGTTACAGTCATCCCCGGTGCCGAGGGCAGGGTCAGAGACTACTGTGTCAGCAGCATCATCCATCCATCCATCCATCCATCCATCCATCCATCCACCTTGTGCAGCTGTGCATCACTGAGGTGGGTGGGGTTCGGGTACCTAAATTAACCAGATGTTAACATTAAGTTTAAACCCTGTGCACTGTTGTTTATGTTCTATCTAGGTCACCTTCCAAAAGCTCCTAAGGTTAAACTGGCTGCTGCTGCGTATGAATCGAGGCATTCGTACCTGCCGAGCCTCACTTCTGTTCTGCCTTGCATGAGCTTTAGAGTTAGTGGAACAAGTAACCGTCTTATATTTTGCTTTTGTTTTCAGCTGGAATGCTAAGCACTGCTTTTGGAGCCTGCGAGGCCACCAGTGGCCAGTGGTACGGTAGGGAACTTGCAGCTAGGTCAGTTTTGCTAAACAACAGTTGGAAGTTTTCCCTAAGATGTCCTCTGCCATAGGTTTCTGACTGGATTTACAGTATGAGGCATGAATACCCCCTCATGGAGCAGGTCTTAAAGTCAGAGACTGGTTAGTTAACATTCTAACAGCCATACCACGATTGCAGTGAGCCCATCTTGCTCAACACGTCGGTTGGTGGGTATAGTTCACAGCTGGGTAGCACTGTGGACTCTGTTTCTTGTACAGGCTGCTGGGCAGGAAAGGGAATCTACACAGCACCTTTAGGCATTACGAAAGCAAGCTAGCAGGGAGGAATCTTCTAGCTCAGTTGCAGCCCAATTTCTCGGTTTCATGCAGCCATAGTGTCTTCCAGTGCAGTCTCGTAATCTAATTAAGATGAGCAGCCAAGAGGAATAACAAGAGCCAGTATGGTTTGTGGTCCTCTAGGGCCTCCGTGACCAAAACCTAATCAAAGAATTGAAAGGGGCTGGAGAGCTAGCCTAGTGGTTAAGCGTACTTGTTGCTTTACCAGGGACTCAGGGTTGATTCCCAGCACCCATAAGCTCTCTTGTAGCCTCTTCTGGTACTGTGTGCACGTGGTGCTCATATAAACACACAAGCAAAGCATTCATGCACATACATAAATACATCCATGAAAAAAACAAATGAAAGGCTTTATGATAAAATCTTTTAGAGACTGAAGACAGAAACGGAGGAAGACACTAGTAGGTTGAAAGTTTTTTTCATACTCACGGTTTGGAAGGAATAATATTGTGAAAATTACCATCCCACTAAGGAGTCTAAAATTTAATGCAATCCTAATAAAATTCTCAGGGTTCCCTCACAGACATAGAGAAGAAAAAAATCTTAAAAAATCATGTGGAAACTTGAAAGGCTGAGAATATCCAACACAATCCTGTACAAAAAGAAGACTATGGAGAGGCATCACCATACCGACCTGATTTAAACTGGGAGTTCCAGTTATACCAACTCCAGGGACAGAAGCATTTGTTGTTACAACTGATAAAATCATACTGCAGAAAGTTCTAGGCCCAAAACACTAGGCCCTTCAACAATAAATTAGTAACCTGTAGAAAAAGAGATTTCTAAGATCTATCAACCAAATGTGGCATGCATTTGAAGTATGGAGGAACATACCAGTGACACCAAAGAAGGACCCTTAAGGAAACAAGAGAAATACAAGGCATTTATACATTCCAAGTCATGTGTTTTGTTAACCATAGTATTGGGGTTTTGGGGAGAAAAGCCACATGCCCCTCCCTGTATTTACTAAAGTGTTTACGAATGAAACAACAGCTTGAGATGGTCTTTGAAACGGTCTGTATCTGGCTTCGAACACACGCTCCCTGGTTTCTAGGGTCTTAAATCTTTCCATATGGAAAACCTCGAGACTGCATGCGGTGGCTCACACCTGCAATCCCGGCAGGAGGAGCTGAAGCAGGGGAATTTCTGAGAGTTGAAGACTGGGTCTACAAACCGAGTTGTAGTACGAACACTTTAGGCTTATTGCCGTGTAGTTTCAAATGAATACTCTGGCTGTTTTATTAGCTTTGGCAATTACTGGCGGGGGGGGGGGGGTCACCTCTAATCTACTTTCCTAACTGCTGGCCTGGCTACCTCCCCAGCAGTGTTCCTCAGATACTTGCTGTCTCTCCTGGCTACGTGCTCTTGGTCCACCCCCACCCCCACCCCGTACAATCAAATCAATTCAAACTCACCTGTCTCTAATCCCTCCGGTAATCAAGGAAAATCAAGGAATAAGCATGAAAGTCACCAAACCTCGACATCCAGGCCAGGCCAGGCTGGCTCAGAACATAAACAAAATGAACTAAAAACAACAAAGCACTTAATAGCCCTCCCTTTATTTGAAGTTTATAGTTTGTGCTCTTTGTTTCAAGTTCATTTTCTCCTGACAAAAGGACGATTTACGATTCTTTCCTTGTTTTTGTTGTTCTTGTTTGCTCTGTGTGTGTGTGTGTGTGTGTATGTGTGTGTGGCTTTTGGTGTACCCCTGCTCCCATCTACCCACCAGAGTTTCTCTGTGTAGTCCTGTCTTATAACTCCCTCTGTAGATCAGGCTGGCCTCCAACTCACAGAGATCCCTCTGCCTCCTGAGTCCTGGGATTAAAGGTGTGCCACCATTTCCTGGACAGAGGTCAGATTCTTACTCGGAGGTTTTTAGACAGCCACGGGGACACTGTTCACACTGCTGCCCTTTGGCATGAAAGCCTTTTATTTTCTCCTAACAAAGAACTCTTTGCTCATTTGACTTTTTTCCTTAGGAAAAAAAATCTAAACAACATTTTCGCAAATGGAATACAGAAATCTCTATATTACTGAAAACTTAAATGCTATAAATCAGTGAGTTATGTAAGCAGGGTATTTTTATTTTAACATCTAAAAATGAATTCTTCCCTAAAAAGAATTTTTATTCCTGGCACACTTACTAGTATGAAAATATATTAAAAAATACTATTAAAACAAACAAACTTGGAAGAAATCTCTTGGCAAATGGCCTGATGTAGTTTACCGAGAAGGCAGACGGTACCTGTTTTAACAATTTTTTTTCTCTAGTAAATAGAATCATCAGATTTTAGAATCATCGGATTTCCATCCTACTTTGTCTTTCTAGATTATGCATCTCTATTTGCACAGAACTCATGAAAATTTAATGACACCTAAAACGCAGGCTACCGATTTGCCTGATCAATCGGGGTCCATCATGAACACTGCCTGGCACCCACTGTGCGGCTCTCTTCGGGAGACCGTTCCAGTGTTCCACTGTGGGGATGGCTTCCTTCCATCTCACCGTGGCTCGGTTTTCTACGGGCCCTTTGCTAAGCAGTTGGCCAGAGAATGAGTCGCACATTTTTTAGCTCTATTTAAAGCATAATTAAAGTTCCGAAGCTTGCCTGGGAATTTTATTTGTATTATTTAGCTTTTTTTAAGAAATGACATGGATAGTTGAGTGGTTTTATTCTTTGCTTTTTAGCTGTTTGTACAGATGAGTTTGTCCTTTCTGAAAGAGAATAGTTGTGTGGGGTATTTAAGAAACTGAGCTCCTTGCAGGATGTGAGCTTTTATAGTGTTCGTGCCTTCAGCTTCATCCTCAGTATGTGTATATATCCCTGGCTGACCTGGAACAACTTCTCCTCCTCTTCCTTCTCCCCTTCCTCCTCCTCTTCCCCCTCCTACCCCTCCCCACTTCCTTTTCCTCCTTTTTCTTGTTTGCTTTTGTTTGTTTTTGTTTTGTTTCATTTTTTCCCCCTGAGGCAGGGAAGCCTATCTCAGTGTAGCTCCAACTATCCTGGAATGTCAGAGATTCCCCTGCCTCTGCCTCCAGAGACAGAGTTGGAACTGTTGGGTCTGTGAGTGGGAAGTGAAATTGTGTCAGCTGGATGCCAGGCATTCTCTGACCACTCTGGAAGTTAGTCAGTGTCCCTCCTCACAGTCCTGGTGTGGTTTCCCCTGCCCTCCCCTCCCCTCCCCTGCCCTCCCCTCCCCTCCCCTCCCTTCCTTTCTTTTTAAACCAATATGCTTTATTTAATACTACAGACAGATAATAGGAGCTGAGGTTGCAAAGTGTGGAACTTGCGTGTCATCCTTGCGCAGGGGCCATGCTAATCTCCATATCGTTTCAATTTTAGGACATGTGCTGCCGAAGCGAGCGCAGGGCACTCATTTGCTCTTTCATTTCCTTAGGCCTATGGAACTTTGAGTAGGGTAGGGTAGGGTAGTGTGTTGCGCTGATATGCATTGAATAAGTGCACCATTAATTGATGGTTCCAGGTATCTTTTGTGCCAGTTACAGAGCCAAGCGAGTTGGAAGCATCACAGCATGGCTAAGCATGGCTGCCTTAGAAACACACAGAAGTTGGTTTCTTAAAGGAATTTTTTCATCATAGTTTTGCCTTTTGTTCCAACCTTCACCTTACAGGAAAGAGACTGTGTTATTTATAAACTTTAGCCCCAAGGACTTGTGGGGGTTTAATAAATATTTAATCGTGACTCTCTTATCGCGTTTCTGACAGTTGCTGCCTAGCTTTAATGTAGGAAGGGAAAGCTGTAAGGTGAGTCGCCAGAGCGAGAAGGAGAGAAAAGGAAAATTAGAGGCTCAACTGTGGGGACTGAGCGCCAAGGTCAGATGTAGTCTGTAGGCCCCAGATAGCTCTCTTGGTGTTCTTCTGAATGTCCTGCAGTTAACATGACATTGGAAGTTACAGTGTGTTCACATGTGATACAGTGACTGTTTTATTCCTCTGATGGGCAGAGTGAGCTAAGCCAAGCCTTTCAGCAAGCATGAGCAGTGTGCTGGCCCTGCTTAGTGTTCATTCCAGAGCTGTGCTTCCTGCCTGAAGTGATTGTGATCCGATCTCAGATCTCAAGAAGCCAGAGCCTCGGGGACTGTGCTGTCTCTGGCCTAACTTCCTCTCCTATAGAAATGTGGTCAGAGTGTCTCGTGTTACCGTGCTAAATAATGGATCTGTACACTTTCATAAGCTAGAAAGTTTAGTTCATCTGTGAATCTTATATGGCGTTATGAAATCACAGAACATGGGTGGGTTTAAGCAAAAAGATGTAGGGACTATAACCTGTACTATACTGAGAACTCTATAGCCTGTTGAGAGTGCACTTTACCTAGGGTTACTAAGACAAATTTCTTCAGAAACATTGTGCATTGAACATTGAACGTGGGCATGTGATGTCAAGTGTCCGGGGACCACTCATTCCTTTATAATCCGTTGTCTTAATGTACAGAACAAGGAGAGGTCAGTTCTATTCTTTCTTATTAGTTGTCATATAACTCACTCTCGGATCTCAGGGCAGGTTCCTTACTGTATTCTCAGATGTAGAAACCCTTATGATTACTTTTGGTATTAAGACTTCAGCCTGGTGTAACAATGTACTCCCAGCCTGGCTCTCTGTGTTACCTCACTCCATATTCAGAAACAAAGTTTCCCTTTGCTAGAGCCAGTAGTGTAGAGGACACTCCTGTTTCCTGCTGTACACACACCGCACAGCAGGTGTTGCTTTTGATCAGTCTTTGTCAGGCTCAAGGAGAGAGGGCCTAATTTTACACAGGTCATGTAGTAGCGAGGCGAGGACCTGGCATAGATACTCTTACCAGAGTGTCTTTTCCTTACCGTCCTCCTGGCTTATGTTTTCTAGACGGCTCACCTCCCTTGTCAGGTCCTCCTTCCATTCATAAAGTTGTCTTGAACAGTAAGGTTTGTGACAGTGCTGACACTGGATGTCCTCTTTCTTAGGATTTGACTTGGGGTCCCCCCAGAAGCTTGTCCCTTACTCACCATGGAAGGATGCTTTGGTTCCAGGAAGGGGTTTTCTCTAACTTCCAACCTTTAGATTCCTCCAGTGGAAGTCACATTCCAATCCTATAGCTTCTAAACGCAGAGGAGGTAGGCTTTACCCTTCAAGAGGTCTCCGTGAGCTCTTCCCATTGGTTCACAGGACAGAGTACGCAGAGCTCTTCTGACGGGGAGATGCCTGAGGCATCAGGAGCTATCTCCAGAGCAGTGACTTCTCTGGCTTCTGCCCTTGCTTCTCCTCCCTTGCAGAGGGTGATGTGCTCGCTCCAGTTGGGGCCACATTCACTTAACCGGATTGTCACAGTTGGCTTAGCACAGTGCTTCCTCACACTTTGATGGAAAAGATTTCCAAAAATTCCCACTCTGCCCCAAGCCAAGCGGGTTGTGTTTCTAGGACAATGTCTAATTCTTCCTCCTCCTCCTTCCTCCTCCTTCCTTCTTCCCTTTTCTTCTTCCTTTTTCCTCCTTTCTTCTTCTTCCTCCCCTTCCTCCTCTTCTTCCTCTTCCTCCTTCTCCTCCTCAGTTATTGTCATCATTGTCCTCCTTCTGAATTAAAAATAGATTCCTCTCTCATACAATGCATGTGGACCAGTTTCCCCTCCTTTCGCTCCTCCCACCTCTCCCTCACCCATTTCCCCTTTTTCTCAGACCCTCCTTCCCACTCAGAAGAGAGAAGACCTCCAAAAGACAGCAGCCAGATATGACAAACCAAAATACAAAGGCCTCCCCACACCAAGACTGGACAGGACAACTCAAAAGGAGAAAAAGGGTCCCTAGAACAGCCCGACAAGTCAAAGACATACCTGCCCCCACTGTTAGCAGTCCTATGAAAACCCCTTGCTAATAGTTATAATATGCATACAGAGGACCTGGTGGAGAATCCTGCAGGCCTCTGTGCTTGCCACTTCAGTCTCTGTGAGCCCATGTGAGCCCTGCTTAGTTCATTCAGTGGACCTGTTCTCCTGGTGTCCTCCATCCCCTCTGACCCCTCTGACTCCTACTATCTTTCACCTCCTCTTCTGTGAGGGAAGGGACCCAATGGAGACCTCCCATTTAAACTCTTAATTTACATAATATCTGGTTCTGGGTCTCTGTGTCTGCTCTAGATGAAGTCTCTCTGATGATGATTGGACAAGACACCAATCTCTGATTTTTAAAAAAAATTTTTTTTAGAACAGTCATGTTTGGCTCTATTGTAGGACTCTGGGCTATTCAGTCTCAATCTATGAGTACAGCAGAATATCATTAGTAATCATTCATTGATATATATATATATATATATATGACCAGTCATGTCTTGTTTAGGACTCTGGGCTATCCAGTCTCAATCTATGAGTATAGCAGAATATCATTAGTAATCATTTATATATATATATGTATATATATTATAAGACCAGTCATGTCTTGGTTAGGACTCTGGGCTATCCATTCTCTGGTTTCTGGTCATCCAAGCAGTGTCTGGAATCAGCTTCAAGTCAGGCAGACATTCCTTGGCCACTCCCGCAAGTTCTGCTCCGCCATTGCAGAGCACATTTTTCAGACAAGACAGAGTGTAGGTGAAAGGTTTATGTCTATGCTTTTCTTTTGTAGGTTGCAGAGTACCTTCCTCCACAAAAGAGACTAGAACATAGGGCTGAAGGCTCCGTGCAGGCACCAGTTCAACCTCCCAGTGTTTAATGAGCTGTGTAGATGGTGTCCTCAGCAAGCATCCCCCCCCCCACCCACCCCCCCCACACAGTCAGTTTTCACAGAGCAACCTCTGTCCTAGCAACAGCCTGGGATGTTTAGGCATCTCCATGGGATGCCCTTGGCCAGAAGTTCAACAGAATGGAATTCAGTCTGGCCTGTGGGAGCCTTGCTTGTCTGTTAGAGATGGCCTGATAGGACTCCTTATCCACCCTTGCTAAGTGTCTTCCTTAGGACCCCCTTCATAGATTCTAGGTCATTTCTACTGCACTAACTTTCCACACTGACCCCTCCAAATGCCCCCCTCATTCCAGTTGTCTCTTCAGATATTGTCTTCCCAAACCTCTCACCTGATCTCTCCCATTTCTGTCCCTGCCAGCCCCCAGTCCACCTGCAAAATATATCTATTTCCCCTTTCCAGAAAGACCTACATGTCCCCCCTAGATCCTTGCTCTTGACCTAACCTCTCTAGGTCTGTGGATTGTAGCATGGTTATTATTTACTTAAGAACTAATATCCATTTAAAGTGAATATATATCATATTTGTCTTTGTGGCTCTTGGTTACCACACTCTGGATGATTTCTTCCACTTCCATCTCTTTGCCTGCAAATTTCATGCTATCTTTGAGTAACACTTCATTGTGTAAATGTACATACAGTTTCTTTATCCATTCTTGGTTGAGGGACAGCATCTAGGTTGCTTCCAGTTACTGGCTATTACAAATAAAGCTGCAATTAAAGTCACCGAGCAAAAGTCCTTATGGGAGGACGGAGCGTCCTGTGGGTATATGAACAAGAGTGGTATAGCTGGGTCATGAGGTAGATCAATTCCCAACTTTCTGAGGAACTGCCATATTGATTTCTAGAGTGACTGTACACATTTGCACTCCCACAAGCAATGGAGGGGTGTTCTCTTGCTCCACACCCTCACCAGCATGAGCTGTCCCTTGTGTTATTGATCTTAGCTATTCTGACAGCTGTAAGATGGAATCTCAAAGTAGTTTTGATTGACATTTTCCTGATGGCTAAGGTTGTTGAACATTTCTTTATGTGTTTCCAGCCATTAGAGATTCATCTATTGAGAATTCCTTGTTTAAATCTGTACCCTGTTAGTACAAATTTAGTAGAGTGGTAGTTTTTCTCTTAACCTGGCTAGCTCCCAAACAATTGAGACAGAAACTATTAGATTAATTTAACAGCTTCAAGGCACAACAATTGAGCAGTTTTAATCCTGTAAACCAAACCGGCTGCCTCTTAGCTAAATCCCCAAGATACTTGCATTTTAGTAGTGATCTGGTTCACCCTCTCTGCTCCAGGGTTTTTTTTCATGGTGTCTTCTGGACCCTCTCCTCTGGCAAATCCCCACTTCCTCTCCTCCCTCCCCCCCCCCCCCCCCCCCCCCCCCGGGCTGGGAAGAAGTCTAGCTCTGTTCTCTCCCCTGCTCAGTAGCTGACTGATGAGCTCTTTATTGACCAGACAGGGAATAATTGTGGGACATTATTTACACAACAGTGAGACAGGAGATTCTTGGAATAAGGATTGTAGTCAGATATGGGGGCCATAGAGCTCAGCATTTGAATAATACAAGGATAATCTTTACATAGTGCACAGTAACATTATGCCAACAGTACTCTATTTTTTATTGGATAATTTGTTTTCTTGATGTCTAGTTTTTTGAGTTCTTCATATAGTTTGGATATTAACCTCTATTGGATGCGGAGTTGGTAAAAAATCTTTTCGCATTCTGTAATCTGCTGCTTTGTCCACTTGACAGTGTCCTTTGCTGTACGGGAGTTTGTCAATTTCTTGAGGTCCCACTCACTAATTATTGATCTTAGTGCTTATTCAGTGGTGTTCTGTTCAGGAAATTGTCTCCTGTGCTAATGCGTTCAAGGCTATTTCCTCTTTCTCTTCGGTCAGAGCAGTGTGTCTGCTTATACGTTGAGGTCTTTGATCCATGTGGACTTGTCTTTTGTGGAGAACAATAAGAATCCATCTAATTTGCTTTCTTCTTCATACAGACATCCAGCATTGTTTGTTGAAGATGCTCTTTTTTCCATTGTGTATTTCTGGCTTTTCTTTTTCTTTAATCAGAAATCAGATGCCCATATGTACATGGATTTATGTCTGGGTCTTCAATTCAGTTTTATTGATCAGCATTTTTATATCCACTACCATGTGGTTTTTATTACTATTGCTCTATAGTACAACTTGAAATTGGGGATGGTGAGACCTCCAGGGGTTCTTTTATTGTTCAGGATTATTTTAGATATCAGATTAGCTAACCTGGGTTTTTGTTTTTCCATATGAAGTTAAGAATTGTCCTTTAAGCGTCTGTAAATAATTTTGTTGGAATCTTGATGGGGATTGCATTGAATTTATGGATTGCTTCTGGTAAGATGGCCATTTTTAACTATGTTAATCCTACTGATCCATGAGTATGGGAGCTCTTTCCATCTACTGATACCTTCTTCAATTTCTTCTTCACAGACTTGAAGTTTTTATCACACAAGACTTTCACTTACCTGGTTACACAAGATATTTCATATTGTTTGAGGCTATTGAGAAGAGTGCTCATTCCCTATTTATTTCTCAGTCCATTTGTCATTTGTATATAGGAGGGCTACTGGTTTTGTCAGTTAATCTTGTATCCATCCACTTCATTGAATGTTTTTATCAGCTGCAGGAGTTCCCTGGTGACATTTTTAGCGTCACTTATGTGTACTATTATATCATCTGCAAATAAAGATATTTTGATTTCTTCCTTTTCAATTTGTATCCCCTTGATCTCCTTTAGTAGTCTTATTGTTCTAGCTAAGACTTCAAGTAATACATACTTAAAGAAGTTAACTACACCCATTAAAAACACAGCAAATAAAGAATCTCACACTAGCAAAATAAAAAGAAAGGAAGAACACAAACAGATACACACACTACCACCACTATTAACACCAGCACCACCACCAGCACCACCACCACCAACAACCAAATTAACAGGAATCAACAATCATTGGTTATTGATATCTTTCAATATCAATGGTCCCAATTCTCCAATAAGTAGACATAGACTAACAGAATGGATGTAAAAACATGATTCATGTTTTTTCCTCATCCAAGAGAAATACACCTTAACATCAAGGATAGACATTACCTCAGGGTAAAGGTTGGAGAAAGGTATTCCAAGCAAATGAACCCAAGAAGCAAGTTGGTGTAGACATTTTAATATCTAACAAAATAAACTTCCTATGGAAAAATTCTACTGTAGAAAGGGAGAGATAAGTGAATTATCACTATATTATAAATTCACTGTATTGTGTTAGGTAGTAATGGGTGTGACGGGAAGTGTGTCAGGTAAGGGGAGATGTTTGGAGGTGGAGTGGTGATTGTTGATTTCTGGTCAGGGGACTTCATCTGATCAGGTGACATTTGACTAGAGACCTGATGGAGCCATGGTTGTGTGTAAGAGCCTTTTAGATCAAATGCTTTCTTACTTTATTTTATTTTTATATGTATTTGTGTTTTGTCTGAATGTATGTTTGTGTACCATAGTCATGCCTGGTACCCAGGGAGGTTAGAAGAGGGCACTAGATCTCTTGAGACTAGAGTTATAAGCAGTTAGGAGTCACCATGTGGGTGCTGGCAATCGAACCCAGGTCCTCTGCAACATCAGAGCCCCCCGAGCCCTCTCTCCAGCCAAGGTCAGCAGAGCCCCTGAGCCCTCCCACCAGCCAAGGTCATTTTTTTTTAAATCATTCTTTTTTCCCCCCCTCAATTTATGGGTTTGATTTATTTTGATAGAAAATAAAACTATATGGGGAAGGCTCAGGGAGATCGCATGGAGATAGCATTTGTAGATTGTTATTTTAAAAAGTTTGCTTAACCTGACAGCCTGAGTTCAGATCTTGGAATAGGGTGGAAGGAGAGGGCTGACTCCATGCAGTCTTCTGACTGTCATGTGCAACATACGGCATGCACCCACAAGGTACATGCACACACACACACATACACACACACACACACACCACTCTCTGACATACAGACACACACTCTCTTGTCTCTGTCGCTCTCTCTCTGTCTCTGACTCTGTCTCTTTCTCTCATAGAGACATACACACACTGTCACACACACATTCTCTCTCACATACATACACACACACACACACACTTTCTCACACACACCCTCTGTCTCACACACATACACACACATACTGTCATACACCCATGCTCTCACATACATACTCTGTTTCCCACACACACATACACAATTCTCTCACAGACAAACCCCCTTTCTGTCACATACATATACACACACACTCTGTCTCACATACACATACATACATACATACACAGTCTCTCTCACACAATCACACCCATGTACACACATATACAGACACTCATACACACATACATACACGGTCTCACATACACACACACACAATTCTCTTTCTCATACACATACACACACACATAAACACACTCTGTCTCTTTCACACACACAAACATGCACACACAGTTTTACAAGTTTGTTCAGGAAGGTGTTTTGTTTTGTTTTGTTTTGTTTTTTGAGACAGGGTTTCTCTGTGTAGCTCTGGCTATCCTGGAATTCACTCTGTAGACCAGGCTGGCCTCGAACTCAGAAATCTGCCTGTCTCTGCCTCCCGAGTGCTGGAATTAAAGTGTGCACCACCACGCCCAGCCCAGGGACACTTTTAAAGCAGAGTCCAGTGGTTTGGAATTAAGAGTTAAGGTGGATGTCTCAGCTGGTACCAGCAGGAGGGTGGCATTGATAACTTCTGGATACTAATGTCAAGAGGATGCCTGAAATCAGCACGAGGGAATGCGGATAAGGACAGGAAATCTTATGGGTAGGAGTGGATCTGACGAGGAACAAATGATCGGAAGGCAGGATTAGCTTGAAGCGGAGCGAGCCGGAGAGCCAGAGATTGGTGGTCAGACTCGTGGACGGGTGGAGTGGTTTGGAAATTGTTTAGACCCAGGTGATGTCATCATCAGGAATGAAGCCTGCAGTGGCTGATGAAAGATGAGGAGAGTGGGTTGTGAGAGCACTCAGGGCGGAGAAAAGCTGTGAGTCAGAGACAAACATCCCTGCCTGTTACTACGTGGCCATGCGGTAACCATTCAGAGGAAGAAGGCAGAAAGTTGAGCATCCTTCCCCCCCCCCCCCCACCGCCCCAGGTGGAGTCTTTGTGGGAGCGGAGAGCAGACATCCATATGTGTGGAGTTTAATGGAAGGCAAGCAGTTAAGATGGTGTCTCCTGAAGGGAGGTCAAACTGAGACTCAGACAGCACAGCGGAGGGGAGCGGTGGGGGGCGGAGCAGCAGTTTAGTCATGGCTGTGAAGAGAGTTCAAGGACAGCAGTGCATCTGGACATGTGGTGTGTGGACATGTGTTGGGTCTGCCTCTGCTCAGACATCCTAATGAGTCCAAGGATAGACCCTGAGGACCGAGACAGCCCCATTAGACACCCTGGCTCGTAGGAGAGTCCACCAGCTTCCCAGCAGCCTCTCAGGATGATTGGGACCTAGACAAAGGTTGTTTCAGAAGTTTAGAATTTAAACCTTAAAAACGATCTACAATTAAATGACTACAAAGTATATCATTATTTTAAGTGAGTAGTTACAGTTAAATTTTTATGTAATTGTACATGAGTGGAATCTAAGACTGTACAAAAAATAAGATAATAAAACCCCTTTAAATACTTAATGGGAAAATACTGGCACTGAGTGTATGTCTCATTGCTTGTCTACTATGACACTGGAGAGCCGGTAAGAGTGCTCAGGGCCCTGTGATTATCTTAAATCATCGCTGGCTTCGGGAGCAGATAGGTCTTCAGCCAGGAGTTGTTCAGAGCTGTGTATTGGTGCACAGTTGAAGATGGCACCAGTAAAGATTGATATAAAACTTGTTGAGGTGGTTGGGAAGGGATTGGCTATTCTGAGGGCATCTCTCCTTTCAAGGGTATTAATTTTGGATTTTTTTTTTTAACCTTTGGTGGTTTGAGACCTGATATCATTGTATTTTTGGAATCTTTTAAATATCACAGTTTGAGGTATGTGGGCGTTGGGGTAGATGCAATGGCTGTGGTTATGTGTGCCTATAGGCTGGCCACTTAGGAGTTAAAACAGGAGCACCATTGAACCCAGACCTTTGAGACCATCCTGGCTAACACAGTGAGATCTGGCTCTTTGTTGTAGGAGTCTGGAAAAATAGGTTCATATTTACAGCATAGGCTGCTATGGATTTTGCTGTGGAACCCAGCTCTCCCTGAACTCACAAGGATCATGTCAGAGGACACCAGTCCCGGTCGGCTAAGATGTCGCTTTCTGTCCTAGCGTGTTGCATTTCCATGTGTGCTCTGTAGTCCATGTGGCCAGCTGCTCCTCATCCCTCATCTTAAAATAGATGGTGCAGCACTTCAACTGCCCATGCGAGCAGAGTGCTGGCCTGCCCAGGGGACTGGGAAGGCTGTAGCTGCTGATTTTCAAGTCCTACTTCCAGCATTTGCCATCCAAAAATTAAGTCAGATCAGCCTTCCAATCTCAGTGTTTTGTAATTTGAACATAAACCCACCCTAAATAGGGAAAACGACCAGGTAGTATTTTATGATCAAAACGAGATAATTAAGAAATAGTAATTGTGGTCACCAAATTAATTTCTTTATTTTATACATTGATTTTTTTGTTTGTTTGTTTATTTGTTTGTGTTTTGAGGCAAGCTTTCTCTGTGTAACAGCCCTGGAATTAACTTACTCTGTAAACCAGACTGGCCTCTAACTCACATAGATCTGTCTGTCTCTGGCTCCCAAGTGCTGGGACTAAAGGCATAGACTACCATCCATGCCTGGCTTATTCGTTGATTTTTTAATTGCTTTTTGCAGTTAGCAACATTGTAAAAAGTGGTATCATTCAATAGGTACTTTCATCTTTTTTGGTATTAAGAAAATACTTTCCGTGTTTTTATACATGCACTATTCAGTACATTTCTTTATTTCTATCTTTTTAATTTATTAACAGTTAAACTTAACCCCAAATCAATATATAAGTAGGCCCTTTATTATTTTGAAGAGGAAATATTAATAATATTAAATCTGAACATCTAATGCCTTTCAAGGTGAAGGGTTTCTGAATAGTGCAGGACCCTTAAAAGCAACAGTAGTCTGTTGGTCACACTGTGCGGGAACTAGGTGAAGGACTGTGAACAGAGATGACACACATACTGTGGCAACACCTGCAGGCTGAACACATGCTCTCCCTGGTACACACTGGTTTCCTGTTCGCTTCTGTGTCTAGTTAAACATCCAGAGTTTTCTTATATCTATAAATTAAAATATATATTCTATCCATAGGCTTTCTAAAGAGAAATGGCCTTGCCACATTGGAAATTAACTTGTGAAACTCAGGTATTTCACATTAGAAAATTACCTAGTAATCTTTGACATTTCTAGGAGTATTGGGCAGGTGACACGGTGATCTTAAATTGACTCCTAGAATGTGGGTAGTCACTGGGACTCCAGGCAAACTTTTCTGTTGAAGAGATGGAATTAAGAACTCTGAGATGGAGGTGGCCCTGGATTCTAAGGCCTGAAAAACAGCCTTTTCTTACGTGAGAGCACTGCTTTCTAGATGCAAGTGACCACCATTGTTCCCTGTGTTTTAATTTAAAGACTTTCTGAAACTTTATTTGTTCCCTGGTGACCAGAAATGAGGTTGTAAAAGAAATGGAATTATCAGACAACAGCATATCATGTCAGCGGCATTTGACACTTGTAATAATGGCAGCGGGCAGTTACTAATTACTTCCCGTGAACTTAGCACTGGGTTAGGCAGTAGCTGGGCTAGCTTGTCTAATGGTACTTGGTAGATTGCTCTCTACTGTAGAAAACCAAAATTCAAAAAGCTTCAGTAGCCTGTTCAGAATCACTTTGCTATAGGTGGTGGGTGTGGGCCAGAAGGCGCGTAGCTCTGCAGAGCTCCGGGCTGCATTTAACCTTAGATTTCTTGTGTGCTTGGACGCTTGCCCTTAGCTGTGAATTGGGAGGCAATGTGAAGTTATGCTTTAACCCTCCTGTTCAGGACAAGCTTGGGCAGATGTGAAGTGGGGAAAGGAAGAACGACAAACTGGAGGGAATGGACCAGAACAGATGAGGTCAGCATTATAGAGCGGTCATCATGTTCGGGGCAGCACGGGTGGCTTTGAAGAATTAACCCACTGCTGTGCCCCCATTTCCCAGGTCCTATCTGAAGGGTTGGAGCTGCGGTAGCAAACAAAACAGCGCGGTAGTGGTGGAGCTTATCTTGAGTGAGGGACACAGATAGCACAGATTAAGAAGTCACTATGTCAAGTGCCAGGTAGGGATAAGTGTAGCAGGGGAAATGGGAGCAGATCGGGGTGGGGGTGGGGGTGGGATGTGAGGTGGGGGCGGGGAGCCGTGGAATTAACACTTGAGCAGATCTATCTTTCAGGATCAATCCCAAGGCCTCGTTGGAGGAAGAACAGCTGGGTTTTACTCAGTACTGTGGGAAGTCATGTCGGAGGGTTTTTACAGCAGGAGCGATTATGGATTCCCTTTTAATACATTTTAAAGATTCAGTGTAGCTCCCTCGAGAAGGACTGCTGGGGACCAAGAGAGAAGTGAGGGGACCAGATGCCATTTAGATGTGAGTTGGAATAAGAAGTGCAAATAAGAAGCACGTGGCTCTCATTTGTTGAATGTCCACTGAGAGCGTCATGTGTGCCCCTTCTATTAGTTTCAGTTGGTTGATTGTTCCTGTGTAGCACATAGTGGGACTCACTGACAACCTTGGTGCCCTAGAAAGTGCTTTAAGGCTATATCCGGCTGAGACTGTAGGTGTGCTCAGGAAACTGACAGCTTTGGCATAGCTTCTTAAAGATGACAGGTGTCATTTAAAGTGTCCCACCGTCTGCTAGACTTGGTCTTAACCCTTGTGTAGATTACCCTGATCTGCATGACTACTCTGACAGGAGACCTGGGTCTCATTTTCAGATGAGTAGCCCAACGTTCACAGACATTTCATGGGTTGGGACGAGTACCAAGTCACACAGCTAGCGTGAGCAGGAAGTGGGAATGGAAACCCTGTGAACAGGCCTCCGGGAAAGCCTTTGTTCTTTCTGCCTTCGTTACCTTAACGCTCCTGCTCCTCAAAGTTCTTCCTGTGGTTGGCATTCTGGTTAGAAGAATCTTAGCTGTGGCCTCCTTACTTAATGAGAAGACAACGATTTTGTAAAGTGCTGAGAAGTTATGCTTTTCTCACCCCCTCTTCCTCTAGTTGCTTACAGATGGTTCACACCTCCTTTGTGGAGGGAGTTGCTGTTAAGTCACTGTTTAGGATGCACATCCATGGTTTATTTATCCCTGTCATGAGGGTGTGCATTTTACATGCCTGTCACAGGCAGGAGGGCGTGGAAAGGGTGGCTCTAATGGAGCACTTCAGACCCCGTGGCACCAGCGCACAGGAGCAGATCTGACTCTGTCAGATTGCATCAGTGATCATTTCCTCCCTGGAGATCTGGAGAGGCAGGTGAGAAGCCAGCCACGGCTGCAGTTCCTGTGCCTAGCAGTGATGTCCAACCGGAGTGGCAGAAGGGCGGTGCTCACGCACAAATTCAGAGTTGCTGCTCCAGGCTGCAGAAGCGTGTTGTCTTTAGTGCTTTCTGAGTGGAGCCAGCCTGGGCTTCGGTTATAGGAAAGCATATTCTAGATTATTCTAAATTCTGCCTCTGTGTTGGTGAAAAATGTCAGCAGGGGAGATTGTGAAATCGGCAGCATTTTCTTCCTCAGTGAGCCTCGGTTCCCTTTCTTTTTATCAAGTGTTTCTCCAGGATAGATAGAGTCTAATGGCCTTACTCTCTAGTGTGAATGGCTCATCATGGGTCTTAATGTCTGACTAGAAATAAAAGCTTTACATCTGAAGAACGATTTATTTTTATTGCTGTTATAAAGGACATACTATGCAATGGGATATGAAGGGAGATAGAGGTTTGTTTTTTTTTTTTTTTTTTTTTTTTAATTCTTTGCCTTTAATCCCAGTACTTGGGAGGCAGATCTCTGAGTTTGAGGCCAGCCTGGTCTACAGAGCAAGTTCCAGGACAGCCAAGGCTACACAGAGAGACCCTATCTTGAAAAACCAAAGATAAACAAGTACATAAAATAAATTTCTTAGTTAAAAGTCTGCATTGGAAATCATTATTTTGTGGAATAAAGTTAACATGTTTTTTTTGCGTAGGCTATAATATCTAGTTTGTGGTAAAACATCGGTGTAGATGTCGCCTCAAAGGGGTATTTTTGGTAATCATTGATATTCTAAGGACTTTATGCCTGGGTTTCATATTTTCCTTTCGATCTCCAAATGAGATGCTGTGACATTTCATGGTGTGCGTTGTTAGAGGCTCCATCACACCATTCTGACATCATCTGATATCACAATATCACTTTGATAGTGTGGAATATCTGGTGAAGATTTCGACTGCCCTCATTTAGGATGTGAGCAAGTGGGGAAGGGTAAACTCCTCCCTCTTGGGAGTTAATTAAAGAGATGAAGCTCCGTGGTTTCCTACCTCAGGCTAGGAGAAGCCCTGCTGAAGCTCTACCCTTAAAACTGGGAACCAGCGCCAGTTTTTGTGCTTCCCTCCAATGTAGCTGAGGCCAGGCCTGGCCGTGCCTTGGGGTAGTCAGTTCTCCAAGTGAGACTCTTCAGAGAAACAGAGCCAGCCAGACACACTGGCAGGTGGAACACACATGCGTGCATGCACACATACAAGTGTATCCACAGACTTATTTAAGACGTTAGCTCAAGAGATTGTGAGAATGGCAGAAATGTGTAGGTCAGGCTGCCAGCCTGGAAATTCAGGCCAGAACTGGTTGAACAGCCGTGAGTTCAACTTCTGTGTGCATCATGCTAGAAACACAGGTAAGAGAGTCCTTGGGAAACTAGTGGAAACCCGAGTCTGTGCTCATAAGGCCTCCTGATTGGTTGAGGCCCACGGCGCTATGGAGAGTCATCCACTGTACTTGATGTCTGCTGGTTTAAATGATGAACATGGCTAACAGTGCTTCCAGAGCAGTATCTACACTGATGGTGTACCAGAAACTGGGGTTCTGAGAAAAGTGGCTTAGCCAAATCACACGCGTGGACCCCCCCCCCCCACTGGGGGGCAGTTCATCGGAGGAATAGAAGGGGTACAGTGACCAGCTCTTCGTTTATTCTGTATAGTGTTTGTTTTTCTGACAAGTACTATCTTTTGGATTGCTGCCGCACATTTTGACACAACCTTTTTTTCTTAATTGAAAATATTTTTTTATACAATACATTCTGATCAGTTTTCCCTCCCTAACTCCCCCAGATCTTCCTCAGGTATCCACCACCCAGCTCCCATGCCTTTTTCTCTTTCTCTCTCTTTAGAGGACAGTCAAAGCAAACAAACAAGAGTAAACACAGAGCGAATGGCGCAAGACAAAAAGTCTACAAAAAAACTTTTTTTTGTGTTGGGTATCTCCTGCTGGGTTTGTAGATCCAATGAGACTCCATTGGAGAAAACTTTTTTTTTTTCCTTTGCAAGAGGGTGACAACTGCAGACAGCTTCTGAGTTAGGGACAGGAACCCCTGCCAAGTCTCTCAGCACCGGATGCCATCTTGCTTGAACCAGTGCATGTTGCCACCATCTCTGTGGCTCATCTGTGCATCAGTCCCAATGTGTTCTGACACATTCTTTGCTTATGTCATGGTTAGAGGAAGTATTGCAGCAGCTGGAAAGCCCTTGATGAGAGAAGGATCAAAACAAATCAAGCTATTTCAGGGTCAGATGGGTAGCTGGGCAGGGGAGAAAGGTCAGAGACTGGAATTCAAAAAACTCAGCCATGCACAGTATGAGCAAGCAGAAGGGCCATGAGTGCGCAGGGCTGGGCTCTGGACATGGAGAATGAGAGAGTGAGTTTCTTCATTAGCACCTTGGGCTTATTTCATCTCATGCTCATAGACAGTAAGAGGTCAGAGGAATTATAGGTATTGTTATTTTTGTGGTTTTTGAGACTAATAATATAATGGCTTGTAAGAAGCTTCGAGACTAACAAGAACATAATGTATCTATTTCCACGCACAGGACACAGCTCTTGTGACAACCGAGACAATGCACGAATGGTGTATGCACTCCGTTCTCTGTAAAGTTCTATCAGATGTATGCCAAAGCATTGAGGAATGGGAGGGGACATTTGTGGCTTCAAGTTGTGCCCCACTCCTCAGGACTGACCCCTGGAGCCTTCTGGCTGCTTCTGTTACTGTGTGACACCTGGATTCTTTGAAACGTTGACTCTGTGATCTGTACCACCCATTATTTATTTCTCAGTGGATCCTTTCCTAGGGTTCAAGAAATTCCCAGCTGAGGCCCCACCGATGCTTCTGCAGCCCCAGGACTGGTGCCTTTATGAGTTTATGGAGGTTGGGGAATCTGTTTTCACCTCGAGATATGTCCTTCTAGAGACATTGCTCTCTTGTGAGCTGATTTTGCTTCCTGCCCTGTCATATGCTCTCTATAGGGAGAACCAGAAAGGGAGGAGTCTACAGACATTTTTGAGAGAAAGATCTGTTGGAAAGATGTGGAGAAAGTGGAGGCAGCCTTCTAGATGTCTAGGGGCTTTGAGCCAGTCATAGTAGTTCTGGTTCAATCTCTGAGTTAATTTGACTGGCAAACTTTAGGAAGAACCTAAATGTTAGTGAAGGGATTTAGAATGCACTCAACATGAATGCCCTGGTGGTATGCTCGAGCATGTACGTGTGCATGTGTGCGCGCGCGCGCGCCTGTGTGTGTGTGTGTGTGTGTGTGTGTGTGTGGTTGGATTGGTCTAGTATTCAACATCCCAGCTAGGTTGATTTTTTCATCACACCAGCACAAAGGCAGTATGTCTCCTCATGCTCACCCATGGTTACTAAATCCCAGTCAAACGGCCTGAAGGGGCTGCTGAGATGTCTCAGTGGTTAAGAGCACTGCCTACTCTTCCGAAAGTCCTGAGTTCAAATCCCAGCAACCACATGGTGGTTCACAACCACCCGTAATGAGATCTGACGCCCTCTTCTGGTGTGTCTGAAGTCAGCTACAGTGTACTTATGTATAATGATAAATAAGTCTTTAAAAAAAAAGTGGTCTAAAGAGGCAGAATTATCTTCTCTTACTTCAGAGCTGGCAGCTCTTTCTTCTGAATGGGAAATGAGGTTCCTGGAATATAAAGTTTAGGGCTTTGTTTCAATGAAATAACAAAAGTTTGTTGTGTGTATATGTGTCTTTAATGAAGAAGTTATTCTTGACTTAATAACTGCTTGAAGTGACAGCCGATGTTTGCGAAAGCCATTAGCAAAAGCGATTTTCTACAATTTTGTCAAGGAACAGAGGTAATGAAAATGGAACCTTAAGGACTGTTAAAGGCACAACTTTCCTTAGTGTCAGCTGGGAACAATTGAGCACCTAATGTTTTAAAAAATGTTGGTGCTTTTCATCTCTGGCTGTTGTTTTGTAATGAAAACAGTGAATTTTTTTTTTTTTTAAAGGGATGTGGTGGAAAGACATGAGGGTACCACCGAGTACCAGAACACTGCTTACAAAGTTCAGAAAGGACAGAGAAGAGAATCAGGCGGACTTTGTCTCTTTAGGGCTGTTCCGAGCTGGCTGTCATACAATCTCACTGTTTCCCTGTAGTTAGTCTTCTGTCCTTGGATCAAATAAGCAAAAGGGGGTGACATCACCTAATATCTAAAATATCACAAATGCTTATTTTTTTCCACCAATACAGCTGTACACATTAGCACTGCTATGTTTCCTGTTTCTCACAGGAACTAACAGAAGCCCCCAGGAGCCAGGCAATTTTCTCAAGGTCACATGGCTGATATCCAATATACACTCTGCCAAACCATATGCAATTTCAGATTTCTACAAGACAACATAGATGGTAGATGGAGCATGCTGTCTGCAAAGGGTCTGTTTTTATGTCTCAGGGTTTATACAAGATGTGGCTGTAACCCAGATCTTCTTTCTAACAGGAACCATAGCACACCTGGTTCTGAAGTACTTAGAATCAAGGTCTCTCTTATGACATTGAGTAGGTGGGTAAATGCAGGTAAAATCAAGCCAGCAGGAAGCCAGTGGGTGTCTAGTGAGATTCCTGGAAACCTTGAGCCAGCCTGTAGTGTCATACAGCTCTCTAACATTTTCTGGGAATTAAAGACACTGTAATAAAGGAGAGTAACTCTGCACTTAGAGAAACTTGACTCACCTGGTGTTTGTGGGATATCCATTTAACTACAGGACCTGATAGCTGCCTCCTGTTTCTCTTGTTTTGTGCTCTATAGTTCTCTTCTTAAAAACACTTTCACTTCCATTCTGTCAGTTAGCATAGTCCCTCTCTCCTCCCATCCTTTATCTTTCCAATACTATCTGAATACAGTGGCATCTCATCAATCAATCAATGAGAGGGTGTGTGTCTCACACCCAGGTATCAAAAGAAAAGGAACATTGCCAGGTGAAGACTGTGTCAGGATGCACGAGTTCCACACCTGAAGTTTCACATGAAGTCTCTCTAGTGTTAAATGTTTGTTTTAATTCTTCTTTGAAAACTGGCTGGCCGACCTCAGTGGGCTCACTGATACCAACTTCTGCCAGCCCTTGGCACACCTCTGGGTGGCATTCTCCCAGAGGTGTGCCATGTGGCAGTTCGGTGGGCCAGACTCCACCATTTTCTTGTAATTGATTTAACTTTTATGAGTGTTCTATAGTATTCCCAGAAGATACGTTTTAAGCTACATTTCTAAGGATAGACACTCTTAAGTCAGTTATTTTATCCCTTTGTTCTTGGCAGCAGATTTCAGAGTCCTTCAAGGAAGGAGCCTATAGATAGTTAAGACACATTTAACTGGATGACATAAATAAACATCACCATAAAATGTAAGATTAAGTATTGTCTAGTTTGCTGGGTGGTAGTGGTATATGCCTTTAATCCCAGCACTAGGGAGGCAGAGGCAGGTGGATCTCTGTGAGTTCGAGGCCAGCCTGGTCTACAGAGTGAGTTCCAGGACAACCAAGGCTATACCGAGAATCCCTGTCTCAGAACAAAAGCAAGCAAATAAATGAAAAAAACTAAACAACAACAGCAACACACACAAAAACAACAAACAAGCAATCAAACAAACAAACAAACAAACAAGCATTGTCTAGTTATGGAATGTCCCGGTATTTTAGTCTGTGGTCCTGATATGCTTTGGTTTTGTGGAGCTATTTTCAGACATGGGTTTGTTTTTCTATTTGGAAATTATTGAAAACATCCTTCAAGTGAAATATCTGTTTGTAGATACTTATATACAAACTAGTCTTTGATGTCTATATTTCCACACTTTTGTCTTCTGAGGTAATTCTTGCTGTGTAGTTCAGCATGACCTCAAATTGGAGATCCCCCTGCTCCATCCTTCTGGTTAGCTTCATTCTTTAGCTGTTTCTCTGGTCTTGTTTAATTGTTTGTGTTTTGAGACAAGTCTTGTCATGAGTTCTGTCGGGTACTCCATATTTATATGAAGGGTCCCACTACTGAGCCCTACCAAGCCTACATCTTAATTTTCGAGGTTTCTAGGTAATTAATCTTTTAGCAATTCCAAATTGTCACAAATCTAAAACAAATGTGTGTAAAGGTGCATTTGCTGAATCCAGACCCATGCTGTGCAAGAGTCAACTTTAATGTATTTTTTGCATGGGTTTTCTTTACTGTGAAATCATGCTCCTTGCTGCGGACGTGTCCATGATTTTGGTCCAGTACTAAATCTAAAACAAACCTAATTCTTTCATGCCCTGCAAATACATGGTAAGATCTTTGAGAGTTTTGAGGATTGTCTTAGGGTTTTACTGCTGTGAACAGACACCATGACCAAGGCAACTCTTATATGGACAACATTTAATTGGGGCTGGCTTACAAGTTCACAGGTTCAGTCCATTATCATCAAGGTGGGGACATGGCAGCATCCAGGCAGGCATGATGCAGGAGGAGCTGAGAGTTCTATATCTTCATCTGAAGGTTGCTAACAGAATACTGGCTTTCAGGCAGCTAGGATGAGCTAGGATGAGGTATTAATGTCTACACCCATTGACACACCTACACCAATCAGGTCACACCTCTTAATAGTGCCACTCCCTGGGCTGAGCATATATAAACCTTCATAAGGATTTTCAGTTTTACCTTGTGCATGAATACACTGTGGTCAAGAACACAGGCTTTGCTGTTGAAAGGACCAAAATAGAGGTCTCTGGCTTCGCCTCGTAAGACAGTGGATGTGGATAAGTCTTCCACCTCCCCTAAGCATCTTTCTGTTTGGATTGTCGTTTCAGATGCTTGGCTAGCAAGTGAAATGCTTGTTCTAGTCCCCGATTACAGTCACCCATTAAATGAAGCATCTAGGTGGCATATGCTGGCTAAGCTGGAAGAAAGCCTATCTTAATCCCAGCTAAGACGATTTCGAATTTGAAACCGTGCCTCTGATGGGAACTTCAGTTAATTTTGCAATCCCTTGCTCACGATATGTACCAGTTAAGATGTGGGAATCAACCAAGTGTTCAACAGTGATTGGACAGATAATCAAAATGCAGCCTCTGGGAACCGGGTGTTACTTCTAAGCCGAAAAACAAGAGGAAGCTTTGATACTTGTGAAAAAGGGAAGGAGGATGTGGGATCACACTCCTGAAATCCCAGCGTTTGGGAGTCTGATGCAGGGTGTTGGTGGATTTGGAAGGCACCCTGGACAACTGTGGTCAAGGCTAATCCAAGCTCGGCAGTGAAGCCCGATTTCAAAAACCAACCAACCAACCAAGGTTTGAGGGTGAAGCACCGTGGTGACGCCAGGATACTGCTCAGTCTCTGGGCTCGATCCCCAATCTCCTGACCACAAAAGCAACTGAAAGTTTGGGACCCTTTCCCCCGAAGCAAGAGTGGTCCAGAGACTACTTCTGGTTCCCTAGATCAGCACACTGACTAGTTCTGTTTAATGCAATTAAAAGTAATTACAGATGCCAAGTTTCCTCAGTCTGCATCTCCTAAGGACTGGGCTACCTTTCCTACAACCACCAGATCATCGCCACACCTTAGAAACTTAATAGTCCTAATATACCTGATAAACCATCTTGACTTGGGTTTAGAGATTCTCAATTTTCCCTAGGATGAGCTTTTAGCTTTTTTTTTTTTAAGTTAAAAGAATGTAGAGTTCTATCAAGGTTCATCTCTCTCTCTCTCTCTCTCTCTCTCTCTCTCACACACACACACACACACACACCTGCACACATGCACACATGCACACATAGGGACATTTTTGGTGGCTCCTTTTTCTGTTCACATCCCAAGAGAGTACTTTCTTTTTGGGAAGTACCTATTTCACACTATGGATTGTTTTGCAGAATCTAGGACTAACATCTGTATAATCAAGATTTGTGTAAATTTATTATCATTATTATTATTTAAAGACAAGATGTGGGTAGATGCTGAGTTGGTGGGGCAGAATGTATTCTCCAACTCTGAATGTCCCGATCTTTAGCAAAATCCTCCCCTTTGGCCTTGTTTCCCACTGCCTTTGGAGAGTACCCAGGGCCAAGACCATTTCCTGGCAGTAGCTCACAGACCAGGCTGTGTAGACCCAGCCGCAGCCAGCTACACAGTCCTGCTGCTGATGTCGCAGAGTCTGTCCTGGGATGTCAGTTAGGAAGTTATTCAAAACTGTCACATTATCTAATTATCCTGGCATTAGGGAATTTCGGTTGCTTTTGTAGCATAGAAAAGTTAGAGTGAATCTTTTTTTTTTTTTTAAAGATTTATTTATTTATTATATGTAAGTACACTGTAGCTGTCTTCAGACGCACCAGAAGAGGGCATCAGATCTCATTACGGATGGTTGTGAGCCACCATGTGGTTGTTGGGATTTGAACTCTGGACCTTTGGAAGAGCAGTCGGGTGCTCTTACCCACTGAGCCATCTCACCAGCCCTAGAGTGAATCTTTTAGTGGCCTAATTTGATTGTTAGTTTAATAGCCAAGGTTGTGGAAGACCTGGTGCAGGGTTGTTTGGTTTATTGAAGCCTAGAGTTTTTGCTTCTTTGGTTACCGAGATTCAAGTGCGTACAGACAGAACCCACCAGCTTATGAGACGAAACGCCAGCCCTGCCTTCACGATCCCAGTGAGCCTTTCCCTTTCTGGAGAACCAGTTTCTTCCTCTGTTTCCTTGTTATCAGCAGGTGGAGATGACAGAGAGTGGTGTGAATTGGAGTCCTAGCCCCGGGGTCAGGAGGCCAGAGACTCCCATACATCTGCTAATGTAGTTTGTGCATAATTGTTTGTTTGCTTTGCTCTGGGAAGAGGCTACAGGGGCTCCGTTCACTTTCTGAGGACCTCCTGAGCTCCCAAAGCAAAACGCTAGTTTTCATATCCGATGTTTTCTCTGGGCATTTCCTTTTGGTGATTTCTTTTGTTTGTTTGAGTTTAAAAACTGTCAGAAACAAACAAAACTTGTTAATCTTTGTCACTGCCCAGAGCTAACCACTACTAAACAGTAATATATCCATATTTAAACACGTAAGGGGGGTACATATGTGTGTATGGATTTTTTAAAGCTGTCATATATTATTTCCTCTTTTGTTAAATGTAGATCAACATGTTTGTTTAATTTCTGCAGGGTAACCTGTGCTATCGATACAGTATATTTAACTAATTCCCTATGGATGAACATTTGTATTTTGATAGGAATCGGTCTTTAAGCACCAGTAGAATTAGAAATAGCGGCTTTTGTTGCGTAAGGGACTCCTTTTCCTTTGTCCCACTAACTTAAGCCCCTCATCAAAGGTCAGGCTGCAGTGTTTGGGCCAGGGAGTTGTTTATTGTCTCCAATTAAATAAAACACCATACTGTTCTCTCCAGCCCTAAGATAGTAGCAAGATTTGGCAAGTCATTACAGATCAATAAGGAATATAATAGTTTATATGAACTCTCCACTTTGAAGTAGCTTCATTTAAATATATTATCAATTTTAAGCTTTCAAATAGGCTTTAATTTTGTAGAGTACTTCCAGTCCTAAAAGTGATTTGTGTGTGTGTGTGTATGTGCACAAGAGCGCGTGCATTTTTGGGAAAAAAAAGTGAAATACTGTAATTGTTAAAAGGCTTGAACCCCGTAGACAAGAAGGGACATTATTTCATATAATGTGTCTGATATAAATGTGTGTGGCCCCTATATTCCTGGAGTAAATTGTTGAAAGATGTGGCCCTGAGTATGTTTCTTACTGTTCTCTCTTATCTGGTTATCAATGACATGACCAGATTAGAGGCTGTGCCAGTCAACACCCTGGGGTCCAGGGTAGTAACTGTCCCATCTGGCTGTGGGGTGATTAATAGTGGTGCTGGCATGGCATAAATCACATTTTGTTCTTCAGTCAGCTGAGACTCTGGCCATTAGAAAATTTACTCTGCAAAAATCAATAGCCAGTGATTTTTGGAAAAGAGCAGTTATTCTCTCCCCCCACCTCCATAAACATTAACAAATTACTGTCTCTCTAAAATAGTATAGAAATACAATCTCAGAGATGAAGTAAGGACCTTAAATAAGGACAAATAGGAAGCCATTTTGAGGAACCCAAGGCAACCAAAGAAACCCAGTAGCCCTTAAACGTCTTTAAAATGCCACCCTTCCTTCCCTTCAGATTCCGCAAATGACGAACCTTAGAGAACTCAAGTTGAACTCAAGTTGAAGTTTCACAAAAGCTCGGGAAAATAAATTAAGTTCATAACAGCTAATGTCACACACACCTCAGGATGGACTGAAGCTAGAATATAGAAATCCAAGTTTATTCATTTACTTTTGTCAGATTTGCTTAAGGTGCTATTATTACTAGGAAAGCCAGCATGATTTAAATCTTAACATGCCTCATTTGGAGGGATATATGAATTTTTACCATAGTAGCTTTGACGGTAGAACAGCCACGGTTTAAATGGACAGTGGCAAAATCAGTGGTCCTGACTGGTGACAGTCTGTCTGACAAGCCGCATGTGAGTCCTGTGGGAGTTGCACACACAGCCTGTTGGTGCTGCAGGTACCAGTGTGAGTAGCTCACTGTTATTACTTCAAATTGGAGCTTGTCTCATTGAGCTGATTTCTGCCTGCAGCTTGCTGCTTGGGGAATCCATGGCTGTAGCTTCCATCTCAAGGAATTCGAATTCAAGTTATGTTAGTTTGGCTTCTTCACTGTGAGCCTGGGCAAGTGAAGACTTCCCTTTGATACTCTTCAGAATTCTTAATCCAGTCTACAGCATCTCTTCCTTGCTGAGCTGTGGGCTGTCTAAATACTCACAGACACAACCCAATAAGAGGGAAGGAATAAGACCATGTGCCTTTTATGAAAACATTATGACCCCGAGGATTCTAAGCGCCTGCAGGATCCAGGAAGAGTAACCTTCAGGCAGAGTGGTTTTGGTAAAAGTCTGTGTTTCTCATCTTCCTGATGGCTGCAGCTGAGGAGAACTTGGCTTCCTGTCCCCGCACTGTGTCCTCATTTACATTATTGGCAGCCCTTCGCTGCTGGAAGTTTAAATTATCTCAAGAACTCTAAACTGAGTTCAGATGTTTGTTTATTGGCGTTGCCTTCGGCCTTTGAAAGCAGGCTTTTGTGTTCTCCCGGTCTTAAGAAAAGGCTCTTCTCAGAATCAGCCCTCCTTCCCTCCCTCCTCACCCTTTTCTGGGAACCCGCTTCAGTCTCATGCAGAAAATTAAATACAGGGCTCAAAACTGGTTAAAAGGAGGCTCCAGTGGCCCTGGCGGCTTGAAACGGGAAGGAGGTGGGACCCAGCATCCTGTATTTGTGCTGTGTTTATGAAACTTAAAGTTAGTTGCATTAATGAATTAACCAGAAGGCTAGTAATGGAAAATGTTTCTCCTGTCCTGGTGGGGGAGCCAGATACTGTAGATTTGTCACAGGAAGGCTGTTGATTCTGGCTTCATTGTTGGCCCAGTCATTTGTTGAGCCGGTGGCTGGAGCGCAGGCCACACACTTCTTCCTTCTGGTCTCCATGTATTGGAACAGCTTGCTTATTGTTTCTACGGGAGCAGACTTGGCCAAGAAGATATGGTGAGCCCTGGGGTTCGTTTTGTTTTTTTATTTGTGTGCGTGTTCTCTGGGGACGGCGCAGCGCAATTTAGAGGTGGGGAGGGGGCAGAGTGATCGTAATCGATGGTCTTCAGTGAGTGATGCTCGTTTGCGAGCGAGCGAGCGGTCGGTAGCTAATGCTTCTCCTGTGTCATCCTCCTCAGAGCTCCGGGAACGCGTCCTACCGCTGTTCTATGTCCTCCTCTGCGGATTTTTCTGACGAGGATGATTTCAGCCAGAAATCTGGCTCAGCATCTCCGGCTCCTGGAGACACCTTACCCTGGAATTTGCCCAAGCATGAGAGATCCAAAAGAAAGATTCAAGGGGGCTCGGTGCTGGACCCAGCCGAGAGGGCTGTGCTTCGGATAGCAGGTGAGTGGGGGAGGGGATGGAGTGGAGACTAGGGTGGCAGAAATTCACCCATCTGTTCTCCTGGTGCTGTAGCTGCAGGCTGATGTACTGGGCAGAAATTTGTCTCAGGTGGGGGAGGAAATGACCATGTTTACTCCGTGGAGCGCTTTGCCTGCTTGCTCTGGTGACTAAGCTGTTTGACTCTGCTTTCTGGTTGGATGAATCGGTAGATTCTGAAAGCAAGCAAATATTTACTGGTATCTGTGTTAAACTTTGCTGCGGATGTACACTAACCATCAAGGCAACCTGAGAGTACTAATACCAGTGACTTCCTGGAATATTTTGCTGGAACAACCTTTTTTTTTTTTTGTTTTGTTTTTTTTCTTTTGCCCAAGGGCGCAGAGCTACGCAGGTCTAACTCAAGTCTCATGGTTTTGGTACTTAGGATGCAGCGCATAACCCAGCAATTTGGATGTCTGTTGTTTTTTTAAATGTAGCTTTTCTGTGAGCATCATGTGGCCATAGATGCTTTGTGCTTGTGAGGGGCCATCATGCACTCTTGATTAATTAATCCATGGAGATGCCAGTGTTTGTGTCCTGTGTGTGGGGTGTTTCCTTGCATTTGGCCATACAAACTGAACCAGAAGGGAGCTTGTTTCTCACCGTTGTAAACTGAGAACACCAGGGTGAGCAGCTTTCAGGCCTTGTGGTTCCAGCAGGGCTTGTGCCTGTAAGGGCCTCCTGGGTGGACAGTTCTGCATTTCTTTAGCAATTTTTTTTTCCTTCTTGGAAATGGTAATAGAGAAGGATGGGGCTCTGGGTAGTCACTTACAAAGGCCAAAGGCCAGATGTTCAGGCCTTCTTCCCTCTCCCTGCCCCCACTTGTGACTGCGCAGGAGTTGGGGGCTGTGTTCTCATAGTTGCTTCCCAGGTAATGCAAATATTGGGGTTTTGTCTTCCTGGGGGCCGCGACCATCCCAAATTACCGTCATCAAGGCAGCCTAGAGAGAGTCTCCTTGGGGCCCCTGAAGTGGAATTTTTATTTTATTTTATTTTATTTTATTCTAAGAAAAACAAGCAGAGCCTGGCCAGTCACTCTGTAGTCAGGGTTTCTCCGGCAACAGGCTTGAGCTTCTTTTTGGCTTCTGTTGTGAGATGCGGCCACTGCCTCCGGTCTCGCCCAGCCTTTGAGGAGGGGTGGAGCAGGAAGGGGAAGAGGAGGGAGAGAGGAGGGAGACTGGGAGCCAAGTGAGAGTGAGGTGGCTTGGGCCTTGGCTCCCTTTACCTTCTCCTCAGGGACACATTTAGTCACTTAGGCCTGCCTGTCTTGTTGAAAGCCCCCTGCAGCTCTGACACTCATGGGAGAGGAGAGACTCTACCAGAACTAACAGCAGAAGGAGAACCACAGGTGAAGGGAAGGTGTATGCCCACCTTCATGGCCTGCCCAGGGCATCAAAACATCTGCTTGCCTGTTCTGTGAAGTTTTGTTGTTGATTTGGTTTTTCTTGAGATAGGGGCTTACTGTATAGCCCTGGCTGACCTGGAGCTCCTTACATAGATCAGGCTGGCCTTAAACTCATAGAGATCAGGAGTAGCTGCTACCCCTCAGGGGGCACTGTAGGAAAGGAAGGCCTGGAGGGACCTGGGACAGTGCTGGTACAGAAGGGACAAGTCCTGAGGACGGAGGCCATGTGCTATTCATTATGAAATGTCCATTGAGTTTGAGGTAGGTGACTGAGACCTCAAAGTATTTACTGTTAAAACCACATGAATTCTTCAAAACGTGAATAAAACAAAATGAACAGTGAAATGGAAGTGTAGAGGCTTATTATGGCTCTTTAAAATATTAGAATATTTCATATTTGCTGTATAACTCATAAATGATAACTTACCTGGAGGACTGGGTTGGAGGTCAGTCCACAAGTGTCATTTTGATCCCTCATGTGTATAGGAGACTGGCCACTGTTTACCCTGTGTGATGTGGGTGTCTTTTATCCAAGGAGAGCCTGGTGGTGAGGATAGTTTGAAAACACGCCACTAAGACTTCCACTTTTAATTTTATAGCACATTTTACACTCCGCTTGAAACTTTGCTCTTTCTTGAAATTAATCCCTTGCGAAAGATGGGGTGCTGTTCAGGGATGTGAGAAGTTTGTGGTGCTCATTTTCAGTAGTAAAAGAGCATAATATATATATTTTAAAGGCAATTAAAGTAGAGTTGTTTGTGAAGTATCCTCCTCCCACCTCAAGTCAAAAGCTATGCAGACTGTTGGATAACTTCATTCATCTGCAGTTAACGCATGTTTATTGAGTTGTATTTTTGTTTTTGTTTTTTGTTTTGTTTTGTTTTGCAGTAAACTTCAGGTAGAACATAGTTCTGTCGTTAAAAAGTCATGCTAGTGTGACATGATGTGCTCCCGGACAGTTCCCATGTGCTCTGAAAGATCGGCTGTCATGGCTGGAAGTGTCTAATATTCAAAGAACCCAGAGGACTCTAATTAACCTGGGGGGGGGGAGAGGGGGGGATGTTGGAGGCTCCTGAAAGGCTTTTGAGAGGAAGTACCACTTGAGTTGAGATTAAAAGAGCTTGATAGAATTAGGGTGACAGGGACGGCCACTTCAAAGGGGTGGAACTTCAAGAACAAGCATAGGGGACTTAACTGTGAGCTGCAGGTAGCGCATATAGCTAAGCATAGGAAGGGGAGGGTAGAGGGTCCCCTGGTTGCTGGCCTGCAGTGTGGAATCTCTGGGGCTACTCCACTGTACACAGTGGAGCATCTCCAACAGGTTTTAAAGCAGTGTAGGAATGTAATCAGGTTTGTGTTGTATTAAGTCGAAGGTTTATTTATCTCCAGATAGCTCAGTGATAGAGCACTTGCCTTGCCTTGGTCTGATACCCATCACTGAAAAAAAAAAAAAAAAGAGGGGATACTTTAATATTTACTGTAGTTTCATTATATTAAAATCTGCAGTTACAGGAATATTCACTTTCTCTTTCTTAGGGTCACCATGAGGTGGAGTAAGACGTGAGGGGAGGGGCTTTGTAACACTTACTGAATAATTGCATTTTACATACGAATAACACTGAGCTGTCCTTAGCTGTTAGGGTATCATCAGCTGGGTTTTCCATCTTGAAATTACCTGTGACTGAGCATGGTTTTTTCCAGTGATAATGTTGTTTTAAGAGGGAAACTTTTAAACTTGGACTTGGCCGTTTGAAGGACCAGATTCTGAACATGTAAGTTTGGGGAGGGGTATCCTCTCTCACTATGGTCAAGTTTGTTGATGAGACGGGGTCTCATGCAGCATAGGTTTTCTGTCAGTGTGCTGAGCTTGCCTGTGAATCCTGTCTTCCTGCCTCGTCTTCCCAAGGCTGGGATTGTAGACGTGGACCACCGCGGCCCACCCCTAGCTGTGTTAATTACTGAACTTTTCTTAGTTCCGGTTTCTTAACTGAAGCATCTTGACTGGGGTGAAATGTAGGATGGAGACGGAGATAGTGAATGTAAATCATCTTGCAAATTCCCTGCCACATGGAAAATACTCTGTATGTGCATAGCGGGGTGTCTTCTGGACAGTTATGGATACATCTCACTAGGCCTGCAAGCACCCCATGTAATAGGAGGTTCCTAAGTTCCCTCAATGAGTAGAAGTACACACCACAGATCATAAGCTAGGATCTGGATTCAGGCCGCCTTGACTCCAATGCAAGCTTTGTTGCTACACTGGTCCTCCTTTCCTGTGGACTATACTCTAATTACTAGCATGTCCACCCACCATTATGGTTTCAGGAGTGCTCGGGGCAGAGGCTGAACCCCAGATACTGCTACTTTTGTTCATTTGACTGGCTCTTTAAATGGACAGTTTGAAGTACAGTAAAATATATGCTGACTATATTCTAAAACTGGATGGTACTTGGTGTCGGTTTCTGATGAAGCCTCAGACTTGCCCTTCCGACACCTTACTGTGTATTCAGAGTATGTCTGTGTGAATGCGGGGTGTGAATGGGGACTTACCGCTTACTCTTTTCATTCCAAGAGGGTTTCCCAAGGTACGTCATACACATATGTGCAAGGGCATATTGAGTTTTACTTATATGTAGGGATCAAGCTAGAGAGGAGAGAGAGGAGGTCTTGCTTTATTTGGGGAAATAAAAGCAGGCCAGTTGCCAAGGAGAGTTACCTGCCCTGATTCTCGAGCAGAGGTCACTGTTCAAGCATATTTTATCCTCATAGAGTTAGTAGAAAATGGTTCCAAATCCACAATATAAAAACCAACAAAGAAAGAGTCAAGGGGAAGAGGCCACTATATACAAAAGGAGGAAACAGGAAGATTTAGATAGAAGTGACATATATCAAGATGGGATATGTATGTAGTGAGTGGGCTTTCTAAGAATGAAAGTGGTGGTAGGTAACACACACACTCACAGAGAGAGAGAGAAAAAAAAACCAGTTATATTCGGGACTTCATTTAGGTTTTGTTATTTCTCCCTTTCTCCATGAAGAGAGTCCGTTCTTGCTGGTGGCTCACAGTGAGGATGCAGGATTCTATCCGCAGCTACTGGACTCCCATGTCCTGAAAAACATCCATTTACATCCTGGCTCATCTTAGGGTCCTTTAAAGTTACTTATTTTAGCATACGACGCGTCAAATTTAAGAGAACCATATTCATTCTGCTCAGCGGATACCGGTACTATGTGTAATGAATAATAAGAGGAAGGAGGGCGGTGACAGTAATCTGGGCCATGGTGAGTGGACGGTCCTTCCCAGAGCAGAGGCAGATGCGCTGGCAGGCTCTGGGGGGCAGAAGGGAGGGGCCGCTGCCTGGTCCTCAGCTGCCCTGACCCTGGCGTCGCTGTCAGGCCCTGATTCACCCTGCCACCTCCAGAGGCAGCCAGGTCCGGGCGTCTCCTGGACGTGGGTCTGTCCCCCTCCTTGCTCTGTTACAGTGACCTGGTCCTCCGATGCCCTAAGATGGGCTGGGGAAAGTACTTCTAGCATGGCCCACTACTTCCCTTCCCGGGGTGGAGAGCTTCCAGCCTCCTCAGTAGACACGGGACCCGGGGCTTTGTTTCCCCCGGCACCTGTTGTGGGTCCCAAATAGAAACCGCGCTGGGACTAGCGGCGGGCGGTGGGCGGGCCGGAGGGCGGTGCCGGAGCCCAACGCTGCCGCTCCTCCTCCCGGGCGGGCGTCTGCGGCGCAGCCCGGAGATGCCGCAGAAGCGCGGCGCATCCCGGCGGGGCAGCGCGCTCCTCTGCAGCGCCGTGGCCCGGGGCGCCGGGTCTGGAGGCTGCCCGCCCGGAGCCACCGCCTGCCGTCCCCCGAAGCCTTCCTTGGGGACGCTGCCCCGGGACTGCCGCCGCGCTGATCCTCCAGCCCGGGGTTGCTGACGCCTCCACCCGGGTCGCGGGGCCCACGGGCGCGGCCACCCCCCCCACCCCCCAGGCATGGCGGGGTACCTGTCCCCCGCCGCCTACATGTACGTGGAGGAGCAGGAGTACCTCCAGGCCTATGAGGATGTCCTGGAGAGGTACAAAGGTACGAGGTCCCTGCACTGGGCTGTGCGGTGGGGCAGGGCCCATGGGAACCGTTACCTTTCCCAAATCAGAGCCACCCCCGCGTGGGCACAAGTAAACAGCAGCCGGAACCAGCCCTGGGGACCGCCAGGTGCCCTGGGTGAAATCCTTTACCCCAGAGCAGGGCCGGGTGGGTGAGGGTTCGGAGACGCCCTAGGGTAGGCGGTGGAATGGAGGGCGGGGGAGGTCTGTTTCCAAGAAGCACTTTGCCTTGTCTTTCCCTTTGTAGAAGCTCTTAAGCACCAAGCATAGCCATAATTCTTCCTGGGAGGGTTGGATGCCATTACTTCTCTGTGAGATTTCCAAGCCTGGCTGCTCCTGCCTGACGTAGCCTGGCCAACCTGTAAGGGTTCTTATATTCTTAAGCACAGCACCGCATGATTTTTTTCTCGAAAAATCGAACTTATTTGAAAAGTTTCTTGCTTGTGATTATATTCTAACTCGAATGCAGTCCAAAATTATTTCAAATTATGATATAAGGACGTCTTTAATCAGAGAGTGGGTTGTACATTTAAATGCCAAGAAGAATAGTTTGAGATACATTTTTGCAGGTCGTTTATGTCTAGAAAATTTCGTGCCAACTTGACTATCTTGGATATCTAAGTGTTATGGCCACGTGTGGTTTCCTGTGTTGAGTCTTTATGTCTCTTGAAACGTATTTTTAAGTATACATAGACTGATATTATTGCAACTTGAGACCTACTTCACTTCATATTCACGTGTTGGTGAGGATGGTTCACAGATGTGTGTAAAATATTAATAGTGAATAGTGATATTTTATGATGGACTGAGTGCATCTTTTTAATATTCACTTTGGGTTTAGTAACTCAATTTCTACGAGTTAAATAAAAAAAAAATATATATAGTTTTCTGTTACTAATGTGAATCCAAAACTGAATAACAGAATTTTCAAGCTCCCTAGAACTCAAGTCTTCCTACACTCATGTTTTACGCCTTCCTAGAATGAGTTCTGTAACTGGAATCTTAGACTTTGCGTATCATTTTGTAAACACAACTGGAATTCCTTTGTGCTAGAGCACAAAGGATAATAGAGCCCTGAGCAAGTGCAGTGATATTTTAAGCTAACTCATATCTGGGCATTTGCTTGTGTGTGTTATACTGAGGGTTGTTTCTGGTTTTGTGTTTAAAGCGATGTTCTCACTCAGTTGTCTCCAGAAAGTTAAGAACGAGAAACACTGCAATATAGACCTTTAAGCTCTATGATTTCAGGGGAAAAAATCAGGAAGGTCTACAATGTATATGTCATATGCTTCGGAAAAAAGTACAACTTAATTTTTTTTGGGGGGGGTCAGATCAAGTTTAACATTAGTGATAAGTGAGTAATTTTAGGTGCCTGAAAAAAGAAATAACCAGAATGCTGATTTTGGCCTTCTTGAGGCAACAGGCCTTGTTTAAAAGCTTGTCTTATTTGTCCTAGTAAATAACAGAACATTAAATATACAAGGCGGTTCTTCATCTCACCCCTTGATTGGGACACTGACACTGCTAGTGATGCTCTCAGACAGACATTTTGCCCAAGACTTCACAGAAGAAAACCAAGGGGTGGGGGGGGGGGGCATTTCCCCTTATTCTTTGTGGTTTGAAACGCTTAGGTCATCAAATTGTGTTCGGCCGTACAGATGTTCTGAATTTCACTTAGCCTTGGACAGGAAAGAAGCGTATTGGCCAGTGTATTCTATGAAAAGCTGGAGACCTGGCGTACCCATTGTTTCCTGGTGCATTTGGAAGCCAGTTTTGATTTCCCATCAGTGACCAATAGGATGACTTCACTACAGTACTTATCCTGATGGCTCACTATAGGGGCTGATCTAATTAGAAAAGAATTGTCTGCTTTGAATAGGGAGTGCCAGTTTGCAAAACTTTCACAAGTTCACTTTTCTGAAGTTCAACACAATTTTTATGTTCCAGTTGGAAGAGAGGTTATTTTGATTTTTTATTTCTGTCAGAGCCCTCTGTTTGTACAGAGTGCATTTGCTCTCATCGGTAGGGAACTGGGTTGCCAAGTATGTGCCCAGCTGTTGAGTAGCGTAAGTGTCAACAACCTAAGGAAGGGGAGTCATCTATAACATTAGGAGAGTTAGGTTTGGAAGTCGAGAGCTTTGTTGGGCATATCCTCAGGCAGCCTTGGGGGGACTTCGTCCCAGGTCCCCCATAGACAAGGGTAGTGGTGAGCAATCTCTGATTTTCATGGTGCGTTCTATTCTCGTGTATGGCTTTGGTCCTTTAAGTCAGAGTAAAAATAGGCAACTGTTTACTGAACTAGAATAACACAAGGATTTATTTGCTGCAAAGAAGGGTGTAGTGTTCTGGATCATATTCTCATCCGAGTATTTGTGAAATAGATTCATCATCAAAATATATCAGGTCAAAATATTACTGAAGTTAAAAAATTGGGTTATTTCAATTTGTAACAGATCAGAGTGAATAAAAGCACTTTTTTTTTTTAAAAAAGCACAATTCTTTGATACTGTTTATATTAAAGACTGCCCATGTCAGTACCTTTCTATCTATAGTAGATTATTCAATATAGTCCCTGTATGGTACAGAATATTTTTAACAGCTTAGTATAAAAGACAGAGTGACCTCATCTTAAGTGTAGTGAAATTAGCTGGTATACTGTTATAAATGAACACTTAGCTTGCTGTCGCACTAATCTGTGAAGTACTGCTTGCTGATTGAGTGGTCGCCGACCATAGTTTCCCAACATAGATACTTTTATATGACGTTAAGTGTGAATATAACTAATGCGGACCATTGCATTTTAGTTTGCATATTTTTTACTTAACTCCGTGTGTGTCTGCAGTGTGTGTAGAGGTGTGAGTGTAAGAACAACTTTGAGAGGGAGCAGTTTTTCACCTTGCTGAGGCAGGCTCTCCTGTGTGCTGTGCAGCCTCCTCCAGGCTACCTGGCCAACTGCATCTCTGCACATTCTCCCGTCTCACAGGATCACAGGTGTGTGATATGGCATCTGGCTTTTTATTCATTTACATGTTTGTTTCTTGAGACTTTCATACAATGTATTTATATTATACTGTTTCCTAACCCTGAACTTCCCCTAGATCGGGCTTTTTAATGTGTGCTGACGATCAAAGCTGGGTTGTGTAGCAACTTGTTACCAGATGAGCCATCTTGCCAGCCCCTGCTCTGTATTTTTTAGAACTAATTTGAAAACGTTGACACTTCTTGGCCTAACACAATGCTGATTCTCCTAATATCCAGAACTTACCAGTTCCCACACATCTGCAGGGGGGAACAGTATTCTCTGTGAAGGTTGGTGGACAGTTTGGTTATTTACCTACTACAGTATTGCTAAGAAAACCTTTTAGTATTTGAACCACTGGTAGGGTTTTCTGTCTTCCCTATGTTTTTTGTATAATTACTGTGCTCATGGTACCAGAAGGAAGCAAGAATACAGTAGTTTTGTTTTTGGTGTAGTTTCACCATCTTAGGGAGAGATTTGATGGATTGGTGAATCTCACTCTGCTGGAGATAGGTTCTGGTACTCGAGCAAGGTGAATGTTTGGGGAATGTGTGAAGACATTCTCTGCTATGTGCAACATATTCTGTGATGTTCTGGCTTAGGTTTCAAGTGGCTTCAGGATTCTGCAAACCTTGATTTCAGATTTCCTTGTGTTCATGCTGTGTTCCTGGCATACAGTTGTGTAATAAGTGAACTTTATTACACCGTGGTAATGTAACATTGAGTTAGTTTGTGTTACTCTGTGTTTTTTGTTATAAATGAGTTTAATTTGTTTCATGTTCCCTTGAGTTTAACTACTCCTGACAAAAAGTAGACTAAATAGACTTTTCCCCTCCCCACCTTACTTCATCCTCTTTTAGATACTGTCTTGGTTAGGGTTTTATAATAACTTCAAGGCAGACAAACAGGTCAGGGCTATAATGTATCTTCCTTTTCCAGAAGGGGTGGGCAGACTTGTATATTGCTACTTGGCTGTTTAGAGTCTGTTATGTGGTCATTTAATAGTTACAATGTGCTTGCTACTCTTCCAGCCCTGAGTTTAAGTTTCATTTGTAAACTAATTCTATCTGTAAGTAAGAAAGTGTAGGAGTTTGTTTGTTTGATTGTTTATTTAAGGCATTCTCTACCTAGTGCCATGGACAAAGTCAAAGTTATAGTTGTATAGACTAAGGGGAGGAAGGCCACTGGCTCTTATAACCAGCAGTGTCTGGCCCACAGAATAAAGTGTCTGTGCTAAATTGGAAACTTGCAGTTTGGCTTCATCTTAACAGCTGTAACAAAGTACAGTAGACTTCAGCAAAGTCTGTGGGACTATATGAAGGCGTCATTGGACTCTCTGAGGATTTTAAAATGGAAACAAAAATGTTATGCTGTGGATTAAAGCAGTAATTCTCACTGAGTAACTACCATTTAGATTGATCACAGAACTTGTTTACTGCCTTAGGACATAAGAAACGTGTATCAGGCCGGGCGGTGGTGGCGCACGCCTTTAATCCCAGCACTCGGGAGGCAGAGACAGGCGGATTTCTGAGTTCGAGACTAGCCTGGTCTACAAAGTGAGTTCCATGACAGCCAGGGCTACACAGAGAAACCTTGTCTCGAGAAAATAGAAAAGAAAAGAAAAGAATCAGGAATGTAAGGACCTATTAGATATTACTAATAAATTTAACTTTGAGCTTCCAGCATCACACTGACGCTGTTTTGGTTTCTTTTGTACTGACTTAAGCATGATCACAGCTTGTATAGGCAGGTACTTCACAAAGAAGGCTTCATGCTTTTAGGAACTTTTCGGCTCTCTGTTTATGTTTGGGCAGTTTGGTGATGCTTCATTTCTAGCTCAACAGTTTTATTTGGGCAGTGTCAAAAAGGAGGAGTGACTAGAACGACTTACAGCCTCATTGTTGTTTGACAGCGAGCAATGAAGCTTTTGTGTTTCTGCCTTTGGGCCCGATGGGTCCCAGGAGCTGGGCTGCGTGAGGCGCTGGAGTGTTGGAGCAAAGCCTCATCATGAAATTGGAGATTATGAAAACATCTGAAGTCATGGTAGCCGCACACAGATGGAATATCAGGCTGTCTGCTCACTCGGGTTTCATACTCCGTAGCAGAGTATGAAAATGGAGAACGCACAGCCCAGTCCTTGAGTTTCTGCCTTACGAACACACTGCGAACGAGAAGGCGATTTGCCGTTTATAACACTTACGATTTCTTATGAATGAACAAGGCTCCAGGTGCCTCTGAGGCATGTATGGATGCTTCTTTCTGTAAGGACTTGGAACACAAAACAGGACAGACCTTTGCGTCCATTTCTCAGCTATTCGTAATCCTGTGATTATGTTCTCGGCTTCAAGATGAAGCCCAGGCATTTGTTGAAGTCCAGTGTTACTTCTTCAAGTGATTGATCAAAGAGCCCTCCCCCACTGATTCTCTTAATTGGTGGCTGTTGTCATTATTTGGTGTGTATGCCTGTGTTCCTGTGCATGCTTGTGGAGGGCGGAGGTCCCCCTCTGTGGTCCTCTGGTGCTGTCCACCTTGTTTTGGGAGACTTGGTGTCTCACTTCAGTAGGGAGTATTTGTTCAGCTTGGCTGCTTGCTGGCCAGTAAGCTCTGTTTCTGCCCTGACCAGTACAGTTATTACAGAGGCACACTGTCGGGCCTGGCCTTTACATGGCCCTGGCTCCTCACGCTTACTGCTGTGCTAGTTAGTTTTCATCAACTCCACACAAAGTTGAAACTGTCCGAAAAGAGGGAACCCCAACTGAGGAGTTGCCTCCGTTAGATCGGCTGGTAGACATATCTGTGGGGTGTTTGGTTGATTGCTATTGGTGGAGGAGGGCCTAGGTCACTGTGGGAGGTGCCACCCCTGAGAAGGTGGGCCTGGGTTCTGTAAGAACTGTAGCCGAACATATGCCAAAAAGCAAGGCAGGAAGCAGCATTCATCCCTGCTTCAGTTCCTGTCTCCAGGTTCCTGCCTTGAGCTCCTGCCCTGTTTTCGCCCAGTGATAGATTACTGCAACCCATAAGCTAGACAACCCTCACCCCATGTTGTTTTTGGTCAGTGTTGTATCCCAGCAACAGAGAAGCAAACTAGGATACAAAGCAAGTATTTTATCCCAGCGAGCCATCACCCCACCCCCTAAGAGTGTGTTGGAGGGAAAACTGCTTGTGTAAGGTCAGCTGAGAGGTGCCTCTTGGGCAAGATGTAATCAGCAAGGGTATCTTGAGATTACCTGAGGTACTAATGAGAGCCTTAGGGTAGCAGGGACATGACTCCGAGGTTCCCTGAGAAGGAAGCTTGGTTGGAGAGAGCCTTGTGTTGAATCAGATTGAAAGGAGGCTTGGATGCCATGCCAAGGACCATGTTTTTGTTTGTTTGTTTGTTTTGTTTTGTTTTTTGTTTGTTTGGTTTTTTTTGCTTTAAGTTTGTAGAGAGTAGAACCCTGAATGATCCTCAACAGATGTGACAGACATCGGGTAAGCGACGGGCCCTGTGGATGGAAAGGATGGGAGGAAGGTTCAGGAGCCACTGTGAAATTAAGAGCTCTACTAGGAATTTCTGAATTTCTAATGTCTATGGCTCAGTACAGCCACTGCCATTTCATGAACATAAGACAGAGGCTTCTAATGAAGTCAGTGTCCCTGATGGAGGCACACATCAGTTACCAGTGGTCACATTTGTGTTGGAGTGTCAGGTGTATGTGTGACACAAACTCTGCCTTTTGATTGTCTTCACCGTGATAAGTAAATGTTACAGAGCAGTTCTTATGGGAATATTTCACCAAGGGTCAATGTTGACTAAGCCCAGCGCTTCTGAGGTAGGTTAGATGGCATGGCGTAACAGTGGATGAAAATATATAGAAGCTACTTGAGGTAAAATGCTGAGCAGATTTTGCAGTTTGCACTCATCTATTTTAGCAGAATTATAGAGCCTAATTATTAGGTATCAATGAAAATGAGATAAAATTTTAATACCACCTTTAATGTGTGTCTAGAGTATATTTAGGTTGAATGAAAAGTCTTAAGTTTTGGTAAATGCTAACACTACACAGACCGCTTTGAGACTGGCCCTGGACAGACTTCTCCGAGAGAGTGGGCAAAGTCTGGGTTCTGTTCTTTTCTTTTCTAGCTGGAGGAAATATTCCCAGCAGGCCCCAGTGTTATATGTCTTGTACAAAGCTACTATTGTGTCAGGGAATTGAAAACATGTTCTTATGTATTCAGTGGTTGGGTCTCTATGCTGTCCATGCCAGTGTGACTATATGTATACTTCATTTTTGACCTAAATAGTTCTTTGTAGTTCCTTTTCCCCACTTTGAGTAAGGAGAATAAAAGAGTGAACTATCCCAACAGCAGAGTGTGGGTCAAGTGTCCAGAGACCAAACCCCTGAGTAGTCCTGGGCTAGTGACTTAAAGAAATAAACAACCCCCCCCCCCAAAACCTGAAAACCAACAAAACCCTAGCACTAGACCAGTCTTTAGAGGAGAAAGTGCACGTCTGCAGCTTCCTCTTTTGACACCTGTGATCTGCTCTAACTGGTAAGTTATACCAACACCTTATTATCACCTGTGAGCCTCAGTCGCAGTAGCTTTTGCTCTGCTGCACTTTGTGGGTTTCGGCCAGCGTGGGGTGTGTTTGCCATCACAGAACAGTGCGGAGAGGCTCACTGCTTTAAAAAGTCTTCCCAGGCCTCGACGCATGGAGCTTTTGCTCTCTGGCTTTTTGCCTCTTTAAAGAAGGATTTGATGTAGTCAAAACTGTACGGAATATATTCTGTTCATACCAGGATGTTTAACGTTGTAATATTCTCCACGTCACTTGTTTTCTTCGTTTGGTTTTTGGAGACAGGATCTCAGCATGTAGCCCAGGCTGGCCTGGAACTTGCTGTGCCACCCAAGCTGGCCCTCAGACTTACTCTTCTCTCGAGCATTGGGACTACAGGTGTGAGTTACCAGGCCTGGTACACCATGTCTCTCATGGTGTAGGGTATCATCTTTTTTTTAATTGCTGAGTAATTGTCCATTGTTTAATGTCCCACCATTTAAATCTGTTTATCCAATGAAGGGCATCTTGTTTGCTTCCATTTTTGTTTTGCTAAACGAGTATAAAAGCTTCTATACCCATTGTGTGCATGACTTTAAGGACGGACTTGAAGTCTCAAGTAACTTAGGTCGAGGAATGAGCTTGGAGGATTTTAAGGATTTTAGGTTTGTACGACCTGTACTCTTTCTCTGAAGCGGCCCTGTCGTCCTCTGTTTGCACCAGCAGGGAATGAGAGTTCCCGTCATTCCGCGTCCACGTCAGCGTTGGATGATGTTTTGCTTAATCGATTTTGTGTTGCTATAGCAGAAGGCTGGATAAGTTATAAGAAAAGAGTCTGCTTTGGCTCCTGTTCTAACCCCAGGCAGCTACACCTGGTCTGTTTCTAGTTAGGGCCCCATGCAGTCTCTGACCGAAGCTGAGCTGTGGGAAGGAAGAATGCTAAAGCAAGTGTCCTTGGGAAAAGCTGTGCAGGAGAGGTCAGCGGAGGGGCCCAGTTTGCTTAGCCCACTAATGAGGATAGTGGATGCCTGCCTGCTCACCCTCGAGGGTGGCACCTCGGGCACTTCAGTGCACGGGAGAGCTAAGCCTCAGCAGGATTAGATGCAGACCTTGGCTCTGCCAGGTGACTTTCGCCATTGCCCTTTCAGACTTGAGCTTGGGTCATCATTGCTTTTAATCTGCAGTCCATTAGATGAGTCTGTTTCGATCTCTCCCCACTTTTCTTTGTGTGGGATTTTGGTGCGGGAAAATCAGAGCACATCTGGGGTCTCTCACTCTGCCAGGTGACCTCCGCCAGCTGGCTGCACCTCCACCCAGCATGTACTACTGCACGGTTTTATTTGGTTGCTTTTTTATTTTTTTATTGTTGTGTTCTAAGAGATCTTTGTACCGGTTCTGGAAAGCAGTACTTTGCAGTCATCAGTGGCCCTTTTAGCCCAACCTCCTTTGGATGCCTTTAAAAAAAAAAAAAAAAAAAGATTTATTTATTTATTTATTTATCTTGAGTGTTTGGATGCCTTTTTAAAAAAATCTATTTATTTATTTATTTATTTATTTATTTACTTATTTTGAGTGCACTGTAGCTCCCTTCAAACACACCAGAAGAGGGCATCAGATCCCATTACAGATGGTTGTGAGTCACCACGTGGTTGCTGAGAATTGAACTCAGGAATTTCGGAAGAGCAGTCTTAATGGCTGAGCCATCTCTCCAGTGCCCCCTCCCCCTTTTAAGTGTTTCTTCTCCACCTCTCTGTGTGTATGTGAGGATTATGTATGTGGTATATGCACATATGCATGTGTGTGTGTGCACATGTATACATGTGGGCACACCTTCATGTGAAAATCAGAGAGGACGTTGGGTGTCCTGCTGTGTCATTCTCTTCTCTCTTGAGATATAGGTCTCATGAACCTGGAAACAGGCTGGCAGTCAGTCATGTCCAATTCCCCCTGCCCCCTCCCCCTTCCCTGTTACCCCAGCACTGGGTTATGGACCACACACAGCATTTTTGGATTTGAATGTAGGTCCTTATCATTGCATAGCAGGCACTCCACAGCCCTCGTTTGATAGTTTTGCATGCCTATTTTATACATGTTCTTTTAGGTAAATGAGGGCCTGATTGATTATTTGTTTCATGTGGTCACAGTGTGTTGTGTACTGTGTGTTCTGTTTTGGCTGAGGACACTATGCATTGTGCCTACTTCAGAGAGTGTGTGTGGGCTTAGAGCTCAGCAGTCTGACACTTTGCTCTGGCATCTACATATGTGGCTGCAGGTCCCGAGTTCCACTTAGTTGGCAGCTATGATGCTGTATAACACTTGAGTCTAAAATTAGTCCAACTGTTCTATTTTAAGGGTGGACTGAAATTAGCTGTCCGTGCCTATGAAACAAGTGAACACTCACCTCTTGGGATACCAAATTGCTGCTTTTAAAATGTAACCAGGAGCAGAGTTAGAAGCTTGCTCTAAGTTTTTAGAATGTTTCTGTTACCGTGACTAGATTATATAGCCTGAATACCTGTGTGTACACTTGTAGACACGGCTTCACACAGAGTCAGAAGCACCCAGAGTTTTAGGCCCTTGCTCCTAACAGTTGATGATGCTTTTCAGTCAACCATCCTGCTTGCTTTTTCTAAGATCTAAGTTGAGATCTTAGAGAGAAATTGTGATCGGTTTCCTGTAACATATTTGAGCAGAACCTCAGCCCTCGGGTTATTTATCAGTGTTGGAAGTGCTAGAAAAGAGAAGAGCCCTTAAAGCAGTCAGCATTTGGTTGTTGGTTTTGTGGTCTTTGTGGTAACATCTGACCAACGAGGGTATTGAAAATAGTACACGAAAAAGCTTGGGTGAAGGTTAGGAGTTTATTTCAACCATTTATACAGTTTTACTTATTTATATTATTTTGTGTGTGCATGTGTGCCAATACATGAGTACTCTGGAGGTCAAAGGACAGCTCTTGGGAGTTGGTTATCTCCTTCTACCATGTGAGTTCTGGGTTAAACTCAGACTCTCGGACTTGGCAGTAGATTCCCTTCACTGCTGAGCCATCTTGCTGGCCCTAGGGCTTGGTTTCTTGTGTCGTATGATCTTTAAGTCAAGATTTATGTTTATGAAGACATTTTACAGTGTTCTCTGTATACCCTTCAGGTAATTTTTGACTTGTATAGTTTTCTTTTGAATGTTTCTGGTGGGTTTATGGCAGGATTGGAGGAGTCTAAATTGTCTGGGACGTGGTCCCCCATGCCTGTATAATCCCAGTACTCTAGAGGCTGAGGCAGTAGGATCCTAAGTTTGAGTCTAGCCTGGGCTATATGATAGTAAAACTCTGACTCAAAAAACAAACAAAACAACAACAAAACCAAAAACAACTCCCCCCAAAACACACACACATAACAAACAACAACAACAACAAAACAGTTTCAAGGATAATATAACCTTTTCATAGGAAAATAGATGTATACTGAAATACTAATCTTTTTTTTTCAACTTGGAAAACTGCATAGGAATTTAAATTTGTGCTCCAGCAGAATTAACATGATGTGCTAAAAGTAGTGACTTTTATAATTAGCCTCCCTCTGAAAACATTCAGTGAACACTGCTTCCAGCCTTTCCCCTAATTCTAGTCAGGAGTTAATTGATTATATGCTTCAAGTGAACAAATTAGCATATAATAGACCCCCTTCGCTACTGCCTTTTGTTTTATACTTGATATTTCCGTAGAAAACCTGGGGGGAGAGGACGCACTAGAAGCAGGCGCGGGATCGGCTCACCAAGTCAGAGCACGCAGAGAATTCTAGAAACTTCTGTTCTTAAGCTTTGAAACTGTGCTAAGGAAGCAGAGCCTGCAGAGGGGCCACAAGTCAGGGGCCTCTTAGCAGAGCTGAATTAGGTGAGACAGGGACCACTTCTCCCCGGGGAGGGATCTGAGAAGCCTGGGGTTTCACAGAGGAAGGCAGCATTTCAGTGGGCAGGAGCAGCCTTGTGTTGCCTGGTGTAGGGGCTGCTGTACACAGTTTTCTCTCACTTAATTTGGACAGAACGATGCCACACTTCCCTCCTCCACTGTAGAGAAACAATGCCCTGGTGTTCTTGTCAATATTTTCATAGAAGGGGGAAGGTTTTGCCTGTCAGTCAGTATTGAGCTGAACATGTCATGCTCTGTTTTAAAGAACGCTGTTATGCTGTATGGGCATATCCGAGGTTTTGGAAATCAGAGCAACTTTTTGTCGCGGCACAGCGGACAGGTGAAGATTGTGAGGCTTCTGTTGGTCTGAAGTGGTGCTCGTAGTAACCAGAGACCTGTGCCACTCTCTGGTGCAGCCTAGGCCTGACAGCCCCTTGGTGCAGGTGCCCAGGCTGCATAGCCGCTGATGGAGGGGTTGGCTGGACACTAGAATTCTGGATGGATGGCCATTTTCCTTCTGTAAGTAATCACGGTCTATCCTTATCACCTCAGAGCTGTTATTCTGTTACTAATATAGTTGGTAAATAATGTGTAGGGTGAGTAGCCTCAGTTTAAACAAGTGGCATTTTTTGAGTATGTTCAGGAGTTGTTAGAGACCCGTATTTAACAAAGAGAAACATGGCTTACTTTTTGTTTAAAGTGACTTTGGTTCCCAAAGTCTATATACTTAAGTGAAAATTTTTACTGGCTGTAGCAAGGGGAAACGTAATTATGTTTTATTTCCGTTGTGAATTGAGGTAGCTGAGTTTCACCTTGTGGTCCAAACTGATCTCATTATTAGAGGTGTGATTTCTGTAGTACCCTATGCTAGACGAGGAACAAGGTGAGGATACTGAGGGATGTGGGAAGATGGAAAGCCAGGAGCTCGAACTTGTAACATTTTAGAAAACAAGGGAGCATAAAAAGCAGAAGTAATCTCTTATCTGAATATGCAAATTAACCTTCTGGCATATTTTCCTAGACACTTGACTCTTTTATACTTAACATTTAACGACTGGGTTGTTGTAGATGAGGTTCTATGTCCCGTTTGTCTCCTGAGTGCTCCATGATGCTTCACGTATTGCTGTAAAACATTAAATCAAAAATACTTTAATAATGGTACATGCATTTCATTATGCGGTGATAAAAACAGTTTGACTGTGTAAGCAATGATTTCCTATTCTGATCGTTTGACTAATATTATGATATGATACTGTCTATCATCTTTGCATCTAATTGTGTGCTTCAGAAACAAAACCTTTTCAAGACAGAAAGTAGTCATATGGAATATAAAGCCACTTAACTATTGATTTTAGAAAATAGTACCTAGTGCAGGATTGATTAATTTAGAAAAGTGTTTATTTAATGTATATGGCATTTTGTCTACATGTACGTCTGTGCATCATGTGTATGATGTGCATCATGTGTATGTATCTCTTATAGGCCTAAAAGTCAGATGTCAGGTCCTCAGGAACTGGAGTTATAGGCAGTTTTGACCCACTATGTGGGTGCTGGGAATTGAACTCAGGTCTTCTGGAAAAGCAGTCAGTGCTCCTAACCATTGAGCCATCTTTCCAGCCTCCACGGTTGACTCTTTTCAAAATAGATACTTTTTATTTTCTGTATGTGTACTTACATGTAGGCTTGTGTACCACGTGCACCCGGTGCCTGCAGAGGCCCAAAGAGGGCTTCAGCTCCCTAGGAACTGAAGTTACAGGCAGTTAGTTGTGAGCTGTCCAATGTAGGTGCTAAGCACTTACATGGACCCACATTACCAGACCTCAAGTGGAGTCTTGAGTTATATATTTAGTTTAAAAGTTCTGACCATTCTGAATTGTAGGGAAATGGATAATAAAAAGGAGGTCCGGGTCAGCCCACGGTGATGCATACGCTTTTAATCCTTGCACTTGGAAAGCAGGGGTAGGTGAATAGCTGTGAGTTTGAGGCCAGCCTGGTCTACAAAGCAAGTCCAGGCCAGCAAGGACTCTGTTACAGGGAGAAAACTTGTCTTGAAAAACCAATAAACAAATGAATGAATCAATAATAAATAAATATATAAATAAATAAACAAGGATTCGATTTTTCACTTCTGGACCTTATATACAGGCTAGTTAGTCTTAGATTGCTTCTAAGTCAAATGAAAGATTGCTGACGTTCTTAATGTGTAATATGTGACTTAATTATTTCAGAACTTACTCATTTCTTGGGGCTTCAGTACGACCTGTTTCGTTACCTTTGGTATCCATTTTAGACATAATATTTTAGATTCATTACTTATGATACACACCTCAGTTTTCATTTGGAAATGTATACCATCTTCATGCTTTTTAATGTCATGTTTATGTTATTTTATACTTGTATACAATGTATTTTGGATTCTTTCCCATCTCCCAGTGTTCCCCCTAACTTTATGCTCCTCTTTAAAACAAAAAATAAATTCACTGAGTCCCGTCTGTGCTGGACAGTTTGTGCAGTTTTCCACCTGTGTGTTTGGTATGGGACCATCTACTGGAGCCTGGTCAAACCTGCCAGCCATTGTACCTTTAAGGAAAAGTGACTCCCGCCCCCATCAGCCAACAGCTGTCAGCAGCTCCTCCTCCACTTGGTGTGGGCTCAGGAAACTGCCCACTCCATGCGAGATGGTTGACTGGCTTGATCTTCTGTAGGCCTTGTGTAGCCAGCCACAGCTGTTGTGAGTTCATGAGTGCAGTCGCTCTGTCCTATCCAGAAGACTGTTTTAACCTCTGGTTCTCTTGGATGTCTGGCTTGGAGTCTTTCTGCCCACACCTGCCTGGTGTTCTGAGTCCCGGCGGAGGAGACTGTGGTGCAGAGTGGCCAGTTTATGACTGACATCTCCGAAAGTGCTTGTTCCCTTCACTTGGAACAGTTTTTGAGGTTCTCTATTAACTCATCCACTGTACAAAGAAACTTCTTGATGAGGCTCTTCACAGATCAGCTCTCTGTGAATACAGAGATACAAATTAAAAGGGCAGTTTGATACTGTGTCCATTTAGCAAAATAAGAGTAGTTAGTTCACACCTGGGACCTATGAGCTCCCCAGCTCTGGGTCTTGGCCAGTTTTACAATGCTAAACTTGTGGTTCCTTCTGTAGAGTGGGCCTTAAATCTAGTCAGAAAGCTATTAGTTATTCCAATAAAGCACCCCTGGGCATTTAGAGCCATGCCCAGTCACCCTAGTGGGCTGGGTTTCCTGCTGTGTAAGAATATGGGTGATTGGTTTAGCATTTTAGGTACCAGGAAGGCAGGGCGGAAGCTTCCTGTACAATACCAACTTGAGTTCTCAGTGTTCTATGATCAAAGAATCTCGTGAATTAACAGTAGGATCTTATGTATGGAGTCCCAGTGGACAACTAAGGGCAGGACAATGGCTTGTATTGTTTTGAGATGGTGTGTGTGTGTGTGTGTGTGTGTGTGTCTTTAGGACTCCTCTGAGCAACAAGTCAAGAGGAGGTACCCATGCCCAGCACTGGGCTTTTTATTTGTCAACTGATGGCTTTGTGGAGGGCTGTGTAGAGAAATCGCAATGAAATGGTTCTATATGAAAATATACATATATATGAAATGCATAAACTAGTAGGTTTTCTTATGGCTTCATGGTTTTCCTTCCTTCCTTTCTTCCCTTTTTCTTCCTTTTGTTCTTCGAGACAGTTTTTCTGTGTAACCTTGGCTGTCCTGGAACTTGCTCTGTAGACTAGGCTAGCGTTGAACTCATGGAGATCCACCTGCCTCTTATCTTCTGAGTGCTGGGATTAAGTTGTACTCTACCAGCACTTGGTGGCTTTTTAATATTTAAGAATATATTTTGTATATATGAATGCACTACACTGTAGTACATTCTGAAGTCAGTACAGCTGACTTCAGACACAACAGAAGAGGGCATTGGACCCCATTACAGATGGTTGTGAGTCACCATGTTGGGAATTGAACTCAGGAAGAACAGTCAGTGCTCTAAACCACTGAGTCATCTCTGCAGCCCCTCCATCTAATTTTTAATTATGTACCTGTGTGTGACTGTGTCTGGGTTTGTTCTATGGCTTGTGCGGTTGTTTATGGCTGAGGTGGTTGTCAGTGGCCTTGACTGTTACTGTCAGGGACTGATTTGACGAAAGACTCTGGCTTTTTGAGGTGTCCAGTGTGCAGAGAAGATGCTGATGTGAATGAATGGGATAGACAAATGCTACCTTGGTTTCGAAGATGTTCCATCCTTACGGGGCGTGGTTGTTTTGCTCATTTAATTTTATTTTTTCATTTATGTATTTAAAAATCATGTAAGACATTATTGGAGCATCACGATATCCACAGAGAAGGACAAAGCTGATGCTGTTTTCCTTTATGAGACCTTGGAGACTTGTTGAGGAGCCTGTAAGGTTAACTGTGGGACAGTGGTGGAGTTGAACATGTAGGATGGGAGAAACGACACAAGACAAACCTCTGAGAGTAACTTTCTGTGACCTTGGGCCTACTCAGCATGTCTGCGCCCATATAGAGCCTCATAAAGTCCCTCACAGGCAAGAATGAAAGAATTTTAGAAAACCAGTGTTTCTTTGGAATAAAAGTGATCCCCAGAATTATAAAAGGTACCTGATTTAAGAGATGATGTAGAAGTTCAAAACAGAGAGAAAAAGCTCATTTTACATTTAAAAGAAGTATTATAAAGCAGAAGATGGAATACTTCCGGAGTTTGGGAAGCCACAGAAAATATGTAAATCCCCTAAATATGTCCACTACTGTGATAATCCTGGGCGTATTATAAATGTTCAGTATATATATTTAAAAACCAAGCGAGTGAGTTTCTTTTAATGAGGGCTTTTTAAATCAGTTTACTCTAAGTAATAGCTGCTTTTAAGTACAATAACCAGACTGTCACTTGCAAGGCTGCCAAGTTCAAATAAGCAGTAACTCTTCTAACTTGTAGGAAGCATTCAGATCACCTTACACTGTGCGTAGAGTTTGCACATAAGTCTTTGCCACTTTGAGGTACATAATTCATCATATAGGAAGATGAGCAAAGTGAACCGTTACCACAGTGGATGATGACAAGAGAAAAGTAGGAGATGGGGTTGATTTAAACAGAGATACCGTAAGGCCAGAAGCACAGAAAACTTTCCGAGTAGCAGCTCTGAGTGGGAGGGTATCCTTAGACAACAGCCATGGTCACAGACAAGCTGGCTGACACATTGTACACATTTGTTGGTAATGCAGAGAATCTTATTACCAGGCAGTAGCTGTCAAGTCCTCTGGCTCATTTAAACATAGGATGGCACTGTGTGGCTTGGGCAGTTGATGGTTCTCTCTCTGCAAGTGTGCATATCCTTACACGTGTGTGCACACCTGGGGCAAGACACAGCCCCTCGGCTCTTTGACGCTTGCTTTTGAGTATCTATTGGTTTTCTGGTACATTCATGTTGTCTTACCCCACTTGGATGAATGGCTTTCTTCACTTGAAGGGGACTACTGTCCCGTGCTGTGTCCTTACCCCATGTTTCCTGTGCACTGGTGCCTGGAAACTCCCCAGACAGTCAGCTGGGGAAGTTAACAGTAGGACTCAGCTTGTCTGCTTCCCCCTTTGAGAGGTTGTCTGTACTTTCCGTTCTCCACTGTCTAAAATTTGTGCTTGCATGTATATTGTCTGTATTCTCAGTTATTAAAAAAAAAAATAAACCTAGTACCTGCTACCAGGTTTTTCTCGTGAGAGAAATACCTTTTCTTCTTTAAAAAGTCCCTTAAAAAGTAAACAGGCTCTGGCTCACTCTCGTTTTCTCTCTCTGTCTGTCTCTGTCTGTCTGTCTGTCTCTCTCTCTCACACACACACACACACCCACACATACTAGGCATAGATTTTCTTTTTTTACTTTGTCGTTTGTCATTTGAGACAGGTTCTCTGTGTGTTCTATTTCAGAACTCTCTACTTAGACCAGGCTGGCATCGAACTCAGAATCCACTTGACTTTGCCTCCCTAGTGCTGAGATTAAAGGTGTCTACCACCACTCCTGGCAGATATTCGTTTTAATAGATGGGTTGTAGAAATGTTGATTTGATCTCAAAGTCCTTAATACAGAATTTGTCTAACCACTCCTTCTGTTCAGTGGAATCTCTGAACTGAACTTGGCAAAGACAAGAGTGTGTACACTGACCTTGGCATCAGGTTAGGAAATATGGAAATCAGTGTGTGTTTTCCCACTGGTTTTAATATTCCTATTTGCATGATCATTAAACCTGGGTCAGTTTAATAAAATTCTTTTATCAGAGTAGGGCAGACAGGGAGTAATTCTTTTTTTTTTTTTTTTTTTTTTTAAAGATTTATTTATTTTTATTGTATATAAGTACACTGAGCTGTCTTCAGACACTCCAGAAGAGGGAGTCAGATCTCGTTACGGATGGTTGTGAGCCACCATGTGGTTGCTGGGATTTGAACTTCGGACCTTCAGAAGAGCAGTCGGGTGCTCTTACCCACTGAGCCATCTCACCAGCCCCGGGAGTAATTCTTATGGTGGTGGGCAGTACCTCTGCTCTGAGTAACGGCAGACCCAGTGCTGGGGTCACACAGGAGGGGGTTACAGGAGGTAATTTGTCTTAGTCAGGGTTTCTATTCCTGGACAAACATCATGACCAAGAAGCAAGTTGGGAAGGAAAGGGTTTATTTAGCTTACACCTCCAAACCGCGGTTCATCACTAAAGGAAGTCAGGACTGGAAATCAAGTAGGTCAGGAAGCAGGAGCTGATGCAGAGGCCATGGAGGGATATTGCTTACTGGCTTGCTAGCACCAGCATGCTGTGTCTGAACGTTAGGCTCATAGGACTTGCTGGTAGCAGAGTTGTAACTTTAGCCCAGGTGTTTCCATCTCTGGGGTAAGACTTCTAGTCCTTAATTATACTGCGCCCAGCACCTAGACTCACATGGAATGCCACCTCATCTCCCTTGCTCTAAATAAGCACAGTGAGTCGTCAAGGTCCAGCCAGCCTGCTCCTGTCAGGATTCATTCTGGGTGTGTAAACGCTGCCATGCCACACTTCTGATATGAACTGAAGCTTTCGTTTAGCTGGTCACTTTAATACGTTCCTCGTGCATGTATTGTATCACGTCCCCGCAGGACATGCGGCCAGCAAATGGAAGGCACTGGCTGCCTGACTTAACAGTGTGGAAAGTTAATCTTGTGTTTCAGCTGGAGTAACTACGGGCTCGTTTGATATTGACGTAGGTTAAGTAATGTCAGAAGGTCACAACAATTTGGAGAGGTATCCGTACTGTGTCTAATGACAGTTTGGCACCGACCTTCTAGGTATTAAGGTGGCCTTCATATTGACCCCTGCTGATCAGTCTTGTTATTTATAAGGGACACTGAATGGGTCAGGCTTTGGCAATGAAGAATAGGCAAGGCCATTGTCTGATGCTGTCATTGCCAAAGTTCTGTGGTCCTTTAGGGACATGGCTTTGAAATGAAGTCGGAGATTAGCTGAGCAGGGGGTAGGTGTGAAATCCTAGTACTCGGAAGTCCAAGGCAGGAGGAGCCCAAGTCCAAGGCAGTCTGGCTGGCCAACGCCGGCTGTCTCTAAACAAAACACAGGAGGAAAAGAAACTTGTAGCTATCAGTCAGTATGACCAATATCTGGGTTTGCCCCCATTTTTAGCAACTTTTCTGTACTGATTGGGTTTGTGTGTCAACTTGACACAGCTGGAGTTATCACAGAGAAAGAAGCTTCAGTTGAGGAAATGCCTCCATGACATCCAACTGTAAGGCATTTTCTCAATTAGTGATCAAGAGAGGATTGTGGGTGGTAGTCCTGGGTTCTATAAGAAAACAAGCTGAGCAAGCCAGGGGAAGCAAGCCAGTAAGGAACATCCCTCCATGGCCTCTGCATCAGTTCCTGCTTTTTGACCTGCTTGAGTTCCAGTCCTGACTTCCTTTGTTAATGAACAGCAATGTGAAAGTGTAAGCTGAATAAACCCTTTCGTCCCCAACTTGCTTCCTGGTCATGATGTTTGTGCAGGAATAGAAGACATTTTTCTTTGTGAAAAAGAGGGAAACAAACAAAAAACAAACAAACAATTAACCCCAGTGGGGTATTTGTTAGACTATCCAGTCTGATAGGCAGTGTGTGCGGTAGATATTTGATAGCCACCTCCTCTTGGAACAGTCACCTCCATGTGTGCCTTTTGCTCCTCTTTATCACGTAAATGTTTTTACTGTGGCCAGCCAGCCTCAGAGTGCCCAGTTAGATGCCCACTGAGAGTAGCGTGCTGCCCAGGGATGTCTCATGTACTTGAATTCTCCTGGTCCTCATTTGCATCTCATAGGTTAAGTTATATCAGCATTTGAATACTGAGAGATGGGATCCAAAACAAGGCTCTCTAGCACAGTGATTCTCAACCTTCCTAATGTTGTGACCCTTTAATACAGTTCCTCATATTGTGGTGAACCCCAACTTTATGTTGTGGTAAACCCAACCATAAAATTACTTTTGTTGCTACTTCATAACTGTAATTTTGCTCCTGTTATGAATCATAACGTAAATGTCTGGGTTTTCTGATGGTCTTAGGTGACCCCTGTTAAAAGGTCGTTTGACCCCCAAAGGAGTCGAGAGCCACTTTAGGGTATTAGTGAAATTGAGTGTTTTTGACATAGACTTTTACTGTGTAGCCTAGGCTGGCTGGAACGCAGTATCCAGCTCATTGTGGTTCCAGACTCACAGGTGCTGGGATTTTAGTGTTTAATGTCATGCTGGTTTGACCCTGTGCCCCTAATCATGCCGCCTCTCAAGTGTGAAACAGGCATGGTCAACTGAGGCACATCACCCATGGTTTAGAACTGTTGGGTGACTTCTCTCAGTTTTAACTCACTGGAATGTGTGTCTGGTATCCTCAGTGCAGGGAACGTTTACATCTGCCAGGAGATTGAGTGCTGTCTTCAGTGAAAAACAGACAAGAGACCTCAGTATGCGGTTCACAGGAGAACCAGCAACAGCCTGTGAGCCCTGAAGGCAGGGGCAGTGTTATTTTGTTCATTCAGACAGTAACGTGGCCGGGCGTGGTGGCGCACGCCTTTAATCCCAGCACTCGGGAGGCAGAGGCAGGCGGATTTCTGAGTTCGAGGCCAGCCTGGTCTACAAAGTGAGCTCCAGGACAGCCAGGGCGACACAGAGAAACCCTGTCTCGAAAAACCAAAAAAAAAAAAAAACCAAAAAAAAAAACCAAAAAAAAAAAAAACAAAAACAAAAACAAAAAAAAAAACCAAAAAACAGACAGTAACGTGATCCTCACAGCTACCCAGCCTGTAGCCCGGATCCGTGACCACAAGCTTACTGCCTACAGCTTAGTACACACTTACCGAGCATTCTATAAAGGTTGTCTGTCCTCCTCCTTAGATGCCATCTTTAAAGAATTGAGTTTTTAAAAAAGATTTTTTTAACGTGTGTCATAAGAGATGTTTTATTAAACAGTCGTAAGTTCAGGCAAGGATGAAGGGGTCGAGTTACTTTTTCTTACTTGCAGTCAAGTGTCAGTATGTGCTGTTTTATACAATTCACTATGTGATGTGGGCCTTTGAAAACAGGAGACCGGCTCTGTGTACGGTTGAGAGCCCTTAAGTCACAGGTAGTGGTGGTTCAGTGCCTTGATTCTTGAGTGCAGTGTCTCGTGGAATCCTGTGTGTTTAACATTCCCGGTCCCCTATTGCTTATCTCTGAGCAAAAGGACCCCCATGCCTCCCACACCTGGAGAAACAAACCCAGCTGGGGAGACTTTCTGTTTCTGACAGCTAAGGGCTGGAGTCTGAGGCGGTCCACTGATTCTGACAATGGTGTGTGTCAGTCATGTTAATGGCCTAGTCATCTGGTATGGTTAGTTCAGACCGCTGTAGTGTGTATGTAGAAGGACTTCTGAAGAGAAAAAGGCAGGAAGAGGGAAGAAGAGAGGAAGGCAGCCATCATTCATTAGATGCTGACCAGGGTCAGGACTGGTGCTGTGTGTACATTCGTTCTTGTTGAGCAGTTTGAGACAAGGTTGGGGGAGCTGTTACTGAACCTACAAAGCTAACAGTTCATTAAGAATAGTCACATTGCTGTCATTGACTATAGATGAGTGTCCTAACCCTTAGCGTAAGAACCCCTCTCTGTGTAAAAGCATCCCCAATAAAGTTAGCCAGAATATCAAGTGTTTCTGATTTTGGCTGACATTGCATTAGTGAATTCTGAGTTGGAGAAGGGTCAGACTGTCTGATTGACAGTGTGGCAGACCAATCAAAAGGGGAGAATTGGTTGTCACTTTCTAAATGCATTTTATTTGAGAGATGCCACAATTTTCAAACCATGAGACCCATGGAGATGGAATTACCAGGGGTGTTAATCCCAGAAAGAGAATGTGTATTGCTGTACTTTGGCTCAGGACCTCTGTTCTTTGGCAGATCTCCTGCTCCTCAAAAATGGAAATGCTGTGTGTTACCCAAGTTAAAGCACCTTATGAAAGTTTTAATTTCTTCTTTTCTTTTCAGAATAGCGTAGTTCTTACTTTTGAAATCAGGCAGTTGTTTTTGGAGAATAGGTATTGGTTTCCTATTGCTGTGGCTACCAGTTACCAACAACCACTTAGTTCCTGGGACAGCACAGGTTCATTACCTTAAGGTTTAGAGGCAGTAGTCCAGAATGGGCCACATGCACTTGCATTAAGGAGTCAGCCAACTGTTCCTTACAGGTTGGCTTTTCTAGTTTCCAGAAATGACTCATTTCATTGCTTGGCTCGTGGCCGTCTGTCTGTGTCCCATTGGCAGAGGTTTGCTCTTGGTACCTCCCTGCCTTCTTAGGACAACTCTTGAGATTACCTTGGGCCCACCAGGACCCTCCAGGAGGGCAAGATCTTAAAAGATCTCTTTTGCCATGCATAGCAACACTTTTCAAGGTCCCGTGTTTGTAAACCCTCTGGATTAAGATTTGGGACTCTTAGGGAAACTTTACCTGCCACAGAATGTCCTGGAGATTTCTATTAAAATGCTTAGCACAGCTTCTGATGGAGACCAGAGCTGTTTCCTCTGCGCTTTAGAACAATCGCCATGGTTTCCTTTAGTCTGTAAACACTAACTTAACAAGATAGGGCAGGCTAAACAGGTCTGTATTTTGCTATTTTGAGTAAAGAGAGGGAGAAAATATTCAAAGGAAGAGTGATCTGGGATTTTCAGTGGGGCTTTGTAAGGAACCCTAAGGTTCTGGAAAAGAACAAGTGTTTTCCCTACAGTATTCCGTGACAGCCCCTAACTTGCCGAGATGTAGAGAGCCACCGTCACACCTATATAAGGAACCTTCTCTGCTTGGTCTTCCTCGGGTAAAAAGATAAAATTGAGCCGGTGGTGGGGGTCCAGGAGGAGAGGATCTTTGGTTCTTCTGGAACAGTCTGTCCTGGTTTCTGAAATGACTTAAGTTGTGGAGTTGGTGTAGAACCCCTTAAGTTCTTGTTCATTTAGGGCGGTTACATCAGGAAAGCTCTCTACAGGATGGCACCTCCATCATAGACTCGATAGTCTCTCTGAGGGTTTTTGGCTTCTCTTTGTGCCCTTCATTTTGGGCCTCATCCGTTTGATTCCTTGCACTAGTTGCTGAAAGGGATTAAAACAGTGCTTTCTTCCATCCGTTTCCTGCAGGTCAGAAATCCAACACACGCAGTAGGGGACTCTCCACACAGGGTTTCTCGGGTGACACTAGTCCTTGGCTTTCAGAACAGTCTGAGGATAAGAGTTTTTGGTGTGAGAGAATTTAAAAGGATTAAATATGAACATGATTCCTAACAAGCTGCAGTTGTGTGTGGTCAGAAGACTGCAAAGTATGTAAAAGCAAAAAGCAAACAGAGCTTCATTGCTAAAGGGGTTTTCTCCACTTAGAGCAAGTTTATGAACACGTGGAATTTTAAATTAGAAGAGACTGTCGCAGCTGGGAACAAGAGGCGTGCAGCGTGTTGTCTGCTAACTGCTGGTACTTTAGCCACACACGTGGAAGGGATATTTTCCCTTGCCTTGCCTGTAGATAAGGCTTTTAAATGAACGTCTGGGGTGTTTACAATGAGCTGCCAGAGTGAGTGTTGTTGAATCACAGGCTGACAATGCATTAGTGATGTAGGTGTGTGGCTGTGCACTGGTGCACTGCTGACTCTGGACCCACGAAGTGGCCCAGTCTCCTCAGTGGGGCACGTTGGAGGATCTGTGGAAACAGGTTATCACGGCTCTCTGAAGGACTGATGAGGTAGTTTAGTTTTATAAGAAGTATATGAACGTGTGTGTGCACGAGTGGGCATGCATGTGTGTGTGCATGTGTGTATGTGTATGCATCTGGTTGGGTGGTCTGGGTATGTGGGTCATGACCGAGTCACACGTGCACACATACACTGTTTTCACATCGCCTTGCTTTTGTTCCGGGAGGGCCCTTGCCACAGCAGCTTCATGGGGAAAGGATCATGCTGTCAGTGCATCAAGGAACCCTTTGCAGGGTTCTGCACACACATTCTGTAACAATTCCCAATCTTCATGGAAAGCCAAGGAAGAAAGAACACTGAAGCAAATGATTTTTTTCTTAGTTTTTCTTAGTCAGGACATAAAACCATAAATGAAATAATAGTTGTGACCTAAAAGTTTGTTTATTCAGAGGCCAGCAAGCACTTGTTAATAGAGTAGTGTAAATTTTATGTGAGTCTTACAGTGCTTTTTATTCTAAATACTTGATGCTGCCTGGGTGATTTTTGAATGATAAGGGAGGAAATTAGATATTCAGGGTATTTATAATCTGCTGTCAGGGTCGGCCGTGTCGGTGTTACCTCGGTTGCCCTACTGGCATGATGCTCTGAATCCTGGCGGGGTGATGGGAGTTTGGCGTCAGAGGTGTCGCCCATGCTCTTTCTGGATCATATTTAAAGGGCACGCACACAGACCTCTCACCCACTCCTAAGACTGGAGCACTTCTGCCAGGGTTTCAGGATCGCCCGAGTGGGTCCTACTCCTTGGAAAGAGGCAACAGCTAATGCCAGATAAACACAGTGCGTTCTGAGCTTGCACATGCAGGATTGGTATGTTAACGTTGTCCTTTTACTAAAACCAGGATGGGCATAAATACTTACTGTTTTACATTTGCATGTGTGGTAGCTCACCGTGAGGATCTAAGGACTAAACTTCCGGAGGGTGCATCCCAGGCTCTGCTTACTCCGTGGACCCTTTTGTCTGACATGCTAGTAGACGTCTTACCTGTAAATATCGCTCTAAATGCTTTTGCACATGCCGCATTAGCCTGAATAATAACCTGGTGGTAGCTGTCACCTTTCTCATTTTACAGGTGAGAGAATGATGGCCGAGAGGACAAATGACCTGCCTAAGGCCACACACCACAGTCCCTTCAAGTCACTTTAGACACTGCTGTTCTGGTCACCTTGGCAACCCCCTTGCCGGTCCTGTGGAAAGTCTTGAGAGAAGAGAAATGGTTTTCCAGTTCTCTGGATTTCCTTCTGATGACTGTGTGGTGCGGTGAACTAGGCTGTGAGGATCATAGACAAAGCTGCTCCTTGGAGGGCGAGGGCAGAGGTGTGCATCAATCACGGGTTGTCTTGGGCCTGTCCTAGCCACACCTTGCTGGGAAGGACTGTTTCTGTCAGGAGGATGGTCTCTGACCTCTCTGACCCGCCTTGTTCCTTAACTATCAGTTTACCTTTTGGGTCTTGAGACAGGCTTCTATTTTACAGGCCCTACCTTATTCTCAGTCACATAAAATGATTTCACTTATGTTCCTAAGAGACACTCGGATCTCTGTGAGTTCAAAGCCAGCCTGGTATACGAAGAGTTCGTGGACAGCCAGGGGCTGTTACACAGAGAGAAATCTTGTCTTGGGGGGGAAAAAAAGACTGATTTTTACTTTTAAACAAACAAGGAAAGGCAGATTAAAATTAAGCCACCAGGTTGTAGCTTGGTAGAGTGAAGGCTTTTGACAGGTCGGCAGCGTGTTTTCGATGAACTTTCTGGATCTCACAAGAGCATAGTTGATAAGCCTGCGCTGGCCAGGAGCAAGTGTGTCCCGTGGGTGGCTGCAGTATTTTGTTTTTGTGGGAATGCTGTGTTCCTCATTTTCCTGCAGAAAACCCGAAAGCTGGATAAAAGCAGCACACGGTTGGTTCTGGCTGCCCAGAGGGAAGGTCTACTCTTTCTTTGCCGCCACCCCGCCCCCTCGTGTCACCCTGAGATCTCACAGTAGATCAGGGACTAGGAGACACTTCCCACCACCATTCTTTAGCTCCTGGGCAGCTATGCCTGGTCACATGAACTCATTAATGGAGACTGGCTTTCCTGCTGGGGAGGGGTTCTTGTAAGAGGTCTTCCAGCGTAGGGGCTGGGGGGGGGTGGGGTGGGTGGAGCAGTGTCCACCTCTTATTGTCTTTAAAAATGTGTATTTATTTTTTAGCTATACAGATAGGTGATTTCCTTGAAACATCCAACCCTCCATGTGTATATATACATACTGTGTATACGTTCAGCCGCTAGTACTCTTTTCTTATACCCACTCTCTCCCCTTTTCCCTTCTACATACCATTGGTACAGAAACACAGTTCTTGAAAGGGGTTAAGAGAGAGTTTGTTCTAGAATCAGGTGTGAGTGACCACGGCCAAGGAACAAAGATTCGGGTTACCTGGAGTCTGTGTTACTTTTTTTTTTTTTTTGGTTTTTCGAGACAGGGTTTTTCTGTATAGCCCAGGCTGGTCCTGGAGCTCACTTTGTAGACCAGGCTAGCCTCTGCCTCCCAAGTGCTGGCATTAAAGGTGTTAGCTTCTTGATGTTTTTAAAGTAACAGAACAAAGAAATTCACAAATCAGGGCGGATTTCAGATACAGCAGCTGTGTCACCAGGTGAACAGGGTTCAGCAAAATGGCGAACTGCTGTTGAAGGCCTGGGGTGCTGTTGTCTTACAGCATTCCAAGGCTTCCAGTTGGTGGAAGCTAGTGGTCTGTTAACGTCTTCTGAAAGGCTTTGCATCTCTGTTGGTCACAGAGATGTCAGGTTAGATACCGAAGTGGACAAGGCAAGGCTATTGGAAGGGCCAGCGATAGCCCAAGGTAAACTGTGATTAGGTGCTGGACCTACAGTGTTCAGCCTCTCTGGGGTCACTGAGACTCTGGCCAGTTCGCTCCGGCCGGATGCTGCTTGGGGAGGTTATTTGGCTTCCACAGTCCCAGACCTTTACTGAAGAAAACAAGGACAGGAACTCAAGGAAGGAACCCAGAGGCAGGAAATGAAGCAGAGACCTTAGAGGAGTGCTGTGCCCCTATTGGGTTGCTCCGCCTGCACCTGCTCTATTATGCCTCCCTGCCTAGGGCTGACATCACCCACAGCTGGCCCCGCCCACACCAGTCATTAGGATAATACTCCATATACATGCCTGTAGGCAGTCCAGTGAAAACATTTACTCTGTTGAAACTGCCTTTTCCCGGATATGTCTAGTCTGTGTCAAGCTGACAGAAACTAGCAGTACATAAGCTTCGCAGAAGACCTGCCATAAGATGCTGTTTATTACAGGAACTTGGGGTCACAGCCTAACCTTTTTTTTTTTTTTTAATTTTGTGCACCTTTTATCTTTGTCCTCTAGATTCTACATATGAAAGTAAATGTGTTCTCATGTCGCTGTGAGACTGGCTTATTTTACTTATTTTACTGTTAAATAAAATATCATGAATGCAATATAATTTCTTTCTTTTTTTGTGGCTGAACAGAATCCCATTGTAATATACCGAACTTTCTTATTCATTCACTGTTGATAGGTTGGTTCTATATCTTGTCTTTTATGAATAGTGCCTCATTAAACATGCATGTGCAAATATGTATACAGTGAGTAGATTAAGACTCTGTCAGGTATACACACAGAAATGTTAGTCAGGTCATAGGCAAGATCTGTTTTTACATTGATTTCCAAGGCAGGAGAATTTACATTCCTACCAGTAGTGTAGAAAGATCCCTCCCCTCTCACATCCTTGCTAGCATATATTAATGTTTCTTTTTCTCTTTTCTTTTTTTTTCATTTAAAGATTTATTTTTATTTATACAATGTTCTCCCTGCATTGCATCTATGTCTGCACATCAGAAGAGGGCACCAGATCTCATTATAGATGGTTATAAACCACCATGTGGTTGCTAGGAATTGCACTCAGGACCTCTGGAAAAGCAGCCAATGCTCTCAACCTCTGAGCCATCTCTCTAGCCCCCGAATGTTTCTTTTTCATATGTGTGTGTGTGTGTGTGTGTGTGTGTAAGCTTGGTACAGAAGCAGGGAGTATACAGCACCTGAACGCTGGGAAAAGGAGACCTAAGGCTGCTCCCAGAGAAGGCTCAAGCGTAGCTGGCTGTGTAAATGTGTCTGTTTCAGTTGAGACAGCCAGAAAAACTTCACTAAATGGAAATTAGACTCTGTGACACAACCACCCTGTATAGTGCCGTCCATAGTCCGTAAGATGTTCTGGGGTCATTCAGTGAATTACCATCTGCTGCCCAGTCAGGTATTTTAGATCCTGATCCTGCACCCAGAGAGACTTGGTGAGTATTTCTGAAGAAGTAATTTGCAGCCACGTGCTATCTGGCATATTAGTGTCTTCGCTGCTGCTGTGCCGTTAAGGTATCTTATAGAGGTATTTATTTTGGCTTCTGGTTCCAGAAGATGAGTTCACTGTGGCAAGAACAGGAAGCTGAGAGCTCGTCTTCACCAGGAAGCAGAGCAGAGGAATTGGAGGTGGGGTGAGACCATAAGTCCTCAATTCCTTCAGCAAGCTTTACTTCCCCATAACCCCATAGGACCACCAACTGGAGACCAAAGAGTCAAACACTTGTGGGATGGGAGGCATTTGTATTCAAACCATCACACCCGATGAAAAGCAAGAGGTTGTAGCTGAAAGTAGCAGTAACATGACTGTTGAGATGGAATTAGAATCTTTTCCTATATTAAAAAAAACTCAGCCCTTTTACCTATAGTTGGATAAGAAACTCTAAGGTGAGATAGTTTATAACTAGGGTGTTTTCTAATTAGATGAGTTATGAATGTCTGACATTAGATTCATGGTGTATTATTATCTTAAGTGCCACAGTATCTTGCAGGGTGGTGTCATGTTATGCCTAAATATAATATCGCACCTAAAATGTGCTGTTTGGCTATTTACTGAAAGGACAGGTCGTTCTTGTATTTGCTATATCCTCACACAGTGTTACCGCACAGCAGAAGTACAAGAAAGCGAATCATTATTCACAAACCAAAGCGCTCTATTTAAAATCCCTAGTCGTTGGCATGTCAAGATTGGAGTATGCTATGCTTAAAACGAAGCAGAAAGATTTTCTTTTTAAAAAAAAGTTGTACACAATGATCAAAAATCTGAAACTCATCAGTTTCTCTCTGCCTTAGTTAAACTTAAGAGACAACTGGCTTTCTTAATTCTCCGACCAGAGTCGATTAGCGGAAGCATTTAATGTGATTTACAACGATCAGGTGTTTATGTGGAAGGAGGAGTATCTTAATTGCACTTCTTTCTTTGAAATAAGTTACAGGGGATGGCAGAGGGAGGTTTCTCGTTACTGCACCCTAAATATAACACTTCGGATATTGCAAAATTCATTTAAAACATTTAATGTATGCTGCCACCCACATAGCTGGCTTGTGGGCTGGGATCCTTTGAGGCCATAGAATATCCCTTTTCAGACTCTGGGCAGCACCCACACGCTGACAGGAAAAGATGTTAAGAGCCCTATATCTAGAAGCTGCATGCTGGGAGGGGCAGTTGAGATTTGCTCCCTGATAGCAACCCCATTCCTTAAATACTTGTGACTGATGAGACTGCATTGGAGTTGGAGAAAGAAGGAATTTGGGGTGGGGCAGTAAGTGGAGCCTTGGAGAACACAGAGGCGAAATCACAGGGCCAATGACTATCTATCAAAAGTGGGTGGAGCTCCTGCAGCAGGGCCAGGGTCCAGGGTGGGTTGTCCTCACACTGGCCTGCCTCTGGCTCTCCCTCACATCGGATGCTGAGTGAGTGCCCATCACAGACATCCCCTGAGGAGCAGGGCTGAGGGTCAGGGCTGCTGGTGTTTGTGACAGCTGTGCAATACCACAAGACCTGCATCAGACAGACATCCTGCGTCTGTCATCATGTTAGGCCTTCTGTGACAAAGCTGCTGGCTACCCAGTATTCAGAAATTATGGAAACCCTCATCAATGAACGCTGGCTACCAGCAGGTGGTGGAGAGTGCTGGCCCTGCTGTTGTTAGCTTGTGCTCCATCTGCGAATTGTAAAAATATCAGTGGCTCATTTGCTTGGAACTCTCAATTAAAGCTTTTTTTTTGGGGGGGGGGGATAAATTATGGAACAGTTATCATTAATTATGGGACACCAAATTTAGTTTGAATGGCAGTACGTTTCATGTTGTTTATCACTAACCACGTCCGTTTCTTTACTGAAAAAGTTGGTGAAATTTAATTATATAAGTATTCATTTTAATTTAGGAAATGATAAGAAATAATTAGTTAAATGTACTTCATTATTTTCCTTCTCCCTGAACTTTTTGGTTCATGAGATTTGAAAACATAGTGTCTTGAGTCTTTTTTTTTTTGTTGTTGTTCCATTAGTTCTCTTCAAATCACATTCCTGAATGGCTCAGTTTTCTTTTCAAGCTTTATACTGAAGCACATAGCAAAACAACTACTATTCCAACAGAGCCTGCATAAATGATTGGTATCTTGGAAAATAAGTCAACTCGAAGCCACAATTTACCTGTGTGTGTGTGTGTGTGTGTGTGTGTGTGTGTGTGTGTGTGTGTATATGTATGTGTGTATAGTACTGATTTCCCAAATAAATTTGAATAGTTGGGAGACTTTGCTAGGATTTGTACAGGTGGCCCATGAATTGCTGGGCCATCATTCAGATAACGTCATGGTACCCCAGGGTCTGCTGATCAGCCTTGGAGGTCAAGAAGCTGAGTCTTTTTAGAGTACCTCCTCAGGGAGCCTGAGCTTCATAAGCAGACAGATTCTGAGGTCACTGATGTGTCAGCCATTATGCTGATTCATTTACACACAGTGAGCAGAGTGCACTAGCCGAGCAGCCTGCAACGTCCTGGCACACAGAGAGCATGGGCATCTTTTCCTAGCAAGGACACCTGTACAAGAAGCTACATTGTGTATGGTACTAGGAGTTACAGAAAGCTATTTGAAGAGCAAACTGTTTTCATGTTGCTGAGGTCCAGTTGGCCAGGTTTTGGTTTGTTTGTTTTTGTTTTCTATCCTGTTGTGGTTTCATCCCTCAAGGGGTTTTGCCTAACTTGGTCATGAAGAAGACATTTCCCTCCATTTTCCTTTAGAGGTTTTTACTTCAGGACTGTAAACCATTTTACCTTAACCTTTGTCTAGGATGCTAGGTTCATAGGTCAGTTATGGACAGAAGGAAGTCTAGTAGTTGAGACTGAAAAGACCCAGCTTTCCCCATTGAATTACACAGGTTAAGAATCTGCTAGTCATAGGCTCATAGTCTGGTCTGTCAGGATCATATTAGCACCATGTGGATGGTTGTAGCTTCTAATGTTGAAGTCAGATAATAATGCACACCCTATTGTAAAAAAGTGACTTTGATGGTTGTAGTTGTTAATTTTTCCATGTACATTTAAAATGAGCGTATCAGAAGTCGCATGTTTATGATGCTGCGTCTTCTGACCCAGGAGCTTGTTATTTATTGAGGTCTGCTTTAGTTTCTTATAGCAGTCTTTATAGGTGTGTTGCTGCAATGAGCAGTGCGGCACGGCCTTGGATTCTGATCTGACTTCACATTACTTTCTTTGCGATTGTGGACACTCATCCATCACATAGGGATTATATCTCATTGGTTGTATGAGAGGATTACAAAATAATGTATGTAAAGACCCCATTCTGTGTCCGGAAAAAAAATGTAGCACATAATAAAGTCACCATTCTTGGCATGGCTGTCACCATCTCTCGCTCTCTTCAGCACTGAGTAATGATGCTTCTACATCTGACACATATGTATTCCTGTCTGGCCAGCACATGGGTTGCAACAGCTGCACCGGGCCCCCTTTCTGGTCGGCCTGGGCGAGTACCACCCATCTTTTGGTATCTGTGCCTTTTGCTCTCTTCCGCAGGAAACACGTGCAGCTGTAGTGTTGGAATAGTCTCCCTTTGGGCTGAGCTTAATAGCACTGGTTATGGGAGCCACTGCTCTTTGCTGGTCTGTCCCTTCTTTGAGTGTTCAGTCTTGCTTCCTCCTCCACGCAAGATGACCCGAGTCCTGTTTTGCAAAACCTGGTATCTTTTCTAAATGTTTCACGAGTGTAACCTTTAAGATTGGAGGCTACCTTACAGTGACATGTTTTCAGGATTTTATTGATTGGACATTACCAAGTTGAGTGGGACAGTGTACTTTAAATGCTTATTCAGATATGGTTTTTAAACTGAGTCATATTTTTGTTTTAAAATTTGTAAAGACGAGATGTGAAAAGAATTCAGTGTTGCCTAAATCTGCGTGTGCTTCTGGTGTTGTGCCCAGCCTCAGGATTTCAGAAAGTCCAGAGTTTTGAAACCACAGCCTTTACCCTCCCTGGTGGCTCTGTTTTGCTGGCCAGACAGACCGTTCCTCTCAGGATCCTCAAGAAATACCAAATGGTGTCTGTGGAAGGATCTGGGTCCTCTTTGTCTTCATGGTGGCTGTTTTCTGTGATTTGATTGCAGAAAGAGTATTTCTACATTTGGCACTAAAAATTCTTCTCTTTTCTGAGTCACCAGTCATAACATTTTATTCACCTTTGGTTTTAGAACAAATGTGCTGCTTCCTACCTAATTAGTCATGAGCACAGCCTGTGGCCCCACTATGTATCAGACTTGGTGCCTGCAGGCACATAGTAGGCGCTTAGTCGCACATAGTAGGCTAGTAGTGCACATAGTAGGCGCTTAGTCGATGTTAGCAGCTTACTTTATTCTGCTTCTTTGCTATCCTGTCTTCATTATATAAATCATTTAGCCAATTAGTTTGAACTTGTTAAGTCCTTTACTTATTACAGTGTGTGTGTGTGTGTGTGTGTGTGTGTGTGTGTGTGTAAAACTGAGATGCTTTTCCTTCAGAGGTGTTAAAACAGTTGTAGCTCAGTCTTGTGACTCTATGGTGATAATGTTTTCAAAGTGTCAGTCATATCTGCTGAGTTTTGTTCTGTAAAATAACATGGAGAAGCAGGGTATGGTGGTGCATGCCTTTAATGCCAGCACTCAGGAGGCAGAGGCAGAGGCAGAGGCAGAGGCAGGCAGATATGTGTGAGTTAACAAATGCTACATGGAGAAACTCACCCTCAAATGTGGCAATTTTGTTGTAAAATAATGAAACTGATTTTCAGAGACCCCGTGTTTACCATGTTTCTACATAAACGATGTGAGTCAGGAGGAAAGTATTTGGTTGGCAAAGCTGAACAGGAAATCAAAACTCTTGGCCTCTGCGTTTATTTCTTAGTCCCAGGTGACTCAGTTTCCTTAGTAACTGCATAATGTACATTATTTATGAATTATGGGCAACTTAGCTCAGGAACTCCATCCCTTGTTTAGAATTTGTTTCAAAGTCTGGGAAAGTAATTGAGTCATGTTAATTACTCAGATAATCAAGAATAAGTATTTATTAAGTATTTACTTAATTTAATCAATTAAGAATTTACTTAAAATTTAAAGATCATAACATTAAAAATGTGGAATGTACCACAAAGGAAGTTTGCAAAGAAACAAACAAAAATCAGAATTTGAAATGGTTCATCTAATTTCTGCGTTTGTACAGTGAAAAATTCAATCATTGTCAGTTTACAGTAAATTGTTTGGTCTAAACACTTGCAACTTACTAAAAACTGTTCGACAGCTGGTCATTTGGACACATTTGGAACCCAAGCACTTGACACGAAAGTAACAATGTAAAACATAACGCCTGTTGCTTAAAAGGTTAACAAAGAAAACTTGAAAGGGAATGTGCAGCAGGGTAGAAACAAAATGTGGTCTTTACATGCAAAAAAGGTCAGCAATAAAACATTGCTGTCTGGAGACAGGGTTTCTCTGTGGAGCCCTGGCTGTCCTTGAACTTGCTCTGTAGGCCGACAGGCCTCAAACTCAGAGATCTGTCTGCCTCTGCCCCCCAATCCCCCCCCCCCCACACACACACAGAGTACTGGTGTGCACCCCACTGCCCTGCTTCCAATAAAAATTTTGAACTTCTAATTCTTAATTTATTTTCTTGAGTCTCACTCTGTAGCCTCCTCTCACTGGGCTGCTATTCACTTTGTTGCCCAGACAACCTTTAACATGAGCTCTTCTGGCCTCTAGGGTGTTGAGGTTACAGGTGTGAGCTACAACAGCTGCCTTTATTCTACTGTCTTGTCTGGCCCTTGATCAACATTTTCGTTTGTAAGGAATTACTGGTAATGGCTGACACTGGAACAAAGGGTTACTCTGAGAGGATCTGGGGGCCTGCGGTAGATTTCACTCAGTCATGTTCCTGTCCTCTGTGAAAGGGTGCTTACTGGAGCTAGTTTGGTGTGGCCATTGAAGAACATTGTCTGCTCTACCATGCAGTCCTAAGGAAATCTGTCAGTGCAATGGAAGCTTAGATAAATCTTTATTGCCAAATTTTAATTGTCTAAAGCGACTAAAACACTGGGTGTGGTGGCTAAAGCCTGTTCCAGAAGTCTGGAGGCTGAGGCAGGAGGTGGTCATTAGTTTGAGGCTACCTGGCTCCCCTAGGGAGTTCCTGGTCAGCAGGACTAAAGAATGAGAACTTGACCCAAAAGACAAAGAGACAAAAAATGGAATACTTAAATGTTCTGGGAAATGGAGAGTTTTTGTTTGTTTTTTTGTTTGTTTAAGAGCAAGAAATATAACATTCCTTCTCTTAGGATATCAATGAGAAACTTTATTTGTATCATATCCTTTATTCTATGTAATTAATTAACTATGGCCTTCATCTATTTTCTAAAAGATTTAAAAAATCTTATTTAATCACACCTTCTCCCCCAGAACTCTATTTCAAAGTCAAGGCAGTGATCCAGTGTTCAGAGTTTGTCACTCGTCTCTGTCCTTCCTATTGAAGAACTGCAGTTGATCCAGGCATTCAGTCCTTCAGTAAAGATCCAGCTGTGAAATATGGCTGTAGTAGGAGGTGTGGTGTGCTTCTATGTGTAGCTACACAGTGTATACAGAGAACCTGTGTCTCCATTTCATCAGGGAAAAAGGTTCACGCCAAAAGATTCCTACATGATTCATGGGGGGAGTTAACCTAGCTAAAGTGTAATAATTTTGAAGGCAGGCTTTGGCCTTATGGTTGGTATTGATGATTTTAAGAGCCTTGTAGAAATGGAGGTCACAGAGGGGCAGGCAGGGATGGAGAGGGCCGCACCTCATGGTGCTCATGGGAAGGACCTTAGCCTTCAACAGGGAGGAAAATGGCTCTGTGAACCTTTGGTAATTGTATCAAAAGATGGTGACAGCCTCTGCCTCATATATAGAAGACATGCATTCAGATTGTTTAAAGACTGCCCTACAATTGCTCTTCATTATTATAACTTGCCTTCTCCTGACCACTTAGCAAGAAGACTGAAAGGTGTATTTTAATAATAGTGTCACTAGCATTGAGCCTAGAAGGTCATTTCCCAAGGGTGTTTGTTCTCAGTCACCCCTACTGTCCCTGTAACTCTTTGGAGGATTTTTGAGTCCTTGGAGGGAAGATGTTTAACTCAGTAGTGAGTGTATGAGACATCCCTAAAATGGCAGCTTCTATTCCATAGATTTTTACAGAAAACCACATTAGAATATCCTATTTGATCATTTGTGCTTTCTACTGTGCTTCTCTGTATGAAATTCTTTGTGTGTTCTGTGTCTTTGTAAGTAGAGCGATTTCTCTTTTCTCAAGTTGAATTTTGACCTTTTTAGAAGTCTGGAATTCATGGAAGACAAGGAGTTATCCAACACTTGATGAATGCCAATGTTTTATATCGGATTGGCTGGCAGCCAGGTACAAGCAGCATTCAGAAGGAGACATAATTTTTTCCCTTTATAAGAGGCCACATGGACATTGGGCTCCCATGGGCATCAATGGGTGTTATGTGCGTAGAGCAAGGGAAAGGTCTTACTACCAAAAAGCAGGGCACTGTGCTATATAAAAGATAAATTGGTATGCTCTCATTAGCTCATGTTTTGTTCTAAAAGATATCTTTGTCATGAGGCCCTCTTATAAAAGAGCGGCTGACAGTAAGCATCAGTACTTGATAGAACTCTCAGTAGTTGAATCAGACCTTATTAATTTAAGAAAAAAAAAAAAACAGAACAACCTAGTGGTAGAGAAGTCCAGACAAAAATATGTATTGAAGTCTCCCATGTGCAATTTGTCAGTGGTACTTGCCAAGAAGCTCCTGATGCCGCAAGTTTAGACGACTGACTGAAATCCTTTCCTCAGGAGTCTGAAGGGATGGGACCCGTCCATAAATCTATAAAGATAGGAAAGTTTTTGCACATTGTTCACAGGGGTCTGAAAATGTAATTTTAATTATGTGTATATTCCTATACTTCAAATATATAGCATTGTTCTATGAATTCATATTATTCGGTCTGCTTACAATGCTGTTGTCAAATTCTACTTCAGACTTAGCAAGTAAGCAGATTAGTAAAAAATAAATATGTGGAAATGGCGGTGGGTAGTCCGTGATTAGAAGGCAGGATTAGCTTCCACTGCTTACCAATAAGATCGGAGCACATGGTAAACTTTATGTCTTTGCTTCTGTGCACCCGAAGTTTTCAAGGGTTCTTCAGACATCCTCTATACAGGGTGTTTGTGGCCTGCAAAGGACTGGACTTCCGTGTGTAATTACAAAGAGAAAATGACAAGTTCCTAGGTTGAGTGAACGGTCTAATTCTCTTGCTGGGCTTTGTAAGAGAAGACATCTCTGGTCACTGGCTGGCTTATTATCCGAGTGAAGTACACACTCAGCAAGGAAGGCAAGGCCATAGCTAGGACCCTTCTCCCTGGCATCCCGTCTGTTCTCGCTCAAGGAATCCCTGTAGTGTAACAGCTGGTGCAGAGCGGGCGAAGGACTTGGCTTTCTTTTCACCTCTCTGAAAACAAGAAAGGAAAAAAACAAACAAACTGTACAGCCTGAAAGTAGAGGAATCTTTATTATTAATGGGCAATAAGCTTGCAGGGAAAGCCAGAGAGGCTGGAAGAGAGCGGACATCACAGCACAATGTCTACACATGTGAAACCGCCACCGTGGAGTTACCTGCAGAGCTAACATGCAGTCATAATTATAATGAAAATGTTGTTTATGTTTGTATAGCTACGCTGCTTTAATAAGCATCTCCTAAGCATGGATGAGACAGTCCTTGAGACATGTGTGCCAGGATGTCTGTGGAGGTCAGAGGACAGCGAGCAGGGATGGGGTTTTTCCTACAGCCGTGTGTGTTCTGGGAACCAAATTGAAGTCTGCAGGCTTGGTAGCAAAGTACCCTGACTGCTTGAGCCATTTTGCTCCACCCCGCCCATCCCGAGTACTTTAAATCAGAGACACATTGGCAATTAATGCCAATTCAGTATCATAGCATATAAATTAATTAGTATGTACCTGGGCAGTCAGTACTCCATGTCATAGAGAAGAATAAACTGTAATTGAATCAATAGAACTAAGTAAGCGTGGTAGAAAGGTAAATATCAGGTTAAATGTAAATCCTTTGGGAGTTTTTAAAATTTTTTTTCAGATTTCAAAAAATTTCAAAATTGAAGCTTTGAAACCTTACACTACTATCTGCACACAGTTTTTAGATGACTACAAAGGTTCATATTGGGGCTGAGAAACTTAGCCTGCTCCCAAGAGCACGGTGGTCTCTTTCACCTCTCGAAAATATCTGCACTGTGATTTTAAAGGGAGGAGAATCTACTCAACTTAACCTACTCCCTTAAAAACAAGAAACATCCTAATACTGTTATGTTTATACTTTGTGTGTGTGTGTGTAGGTTATGGTTTGAATTTTTGTCAAGTTCACATGAATAGTTTAAAAAGTGAAAGAGTTGTACAAAGCTAATCACAAAAATCAGCCGTCATCATGGTAGCTCCAACCTCTGTTCTCACAGCTGATAGGCACCCCAGACTTAAGGCTCTGGCATTTGCTGTTAAAGTCCTCACGACGTGCCATCCTTCCTTCCTTCCTTCCTTCCTTCCTTCCTTCCTTCCTTCCTTCCTTCCTTCCTTCCTTCCTTCCTTCCTGTCTATCTATCTATCTATCTATCTATCTATCTATCTATCTATCTATCTATCTATCTATCTACACATCCCATCTGTGATGAGGTCTGGTGCCCTCTTCTGGTGTGCAAGCATACATGCAGACAGAACATTGTTACACATAAGAAATGAACCTTTAAAAAAACAAAAAGAATTCTGCAGGCCCGTCTCCATGCCCTCACCCATGCCCCCTTTCTTAGAATTCTTTAATCTTTTGATTTTTTCAATCCAGGCTTAACTGTAATATCATCTGAGGACTTTGACCAAATTTTGGGGTAAGAGATGTTGAAGTAATTGGTTTTAAATGGAGCTGAGGTAGAGAAATTTCTGAAAAGGTCCTTCGGTAATTCCAACATGTAATCAGAGTCAAGATAGACTGAAGTGAGCTGAAACTTCAAGATGGTGTGCTGTGCTGTGGGCCTTTCTTATCCACGATATAAGTACTCGATCTATTAACCTAGGGATTCGTGGCCTTTCATTTAAAACCTTGTGTTTCTCTTTTCTGTCTTTTCTTGTCTCCAGCATGCATTTTAAACTTTCATTTTTGTTTTCAGAGTGATTTTGATAGAAATCCTCTCATTGCTTTTCTGTTGTTTTATTTCAAGAATTAATTTTTGTGTTGTAGTCACTGGTGTTGTGGGTACATGTGTGCCACCTGCCTAGCTTGGTTCTTTCTTTCTTTCTTTCTTTCTTTCTTTCTTTCTTTCTTTCTTTCTTTCTTCCTTCCTTCCTTCCTTCCTTCCTTCCTTCCTTCCTTCCTTATTTTTTTTAAAGATTGATTTATTTATTTTATGTATTTGAGTATATGAGTACACTGTAGCTGTCTTCAGACACACCAGAAGAGGGCATCGGATCCCATTATGGTTGTGAGCCACCATGTGGTTGCTGGGAATTGAACTCAGGACCTCTGGAAGAACAGTTAAGATAACAGCTGAGCCATCTCTCCAGCCCCTGCTGCTTCTATTTTGTGCATCTTGTTCTTTGCTGTGCTTGTGAAGGAACGCCAGGCTGTATGCAGGTTAGCCAAGTGCTCCCCATTGAGGGATGTACACGGCCTTATGCATCTGTTTCTTACTTTATTTTATGTGTACACAATCTAATTTTATTTTTATTAAGTTTTTATCTGCCCTCTTGGCTCTGTTTTCTCTAAACATCTTTTAATTGAAAATTCTGCCGTTGGTTTTAGCACCTCACATCAGTGGCTTTTCTAGGTGTCTCTTCTTGACAGTGCTCACGTTTAAAAGGACTTGTGGATGATGCTCTGTGTGGTGGGCTCATCAAGTCGCCCTTCCCTTCAGGACGAGTTGTCTGGCGGTTCTACTGGGACAACTCTGGTATCAGAATCTTGAAGCCTGTTCTGTTGGGCTGCCAGATCTCCAGAGCTGTATGTGTGGATGCTGGCTAGGGCGTGAGGAAGTTTGCCCTGTGAACTCTTGTTTGATTTGTCCCCTGCATCTGCGTGTCTCTTTTCATGCATCGTAGAGAGCCTCTCTGACTATTTGAGCGGAAACATTTTGGAGGTTGGACACATAGTTAAGGAAGGGCATTTACTCTATAGACAACTCCCTGCTCTTTAGAGGCCCACCCCAGCTACCCGATGCCTTCTGTTTCTGGTGGAGTTGAGGTCAGAGTGTTCCACTCCTCTTCGCCTGCTGCTGGGTTACGCATCAGTGCTGTAAGGTGCAGGACCACATGTCCTCACTCCCCAGCTCCCCATTGGTCCCTCCTTGTTTGTAGGGTGCATCCCCCACTGCAGTCAACAATGTCAGTGCAGCATTCATTCTGAATGGAGATAAGTTATGGGCACAAGTCCCATGTTGACATTCTGGTCTTACCTCATATGTCAGATTGCTTGGCATGGAGCAGGCCTACAGAAACCAAGACAGACTGAAAGCTGTTTTTTTTTTTTTTCTTTGTGAAGTCATTGAAGTCTCCAGTGCTTCACTACAGGTTGACATTGTTATTAGAGTAAAATAAAATAGTTGGCTTTAAAACCCTAAAAATATTGTGATTGTATTGTTTATAAAGCTTGACATTCTTCCTTTAAGAAGTCATACCATAGCATATAAGCTTTTAAATCCTGGCTTTCTAACACTGCTTACCTAGCAGCCAGACTGACAGAATGACAGTTAGAAACTGTTACTCATCTCTACCCCTTTATGAATCTTAAATGACAGTAACAGAATATTTCATTTTAAGCTCCTTTTCTCTCAGAACCGTCTTGGTTAAAGTGTTTTTAATTTTGTTTTGTGTTTTGCTTGTTTGTCTGTTACCTTGACACAAGCTAGGATTGTCAGGGAAGAGGGAACGTCAGCTGGGAAAAATGCTTTCATTGGAGTATCCATTTCTTAATAGCGTCATGAGAGGGCTCAGCACTCACTGTGAGTGATGCTGTCTATAGCTTAGCAAGTAGGTGCGTCTGGGTTCTATAAGAAAGTGGGCTCGGCACCCAGGAGCAAGCCAGTAAGCCGCACCTTTCGTGGCTTTGCTTCACCTCCAGGTTCCGGCCCTGACGTCCTCCATCATGGTCTGTAAACCGTAAGACATAAGAGGGAAAGAAACCCTTTCTTTTATGTTTGGACTGTGTTTATCACAGCCATAGAAACCTAACTGGGACAGGAACTGATAACATTTAGTTGATAGGCAGTTGAAGCAACTGTGAATAAAAACAAAAATAGCCTTTTCTAAGTATTGGCTATGCTGTGCCCAGTCTTCACCCCTGGTTCACACAGTCAGAGCGCCAGCCTGCACTCATTGCTGGGTAGCGGACCCGACTCTGTAGAGTTAAATTACTGCAAATGTCTCTTAAGAAAGCACTTTGGTTTCTGCTTAAGAACAGTGTTCTGGCTTTTGTGCTGTTCATGATGTTTTCCAGGCTATTTCCTCTCTAGGTAATTAGGTGTGCCCGGCACCAGAATAGGGACATTGTCCTATGGGGTCACGAGGCCATTTTCATCTGTAGCAAACAGTTGTGTAATACTACCTGACACTTGGGATTTTTCTCCAGTTTTAAATCCCTGCTCTGGATCATCCCATCCCCCATCCCCACAGACCAATATTCAAACCAAGACCACACATTCCCTTTTGTTGGCGTGTGTATTTCTTTTATTCTAGAGTACTTTTTTTCCCCTAGCAGTTACAGTATCCCGCATGTTTAATTTGTCCTCATGACTGAATTCAGGCTAAGCAATTCAGCAAAAATATGTTCCTGAGGTGATAGTGTATATTTCTTCCCTCTCTTGTGCCACATCAGGACACACGTGGCGCTTTTAAAAAAAAAAATAAAATGGTGGCATTAAAATTGGTCTCTTAACTAACATGAAGAGATCTGCTAGAACTCTCCCAGTTAAAATAACCTTTTGTTAATTATTCTGGCTTTTAATTAATAGGTAAAACATAATTGATTTGTGCATAGCTTTTTAATCCAACAGTATTGCTTAAGTCAATTATTTAATTATAAATGTGATTTCTTTATCAGTTAGTAATTTTGTGGAAAGAAGAGCCCTCCTTTGTACCCCCTCTTCTTGCTTCAGATCTCATTGTTTTGTTTTCTACTCCGTGACTATAAATAATTACTACGTTTTCTTTGATGCTTAAACTCTCCTGCTCGTCTCGTGGGAGCCTCGACAAGCTGGCTTCTGTTCCCTGTCACATGCTATCATGAACCTCTAAGTATCTCCTTGTTCGCTGGACCCACGAGATATCTCAGGCTCACTGTGTGCTTTCCCTACCATAAATCTGGAGTCTGTTATTTTTCCTGCGACTTTATTTATTTATTTAAGTGGATTGCCATATTTGAAAAGCACATGGGCCAAACATAGAGCGTAGCTGTGGTTTGGCCATTCACTGTAAAGCAGTGGAGCTACATGTTAGAAGTTGAGAAAGGTCATATAAGAATGCAGAATTCAGATTCTTTTAAGAGTTGGTGACCTAGCAACCAACCCTGAGGCCCACACGCTCATGGCGGTTCCTTGGGGTAAGCAGGCTAGACTCTGGCAGTCTTATTCATCCTAAGTTTTCCCGCTCTCCCAGACGGGAAATGGACATCTTTCCTGTTCGCTTTGCCCAAGTCATTAACATTGCCTGGATGACTCTTCTGCACCTTGTCCTGAATTTGGTTTCTTGACTTAGAGGCACAGTGTGCTGGCTTTAGAGGTATCTGTTACAGTCAAGGGAGAGAAGATGGGGGGGGAGGTTGTGAAAAGGTTTTATATTGAATGAATCTTGAGAGCCCAGGATCAAAGTCAACTAACCAAAAGATGACATATTAGTTTTCTATTGTTACACACAACAGAGTGTCCTGAAACCCAATACCTTCAAGCAGTAAATATTCACTCGCTCATGTATGTAGGAGGGTTGAGTCTAGGAGTGGCCAGCTAGCTGGTTCTGGCTCTTAGTGCCTGGATCCTGAGGCTTTGCTGGACTAGTGAGTCCTTCCTCACTTTCCTACATTGTTGCCAGGCTTGTCCCTTGCTTGCTGTTTTCTAGCGGTTGAAACTGCTCACAACATTGCAGCTTCCTTTCCACAGAGTGGAACAAGGCAGTGGCCAATAGAAACCTGGTGCAAGGGAGGTGTGCACACCTACAGTGACCCAAGCAAACACAGAATTTGCGGGAGGAGCCTTTCCGAGTGATTTCGTCTGTGCGTGAAATGTCATTTTAAGTTCTTCCATAGGAAAATTCTTGGGATTTTAATTAGTCTGCTCCACTAGTTGACCCAGAATCTTATTTACTTTTTGATATATACTCCTAGACTAATTTAGAACATAACTAGTAGCTTTATAGATCATATAGTCTATTGTCTAAATTTTTACTATTTTAAAAACTTGAGATCTTGGGAAGAGTGACTTGGCCCATCTCTTTTGCACCCGCTGGATATATGGGAGTTGGTTGGAGCCATTTGACTTATGGCCCAGTATGGTCCCTGAGCTGACACAGAGTCTTTTTGTGCCATACATCTGCAGCACAGGGGGTCGCTACAGGAAAATGTTACTTTCAGAAATGTATTGTATAATTAATCAAGGAAGAAACTTACATATCATTTACTAACATGAAACAACAGATATCGTATTGAAATTCCTGTGTTGTAATTTTAATAAGTATTATTTTTAAGTGTGTGTATGTTTGTATGTGTATGTATCTGTACAAGTGCCCTCAGAGGTCAAAGGTGTTTGCTCACCCTGGACTCCCAGGCAGTTGTAAGCTGCAAGAGCAATGTCTGCTCCTAACTGCTGAGCCACCTTTCGAGCTCCGAATTTCACATAGAAACTTGACATTGGACTTTACCAGATGACGAGGCACTTACATAACAGAAGTCTGCCAAAAAATAGGCTAAAAATATACACATTTTTCAAAGTTGAGTTTTTGACATGCCGGCATTCCTGTCGATCTCAGCCCTAGTGCCTGGAATAGCCTGTGTCCTCACGCAGGGGTGCTCCCTTCCCTCTTGCCCTCACGGCGGCTCTTTGGGGGTTCATTTTATTAATAACACTGGTGTGCATTTGTTTCTCTTTCTGGAGTAGTATTACTCAGAGTGTACTAAAGGCATGGCACCAATGTCCTTGATGCAGCCACGTAATGGAATTATGTCTGCCTGTGTATTTTGACCCAGGACTTTACACGTACTTGGCAGTGATTGTCTCTTTAGTCATGTTGGAAACGATAACCTTACAGTGTGCTTTTAATACTCTTCATCTAACACAGGAATTATGATGCCCCCTCGAGTGGCACCACATCACTTTAGATCCATATGTGGGTGGAGCAGCTGCCCCCTGCAGACAGTTGTACTGCAAGGGTTAGCTTTAGTCTAGGTTGGCTTCCCTCCTCCCCATATTGAAGAGCTTGTGAGCTTTTGAAGTGATCCCTGGTTTCTTTAGATGGTGTTCAGATGGCTATTTGTCTTTTCAAAGAGATGTGCTATCTAGAAGATAGGAATTATGATGGGGAGTCTTACTGTCACCAGCACTCAGGACGCAGAAGCAGGCGGATCTCCGAGTTCTAGGCCAGTTGGTCTATAGAGTGAGTTCCAGGAAAAACAGAGAGAAACTCTGCCTCTAAAAACCAAAAAAGGTTTGCTCTTTCAAAGCTGTATGACTTTGCGATATGGTAGCCCTAAGGCTGTGTTTGGATTGACCAGAAGAGGGACTAGTTTTTGCATTGAATAAAGTAGGAAGCCTTATGCTTGTGACTTCTAACTTACTAAGTGGTTTGAAAATAGGATCTTCTATTTTGGTTGTGTTAAGCTGGGTTCTGCTCTTCTAGTTTCCTTTCACTGCTGTGAGAAAACATTTTGACCAAAGGCATTGTAAGGGGAGGAATGAGTTTACTTCGGTGTCCAGCACAGCCCATCACCGAGGGAAGGCAGGGCAGGGACTAGAAGCACTAACCATGGAAGGAAAGGAAGGCGGATCAGTGCACACTGCGCACAGAGCGTTGTACACCGCTGTCTCTGGTGTATGCTCCAGTGGCTTTCTTACACAGTGCAGGAACCTCTGTCCAGGGACTGTGTGCCATTCCATGCTGGACTCAGCCCCTTACATCAGTTCACAATCAGAATACTTCCCAGTAGACCTTCCACATGCCAGTGTGATCCCAGATGACTCTACAATGTGTCCAGTTGACAGTTACAGCTTTCTAGGACAGCTACTATGTTGCATTTGTTGACCCTCTGCCCTTGACACCTTGCAGATGGAATTCTGTGCAAACATTACATCAGAGGTGCCTCAGTGGCATAGAGCTTGTTACTCCTCTGGGACTGAGTTTGGTTCCTAGCACCCCTATTGGGAGGTTCAAACCACCTCCAGGGAGGTCTAACACCCTCCCTGGCCTGTGCAGGCATGCACACAGGTGGCATACCATCACACAGACAAATAACACATAAGTAAAAATAACAAAAATGAATCTTAGAAACAAAACAGAATGACGTCATACGTCATTAAAAAAAATCAGCTGTTAGAGTTCTAGCCGTGCCATTGTTTTCATGAGAGTTTTTGTGATTTAACTTCTCTGTACTTCAATTTCCTTTTGAAGTTGATGGCCTCCAGGCAGTCATGCCGGTAAGTTCCTAATGTACTTAAGGCGTGTAATATGCAGAGCGGGCGACTGTGAGGTCATCATGATGCGCTGCAGGTGTAAGCGCCGCCTCACACGCAGTGAGAACGTGTACTAGGGCTCGACAGATGGAGGTTAGCAGGAACATGGGCACGAAACTTAGCAGCCAGAGTTTGGTGTTCTTATGGGTGGCTTTCTATACTCTGTCTCTTGTTGGTATCTCTTATATTATGTTTACTTCGTTTTGGAAGTAGTTAATTAAGTGTATAAGCTTTTCTGCTAAATAATGGTTTTAATTAAAAATCTCATTTGCTGTGCACAGAGAGGGGAGCAGACGCCTTCTGAGGGGAGGGTGTTTTGCAATTAGCATGCTTTCTCCGCAGTTTTTAGTTCATGGTACAATTGGGTGGCAAGTTAAAAAATTGTTTTGTCTTCTGTTGTTTTTTATTAACAAATGTAATGGGTACAGACCCTTGTTCCCAGCTGAGGACTGATGCGGAAACATTATTCTTATGGGAGTTCCTAGCTTATATTAGCCTATCGTGCTGCCTTTCAGATTTTGGTAGATGCTCTGCACCCTTCCCCTAGCACAGAATAGTGAGGAGAGTTTTACTAAAACCCCGAGCTTCTAGAGAGAGGGACTGACTTGTTTTTTAGTCTTTCTCTTGACAAACACTTGACTGGTCTTTGCGGTTTCCTTTGTGGTCTTGTCTGTTCCTGGAATCTGGCAGTGTGCAATGTTTTATGCTTGCACTTGAGAAACTGAGGCAGGGGGTTTACTGTGAATTAGGGCCAAATCTGGTCTGTATAATGAGACCTTGTTTCAGCTCCTAGCACAACCACCAAAATAAAAGATAGCTCCATGAAAAATGTTGGCAATGGGCTGGAGAGATGGCTCAGTGGTTAAGAACACTGACTGCTCTTCTAGAGTTCCTGAGTTCAATTCCCAGCAACCACATGGTGGCTCACAACCATGTGTCTGAAGACAGTGACAGTGTACTCATATAAATAAAATAAATCTTTAAAAAAAAGTGTTGGCAACTGTTGGAGGGTGAGTTGTACTAAAAGGATGCTGGGTGCTAATGTTTTACTTGTTACTCAGTCTTTAAACCTAAGACCTTATTAGATTGTTTCAGAATTTAATCCAAGCCAGGTAATGCTTTGGAAAAGATAATTTTTGTATTGGCAAGCTAAAGCTTTGTATGTGGTATTAGTAGATTTCCTTACTCTGCTATTGGTGAATAGCTAATAGAAGTCAACCAAATCAAAGCAGGAGAAACAAGAAGAAACAGTCCTGACGTTTGTAGTGATGGTGGGAGAACTCAGTGACTCATACAGGCTAGGGAGGCATCGTACCTACCCTCAAGCCACCACGCCAGCCCCTGCCCTCACCTTCTGTTCTTGTCTTTGTTTTTTCTATTTAGAGGCTGTAGGGAATTCTAGTAGAAATGGTGTACCTAGGGTAAACATTAGAATGAATGAATGGTCATTTTCTAAACGTCCTTGAAGTCATTGTAGAGAACAGTGATTGTTTTCTGGTATCTGTAGGGTGGATGTTTTTTCTGAAGGAGCTTTACAGCCTTTGCATGACTTTGGTCACAGGCGGTCCTGGCACACCTGGAATGTCTTCCATCATTGAGTGCGGCAGACAGTGCACAGTAAGGACTAAGTTGCATGAGCGTGATGTCTTCCTTCAGGAGACATAGATTAGATCAGGGGCTTTGGTGTGAGGAACTTGTTTTATCCAGAAAACTTTTGCATAATAATCAATAACCATGCTTCTGGGCATAGTTTGAGGTTCAGCTCACTGAGGCTGGACCCCCCCTGCTGCCTCAGAGCCTGATTACATCTTGAAGTGATCTTTCTTTGATTGTCCCTGGTAACTCTTAACACTGACAAGAGCCAAGGTTTCTCTACATAACCCTGAGTGTTCTGGAACTCACTCCGTAGACCAGGTTAGCCTCAAATTCAGAGGTCCGCCTGCCTCTGCTTCCCAAGAGCCGGGATTAAAGGCACGCGCCACCACATCTCAGCTTTCTACAGGCTTTAAAAATGCATGTTTGTGCTTATAGGTTATGGGAATTGGAGTTTTCCCACAGAGTCTGGCCTGTGACAGTCACATAGAAAGTCTGTCCATGTTTGATGAAAGACAAACTTTAGAAGGCTTGGGATACGTGATAGGTAGGAGTCAGCGCCTGCCTTCTGCCTGGCTTTTATTACATCGCCCTCAGGATTCAGAACTGACCATGTTTGTACACCCAACCTGGGGATTGTTTTTTCTTCTCACAGGGTTGTCCAGCGTTTTAATTTCTTATCTGTATGTTCGCAGCTATCCTGGGAAGTGTGTGGCTTATGGTCCATAGGTTGCACGTGCTTACATCTTTGTGGCACCTGTTCTGGTGTCTTTCTGTTGAAGGTAGTGTCCAGGCTTAGCTTTCTCCTGCAGTGACTTTTATCTTCTCCAGTGTAGGTTTGAAGAAAGCAGTGGCGGTTTCTTGTTATGAGCTCTTAGAGCCCACGTATGTCGGAACTCTAGCCTACTCTAAAGCACGGAATCGGTGGGAGCTGGGTGTGGTGGCACGAGTCTGCAGTCAGGCTCCGCAGGAGGTGGAGGCTCAGGAGCTTTAGAGTCCAGCGATTCTGGATAATACCGGGAATCGAGGAGGAAACGCCCGAAGAGAAAAGGAAGGAGGCAGGAGACTCAGGGTTGAAAATCCCATCAAAGACAGCATTTCCTATAGGGCCTGTCTCAGGGTTTCTATCACTGTGACCCAAAAGAAACTGCAGAGGAAGGAGTTTATTTGGCTTGCACTCCCACATTGTAGTCTACCCCTGAAGGAAGTCAGGACAGGAACTCAAACAGCACAGGAACCTGTAGGCAGGAACTCATGCAGAGACCATGGAGGGGTGCTGCTTACTGCCTTGTTCACCAATGAATGGCTTGCTCATCCTGCTTGCTTACAGGACCCAAGGCCCAGGGATGTCAGCACCCATAATGGGCTGGCCTCTCCCACATCAATCACTAATTAAACAGAGTTCTACAGGCTAGCCCAATCTTAGAGAGGCATTTTCTTATGGGAAGTTCCTTCCTCTCCAGTGAAGGTCAGCTGAGTCTGGACGCTACCTCATAGCTTATGTCAAGTTGATATAAGTCTAGCCAGAACAGGCAGGGCCTTTTTTATAAGCATGACAGATGGTCCTGTGAACAGTTAAATGTTTAAAGTTAGAAGCCTTTCTCTTTTTTTTTTTTTCCATTTTTTATTAGGTATTTAACTCATTTACATTTCCAATGCTATACCAAAAGTCCCCCATATCCACCCACCCCCACTCCCCTGCCCACCCACTCCCCCTTTTTGGCCCTGGTATTCCCCTGTACTGGGGCATATAAAGTTTAGAAGCCTTTCTCTTATAGTAAGAAGTGGGCCTTCTGAAGACCTCTGCTGATGTAGCTACTTAGGTATAGATGGTCATGGACCAGTGTTCTGATTATGAAGTTAGTGGTTTTTTTTTTCTTTTTTTCTTTTCAGTCCTTCTCCCTATTGTCTTTCCTCTTCTTTTCGTCTTCCTTTCCCCAGAAACCTCTGCATGTCCTCTCTCTGCTTGGTAGCATGGTCATTGCTGGGAATGCAAAGATAAAAACATAAAACAGGGCCATTGCTGTTAATTGTTCTGAGCGTGGTCTATTTGCTGGACTCCTCAGCTGAGAACTGACCCTGCAGCCTGGGAGGGCAGGCTGCTGTTGCCATGGGAACATAGGACGTTGTTTTGCTTAGTCTGGAGAATGATCTGCAATAGCTTCGGTTTTGAATGAGAGTTTATTATGTAAGTAAAAGAATAAACGGGGGTAGCTGACTGCAGAACACTGCCAAAGCATGCACTCAAAACACTCAGCAAGAGATTCCCCTGGGAAGCCTCCCTGGGGCAGTGAGCGCTGGGCGTGCCCTCCAGTGAGTGTCCCAGTAAGAGCAGCAGAGAGATAACATCAGACTGGGCACTTAGCATCATCCATCAGTAAACTCACTAGGGAAGTTGTGGTCAGCCAGACTGCCTACTGAAGAGATTCCCGCAAATGAACTCCCCACCCCCTTCTTGTTCTGACTGCAGGTGTTATTATATTATGGGATAAACAATAGTAACCTCTGCTGGGAATGGTTACATTTTGGCTGTTTTTAAGGGTCTAAGTTTTTAACACCCTTAGCTGTGTTTCTTTCTAGTTACAGAGTTAGGGACCCTCTAAGAGCTTTCTATTGACAGGGATTTTGGAGGTCGGGAGGGACTCCTTACTCCCAGGTTCACTTTTAAGAGGCTTACACAAGCACGTGACATTTTGCCAATATAATGCACATACGAGGAGTCCAACGGTGTGTGATGGGGACCAGACTAACCAGAATACTGAGAGTAATTAAAGGAAATGGAACCAAAGGGCACCTGCCAGACACACTAACAAATGGTATTTGTGCTGAAGGGTTGTCCAGGGGACCTCTTGGAGGAGGTGCTCCGGCAGGGCTTGTGGTAACTGACTTGCAGTTCTCCCTTCAGCCACTTGGGAGCATAGAAACACTGGGTAGTGAAACTGACTGAGACCTGAGCAGGTGGAGGACATCTCCCAACAGTCAGACAGCTTCTGCCTTAAAGGTGTGTGTGTGTGTGTGTGTGTGTGTGTGTGTGTGTGTGTGTGTGTGTGTGTGTGTGTGTGTGTGTGTGTGCTGTCTGTCTACAGAAGGTTTTGCCTATAAAAGAAGGGTGCTCAGGAACATGTAGGTCCCCCCCCCCCTTCTGGGAAACTTAATTCTTCTTATTCTGTAGTAATAACTGGACTATAATTACTGCTGTGCTGAGTTGTATATTAATCTGTTTGTAGTGTTGTTTTATTAGCGGACACTCTTCCAAGCTAGCTAACAAAAGCCACTCTGAGCCTTAGGTAACCACATACTATACCTTAAACACATTTATTCAGCCGTAGGAAATGTAGGTGATGAGGTGAGTTCCTTGTGAGGCCAGACCACCATTCCTTGATGGAAATGGCCATTTATTTACAAAAGCTTTGAGCTTTTTCCCTCTCCCCATTCAGTCAGATATGCATGCCTCCCTCCCCTTCCTGTTCTCTCTCCCACCCTGCCTTGATTCATTCATGAAAGAAAAAAATATACCTAGGAAATGTTGGGCTGGATCAAGGCAGACAGAAGGGCTTTGAAATGCCAGTTATTGTATTTCCCACACAATCTGGAGCTTGCACTTATTTATGTGTCTGTGGACATTTGGTAATATGTAATGGACTTTGGAATGTGCAACCTCACTATGAACAGCAAGTCCCCAAGATAAACACTAGAAACCTCCTTCTTCCAGGTCTGTCTCTGTGTTGTTCATGGTTCCATTCACAGTAGCTGTTAAAATATGTGCTCGTTGTTTTATTGAATGAATTCAGTAGAACTCCTAGGACAGAGAAGTCTCACATTAAAAAACCCCTAATCTTAGAAAGTATATAATGAGAACAAGGTCAGGGGAAAACCTTGTGTAATCACATAGCAACTAGGAAAGAAACAAACAAAAAACCTATCTATCTATCTATCTATCTATCTATCTATCTAAATAGATAAATAGATAAATAGATAGATAGAGGAGTAGAAGGAGAGGTGGAGGAAGGAGTTTTAGTTTTAAGGAAATATATAGTCATCAGAGTGGCAGAAACGCTTACAGCGTCCTGGCCTTCAGCCTCCACGGACTGTGTTCACGGGGTAGGGACCAGCACCTGCTGGGATCTGGGATCTGGGATCTGGGATCTGGGATCTGGGATCTGGGAGAGCTGCCCGTGAAATTCACCTTTGCTTTGTTGTTCTCTGAGCTTGGGGAAGGCAAGCAAGTAACTTACGAGGTTTTGGCCAAAAGCAAAGGCCAGACTTACCAGTCAGTTTCTGTGCATGATCATTCAAAAGCAATGGTGACCTGAGTGGTCAGCTCATGAAGACAGATTAACCCTTGGTCTGAGTTGTCAAAGGGAGCTCCAGGCACCTGGCATTTCAGAGGTCGTGTAGCAGGTTTTAATATTCACCAGAACTGAGAAACCCCCACTATGCCTTCTCACTCGGCTTCTCACGTTGCTGGGATGGCACTCATGAGCCGCATCACCTGGCTTCTTTTTTGTTGACAGTAAACTTTGTTAGCTTGCATCGAGAAATACATTAAAGAGCGAGAATACATTCGTCACCTCTCTGTATCTTTGTCTGTAGCTTGTGTTTACTGGACTGTCTGTTGTCTGCGTGTTCTGTGTGCCTGTGCCTGTCTGTATGCTGTCTGATGTCTGTCTCTGTCTGTGTCCAACAAAAGGCTGTGCTCTGTTTGTATTGAACAGCTCAGAAACTGTGGCGTGGGAAGGGAGCAAGGAATTCTTTACAGAAATCCTTAAACAGACTTTTACAAGGAAAGACATTTTTCTGAGCCCAACTGACCCTAAAGCAACACAATGGAGCCTACGTTATCAAGCTATCTCCGTATTCTGTTTTCAACATTTATGGCAAATCATTGTTCTGTAAGGTTGCTCCCAAGTTGGTAGCTGCTTTCAGCCCACGGGTACAACACACATACACACATACATTAACCCGGGTCAGGAATACATAAGATTTTGCGTTAACCTGGCATCAGCTTAGATTATAAAAGCTGATTTCATGGCAAGTTAAGCAAATGAGGTTGGTTTCTTTGTTTTCTTAAAGGCAGGTGAAACTTAGAAGTATACATTTAGGACAGCAAGCTTAGCCTTAAGTGAGTGATCTCAGAGCATATTATTAACTTTGCTGTGAGGTCTCCCATAATTTCAGTGCTTTGGAGATTGGGATATATTTATAAAATGACAGCAGTATAGTATCTATTGACCTGTCTATAGTCTGTCTGTCATCCGTCATCTGTCCGTCTATCATATGCATTTGTATATATCATTTTCCCCTGTGAACCAGGAATTTGGGAGCAGGTTGAGTGCGATTGGCATTAAGATGTCACCTGGGCCTGCGGTCATCTGAGGACTGACTGTGGTTGGGGGATCTGCTTCCAGCTTGAGACTCAGTGTGACTCGTGCATTGACCAGGAGCAGGGGACCTGGGACCCTTCCCTTTGAGTTTCCTCAGACACCGTTTTAAGTGTTTTCAAGACACTGTGACTGGCCTCTTCCAGAATGAAGAGAGCAAGAAGGAAGCCACACTGCTTCTATGACTTCCTGGTGTCACATCTCAGCCATGTTCTGTTGTTACAGTCCCCACATTCCTAGGGATTAGAAGGAACTCCTCTTTGAAGGCTGATTTACCAATCTGTGGCCGTGTTTTAGTAACACGATAGTTGTGTGAGTTTTATGGATCTTTCTGATTGGCTGTTTGGTTGGCTTTTGAGACAGGATTTTACTTTGTAGTTCCAAGGTTCTGGCCTTGAACTCACACAGCTTCTCCTCTCTCAGTGTCAGGATTGCTGGGGTTACAGGCATGAGCCACCATTTTTACACTTTTACTAAGTGTTTGTACTTTAGCCTTCTCATTCACAAGAGAGATTCAGTTGTAATAGCCTTCCATGCCGTTACTGGAGGAATCAGTCGGTATATGAAAAGCACACAGTACCATCTGTAGTCTGTAGCAATCTCTTGGAAAGTGAGACCTTTATAACTTTACAGTTCTGTTCAGATGGCACGGAGTCATGGCCCATACCTGCAGTGATCTTTTCAGAACTCTTTAGATGGCACAGAGCTCTGCCACATACCTACAGTGCTTTTTAGAGATCCCACCCCCTGAGCTAATGATATGTGACCTTATGTGACTGGCCTCTTTTTTTTTGTTTGTTTTAGGTTTATTTATTTGTTTATTGTATGTATGAGTACACTGTTGCTGTCTTCAGACACACCAGAAGAGGGCATCAGTTCCTATTACAAATGGTTGTGAGCTACCATGTGGTTGCTGGGAATTGAATTCAGGACCACTGGAAGAGCAGCCAGTGCTCTTAACTGCTGAGCCATCTCTCCAGCCCCTAGCTGAGCTCTTTATACCTAGTCATTTTACCCTTTATTTTTTGTGGAATCCCACAGATAGCTTGGCTCCTGGGACCCAACAGAAATCATTGTGGCTTCTAGAAAGGCTGATCCTTCCCCTAGAGACTCTTGCTATGGAGAGACCAGGGATGGTGTGCCTGAGGGAGCACCTTGGATGTGTTTCCTTGGATATTTCATTGCTCACGGTGGCGTCTTCCTTAAAAAGATGCTTAGGCCTTGCTCTGTTTGCCCTCATTCACTCCATAGACTTATTAATAAACACCATATGATTCCATCTGAACTTTGTCTTTGCAGACTGTGTTTACATTTGGATTGTTATCAGTGCAGTTTCATGGAAAGTGTTCATGTTTGGAAGGCTCAGAATTGACTGTCTCCCCCCCCACCCCCCTGCCTCCCCCATAGTAAAGTTTCGTTCATATCCACTGGTCATAACTGAAGGTCTGACGCACTGCTGTGGTCCTCCTCCTCACATACGGTGAGCCAGGAGGGCGGCTGGCTCTGTTCAGCTTCATGAGCCTGTATTGCCATGGCTTAGCATTGTCTTGTCTCTGTAACACTCTCCCTTAGTGGCTCAAAGACAATGATCAGAGCTTTCTGGCTGAGTCATTTAGATAGTCATGAAATATTTTATCCTTTTAAAAAATTTTTTTTAAAAAAGAGAAGTTACCAAAATTGCTTGGCATTTTAAAGGTATAAAGTGAGTAGAATTCCAAAATGCTGTGGAGACTGGTGACGAGGCATCCTGTTGTCCTCTTACAGTAAATTAGTTATTGCTCCCGTGGCTCGTAGAACAAGTGTAACATTCATTCACTAATCACCTGCCTCAGCCTGCCATACATACACAGGGTGAACGACAGGATTTTGTCTTCCCACTTTCTGGTAATCATTCCCTTGGAGGTGGTGATAAGGACACTGGGACCTTCCTCTGACTCTTCTTTTTTTTTTTTTTTTTTTTTTTTTGCTCCATCATCTGACCTTCCTCTGGTTCTTTGTTGCTGCTCTGTCTTGTCTTTGCTGGTCTTTGTTTTTCTGGGTAGGAACAAAGGAATCTGAGTCTTCGCTGGCCCTTGGAAATGGTTGGCTTACAGACACAGTCAGTTGCTAGCTTTCAACTCAGCACAGCGGCTATTCACTGGGATGGCAAACTGATGTTTGTTATTTTCTTTATAGCTTTATTTTCTTCCTTTCCACTTGGTTTTGAGTTTGTTATTTGTCATCCCAGCCTTTCTCTACCTTCATAATATGTATCCAGCTGTGTATTTGTAGTGGTATAGTCGGAAACATGCTTTTGTGCTTTCCTTATTTTTGAAAAAGTAAGGTTATTTTATTTCTGCAAAGAATTCCTTTTGCTTCCTGTATTAGCTCATTTCTTTTACTGATGATAAGGAGGCCATTCTCTCTAGCGCAGACAGATCACATTCCTTCTTAAAAGGGGAAAATGGTTTTCCTCCAAGTGTTTTCAAGTTTGCCTTTAACAGCATCTGTTTTTATCAAAGTTTTACATTATAAGCCACAGAAATTATACCAGAGCCAAACAGCAAAATATAGAAGAGAAAATTAGACTACTATATCCTCTCATTTAATCTTGATATATTAAAAATTAAAAATGATATTTATTTTCTTTTCTGGTTTTCTCCAACTCAAAACATGGCTTATCAACCTAGAAATTTGGGGATCAAACATGTCTCCTGTAATTGCTAACTTCTCTAGTTTGGAGGATTTGAGGAAGCAAATCAACTGCTTTAAACTGGAATGGTTCAGATATTTACCTGTGTGAGCTGAATTTGCATTGCAGAGGGGAAACATTTGGTGAAAGAATGTTCTCTTTAGCAGGGCGTGGTGGCGCATACCTTTAATCCCAGCACTCCGGAGGCAGAGGCAGGAGGATTTCTGAGTTCGAGGCCAGCCTGGTCTACAAAGTGAGTTCCAGGACAGCCAGGGCTATACAGAGAAACCCTGTTTCAAAAAAAAAAAACCAAAAAAAAAAAAAAAAAAAAAGAAGGATGTTCTCTTTACAGGATGATTTCTGTTATACAAAGAAGGGATGGTAAACAAAAGACCTACTATGTTATAACATTTAATGCTACCTAGGCAGCAATTGCTAATGGGGATGGAGGGAAAGAAAAGGTGAGAATGAATGGAATTTAGCTGGGCATGATGGCACAACACTCCAGAGGAGCCTGAGACAGGAAGATCATGAGTTCAAGGCTAATCTGAGATACCCTGCATAACTCAATCTCAGAAAAATATACTGACACTATATAGAGACATAATACATGAATGTTAAGGTCTAAAACTTACAGGAGTAAAAAAGGCTCTCCTTATGATGTATGTCTGAATCATATTGTTCATCTAAGTTCCAATTTATGGTAAATTTTAAGAGCAGTGTGTAATCGCTAGAATTTAGACCAGAGACCACTGGACCAATGATCCAATGACTTCAGCTATCGGATGACAATAGGAGTTGATGAGGGACAGGGAGGAAGAGCGCTTGTATCTTGAAAGAGACTAAAGCAGCCTGCCAGTTAACTTTGAGGTATCTGACCTCGCTGGGATTCAGAAACAAGCAAGCAGGTTTGAAGCACGATGAAGCAGGTTATTGGGGGGAAATTGGACAGTTTTTGCTTCAATGCTTTAAACTGTCTGTGATTGGCATCCAAGCAGTTTACGGTGGGAAAAAGGAAAAGGGGTAGAGCTAGGAGATGACGGGTTGGTGACTGCTGAAGCTCGGTGGTCAGTGCTACGCATTTCATTTTTATTTGTAATTAGAGCTCTTCCAGATAAGCAGTTCCCCCCAAAGGGTAATATTAAGACCCATGTTAAGCTGCTCACTGTGTAGAGATCTGCCCTGCAGAGATTTGCCCCTTGGAGGGTGGGACTATATAGGAACACAGGAACAACCTGTAGTCCCCTGCTGTGTGCAGGTGGCATCCTCAGTGTACCCATGGCCCTGTTAGAAGGACAGTGCTGTCCGCACCTGCCCACTTGTTGTCCTTTCCCTGTTGCTGTGGTCCATTCACATTTCAAGTGTTAGTTCCCCTGTCTGGTCTTCCCCACAAGAGCTCTTCACCCTATCCCCCTCCCCTTTGCCTCTGAGAGGGTGTCCCTCTTATATCCCCCCTCCCCATCCCTTTCCCTGGGGCATCAAGTGTCTACAGGATTAGGCACATCCTTTCCCACTGAGGCCAGATCAGGCAGTCCTCTGTTACATATGTGCTGGGGGCCACAAACCAGCCCCTGTATGCTTTTTGCTTGGTGACTTGCTCTCTGGGAGCTCCCAGGGGGTCTGGGTTAGTTGATACTGTGGTTCTTCCTATAGGGCTGCCATCCCCTTCAGTTCCTTCAATCCTTCTCCTAACTCTTCCATAGGGGTCCCCGACCTCAGTCCAATGCTTGGCTGTAAGTATTTGCATCTGTCTCAGTCAGCTGCTGGCAGAGCCTCTCAGAGGACAGCCATGCCAGGCTCCTGTCTGTAAGCACATCATAGCATCAGTAATAGTGTCAGGGTTTGGTGCTCACCCATGGGGTGGATCCCAAGTTGCAGTCACTGGGTGATCTTTTCTTCAGTCTCTTTCCCATTTTTGTCCCTCAGTTCTTTTTGACAGGAACAATTCTGGGTCAAGAATTTTGACTGTGGGGAGATGGAACCTAAAGAGACCACCTCTAGTAGATAGACAGAACCCCCAGTGTAAGGTTCCATAGCCTCCCCAAATAGCGCCACCTACTGGGAGCCGAGTGTTCAAACACAAGCTAGAAAGGAAAGACTCTTCATTCCTATCCCCACACTAGGATAGTCGCTCAGCTCCTGCAGAAAACACAGGCCATGGCAGTCTGTAGATCAGCCTGCGTGGTGCAGTTCCATTCTTGACTGTGATTTGGAAGATGATAAGAGAGAGCTCTTTCTCTCGAGGATGCTTTCCCTGCCCTTGATGCTCCCGGGATGGTCTAATAACAGGGAACTCGTGCTGCTGCTTACTAAGTGAACAGTCCCTGTAATCACTTTGTGAGGATTCCGGCATAGTCTTGTAGAGCCTTTAGGCGGTGAGAATGGGGGTTCTGTGATGTCTGGGGAGCTCTGCAGGGTGATCACACAGGGAGCAGTATGCCACTTTGCTTTGGGCCAGGTATTGTATTTAATCCTTGTGTTGTTTCTTGGCTCTTGAGTCCGCTGTGAACTCAGGTTGAGGAAGGGTAATTTTTCTTGGCTCATGCAGCTTGTTAGTTCTAGAACTTGAATTTGGGCTTCCTCTGTTTGCAAAGCCCTTATTTTCCCTGCCTTGTGCACGGAATAGATCCCCAGTTTTGAATGTATTCAGAGATGTTTAATATGATTTTTCCATTAACGTTGCGTGCTCTCAGACTTTAATTTCTACTGTCTTGCAGCCGGCACGGAGAAACTGAGGGTATTTTGTGCTTTGTTGTGAGACGGGATAAGGAGGTAGAAGCTGACTGTGCAGGAGTTAGGAAAAGAAAAGTAGTGTTGTGTCCAGTGTACGGTGAGTCATGAGATATGCCATGAACATGCTAGATCCTTCACTTCGCTGAGTTGAAAGTCGGTGATAAGAACTTACAGTACTTTGGGGACATATGCTGTGACATGGCAACTCTAGGCGTCGTCACTGAGATTTACACAGCACATCGGGAACGCTGGGTTTTGTATTACACTTTTTGTTTTTTGTTTTTGTTTTTGACATGTCAGCATATTTATTATTTCCAGTCTGAAATCCCTTAGGTGTACTGAGCCCATCGGGGGAAATCTGTAGCATCTATACGAATAGCAAAGTGGTTATATTACATTAGGTATTCCTGATACGCACTAATCATTTTGAATGGAGGAAATGCAATGCCAGTGGCTTATAGTGTAAGATAAACTGTGACCACAGGGACAGTCTTATTATAAGATTAATTTCTTGGGATATTTTTTGACATGTCAGCATATTTATTATTTCAAGTCAGAAATCCTGTGACTCTAGTCTTTTCGTATCACCAGGTTTTCTTTCGTTCACTGAAAGATTTAGTCGACAGACTTTGAAGTGTACAGGAATGTTTGTTTCCTTTGGCTTTTCTAGATGAGTTCCTACCTCTGATTAGTAGAGAAAAATGTACTAAAATCCGATCTTTTTAAAAGGAGAGTATGATATGGAATGAAGTCTTTCTGGTTCTAGGGCTCTTGGCCAGAAAAGTGTGTTTCCTCTTGGTGGCCTCCTCTTTCTCCAGGTTTCTGAGGGAGGAATGTGACATCTGTGGTTGGGTCTTTCTGATGACAGCAAGGTTCTTCAGCCTCCCGTGGTCTTTGTCCCATCTTGCCTTTCGGTAGCAGCCTTGGGTGACTTTTACCTCATTTCTGCCTGGATGCCTGGTTCCCTGTGGGTCACTGATTTTCAAGACTGTGCACAGTGAGCCTGGATCAGGTATGGTTTGGGTATTAGGTTTTCCCTGCCTGAGAATTTGAATAATCCGTCCCCATCTGCTGACACTGTTTTGCAAGATAGTGGAACCTTCGGAGATCAGGCCTAGTTGGAGAAAAAAGGTTGTTGGGGTTGTCCTTCAAATAGCAAGCAGTCTGGTCCTGCTTTGTGGTCCGTCCACATGAGAGTAGGGGCTACCTCACATTTCTGACTCCACTGGGAAGAACTGTTCCAGCCAGCACGCCTTACCCATTATGGCGGACTACACCTGAAATGGGTGGGCCAACATTCTGAGTGCAGTCGCAGCAATAAGAAAATCAACCAATGCAGACCCATCCAGCTCCAGAGTCACTTTACCTCAGCTCTGACTGGGAGGTTGTGTTGCACTTGAGCCAGGAGACCTGCTCAGGGGCCCCGGCTTGCTCTGGAACCCATTTCCTGCCATGATGACACATCTGTTAGATGCCTGCGCCAGACTCATGGGGAACTCTGTGTTTAGTCTGTAGAAGGCAGGACCGAGTATCTGGCCACTTTCTGAGGGTGTCAAATAGGAAACGCAGTTAAGTGCCTTCTTCTGCCCTTAACTCAGTATGCCCGATCCTTTCAGGGCCAACGCCTACCTTGAACTTCATTTTCTTTTTCCAGGCCATTTGCTTCTCTCTCCAAGCACTTTGGTTCTTCTGTCAGAGCAGGAAGGGATGTGTTTTCAGACCTAGATAAGGGGTTCATCGAGGACCCCTTAATAGGTCAGTGAGGGAAGGCAGGAGTGAAGCATTTTGGGAAATTCTCCCACAGCAGAGCTGTGTATGTAGTCTTGCTGAATAATTCTGTTTTTGAAACCATAAATAACAACTCCCATCCTCTGTGACATTTCTGTGATTTCCTTTTCATGTGGATAAATAGTTATACTGAGAGTAAAGGACAGTATACAAATGCAGGTCAGAATATCATGGCGTGAGCTTGAAGGTCAGCCAAAATACTTACCTCTTTAGCTTCGTATCCGTGCAGTCTGCTGTCTGCTTCTCGGGTGGAATTTAGCAAGAAATGACCAGGTGATTCCACAGGCCTGTGTTCAGGCTCATCGCCTACCAGGTGATGAATAAATTGTACTCAATTACAAGCAGTAATTTTCCTCCTCTTTAAAGGTCAAAAGAGCTTGGGGATCAGGAAGGTGGGTGATTCTGGGATGACATATACTGCTGATGCTGACTTCCCACCTCCTGCTGTGCTCATTGTTTGACTGTGTGTGACACCACTGTTCCCTCTCCCTTGAATGTGCCATTCCCTCACACACCTTCAAAGGTCCCTCCTCAGCATCTGCCTTATGCTTTGTTCTATTTTTTCCAGATAGATATGAAGAGGCATTCTATGGTACCACTGTAACATAACATAATAGAAAGGGCGGCTCAACCATTTTTACCTCAGACTTATTTTCTGTCTGTCTTTTTCTGGTTCTGGAACATACTTGGCCTCTGAGTAACTCACAGATAGCTGTAGTTATTCAAGGCTTAGGAGATAAAGCTCTTAAGTTTTCATTGGAATGCTTTATCTATAGCTAGTTGTAGACAGAATCCTTGTATTTGGAAAATTTATCTTAGAACTATAAGATCATTTCTTTAATCACACACACACACACAGTCATGGCTCACTGACTCTTTTAAATGAAAACTTGAGTTTGTTTGAATTAAAATCCAGCACATGTTCTTCTTTATATAGGTGGTCATAGCTTTTGGACCTTTGGGGGCTGTATATTTTAGTATTGTAACTAAGCCACCTCAGATTTCATATGTGTGTGTGTATGTATATGTATGTATATATATATATATATATATATATATATGAAATATATATGTATAGTTAGTAATTATAGATTATCATTTGTGAAGCAGCAGTAATGTGGACATGGTCTGTATTCAGATCAATTGCTCCTGGTGGGTGCCATAAAAAGCGAGTTAGGGAGAATTTTACGAGAGTCGGTTTTGCCCATGTTGCCCGTTTCTGTTGAATACCTTCTTTTTTTTTTTAAGAGCTTCATTTTATTCATTAGTGTTTCGGGCACAGATCGGAGGTGGTGCCAGTCACCAGTGAATGCATACAGTTTCTATCTCAGTCCTAGTGCTAGGCCAAACAGGGTCCTCTTCCTGTTGGAGTTAACCATTTCCTCAGCAGTGACTGCATGAACTAGGACATGTTTTTTCCATTGGGGGAGCAGTTGTGACCAAGTGTCTGGCTTGTGAGTGTGCACGCCTGGCACATGTGTTCTTGCTTCCCCATTTTCATATCTGTGCTCTTTCTTTTTTGCCTCCAGCAGCTCGCCCCTGGGAAAATGCTTTAGCCCTGTTTTTGAGACTTGTAGCCCCTGCTGGCCTGGGACAGAATCCATGGCCTTGGCCATCCCAGTGCTAAGGTGAAGCACGTGAGCTGCCCTTTCCGATGGCTCAGCGCACAAACGGAAACTGCCCGGAACTCCAGAGTTTCAGGGTAACACCTGGAGAAGCCAGGGAAGTAAAAGATATCTCAGGAACAACAAAAAAAGCAAAACCCAGTTCCAGAGACAGGTCACACTTGTCTTAGTGATTGAACTGTAAATGGCTTGATTGTCTTCCTATTTTTCTTTATTTTGATTATTTCATAGGTTCTACCAGTAGCTAATAATAGTGAATAAGTACTGAGGGTGGTCCTCAAGCATTGTATGTAATGTCTATGTGAGCATTTTCTTAAGTGACTCTTACCCTGAAGTTTTGATTATCTTTAGCTTCTGCCCCTGAGTTGCTAGTTTTAGGATCAAGAGATTAGGTTCCTGGGCTACTTCTCTTGTTTTCAATCCTGTTGCTTGTTGGTTTTCTAACCCTGAGCAAATAAGATAACTTCTCAGTGCCTCAGTTTCCCTCTCTCTAAACCCCGTGTGTCTAGGCGCTGTGTGGATGGTAAGTAGCACACGGGCTAATGTTATAAGCAGATTCTCTAGACGTTGTACCAGCGAAGCCCTCCCTGCTTCTGCTTGAGCTCAGGGGGCTTTTGTTTTGTTTTGTTTTGTTTTGTTTTGTGTTTTTGCACATTGAGCTATGAACAAAACCTCCTCAAATGTGACTTTCTGTCTTCTTTCTTCTGTCTATACATGTGACTAGTCTGTCTTCTTGGCTCTGCTAGCTCTTACTTTTTATTAGACAATTCATTTAATTATCAGTAATCTTTAGGGACTAGATGGTGACGTGTCCATACTGGCAGAGAGAAGCAGGGCGGTTACAGGATTTGAGTTTAAGACCACTCCTCTGATACAAGTATCTAAGGTGTTTTGAAATGCCTGGAAAGGTATTTGAGCAGAGATATCTACTTTAAAAATCGCCTCTAGTTTTCAAGAAATGCAAGTAGACCAGACAAGCATGCTCTAGAACATTGTTGTGCAGGTGGTTGACCTAAGGTCACACTCTCTAGAGGGAAGTCCTCTGACTGCTCAGAGCTGTTATCTGTCTCATTCATTGGGGTGCTTTGGTTGGGAGAGTGAGTCCCTGGCTGGACCTCCTCTTGGAAGTGCGCCGTCCCCTCCCGGGGAAGAGGTCTTGTGGCACCTGACACTATTTGATTAGTCTGCGCACCTCTGCATTTCCCCTCAGTGCTCCTGGATGGGTACAGCGACTGAGTTAATGGTTGGGCAGGGCTGTTCTGGCCTAGGGTTGGGTGGGCTGGGGTGTGGCTTCTGTGGCTCAAGGGCACGCCTGTGATCCTGTAAGTCCTGCAGTTGTCTGCCAGCTGCAGGCTGCATTTAAATAAGTGCTGGGTGGGAGGCTAGCCTTTCCAGGCAAGCCCAGACCCATCACTTTTTCCAGTGGTTCGGATGGTTGCCTTTGGTGTTCCCACCCCTGGATCCTTGCTGCTGACTCAATGTGTGGCTGGCTTTGTTTTTATTGAAACAAAAAGTCCTATATGTATGACTCACGGCTATAATCACCATTGCCCCGAGAAGTTTGTCACAACCTGGTGACAGGGGGCCACACTTTGAAAGAATTTATTAGGAACTCTTCATGATAAACGGCAATTTGCTGGATGAATGGAGGCCGCTAACTGAGGTATATTCGGATTTATTCTGTTGGCTCTTCTGACACGCTTGGTACCAAGAAAGATGAAAAGTGTTCTTGGGGAAATCAAGGGGTTGTGCCATTGTGTAGTGCTTCTGCTGCCCTGGACCCAAGAGCTCCTGGTTCCCGCCTGGCTCACACTGATGCACCCCCCCCCACCGCCCCACCCACCCCCAACCCCGCCCTGGAGCTGAGTGAGGTGAGCATGGAATGATCACCAAGGACTGGGTTAGCAGAGAGATCAGGTGTGCTAGTTAAATGAAACAATGTAACAGAAATTCGAACTCTTTGTGCTCCTTTGTTTATAGTCTGCAGGTAGGAGAAGGTAGATAATGGAGCAGATGCCAGAAGTTTTATGTTAATTTCTTAGTCAATTGTAAACACAGGTATTAACCAGCAAATTCCTCTTTAGAGCAGAGCCTAAACCTCTGTTCCCACTTCCAGCAATCAGGAGCCAGAACAGTGCTGACAGGCAAGCATGCATTCTGACCTTTCATTAGGGAGAAACCGGGCACAAAAGCGTTTGCAGAGAGAGGTTTAAGCCTCCATCCATCAGCTTACCCAGCACATTCTCCTGTGCCCTGTTTCGGAATTCCTCACAAAGGCCTGCGAAACCATGCTGTAATTTGGTGTGTGGTAACTAAACTTCAAACAAGGCGCACCCCAAGGAAGGGGTGCCCCAAGCTGAGAGTGTTCTGAGTTACAGTTTCTCTTTTCAGAGTCTCCTCTGCAGCTGCCCCGGCAGCCTTTCTCTGGGGACCTTGTTACCAGTTCCACACTCCAGCTGCTGACTGCCATGTGTGGTCCTTCCTCTCCTTTTCCTCTGCTCTGCCTTGAACCTGAGTGGGCACCGTGGCTGGTCTTGGTCCTTTCCCTATGTCTTCTGTGTTCAGCGCATGTCAGTATGTATATGATTGAATGTCCAGTGCATAAATGAATAAAGTGGTTTGGCATGCTCTCCTCCTGGGTATTATCAGTGATGATGCATACATTTCGTTCTTGTAGAAGATTCGTTGAGTCTAGAGGTGCTCAGAACGAACCATGAGCAATGGTAGGCACACTGGCATCTTCCTTTTGCTCCGTACACTTTCTTCTGATGAAGTTCTTTTTTTTTTTTTAAACTTATTTTTTATTGGATATTTTCTTTATTTACATTTCAAATGTTATCCCCTTTCCTTTCTTTCCTTTCCCCCTCCCTCCCCGGAACCCCCTATCCCATCCTCCCTCCCCCTGCTTCTATAAGGGTGTTCCTCCACCCACCCACCCACTCCCACCTCCCCCTCCTCGATTCCCCTACACTGGGGCATATTTTGAGCCTTCATAGGCCAAGGACTTCTCCTCCCATTGATGCCTTATGAGGCCATCATCTGCTACATTCTGATGAAATTCTTTACTTGTGTTTTATAGGTCTGTATATATTTATTAACAGATTATTTTTCACTTGGTCACTTTTTTATGTCAATGTGTGCAGATTTTCAAAATTAAAGTTTCACAGTTTTCAAAATTAAAATGAATGAATAATAAATATTAATAATATTTAATAATGAATAATAAATAATAAATAATAAATGAATAAAATAAATAACTGTAACTCATTTATCTGGTGTCCTACTGATTATCATTTAAACAGTTTCAGATATTTGGTTACAGTGAACATCCTTACAAACTAACCACACGGCAGGCCTATGAAAGTCTTTTGTTACCAGTTCTTGCAAGTAGAATTACTGATTCAGAAAGTATATCCATTTAAGTATGGGATATAGACTGTCAAATTATCCTGCTCAATGCTGTAATTTACTTACCTCCATCAGAGTGGGTAAGGACTATGCATGTATCTGCATTTGCTGTTATCGTTCTCATGAATTTACAGAAGCATGAAGTTTAATTTTGTGTTTGTCTTGGCAGCTGTAGTCTAGCAGTGTTGGGGTGTCTTTTCATGAGTATTTTCTGCCCCGTATTGCCGGAATGCATATGTGTGTGTGATTGCTTTAGAGTTACTGTTTGCATGCCTTTTCTTCGGGACTGGCTAGTTGATGTCCTTAAGTATCCGGGACTGATGATGCTGTTGCATTTGTAGGACAAGGTTCCTCATTTCTCGGCATTACAAGTGATGCTCTGGTTAAGTGAGAGTTTCATGTTTTTTGTTCTTACTTTCAAGATTAGGACTTCTGTTGTTTGACAATGAAAAAGACTTTAGAATGGAACTTAAGATCTTCAGGCTGTGGACTGTGGCAGTTTTGCCCCTCTTTCCCTCCCTCCCTCCCTCCCTCCCTCCCTCCCTCCTTCTCCCCCCCCCCTCCCTCTTCACCCTACTCTTTCCTTCCCTCCCCTGACTTCTGTTCCCCTCTGTTATATCATGCAGGATGGCCTCCAACCAGGAATCATAGGTGCGCACGGGGTATATGTAGGCTCTGGTTCCTAAAATTCTCAAGTTTACATATCACCCAACACAGAGATTTGCTTTGAAATTCAAGTGAACATACCATATGGAGTAATACATACAGAAACATTTGATGGTGTTCTGATGGTCATATTTCTCCCTGAAGATTATGTCTAGTGTATAAAGGCGAGCTTTCCAAGTCACATGTATGTAGCATGCCCTGAGCTAAGTCAGCTGGAGTTGCCTTTTACTATAAGGGTACCCTGCCTGCAGTGTTAGAAGACAACATTCAGTTGCTTCTGCTATAAAATCTGATATCCTCTATGTTACCTCCTTGTCCACTCTCAAAAATTAAAAAGAGGGAGGGAGGGGGAAGAAAGATGGAGGGCTCTCTTTAAAGAGACTTCTGATAGCTCCCTTCCTAAGAGAAATGAACAGTTTATCAGTAGCAGTTGCAAAGTACTCTGGCTTGCAAGTGTTTGTTTAAAAGGGGGTGTGGACTAGTTTCCATTGAAGTAGGAGTGTCTCGTCAGTGCTTTCCTTTCTGTGGAGAAAGCAGCATGCTGACACACCACACTTCCTAAGGGAGAGTTCAGGGCCCGTCTGCTCTGATTCCTGATTCCCGATTCCACAGAATGATGGGGCAGCTTGTGAGAAGCGGTCAGGACTGGAGCGCGCAGCTTGTGGGATTGATGTGCTGTATGGGTTAGTACGCGTCCTCGATGTCGTCGTCCCCCTGTCCCCCCCCACCCCACCCCACCCCCCCGCGCCCCCGCCCCCGCCCCCCTGCAGATCCTGGAATCTGGATAAGAAAGTTGTGCTACCTGCTTTGGCTGCCTGGGGAGAGCTGACAGACTGTGGGGTGCCTTGAGGAATGTGGGTAGAGTCTGGACTACTTTTTGACTTGCCTGAGAGAACTTCCCTGTGTATGGCTGTGCCTAGAATACCTCTGTGTGTGTAGCACTGGGATTTGCTGAGGGTGGCACTGAGCATAGTTAACTTCCATTGAACTTTACCGGGAACAGCGTGAGCGGTAATAACTGCTCTTTATGTGATTCTTTTTCCCCTTAAATTCTGTTGTTTGCACTTGGTGTTTTTTTATATTTTCAGCTACTTTGCATTCCATGAGGTGAATGTAAATGTGTGCTTCCATTTAAAATTGATTGTAAATAAGATCATTTTGACTGGAGAAATGCTATAAACTTGATTCAGTATAGTAACCGTGCAGTGCACACAACCAACAACCGGCTAATACACAGGAATGATGACAGCCCCTTTTTTGTCATAGCAACAGTGCCCTAAATATAAATCTCAGTGTTAAGGATCCCTGACTAAGATGAGGGAAAGTCGCCATGAGACTTGTAATTGGAAAATTAGGTGGTGTAATCTGGTACACTCCCTTTTGAAATACCGTGTACGGAAGGTGGCGAAATCTGCCGCCTTCCCAGGCTCAAGTTTTCCCCAACTGCAGGGTTGTTACTGAGGGTCTTGGAGCTGTTGTCCTGGTCCTGCTGCAGGACCCCTACTTGAGGGTCTCCTTGGCACTGTGTGACACTCCTGTAGGCTGATCGTGATAAACAGAAGGACTGGGTTGTTCTTAGAAGATGGCAGCATGTGTGACAGGTCACTAAGTGAGTTTCAGTCCTGTGCTTGTTAGTCAAGAGCTCCCAAGGTTTAGCATCACCCCCATTGTAGTGGCTATTCCTGGTTGTCAACTTGACAATATTTGGAATGAACTACAATCCGGAATTGGAAGGCTCACCAGTGACCCTTATCTGGAGGCTTGGAGATCCTTATCTGGATCTTGGTTTGAAGATCTTGAGCCATAGTGGCTATGGATTCCAGAAGATTGAATCTCCGAGTTAAGGAACACACCTTTAATCTGGGCTATGCCTTTCATCTGGGATTAAAGGTGTGGTGGAACACACCTTTAATCTGGGCTACACCTTTTGCTGGAGACAATATAAGGACATTGGAAGAAGGGAGTCTAGCTCTTGCTCTTGCTCCTTCGCCTGCTTGCTGCGTGAGACTGAGTAACTGCTAGATCCTTGGACTTCCATTCACAGCTGCGACTGAACCATTGTTGGGAATTGGGCTGCCGACTGTAAGTCATCAATAAATTCCTTTACTATTTAGAAATTATCCATAAGTTCTGTGACTCTAGAGAACCCTGACTAATACAGAAGTTGGTACCAGGAGTGGTTCTAGAGTAACAGAAGTACAAGGATGAATCTTTTAAAATACTGGAATTGGCTTGTTGATCCACCAGCACTTTCAAATATTGAAACCTCTCCAGATTCTCTCCCTCCTGGGAGCTCAGAGAATTTTGAAGACCCATGGTTGAAACTATATTCCGAACTTAAAGAAGCTAATGCCCTTGATTTTCTTAATGAATTAGGTGATTCAGTGCACAAAGCTTTCTACAAGATGGGGAAAAAATCGAAAAATGATTTTACTGGCTGGCTGCTCTTAGTATCTGTGGAAAAAATGATGAATGAAAGGAAGGAGTTGTGTGATAAAATCGAAAGGCTCCAGACACAAGTAAACGATCTAAAAGTTGCTAAGTGTGTCCTTGAGGAGAATCTTCTCTCTTGTAGCAATAGAGCTCAAGTTGCAGAAAATCAAACAGAAACTCTCATTGTAAGGTTGGCTGAACTACAGAGAAAATTCAAGTCTCAGCCTCAGAGTGTGTCGACAGTTAAAGTAAGGGCTCTAATTGGCAAAGAATGGGATCCTACAACATGGGACGGGGATGTGTGGGAAGACCATGTTGAAGCTGAGAATTTTGAATCCTCAGATTCTCAAGGGTTTGCCCCACCTGAGGAAGTAGTACCCTCAGCCCCACCTCTTGAAATAATGCCTTCCCCACATGAGGAAATTAATTTTGCAGAGTCTGCTCACGGCCCACCAATAGTTTCTTCTAGACCTGTAACCAGACTCAAAGCAAAACAGGCTCCTAGAGGGGAGGTAGAAAGTATAGTCCATGAGGAAATTCGCTACACTACTAAGGAGCTTAATGAGTTTGCTAATTCATTCAAGCAGAAACCTGGTGAATATGTGTGGGAATGGATTTTAAGGGTGTGGGATAAGGGTGGAAGGAACATAAAACTAGAGCAGGCTGAGTTTATTGACATGGGTCCTCTGAGTAGAGATTCTAGGTTTAATACGGAAGCTCGCATAGTTAAAAAAGGTGTCAAAAGTTTGTTTGAATGGTTGGCTGAGGTGTTTATCAAAAGATGGCCTACTGGAAATGACTTGGAGATGCCTGATATTCCGTGGCTTAGTGTTGATGAAGGGATTTTAAGACTTAGGGAAATTGCAATGCTAGAGTGGATATATTGTGTAAAGCATAATTGTCCACAATGGGAAGGTCCAGAAGATATGCCTTTCACCAGCTCTATAAGACGCAAATTGGTGAGAGGGGCACCAGCACATTTGAAGGGTTTTGTTCTTTCCCTTTTCCTTGTGCCAGATCTTAGCATTGGAGATGCTGCTGCTCAATTAGATGAATTAAATTCACTGGGTTTAGTTGGATCCCGAGGTAACAAGGGCCAGGTGGCAGCATTGAATCGCCGGAGACAAGGTGATCCTAGTTATTATAATGGACAGCGTAGACAAAAGAATGTTTATAATAACATACCCAGTAATGGTCAGCACAGGAGAGGTGAAATTTATAATGGCATGACTCGCTTGGACCTTTGGTACTGGCTAATCAATCATGGTGTTTCCAGGAATGAAATACATAGGAAGCCTACTGCATATTTGTTTGATCTGTATAAGCAGAAAAATTCTCAAACAAATGAAAGAAAGGCTACATTAGATCGTGGTAAACAGCAATCTCGGCCAGTGAATCAATTTCCAGACTTGAGACAGTTTGCAGATCCGGAACCCCTTGAATGAAGGGGTGGCCAGGTTCCTCTGAGGAAGGATCTTGATAAGACACTCAAAGGTTTTGCTGTTACCCTTTCTCCAGTTCTTCCCCAGAGGGACCTACGGCCTTTTACAAGGGTAACTGTACACTGGGGAAAAGGAAATAATCAGACTTTTCGGGGTCTGCTGGATACTGGTTCTGAGTTGACACTGATCCCAGGGGATCCCAAGAAACATTGTGGCCCTCCAGTTAAAGTAGGGGCTTATGGAGGGCAGGTGATTAATGGAGTTTTGACTGATGTCCGACTCACAGTAGGTCCAGTAGGTCCCCGGACACATCCTGTGGTGATTTCCCCAGTTCCAGAATGTATAATTGGGATAGATATACTCAGAAATTGGCAGAATTCTCATATTGGTTCCCTGAACTGTAGAGTGAGGGCTATTATGGTTGGAAAGGCCAAATGGAAGCCTTTAGAGTTGCCTCTGCCAAAGAAAATAGTGAATCAAAAACAGTATCGTATTCCTGGAGGCATTGCAGAAATTACTGCCACTATCAAGGACTTGAAAGACGCAGGGGTGGTGGTTCCCACCACATCTCCGTTTAACTCTCCTATCTGGCCAGTGCAGAAAACAGATGGATCATGGAGAATGACAGTTGATTACCGAAAACTAAATCAGGTAGTAACTCCAATTGCAGCTGCTGTACCAGATGTAGTTTCCTTACTTGAGCAAATTAACACATCTCCTGGCACCTGGTATGCGGCTATTGATCTGGCAAATGCCTTCTTCTCAGTACCTGTCCATAAGGACCACCAGAAGCAATTTGCTTTCAGTTGGCAAGGCCAACAGTATACCTTCACAGTTTTGCCTCAAGGATATATTAACTCTCCTGCCCTGTGTCATAATTTAGTTAGAAGGGATCTTGATCGTTTGGATCTTCCACAAAATATCACATTGGTGCACTATATTGATGACATTATGCTGATTGGACCAAGTGAGCAGGAAGTAGCAACCACTTTGGACTCATTGGTAACACATATGCGTATCAGAGGATGGGAAATAAATCCAACCAAAATTCAAGGACCATCTACCTCAGTGAAATTCTTAGGAGTCCAGTGGTGTGGGGCATGCAGAGATATTCCTTCTAAGGTGAAAGATAAGTTATTGCACCTGGCCCCTCCTACAACCAAGAAAGAAGCACAACGTTTAGTGGGTCTATTTGGATTCTGGAGACAACACATCCCTCACTTGGGTGTGTTACTTAGGCCTATTTACCAAGTGACTCGGAAAGCTGCTAGCTTTGTGTGGGGCCTGGAACAGGAGAAGGCCCTTCAACAGGTCCAGGCTGCTGTGCAGGCTGCTCTACCACTTGGACCATATGACCCAGCAGACCCGATGGTACTTGAGGTGTCTGTGGCTGATAGAGATGCTGTTTGGAGCCTCTGGCAGGCCCCTGTAGGTGAATCACAGAAAAGGCCTTTGGGATTTTGGAGCAAAGCTCTACCATCATCTGCAGACAACTATTCTCCCTTTGAAAAACAGCTCTTGGCCTGCTATTGGGCCTTAGTGGAAACTGAACGTCTGACAATAGGACACCAAGTCACTATGCGACCTGAACTACCCATCATGAGCTGGGTACTATCAGACCCTGCAAGTCATAAAGTGGGACGTGCACAGCAGCAGTCTATTATCAAATGGAAGTGGTATATACGTGATCGGGCCAGAGCAGGTCCTGAAGGCACAAGCAAGTTACATGAAGAAGTTGCTCAAATGCCTATGGTTTCTACTCCTGTTACAATGCCATCTGCTGCCAAGCATGCACCTATAGCCTCATGGGGTGTTCCCTATGATCAACTGACCGAAGAGGAGAAGACTAGAGCCTGGTTTACTGATGGCTCTGCACGTTATGCAGGCACCACCCAGAAGTGGACAGCTGCAGCATTACAACCCCTTTCTGGGACAACCTTGAAAGACACAGGTGAAGGGAAATCTTCACAGTGGGCAGAACTTCGGGCAGTACACATGGTATTACAGTTTGTTTGCAAGAAGAAATGGCCAGATGTACGATTATACACTGACTCATGGGCTGTAGCCAATGGATTGGCTGGATGGTCAGGGACTTGGAAAGATCACAATTGGAAAATTGGTGAGAAAGACATCTGGGGAAGAAGTATGTGGATAGATCTCTCCAAATGGGCAAAGGATGTGAAGATATTTGTGTCCCATGTAAATGCTCACCAAAAGGTGACTTCAGCTGAGGAGGAGTTCAATAATCAAGTGGATAAGATGACCCGTTCTGTGGACAATCAGCCTCTCTCCCCAGCCATCCCTGTCATTGCTCAATGGGCACATGAACAAAGTGGCCATGGTGGTCGAGATGGAGGTTATGCTTGGGCCCAGCAACATGGGCTTCCACTCACCAAGGCTGACCTGGCTACAGCTGCTGCTGATTGCCAGATCTGCCAACAGCAGAAACCAACACTGAGCCCCAGATATGGCACCATTCCTCGAGGTGACCAGCCAGCAACCTGGTGGCAGGTTGACTACATTGGACCACTTCCTTCGTGGAAAGGACAGCGTTTTGTTCTTACTGGAGTAGATACTTATTCTGGTTATGGATTTGCCTTTCCTGCACGTAATGCCTCTGCTAAAACCACCATTCACGGACTGACAGAATGCCTCATCTATCGTCATGGTATTCCACACAGTATTGCTTCTGACCAAGGAACTCATTTCACAGCCAGAGAAGTACGACAGTGGGCCCAGGATCATGGAATTCACTGGTCTTACCACGTTCCCCATCATCCTGAAGCAGCTGGGCTGATAGAAAGATGGAATGGCCTTTTGAAGACGCAGTTACAGCGCCAATTAGGTGGTAACAGCTTGGAAGGCTGGGGCAGAGTTCTTCAGAAGGCAGTATATGCTTTGAATCAGCGCTCGATATATGGTACAGTTTCACCCATAGCCAGGATTCATGGGTCCAGGAATCAAGGGGTGGAAAACGGAATAGTTCCACTTACTATCACTCCTAGTGACCCTCTAGGAAAATTTTTGCTTCCTGTCCCCATAACTCTAGGTTCTGCTGGCTTAGAAGTTTTGGCTCCAGAGAGGGGAGTGCTCCTACCAGGAGCTACAACAAACATTTCATTGAACTGGAAGCTCAGACTTCCCCCTGGTCATTTTGGGCTTCTAATGCCCTTAAACCAACAGGCTAAAAAAGGAATAACAGTGTTAGGAGGGGTGATAGATCCAGATTACCATGGGGAAATTGGATTACCTCTTCACAATGGTGGTAAGCAAGATTATGTCTGGAGTGCAGGAGATCCCTTAGGGCGTCTCTTAGTACTACCATGTCCTGTGATTAAAGTCAATGGGAAACTACAACAGCCTAATCCAAGCAGGATGACAAAGGACGCAGACCCATCAGGAATGAAGGTATGGGTCAATCCTCCAGGAAAAGAGCCAAGACCTGCTGAGGTGCTGGCTGAAGGTGAAGGAAATACAGAATGGGTAGTAGAGGAAGGTAGTTATAAATACCAATTAAGGCCACGTAACCAGTTGCAGAAACGAGGATTATAAAGTAATATGAATGCCCATTGTAAATTTACTAATGCGTTTGCGATTGTACGAGGGATAGTTATATCATGTTAGGCGTATTTACAACCTTGTTATTGTTTCATGTGAACATGAGATATTATTTGTGTCAAGTTGACAAGGGGTGGATTGTAGTGGCTATTCCTGGTTGTCAACTTGACAATATTTGGAATGAACTACAATCCGGAATTGGAAGGCTCACCAGTGACCCTTATCTGGAGGCTTGGAGATCCTTATCTGGATCTTGGTTTGAAGATCTTGAGCCATAGTGGCTATGGATTCCAGAAGATTGAATCTCCGAGTTAAGGAACACACCTTTAATCTGGGCTATGCCTTTCATCTGGGATTAAAGGTGTGGTGGAACACACCTTTAATCTGGGCTACACCTTCTGCTGGAGACAATATAAGGACATTGGAAGAAGGGAGTCTAGCTCTTGCTCTTGCTCCTTCGCCTGCTTGCTGCGTGAGACTGAGTTAACTGCTAGATCCTTGGACTTCCATTCACAGCTGCGACTGAACCATTGTTGGGAATTGGGCTGCCGACTGTAAGTCATCAATAAATTCCTTTACTATTTAGAAATTATCCATAAGTTCTGTGACTCTAGAGAACCCTGACTAATACACCCATCTACAGTGGCTCTTCTTCACCTCATGGAAGGTTTCGTTTTCATGAGGTCCCATTTATTGATTGTTGATCTTAATAATAGGCAGTAACTACACTATCTACCGGTGTTCTGTTCAGAAAGCTGTCTCCTGTGCCAGTGCATTCAAGGTTGTCCCTTACTTTCTCTTCTGTCAGGGTCAGTGTGTCTGCTTTTATATTGAGGTCTTTGGTCCACCTGGGCTTGAGTTTGTGTAGGGCGTTAAGTGTGGGTTTGTTTGCATTCTTCTGCATGCAGTCATCCAGTTTGACCTGCACCGTTTGTTGAAGATGTTGTCTTTTTCCCAGAGTGTATTTCTGGCTTCTCTGTCAAAAATCAGGTGCCCGTGTGTATGGATCTATGTCTGGCTCTTCAGTTTGATTCCATGGATCGATGTGTCTGTTTTTATACCAATGCCAAACGTTTTTTTAAGAATTACTATAGCTCCATAGTACAACTTGAAATCAGGAATGGTGAAACCTCTGGCCGTTTTTTGTTTCTTTGTTTGTTTGTTTTTATTGTTCAGGATTGTTTTAGCTATCTTGGGTGTTCGTTCTTCCACATTAAGTTGAAAATTGTCCTTTCCAACTCTATAAAGAACTATGTTGGGATTTTGATGGGGATTGTGTTGACTCTGATGATTCCTTTTGTTTGGACAGTTATTTGCAGATGATATAATAGTATACATAAATCACCCTGAAGATTTCACTGGGGAACTCCTGCAGCTGATAAATACTTTCAGCAAAGTAGCTGGATACAAGATTAACTTTAAAAACAATCAGTAACTCTCGTATATACAAAAGACACATGAACTGATAAAGAAATTGGGGGAGGTACCCCTTTCACCATAGCCTCAAATTACAGAATCTCTCAGGGTATCTCTAACCACACAAGTGAAAGATTTGATGATGATAAAACTTCCAGGCTCTGAAGAAAGAAATCAAAGAAGATATCAGAAGACAGATGCTCATGGGATCTGTAGTAGGATTTTATAGGTAGCATTAACATAACAATACAACATAATAATGTCATCTGCAGATGACCATGACTTGACTTATCTCTTTCTGCTGTGTATCCCCTTGATGTCTTCATTTGTCTTACTGCTCTCGCTAAGACTCCAAGTAGTCTATTGATACAGAGAGTGTTGACATCCAAGTCTTGTTCCTGACTCTAGTGGAGTTGCTTTGTGCTTCTCTCCATTTAATTTGATGTAAGACAACCGTTTGGAGGCAGTGCTGTGGTAGGTGGTAGCGGCTGGGCAGCAGGCACAGCAGCAGGGAGAGGTGAGCCCTTAGGGCAAGCCCATGGTGCTTCCTTCCCTACGGATGGCTCAGGCGATGGGTGTTAGTGACCCTGGACACACAGGAGGAGATCCTCCGAACAGTCCAGTTTTGTTAACTTCAAGACATGGAGCATCCTGTGCATGGGTCATACCAACCTTATTTTATGTTTGTTTGTTTGTTTTCCAGATGAGCGGGACAAAGTTCAAAAGAAAACATTTACAAAATGGATAAATCAGCATCTCATGAAGGTGAGTCGCTCGCTCGCTCACTCGCTCACTCTCGTGCTGGAGCAGCTTTGAACGCTCTGGTGCACGGGCAGAGCTATGGATGCCACACACCACTAACCAGTGTCAACTGCACACACACTGAGGCACTTACTTACGTTATGCTTTTGTTGTCATAGCGGAGGGCGTGTGACTTGTGGGTAATGATGGTGGAGGTGAGAAGGTACCCCTGACAGGTGTGTTTCGTGACATTAGTGCAAGCGCTTTTTATTGGTCTCAAAAAGGAATCTATCATACATGCGCAGGCACATGCACGGGCGTACACGCTCAGGGGTGGGGGGAACACACACACACACACACACACACACACACACACATTTGGACTCAGAAAAGCTGCTGTCTGGCACAAACCGTTTCTCTCAAGATTCCTGTTCTGCACTCAGAGGTTTGTATTTTTTTGTTTGGATAGCAGAGGTTTGGGTGAGAATGGGATTGGATATTGGAGAAAAGCTGGGAATAGTTTTATTTGTGCCCAAGGATTATGTTTGCATTGCTGTGAGAAAGAGCTGTGGCTCTTAGATTAATATTATTTGTGTGCTGTGTCACCTTGAGAATTTGATAGACGCTCTCTAGAAAAGTACATAGGATTTTCCTTATCGTTCTATTGTTGGATTCTAGTGAGGCCCATGTGGTTTTACAGCTAACTGTTGGTCACTTTTTCTCCCTGTATTTTTGTAAGGACCTCTGAAATTCCAGTAGGGAACCCTTCTGGGTGGAAAGACTTTTTTCCGGTTAAACGAGCATACAGTACAAGGCAAGAACAGTGTAAGATATGATTTTAGCCAGGTATAGTGGTGCTTACCTTTGAACCCCACTACTCATGAGGCAGAGGCAGGCAGATCTCTATAAATTTTAGGTCACTGTCATCTACATTGTGAGATCCAGGCCAGCTACGGCTCCATTGTGAGACACCATTTCAAACACAAAAATGATTTTAATGTCAGGAACATATCTGAATTATCTGAGTGATACCCCAGTCTCTGCCTCCTCTACATTACCTAGCAGCATCCTGTGCCAAACTCTGATGGTCATGTACAGAGAGAGAGAGAGAGAGAGAGAGAGAGAGAGAGAGAGAGAGAGAGAAGAAGAAGAAGAAGAAGGAGGAGGAGGAAGAGAGAGAGAGAGAGAGAGAGAGAGAGAGAGAGAGAGAGAGAGAGAGAGAGAGAGAGTGTCACTTATTCTCTACTCGAGAGTCGCTTTTGATAGGAAACCTGCTGCGTTGAGAAGAGCTGGACGTTGAAACCTGAGGTGTCTGTGAGGAGATGCACCACAGGTTGATGCAGGAGGCCAGGAGTTTTACCTGCCGTCTTCTAGGCCTTTGGTTCACCCTGCATGTATCAGGCACTGGGACTTTTTCCACAAGATAGGGCAGTGATGAGCTGTAATCAGGTTTATGGTATGGGACTTTTGAGTGTAAGTTCCAAGAGGGTTTTCTGTCTTAGTTACTTTCCTATTATTGTAATAAGACACTACGACCAAGGCTGCTTATAAAAGAAAGCATTTAATTTGTATCTATCTTAGGGTTTCAGTTTATGACTATCATGGCAGAGAGGCTTCATGTTGGAGTAGTAGCTGAGAGCTTACATCTTGAAAAACAACTGGGAAGGTAGAAGAGGGGAGGGAGAGCAAGCATACTACACTCAAAGCCTGCTCCCAGTGACATCCCTCCTTCAGTAAGGCTAGACCTCCTAATCCTTCCCAAATAGTTCCACCAACTGGGAACCAAGTACTCAAACACATGAGCCTATGGCTGCCATTCTGACCCACAGTTTTCTGTCTCAGAGTGACTGCCATGGAAGCAGCTGGTGCCCCTGTGACCACTGTTGGCCTCAGCCTTCATCAGTGTGGTGACCTGGGGATGGGCAAGGGCGTAGGGTATTGGTTTTCCCAAATGTTCTTGAACACACATAGCTGTGGTACCTTCCATGTTGGTAGTCAAGTCACACCAGAGAGAAGCACAAAGACAGCTATCAAGAGGGCCATAAGACTAGCAGCAGACATTTGCAGGAGCCCGTGTGGGCCTGGCCTGTTACACTGCGCTGCTCATTTAATAGATAGTTTATAAGCTAGATGATTACATATAACAATATTTTACTAGAAGCATCCAAATATTAGTTATGTATTTTGTAGACTCATCCTTTTTTTTTTTTTTTTTTTTTTGGTTTTTTTCAAGACAGGGTTTCTCTGTGTAGCCCTGGCTGACCTGGAACTCACTTTGTAGACCAGGTTGGCCTCGAACTCAGAAATCTGCCTGCCTCTGCCTCCTAAGTGCTGGGATTAAAGGCGTGCGCCACCACGCCCGGCTTTGTAGACTCTTACTTAAGTCCCATATCATTATGTCTGTCTAGAACGTGCATTCTGTGTGTAATCACATTGTGTACATTGAGTCATTCACCTCTAGAGATAACCCTCTGACATGGCTTAGACGGCCGGGTTCACATATGTGACCTTTAGGGTTAGATAGATCTCCAGGGTTCAGACTTTTCTTTTACCTGGAATAGCTCCTGGTATAGTTAATGCTCAGCTCTTCTATAGATATAAAATGAAAGTCTCAAAGATTGAAGGCTTAATTATGCTAATTATAATAATGGGTAAGAAAATAACTATTTTACATAAAACAGCCAGTAAACTGATGCCCCGAGTAGCTGCTTCATGCTGTAAGAGCAGACTAGTTTATTCCGAGGAGTCCATTAGAGGCCAGGATTTTAAATTAACTCTTGGTTGGGGCATATAGTTCAATGGTTGAGTGCCTGTTGAGCATGCACAAGACCTTGGGCTCAATCTCAAGCATCCAAACAAAACAAAATTAAGTTAAAATTATCTCCTATTTAATGTAGAGTCACATTAGGGAGGTAGGAAGCTGGAATGTGGCCTTGGCTGACTCCTACCTCCGCTGGCTGCTTGTGTGCTTGTGGGGTGACTTAGGAGCAGCTCATGCTGGGCTCCTCTCAGAGCTCTGAGAAGCATGAACTCAAGCTGCTGGGATCACACTTCAGTCATCAGGGCAACCCTGCTGCCCTCCACCCCCATCCCCACCCTACCCCTGCCGGACTTCTGTTCTTGTCTAGAAGTCACAACAGTATCCTGAGGTAAGGAAAAGCAAATATCCACAAACATTCCGGGACACTTAAGTCCAGGCCGTTTGCCTCCCTCTATCCCCTCTGTCTGGTCCACCTAAGATTTGATGAGAGGGGGATGGTGTGTGGGGCAGTGAACCTGTTTCTGTCACTGGAGCGAATGCTGTTTTAGTTGGACATGTGGTCATAACTCAGTTAGTGGGAACTATAAAATAAGAATATGCAGTTTTTGGTGAGAAAAATGTTAATTCTGAGAAAATAGTCCTGTGTTGAATTTCTTCTCTCTTGGCTAGAAATGTTGACTATATTCTAGGTGAAACTGAAGTGGGGTCAGGGAGGCCCTGCGTCCTTCTTGCTTTCTTCAGTCCCTTTAAATTAGGGGAGGGGTTATATAAAAATCAGACCATGTTATTTAAGTGTTACGGGAAGGCAGACATTAAAAACAAGGCCTCAGAAGTTCAGGACATGGAGGAAGTAAGCAGGGTGGCGGTGCTTCACTCAGCACCTGTACCATGGCACCCAAGTGTGAAACATTTTTTTTTTCCTTAAGATGTTTGGTGGTGTTTTAAAAATATAATGTTTTCTGGAAAAAGTAACTTAGTTCACTGTTCTATTGCTGTGAAGGGACACTATGACCAAGGCAACTCGTAAGGGAAAGCATTTACTTAGGGGCTGGCTTACAATTTTGGAGGCTTAGTCTAATATCATGGTAGGGAGCATGGTGCTAGATAGGCATGATGCTGGAGGAGTAACTTAGGACGGTATCTTGACCCACAAACAGAGAGAGAGGGAGGGAGATGTGGAGGGAGGAAGACAGACAGAGGACACACAGACAGACAGGGTCTGGCATGGTCTTTTAAAACCTTAAAGCCCACTCTTAGTGACACACTTCCTCCAACAGGGCCACACCCACTTCCAGACCACACCTCCTAATCCTTCTAATCCTTCCAAATAGTTCCACTCCCTGATGGCTAAGCATTCAAATATACAAGCCTATAGGGGCCATTCTTTTTCAAACCACCACAGTAATTTTCCTTAGCTTGATTTTTTTTTTTTTTAAAGATTTATTTATTATATGGAAGTACACTGCAGCTGTCTTCAGACACTCCAGAAGAGGGCGTCAGATCCTGTTACAGATGGTTGTGAGCCACCATGTGGTTGCTGGGATTTGAACTTCAGACCTTCGGAAAAGCAGTCGGGTGCTCTTACCCACTGAGCCATCTCACCAGCCCCCTGATTTTTTTTTTAATATTTATGAAAACTAAAATTTCTTCTTGTTGAAAGTTAACTAGGCAGAAGAGGTGAGGCATGCTTGCTGGGGCCCATCACCTCTTCCTTTCCCTTTCTGGCTTGTATTTTAGAGTTCTCACGCCCCACTGCGTGGATGACTTCCCGCTGCACACTGACTCTTCTGTCAAGAGTGCCTCCTCTGATTTACCATCCTTTCAGATACTTTAAGGAACAAAAATCTCTCAGCACATTCCTGTCTGCTGTCTTTGTTTACTGTGGGAGTCATGTGGTGGGAACATTTATCCGTGCTTTAGCATAACTTAAACCGCAGCATTGTAACATGACTGAAATGGTTGCTCCTGAAAACACCGTGGCTTTATTTAGCCACGTTACCTGGAGAATTGTTTTAAAATGCAGTTTCTGGGGTCCACAGCACTTATGGATAACCATCCTGTCTAGGGCTCTCAGTGTTTCTATAAGCCGGAGGTCATAAATACCTACTTGTTATTACTGGTTACATTCACATGCAAGTCCTTTTGACATGCTGCTGCTTAGGAGCTCACGGGGCAGTAATCTGAGAAAGGGCACCAAAGATTCAAGCACCATGGGGGTCATCTCTGCCTGTGGTGTGTGGAAGGGTAGGGCCCAGGAAGAAGGAAGCTCTTTATCCTTGAGGTACTGTAACAGTTACCAGAGGTGTCCCTTTACATGTGGACCTAACCCAGAAGTGCAGAGGTGTCTCAGAGGGTTGGTCTAAGGGGTAACAGTTTTTCAGAAGATGAGCCTGCAGCAGTCCATGCAGTGTTTTTCTCTGTATAGGATGGACCTTACTCTAGTTATCAAGGAATCAGGGTCTTCAGCATCCATCAGTAAAAGCAGTGGTTCTCAACCTTCCTAATGCTACAGCCCTTTAATATGGTTCCTCACATTGTGGTGACCCTCCACTGTGAAAGTATTTTCATTGATACTTCATAACTAATTTTACTATCGTTATGAATTGTAATATAATAGCTGATAAGCAAGATATCTGATATATTACCTATAAATGGGGTTGGACCCACAACTTGAAAGTCCCTGGGTTTAAATTGTTTATTCCAAAGTATTGTGTGAATGATGCTAATTATGATGACTTTTCAAAATTTTGCTGATGAATAATTTATTGGCTTATCTGGAGAAGAACACCAAGATTCCAGTGTGGGACCACTCCCTGTTTGTTTGTCCATGCTGGGCTCCTGCATGGGAGACAGCCAAGTGGCTCTCCTTTCTCATTCCCCAGCTTGTCTCTGGAGGGCTCAATTCAGTCCCGCCGGAATGTTAGTGACTTTGTGGTTCCACTGAAGTAGTCAATTTATGTTTTGTTTTCTGATTGGCTGAGGAAGAGTACAGGGTTACAGGGTTGGGGCATTGTTTCATCATGTTCTTGAATATCTCTCAGGACAGAGATATTTTTCAGTTACTGACTTTATAAAGGCCCAATGAAAATAACTGCAGTGTTTTGATTCTTAAGACCTATAAATGAGATTATCTCCAATACCTTTGCCTCCTAAATGTCAGGTGCCCCAGACTCATTGGGAAGACTGTTAAATAGATGAGGTTGGGGGCTGGAGAGATGGCTCGGCAGTTAAGAGCACTGACTGCCCTTCCAGAGGTCGTGAGTTCAAATCCCAGCAGCCACATGATGGCTCAACCATGTGTAATGAGATTGGATGCCCTCTTCTGTTGTGTTTGGAGACAGCTACAGTGTACTTACATATAATAAATACATAAATAAATCTTTAAAAAAACTAGATGGGGTCCTCAGCAGCTTCTGTGTCACCATTCTAGGATGGAGCCTAAAATTTAGTTCTTTTAGCAAGTTGCTGAACGTCCGTTTCTGATCAAATGCTGAAGCTGTTGAGCTGGAACCATGTTTAAGAACTTCCCATGGATCAATATATGAGCGACCATATGAATGTAGAACATTCATGAGAGCACATGGATATGTGTGCTTGTTCACAGGTGTGCAAGGGCCAGAGCGCCATGCTGAGTCTTTTATTCTCTTGCTCTCTCTTCCATACTATCCCATCATGATTCTTGATTTTGAAATATATTCAGTAACTGCACACAGGTAAACACATTTGGCACATCTGGTAAGTATTTTCATTTATAAAATATAGCTATGAGACATGATTCTATTATTCTATTCTGTTAGAGTTGTTTCTTATAACTATATTTTATTGAATTCCAGCAGCATAGGTATACAGTTGTCCGTGTGGCGCTTTAACCACATAATTACCAATATATCAATCATAGTTGCGTCTAGCGTGGGTTGAGACCACACACCAGGTCAGTTATTCACACTTTCCTGTATTTCATTCTCACAGCGGCCGCTGTAGACACAGCATGGTTACTCTTACCACTGTGTTACAGAGATCCCATAATTTCCCAAGGTTTAACAGTAGTCATCAATAGGGCAGTGTGGAAAAATTAGGCGAAGAGGTTACACAGTGTCCAAGGGCTGAAGAGACGCCTAAGGAAAAATGTAAAAATTTTAAGCTAGGTCTTTTGTTCTTTTTTCCATGCTAAATACTTTAGGATAGAGTTGGAGTTGAGAGACCAAAGCTACGGAGAGAATGGTGTGGTGCCATTTGGACAACCTGTTTGCCCTTACTAACAGGAATTGATATTTAAGTCATTCTTTTTGTGGGAGTTTCACTTAAGGGAGGTAGGTTGAGTGGTTTTTTGGGGGAACTGTTAGAAGCCCAAAGCATAAAATTCAGAAACAAGTCTTACAAGTCAGAGTTTTCCGAATAATCAAAATTAGCACTTTTATGATTGTCAGAGACACGTGGAAGAACATGAAAACAGGTCCAAGAACATGGGGATTCAGAACTCTAAATATGTTTTATAATGAGGATGTTGATGGGATAGCATGACAGAGAGCAGTCAATGAAAACACCCAACTCCTCTGACTCTTACATATGTGTGAGTAAGCATCCACACTCACATGTATGCTCCACACTCATATACATGCACAAGTACACGCATGTATGTGCGTAACACTGGGGCACTATTTACCCAAGCTGAACTTTTGTTAACGTTACCTTATTTTGTCTGTCACTGACCCTTGTAAAATATTCATTGATTTTTGTTTTACCTGCGGGAATGCTAAACCTGCCTGTATGATGCATAAGCAGCACTTGCATGCAGTTCCATCAGACACCTGAAGAGGGAGTCACATCTCCTGGAGCTGTAATTGCAAATGGTGGTGAGCCTCTGGATAGGTGCTGGAGTTGAACCTGCGTCCTCTACTAGAGCAGCCAGTACTCTTAGCCATTTAGCCGTCCTTTTAGCCCCAGTGTATATTCTTTAAAATAATAATCTGAACCGTTGGAAGAAAACTTACATATGTCATGGCTCTTTGCCTCTGGACACTTGAAAGTGTGTGTGAATTCATCTTTGTAGCCACACAGCTAACCAACTATGTACATTTCCATTGGTGTCATATGTGATGATTATATGCCAGTTCTGTTGGCTGAACCTTCATAGCATTTTCTTATAAGGCAGGATCCTGGCCAGGGTTGCCAATGTGCTTCATTACTGCCCTTTAACATACCTTCATCAGAAAGTTCACTCAGTGACTTCCCTTAATCAGAAACAGTTGCATAGCCTTTGTATAGACTTACCACACTGAACATTTCTGAAACATATACAATGTAGTTTTGTGGCAAGGGACAAAGAGAAGACAGATGGCTTAATCAGTATCTGTGTAGGCCTGCTCAGTCTGCTGTATTCTTGTGGCCTCAGCGTCACAGACCTAAGCCCTGTGAGGGGGACAACGTGGGCTAAAAGTATATCCACGTTACACTCTGCTGTGCTCAGGCTCAGCCCCTGGCTATGCGCCCACTGAGTAGTCAGTGTCTGTGCACGTAAATGCTGCCTTCTGGCAGGAAGTCCCTGGGTACTGCTTCTCTGCTACAAATAGGTTTATAGCATGGGAAATTAGTTTATTGCAAAACATATTTTGAACTTAATTTTATCTTATGACACAGAAATTATCTCTTTCTTTTTTGGACATTAGGGTGATGTAAGCCCCTTTAAATGAGTATAATATTTGTAGACTACTGTTTTAAACTAAGAGCATCAACTCCTCCCTCCAACCCCCCCATAATTTCGTCAGAAAATTTTAGTTCATTTCCATTGTGTATTATTTTCTGTTTCCTGATGTCTTGTTCTCACCATTACCACCACTCTTGCTGGGTGGCAGATGCTGCACTGGTCAGTAGGCAGAAAACATGTCACCCCTTCTTTGTTTTACCGTGAGGAAACTGAGGCTCATGGGAAAAGACAAGTGTGTCATCTGTGAGACACAGACATAGCTGACGTGTACTCGGCTCTTACGACTCGATGAGTATCTCTGTGAGGCCATGACTTCTGTTTGCATTCTTCTTTAGTCAATGCACTCTGCAAGAATATAGAGATACAGATGCAAGTCTGCAAAGAAGCCAGGCAGCATTCCTGAAGGGCAGAGTTTTAACTAAAGATCAGTAATGACCAAGACATTTTCAAAGAGGAAAAGCAAATTACACTTTGACCAGTGGCATTAACCTAAAGCCCACTCCATCAGAGGTGTGTGCATTCTGTGGTTGGTAAACTGAAGCCGACTTAGCATCCAAGCTGCCAGAGGACAGCTGCACTGCTGGGTCATCATAACAATGATATATAACAATATAACCCCCGGCACTGAGCAGAGGGTTGGAATGTCAGATAAGCTGCTGTTTCCTTCCACCGCACTAATGAACCTCTTACTTAACCAGTGAGGGTGAAAACAAGTTAATCCCCCTATATCGAGTTTATGATGTAGAACCATTTCAACAGGGCAGGGTGAGGTTGGCTTGGGGGAGGCAGCAGAGACTGCTGGGAAAAGAGTTGGTGATGCATTTCTTCTTCCTCTTCTTTTTTTATTTTTTAAGATTTATTTATTTTATGTATTTGAGTATATGAGTACATTGTAGCTGCCTTCAGACACACCAGAAGAGGGTATCGGATCCCATTACAGATGGTTGTGAGCCACCATTTGGTAGCTGGAAATTGAACTCAGGACCTCTGGAGTCAGAGCTTGACTTTAGAGAAGCCAGTGCTCTAAACCACTGAGCCATCTCTCCACCCTTCCTTCTTTTAAAGCTGAAAAGACACATTTTAGACTGACTCTCTCTCTCTCTCTCTCTCCCCCCCCCCTGTGCATGCATGCGCGTGTGTGTGTGTGTGTGTGTGTGTGTGTACATTTCACACTAGTCACCTTTTTGTTGCTCTAACAAAATTCCCTAGAAAAACAATTTAAAGGAATTCAGACTTGTGTCAAAGCAGAAACATTTTGATGGGAGGGAGTGGGGGGAAAAGGCTGCCTACGTCATGTCAATCATGGAGAAGAAGGGTGGGGGGCAGAACACAGGAGAAAATGGGGTTAGGGACAGGATAAACCCTTCAAAGATTTTCTTATATTTCCTATAGCCAGGCCTGGCCTCCTGATGGGCTATTTAGCCTTGAATTCAGATCGTAGCCTTTAGGAGCCATTCAATTCTCAATAGTACTCAGATCCCATTACAGATGGTTGTGAGCCTCCATGTGGTTGCTGGGAATTGAACTCAGAATCTCTGGAAGAGCATTCAGTGCTCTTAACCACTGAACCATCTCTCCAGCCCTTGAATAGTGCTTTTAAAGCCCTATTATCTTGGCATTCTTGTTTGTAGTTTAAAAAAGAGAAACTTTTGGGGCTGGAGAGATGGCTCAGTGGTTAAGAGCACTGACTGCTCTTCTGAAGGTCCTGAGTTCAAATCCCAGCAACCACATGGTGGCTCACAACCATCTGAAATGAGATCTGACGCCCTCTCCTGGTGTGTCTGAATACAGCTACAGTGTACTTTGGATATAATAATAAATAAATCTTAAGAGAGAGAAACTTTTAATATGATGCCAAAATTTGTTATATGTTTTGTTCCTTCCTGAATATGACATCTTTCATATATGAATGGGAGCTTTCATAAGTCATTTCTTTCAATGAGTAAAATGAATACTTGGTTTATGAACTCAGTCCTATAGAATGCATATTTAATGGATAGAATGTTTTATAGATGTTAAGAACTTAGGTCCTGGGAGCAAGAATACACACACTAGGGAAGAAGAGGTGGTCCAGTAAAGTGGTCCAGTTGAAAGAGACACACGTCTAGGGGGTTTGTGAGGATGCTACTTTTAAAAAAATATTTTTTATTGTGTCTGTGTGTGTACATGTGTGTGTGTTGGGAGAACTCTGCTGCTAAGGTCACAGTACCCCATGAGTGGATGGCTTTCTGAGCTCCACACAAGATGAGGGACTCTCTTTCTCGGGGGTGGAGGGGGAGCTTCCCTGTATCTGTCTGTGTCTGGAGAGTGTCCCTGAACACAGGTAGTTGACCTTGTCTGAAAAGTGACCTTGTTCAGAACTCTCTGCAGGGCTGTGCAACTCAGCACACACGGCCAGCTCTGGCTTCCAGCCCGCATGATAATAAAGTGCTGTATTATAGCCAATCAGCCTGCCCTGCTCCCTTGATGTTAGAACCAATTAGCCCTTTCCACCCATACCTCTAAAAAAGCCCTTCTATGCCTTATTCCTGAAACAGTACACTTGTTCTGCTACCTCAGTCTCTGGGGCTCCTTCTGCCATACCATGACTGTCTGAATCTGTCCCTTTTGTCTCTGCTCTCTTCTATCCTCACAGGTTGGTGGCCTTAAGTCTCTCAGGGGAAGGGGAGGCCTTGTGTGTGTGTGTGTGTGTGTGTGTGTGTGTGTGTGTGTGTGTGTGTATGCCCGTGAACATGTGCAGTGGGTACAGAAGCCAGAAGAAGGTGGCACATCTTCTATACCTGCATTTCCAGGTGTTTTCTGAGCCATCCAACATGATTGCTGGAAACTCAACTGTGGTCCACTGCAAAACCAGTGTGTACTCTTAACTGCTGAGCCATCTCTCCCAGTCCCTGTGATGGTATTTCTTAGATGGAGTGACAGAGAGACCACACCCTTCTTTAGTTCAGTGCTGAAATTCTTTTTATTTCTATCCTAGATTTATCTACTTTATTTTAGGCATGTGAGCATTTAGCCTGCATGTATATGCACGGGCACCACATGCATGCAGTGCCCACAGGAGGGAGCTTCTGTCTTTGGCTCAGAGATAATGAGGTCTGAGAGGAAAGCAGTGCGTCTCTTGGCTTGGCTGCATTCGGTCCCTGCTGCTGAGTGCACCTGTCCTGATTTGCCTCCACTGTTGCCAGCCTTAAACGTATCTTCTTTAACTTACACTGTTAACTGAAGAACTCTGCCTCTCTAGGAATCCTCTAGCCTCAGCTGCCAGACTGGGGATGCTCAGGCATCCCACCTCAGGCTGAGGCACTACTAGGTTCTCATTCCAGTGTGTAGTCAGTTGTTGGACTTGACAAATTGTATAAGCCAATCTGGTAAATTCCTTCCATAATAAATATGTGTATCTATTTTGTTCCCCTAGAAAATGCTAATTAATACAGGCCTCCTCTTCTTATCTCTGAAGATTCAGGTTTCCCAGCCTCACTGTACTTCTTGGTCTGTCCCTTAGCATTGCCCTCCTGGACAGGGTCCAGGGTTACTCCGTCTCCTCCTGAGACTTTCTTCCCTAGGGTTCATGTTGAATTCACACAGGGTCTTGGAATTGGTAGTAACAGTGAGGGGAACCTAACTCATCTATCCTAGTTTCTGAATAATGGCATACTACAGTGTCCAGCCTGAAAGCAAATCTCTGGTGGAACTTCAGACACAGCAAGAAGCAAAGGCACCATGGGTTAGAAGGCACCATCAGCATAGCCACCTGTGCTGCGTGGGCCCTAGTAGTCTGTTTTATAAGCTGCTGTCTACTTCCGTGTAACACCTCTCCTCACTGTAACCCAGAAAAGGTGGTACAGTGTAGTAGTAATGAATACAGTTTCTGGATCCAGGCCTCTCTAGACCAATGGTTCTCACCCTGTGGTCCGAGACCCCTTTGGAGATAGAAAGGCCCTTTCATAGGGACCACATATCAGAAATGGTGCATTTCAGATTTTTACATTGCAATTCGTAACAGTAGCAAAATTACAGTTAGGAAGTAGCAATGAAATAATTTTATGATTGGAGGTCACAGCATTAGGAAGGCTGAGAACCTGAGAACCACTGCTCTAGACAGTTCTTGTGGTGTGATTTTGAGCTTTTTGTATATATTCATCGTGTCATCTGTAAAACAGATTAAAAACAGTGTCTTCTTACTAGAATTTTAAAAGATGAATGAAAATAATACAAATAAGAATTTGAACCAAGTGTCTGGTATATAGTAAGGTTTTACACACACACACACACACACACACAATTACACTGCAACGTTCCCTTTACCTATAGATTTTCAAGGTGATTTGTTCATAAGCTTTAGACTTGTCTATTTTCACAACAATGGCAGCTGTGATCCTAACTTTTTTTTTAATGGATTGCAATGAGTATTGTTGCTTAAATATTGAACTAGGAGATGGTTCATAATCTCCAGCTGTGGTGCTTTTGGATACAACAGTAAGTAATGCATACCAGTTCAGTGGGGGATTCCAGATCAAGAAAGTGATTTCTAGCAGAAGATGGCCTAGTTGGCCATCACTGGGAAGAGAGGCCCCTTGGTATTACAAAATTATATGCTTCAGTTCAGGGGAACGCCAGGGCCAAGAAGTGTGAGTGGGTCGGTAGGGGAGTAGTGTGGGGGGAGGGTATAGGGAACTTTCGAGATAGCATTTGAAATGTATATAAAGAAAATATCTAATAAAAAAAAATTCAAGAATCAGAAAAAAAAAAAAGAGATTTCTATCATCTGTTCAAGGCCTGTAGTGAGACACAAGTGTGATAGTTTGCAGTGAGATGTTGTGACGAATTGTGAGCCCCGGCATCATGGCTGAGCTTAGCCTCAAAAGAGACTTCAAGGTATAATAGCCCAGAAGAGCTGCAGCACACAGGCCGTGTTGGCCTCCTGCCTGAGCAGAGCTTGTGGCATATGGTGTAGTCAGGATTTCTTTTTTTTTTTTTTTTTTTTTTTTTTTTTACAATAAGAAAATTTATTACTTTATATGCAATAGTCAGGATTTCTTAACATGAGTTAGGGTTTTCACCATCCAGTTTAAAAAAAAAAAAATTCTACCCCCCCCCCCCCCCCATCGCCAATTTGGTATGTTAGATCTCTGAAAACATTACAGCCTTTTGAATTCTTGAATGGTATACACAGTTTATTTCTTAGATTCAAATACACGTATGCCAAAAGGCTGACTAGATGTCATTGAGTACTCTAAAGGCAGAAACAATTCTCACTGATCTGATGTTTGAGCTAATTAGTGTTAGTATTAGTAATTTGCATTAGTATATCAGAATTTGAATTTGTTCCAAAACATCTGTATTTGATATAAATTTAAACTGCCCACATTTTGAGTTTACTAAAATTTGAGTTTACAGTATAACTTAATATTTCTTCTAGATAGTTACATTGAATTTCAAACTTCTCTGCCTTAAATTTATGTAACTTCTGACCAGTATTTTTTGTTGATTTTTTAAAAAACATAATTGACAAAAAAATCAAATGAGCATTCAAGCACATAGGCCCCCACACTTCCCAAATCATGTTTCCTGTGAAGCCAGATCGGTGAGGACCAGGTGAGGCAGGGAGCCTGCAGGAGAGAAGAAGGTTTCTGGAGCCAGAAGAATTTGGAAAGAAACACTTTCTAGTTGAAAGATTTATGTTACACATTAGCATTAGAAAGACTGGAAATTCTTTGGTAAGACAAACTGTTGAACCCAGTGTTTCTCAAGCCTATTTTGCTTTTGTCAAATAGTTGCTGCTAACATCCTTCTGGGAGATGCTTCGGGAGAGTTTGAAAGTGATACTTTTATACCAGCATAGTCGTGAACTGCAGAGTGTTAGTTACTCTGACAGGCTTTGTTGCCCTGCTTTGTCACAGCCTTTTTTATGGTTCATTACGTGTCTGCTTGAATTGTAATGGAGCTGTCTTTCATTGTTTATAATTTTCCTGTTCTATTCCCCCTCCTCTCGGGCCACATCCCTTATAGGTGGAAGACCTATATGGTTGCTCTTCAGTATTTGAGGAAGCTATTCCCTTGTCCCTTGTTAATTAAGAGGTTTGTCTTCTTTGTTTCATTTATATGTTATATTTTTTATCTTAAAAATCTATTGGTGTCTTTTTTTTAAAAAAAAAGATTTATTTATTTATTTATTTTATGTATGTGAGTACACTGTCGCTGGGAATTGAACTCAGGACCTCTGGAAGAGTAGTCAGTGCTCTTAACCGCTGAGCCATCTCTCCAGCCTCCTATTAGTGTCTTTTATGGACACATAGTAATTACATGTATTTTGGGGTACAGTGTGACACTTCAGGACATGTCCACAGCATACAGTGATCAGAGTATTTATCCATCACCTTAGCCATTTGTCATTTCTCTTTGTTGAAAATACACCCCGCTCTGCCCTGCTGTGTAGCAGCATTGACATCTATTTATTGATGTTTCCTGATACACCCAGTGTGGTTATTTTATTATCCACTTGCCTGTATTCTTTGATAGGATGCTTATTCGTGTATTGTCTAAGACTGGAGATAGATACCCTTTATGATGGAATTTTCTTTTCCATGTGTGCTTTTCATGTTGTGTATGAGCAGTTTTCTAGCTGATCATGGTGCTTGCTGCCTGTAATCCCAGATGACAGCAAGAGAATCATGGGTATGAAACCTGGGCTGTGTAGCAGCAAGACCTTATCATGAATAAGTTACTAGTCTTCCCTTGGTCAAAGTGTACTGCTGTAATTTGATGTAGTAATTGTGTAAGTTTAGCTATTGCATCTTCATTTTATGGAAGAGCTTCAAATGAATCTTCTGCATGCAGGTGCTCACTGAGTCATTGTCAGTGTCAGTGCTGAAAAGCATGGCCTCTGCTAAATGGCTTCTGTTTGTACCAGAAAATCCATTCCCATGTTATTTAGAATATATATTGCATCTTAAATGTATTTTAATTAATATATATGTCATGTTACATATACATTACATCTTAAACCTATTGTTAAGGTGTGCTTTGGAGCTATTCTTTACTGCTGAGTTCTGTCCCCAGATCCTTTCTAAGCACCCCTTTGCTCATCAATTGCATTTTCTATTATCCATATAAAGTGTTTCTGCAAGAGATGCCTGTATGTGCCCCATTTCTGCCCTGCAAGAGTTTGCAGCATTTGCCTGTTCTGAGAGGAGCAGGCTTGGACTCCCAGTCAGTTTAGTCATCCAAGCTAGTGGCTCCCAGTTTGTTCTAAGACTGACAGAACATCCACATTATCTAAGCTGCCCGTGCAACTCACCTCTAAGGGCTTAGGGGAAGTTAGTTTTTTGTTGTGGTATCTTGATAGTATAGCTTACCCCATACTATACACACTTGTTATAATAGATCAGAATTTTTTTTCTCAGTTTTAAAATTAGTAAACATGATAATTTGGTATCGTTCTTGAATTTTTAAAGAAGGTGTGTTGTGGGGGTGGGCATCCAGGTGGATTCCATCTCCTTGTTATTGTGAGTTGAGCAGCAGTGGTCATGGATGTGCAGGTATCTCAGTGTCAGGATGTGGAGTATCCTGGGCAAGTGTCAAGCTGGGTCATATAGCTGGAGTTTTGGCTATTTTGTGGGTTCTTTTTTCGTCCAACCTTATTCCACCCTTTCAACCTTCTAACATAAGTCAACAAGGCAGGAGAGAAAGAAGAATAGAGGGGAGGGAGGAGGTGGGGCGGGGGGGGGGGGAGAGCAAGAGAGCGAGAGCGAGCACTCGAGAAAGAATGTGTGTGTGTGTGTGTCATGAGGTGATAATATCAATAGATGCTGATTGGGGCATGCAGTTCCTTGGTGCAGATTTGATCTTCACCATCAGGATATCTAATTTCTTTGTTTTGTCTCTTCTATCACAACTACTGGACAAACTACAACCAAACAGCAGCTAGCTAACCATCCACCCCTATCAGGGCTCTAGCATTTACATAGCCTCTGAAAAGTTCCCAGAACTCCAAATGCCACTGGCAGAAACTATCTGCAGCTGGCAACACCACGCTCCTGCTAGAGCCTGAGGCAAATCACAGTCACCTACTGTGGAGCAGCCCCATATCCTCACACCTGGGAGTAAAACTAAGCCGCATTCCAGTCATATTTGTGTGTTTCCTAAAGAAACCAAAATCCTCACTACAGAGTCATATGGGTGTTCTATTTTTAATCCTTTGATAAGTCTCTATATTGAGTCCATAATGGCTCACCTTCCATTAGCAAGGTATCAGGCTTCCTCTTTCCCTACATCCTTGGCAGCCACGCTGAATATTTTAAGTACTGTGAGTGATGTAGGAGAAATTTGAAGTACTAAAATAGATATAAGGATTTACTAATAAACTTGCTTAGAAGATGTTAAGTTATATACAGTAGAATTTAGATAAAGGGGCACTGCCTCCATTTGACTGGAAGATATGTAGAATAGACTTGTTGGCAACTGTAAGAAAGGACCGCCATAGTTAAAGTTTAGAGTTGCGAGAAAGTTTCTGCTGTGTTTTCTCATGAAGAGAGACCTCCAATTAGGCTCCATTCCCATAAGAAAAAGACCCAGTGCTGACTTACAACCAGTCATTGGGGCCATTCCCTCAATGAATACACCTCTCTGGAGCAGCTCAAGGTCACAGCTCAAGGTCACAGCCATCACTGAGTTCTGCCTGGTCTGTCATTAAGTCCCCTGTGCTCTTACCAGGAAACATCATTAATTCTGCCAGGTGGGCAAAATGAACCTGGGTAACAAATATTCAAAAAGAACAACACTGGTGTGTTCTTAAGAAATAACCCTAGCGATATCTTTGCTGTGTTCATCTCCTGTTTACCCAAGTGGCCAGACTTGGACTCTCCTGTTTAAATTGTTAAGTGTATACTGGGCCTGAGACCTGAAGGAGACTGGAGGATAGGCAGTGTATCGGGAATGCACAGGCCTAAGGTGTTTTTAAGTTTTCGGACTCTTCTGTTCTGCTTGGGATCAAGATCCGTTTCAGTCCTATTAGCAGGTAAACACCCACATCCTGCAACTCATTTACAAAGCCCCTAGGATACTCAGCTGAGCAGTGTGCAGGCTGTTGCATCACCCGGTGGCACTCCACTGTGTTCCTTTCCTGGCTGTGATCACACAATTGATTTGTATCAGTTTTGTTTCTGGTGCTCACTCAGCAGCTGCCTGGAATCTCTGGACTGGATTCCTTTACTCCGGAATCCTATTGTGCCCCTCACCTCTGTGTTTTCTCCTCTGCATTATCCCACATTGGTGCCATCCAGTTTTCTTTGAAGCTCTGATAAGTAGTTGTAAAAGCAAGGGCATGTTGTTAAAGTGACCTTGCACTGGGCTGTGAACAGTTGAAAGTGTGCTTGTCCCAAGCTGCCTGTCTCACCAGAGTGGAGCTGAGTATACTTGCCTAAGCTCATTCCTAAGTTTCTGATAATTAATTTGGCCCTGGTTCATGAAGTTAATTCATTATTACTACAGAGTCATGTAGTAGGTGATGTGTTTATAAAAAGATAAAGAGAGAAGGAATATGTATGGTGGATGTGTGGTGGGGTGTGGGGGAAGGGCTATCTCTGCGGTCCCATGCTGAGGTATCTCTGACCCCTGAGGGACCAGCTACACCAAGAATTGAGTTTATTGGGGGCGGGATGGGGAGGAGAGTTGAGAGGGTAGTTGAGGTAGTAGAGATGGAGAAAGGGGGGGGTGGTGGAGGGGAAGGGAAAGAAGAAGAGGAGGAGGAGGAGGAGGAGGAGGAGGAGGAGGAGGAGGAGGAGGGAGGAAGACCAGCCATGAACACATGGGTGGTGGGGAAGGGACGAAAAGGCAGAGCAGGAAGGCAAGAGCAAGGGCAAGAGAGAGTGAGGAGAGGACAAGCAGCCCCCTTTATAGTGAGTCAGGCATACCTAGCTGTTGCCAGGTAACTGTGGGGAGGAGCTTAGACAAAATGCTAACAGTAGGGATTTATGGAAGAGATTCATATTTTATAAACTAGTTTTGAATTTCGATCAGGAGTATATTTTAACTAAAAGTAATTTAAATTCGTTAGCCTAAAACTTCATGGTTCAATTTTTTAAAAATCCAGTAAGCTAATACTTGAAACTGCAGGTGGACTTGTTTTAAAGTTTGTGTTAAATGTCAGGATTGTGACATTGTAGTGATTGATCCTACCCTCCCCTTCTTCGTTTGTCCTTTGCTCTCCTCGTCCTCATCCGGGGAATTTCTCACCATATAGCCATACAGCTCAGACCGCTCTTGCTCCTGTGAGCCTGGTGCTGCAGCTTCCCAGTGCTGGGATTGTGGGCATGTGTCACACCTACCTTCTTGTAACTCCTAAGCCACACGTGGAGCATGTCAGCAGTTCTTACAGCACTCCACACGGTCTTGTTACAAATGTCCCTGTGCTCACAGGGTTCATCAGATAGCCTATTGGTTCTTTACTAAGAGTTTTAAATGATTAGGACTCCTCGTTTTCCGAGCCTTTTCTCTTTAAGAACTTGGAAGGAATGTGAATGAAGTAATAAAATCGTGCCAGTGGCCGGCTCCTCATCTACCCCTAAAATTGATCTTTACACAGTAGCAGTCACTGTGGTTATATGACACAAGTACTTGAGAAAACATAGTGGGGTTGGGCTAGGAAGATGCTTAAGAAAGTATTTACAAAGTGAGACCCTTATCCTCCTGCCAGAATATGGCTTGGTGTCAGTCCTCAGCGGCAGAGTACTGCAGTCTTTCCTTAAATGGCCTCCACTTCTTCACTGCAAGGACGGGGTGATAGGTGTGATAATACTTGTTTAGCACCACCCCCCCCCACACACACCCCGCCTCCTGGTCTCTGTGAAGCAGCACTTATGTGTCTGACACTCAGGTGTTACATATTGGTAACTTATGTTGCCTCCAGAGAAAGTGCTAGAGATGGGGAAAGTCTGCATAGCATGCTGATTCCCGAGTTTATTTTTCTCTTTCAGTTATGATTTCTCAGCACCACAAAGTCTGCATGGGCTATGTAAGATATGAAAGATACGTAGACTGAGGCTTTTGTCACAAAATAGGTTTTTGTCAGTTTTACTTTAAATATATTAAAAAAAAAAAAAAAAGCTAGAGGGAAAAGAAAGCTAACTCTATCCCAATCCAAACCAGAACCAGGGTCAAATGAAACGTCATACAATTATCGAAAAATTCCCAGCCTGGTCCAGAAAAGTTATTTGACATTAATAGGAAGGAAGGAAGGAAGGAAGGAAGGAAGGAAGGAAGGAAGATAGATCTTCTTTAAGTTTTCTGAAACATGACAGTTTTGAAAGTTTTTTCTTGATATGTATATGATTCCCTATAAAACCATGGCTGAAATCTCAGGGTTGTCAGCACTGGCTGTGGTTTTAACTCCTGTAGTTCCTTCCACCTTGTGATGAGACAGAACAAGACTTTCAGGTGTTTAGTTGATCCTGCACTTGAAAGTTGGAAGAAGAAACCTTCTCCCTCAAAGATCTAATTGAGTCCACTGAGATGTGCCGATGCTCTTCCTATTAACTCCCTGCTAGCACCACAGCAGATGGGGTATTTCCTAATACTACCTAAATAGACCAATTAGAATTTTTAATAACATGGAAAAATGGGGGAGGGGTGAGTGTGGTTGATAATATTCTTTCACAGTTCTTGAAGAAATAATAATGATAATTTGTAATTCATAAAATGAGTTAGGTAACTTCCTGAGAATATTTTCAAGCCTATATGTATATTTTTTTAAAAATCATTTTCGTATCGGTAATTCATATAGCAATATTAGGATTTAACTTTTTAAAATTATTTTTATTTTTTTTATTTTATTTTTTTCGGAAAAGGCTTCAAAGGAGCTGCTCTAGGAGAACCCAGCGTCCCATTTTTCATGTTATTTATGTGAGCTATAAAGGAATCAAAGTGTTTTAATTGGTAGTTTTCACTGAAGCAGACTGGCCCTTTTTACTAGTTAGGTCAAGGCAGCAAAGAGCTCTTGGGACAAGCTGTCTTTTATCATCCCTGCCTTTTAAAAGGTCGCCGATGTGTTTGAGAGTTCTGTGTCCTTTAAGAGAGGACTGTGGCTCCTTTATCTGGCTGCCCGTTGCCTCTGGGATGTGTGCGCGTTACCCAGGCTCTCTGAAGGTCCTTTCTAGCCTGTTTTTTCCTGAGGGCCCCTTTCTCCTCAGACAGATTAGGCCACTGGCTATTGTGAGTTGGCTTCACTGAAAATCACAGTTTACAGGTAGGTACCGAGGCGTGGTGTAGGGAGGAGTAACTCTCAGCCCTTCTTAGAAGGAACAACCATCGTAACAAAAGACTAAGAAGAAATAGGATGAACGCATGAACAGATTCCACGGTTGCACGCGTGATGAGAGCCGTCTGGGAGTGGGCAGTTCTGGGCAGGAGCTTTGATTCCAGTTGATCTAGGTATTCAAAAGAGAAGCGTACATTTTTTAAATGACAGGACAAACATAAACCACTGAGTCTCAAGGGGCGGGACCTCAGAAACAGCACCTGAGGGGCAGACAGAGGCTCATTATTGAAGTTTGTTCTTGTTTATCCTCAGTTACCATCCCAAGGGCAGACGTCTTCTCTCTGGTTGAATCAGGAAGGAGGGTACTTCTATCTTATAACTCCATGTTCTGCTCTTAGGGATTTAAATAAAGGAAGGCTGAGATTCTTTATGGTTTTGCTTCCCACTGATCCTAATTTTGTGTAATGGTGAAAGTATAACAACGTAAAAACAGAATTCTAGGCCTTTAGGCCCAGGCTTGGGAATGTGGCCTTTGTAAAGGTATGCTAATCATAAAAGAGATAGCGACATTCCTCTACCCACCCGCTTCCTGGGTTCAAAGAGTGCTCATTCAAAGAAAGTCACCCTGGCCATTACCAGAACCTGCAATGCAAATGTGCTATTGTTAGGGGCTCTTAGAAGCTGTCTTGAGAGTTAACAATTACCAGGTATTCCTTGTGACTCTTGTAACTTTATACTTCCTTGTGACTCTTAACTGGTATCTTTGGTATCTTCCAACAAAGCCCTCCCCACTTCCTTGAGTTTCGGTTTCTTCCTTTAAATACCCCCTTACCCAGCTACTCGGGGCGCCACAGTCCTCTACCCCTGCGTGGTGTATGACCGTGGGCCCGAGAGCGCTCTTGAATAAAAATCCTCTTGCAATTTGCAACAAGACCGTTTTCTCGTTGGTGATTTTGGGGTGTCGCCTCTCCTGAGTCAGAACGTGGGGGAGTCCTCACGTTGTGGGTCTTTCAATGGCCTTCAGAGCTGCTGCTGCTGCTGCTGCTGCTGCTGCTGCTGCTGCTGCTGCTGCTGCTTCTTCTTCTTCTTCTTCTTCTTCTTCTTCTTCTTCTTCTTCTCCTTCTCCTCCTCCTCCTCCTCCTCCTCCTCCTCCTCCTCCTCCTCCTTTTCCTTCTTCTTCTCCCCCTCTTCCTTCTCCTTCTCCTCCTCCTTCTTCTTCTCCTTCTTCTTCTTCTTCTTTTTTTTTTTTTTTTGGTTATTTTGAGACAGGGTTTCTCTGTGCAGCCCTGGCTGTCCTGGAACTCACTCTATAGACCAGGCTGGCCTTGAACTCAGAAATCCACCTGCCTCTGCCTCTGAGTGCTGGGATTAGTAATGTATGAAGCTGGCCGGTCCCCCAGTTCCCTCTGTACTTAATGTTACCTCACATGTCTTTAATGGCAGCTGCTTCCTTTGCTTGGTACCTGTTACACAGTTCTTAACCTCTTTACCCTGTCCCCACTACTTGTTCTTCTAGACCTGACATGCCGCCATCTTCTTTGCTAAGTTCACAGAGCCAGGACAGGATAGAGCTCCCTTGCTCCTTAGTGTGTGAGTCTATCCATTTGCTGCTGGAATTTCTTCACTGTCTGCCTTCTCAGGTTGAAGACTGTAGCAGACAGCACTCTCTTACATGCGTCTCTATCTTTAGGATGTCTTAGTCTATGGTTTGAGTCCAGTGCACACTTATCGAACTGAACCGCTGCTACACCACGTATGCCTTAATGATTACTCTTGGTGGTCAGGTGGTTGGATTGAGATATAGGTAGAATATTAGTGTGTATCTGGGAGGGCAGTTCCAGATACAAAAAAGGAAAGACCTGCACTGATTGTGGGCAACCCATTCTAACAGGCTGGAGCTGTCCCTGGCCCCCTCCCTGGATCAGGCGCCCTCCCTTTGCTTCCTGGCTTCCGTGATGGAGCCGCTCAGCTGTCACACCCTCTGTGCTGTGGCAGCCTCTGAGACCAAAAGTAAGAATAACTCTTAGCTCCTTCAAACTGCTTCTTTTGGGTACTGGTCCTGGCTGTAAAAGAGTTGTCATGTATAAGATTCGGAATTCTTGCGGAGTTTTTCTAGATTAATGAGAGCTAACATGATGCCAGACGTCTGAGAAAGACAGGTTAGAAATCTGAATACACAGGTGTGGGAAGATTCTTCTCTTCGAAGTTGGATTTGAGTTTTAGCTCAGGTAAATTTAACAAAACAGAGCTGTTGTGTGCGGCCTTTTTTTTTTTTTTTAATCAGTTAATCCCTGCAAGTAGCAAGGGTCTGCCATAATTACCCCTGCTCATTCATGGGTCACCTTGAGCACCTCCATTCGTTTTTTTCTTCCCATTTCCTGTTTTCCAGTCTACCTATTTCCTTCCATAGGATAGTCTCCTGAGAAAAAGATGAGCTCTCCCTGCAGGTACATGGGAGGTTCAGAGCAGCACACACATTTTCAAAAGCACTGGAAGCCAGAGGGGGGCCTAGGAGCATAGGCCTTTAATCCCAATACTCTGCAGGCAGAAGCAGGCTCTGAGGACTCTGTGAGTCCAAGGCTAGCCCTGTCTACATAGTGAGTTCCAGGATAGCCAGGGCTACATAGTGAAACCCTGTCTCAAAACCACAACAGAGAGAAAGAGACAGACAGGCAGACAGACAGACAGACAGAACAGAACAAGCACTGGAGAATTCTGGGATGATTGTGTGACACAGAGGAAAGCTGTCTCCCTCTTCTGGGTGCATAGCTTAACCCCAGGGCATCCGGATGCCTTATGCTGCTCATCATTTCCTTGACTGTGATTCAGATGGTTTATGCCTCACGGGGAAAAAGTAAGGGGGACTGCATTTAATTTTAGATGGAAAGCAGAAAGAAGAGGAGGAGGAGGGAAAGGAGAAGGAAGATGGGGAAGAGGGAGAGGAGGAAGAAGGGGGAAGGCATATTGGCAGTTACAGTAGTTACCAGTGAAGTGCAGTTAGCAGGCCAAGTGTCTATGACTCAGAGTTTGGACAAAGTAAAATAGCTAAGCCCTCCGTCTAGGCTTAACTATTTACTTCCCTGGTTTACCTTAATTGGCCAGTCGATCAGAGCCCGGAGTTTGACCCCTTATCTCACCCACTACCTTCTCTTCTCATGTGTGGATTCGAAGCATTTTAAAAGGCATTGTGGGTGTGTGTATATGTGTGGGTGTGTATATGTGTACATTCGTGTTTGTGTGACAGTGAACCTGTGGATTCAGAGGATAGCTTTCAGTAATCCATTCTCTCCTGCTACCATTTTGATAATAGCAATGGCGTGCGTTTTTCTTAGATTGGGGAACACAGGAGCCAGGCTGCCTCTGTTCTGGTGCTCAGGCTCTAACCCAGGACTCACAAGCCAGGCTCTATGCTGAGCTTCATCCGCTGTCTCAGAGTCAAGGGCATGGTGTCGACATTATTTCTTTGGACCATAAGGCAAGAACAATAGGAAGTAACACGGAGCCACCACTGTTGGCAGCATTACAAAGTTTACTCTGATTTTTTTTTTCCTCTCCTAAAAATGTTTAGAAAATTATGTTCCCAGGCTTGAAAGTAACTTCTGTTTTATACATTTTCCTTTAAATTAGCAAGTCATTAATTAAAAAACAAAAACAGTAACCCTGTCTTGAGAGCACAGACTTTGGTCTCTGCTCGGAACCCTTTCTGCACTGTCCTATTGCCAAGGAAAGAACTAAGCCTGCGTAGCTTCAGCAGGGCCTTTAAGGTCATGGGGTCAGAGTGAGAGGCAAAATTAAAATGAATACAGGTTCCAAATTCTTGTTTTTCTTCAAAATTAGTTTCTTCTTTTCCAGTTTGGTTTTATGTGATGCAATATTTTCTCCTTTTGAAGCATGCTCAACTTTTTTTTTTTTTAATCATAGCATAAATGTAATGGTGAGAAATGACATTTGACTCTGAGTTTTCTGGTGAGGAGAGCTTGATGCAATCTACTAGCATGGCAAGTTGTGAAATTGCCTTTCTATGAGATAAGTGTTCAGAATCACACCCCAGCTTAAACTGTCCTGGATGGAGAATGGCAGGGAGAGGAATGTGGGATGTAGGAGTGCTCTGTGTCTGGCAGGAACCAGCTGGAGGCCCCACCCTGCGCACACGAGGGTTTACCACTGTCCTGTGGGCAAGGATGTTAGATTGACAACAAATTCATTTATTTTGAGAGATGAAGCAACTGGCTGGGTATCACCAGTTACATGGTGGTGTTGTGTTACTGGGTGGTCCTGCTCAGGCTCCCTTAGAGTAGGGCTGCTTCCTGGCTACACTGCAGACACAGGGGAAATGCACAGGTGCAGATGCACAGTGGGTCTTCCGAGTACCAAGTACCAAGTAGGCCTTACAGATTCAGGTCTGTGGTTTGGATGGAGACTGAGAATCTCTATAGGGTTCTAGTATGCAAACAGAAAATTACAGTAGTGCTTTCATTCTATTAGGATACACACATATGCCTGTGTGTGTCATGTATGTTCCCGAAAACATCCTTGACTGTGTGTGTGAGTGTGTGTGTGTGAGAGAGAGACAGAGAGAGAGAGAGAGGGAGAGAGAGAGACAGAGACAGAGAGAGAGACAGAGAGGGAGAGTCAGAGATGGTAATGTGTGTACACCATGTATGTATTGTGTATTTTGCATGTATGTTCCTGAAAAGGCCTTTGTAAAGTATTTTGCCTCTGAATTATAGTTAAGACCCTGAGAGGATTGTCAGTTCAAAATTGCCAATCAAAAAAGGTATCGTGAGATAAATATGCCAACAGAGCAGTAACACTTTCATAACTGCCTTGGGTAATTACAGATTTTATAAATGAATATTATGTAAAATTATCTTTCACATCACATTTTCCCACCAAGGAGAAAATATTGTAAAGCTTCCTTTGACTGTGGTGTAATCTGTGTCTGTCTTAGTGATACTCTGTGGGAATTAAGAGGTCAGATTAAAACTTCAGTTTGTAAAGAGGGAGAACTGGATTGCAGTAATTCTCAGTTCCTTAAAGGAACTTGGGCCTACATTTTGTCCATGTCTGTCAGCATGATGCCAAATGTTTATGTGTGTGTTCAGAGACCTTGTAACTGGCAAAAAGGCCCAGGCACTGGGCATAGAAACAAGTAATTTAGGGGGACATTTTTGGGGAAGTTTCTTCATTAGTCACACATATTTTTAACACTAATAAAATAAATTGCAGTAGGGTAGGAGTGTGGCTTGGTGATAGCTTTCTTGCCAAGCATATAAGGCCCTGGGCTTGATTCTCGTGTAATAGGCAAAATAGAGAGATTATAACACGTGCAAGTACACACACACACACACACACACACACACGCCACCTCCACACATGTACACATATGCACACACATAAATGTATGTGTATGTGTCTACTCAACTAAGATGATATAGTAAGTGGCATTTAAGCTCCAGTTTGGGGAGTAAAGACTTAGCAAGCTCTTCAGTTTCGTTTGTCATTAGGCTTTTCTTGTACAGTTTTGAGCACAGGTGTCTGTCACTTAATTGCTTTATGGAGTGTGTTTGCTTGACGTTTAGAAGTTCAATGGCGCCGGGCGTGGTGGCGCACGCCTTTAATCCCAGCACTTGGGAGGCAGAGGCAGGCGGATTTCTGAGTTCGAGGCCAGCCTGGTCTACAAAGTGAGTTCTAGGACAGCCAGAGCTATACAGAGGAAACCCTGTCTCGAAAAACCAAAAAAAAAAAAAAAAGAAGAAGTTCAATGGCATGTGATTCACACTTAAGAATGTAGAGAATTTACTGCAGAGATGGGCAGGTGCTGGGATTGTGCCCTGGGTAAAGGAGGTGGGGTTCTTCTACAACAGTGGTTCTCAACTTTCCTATGACCTTTAAATACAGTTCCCCATGTTGTGCTGACCCCCAACCGTAACATTATTTCATTGCTATTTTATAACTGTACTTTTGCTACTGTTATGAATCGTAATATAATATCTGATACGCAGCATATCTGACAGGTGACCCCTGTGAAAGGGTTGTGTGATCCCCCCAAAGGGATCACAGCCAATCGCTGTCATACGTCTTTTCTTTGGTTCCTTTCCTGTGAGCATCTCAAAGTAATAGAGTCCTGACTTGCAGAAAGGTGAAAAATCTGGGAATGTCTTTGCCCCTGTGGACCAGCCATCTTCTTGGCCTGCTATGGTGTTTGTCTGTGGAGCACAGATCTCATAGTGGGGAACTTATTACTGAACTGTCCCCGGGAAGCAGACTAGTCAGGGTCTTCAGAGAGCCTCTAGTTCTAACTCCATAGGCTCTGGTCAGGTGAGGGAACACAGGAAGCTGCTATAGGCTGAAGGCCAACTTCACGTTAGTGTGACTTAGATTCTCCAGGGCAGAATTTAAGTTGTGAAGAAGATTTGGATAGACGTTCTCCTAACCTAGGCTTTGCTTTTAAAAATTATTTGAAAGAGTTATAGGAAGTTGTAGAAATGGTACATAGAATTCCGGGTCCTGTACCCCAGCCTTCATTGATGGGTCTTTACAAAGTGCCTCTTGATCTGTTGTTATGTGTTAGAGACTATGAAGACCAGCTGGAGGTAAAAATACAACTCATTTTTAAGGTGGCCTTGGTTGTGTCAGGGATAAGGAATAAAATCAGGATATTACTTATATTTAAAATCTGTAGGCCTGTCATTGTAGTTCAGGATAATATTCAGTTTGAGATGTTACAAAGCAGTAATTCTTGTTGTCTCTATATATTGTCACCCTGAAAACCATATTTTTAGGTTTTAAATTTTCAACTATTTTCAAGTAATGAGAGAATAAAACAGAAAAATAGGTGCCTAGGTGAACACCCGTGAAGCATGTGTCTGTTGTTAACCCTGCCTGGTTCGTTCTGAGCTACAGGACTAAAGATGGCCACTTTGTCGCCGTAGGTTCGGAAGCACGTGAACGATCTCTACGAGGATCTGAGGGACGGGCACAATTTGATCTCCCTCCTGGAGGTTCTGTCTGGAGACACCTTGGTAAGTGTGCGCTTTCCTGATTTCTTTTGCGGAGCTTATAATTCCATACACACGTGAGCAGGGCGCCTGCAGCCCAGACGTTAGGCATTTGCATCGTTCTCTCAGACCACGAGTTCAGCCAGAAGAAGAGAGTCAGTGCTGTTCTGTTGCTTCCGCATCCATCTTCCTGTGACGTGAACGGAGACCTGAAGATACCTGCTTTCTCCATAGGCTCTATAATTAACATACCACTTTTCTTTCTGCTTCTTCTTTTTATTTTTTTAAACCTTTGAGTTGTTTTGTATTGACTTAAAATCAGTCAGCGGCGCTGTATAACCACACATGGAAAGACTTGTGTATAGCAAGGGAGTAAGTGTCCTTTCCGAGAGCTGGGCTAAGCCAGGCATCACCTCCCTTTGTGTGACCATTGCTCCCTTGTTCGGTGACCTCTTCTCCCCCACTGCATTCCGCTCATGCTCTTGTTTTCATTCCCGGTCTGTCTGTCTGTCTCCTTGCTGTCCTGTCTTCTGTCTGTTATATTCATTAGCCGAGGGAGCGAGACTTTTTGAAGACCTTACGGTTGGTGAGTGCAACAGCAGCATGCGAGTGTGCGCAGCATGAGGAGGATGAGGACAAGGGGGTAGGTGTCACCCCCGTAACTCACTAACCTAGCAGGGCCGTGTGTGCAGGCGTGTGCAGTGCTAACCCGGCAGGCCGGTAACTCACGGGCTTTAGCGAAAAGACAGGGACCCAGGCCCAGACAGGTGTGTGACGCGCACGTTCACAGACTGGGCAGAGGAAATGTTTTCTCTTTAGATTTACCTTCAGAGCTGAAATGGCCAACATGTTCATACATTACTGTGCCCTGCTATTGTAGAGTTTTTTATGCTCTGTATAAACATAGGGCCCTGATAACTAGTATACTAATTTTTATGCACATTTATTCCCTTCTGGAATTGACGTTTTGAACTTGACAACTTACTGCTCTTTTTGAGGCACAGGGGTGCTCACAGTTTCCTTTAAATCAAACTTATTGGCATAGAGGGCTGTTCTTTATCTGTGGGGCGCAGAAGGGGACAAGACTTTGTCTTGTGTCCCATAGAATCCACAGGGCGGTCTAACTGACATTTAGCTGACACAGGTGAGGCGCCTTTGCAGAGACAGGTGAGCGTCTCTGGCCTCCAGCATCCCACCACCCTGATTTCCATGGGAGTCGGGCTTCTATAGATCCAGCTGGTGACTACCCAGCATCTCTCTCCCCTGATACTAGACTTTCTTTCCCTTTGTGGTGTGCTGTCTTTTTATCTCAACGCCTTGGATGTCAGCTCGTGGATGAGAGGGAGGGAGTCAGTCTCTTCCACCTATTTTGCTCTTAGACTGTTTCATGGGGGAAATTCCAGCCCCTTTTCTTTTCTTTTTCCTCTGCTAATGTGGAAAATGGCAGTAGGGGAAATGGCTATGATTTGACACTTTTCCTGAGACTAGGAAAACAGTCACATCCAGTGTAACACAAAAGTACACAGTCCTTTCTGCCCGTGTTACATCCAGCTTCGTGTAAAGACTGGATGCAGTGAAATACAGAGGAAACGTAGCGAGTAGTGTGAGTGGCCTTTCCCTCTCCTCTGTCACTGCTAAACAAACCTCTGTCTTTCTCCTTAGTGTGGTTTTTTTTTTTAATGTACTAATTGCATGTTTTACCATTCTCATAAATCCATAAATATAATTAGAAAACTTGTCTTGCTAATAGTGTACACTATAAGAAGTAAAATAGAGAATTATGATTATCTTTATGGATTCATAGCTAAGCACCAGTTGGCCAGGATTGCTCTGCTAGCGAGCACTAGGAAGTCTCTGTGCTCTATGGCTTCCCTTTTGTTTAAATGAGGCCTCTAGAGTAAAGCATGGGTTTAAGATATATTTAGAAAAGGCCCCTCATTCTTCAAATTCAGTCCCAGATAAAAGAGAAGAGTTAAAAGCCTCTATTTTTTTTTAAATTGTTGTGTCTACTTAACAAATAGTTTAAAAATATTAAGATGAGCAGAAAATATCTTTAAATTCGCATGGTCAGTGGTGTTACAAGCTGTAGTTTTTCACACCTTCCATTTTCTGTCCTTAGCCCCGGGAGAAGGGTCGGATGCGTTTTCACAGGCTACAGAACGTACAGATTGCACTCGACTATTTGAAAAGACGCCAGGTATGAGATTTTTCAGACTCTAGCGTTAAGTGATTATTATTAAATAAGTCTGCCGAGGAGTGAGTTGTGGAATGTAAAGGGTTAACTGGGTCTGAACTGTGTCAATTATCGTGTGCCTTTACTGAGGCAAATATTTAACAGTGTTTTCGGATGCCTGTTGCTGGGAAAAAAATGTCTCATTAGGTGTGAGTTCAGAAAAATAGCGACTAAGAGGGGCTAAGTCTCACTGGGGGGTTGGGATGCATCTGCCTAAGCAGGTAGACATTTGAATAGCAGCAGTGTTTCAAGAATGTGGGCGAGCACCACCGCTCCCGGGTAGGGGTGGGCAACAGTTAACACTTTGCACTGCGTTTCTTAAAATATTTCCATAGTTCACACCTTCCTTCTAGAAGTCATGCTAGCCGGGTTCTTACTCCTGGTAGACCAGTCTGCTCTTTGTCATACGTAGATAACCGGCTCAGTGCGCTTTGCGCAGCTTCTGTGCTGTGTAAATCACAGAGGACAGGGTTCATCGCTTGTGGTTCTAGAGGCTGAGAACTGGAGATCAAGAGAGTAACACTCTGGATCTGGCAAAGGCAGCCTGTGTTGTCACATGACAGGGGACAATGGTGGCAAAGTGTCTCTCTTCCTCCGTCATGCTCCCTGAAATAAGGAACAAAGGTGTCCAACATGATAACGTAAGTTTTGGTGTTCACTTGAGGTTCTCAGTTCTTTTGTAGACATAAGTGTCAGAGAGCGTCGCACTTACTGAATGTCGGAGCTCAGCATTTGTTGATAAGCTGTGGTTCTGAGGATTGCACGAGTCTTTGGTGCTTGCTCAGCGTCTAGAGACTCAGTGATTTAAGTACACACGAGAGAAATACATACGATAGAAAATAAAAATCCTCTGCAGTAGATCTACAGGTCATCAAACTTGGTTCATTTTCTGCTTGATAAGAAGAGTAAAATAAGCTCATTTCAAAAGAAGACTGTCCCCTGATTTTAAGGTCATAAATATCCAGGCGCCATCATCATATTTTTGACAGGTGGTCACTTCCGGTATGTGCTCTAGAAGGGAGAGCCCCAGCAGTACCCAGTTTCGGCTTAGATGTGTTTGTCATCTAGAGTGTGGAAGGGAAGGCCGTAGCATCTGGTGACCTGTGTGTTCTTTGTGTCATTTAGCGTTTCCTTTGTAGGCGACGAGAACCCGTGCCTGGTGTGTAATAATCACTGTTTCTCTCTCTCACCTACAAACAGGTGAAGTTGGTGAACATCAGAAATGATGACATAACAGATGGAAATCCTAAGCTGACTTTGGGGTTAATATGGACAATAATTCTGCACTTTCAGGTGAGTCCACTTTGTCTTTGTTGCCGTCGTTACGTCTCGCGGCTGGTTTTCAGGTGGTCCGTGAGAAGGGGTTTGACACCCTTTGAGTGATAATGGATTTCAGGGTAATTTCATAACAGTACCTCAGTTATTCTGATAACTCTGTGAGGATGACGACTTGTCTCCTGGTCTCTGTGAGCTTCTGTGTCTGCCTTCTGTTGTAATCTGAGAGGCAGGGCTTTCTCTATCATAAATGCAGACATGTTTCTTTTGTTCTTTGGGCAGAATTACTTGTGTTAGCCGTTTAAAGATTTTCTGACTCAAAATCCTTAAATAATTTTATCCTTGTTGTAAATAAATTAAATTTCCTTTGGTAGGCACTAGATGGCAGTAGGTGTACTCGAAAGAGCCAGATTTGTTAACTGCTCATAATCTCACAAGATTTTGTAAGACCCTCAGTAGTAGTGGGTTGTCAGATCTTGAAGGACGAAAATAAACAGCTTACCTTCAGAAAGGAAGTGGGGACTTAAAGTCAATCTTAAAAAGGAGGTGGGGGGTGGTGGGTAAAACCTATGAAAGTAGTACTGGAAAAAAATAAAGGAGTTTGTTTGGGAACCAGATCTGAGCAACATGAAAAGGTCCAGAGAGGGTGGCTAGGGAGCCCCAAGGCCTGATAGGCAGCTGGACAGTCCCAGCAGTCAGGAATTAGAGGGAACCAGGTACGTGGAGGCACGGTCTTAAGCAGCCTGCCTATTGGACTGCAGTCAACGGGGCTGCTGAAGTCAGGGCAAGCCAGTCACTAACTAACTTCAAGCCAAGACTCCACAGCAGTAAGGGTTGTCCTTACTAGAAGACCCCACTCAAGGAAGAACTAAGAGACCAAAGCATTAAACCCCTGCTTGTGGGACACAAGCAGCCATTCTACCAGAATTGTATGACATCTAAGTAGAAATGATCCAGACATTATATTCATGCAGACTGCCTCAGTTGTTTTAGGCCTCGGTGGATTAGGCCCAGTGCTTTTTGAATTAGGGTTGAAACTACAAGGACCCCAGATGGGAAAGTCCGAGGCCCTCCCTGGAGGGAACTGGCTACTTTAATCACAGGGCTGCTCAGACAGGTTGTGTCTGAAATTTAAGTGGAGATCACTAGGGGGCAGTTAAAGGACCTCAGAGGAGGGAAACAGAATTTTATTCTTCGCATTTTTTACTCTTTGTTGTGATGGCCACTCTAACTAGGCTTGAGGAGGGAAGTGTGTTTAAACAAACAAACAAACAAACAAAGTCTGATGGACTAGTGAGATGGCCCAGCGGGTAAAAGCTCTTCTTGATAAATCTGAAGACTTGACATTGGTACCTGGAGCCCACATGGTAGAAAGAACTGACTTTAAGTGGCTCCCTGACTTTAATAAGTGTTCCCTCTTCCAGTAAATAAAATAATGATTTTAAAATTGATAATTCTGTGTCAACAAGATGGAAATGAGGCTGTCATAGTGTGTATGTGGGGGGGGGGGCAAGACACAGAAATGCTTTCAGACAGGAGGGATATAGGCCAGGTGGGGATAAAAATTTTATCTAAGAGGTGCTATTTTGAAGAAAAAAGGAAGAAAGAAAGAAAGAAACAAACAAACAAACAAACTTGGCCACAGAGTATAGAAAATGGAGAAGAGAGCTCAGGTTAAACTTGAAGAAATCACAGCGTGAGACCTGGGGTGGTGGTTTGCGGAAGATGTTCTACCGTCCGGATGTGTTAGAAGGGTTCGTGAGCCGTCCTGTGTTCCATTCTGCTGCAGAGCAACCCTGAGATGTCAGGGAAGTAACAGCATAGAAGTGGCTGCTTCTCTGTCAGAGAGAAAGGTCCTTAAGAGGACGGGGGATGCAGGAGCAGGTCTTGCTATGGAAAGAGAGTAGAAATGTGTAAGGCAACAGAAAAGTGAATGGATGAAACCTCGGAAGAAAAATGGGAGCATAACGGGATGGTCAGCAGTCTGAAATGCTGCCAGAGACCGGAGAGAACGGTCCCCAGCTACTTACTGCAGGAAGAAGGAAATAACGGATGGGGATGTCGGTAAATGGGAATTAGAAGTAGAGCATATAGACTCTACATTTGAGGAACGTTAACGCAAAGGGTCATTTAAGAATGACGTGTTAAGTCAGCAACTGCTTGTGTTTCCACATCAGGGATTAGGGACAGGAGGACTGACAGCTTGAATATGGTTGTTTGGGTAAAATGTAAATGAAATAAAGCCTTTTTTGATGCTGTGCTGATTGTGGATTAAAACTCTTGGCTGTGCCCAGGGAAAGAGTGGTGACCGCCCTCACTCAGAGTGTTACAGCCTTTAGTTCCTGTATTCATTGTATGAATATGACAAAGTTTGTCACTTCTTACAGAAGTGGTAGGTTTTTAAAATACTGCTTTTGAGCATCACAAATTGGATCTGTTTTTCAGTCTGGCATTCAGAAGGTAGGAATTATATTCCTGTTGGTCTCACGTCATAAACCACTGTATTCGAGATCATGATGAGGTACAGTGTGCTGTCTGTTAAAGGATTCTTTAAAGTTAGCGTAACCAAGGGTGGTATATCCATCGGCAGTGGAGATACAGTTGGAAGTGTCTGAAGCAAAGTTTAGCATCTGTGCCAGGCCTGGCAGGGCATTGGAGAAGAAGGCTGTAAAAGTACCAGTTACCAGGCAGATGCAAAGGCTGAGCCATTTCTGGAAGGGAACAGGGCGTGTGACCTAACCATGGACAGTTGCTTAGTTTGGCAGGGCCGGAGGGAAGGGTGGAGGGTGTGCCAATCTCAGCCTGCTTCCCCACCCTGGCAGTACACACAGAAGCCATTCCACATTCAAACCGTGTTCCGTTGTCATTGCACATATTGAAAACTTAAGAACAAACAAACCCAAGACATTTTTCCCCCCTAGCCTTCATCTAGAACATCACTGGCTAATGTTTAATTTTCTTTCTAAATGATTAAGAAAACCCTTACAATACAGATATGTTACAGATGTCTGTAACATCAGTGTGTCAACCTGACCCTTGACTGGATAGCCCCTCCTCAGAGAAAGACTACCTCAGGAAAGGCAGGTACCGACTTTCCAGCTGACTTTGGCTTGTGTGACAATATCTTCCCTGTCACGCTGACTTCCTTTGCACCGTGTCTGTGACTCAGGGTTAGGAATACAAACAGCTCAGAGTATTGAGTCCATACTGATTCCTTAATTTCCCACCCTGACCCTGCTAAAGCTGTCTAATATTTAACCCAAGTGCAATCGCAGAGCATAAAGTTTAACTGCCCTAATGCATGTGTCAGAGTGAGCACACTTCCTTTAGCTAAGTGCTCCACCTTTAAATCCCTTCACGTAGTTCTTTGGTCATGTGACAATCCTGTCCTAGTGAGCAGATAATCAGAGATTTATGATTTGAGCACTGTCTCAAAGCCGTATTAAAAGACTAGCTTTAGACATAATTGAAGGTATTTTCGGCTTTCAATATTTATCTTCCCTTCATCCAATTGTTGAGTCCTATCTCTATGCTACTTTTTTCTGAGTTAGTCTTAACACTAGAGACTCACAAGCTTTTCATCTATTTGTGTGGGGGCCCTAAAATTAGGTGGCGTTTCCAGGGGTGGCTCCCTGAGCTTGACTGTGAAAGGCACTTTGAGACTGAACTTGAAGGACACTTTGCTAGCGAGTCTCCGGACTGTGTTTACTTTCTGTTTGCTTAGCTTCAGAGGTTAATGCAGCTGTCGATAGGGTGTGTGTGCATTTCAGAAGGCACAGTGTTAACTGGAGGGCCGTGGTCTCCGTAGTGAGCCTCGGGGTTTGCCGTGGAAGTTCACTGGTGTCTGATTTGACTGTGAGCAGTCATGTTTGTCTGAGAGGACTGGTGGCCAGGAATGAGCCACAGTGCCTAATAAGACACAGGACCGGCTGGCAGGAAGCCACAGCATTTCTTGCAAGTGGTTTTCTCATAAGCAACATGGCTTCGGGCTGAAGAGGATAGTCACACAGCCTGCTAGGAATTACAAGTCAGAGTGGCGTCTCGGGACTTGGTGGAGCGGGTCCCTGGAAGCCCCGGATTTTGAAATGAGTGAGTTCGTGGAGCCGTGAGTGCCCGTGAATCAAATGGGGAATGTCTGTGGCTGTGTGCGGGCTGAGAAAGAAGAGCCATATTTCGATCCTGCCAAAAGTCCCTTGAGTCCTGAAAAATACTCTCCCGGAAGAAAGTATTTCAGAAGAAAGCCTTGCCAAAAAGTTGTAGATGACACCGAGCCGGTGCGGCAAAGCAGTGAAAGAGAAGGCAAGAAGGGCGTCAGTCAGCCTGCTGGGGGACAGCCAGCTGTGTCCTCCGGAGAACTGCCGTGGGAGGACCCTGCCGCAAGCCCCACTAAGGAAGATGCTGTGCAGCTGGGGAAGAGGGCAGCCACAGAGCACGGTGACCAGAAACCTCTGCCCAGCTCTGTGGACGGCTACCCCCACCGAGTGACAGTTTCCTCTGCTCAGGGGAGATACTCAGAAGTCCAAGTTAGCATCCCAGACAAGATAATTTCAGAAGAAGATAGCCCTCCATATTGCCCAGAGACGGAGAGACACTTAGATGATGTCAACTCAAAACACAGAACATTCCTGAGAAAAGACAATGTTTCTCTTTCCCAAACGGCAGCCAGCTCAAGTCCCATTCTCTGTGTCACAGAGAAGTCCCTCAAAAACAGTGCACTTATGGGAAACCTCTCAAGAAGCTGTCACAGTGTCCTGGAACAGGACAGTGATGAGAGAGGTCACCCTTTCGGAGTACACCGTCTTCAGCTCACAAAAAGGAGGTGCCATTCCCTCTCTTCTGGTGTGTCCTCTGTCTCCAAGGATGCACCTAGGGATGATGGATGCCAGGTAAGCGACACTGGAGTAAGTGACTGCCCCTCCTCCCCCTCACACCAGACTCCAGTGTAGCGGCTTCTCAAAAATGCCATCTGCATGTTAGCCTGTGTCAAAGTTAAAGGGTTTTCAGAGGTCAACACGGTGACTTTATCTTGCGTGTTACCCATATTTCTTACCCTCAGTTTAAATAGCACCTACATTTTACCATTGTGTAACTTGGGAAAGCTCTGGCTCAGCAGGACACTTAAGCTTGATGTCTTTCACTCATGGCTCTTGATTTTTTTCTTTTGTAATAGTCTATAGAAACTTAGCTCTGTGATAGGTAAAAGTTAAATAAGAAAACACTTGAATACCTCAGTGTAGATAGCAGAGAGGATTTTGATGTTCCCAACATATACAAAAAAAAAAAAAAAAAAAAAGAAAGAAAGAAAGAAAGAAAGAAAGAAGACAAACATTTGATACTATAGATTGCCTAAAATGCCCATTTGATTATTGCCAGTTATACACATCATACACTGTAGTCCCCAAATAGGTTCAATCACCCTGCCAATAAAAATAAGAAGTATTGTTTAAAAAGGACTATGTAGTGACCCTGTAGCACACAGTACAGTCCTCCACATTCTGACTTCTGTTCTATAGTCCAAGAGGCCAAATTCCAGCTCTCTCTATCAGTTGTCATGCACATAATTACTTTCCATCTTCTGTGTGCTGAGGGCAGAGGCAAACATTAGCTTGCCCAAATATCATGACCCCTGTTTGACATCAGAAATTGTTGGGCCAGCATGTCATTGGGACTGGGATGTGACTCAGGCTGCCAGGAAGTTGGGCTCTTTTTCCCTGACACTGATAATTTACCTTGGGACAAATTACTTATCTTTCAGATGTAATTGGATCAGAATAATGCACTTCCCTGAGAGGTGCGTTATCTAAGTGACTTCACAGAGTTACTAAATCAGGACTGGGTTTTTTGTTTTTTTGTTTTTTTTTTTAACTTTATCTTTCACCCAGAAAGCTCTGGGTATAAGTGGTATCCATGATGCTCAGCTTCCTGGGCAGGCCTGTGTGTCACCAGTGTGGGTCCCTGGACAGTGACCAAAGGAGATTTTACTAGGGTTCGTGTGCATAGTCATTGTTGACCTTGGTGACTGGATTCCTGTTTGTGTACACCACAGGCCTTGCCAGTGTTCTGCCTCATGAAGTTCTGTTTATGTTTTACACTGGTTGCATTTTAAAAGGAAAACTAGCGGTGGAGGCATTCTCTGGGCAGGTCTGGCACGAAGGCCAGTGCATAAGAAGGCAAATCGGCTGCCCATGTTTACGAATGTCACTTGCTTTAGTGTCTTACATTTATCTCCCTCATAATTTGCCATCAAGTAAGCTCTGTGTGGTGGTGGTTGTTTTTCTTTATGGGGACTCACTAAAACCTGTCTCTTTAATGAGCCTTTCGTGTAATTCCCATGTCAAGGGTTTTGCGATCTGTTCTATCAAATGAGTTTTTTTTTCTTTTCTTTTTTTAAAAGTTTCATTGGAAAATACATGTGAAAATATCACAAGCCTGTCAGTTGGGTTTGTTAAGTGACTGTGCTAGAGTGCTGTGTGACTTAACTGACAGCTGGATGTGCTAAGTGACTGCACTATGCTGGTGTGTAGCTGACTGTTGGGTCTCTTAGACGACTGTGCTACATGGTGTGTAGCATCTCCTTGATCGAGGCAGAGGGAGGTAGCTACAATTTGACCTGAGTTCCTTGGCATTTCGTCTCCTTCAGTCCCGATAAAGACTGCTTATCTTGTAATACAGGAAGAGTCAGCGTCAACAGCATGACTGTTTGTCTGGGGCCATGCTTCTTGTATCCTTACAGGTGTTCTCTTGTGTCAGCGTAAATGTGTTTGATCAGAACTGCCTACCTAACTGTGTTACAGTGGACTCTTTGCTCTTCATGGATTTGATGTAGGTGACTGCCCTCGCCCCTACATTAGTATTTTTCCTTCTCAGAAATAGCTTGTGAGCTACACAGCCATTGCTCATCTACCTCAAGTTATCCTTCATATTTGTCTCACTCGATTCAGTCTTCCTCACTGTGTGTGCAGGACTGGCCTTGAGGACTTTGAAATAGAGTAGGGAGCATTTCTTTGAGCTCCTCTTAACCTGGTCTGAACTGCCCTGGTCTTGTGACATTGATCATTCGCCATGCAGATGACCAGCTTGTCTCTCCTTTAATCCCTTGCGATAATCTGCTGAGAGGCATTCCTGGCTAACGCTCCCCTTCCACACCTCGTACGCACACATGTGTATTAGGACAGATGGCTGATTGTAAAAAGGGATGGTGAGTATTAAATTTGTGTGATGCTTTGAGATTGGAAAATGCTTTCAGACATGTTATGTCTTCGGAGTACTGCAGCATTTGTATGAATTAGGCCAAATAGGTGGTTCACATACAGAATGAAGAAAAGAAAACACAGAGATTAAATACGTTCTAAGATAATACAGCATAATACAGTAGCTGACTAAATGGCATGATGTCTATTACATTGTCAAAGCTGTTCTGCCTAAGAGTGGTTGCTGATATCCAACCCAGCTGAGACAGGGGCTTTGCTTGAGCTCAGAAATTCCAGGAAATAGTCCACTATGCCCAGTAGGGATGTGGACTGCTTGGCATAGAAGTAGTAAGCCATCCCAGTACAGAAATAGCACTGATCAGAACTCATGTGCTTATTCGTAATGCTGTTGTGTCTGTGAGTGGCCATTGCACCTTATCCTGGGCAGCACAGTGAGGCTACTTTAATTTAAAGCAAGTGTACTGAGGGAAACAGCTAGAAGAAATGAGAACAAGAACTGGTGTTCAGAGGATCATTGGTGAAGGATGGAGTGACTGACAGAGGCAGCAAAGCTCAGGTGGTTCTTGTACACAGGCTGTCTCAGTGCCTTCGGCTAAAGGGACCCCCGACTGTGCACACTCCATGTGTCCTGTATCCTATGGCTTGGTACCTGCTGTGCACACTCATGTGTGTGTATGTGTGTGTCCTGTATCCCGTGGCACGGTACCTGCTGTGCACACTCATGCTTACAATACCCCTTGGCATGGGCTCTACCTTCACCCGCTAGCTTTTCCCACACACAGTTTTTGTTCAGTTTCACAAAACCTACTTCATCCCAGTCTTGTTAGGTAGACACAGTTGCCATCCCTTGGTTTCTCTCCTTACAAACCATGGGTTCTCTAACCTAACCATGTGTGAGATTAATGTGGGTAGATTCTTGAAAATACAGATCCCCATGTGTCATTCACAGTGTTTCCAATGTAATAAAGGAAGATAGAGCTCTACAGTAGATTAGCATGGTCAGGGCAGAGAGGACAGGTGTGTGCATGTCAGTGCATGCCTCTGTGTGTGTCAGCTCTGAGTTCTTAGAGTCATCAGAAAGAAAGCAGTATCACTTAGCCATTATCACTTGCGTGATTTCCTGTTCTTTCAGACACCATTGGAACAGATTATGGTCTTCCGTTAACCATGTTCTTCTTTGGGTCCTACTATATGCTAGACACTTTCCCCACAAGATCATTTTTAGAAGATGCCTGGGAAGTGGCTCTAGGTGAGGCTCAGGAGGTTTAAACAGACTGCTCAACTCACTTCACGTTGACTTGAAGCTGTCCAAGCTGGGCTGGTGACCTGATACATGCCTTCTTTTCCTGCACGTCTTTCCCAGTTTTACATGTCTGCAACTTCTTGTATGTAAATATACACTTTGCAATTTTCAGTGTTTCCTCTCCCCTTCTTCCTTAGTCTAGCATGGTACTGTGTATTGTATGTTGGGTTAAAAGAAGACACTAGGTTAAGTAGAGTCCCCTTTTCTTACCTTACACCCCATTGTTTGCAGCAGATGGCGGGGACCAGGCTGTAAACCTAAGTCACTCAAAACTCAGGTTTCTGGATACTGGTGGGGTTGAACTTCCTTCCCACAAAGCAGATGTATCAACTAATGAAAATAGCACTTCTGTGTACTGAACCACCAGTCTTCTTCGAGTCAAGGACTGAACTTGATCAGTGTGGCTCTTGTAGAGATATCGGCGGTCTCTGCTGATAAATGAAAAGAGTTGTTTTATTACATCAACTTTTATATTTGAAGCTTTAAAAAAATTGGAATCATCTTAAAATGTAAGAGGAACCCAATATACTGAAATATATTTAGTCATTACTTTTTCTCTGTGCTTCAGCTAACAGAGTTCGTACTGAGATTTAAGGACTGTTAGAAACTCAGAATGTGTTTTGTTCTGTCCTATGATAGCTTGAACTCTGTACATCCTGAAGCTAAAGATCATGGATTAGCTGAGAAACTTGTTCCTTTCTGAACCATTTTATCTCCTTTTAATATGTGTGTGTTGACTTTTGCCTGCTTGTAGTTATTTAATTAATGAAAATGTAATTACTTAGAATTTGGTTATCAGTCAGCTTTACACTGTCCTATATTTTAAACTCTATGGAGGAGCTATGAAAGCCTGTGCTTCTCTCTTTCTACTAAAGAAACGGGTGATTTTGTGTTCGAACAAAAATGAGGGAATTTCCTGGAGTCTTCAATTTAGCGTTGGTACTTTATTTTTAGTAAGTTTGGTTTTTTTATCTACAAGCCCAGCCTGATTTTTGCCAATGTTTAGCTTACTTCTGTCTTTCTCTTAGCCATTTCTTTCATGTAGGCAGTTTGTAGGTTTGTAATCTTTACAGTTGTAAAATGTTTGAGCAACATTTTCACTTAAAATATTTTGTGGAACATGCTATCACTTTTTTTTTTTTTAAAGCAACTTGGAAGCAGCAACTAAAAATGTGTTGATTACACTTCTCTCTGCCAAAATAATCAGATTGCTTCTGAAAGAATTGTCTTTAGAAGCAACATCTTAACTTGAAAATATGTTCTGTGTTGACCACAATTCAGTGTGGAATTAGACTTTGCCTGACTGCAGTCGCAAGTGGTGTGAATCAGAGTGTAAGCAGCATTCCTCCTGATACATTGACCTCAGTTTACCCTGAGATGTCTACAGGACACTATTGCCTCCTCATTTTATATGGAAGCAAATTGGTGCCCAGAGAAGTCATGGGGGAGGGAGGGTGGGACTGAGTAGTAGCTGCCACGCTCCGGCCCAGACCTCCTCTGTGGATGCATATACCTGAGTGACAAACTTCTTGGTTTAGAAGAAGAACACCCTGTGCTTGTTCTTCTTCCCTAGCTATGGCTTTTGTTCATTCTTAATGCTGTTTAAATTCTCACAAAGAATGTTTTATTCTGATAAAACATGCTAAGAAATCTGGTTTCTGCTTGACAGTATTTTTCCATCTAACCGAGTCTGAAGGTTTCTGTTGCTGTCATGAAACATGACGACGCTGAGCAACTGGGAGAGGAAAGGGCTCATTCGGCTCACGCCTCTACAGCACAGTTCATCAGTTAGGGAAGTCAGAGCAGGGTCCTGGAAGCAGGGGCTGAAGCTGCAGCCTGGGAGGAGCTCTGCTCGCTGGCTTACTTCTGCTGCTTTCCTATAGGACCCAGGGCCTCCAGCCCAAGGGTTGCACATCCCACAGTGAGATGGTCCCTCCCATATCAGTCATCAGTCAAGAACGTGGCCCCACAGCTGTGCCCACAGGCCAGTAGGAAGCATCCCAACTTTCCTTCCCCAGATCGCTCTAGCCTGTGACAAGGTGACAGAAGACTAACTAGCAAACTGTGTAAAGGGTTAAGGACTTTATGTCTGTGTAGGTGACCCTTGACCAGGGGTCATTCCCACGCCCACCATCTGTCTCAGAGGTCGGCTCCCATATTACTAGAACAAAGTGGTTCATCAGTGGCAACAACTCCTAGAGTGTGGTAGAATACAGAACACATTGGAGATCTTCATTCAGAAAACTTAACGTTAGGTCTTATTATCCCCATCCCTAAAGTGGGTGTGGCTCCCTGTCCCATTAAATGAGGTGACATATAAATAGAGCGGATGCAGAGTGCTTCTTGACCCTTTCATCATTATTTCCTGTGGATTCGGGGAAAGCCTCTAACCAGCCTCTGAGGCGAAAAGTTTTCAAAAGCTCTACCAAGACGTTCCCTTCTGTCCCGCCATCCCAGAGCATCTCACACAGCACAGCGAGGCTGCTGTAGCCTGTGCTCCTTGTTGCCTCTCATCTTCTCCCTCTCTTCAGCCATCCCAGATCAGTGTGCTCCTCTGCAGATGCCAGAGTTAGCTTCAAGCTTGCAACTATTCACAGACATTCTCCTGAGGGAAGCCAGTTCTTTGAGTCAACTTTGGTTGTTTACCCCCTCCTAGGATTCACTTAAGGCATTGAGTTGCTAGGATATGAGAGAATACCAGAGGCAGATCTGCAGGTCTGCAGGGAGGAGGGCTGCCAGTGAAGGAAAAATATCAGTTTATTTGAGATAGAATCTTTTACTATGTTGCCTATGTTGGGCTTGACTTTCTGGATACTCAAATAATCCTCCTGCCTCAGCCTCCTGAGTAATCACATGTTACCACATGCAGTTTACTAAGAGCTCTGTTTCTATTTATCTTATGAGCCCTGTTGTCTCCTATTTATGAGAGAGCCAGGCATGCCAATGCCTCAGGAACCATGTGACGTTCTGGGTACTAGCCACCCTGTCCCAATTGAAACTGACACTCCCATGCAGGAGAGCTTGAGACTTCAGAACAAGGGGATGGCCTTACAGGATGATGTCCATAGCCGTGGCTCCTGTCTCTGTTAATCTTGGAAAGTGATGTTAATTTAAGCAGTTGAGCAGTGGCTGCTGAGGATACATCTGTTAATACAGTTTTCTTAATGTGGAAGAGAAATTTCACTCCTACAAACCCTGAGCTGGAATTTAGGGGACCTAGATCCAAGCAAGAGGTTAGACCCTTAGGGGCTGGTGAGATGGCTCAGTGGATAAGACCACTGACTGCTCTTCCAAAGGTCCTGAGTTCAAATCCCAGCAACCACATGGTGGCTCACAACCATCTGTAACGAGATCTGATGCCCTCTTCTGTGTGTCTGAAGACAGCTACAGTGTACTTACATATAATTAATAAATAAATCTTAAAAAAAAAAAGAGGTTAGACCCTGGGCACAGTGTCTTTCTTTCAGTTTGTTGGCCATTAAAGTGACAGAAGTTCCCCAAGTGGCTCTGCTGTTTGTCAGTCTGAATTCTCTGATTCCTTAGTCTTCTGATCTATAGCCTTACCTACAAGAAACAGCTTATGTTGGCATTCCTAGTTTTTGTGAACATTAACTAATAATCAATTCGATGAAAGTTTAAAAAAAAACCACGTAATTATTTTTAAATACTAAAAATGTACACACGAGGCTAGGATATATAAGTCTTCATCAAAATGCTTGCCTAACTTGAGCATGGCCATACTGAAAACAAATTAATAAAATGTGGATAAATTTTCAGGGAGTGTTGGCGCCAACCTTGGAATGGCCTGTGTGCATGCCATGATGATGACGATATCTGTAAAAATAGGACGTCCCTGCTTCCCAGTCGTCTGGTCTGGTTGACTTTGCACAGAGGCCATTCTCGTTCCCTGCTGACTCTACAGTGATAACGTTCCTCACTTCCCAGTAAATGAGCCGTCAAGCAATAAACTGAGAATCAAATCGGGGAGCTAGCTGGGATACAGTAGTGGGTTTTTTTTTCACCCCCAGACCATGTCCTGTCAAGCTTGGGAGGGCTTTCTTCCTTTTTGTTCTTTTAGAAAAATAATCAAGGTGAAGTTCAGCTTCTCTACTTGATACTGGTTATTCTCAAATAGCCTCAGCTTCTGCTCCTTTTGAGGCACTTACGTGTGGTGGTCAGTTTATCTTCTTTTACTGCAAAGCGACATTGATTGTTCATTCCTGCAGTGGCAAGGTTTGCAGAGATTCACGTGACAGTATGCAGTCATTCTGACTTATGCCTGGTTCTCCCTTTCTCTCCATCCCCACACCTCCTTATTAAGTAGACATCTAACATCCGTCTGATGGGTCTGTATTAGGCAGAATATGAAGAGAACATTCTAAGGGTATATATAGAGAGCATTTGGTACATACAGCCAGATGTGTTCATATGATTTCATCAGAAAACCAGGGGTGGTGGTGGTTGTTACTTGGTTCTAGAAATATCAGCAGAGTCCAGCTGTGGTTGCAGAATAAAGAACAAGCCAGGCATAGAGATGCACACCTTTAATCCCAGCATTTTGGAGGCAGAGACAGGAAGATCTCTGCAAGTTGGGGACCAGTCTGGCTTAGCGTATTCTTTATTCTGCAGCCACAGCTACATAAAACAAACAAAAAGAAACAAGAAGGAAAGAGAATAAACTGCACTGCTCATGCAGGTAGGGCAACCCTCAGCGTAGATGGTTGTTAGCTAATCTGTAGGCAGGTTAGTAACTGGGAACTACTCTGTAAGCCAGCTTCCGATGGGACTCGGGGAAGTGTTTGCATTTGGTGTAGAAATCCTGAAGACCGTTCTTTCTTACTTAGAATCATATATCAGAAGGGATACGTAGAGAGGTAGATGGCAGCTGCCACTGCAGACTCTGCTGTGCCCTGGACAGGTTTACTTCGTGAGGAACAAATAGCACTTCCTCATTCATTCTGTGAAACTTTGATCATCCCGTTCATCCATGTGTGAACGGCAGAAAGCACACAATGGCTGGCGTGTTTCTATTTTGGCACGCTCAATGGGTCAGAAATCGCATGTGTGAATGGAACTAGTTCTATCTTGTGGATTTAAGGTAGAGCCTGTGATTAGCTTCTCAATTTTGACAGTTGAAACCGAAAAGGGACCAAAGATCACAGAATTTGCCTAGTTGAAAAGTTAAATAGCATTTCCTTGTGTTAAAGGCTGGTGTCAGTAGTGAATAAGACGTCTTAAAAGCATACCAAAGACATGACAGTCCATACCCTCAGATTTCTGCCATTCGGGAAGATGGCGGAGGTTTTGCTAAGGCTGGAATCACTGGAAGCTCAAACACAACATCATTTTATATTGAAAGCGACTTTGAAGCTAACTTGGGCTTTGGTAGTTAAAAGAGCCATCCCTCTAACCCTGGGTGGAAAACTGTTACAAATCCTCTCCCTTTGAAGGGACAGCCTGTGTATTTAACATGACTGGTTCTCCTTATGCTTATCTGTGAGCACAAGGACCTCCTTACCCACCCCCAGCGTTTCCTGGGGTGAATATTTGAGTACATGCTGTGGTTGAAGTGAGCAAGAGTATCTGAGCAAGGCACTGGGGTGCTGAGTTGAAGAGACACTGGAGTACTTGTTGTTCATTGTATGAGAGTTGCTTAGGGTTGAGGGAGAACCAGAGAAAAAGAATGTAGAGGTTCAAGATGCATCATGGATGACAGAGCTTTTGATGTGTGGGAACTGGGCAAATGGCGGGGCCATTCCCTAAGCTAGGAATGTCGTTGGGACTGCATGGCTCAGAATGAGAAGTCTGGTGTCAAACACATTGAATTTTGAAGGTCATGGCGTGCATCTCTGTGGGTATCTCTTAAGGGTGAGGGTGGAGCTGAGTGAGTGAGTGAGTGAGTGAGTGAGTTAGTGAGTGAGTGAGAGAGTGTGTGTGTATGACCAGTGGGAGAGATTGTGCTGGGAGTTAGTGTTTGAGATTAATAGGATTGGCTTGTTTCAGGCTCATACCAAGGATGCTGAATTTGAGTGAGTGAAGAAAGTGGAAAAGTTTTCCACATTAAGTGGAGATGAGGATGGGGCTTGTAGAATGCACTCAGATGCCTAACAGGCACAGATCCATGATTTTGGAGTAGAATGGCAGCATCCTTTAATGGGAAAAGTGAGATCTTTGTGACCCTAGGCACATTGGTTTGAAAGCATCCCCAAGGCCTAGAGCACTTTGCTGCAGGTTGAGTTAGGATTGAGGAGGAGACTGGAAACTCAGTCAAAAGCGAGGATCCACATCAGGTACTTAGGAGGCGTAGGTTGTCATGGGATGCGACTTCTGGCAAGTCTGCAGTTGTGGGAGGCAGATCAGATCGGGAATCGTGAATCAAACACACACCACAGGTGGAAAAGCTCAGCAACTGGATGATCACCTCATTGAGAATAGCCCGAGAAGCAGAAGATGAGCCCTTGTGTTAGCTGTTGATGTGAGCCATGCTTCGTGACATAATTGAATGTGCATTTTTAAATTAGAGTTTTAAAAGTAGTGTGCATGTGTGTAATAGTTGAAACTAGTCTAGAATTCACCTGTTGAAAATTATTTAAAAATAAGACCCACATTTTTTGGTCACTATTGCAGACCTGTAAACTCAACTTTGCCATCTCTCAGGTAGCATAGCATTCACGCTCGTAAACACACTGGCACTTCGTTGTTGAAATTTACTAACTTTGCTCATTTATGGATTATGACTTTTGTAACTGGATTGGCCCAGAATGTGCTTGAATCAGCTAGAAACAGCAGAAACTGTCCTCTATACATTGAGAATTGGCAAGAATATAAAGTACGGGTTTTGTGTCTCCCTTTGTAAAAAGGAACAAGAACACAAAATAAAATACATTGGACATGTATTTCCCACGTGCCATGTGTCAGTGAATCATGCTAATGCTGAGTAAAGCATCCAGCCTTCACTGAACGTGCGCTTCCTCTGTGCAAGGCCATGATATCACCACGCTTGTTCAGAATTCTCCTACACGATGTAGTAACTCCCGCTAGGTTCCGAGGGAGGGAACATTCCTGTGCGGCTCCCTGACTTGAGTGTGCAGTCACAGAGAAGCATATCTGCATGGGCCGTGCCGCCAAAGTCGTCTCGGATCATTACGTCTCAACATCCTTGGACGTTATTTAGGAGAGAGCAGCGGTCATTGTTTTCCTCATAGAAAAATGAAAACAAAATTCTTCTGTGAGCTATGTGGTCTGTGCGTGCACACAATTCTTTCCCGTGCTGTGGAGATTAGTCCAGATTCTTAGGGAAGGTGAATCAAGTGGAGACAGGGCTTCAGGTTCAAATTCCAGCTATTTTAAGGCCAGTGTCTCTGCGGGGCTGACCACCTCTGTAGGGCCGGGGAGAGGAGGGAGTGAGGCCCTGCCTTCATCTATAAAAGCAGACTTGGTAGTGCCTGCCATGCCAGCCTAGGAAGAGCTCTTCTTCAGCAGTGTTTCTGCCTCGGACCCTCAGATTGGCCATGCCCCTGTCTCTGTGGTAACTGGGAAGAATGAAAAACTTCCTTTTCAAGCTTGGCATTGCCCCAGTCTCCACTTTGAGCTGTTTGCCTCTGCATTTGACCTCTTATTTCTCTGTTTTGTTTATAGTCTCTTAAGAGTTTATCAGGAGAGGGGCTTTAAACCTCGTCGGCAGCCGCCTACCTCTCATTTGATAAGAAGCTGGCCCACAGATCTCATTGCTCTGCTCTGGGACTCTGTTTCTGTTGCAGAGGGGTTTGTGATCTCTCTCTCTCTCTCTCTCTCTCTCTCTCTCTCTCTCTCTCTCTCTCACACACACACACACACACACACACACAGCATTTCAAGGTCCTGACTTGCTTCTTGTTCTTGCTCTCTTAGTTCCACACATTGCTCTGATGGCGAACAGTTATCTATCAGTGTTTGTTAGTCCCAGCTATGGAACTACTAGGTAGCCCCTGGTGAAGACACTTTGTGCCCTGTCTAGTTGACAGCCCGTCAAGGACAACCCAGATCAAAGAGCTGGGAGAATGCACACCCTGGAGATTCTTGTTCTTTCCCATCCCTCAATGGAAGGGGCTCTGAGAGAACAATACACACCCACGTCCTCTTTGTCACTCAGGGGAAATGGTTCTCAGAACTGTGCAAACAGGTAAAGCGCACATGACTTTACTAAAACGGAGCAAAGAGTCACAGAATGTTTATAGGCAGTTAGGTAAAGCATTACAGAGTATACTTAAAAACGAGAAGGCCACCATTTCCTTAGTCTTCGCCTGAAATACTTGTTGGATCAGATTCTGCATAAAAGTAATTTACGACTTTTATTTCTGCTTTGTTTACATGGAGGTTGGGGAGGGGATCACATATGTTGTTTTTAAGAGATCTCATTAGCAAAGAATGTAGAGTTTTTCATGCCATTACGTTTTGGTATATAATACAAAAGCAGGTTAGCATCGCAAGTCTAGCATGCAGACCTACCTGCAGGGCAGCTTCTAATGGGTTGGCGTGAGGGTCACGTGCATAGTTGTCTAGCATCTGCCACAAAACAGAGAAAGGCTTATCAAAGTAACTTCGTCAAACAGAAGTTCAGTAGTCCATTACAAATCCAAGGATGAAAGCCCAAACTGTATCTTGTATGTTTTGTGACTTAGCACGCTGTTCTGCCCATGAAGATGTCTGTGAATCTGGGTCCTCTTGTTTCTCTTATGGTACCAGCATGACATCATTGTGCTACCTCAGTTTGGGGGGCCTGGATTCTCTGCCTTTGGGGATTTTGTTGTAGTTGTTTGTTTATCTTTTAAAGATTGTAAAATTGGTGTGTTCTATATTTAAAATTTCTTTGGAAGCTTTTAACTTGGACACAGATAAGTCAAATATGAAAGCCTGCTTGGAATTCTATTTTTTCTCTTTAAAAGGGGATGCATATTTAGTAATATATTTAGCACAACAAGAAGAATTACAGTATCCAGGAAAATGGGATGTGAGGACTTAGCACATAGTAGACGTTTACCCTCCGCACTTCCTTCCTTCCTAATGGTCTGATGCTTCCGTTATATTTAGATATCTGACATCCATGTCACTGGAGAGTCAGAGGACATGTCTGCGAAAGAAAGGCTGCTCCTGTGGACACAGCAGGCGACAGAAGGCTATGCTGGGGTGCGGTGTGAAAACTTCACTACCTGCTGGAGAGATGGGAAACTATTCAATGCCATCATTCATAAATACAGGTACAGAATGTGTCCGGCCTTGTCGCACGCAAACACAAGTCATTCCTTCATTTCTGGCGTTTTCAATCGTATGCTCCTGTTGAAGGGGCACTGCGTGTGCGTAAGAGAGGAAAGGGCCAGATAAAACGAAAGACAGCGCTGGCCCACAGCTGAATCAGTACTCTAAACTGTAACACACACACACACACACACACACACACACACACACACACACACACACACAGAGAGAGAGAGAGAGAGAGACAGACAGAGACGGGCAGAGCAGCAGAGTGGTGTTATATCTGTATATCTGGAATATATATATATATATATATATACACATACATATATATGTATGCACACACACACACACACACACACACACACACACCCCTTAGCAGAAAGTAAGCTCAGATGCCTATAATCTGCAGGTCAGTGATCTAGTTTATCTACAGGTTACCCATGAGCAGACAGGCAAAGGTTCATAGTTCACAAGCTTAACAAGGCGTGAAACTCCAGGTCATACCACTTTGCCATGCTGAGGGGTGACTGGGCAGCAGACTTGGGGTTGGTGAACAGTTTTCCTGTGAAAATTACGAAGTCTTGCCGTTAACAATGAAGTGACAGTGAGTTTATAACAAGCATTGCTATAAACACTGGTTAATTTGGTTCTCACACCATCTTTGTCACCCCTGGTTATATATGAAGCCAAGACACTGGGTAATATTTGCCTAGCCACAAGACTAGTGAGTGGCACCCTTGGGATTCAGACGTGGCAGGCAGGCTCTCGAGTGTGTGCTTTTACTGTCAAACTGGAAATTAAACCCACTTAAAATGTTCATTGACAACTCTGGGTTTAACCTTGGTTATTTTCTTTGATTGTCCAAAGATTGTATCATATTGAAGAACACATATATTTACAAACAGATTAAGTCTAAGCTATAAACTTATAAAACTTAAAAAGGTATTGAGTATAATAAAAATCATACAAAATAAGTAATGAACTATTCCGGTATCCACACTCAACAGCCCCTATGCTTAAGCAGTCTGATATTATGTCCTTCCGTTATGGAACACTCTTTAAACAGAGGTGAGTACACGCACGTTCTGAATTAAGACGAAAGCCTGGGTCCACTCGCCTGCCTTGCTCACTGAGTATCTCGGTGCTGAGGGCATTTCCACTGTTATCCACCTGTCCCAGGGAGACAAGACTGGGGCACCATGGAGCTCTTTCTCTGAATCTTTTTAGGTGGCATAGAACTGTTTTTAGAGGCTAGCTTAAGAAATATCTGTATTGACCCTGGTGGCACATACTTGGAATGTCAGCACTCAGGAAGCTGAGGCAGGAGGCTCATACATTTGAAACCACTCTGTGATCCAGAGCAAAACCTTGTCTCTAAATAAATAGGTGGGAGGGAGGGTGGATGAGTGGGTGGGTGGGTAAGTAGCTTAAACTCACTGTCATTGCTTTTGGTTAGAAATGGGATCTATTTTTTAATTTATGTGCATGAGTGTTTTGGGTGTTTGTTATGTAGCACTAGCATACCCCGTGTTCTCGGGGTGGGGGGTGAAAAGAGTGGGGTTATACATCGCTGTGTGAGTAATCAGTTCTCTGGAAGATATCAGCCTGCTCATAGCCATTGAGCCATCTCTCTCCAGCCCAGGAATCGGAATTGTAGGTTTTTTTTCTTCACTAGAATTCCTGGTAGAATTGAAAATAGCAGCTCTAAATGCATGCAAGGTCTCTGTTGCTCAAGGTCTGTTGTAGGATCCCGTGTCCCATAGTTGGTTTCTTGCATAAAAAGCCTTAATTCTGTAAGACTTATCTTAAAGTCTTTGGGCCTTTCTTAAGAAAACAGTTGAGTTCTTTTCTTCCAGTGTGTGTAAGAATTAAACAGCTAAAAAAAAAAAAAAAATTAAACAGCTAGGCTGGACTTGCACATTTCTTAATTAATATCTTAATTCATTCCATATGCAAGAGGCCAAGTAATAAGCAAGGAAAATTTCACTTTATGTGGGTTTGGGGTATTAACAACCATAGGAACTTAGGGGCAGTGTTTCATTTTATAGGTGGTTTTACATAACTACTCCCATACGGTTTTAAGGTATTTAAGTTTGCTGTGGAATCCTCTATTTAGTGGGGTTTTATCCTTTATATTTATTTAGATAAGATGCTGGACCTCTTATTGGATCTCATTTGGCTTCAGTAATGTTATCTGAGCTAGTAGGTAGGCCTGGGTTCTAAGCAAATGAGGACCTTTAGAGGTGGTGCTATCTGGCTGCAGTAGGTAGTAAATGGTTGCAGTGGCTGGGGGAGGTGGCTGCAGTGGCTGGGGCAGGCAGGCGGCTGCAGTGTCCAGAAAGCTTTAAGTTGTGTAGGTCAGTTTCTATACGTATTAGAAAGACTAGGGGTTAAAAATGAAAATATATACTGTCTGTCATCACAAAGTAGGCAAGTATTACTTTACATAAGAGACTTATTAAGGCTTTCTTATATAAGATCTCCTAAGGAAATAAATGCAGAGTCACTGCAGATTCAGTAGGTTTCCCTATTGCATTTGCAAATGTACTTGGGTTTTGTTGTCCCTCAGCACCACCATCCCCCATCCCCGTGCTCAAAATTTTGGATTAATACAAACTGCATTGTGAGAAGCCATTGGTGGGGTGAATCACTTCAGAGAGTCTACAGCAATGTTTAGTAGTATTGTCATCTAGAATATCTACAAGAAACAGGTTTGCTAACCTAAGTAAACAGTATTTAATTAACAGGTCAATATCCTAAGATTTTTACATAGTTTAGTTTTCTGATTTTTATGTCCAAAGAACTATTATATGAAGTTGAATAAAAAGTAATTTTTAAGGGTACCATAGACTTTGTAATTTGAAATTGTGCACAGAGGTCAAAAGAATGCAGTGGTAGAAGAGTGCTTACTCATGGAGAAATATAGAATGTTTGCACTCACAAGAACATATACAATGTTAGCACTCATGGAGACATATAGAATGTTAACCACATAGATGGATGTCTTGGCTCCAGCAGAGGTCTGCAGTAGAATATGCTAGTTTTTAAAAAATAAACAAGCTGGGCCATGGAGTGCCAAGCTGGGCATGGGCCTTTAATCCTGGCACTCAGGAGGCAGAGGCAGGTGGATCTCTGATTTCAAGGCCAGCCTGGTCTACAGGACAGCCAAGGCTATACAGAGTAACACCGTCTCGAAAAAACAAACAAAACTCATGAAACAGACTGTTGCCTTCATTTTTATTAATACTAAAAAATGTTCAAATGCTAATTCATCTGCCTGCATCATACGCCTTTTAAGAAATAATGAATGTGACTGGTGTGATGTTGTCATTCCTGGGATATTTCTGTATGCTGCTGATTGTAAAGAGAAGGAAGTGTCGACCTGAACAGGGTGGTCCTGCATCCTTAATGATTCATGAGAGTTAGCAAAGATGTAGAAAGTGCTCATGAGCTGGAAAGGAGCCCATGCGTTTGTAACTGCCAAACAAAGGTCTTCGTTTCTCTCCGTCAATCACTGAGACACAATATTAATGGCTGAACTTAGAGTTAGCTAACAATGAAAATCATGTAATATGGACAGACCTATTAAAATAAAAATTAAAGCATATTAAAATACTTAGCTTAAGTAAGAGCAAAATCACAAATTCTATAGTGTTAATAGGTCCCATTACCCAGGAGCAATAGAGAGCCTGGCTTATGGTCCAGGTAATAACGAGAAAATAGGGAGATTATAAAGAACAGTTCTTGGGGCTTGTTTAAATAGGTCATGGATAAATTAATTTTCCCCAGTTAAATCTTACTAGATGTTGCAGCTGTTCCCAGCTCCTTTAGGAACCTCTGCTTTTCCTGCTCAGTTTTCATGGAAAGAGTTCAAATGATGACAATGCCACGTGCCTGCTTCTTTCGCTTGTTCAGTTCACATAAGTTTGATGCTCTTTGATCTATAATAAAACTCCTTTCACGGAAAACAGTGAGTGAGAGGTTGTCAGCGTGCCTCACTGCAAATAAGCTCAGAACTTTGTTATTCAAAAGAATAATCTGGAAGGCTGGATTGGATGCCTTTAACTGAAAGGAGCGTCAGAGAAGGGAAGGAAGCATCTGATGAGTCAGCCTGTTACCAAGAGAGGATGAGGGAGAAATGGCAAAGAGCTGAGAGCCAGGGCGCCCCAGAGACATTCTCCAAGCAGGATGAGAGCCAGGTGGAGGTAGCAGAGGTCCCTGTGGCCACTGCTGCATGCTCCAGAGAGGTGGAGATTCCAGGAGCACTGCAGGTGGCTTCTGCCCTAAGTCTGCTCACAGGTCTCTCACCAAGAGGGAGAAACCTCTGACTGTGAGCTTGAAGTTCCGCTCCGGAGCCAACTTTGGTCAGCCTCTCCAAGTGGGAGCTTTCCCCAGACCTCCTGAAAACCGGGTTCCAAACAGCCGCACTGGCCGGCATCAGTGTGAAGATGCAGCTGCCTGCACACTAGAGTGAACTTGAATCTGTAGACCAGAAAGAGCAGGGAGAAGGACAACGGGCCCTGAGACCCTGCAAGATGATGCGGGAAACCCCAGGGTCTCAGGACCGGAAAGCTGCGGGTGGGGGGTACACTTCCAGGAGAGGTTATTTCTGCTAACTAGTATCTGCCTGTCCCGCTCTTGTCTTTAATTTACCTGTTCATTCAGTCCCAGTTAATTCTCTGCATTCTTTCCATGGGCTTGTTTTAAATATATTAGCCAATTAACATTGGAAATTTTAGGCAATACTTTGCAAGAACATGCCCTTTAAACTATTTTCTAATTAAGGAGGACATAGTTTAGTATTAATTATTTTGTTCATAATTTGCATTTTGCATTGAAATTTTTTGGGGACACTATGCTTCATCATATGAAAATTTTAACAATCTTTTAATTGGGTAACTTTCCCCAGAAGGCTGTGGTCAGAGTCTTCTTGTTTAATCATGTGACCTGCAGGCTGTTGACTCACACTGAGTCCTTGATTCAGTCAGTCCTTAGCAGCTCAACTGGGTTGGACTGGTTTAATAGTGGGCGGAGGCCCTTGAGGGTTTGAAATGTTCTCACAGGAAGGTGTGTGAGTGTTGTTGGCTGGGTAGTTCTTTCGCTCAGTCCTCGGGCTGCAGAGTCTGGATACATGAGGGTGTGTGCACACGTGTGCACTCACCTGCCTATTATAGGTTCCGGTTCCTGTGACCATAAGCACTGGTGGCTACTAATCTAAAACAAAGCAACAACCAAAACAGTGCTTCATTTTACAAAGGCAATCAAATGGTTTGTTTACAAAAGGAACCCAGAATGGTTGCACTCAGAAGGAATTAGACCCTGGTAACTATCGACGCATTTAAAGCCAGGAAAGAGCCAGTGTGCACTGCATTGAAGAGAATAAGGAATATGGCTAGGTAGTGTGCATCTGCTTGCCATTTTTATTGCATCTATTTTTACACTTAATTGGGGGGAGGGTACAATTTGGCAAATAAGTATCAGAGGAAATACCAGCCTGTTTTACTTTGTTTTTGTTCCTGGCCCTCTTGCCCAGCCTAGTTCAGAGACCAGCGGGGTGCTGAGTCTTCCCTTAGGAAGGAAAATGGATACTTACTGACACAAAGAAAGCTGTTCCCGTTGTTCCATTCTTGAGGAGAACACCTCAGTGTTCATTGCCTTAATGGGAGGGCTGCCAGTGCAGCCTGCCCAGTGGCAGCAGGATAAGCCTGGGCAGGCTCGAGCAGACACTCCCTGCCAAGGTCCCTTTCCCTTCCATAGTACCCTGTTCTGTGATTGGAACATAGTTTATTTAAAATGCATAATTGGTAGACACCTTTGTTGTTGTTTTTTTCCCCATCGAAATGTTGAATTTAACTTTGTGTTATGTGTGGATGTGTGAATCTTTGTAGAATAAGGTTCTTGGACTGTGGCATTTCCCTTCCACGAGGCTTTTGAGAAATGAATATTTCCCAGTTTAATTGTACTCTGCTAGGTCTCCTTATCTTTTTCCTGTTCTAAACTTTACCCTTTTACTCACTGAATTATTTACATTTGTTACTTAAAAACACATCAAAGCTGAAATCATAGACATATTTTTCTGTGGTTAATGCACATGGTGTTCATCAAAACATCAGCTATACCATGAGTTGAGGGAGGAAAGTGAATTAGCTAGGCAGATTTTCGAGTGGTGTGATGACTTCAAACATTACAGTGTTGTGACTGGGGAGGTGGCTTGGTGGGTAAAAGTGCTTGCTGTGAAAGCAACATGCCCTGAGTTCAAATCCCCAGTACCCACATATAACTGAGGTATGGCTGCATGTGCCCAGTAACCCCAGGGTTGGGTGATGGAGATAGGGGATCCTGACAGAATGCTGGATTCAGCTTAGCTGAAATGGTGGGCTTCCAGCTTAATGAGAGTCTCAAAATAAAACGTTTCCTCCCTAGCATGCCAAATTAAAACACACACACACACACACACACACACACACACACACACACACACACACAGAATGCTAAGTAAATCTGTGACCAGCTCTGATCCCCTTTCTCCTTGTGACCTGCTGTTGAGCCTGTAACAGTAGAGCAGTGATGGAGAGCCATGGACGGATGCTGCCTCTCCTGTCTTCATCCTGCTTCCTTCCCTTCAGCATCCTCTTACACCAGAGGAGCCAGAGGCGGGCATGTGTATCCTTCCCTAAGGATAGGATTTGTTTCCAAAACTCTTTGATTTTTCTGACTCATTTATAGGTTCATATTCTCATCTTACCATGTGATATGAAGTAGTTTAACATGTTAATTTTAGCAGGATGAAAATAAATGGCTTCTCACTGATAAGTGGATTTTATCCCAGAAGTTCAGAATACCCAAGATACAGTTCACAGACCACATGAAGCTTAAGAAGAAGGAAGTGTGGGTGTTTCAGTCCTTCTTGGAAGGGGGAACAAAATACCCATGGGAGGAGATACAAAGTGTGGAGCAGAGACTGAAGGAAAGGCCATCCAGAGACTGCCCCACCTGGGGATCCATCCCATATACAGTTACCAAACCCAGACACTATTGTGGATGCCAACAAGTGGTTGCTGACAGGAGCCTGATATAGCTGTCTCCTGAGAGGCTCTGCCAGTGCCTGACAACTACAGAGGTGGATGCTCTCAGCCAACCATTGGACTGAGCACAGGGTCCCCAATGGAGGAGTTAGAGAAAGGACTGAAGGAGCTGAAAGGGTTTGCAGCCCCATAGGAGGAACAGCAATATGAACCAGCCAGTACCGTCAAAGTACCCAAGGGCCAAACCACCAACCACAGAGCACACATGGAGGGACCCACGGCTCCAGCCCCATATGTAGCAGATGACCTAGTTGGGCGTCAGTGGGAGGAGAGACCCTTGGTCCTGTGAAGGCTCTATGTCCCATTGTAGAGGAATGCCAGGGCCAGGAAGCAGGAGTGGGTGGGTTGGTGAGCAGGGGGAGGGAGGAGGGGATAAGGGGGTTTTGGAGAGGAAACCAGGAAAGGGGATAACATTTGAAATGTAAATAAAGAAAATATCTAATTAAAAAAAAGAAAATAAGTGGATTCTCACCTCCCTGCTTGGAGAAAGTTTGCAGTTTTTTTAAGTCTCTTACAGATTAAGGTTTTTTGTTTTGTTTTTAAATTTTTACTCTAGGCAGTTGACTTACATGCGGGTGCTTAGAAGGAGATCGCTCTGTGTTGAAGCCAGTGGCTTCCTCTGGACTTGTTCAGGTTAGGAGGCAGCTACGAAGGGAGTTGTTTGTAAGAAGCCTCGTTTGAGAACAAGAGGAAATTATCTTCATACCCTGTTTGCCACTTAGGAGTTCTTGGCTTTGATTGTCTCAGTAATATATGTGCCCAAATATGAGCATAAAGGGATGCCAACGCCCTGTTACATAACTGTGTGTGATTCTTCTGCAAGCCCATATTTTCTGCTGGGGGACAGGGGAGGAGACAGCTTTATAGACCTTTGGGAGGTGGGCAGGGGGGAGGAGGTGAGATGCTTGCTACACCAATAAGAACAGTTAGAGAATGTGAAGTCTGAACATGATCTGACCCAAACAGTCACCTTCAGGAATTTGTTATGGTAACTGCTGTGCTGTCACGGGAGACGTGAGGCATAGGGAACGCATGTTCTTACTGTGTGATCTGTTGAAAGGAGGACAGACGTTATGCAACATACGCTGCTACACGTGTCTTTGTGGAGTTTGTGTTGAGCCTGGCCTCTGGGTAACTGGAGTGGGGTTTTCTTTGTCTTTATATTAAAACTTCCACTGGGTAAATCCCTTTATCATTTTCTACAAACTGCTGAGCACTTGGTTTTCCTAGGAAAGCCTGCTCCTGCAGGAGCCCAGCCGCCTGCCCTGCCTGTGCTTGTCCTTAGGCAGTGATGCACGCTGTGGAATGTCACAGGTCAGGGTAGAGCCGGAGTGGACGCTCGCTGGGGTGTCTGACTTTGGGTCTCTTGGGTCTCTCTGACCTTGTCTGTCCTTTGTCCCCTCATCTCTCTTTACCCTTAACAGATGAGTGGGTATCTCCTCTCATGGAAAATAGGTGTCAACAAGTGTAAAGACTTTCTTCTCCCTCCTGGATGCACACCCATCTCCTTGCATCCAGTTCCATCGCTTCTGCTCCAGTGCAGCACAGCCATCCTCTTCTGTCCATCAGAAGACCCCTGCTGCTGCGTGCTCAGTGGCGGTGCTGCTGCTGTGTGCTCAGTGGTGGTGGTGGTGGTGCTGCTGTGTGCTCAGTGGTGGTGGTGATGCTGCTGTGTGCTCAGTGGTGGTGGTGGTGCTGCTGCTGTGTGCTCAGTGGTGGTGGTGGTGGTGCTGCTGCGTGCTCAGTGGTGGTGGTGATGCTGCTGCTGTGTGCTCAGTGGTGGTGGTGGTGGTGCTGCTGTGTGCTCAGTGGTGGTGGTGGTGCTGCTGCTGTGTGCTCAGTGGTGGTGGTGGTGCTGCTGCTGTGTGCTCAGTGGTGGTGGTGATGCTGCTGCTGTGTGCTCAGTGGTGGTGGTGGTGCTGCTGCTGTGTGCTCAGTGGTGGTGGTGGTGCTGCTGCTGTGTGCTCAGTGGTGGTGGTGATGCTGCTGCTGTGTGCTCAGTGGTGGTGGTGGTGCTGCTGCTGTGTGCTCAGTGGTGGTGGTGGTGGTGGTGGTGCTGCTGTGTGCTCAGTGGTGGTGGTGGTGGTGGTGGTGCTGCTGTGTGCTCAGTGGCGGTGCTGATGCTGTGTGCTCAGTGGTGGTGATGCTGCTGCTGCTGTGTGCTCAGTGGCGGTGCTGCTGCTGCTGCTGTGTGCTCAGTGGTGGTGGTGATGCTGCTGCTGCTGTGTGTCTCAATGGCGGTGCTGCTGCTGCTGCTGCTGCTGGCTGCTGCTGTGTGCTCAGTGGTGGTGGTGCTGCTGCTGCTGTGTGCTCAGTGGCGGTGCTGATGCTGCGCCTCTCCAGGTGCCACCACTCTTCTCTGCCTTTCCCTTGTACCTCCTTTCTCCTTGACGTTCTGCTTTTCTCTTCCAGAGATCATCTTCCCCGTTGGGTTTTAAGCATGTTGGTTGTTTCTGTTAATTAAAGGATCAATAGATGTATTCTTCACAACCCTGTGCTTTTGTGTGTTCATGAGTGCACACAGCGGCACGCTAGTGCCTGCGGGTGGATGCGACTGCTTTTTCCCACTCTCCTTTTGGCAGGGGTTTCTGCCTTCGTTTCTTCACTTGATGCTTATTTCTCAACCATGCTGTACTCTGGTTCTGACCCCACCATCCACTCAAACCCTTGCAAGGGCTTGGGCAACATCCATGTGGCTCACTCTGTGCACTTGAACATGTTTGGCCTCTTGAACATTCATTTCTTCTCTCTTAGCTGCCGTATTTGGAGTGAGTGTTTAACCAGTGTGGTCCAGCTTTCTCCCTTCCCTCTCTTGTCTCAGCCATATTTACAACTTTTAGTTGCTACAACCTGTGTTACGAGCACAGTGCTGTGGGTCTGACCTCTTCTGGACCCTGTTCCTCTCCCCATTGCCATCATTTTAAATTTCCTTGTCTGATTTCAGATCTGATCATTTAATACTTCAGTTGCTTCCTGTAGTTCTTAGGGGGAAAAGTTTGCAATCCTATAAGAACTTCCCTCGAATCGGCCTCACTTTGGCCCCTTGCTAATGCCAGCTCAGATAACAGGTGAGTTTTCCCCTGTGTTCTCACAGCCAGGTGAGACCTCCTGGTGTGCTCTAAGCTCTCCGTATACCCAGTGACTGTTCTCAGCATCTTGTTGCTTGGAATGTGGTAGATGCCTGTTAAATACTGTGTGCATGAAGGAATAGACTTGGTGCTTTGTTGGTTGGGACAGTTATGTATGTGTATACCCAAAGCATCCAGGCACCTCAGCCTGTGCATGGTATTCTTCGTGCCTGGGTTTACAATTTCTTTCTTGTACATCACCCTGAGATCAGCCCACATGGGTTCTTGAGCTTTGTCCCAGCAGCAGCTGGGAATCCCCTCCCAGGGCCAACACATTTCCCGATGCTCCATAGGCATGCATAGCTGGAATTCTAGATGATTTTGTTCAAGCTTGGTTGTTATTGGTTGTAACTCCTGATTTCCAGTTGAAGTAAGAAGAGCTGTGCAGGATTTGATTTGTATCCCAAGAGAGAAGAGAGCAAGTCAGAGATCACAGGACCCCTGTGGTTTCTGTTATTGGTATTGGTTTCCCTTAAGACTAAACTGTGATAAGACACTCATACAATGTCCCATGGCAGTACATTGTCGTGTATCATTGTCCATACATCGAACATTTCATCTTGTATGACCCCCTTGTTTCTATTGCCTTGACAGAAAGCAGCTGTGTAGAGAAAGGGCCAATGAGCATCCATGCCTAGATTGTAGCCCAGCGTTTCAGGGGAATCACAGTGGAGGATCTTGAGAGTGAGTCACAGCACATCTGTAGTCGGGAGCAGAGGAGCAAGTGCAGATGTTTCTGCTCACCTTGTTTTCCTTACTCCTGCACAATCTAGGACCCAAACTCAGGGAATGGGACTATATCTCTTTAAGCTGGGCTTTTCAATCAGTTAAGGCAATAAAGACAACTCCCCCCACTGATATGCCTGCAGGCCAACCCAGTCTGCACTTTCTTCCCATGGATTCTAATTATATCAAGGAGACAAAGTAGCCATCAATCCCTCCACCCCTTGTCAACTTGGCAAACAGAACATCACTTTAAGCTCTAATCTTCCCCCCCTTATCCCCAAATTCTCATCTTTTTTTAAATAAGAATTAGTTCACCTTTTAAAGTCCCCCGAAGTCTTCACAAATTTCAATACTTTAGAAGTCCAAAGTCTCATAACTGTGAGGTCCTCTTATTGAAAACAAGTTAAAGATGTCCAAAGAACAGAGTAAATATTCTTATTCCAAAAGTGGGAGAACGGGGACATGGGAACACTAAGGTCAAACCAAACCTAAAATCTCGACGTGCAAATGCCTGCACAAAACTCCATTGTTGGTTGGCATGTGGGGCTTACAGTGCAGGGCCTTGGAGGGCTTGGTAACTACCTCTGTGGCTCTGCCCGCCTGCGGCATACACTGCGCTCATTTAGGCTTAGGTGGGCTCCATTCTGAAACACCTGTAGCTCTGAATGCGCACAGCCCTGGCATCTCCAGTGCTTGGAGTATCCATTGCAAGAGAAGCTTTGCTTCACAGCTTCCTGTCATCATCTCTCAGGGACTCCCAACAGCTTCAGGCTTCGGCTGCAGCCGCTTTCAGTCTTGTATCCTTTGTGCCTTTAGAATGCGTGTGCACCAAGTAACTGCTCTACCCCAGCTACCTGTAGCCAGTTTCAGTTGAGACCGGAAATTGCTCCAGTGTCCTATCACCTCAGATCACTGTGCTGTAGCTGCTTGTTTTGTTCTAATTTAACATAAAACAAATTTTGTTTGTTTGTTTTAATTTAAACATAAAAATTAGTGCTGTTCTACAGACTTAATCTTACCATTAATAATCTTCCTATGTGCTTGAGAGTTAGATCAGTCAGCATCCCCCTCCAGTGTATCTCTGCTTCTGGAGTCAAACAATAAAAATAAACTGAAAAATATTTAAAAACAAAACAAACAAAACAAAACAAAAACAAAAACCAGCCTCAGGCTGGAGAGCTGGCTCAGCAGTTAAGAGCACTGACTGCTCTTCCAGAGGTCCTGAGTTCAAATCCCAGCAACCACATGGTGGCTCACAACCATCTGTATTGGGATCTGACGTCCTCTTCTGATGTGTCTGCAGACAGCTACAGTGTACTCATATATATAAAATAAATAAATAAATAAATAAATAAATCTTTCTTAAAAAGTTGTTGTTGGTGGGGTTTTTTTGTTTTTTGTTTTGTTTGTTTTGTTTTAAAACAGCCTCTTGTGTTGTACAAAAGGAGAAAATAATAGGCCACCTTAGTATTTGTATATATTTGCATTTCTACTGTGAGTTTTTATGCTAATAAAAAAAATGTTTGAGAGGCTTCCTTAAGTTATCTATCTGATATTTTTATTTCTTAGTTAAGGAGAATGAAGTGATTCTACTTTAAAGGAATAAAATGAAAGTTTTAAGAAAGATCATCACTTCAAAGGAAAATTAAATTTATTAGAGATGCTAACATGGTTTAGTTCTCAGACCTCAGATAAGAATTAATAAGAATCGCACACTGAGAAAGCTGGGGCTGATGGTTCAGGCCTCTCAATCAGGAGGTAACAGCACAGGATGCTCAGAAGATCATAATCTGATTTATAGAGAGTAGAATTGAAGGCCAGCTCAGGCTAAAACTCATGGTAGAAAAAAAGCCGTACCAACTATCTCACCGAAAGAAAAGTTAGAACCCTAATCCGGATTGAGTAGTGCTCTGTGACTTTCTCCTGGGGAGAGGACGCACAAGCATGCACACACATGCACACTCCCGGGCTACCAACAGGAGTAAGAGGGATTGCTTAACCGAGGCAGGAATGAGTCACACAGCTGCATCACAGAAAGCCCAGCTTAGCATCGGTGACAACTCAACAAAGCTGGGACCTAGAGCGCGCAGAAAGACACACAAGCAGCTCAGCGGGTCAGAGGTACCTTTCGGCAGCTTGGCTGTCAGCATCCACTTCCAGTACCTCAGCTGTTAGGTGCCTTTAGTTACTCTTGCTGTTTGTGACTCCCTGGGGAGGGAGGAGAGTACTGCTTTTGGTTGGTTTCAGGACTTCCTGAGACTTCTGTGTTGTTTGTGTCCTGAGTCTTATGGAGCCTCCTTTAGAGCTTCCTGGGTCTTAATGCGCTTCAGAGGAAATTGCTATACACAGAGAAAGGCCTGGATATATCTATTTAATAATTCTCCACAGCATCCCAGCTAATTCTTACAAGTTAATGTATGAATAATTAAGTATCTAGAGTCTGGAAAGTAATATTGGGATTATTCCCCACCCAAGGAAAAGTCTCTTGTGGAATTTTAGTGTTCAGATAGCTTTTGGCTGTTACTATGGATATATTTTTAAATTATATAATATCTGTTCATACCTACATGTATATAAGTCATGTGTATGTATGTGAACATATGTGTGTGATTTAAACATTTTGTCCAAAGTGAGTGCTTTTTAAAAATGGGTACTCTATAGAGTATTAAATATTAATTTAATTCAAAACATAAACTTGCAGCAGTAGCTATTTCTTCTTTTAAAAAATTCTGTTACTGTGATTAACAATGTGTGCAAAAGCAACTTGAGAAGGAGCGGGTTTATGTCATCTTATATTCTATAGTCTAGCATGGGGAGAGCTCAGGAACGGGACTTAAGCAGAGGCCATAGAGGAGCACTGCTCACGGGCTTGCCCTCTGTGGCTTGCTCTCTGTGGCTTGCTCAGCTTAACTTTACACAGCCAGGACCACCTGCCAGGGATGGGACAACCATAATAGGCTGTGTCCTATTGGCTGCTTCTTCCCATATAAATCAATGATGGAGAAAATAACTCCCTCTGTCTTACTTATAGGCCAGTCTAATGGAGGTGATTCTTCAGTTGACTCTACCTGTTTCCCTGATGACTCTAGCTTGTGTCAAAACAAAATAAAAACAAACAAAAAACCTGATCAGCACACTCTTTCAAAAATACATTTTTACTTTATATTTTTATAATATATTATGCCTACTAAGAATGTACAGAAGTGGTGTGCCCTTGTTTTTGAGACAGGGTCTATGTTGCCCTGATGGCCTAGGACTGTGTACATAGACCAGGCTGGCCTCATCTATCTATCTTTGCCTCTGAGTGCTGGAATTCAAGCTGTGCACCACCACATCTGACAGGTTTATGCTTTCTGGCCTCAGTTCTAAGGACTTTATGTCCTTATGATCTTATATTTTCAATTTAAAATTTATGTAGTTTTCTTGTAATCATTTCTGAAAGAAAAGATGGGTTGTGGTGTTTTAAGAGGTATAAAGCAGCCGGGCGTGGTGGTGCACACCTTTAATCCCAGCACTCGGGAGGCAGAGGCAGGCGGATTTCTGAGTTCGAGGCCAGCCTGGTCTACAAAGTGAGTTTCAGGACAGCCAGGGCTATACAGAGAAACCCTGTCTCGAAAAACCAGAAAAAAAAAAAGGTATAAAGCATGTAAAAATCAAATTATAAGATAATAAAGGTCAAGAGCTTATCAGTAAAAATGCTTTTCTACAAAATGTCTAGCATATATTTTTGTCAGAGTGCATTATGTGAACAAGAAAACGTGTCTATAAAATAGGGGAATGATAATAACTAAGGCTAGCGTCGTCGAGCAGAAGTAGGAACACGCTGCCTTCGTGTGCCCGCAGTGTGGGCTCATGCTCTTTGCATACTTAAACCAGGCTGTGAGTAAAATTCCCGCTAACGTTCCACGAAAGTGAGATGTGAGCTTTACGATGGGGATAAATATCTTCAGTAAGAGGGAGCATCTGAATTGCTTTGTGTGTATAGCATACATTTGCATGTGTGCATACGTGTGTGGTATACAGGTGTGTGCTCACGTGTCTTCTATTGCACGAATACTGCCTTGTTACAAGGTCTCTCCTGAAGACCACCATTTTGAAGCTCACCATTTTCACAGGCTGGCCAACGGGCCACCAAGCTCTTGGGGTCCATCTCTCTTTGCCACCCAATGCTGAGATTATAGACACACAAAGCCACGTCCAGCTTTTTAGATGGCTGCTTGGGGTTTGAACACAAAACATTCATGGTTGCATCTGAGGCATCTCTCTAGTCCCAAATAGATGGAAATTTAAAGACTGTTATCCTAGTGAGATTATCAAGGGTGGAGGCGGTAGACACTCAGAGCAGAAGCTGTAGATACTCAGAGCAGAGCACAAGCCCCCGGGTGCTTCAGGAAGAGCAGTGGAAGGCCACTGGAAGAGAAGGGGCCAGCCAAGCCAGGCGACAGTGTAAGAAAGACTCCTTAGGGTCTTTGGTTTTCCTGGTGCCTTTCGATTTTCTCCCCTTTACAGTTTTTTTTCTTAGCTAATTTGTTTTCTCTGTTGCAACCTTTGGCTAGAAGACATCCACTGCAGTGCTGTTCTGGTAACATAGTTAAACTCAAGACGGAGGAGGGGCTCATTCGGCTCCCTGTGTTGTGCAGCTGTTTCTCTTCTGAAATGACCTCATCCTGAAAGAAGTTTTGTGTTTTATTCTCTTGGTCAGAAAACCTTCATTCTTCAATGACTTTATTCATTCCCCTTGGGATTACTCAGTGTTTACGCTCCTTGCTAATGGCGGGGTTCTCACAATAGCATGCTCTTTCTTGCCCGGAGGTTGGCAGTCGCAGAAGGTCTGGGTCTTATTTGAACAGTTTTCTATTGGAAGAACTTTAGACATTTGGTTTTTTTTTTTTGGTTTTTTTGAGACAGGGTTTTTCTGTGTAGCCCTGGCTGTCCTGGAAGTCACTTTGTAGACCAGGCTGGCCTCGAACTCAGAAATCCGCCTGCCTCTGCCTCCTGATTAAAGGCATGCACCTTTTGTACATATCTGTTTAGTATTCTTGACATAAGTAGATGGGTCTGTGAATTAAATAAATATTTTATGTGTGTGTGTGGAGAGAGAGAGAGAGAGAGAGAGAGAGAGAGAGAGAGCTGTCCTTACCTCTCATACTGTTACTGGTGAATGTTGACCACATTGGTGGGCATGGAGGCCAGTGAGGTATTTGTGATGATTTTCTGGCCTGTGGACAAATAGGAAGTGGAGATACATTTCCATTTCGTGAACACTTCCTTCTAAGACCTAATGAAAGTACAGGTAGATTGATGGCGGGGCGGGGGGGGGGGGGGGGCAGAATCCTGCCTTTTCTTTAGGTTAAACAAAAGTACGCAGTTGTGTTTGATTTTCTTCCCAAGATTGGTGATGTACTTTAAGGGAGTTTCTTGTGCATATGACTGCTACACAGGGTCCTTACTGCTCATTCCTCCCATACGCCCACAGCACACAGAGGGCCCGCTATTTGTGTGGGGGGTAATGTTGAGCAAACCTGAGAGCCTGTGGGATGACAGAGAGGTCTCCTCTATATAGGGAGGTTCTAAAGAGATTTTAGTGGGTGGGTGCAGCAGAGAATTGAGAGGCGGGTCCTGCAGAGGCTGGAGAGGGGTGGGTGCTGCGGAGACCGGGGAAGCATTTAAAGCATTGGTTCTCAACCCATTGGTCACAAGCAGATATTCCTACATATCAGATAGCCCACATTGCGGATATTTACATTACAGTTCACAACAGTAGCATGATTACAGTTATGAAGTAGCAGTGAAAAATTTTATGGTTGGGAATCACTCCAACATGAGGAACTGTATTAAAGGGCCACAGCATTTGAGAGGCTGGGAACCACTGGCTTAACGGAAGCCTCAGTTTTAATATGGGTGTGGTACTGGTACTTACAGATGTATAACTTAGGTGGCTAACCCAGGCAGGTGTCAGGCTGAATTGGCACGGATGAAACTTAACACGGTGCACTTTTTCCTAGGCCGGACCTGATAGACATGAATACTGTTGCTGTTCAAAGCAACCTTGCAAATTTAGAGCATGCTTTTTATGTAGCTGAAAAAATCGGTGTTATCAGACTTCTGGACCCTGAAGGTGAGTTGTCTTCTTGACTCTTACCTGTGCCGGCACAAACATCTCCTCAGAACTCGCCTGGGCATCGTGAAATAACTCATCTCTGTTGCTGCTTGTAGATGTCGACGTCTCTTCCCCGGACGAGAAGTCGGTGATAACCTATGTGTCCTCCCTTTATGATGCCTTTCCCAAAGTCCCCGAAGGTGGCGAAGGCATTGGTGCAAACGTGAGTGTTGCCTTTTCTGCGCTTGAAGACTTGCTTCATTGATGACCTGAATTTCTTGATAATTATAGTGCAGGATTTTTAAAGCGAGATTTTAAATGCCATTTAATTATTTGGGCTAACGTGCTATTCTGATTGCATGTATATCTCACAGTGTGGTTATACAATTGAAATTGAAATGTAACTGAAAAACAGTCCTTGTGTCTCAAATAAAGGAAGTGACTTGAGAGTCCCAGCACATCTCTGAACAACGGTTACGGGTCACTGAAGTATATGGATTCCCCTTTTTACTTTGCTGCCCCTTTGGAACCGCTGGTTCTTCTGTCCTTCTGCATAGCTAAGCTGTCCCACTCTAGAACACAATTTCGAGTTGACTCAGAAGACCCTGAAACATACTGATGGTTGTTTTCTGACTTACAGATGAGGTGTAGGTGCAGGTCTCTGCATTTGGCCGGGTGGCCAGAGCTAGGTTCCTGACACACAGCTTTAGCTCTTGGGAGCTCACTAGATAGCATTTCTCACAGGCTTGTGGAATTTCACCATGCTGTGCACCTTGACATGACCACGCTAAGCAAACGCTATGTCTAGACATGACCAGGAAGCTGTCCATGTTCACGTGAGAGCCGTGCCCCTTGAACTGAGGCTCCCCTCTCCCTTCTCACGGATGAGAGAGATGAAGATATATAGATGCACTGCTTGGGAGCCTAGTGCTTTCTTTTCCGGTGGCTTATGTCTCCGCTCTGTAGTATTATTATTTCTAGGTTTATTTTTCTCCTCTGCCCCTTGCCTTTCCTGTGAAGACGGTAACCTCTTGGGTCTCCATGCAGTGTGTTCCCGTTTCTCTTCTCTGAGCTCCTGCCACCGAACGGTCCCTACAGCTCCACTCCTTTATCTTCTTGCTAGTGTCACCTCTTCTTTCTTCCTGTAGACCTGGCCTTGAGCACTTATGCTTTTCCATCTCTTTTCCATTTCCATTTTTCCATTAACTCTTCACATGCCAAAGTCATCGTCCTGGCCTGTCATTAGTGCTACTGTTCACAGGCTACTTGGTAAACTCTGTGCACATGTTTCAGGAGTCAGTACTGCCTTTTGATTATCATTATTGACAATCCCGTCTATTGCTCTGTAGTATTAACCAATCACTTAGAGGCACAGCTGTGTGAGTGCCATGCCTTCTAGGACTCCTGTCTCACCCACGCTCTGCCTACACCCTGCTTCGGCCATATGAATATTCACTGCCTGTTAAGGTAGAGCTCAGAGCCCAGCCTTCACCAGAGAGGCCTCTGGTGACCAAGGCACACATGGATCCCGATTCTTCCCTCCAGTTTTTAGCCCGTGCTGCCTGTTTCTGCCATTCAAACACTTGAGTAGATATTGCTCCCCAGTGCTCTTTCAGTGAGTCAGACAGTAAGTAACTCCTGACCACAGGTGTTATGCCTTAAAAGTTTTGATTTTTATTATATAACAGTGAGTGTAGTTGTGCCATCTCTAAGCATCCTCAGAAACTTAATTATATAATAGTTCATTTCCTTGTAAAAGAGTTTGTTTAATGAGTATTTGAAAATCCCACCACATCTATAACTGTGTTGAGCGTCAAAGGCTGGGGGACTTAGATGCTTAGCGGTTGGCAGAGATGCTGTCGCCTGGCTTCTGTAAATTGTTGCTCCCCTTAAGTTTAGCTCTAGAAACCTCTCAGGTCACAGCATTCTTTTTGAAGCCCCAGAAGCCACTTGAGTGCAGTGACCCAGACAGCCACTATCTCTGGATCAGAATTGGCACTCACTGGGACTGGGTTAGTGGCCAAATGTTAATAGCACGTTTTAAATTGTGTTTGTTTCGAAAGTGTTGTAGCTGGGCAGGAACTAAGAAAACGTTCACCTGGTTTTCTCTGTTAGGCTTCATGACACCTGGCCTCTTAGGAATATGTCTAATAAGTTGTGTTGCAGAAGGGTGTTCTTATCCATAGATACAGCTTTCCTGCTGTTTTGTCATCTAGGATGTTGAAGTCAAATGGATTGAATACCAGAATATGGTGAACTACCTCATCCAGTGGATTAGACACCACGTGGTCACTATGTCCGAGAGAACATTTCCTAACAACCCTCTAGAACTAAAGGTTGGTATATCACCGACATCCCGAGGGGCTGGTTTGGTGGGAACCTTTAAACTAATGCTAGCTTAACCCCATAATAGAGTTCAAGATAGGTTACCTATTGGCAAGCTATACATTTTTACTAGGCAGATTTTTTTATTACCCATTTTCTAGGGTAAAGAGAAAAATATTAATAATTTTTTAATTATTTAAAATATTAAAATATTTTAAAATATAGCAACAACATCTTTAAGAATGTATTTAATTTGTTGAGAATTGAAGGTATAATTTGAGCGATTCTGAAACTTAACATTGTCAGATTGTACTTGAGTGAGAAATGCTAAGAGCCCACAGGATGCTGGAACAGGAGAGTCCCAGGAAGCTCACACACGCAGCACCGGTCAGGCGCTTGCCTCTCCGCCTGCCTGAGGGCTTCTTTTGTACAGTACAAGGCACATCCTGCAAGTTAAGAATTTTAAATACAGATCCATCTAGAGAGCAAGTGAATCTACAATTGATGATCGTAGGCTGACGTTAGTGGCCAGGGTTTGGAAAACCTTTGCTAATCATGTGGTCTTAGGCACAGTCATTGAGGAGGAGATGTCACAGCAGCATAAAGGAATCATGAATGCATCACTTATCAAAGACTAAACTATGTCATTTTATACATTTGTAGTTGAACTAGCAAAAGGCATGTAATTTTTCACATACCACTAATATGACTATAGAGTAGCCTCAATTTTGACTTATTAAGCTTTGTTTTAACTCTGACTGTAATCCCAGAAACTGTCATGACACAGCATAGGCCCCATGAAGGCTCTTTGTTATGTTCACATCTGTTCAGAACATCTGTGGTGTGGCACTTCTCATTGCCTCGGGGAATTTGCCCTTGGCACAGAGTTACTGGTATTTGTTGAATAATACTAAGACCTTTTTTATAGGGTCTTTTCATTGTAAGATGCCTTCCTTGGTGGATATGAACTGTTCTAGGGCATGAAAACCTGCCCGCAAGACTCCAGCATGGTGCCACAAACAGCGTTTTGCACATAATAACATTTGGTGATTAATGACTGATGGCAGCCTACAAGATTTTGGTTTTGGGTCAGAAGAGTTTTTGGATTTCATGTACAAATACAGTTATTTCCAAATGTATTCCTGGGGTTTTTTTGTTTGCTTGTTTGTTGACCATGGGCAAATCTGTGTCGGTCTCTGACTTCTGCAGATCTTTGCAGTGTGAGAATTCACACAGGTTACTTGATTGTGTGTGGTATGGAAAAGAAAACATATCCTGAGGAAATTCACAAACCTTTATAGATTCTTACAAAAATGTGTTATGTGTTTTAAAGTAGCATAAATTACGCTTAACTAATTAGTATGCACTTATCAAATGAGAAAGTGTTTTATTTATGCAATTTTAGTAAGGTTTTTCTTAAGTGGATATAATAACACTTTATGAGGTTTACCGATGGCATGATAATTACATGACTGGAGCATTTATAGCAGTAACATCAGCTAATGACATCCACCTTCCGTTGTTAGGAAACAACCCCCAAAACAAAAACCAGTTGAAACCAACAGCAGTACAGTGAGGCCACAGGTTGGCCCTACACAGCTGCTGCGGATTCCAGAATAGAGCCCAGGAATGAAAGGGGGCAGGTCTTTTCCTTTCCTTATGCAAATTGCATCAAACTGCTTTCTGGAAGCTAAAAGTCAATGTGTGTTGTTTGGAAAGCTCAGACTCTCGAGGATGTGTTTGGGTGCCAGGCATTTTAACAGAACCATTGTTTATTGTTTAGATTCGTGTGTGGCACATGTTGAATCGTGGCTCCCATCGACAATTAAATCCATATCTATCCCTGTACAACCCAGCACACAACTACACACACACACACACACACACACACACACACACGGAGCACTGATTACAGAAATGATGCCATGCAAGCAGACTGTGAACTTGGACTGTAATTCATTTCCCTTTCCATTGTAGGCACTTTATAATCAGTATTTACAGTTCAAAGAGAAAGAAATCCCACCAAAGGAGATGGAGAAATCAAAAATTAAACGACTGTATAAATTATTAGAGGTGAGCCAAGTACTGTTCGGTACTTTAAAGCACTCTTGAGTTGTCTCCGGTTCTCAGCGCTACATTAGTTCTCTTGTTCCCTTAAGATCTGGATCGAGTTTGGGCGCATCAAACTCCTTCAAGGTTATCATCCGAACGACATCGAGAAGGAGTGGGGCAAACTCATCATCGCCATGCTTGAGCGGGAGAAGGCACTACGTCCCGAGGTTGAGAGGTAGGGATGCTGTCCTAGACCGGAGCCCACTGAGGGATGGCCTCAATCCTCATGCTCTGAGAACGTGGTTTTGTTTTGTTGGATGGTTGACTTGTTTTTCACTCTGTGTGTGTGGTCATGTCTGCCTGGGCACTTATGTGTATGTGTATGTGTGAGTGGAGGGCAGAGTTCAACCTTGGTCTTTCCTCAGGAGCTGTCCCTTGTGTTGTATGAGACATGGCCTCTCATGGGGACTGGAGGCTCACACAAATCACATTTCACATTGACTTGTCAGTATGACCTTGGATAAGTCTCTTAGGTTTTTTTCCCCTTCTAGTTCCCTATCTAGAAATGCTAACAAGAACAGTTAAAGAGTAAATTAGTGACTATGTAAAGGACCTGGTAGGTTGGATTGCTGTGTGGAGTCTCATCTAACAAGATATTATAGTTTAAAACAAAAAAGTACCCAGAAGTCTTTCTCCAAGGGACCATAAATTACCAGGGCTCAAGTTTGGAAGCTGGTAGGTTAGGGACTAGCTATTTTGTTTCTTGTTGAAGTTTTTCATATGGCTGCCTTCTCTTGTGGTGGTAGAAGGCCTTCCCTTTAAAATGCAAGAGAGGCTGGGGTGTGTTCAGTTAGAGTACTTGTCTAGCATCCACAAAAACATGGATTCCATCCCTTGCACCACATAAAAGTGGTTGCACGGCACTTGCCTGCAAATCTAGCATTTGGGAAGTAGAAGCAGAAGACTTAGTGAGGCAGAGGCTGGCCTGTGCTCTAACTGTACCTCACTGATGGCGCAGGAAGGCACACCTTAGCCTTCAGGAAGCACCCACCCACCCACCCGCTCGTCCAAGTGCAGAGGTTCTAGACCTTCTGGGCAAATGCTCTACCCGAAGCCGCTTGCCCAGCCATGTCCCGTGTGCTTATCTCCTTGAGGCTGTAACCCTACAGCCCCACTGCAGTACGGGAAGCTTGTCCTTGGTGTCCCTCCTCACAGCGAAAGAAAGGCATGTGTGACAGGCAGCTCTTGCTGCAGAGCTGCCACTCTGCCTGTCTCTTAGGAGCTGTCCTGTGCTGGGTTGTATCGTCCCCTCGTCACAGGGGTAGTGTGGTCGGTTCTTTTGGCAGGGAGTCTGCCTCACTTGCTGCTTCTCTTTACTCCTGCTCCTTCCTTGACTTCAGCCTCCATGTTCTCTCCAGTAGTGTCCCAGGCTGGCTCATATGCCTTTATTTTTTTTAATGACTAATTATTTGAGTATTGTTCAGGGTTCTTTCCTTGGTTATAATTTCATATTTCTTCATGGAGTGTTTAAGCCACTTGTTACTTAGGTATCCGCTCTGAGAATGTAGAGAGGAGCTATCATTTTGGGTCCCTTACCAGTGCCTTTGCTCAATGCCAAGCACAAAACAGAGACACGCAGTGTAGCTGTGTCCTCACTGTCTTAGACACCGACTTCAGTGTTGCCATGGAGTAATGAATTAAAGATAATATATTACATATGAATGCAAAGGCAAGTCCACCCTTTATTACTGGCTGCATCCTTGTTAACTCATAAAGTTACCATGTCTACATAAGCAGCCTATGAACTAAAATGAACTGTAAATGCTTAGGGTGCAGCCCTTACAGGTAGTTAAAATGAAGCATTAAATGAGCCATTTGAATTAAAGACACCAAGAAAAGATAGTTTTGGTCACTACAGCAGTATCAGAATTTTAATGTGCATCATAATCCACTTTGTATTGTTACAGACTGCATACATATCACAAAAGAAGTTTATTATCTAGGCTTGTGTTACAGTGCAAGTCTACTGTAAGCCCAGTACTTGGGAAGCTAAACAAGGGGCAGGGCAAGTTGCAATTCAGCCTGGACTATAGAAAAGACTGTCTCATACTTTAAAAAAAAAGAAGGGAAGAAGTTGGTGACTCGGAGTTGCAGAGGTTGAGGGATGCTGTCCAGGGCTGGCGTCTTTGAAGACCTGTGTGCTTCACCTTCCCCTGGTAGAGGGCAGAAAGGAGACTGAAGCGAGGTGGCCGGTGAGCAATCAGATCGGCACAGGAGACAACAGATGCTCACTGAAACAGGAGAGCCAATGCTTCATTAGCCACTGCCGCAGGAACCAAGCTGCCCCTTTGATAGTGACACTCATTTATTCATGAGGGTTGAGCCTTAATGACGTCATCGATCTTCCCGTGTCTCGGTATGCTGTACTGGGGATTGTGTTTGCAGCACATGGCGCTTTTGAGATACATTCAAACCACAACAGCACACTAATGAAATAAAGCGGTTGAGACTTCAAGACTGGGGAGCCAGTCTATTCTGGGTTAGGTTTATTACTTCAACTTGGAAGTCATGTGATCATAGACAAGTTCTTCAGTGTTGAGGCCTCAGTTTCTTCATCTGTAACAGATGAGGTTTTGTGTGTGAAATGTTTCCTTTCCTGGTACACAGAAATTGTATAAGTGCAAGGCGCAGCTGTTCCTGATTTTAATTGTTCTCTTTTACTTGGTAAATGCTCTTTGAAAATTAAAATGTTTAACTCAGTTTGGCTTTGTAGAATTGGAGGTAGGGAAGTATTTAGATAAAAACCTTCATTTTTCTTGACACAAGTCTTTTGTGGGCACAGACCAGGTATTGCAAATTATAGCTATGTGGCTCGGAGTGTGTAGAAGACAAACAGGGAAGAATCAATGTTCTTGGGGCCTGTACTAGTCTGTGTGAAGAAGAAGCAAGCCCAGACACATTCACACTTAGTTACTGAGCCAATATTCTGCGTGGAGTCTTTGGCTTTTAGAATCCAAACAGTAGTGGCTTAGGAGAGAGAGTTTATCACACAAAGAAAAGTAATTGAACATTTTTCCAGTTAATTTAATGCGGTGAACAATGGAAGAGATGGTCAAATGGAAACAGATTTGGTTTCTCATTAAATTTGTGTGCTTGCTTATTGATTATTGACTTATTGATTAGTCCAGCATTTTACCTTGTGTTAGGAAGCACGTGGGATCTGCTTGCTGTCCAGCATTTGTCCAGCTGTGTGATCTGAGCTTTGTGTTTCTGGTTGGTGCTTGGTATTGATAGCATTACCTTCACTGGTGCTGCCCGGGCTCCTGTGTACCTGAGTTGTTTTTTAGGTGGTTGAAGCTGGATGACTCTTGGTGAAAATATTTGGCATATCTTTCCCAGTGACGCCCAATCGTCCTGCTCTGCCCGTACTTGCAGGGCTTTAATGCTGGCTACAAAAGGCAAACCTCAGCAAGCAAATGAATGGCTGTAGGCAGGATTCTTTAGAATAGTTATCAGCATAGTATTTGCAGTGCATTGCATATGCACGCCACAGCATATTTAAGGATCCGTTAAAGCCCTGCCCCTCCTTTTAGACTGCCTTTCACCTGGTAGAAGTTCTCCTCGCATGGTCCTAGGACAGCATTTCAGGACCGAAAATGCAGAGTAGTAGCTACAGTTACCGTAGCAGTGACTCTGTGTTTAGTAACACCACCAGCACTCGGACTAGTCTGGATTCCAATGAGAATCTCCTGTCCGTTCATTGTGGTCCCACGCTGATCAACTCCTGCATTAGCTTCAGTAATGAGTCCTTGGATGGACACAGGTACGCAATCTTCAGCATGAGGTTGTCTTTCCTTCCTTACAGGGGTCGTATTTGGGGACTGGTTAGCTCTTTGACTTCAAAAAAAGAAGATTTTTTTTTCTCTTTTCCCTTTGACCCTTTTAGGTTGGATATGCTGCAGCAGATTGCCACCCGAGTTCAGAGGGATAGTGTCAGCTGCGAAGACAAACTCATCCTCGCCCGAAATGCTCTCCAGTCTGTAAGTCGACTTCAAGGGCTAGGGCTTGCTGTAGAGGGCTGGTGTGTGCTCGGGTAAACGGGAAACTTCCACAACAGTTGATTGACTCCTAGGACCTGTTCTCTGCAGAAGCTTTGAAGGATCATGATTGCCATTTCCTCGCCGGGGAGGCAGGGAGCGAAGGGCATGCGTCTGAAACAAAACAAATAAAGCCCCAAGAGGCGTCTCTCCTAATATTTTGGAGTTTGATGTTTAAAGCTGGTTTGGACCTTTGTCTTTATGGAATTAATGCCGAGTTCTTTTAAATATAGGATTCCAAAAGATTAGAGTCGGGAGTCCAGTTTCAGAATGAAGCAGAGATTGCCGGGTACATACTTGAATGTGAGAACCTTTTACGCCAGCATGTGATTGATGTACAGATTCTGATAGATGGGAAATACTACCAGGCCGATCAGCTGGTGCAGAGGTAGGAGCAATCCTTAGTTCTTCTTTCCAGTAAGTGTGAGAACATAATGGGAATATACAATATACAGTGTGTGAATCATGATGTTTCTATAAAAACAAGTAGAATCAACATGTATAATTAACTTTAAAAAAATCTACTTTAGTTTTTTTTTTTTAACTTATTCACTTTACATTCCACTCCCTGACCCCTTCCAGGTCATCCACTTCCACAATTCTTTCCCTAACCCCTTCCCTTTTCCTCTGAACTGCTGGGCCCCCTGGGTATCCCCTGACCCTGGCAGTTCAAGTCTCTGCTAGGCTAGGTGCTTCTTCTCTCACAGAGGCCAGAAAAAGCGGCTCAGGTAGAAGAACATATCCCACATACTGGCAACAGCTTTTAGGATAGCCCCCTGCCCTATTCCAGTGTTCAGGACCCATGTGAAGGTCAAGCTGCACATCTACTACACATGAGTGGGGCGGCCTAGGTACGGCCTGTGTATGTCCTTTGGTTGGTAGTTCAGACTCTGAGAGTCCCAAGGGTCCAGGTTAGTTGACTCTGTTGGTCTTCCTGTTGAGTTTTTATCCTCTCAGAGGTCCGCAGTCCTTCCTCCTAGTCTTCCATAGAGTCCCCAAGCTCTACCCACTATTTGGCTGTGGGTGTCTGTATTTGAGTCAGCTACTGGGTGGAGCCTCTCAGAGAAAATCATGCTCCTGTCTGCAAGCATAACAGAATATCATTAATAGTGTCAGGGATTGCTGCTTGCCCATGGGATGGATCTCAAGTTGGGCTGGTCATTGGTTGTCCATTCCCTCTGTCACAGAATGTCATTCTCCTTAACATGTACTGTCACAGAAATATTGCAGCCATTAAAATGAATATTTTTAATGCCTATATTTATTTCCAAGTGTTCAGGATATTTATGTGGGTCTTTGGATGGGATCCAGAGGCAGAGTGAATATTTAAGTAAGCCAAAGTTAAGGCCCTAGGTTTAGTCCTCAGACCTCCAGATGAGGAGGAGGAGGAGGAAGAGGAAGAAAAGGGTAATTTATAACATTAGAAAAAGAAAAATTGTAAAAAAGGTTCTCATCAGTTTTCTGTTTACTCTGTTATGAAAATGGTCATAATCAAATATTAGAAAAAGAGACATGTGTAGCTAAAGCTGTGTATGGTGGCACCCACGTGGATTCTCTGGAAAGAATTATAGATACCAGGGCTTGCAGGAGCTACATAGCAAGACTCTACCTCAGGAGGAAAATGACCATCAAAAAATAAACAATAAATCCAAAACCTATCTGAGAAGGTTATGGGAGCAGAGGGAAGAGAATCTGGCGAACCGTAGTCTCTGTCTCTGTGTCCGTCGTCGTGAGTCACGTTTGAGCCAGTGCTCCCACTTCTGCGAGCCAGTGGTTATTTTCTTGTAGATAATTAGATGAAACTAGAAAAACCTTATGTTCATGCCAGACGTGGCTTATAAAAAATTATTATCCTAAATATCGAATAATAGAACCATCGCCTTATGGTATATAATTATGTTCCTTATAAATGACAATTATAAGAATTAATAATGTGGAGAGTCCTCACAGTGTGATACTCATTAAAAATTAAACATGAGGCAAAGTTTTATCAAGATGGTTTCAGTGATGTTTTTTAAAAACAAAATAGGCATTTCTCAAGCAAGTAGGTTTGCAGAACAATTGTTGGAAGCAGAGCTCCTGTGTGCCTTCTTGGGCCAGCGCTACCATTAGAGTCTTGCAGCGGCAGTACATGACTGATGGATGCCATTGCAGAGCCAGCACTGATACACTGGCTAAAGCCAGCAGTTTGCATTAGTCTTTTCTGTCCCACCTCACATGCCTCTGTGTTCTTCCCAGGGTTGCAAAGCTGCGTGATGAGATTATGGCCTTAAGGAACGAATGTTCTTCGGTGTACAGCAAAGGACGCATGCTGACCACGGAACAGACCAAGCTCATGATATCAGGAATCACTCAAAGCTTAAACTCAGGATTTGCACAAACCTTACACCCCAGCCTGAACTCAGGGCTAACCCAGAGTTTAACCCCTTCCTTGACGTCTTCTAGCGTGACTTCTGGCTTGTCGTCCGGGATGACTTCCCGCCTGACACCATCAGTTACTCCGGTGTATGCACCTGGGTTCCCTTCAGTTGTAGCTCCAAACTTCAGTTTAGGGGTAGAGCCAAATTCATTACAGACTCTGAAGCTAATGCAGATCCGAAAGCCCCTTCTCAAGTCGTCTTTGCTGGATCAGAACTTGACAGAAGAGGAAGTCAATATGAAATTTGTTCAAGATCTCTTGAACTGGGTTGATGAGATGCAGGTAATGTTTATCTCAGTTGTCCAGTCTTATTCTTGAAACAACAACTACTACTTTCTTCTTCTTTCTTCTCCTCCTCCTCCTTTTCTTCCTTTTCCTCTTCCTTCTCCTCTTCCTCCTCCTCCTTCTTCTGTAAATCATTATTTTACTCTTTTAGGTGCAGCTGGACCGCACTGAATGGGGCTCAGATTTGCCAAGTGTTGAAAGCCATTTAGAAAACCATAAAAATGTTCACCGAGCCATTGAAGAATTTGAATCCAGCCTTAAGGAAGCTAAAATTAGTGAGGTATATGAATTTTTGTGCTTTTAAATATTTTATTGTATTTTGATACTATTTTCTTTTTACTTAAAGACCCTGTAACTCAGTAATTAGTATTAGTCAGAACTTAGCGTCCCTAACTCCCCATGCCTTTGCTTCCATATTTTAGATTCAGATGACAGCGCCTCTGAAACTCTCTTACACAGATAAGTTGCACAGATTAGAGAGTCAGTACGCTAAACTCTTGGTAAGTATTTTCTTTTTCTTTTTAATTTGTTTGCTTTAAGTGTTCTGTTTTATGCCTGTTGCGAAAGGATCTGACTCTTACAATGGGTTTTCCTTAAAAAGAATACATCCAGAAATCAGGAGCGACATCTCGATACACTCCACAACTTTGTAACCCGCGCAACTAACGAGCTTATCTGGTTGAATGAAAAGGAGGAGTCGGAAGTTGCTTATGATTGGAGTGAGAGAAACAGCAGTGTCGCCCGGAAGAAAAGCTACCACGCGGTGAGTCGGCTGCGCTTGGCTCAGGTGCCAGCGCTGGACCTGAAGAGCTTGCCGTATTTCTGATACGCTTCCTGATGCTTCCTCGCTAGGAGCTGATGCGGGAGCTGGAGCAGAAGGAGGAGAGCATTAAAGCTGTTCAGGAGATCGCAGAGCAGCTGCTTCTGGAAAACCACCCAGCCCGCTTGACCATCGAGGTAAGAAAGGTCGAGGCGTGGGCTGATGCATCAGCAACCATAAACCTTGCCCGCTAGTTCAAAACAAAACAAAACACTTCTGAGTGCTTACTACAGTGTGGCTCGAAAATAACTGTCCCAACAAGTCATGCTGATCTTCTCTTCACCATCTCTTAGGATAAAGGTAGCAGGTTATTTTTAGGACCCATGGAGCTCCTTGTGGGTAAATTCATCTGATGGTGTTCTGTGTACTTACCATGTGTAACAAGCAGAAATGTAGCTTAGTTTGAGGGAGCAAATAATATTATGTGTTGCTAGATCCCCAGAGGCAGCTAAGTGTACATCTGTAGGAACACGTGCCTGACCACAGGACAGGAGCAGTGTGACATTCGCTAGATCAGGCTTTAGACATCCTTAATGCACACAGAGCGCCCCCTCCTGGGAGGCCAGGAATTGCACCTTCTACATAAACAGGTTTCACAATTCATGAATTAGATGTGCTTTCTACAGTATTTTTTCTTTATGAAAGATAAATACGCTGCATTAAATAAGAAGCCCTCAAATAGATGAGTGTTTTAAATATTATTATATATTAAATGTAATAATTCCAATGATCTGCCCAGCTTTCACTGTGTCTCCTCCCTCAGGCGTACAGAGCGGCCATGCAGACACAGTGGAGCTGGATCCTACAGCTGTGCCAGTGCGTGGAGCAGCACATTCAGGAGAACTCTGCCTATTTCGAGGTACGTCGGTAGAGTCACAGCGTGAACACACAGCATTGCTGTTTGGGCCGAGGTGCAGAACTACCACAAAGAAACAATGTGCAGAGCACACGGGGAGTAAGCCAGTACGTTCTTTTCAGGACCTAAGTGCTGCTGTCTCATCCTAGAGGGGAAACTCTGGCCTTTAAGGAAGAAATCCTATGGCTGGATGATGGCTTTAGTTGGCAAAGTGTTTGCACTGAGTTCATTTCCCAGAAACTATACTTATGAAAAAATAAAGTGAGTGGAAGATCCTGAGACTTGCTGGCCAGCCAGCCTAGACAAATAATGAGACATTTATTAATAATTAGTTATACTTGTTATTTGATAATACTTATTAATATAATTAATCAATATAATATGTTTATATATTTGTAATATACATATATAATATAGTATAATGTATTATATATGATAAATAGAAATATAATATGGATAGAAGTATAATAATAAAAATTATTATTATTTTATAATAATGGATAATAATAATTATTATATAGGCTCAGTGAGAGAGCCTATCTCAAAGAAACAGGGTGGAGAGAAATGAAGAAGCCTCCAGTTGTTGACCTCTGATTTGCACACACACAAATACTGCACAAAAAAGATCACTCTAAAAATTTGTTCAATATTAAGGAAAAATATATACTATAGAGTCAACCACATAAAGACTTCATTTTTTCCTTTAGAAATTTTAATATATTGTATGAAATTCCACCCCTACTTAAAAGATTGATTGAACCCTAAAGGAAAACAGACTTTTGATCAAAATAATATAAAGCCCAAACATAATGCATAATATACATGTACATTTTGCATAATTAATATTCATCTGTAGCCACCCAAGTTAAAGATTAGTTTGAGCTTCAGAAAGGATGTTGCTGTTGTTGCTTTGTGCTTTGGTTCTGTCCTGGCTTGTCAGCGGCGCACAGAGGGCCTGGCACCAGATTTGACAGCTCTGCGCTTTACTGGCATTGAGTGTACCACAGCTGCCAAGTTTTCTCTCTTTAGTTTTTCAATGATGCCAAAGAAGCCACTGATTACCTAAGGAATCTGAAAGATGCCATCCAGCGCAAGTACAGCTGTGACAGGTCCAGCAGCATTCACAAACTGGAAGACCTTGTCCAGGAGTCCATGGTAAGGATGCAGAAACTCTGGGCTTTGTCATACAAACAACAGGGTAGATTAGTGTTTTGTTCTATGTTTCTATGTTCTATGTTACATACAGATTTGTACTTCAGACACACAGCTGACTCATTCAACTGAGACTTTGGCTTGGGTAGTTTTTGATGATGTTTAAACTGCTTTAGCAGTGATGTGTGTGGTCAGTTTTCATTTCTGGAGATATAACAATGGACAAAGCAAGCAGGAATCACCCTGTCTTGTGGTGCCTAGATATTAAAGGGTAGCAACACAGTCATACATTAAATAAACAAAATGCTTGTAGACTGTTACATTGTAGTAACAGCAACAAGGAAACAAAATAACCGTAGACTGGTACATAGTAGTAACACAAGGGAAACAACACCATAGACTGGTACATAGTAGTAACAGCAACAAGGAAACAAAATAACCATAGACTGGTACATAGTAGTAACGGAAACAAAATAACCAGAAAAAAGGAAGGAAGAGGGCTTCAAGAGGGATGGGAGATGTGGAAGGTGTCCCCAGTAGTCAGGGCATTCTTCAGTGATGATGGTTTGTGTGAGGCCCTGTGGGATGGGAAGTTTGAATCATTAATTTTCAAGTCCCGCCGTGTTTGCTACCTAGGAGGAAAAGGAGGAGCTCCTGCAGTACCGGAGTGTGGTGGCAGGGCTGATGGGGCGAGCGAAGACAGTGGTGCAGCTGAAGCCGAGGAATCCTGACAACCCACTCAAGACGTCCATCCCCATCAAAGCCATCTGCGACTACAGACAGATTGAGGTACCTGTAATTCTCAAAGCAGACTGGATATTAAATGACGTCATAACGCTTTCTAGCCAGAAGGCATTTCTCTGTCTCATAAGATATATATATATTATTATATATATAATAATTCTAAAGATCGAGTGTGGAGGAAGATGAATTGATGGTGACCTCAGCTTTCCTTTCTTCCATTTAAAACCAGATAACCATTTACAAAGACGATGAGTGTGTCTTGGCAAACAACTCTCATCGAGCTAAATGGAAGGTCATCAGTCCTACTGGGAACGAGGCCATGGTCCCGTCTGTGTGCTTTACTGTTCCCCCACCAAACAAAGAAGCAGTTGACTTTGCCAACAGGTTTGTATGGTTTGGGGCCTTTCTGAAGATTAAAGAAGCCATCAGGACTGTGTCAGGGACCTACGGGGTTGGAAAGTTCCGGAGCTACTACACAGGGGCATTTTAGAAATAACTATTGTAGCATCTTTTCAGAAAGGAGTAAAAAGGCCTAAAGTCTGTATTCTCCTGTGTGTATTCCAGAATTGAGCAACAGTATCAGAGTGTACTCACTCTCTGGCATGAGTCTCACATAAACATGAAGAGTGTCGTCTCCTGGCACTATCTAGTCAATGAAATCGACAGAATTCGAGCTAGTAATGTGGCTTCGGTGAGTGTGACATCATTTACGAGCCTCCCCACTCAGATGTAGCTCCTGGCGCCACGCCATTAATCCAAGGATCCCTGTTCTTTAGATAAAGACGATGTTGCCTGGCGAGCACCAGCAGGTTCTCAGTAATCTCCAGTCCCGCTTGGAGGATTTCCTGGAGGATAGCCAGGAATCCCAGATATTCTCAGGCTCGGATATAAGTCAACTAGAAAAGGAAGTGAGTGTGTGCAGGAAGTATTATCAAGAGCTCCTCAAGTCTGCAGAAAGAGGTAAGGCATGGGGTTGCTGGGTTTCTTTTCCTTGTGGGGGTTTCGTCTAGACTCTCGTACTCCCCTTGGAAATCTCAGTCTTGGGTGTATTACGTCAGTCAACTGGGACACGCATGCAAGATTGCTGAACAGTATGAAAATGTGTGTGTGTGTGTGTGTGTGTGTGTGTGTGTGTGTATGTGTGTGTGTGCGTGCGTGCAGGAGATGGAACTCAGGAGCACATAACTTCATGCATGAAGCCCTGAGTTCAATCCCAGAACCACCAATAACAATCAGAACTTCTGAGCTACGAAGATGCCAGACAAGGTCATTAATTTCTAAAACTGGAGTAACTAAAAATTGCCCCCAAGTGGTGGGACAGTCGACAGCCTCAGCTCATCTGTGTGAAGCACATTTGCTGTGCTTTACCCAGCAACACTCAGAATGGAGGTCCTTAAGGCTCACGAAAGATCTGATTCTTTTCCCATGTTAAGTTTTACACAGCACTTAAAGCAAAGTGCCTCATTTAGTTAAATTTTATTTAATATCAATCTTAGCCCTAACTCCTCATACTATTTAGAAACAAGTGATTTTATTAGTAATATTTTGTGTTTTTAAAACCTTAAAACAGTAACTTTTTTTTAAAGATTTATTTATTTATTTTATGAATGTGTGTGCACTGTTGCTCTCTTCAGATACACCAGAAGAGGGCATCAGATCCCATTACAGATGGTTGTGAGCCACCATGTGGTTGCTGGGAATTGAACTCAGGACCTCTGGAAGAGCAGTCAGTGATCTTAACCACTGAGCCATCTCTCCAGCCCAATTAACAAAAAATTTTTACCTGCTTTTTCCCTTTAGATTTTGGTTTAATTTAATGGTTAATTGATAGAATATAATTCACATTTTTGTGATTATTAAACAGAATAATAATACATTACTTCCTTTGGGCATTTCAGTGATGATTTGGTATTTTAAATGACTTTAGGGAAATTTGCTTGGTAATTTTTAAGTTTTAAAATTCACATTCTAAGATTTCTGTTTTAAGGTTACGTCCTTAGGGTTTGTGCTAATAGGAACCACTGGTTTGTCTCAGTAAGAACAAAGCTGGTGTAGTGAAGCTTGCACGAGAGCTTCCTGGGGAGCGGAAGTTACTTACACGCTGTGTCCTTCCACAGAGGAGCAAGAGGAATCTGTGTATAATCTTTACATCTCGGAAGTGCGAAACATTCGGCTCCGCCTGGAGAGCTGTGAAGACAGGTTGATTCGGCAGATCCGGACTCCCCTGGAAAGAGATGATTTACATGAAAGCATGCTCAGGATCACGGAGCAGGAGGTAAGAGTTACACACGTGTTAGCAAAGCCAGAGTCATTTCCTCTTAGAGACCCTGAATGTCACCTTCTGATTTCCCCGCATGAGACTGTGACTTCAGTTCAGTTGTGCATTTCTTACTGGATGTGAACTAAGATCCCATGACTGAGGTCTGCCTCTGAGGTAGTAAACAGAGAGGCACCCTGGTGGGCTTCAGGCAGAAGTCATTATACACCCGCTGGTTACAGAGTTAGAGATTTAGGTCAAAGGACAATGCAGTAACGTCATTACTGGTTATCAAGCTGAATTGGTGTGCTTCTGTTTACTTGGTAGAGGAAAAGGTTAGACAGGTGCTTATATTGGTAATAAACTACAAAATGTGTTTTTAAGCTGCTCTAAGAACCATGCCCATTGCAGAGACAAAGATAACCTCCGTTTGTTTTCTGTACTAGAAACTGAAGAAAGAGCTGGATCGGCTTAAAGATGACTTGGGAACGATCACAAATAAGTGTGAAGAGTTTTTCAGCCAAGCGGCTGACTCGCCGTCTGTCCCCGCTCTCCGATCAGAGCTCAGCGTGGTCATTCAGAGCTTGAGTCAGATCTACTCTATGTCTTCCACGTACATAGAGAAGTATGGCAGCAATCAGTCCTTACCCCGTCCCCTCTCTCAGTGCTTCTGCGGGCGATCCATTTATCTTAAGAAACTAGATTGATGATGTTTCTCCATGTTTTGGGGGGGAGGGGCTACCTGGAAACTCCCTTTTTGTAGTTTGATGATATTTCTCCATGGGTGAGGGGGCTACCTGTAAACTCCCTTTTTGGGGTTTCCGCTCATGCTTGGCATAACCTATTGGAACCTAGGAACCTATTGGCATCTGTGTAACAGCCTCCTAGGGGTGGGGTATTGGGTGGTGTCTATTAGGAAAAGAATCAGCTGACTGCCACATGGACAGGAGGCCAGTCAGTGTCCCATGTCATGAGTTTTAATGACCCTGTAAGTCTACAGTGTGTGTCGGGGGAAGACATTGAACAGCATGAACTAGTATTTATTTCTCCTTAAAGATTGAAGACTGTGAATTTGGTTTTAAAAAACACTCAAGCTGCAGAAGCCCTTGTCAAACTCTACGAAACCAAACTGTGTGAAGAGGAAGCAGTTATAGCAGACAAGAATAACATTGAGAATTTAATGAGTACTTTAAAGGTAAGAGTCTCACTTCTGACCGCGGCTCCAAGGTCCTGCTTCGAGTCATTCCTCTAGCTCAAAGCTTGAGCGTCAAACATCCGGCACTAAGACTCTGATGTAGAGAGTGCTTCTGAGTGTGCCACCTCCGTTTCACATTTCTAATTCCAAAACTTCCTATAAATAACTACACTCAATCGTTCCAGTATAAGTTATTGATCTATTGCCATGAGGAGACATCAGGACCAAGGTAATTTATAAAGGAAATCTTTTAGTTGGGGGCTTGCTTACAGTGTCAGATGGTGACTCCATGATCATCATGGTGAGGGGTATGGCAGCAGGCAGGCAGGCATGGCACTGGAGAGATAGCTGAGAGCTTACATTTAATCCACAAGCCCAAGACAGAGAGAGAGCAACCCGACCTGGGCTGTTGAAACCTCAAAGCCCAAACCCCAGTGACACATTTGCTTCAACAAAGCCACCCTCTAATCCTTCCCAAACAGTCCCACCAACTGGAACCAAGCATTTAAATATATGTCATACAATGATGAACAAATTGTAACCGTGGGTAAACAGTGTGTTTCTGTATGACTTGTTGATACATTATATCATGATGTCCATTGATTCATGTATTTCAGCAATGGCGATCAGAAGTAGATGAGAAGAGAGAGGTGTTCCATGCATTGGAAGACGAGTTGCAGAAAGCAAAAGCCATCAGCGATGAGATGTTCAAGACACACAAAGAACGGGACCTTGACTTTGACTGGCACAAAGAAAAGGCAGACCAGCTTGTCGAAAGGTGGCAGAGCGTTCACGTCCAGATCGACAACAGGTGGGTCACCTTTCTGTTCAGTGCACATGTAGGTGGGAGTCCCTTTGTGTACAGAGGGCAAATTCCAAACTTACCAGGTGTTAAGTGACCTTCCATAGCTAATGTGTGAGCTGTAGGATTATTCCCTAATTCCATTTCTTTCTTACAGACTCTCTTTTGCAAAACACGTAACATGAAAGAAACATTCTCCTTTCTTTTTAAGATTTATTTTATTTTATGTGCGTGGGTGTCTTGCCTGCACGTGTGCATGCTTGTGTTCCGCATGCATACCAGGTACTCGAAGAGGCAGGAAGAAGGCATTGGATCTTCTGGAACTGGAGTTACAGTCAGTAGTGAGCTTCTATATGGATGCTGGGAACCAAACTTAAGTCCTATGGAGAGCAGCCAGTGCTCCTAATTGCTGAGATGTCACTACCTCCAGAAAAATGACCTTTTCAACTGTGCACAACTAAAAATTCTGATTTATCCTGATATTTGTATAATCTGTCTTTTAAAAAGATAGTAGTATACTGCTCTAAAAGTTATTACCAACTTACAATGTTCAAATAACCATGAGTTTATGAAATAAATCATAAGCTTATTTCTTGGGCTCTACATAGCAATAAGCTACTCAGGATCCGTTGATTGACTGTAATGAAGGTCACTTGCCCTGCGTTTTCAGCTTTAGCCTTAGAGCCATAGTAAAACAGCACCAACAAACTTCATAGCTCCTGGGACAGGCTATCTCTGTTCACCTGGACACCACATGGGGCAGGTGCTGCTGGAATTGTGTTTTAGGCTGCTGCCAGGTATCTGCCCTGTTGTGCTTGGTGGCTCTTCCCTGCCCTTCCCCTCTCCTGCTGGAATGTGACTATTCCATTGCTGTTCTTGTAGGCTCCGGGACTTAGAAGGAATCGGGAAGTCCCTGAAGCACTACAGGGACTCCTACCACCCTCTCGATGACTGGATCCAGCACATTGAAACGACCCAGAGAAAAATTCAGGAAAATCAGCCAGAAAACAGCAAAGCCCTGGCCCTGCAGCTGAACCAACAGAAGGTACTTGAAACTGAGAGTCTGTCTGAATTTGGTCGGCCTCAAGCCTCACCTTTCTCTCCTGTCTTGGAATCAAAGGCAGTTGCTTAGACCAATGTGAGGAATGATGATGCATGTGAGAATTCTATACCTTAAACCTGCCTGCATTTACTTTTACTTTCCAGAAGTCATTTATAAAAGCATAGATATTGAAAAGTGTGTTAGGGTAGTTTCCACAGACTTCATTTTCTGGGTTTCATAGGCTGGGTCTAATTTTTCTTGATAATATGCTGGCAGCATAGTTTTATACTTGCTAAATTAATAAACATGGCCAGAGGTAATAGATAGAATCCCGGCTAGTGGCGATTGGTGGGAAGTTGGATGGTTTAAGGTTTTATCATTAGCAGCCAGTAATGTCTAAGAGTTTGCATCTGGAGTGGGTATAAGGGACAGCACCACGTCTGCTCTGCAAACTTCTCATTTCTGCCCTGAAAGCCTCCCAAGGGTAGATCGTTTATTAATCTTCCCTGGAAGTTTGTTATTTATCTATAAGTCAAGGCACGTGTAAGTATGACGCATTAAGTGGTGCAGCACTGAGTGGCTGCATGCTTTTTCATTACTGAGCATGGGGGAACGCTGTAGAGCTCCTGTCTCCTCCTCTCTAAACTCTGCGTTTACAGATGCTGGTGTCTGAAATAGAGGTGAAGCAGAGCAAAATGGACGAGTGTCAGAAATACTCAGAGCAGTACTCGGCTGCCGTCAAGGTGAGGACAGACAAATAGCTATATAATGCTATAGCATAGTTTTAAAGCAGTTCAAGTCAGTCCGTTCTGTTTACAAAGAGAAAGTCCCTATTTGATCATTTGCATACATGCCTAGTAATTATGAAATGAGTCAGGTGATGGCCCGTGACTGGTTCATTTTCTCTGTTTCTGTGAATGCATGAACGTATACAGGTGCCCCAAACACATAGCTCTGAAACATTTCTTTCTTCCTTTTCTTTCTTTTTTTTTTTTTAAAGGATTTATTTATTTATTTATTTATTTATTCATATGTGTGCTCTATAGCTATCTTCAGACACACCAGAAGAGGGCATTGGATGGTTGTGAGCCACCATGTGGTTGCTGGGAATTGAACTCTGGGCCTCTGGAAGAGCAGTCAGTGCTCTTAACCACTGAGCCAGCCATCCCTTCAGCTCTGACATTGGTTTCTTACTGCTCTCCTTTTCTCTTTAAATAATTTAAACTGTAGAGAACATTTAGCTTGTCCTGAAGAAACGCTGTCATAGTTCGATGCTAACACTGAGGCTATCTTAGGCTCCCAGCTCCATAGCTCTCCTGTTGAACAACTGGAGGATGCCTATAACTGATAGTATTCTGCAGTGAATGTTTTCTCGAGTTCTAAAGACAATTGGGACCTTGGCTGACCACTGCACGTGTCTCTGCTCATGTCACTGCCTCGCAAGTATCTCTAGAATCAAATAGGTCTTTAAGTTTTTCGTTTTCAAGGCAGGCAGTGGTGGTGCATGCCTTTTGTCTTCGCACTTGCAGGGGAGGCGCATACATCTCTAGCCTGGTCTACAGAGTGAGTTCCAGGGCAGGCAGGGCTACACAGAGGAGCCTTGTCTGTAAAAACAACAACCACAACAATAAAATGTAGTATTCATCATTGACTTTTTTTATTTAAAATTGTTTCAGTGAACTAGTTGCCAATGCTCTGTGGTCAGCCCCTGTGGAGTGAAGCTGTCAGGCTTTGCTTGAATTAATTTTTATCTCATTGGTTCTTTCATGCAGGACTATGAGTTGCAAACAATGACCTACAGGGCTATGGTGGAGTCCCAGCAGAAGTCGCCAGTGAAGCGACGGCGGATACAGAGCTCAGCAGACCTCGTTATTCAAGAGGTAACAAACACAGAAGGGCAGAGGACAGGAAGGGAGAAACAATGTTTTCAAAACACTTTTACTTTCTCCTGGTAAAGCATAACTAATATAAAACTGGCCATTTTAATTATTTTTAAATGATTCAATAGCATATTAGTATATAACAATTTTGGGAATGCATGACGGTTTACTTCTAGTGTTTCTTTTAGATAATCCCTCACAGAAAGTACCACGATACTACATTTTATTAAGGCTCTTTAAAAACTCTTTTAAAGTCAAGATCATTTATTAACACAGAAAATAATGTTTCATGAGTCTACCCAGAAGGAGGTAGGGCATACAAAGAGGTCAGCAAGCTCGTTACTCCTGAAGTGAGACCAACTACTGGATAAGTGCTCTTTATTCCCGAAAGCCTAGTCGGTAGCGCGGGCATCAGTCAGCAATCACACACCGCCTTGGTTGCAGAGCTAACGCTCTCTCACTTCTCCCTTGCAGTTCATGGACCTACGGACACGGTACACTGCCCTGGTCACTCTTATGACGCAGTATATTAAATTTGCTGGTGATTCGTTGAAAAGGCTGGAAGAGGAGGAGGTAACCGTTAACATGTTACATCCGTGTGAACAGGGACTAGGTTTGAGCCGAAACTGTAATGCTTTGGGAAGGAAAAATAAGCTTCGTGATGAATTTACATGGCTGATTGCTAACATGCAAGTCGTTAATTAGTAGCTTAACCTGGAAGAGACGGAAAGCCTTGGACGTTTGTTTGGGTTTTCGAGTCTCCAAAACAGAAAAACATTTTTGTAAAAGATTTATTTATTTATTTATTTATTTATTTAATGTAAGTACACTGTAGCTGTCTTCAGAAGACCAGAAGAGGGCGACGGATCTCATTATGGATGGCTATGAGCCACCACGTGGTTGCTGGAATTTGACCTCAGAACCTTCAGAAGAGCAGTCATTGCTCTTAACCGCTGAGCCATCTCTCCAGCCCCAGAAAAGCATTTTTAAAGCTTTACTTCAGGAGGACTGGAGTATCGGCTGAGTGTACTTTAGTCATGGGTTTGATCCCCAAGCCTCAAAAGCAGCTACTTCAGCACCAGTGTGGTAGAATCAGTGTCATCCACAGTGCTGGGTCAGCGGGAACATTTGGGCAGAAGCGGCTTGAGCTTCTTCACATCTGAGTTTCTATCAAGTGCAGATGCTGCTCATAGGAAGTCTGTAGAGAACTTCCACGCACACACACCTCCGTTACGCATCTTAAATTGACATACGTTGTTTAAAAGTTAAATTAAAATCAGCTGTATTAAAAAGACACACTTAATAGTATATATTTGTGCAAAAGAATGGGCTTAAGAAGTGTGGAACTTTAAGCTTTGCATTTTTGCCAAAAAATTATATGTGTTAAGAAGAGTAAACCTCTTTCTGATACAAAGGGTATTTGCAGCTTTGATCCTGAACTTAGAATTGTGCTGAGAAACAGGAAGAGTAAGAAATGACTTGTAGCCGGGCGGTGGTGGCGCACGCCTTTAATCCCAGCACTCGGGAGGCAGAGGCAGGCGGATTTCTGAGTTCAAGGCCAGCCTGGTCTACAGAACTGATTCTAGGACAGCCGGGGCTACGAGAAGAAACGCTGTCTCGAAAGACAAACAAGCAAAAGATATGTAACTAACTGGAGTTTTAGACCCCTAGTGCTTCTGAAACAGTCTTGAAGTTCTCCAGGATGAACTGCCCTCAGAGAACAGTTTTTCATAATCAACACACAAGCAGAGATACCTGAAGAGTTCAGAAGTAACAGCGTGTGTTAGAGAAATATAGAGCATTAACTTAGATGTGTATTTGATATGGTGGAGAAATTCTGTAGCTGATACGAACACCCAACTCTAGAAGTTATTGATCCCTCTGCAGAGAGCTGAGAGACCTTTCAGGGAGCTGATTTTCATGCATAAGTTTGATGGAAAGATGTAAAACCAGTAACTGACCTAATTATTGAGGGTAATTTTAAGCATAAGTGAAAAAAATCTAGTTAGTTAGATAACATAGACTTATTAATAAACCACCAAAATTACTCTAATTAAGATACTGAAGACTCAGCAATAGATTTTATTTTATTTTTGCTGAGGTAAACAAATTCTGACTAAGAGAAAACAGCTCAGAATAACATGGCTATAGCTAAGCTATGCTTCTGAGAAAGATTTGATGAGGGACTGGTTCTCAGAAAGAATTTTTTTTAAATTAAATTTTGTGGTTTTTGCTTTTGAGATAGTGTCTCTCTGGTTAACCCAGAATGATGGGCCAGAACTCCAAGTCCTCCTGTTTCAACCTGAGTACTGGGATCACAGGTGTGTGGTCTGTGCCCTGAGAAGACTTCATGTTTTCAATATGCAGAATGCTGTAGTGTCCTGAGGGTTGACTTTGATACAGAATTGAAATATACCATTGAGCGTAGCAATTGCTACGAGACTTGTTTTTCTGTGGACTCGTATTAACAACCATGGGGAGATTAATGAAGGAAGTTGAGCTTTTAAGCCCCAAATTATCAGAGACCAAGAAAGTGGAAGAAGAAAAAGATTTGTTATCAGTTAAATCCTTGAAAGTCACATATTCCAGTGAAAACAAAGCATATCTAGAAAATGATTTTGTCTTTCTAGTTCAGCTGTTATCTCTCTTTTCAAATTGATACTGACTTGAAATATTAAGTAAGAAAACTAGAATATGTTTATAAACTAGCCCAAACATTCAGTATTTCAATTAATATTTACTTCCCCGGTCCTCCCAGCTGCTGAAAGGTTTCCTGATACGTATTTGGTAAGATGGATATGAATCCCTATGTATATTTTTAAATCCTTCCTATTTCACAAGTTCCTTTGTATTTGTGGGGTATCTTAAGGACTTGACAAGACGGGTTCCAGATGAGGCATACCAACAACGATGACCTGGGGGCACCTGAAGCCATCAGGGACAGGCGCTGCCTTTGCATTAGCAATGACCTTCATTGTAACTGTCACATTTGCATGCATAAACATTGACTTAGAAATGTCAATGTTTTGCGTACTTCTCCTTTCCCCTGTTTTAAAGTACTATTTCTGACTTTGGCTCTCTGTTCTGTTTCTTTAATCATAAACATGGGACTGCGCATATCATGTTTAATTTCCACTGAACTCTCCGCTCTTGAAAACTGAATCTTGCGTTCTTTGGTTCTTGTGTGGTGGTGGTGTTCTAAGCTGACAGAATTATGTTGTATGAGACTAGAGTGGCTATCATTATAAGAAAAGCTTATGTTTTCTATTTATAAAAGTTTGGGGTCCCACTCTTGTTCTGTAGAGACATTTCTTGCTTCAGAACCTCAAGCCTGCTAATTTTCAATATGAAATTACTCCTGAGGGGCAGAAGACATTCGCTGGCAACCGAACAGGCTTGCAGGATTTCTGTCTCCTTCCTCCTGGCTTTCTGAGGCTTCTGTTCTGAAGGTGCTGGTGCTGGTGGCGACTGCTTATTCCGCATCTAAGTTCCCTTGGTCTCGTAAGTACTGCTCCAGAGGCTGCAGAATCTATGTCAATGGGACGCCTTTGACCCTTTAAATGTTTCTCGCAGATGAAAAGGTCTAAAGAGAATTCTGAGCACGGGGCGTATTCAGATCTACTGCAGCGTCAGAGAGCAACCATGGTTGAGAATAGCAAACTTACCGGGAAGATCAGTGAACTGGAAACAATGGTGGCTGAGCTAAAGAAACAGAAATCCCGGGTCGAGGAGGAGCTTCCGAAAGTTAAGGAGGCCGCCGAAAATGAACTGAGGAAGCAACAGAGGAACGTGGAAGACATCGCCCTGCAGAAGCTGAGGGCCGAGAGCGAGGCCAAGCAGTACCGCCGTGAGCTGGAGACGATCGTGAGGGAGAAGGAAGCTGCCGAGCGGGAGCTGGAGCGGGTGAGGCAGCTCACGGCGGAGGCGGAAGCTCGGCGAGCCGCGGTGGAGGAGAACCTCCGCAACTTCCGGAGCCAGCTGCAGGAAAACACCTTCACCAGGCAGACGCTGGAAGATCATCTGCGGAGGAAAGACTCGAGCCTCAGTGATCTGGAACAGCAGAAACGGGCCCTGGTGGAAGAACTGCAACGAAAGCGGGACCACGAGGAGGAGCTCCTGCGACTGGTGAAGCAGATGGAGCGGGACCTGGCCTTCCAGAAGCAGGTGGCCGAGAAGCAGCTGAAGGAAAAGCAGAAGGTCGAGTTGGAAGCCAGAAGGAAAATCACCGAAATTCAGTTTTCATGTAGAGAGAGCGCTGCGGTGGCACAGGCACGGCCCCAGAGGGAGCAGGGCAGACAGAAAGAGGAGGAGCTGAAGCAGCAGGTGGATGAGCTGACCTTGGCCAATAGGAAGGCAGAGAAAGAGATGAGGGAGCTGAAGTATGAACTCAGCGCGGTCCAGCTCGAAAAGGCCTCGTCTGAGGAAAAGGCCCGGCTGCTGAAGGATAAATTGGACGAGACGAATAACACACTCAAGTGCCTCAAGGAAGATCTGGAAAGGAAGGATCAGGCCCAGGAACGCTATTCCCAGCAGCTCAGAGACCTTGGCAGGCAGCTGAACCAAACAACAGACAAAGCTGAAGAGGTCAGGCAGGAAGCAAACGATCTCAAGAAAATAAAGCACACCTATCAGTTGGAATTAGAGTCTCTCCATCAAGAGAAAGGAAAACTCCAGAGGGAAGTTGACAGAGTCACCAGGGCGCACGCACTAGCCGAGAGGAACATTCAGTGTTTAAACTCCCAAGTTCACGCTTCGAGGGATGAGAAGGACCTCTCAGAAGAGAGGAGACGGCTCTGCCAGAGAAAATCAGACCATTTAAAAGAAGAGTTTGAGAGGAGCCATGCACAGTTGCTTCAGAATATTCAAGCCGAGAAAGAAAATAATGATAAAATCCAAAAGCTGAATAAAGAGCTGGAGAAAAGCAATGAGTGCGCAGAAACGCTCAAGCAGAAGGTGGATGAACTCACTAGGCAGAATAATGAAACCAAATTGATGATGCAGAGGATTCAGGCAGAGTCCAAGAACATAGTCCGCGAGAAGCAAGCCATCCAGCAGAGATGCGAAGTGCTGCGGATCCAGGCAGACGGTTTTAAGGATCAGTTACGGAACACCAACGAACACTTGCATAAGCAGACAAAAACAGAGCAGGATTTCCACAGAAAAATTAAAAGCCTCGAAGATGATCTAGCCCAAAGTCAAAACCTAGTAAGCGAGTTCAAGCAAAAGTGTGACCAGCAGAGCATGATCATCCAGAAAACGGAGAAGGAGGTGAGGAGCCTGAGCGCAGAACTGAGCGCGTCCAAAGAGGAGAAGCGGCGGGAAGAGCAGAAGGCTCAGCTGCAGCGAGCTCAGGTGCAGGAGCTGAATGACAGGCTGAAGAGGGTGCAAGACGAGCTGCACCTGAAGACCATCGAAGAGCAGATGACCCACAGGAAGATGATCCTGCTCCAGGAAGAGTCGGATAAGTTCAAACGCTCGGCAGATGAGTTTCGGAAGAAGATGGAGAAGCTAATGGAGTCCAAGGTCGTCACTGAAACCGATCTCTCAGGCATCAAGCACGACTTTGTGTCTCTCCAGAGAGAAAACTTCCGGGCGCAAGAGAACGCGAAGCTGTGGGAGACCAACATTCGAGAGCTTGAGCGGCAGCTTCAGTGCTACCGTGAGAAGATGCAGCAAGGCCCGCCCGTGGAAGCAAACCACTATCAGAAGTGCCGGAGACTCGAGGAGGAGCTGTTGGCCCAGAGACGGGAAGTTGAAAACCTCAAACAAAAAATGGACCAGCAGATAAAGGAACATGAGCACCAGTTGCTTCGGCTCCAGTGTGAAATCCAAAAGAAGAGCACAACCCAAGACCACACCTTCGCGTCGGCTTTTGATACGGCAGGGAGAGAGTGCCACCACCCTGCAGAGATCTCCCCTGGGAACTCTGGGCACCTTAACCTAAAGACCAGACTCCCACTGTCCAGGTGGACTCAGGAGCCACACCAGACAGAAGGAAAATGGCCGCACAGGGCTGCTGAACAACTTCCGAAGGAGGTTCAGTTCCGACAGCCAGGGGCTCCGCTGGACAGGGAGAGCAGCCAGCCATGCTACTCGGAGTATTTTTCTCAGACAAGCACTGAACTGCAGATAACTTTTGATGATAAAAACCCAATCACGCGACTGTCTGAACTAGAGACGATGAGGGAGCAAGCCCTGCATCCCTCCAGACCGCCGGTGACGTATCAGGATGACAAACTTGAAAGGGAGTTGGTGAAGCTTTTGACACCCTTAGAGGTACACATTGGCCTGAGGCCTTATTAGCTGTGTCATGTCAGGCTGCTGCTTTTATTTCTTTTTCTTTTTTTTTTTTTTTCTCCCAAGACTAGATTTTTTAAGTTTTGAATGCTTAGCTGTGTGTGAGGTGGGGGAAAAAAAAAGAACACTGTAATTTTCCAGCAGTTTGGCTGCATTTACTACAAATTTCCACTGACTTATGAATGCTTGAGATGAGATATAAATATGGGTGGGTAAACTTATTTCTATAGGAGTAAATATTTTAATATGACTATTTTTTTTTAAGATCTAGAAAATCGTTGTTGGTGCAGTTCAGTGGTAGAAGGCTTCCCTGGCATATAGATGGCCCAGGGTTAGAGACCCAGAACTGCAAGAGAGAGCGGGAAAAGATAGAAGAATCAAATACCACCTTCAATTTCTAGCATACTCTGTGGCCAGGTTTCATTCTGACCTCTTCCCACTCATCGCTTTAATGTATTCAGTTGCTAACACGAGTCTCTCAGAATATTATCCCTACCCTGGGCTTGCAATTCTCCACTCAGTTATAGTTGAAGGGATTGTGATTGGGTGGAGACTACTGGATAAAATGTCATGCTCTAGGGGCAACGTTTAACGTCTTAAACATTCCTATTACAGATAGCTAAGAACAAACAGTGTGGCATGCATACAGAAGTCACGACCTTAAAACAAGAGAAGAGGCTGGGTTCCAGTGCTGGTGGATGGATGCTGGAAGGGTGCAGAACATCTGGTGGACTCAAGGGAGATTTCCTTAAGAAAAGCGTAGAGCCAGAGGCTTCCCCGAGCCTTGACCTTAACCAGGCGTGCTCTGTTAGGGATGAGGAGTTTCAGTTTCAAGGGCTCAGGCACACCGTGACTGGCAGGCAGCTGGTCGAAGCCAAGCTCCTGGACATGAGGACAGTTGAGCAGCTGCGGCTTGGTCTGAAGACTGTCGAAGAAGTTCAGAGAAGTCTTAGCAAGTTTCTGACCAAAGCTACCTCCATTGCAGGACTTTATCTAGAATCTTCCAAAGAAAAAATGTCGTTCACTTCGGCGGCCCAGAAAATCATAATAGACAAAATGATAGCTCTAGCCTTTTTAGAAGCTCAGGCTGCAACAGGTTTTATAATTGATCCGGTTTCTGGTCAGACTTACTGTGTTGAAGATGCAGTTCTTCATGGCATCGTTGATCCTGAGTTCAGGAGCAGGCTCCTGGAGGCAGAGAAGGCAGTTTTGGGATATTCACATGCTTCTAAGACGCTGTCAGTGTTCCAGGCAATGGAAAATAGAATGCTTGATAGGAAGAAAGGTAAACATATCTTGGAGGCACAAATTGCCAGTGGGGGCGTCATTGACCCTGTGAGAGGCGTCCGTGTCCCTCCAGAAATGGCTGTGCAGCAGGGCTTGCTGAACAACGCCGTCCTACAGTTCCTGCATGAACCGTCCAGCAACACGAGAGTCTTTCCTAATCCCAACAACAAGCAGGCTCTGTATTATTCGGAGTTACTGCAGATCTGTGTGTTTGATGTAGATTGCCAGTGTTTTCTCTTGCCGTTTGGGGAGAGGGAAATATCCAATCTCAACATAGAGAAAACTCATAAAATTGCCGTGGTAGATACCAAAACTGGGGCGGAACTGACGGCATTCGAGGCTTTCCAGAGAAACCTGATTGACAAGGGTATTTATCTCGAACTCTCAGGGCAGCAGTATCAGTGGAAGGAAGCTACATTTTTTGACTCCTACGGGCATCCTTCTCACATGCTGACTGATACTAAAACTGGTCTGCAGTTCAATATTAGTGAAGCTGTCGAGCAGGGAACGCTAGACAAAGCCTTGGTGCAAAAGTATCAGGAAGGCCTAACTACACTAACAGAACTGGCTGACTTTCTTCTGAGCAAGGTAGTTCCCAAGAAGGATTTGCACAGTCCCATTGCAGGCTATTGGCTGACCGCTAGTGGGGAGCGAATCTCCTTGCTGAAAGCCTCCCGTAGAAACTTGGTTGATAGGGTTACAGCCCTCAGATGCCTTGAAGCCCAAATCTGTACAGGAGGGATCATCGATCCCCTAACTGGGAAAAAGTACAGGGTGGCCGAGGCTTTGCATAGAGGGCTGGTGGACGAGGGCTTCGCCCAGCAGCTACGCCAGTGTGAATTAGTGATCACGGGGATCAGCCACCCCGTCAGCAATAAAATGATGTCAGTGGTGGAAGCCGTGAATGCAAATATCATCAGTAAAGAAATGGGCATGCGGTGCCTGGAATTTCAGTACCTGACAGGGGGCCTGATAGAGCCGAAGGTTTTCTCGAGGCTGACCATAGAAGAGGCCCTTCACGTCGGTATCATTGATGTCCTCATCGCCACCAGACTCAAAGATCAAAAGTCATATGTCAGGGATATAATGTGCCCCCAGACTAAGAGAAAATTGACATATAAAGAGGCCCTGGAGAAAGCTGATTTTGATTTCCACACAGGACTTAAGCTGTTAGAAGTGTCTGAACCCTTGGGGACAGGGATATCCAACCTCTACTATTCTTCCCAGTAGGGCGTTTGACTCTGTGCAGAGGCCGTGTCGGCTGCATCCTGCCATCTGTTCAGAGCAGATGGTGTCTGCTAAATGTGCAGCCTAGGAACTGTGTCACCAACTCGAAGCGCTGTTAATTTCTTGTAGGCTAGAAATAGCTCCCTGCTCAGAAAACACGGCCATTCTTAAGTTGAAAGCAGAAAACGATTGGCTGCCCCTGACAAAGTAACTTAAAAAAAAAAATATCTTACTAAAATAAATGGGTTTTACCTAGAAAATGGGGTGAGCTTGGTGACCATCCACACGTTCACAGGCCCGTTTCTTCTGACCTCCTTCATAGTCCTTTCACTGAATAGATTCAACACATTAATGATGTCATCCATTGTACATCCTGAAAGAGCACCTCACAGAGCACCACAGGACTGGGATCCAAAGGAACGTGCAAAAGTGCCCCCGACCCGTGAGGCTGGAGATGGCTACCTGCAGGCAGTGATGTCCTCTGCATAGCGAAGTGTTCGTCGCTGTTAACTTTTACTTTGGTTGAGACTTTGGAAATAAAATCTAACAAGTGCATTGTGTATTGGAGGAGGGGTGTCATCTGTGTGGAGTTTCTCTCTCTTCTTTTGCTCTCTCCTTTTGTCTAATAGCATCTGTCAAGGCATCTGCGATTGTAATGCTAATGTAAAGGCAGCGATTCCCAAATCTCTCTCATGAATAAAGTTGGGTTTGCTTATTTGTCATACTCCTGAAGCAGCTGGGTGGCCAGAGCAGTGATCCCAGACTGATCATAAAAGCTTTTCCCGTCCTCAAAGACATCTGCTGTGTGATGCAGTGGATGTGGTTAAGTGAATGAATAAAATATCGCAGTAACCTGTGTGCATGATGGAAACATTTGTGCCTTCTTCTTTCAGCAGAAAGGAGGGGTCAGTTGAGAAGCTCAGTCATTTATTGGAATGTTTGTTTGTTTCTTTCTTCATTTTTAAACACTTGTACCTGTCAGAAGTCACTGGATGAAGAGAAGAAACAACATATTGAAAAAGCTAAAGAATTGCAGAAATGGGTATCAAATATCAGCAAGACCCTGGGAGATGGGGAGAAAGCTGGGAAACCTCTCTTCTCTAAGCAACAGGTATATTCACAGAGGCTGTAATGCTAACGGGGTAGAATTTACCGAATCATACAGTCTACAAAGCACAAGCTATAAATCTTTGCCTTATCCCCCCAGAGTTAGAGGCTTTTACAATAAAAATTAATAGTTTAGGTCCTTAGGCATTTTCCTCAAAGAGTGGAAAGTAGTTCGAATCTGCTAGAAAAAGGGGTCCTATTCCAAAGCCAGAATCATGGTCATTGGCCTCATTATGGGCAAGCCACTAGGTTATAGGGCCTTACCGTACATCTCAACTCCCTGCTTAGAATGAATGGGATTGTTGACCAATGATGTCATCAGCCCTACATGCCACCCACGTCAGAGAGACAGAGAGAGTAACGTTCACAGCTGTGAATGCTGTTGAGTGTTTAGTAGACATCTCCTGGGCCTTTTCTGTTTCATGAGGAAGGCTTTCTTGTCCAACCTCTACACCGTACATTCTTCCCATTGACTACAGTCTCCAGCCCTTCCTGTTTTCCCTGCCGATGGCTGTGTGTGTGTGTGTGTGTGTGTGTGTGTGTGTGTGTGTATGTGTGTGCTGCAGTGGATGGTGGTTTTTACTCAGGACATTGGCATTAAGGTGTAGATCCTAGTAGTGCCTGTTCCTGATGGTAGGAATTCCCACTAGTTTGTGTATTCTTGCTGTTGGGTTTTGTTTTGGGCAGACAAGGTCTAGGCTAGTCTCACCCTTGCTATGTAGCCCAGGCCAGCCTTGAAGTGTGATTTCATATGAGTGGAAGAACTAAGAATTCAGAAAGCATTTGGTGGTTTTTAAGCAAAAACACTCCAAACTGATTTGCCTCAAATGTTTGATTTAAAATACCTTCTTCCCAGGCTGCTTCTTGCTATGAAAAAGGAAGGCATTCAAACAAGGCACGTAAGCCTTAGCAAAGATCTCTTGAGAGAGCACATCTCTTCAGAAGCGTGGATTATAAACACCTGGTGTCTTCATATTATAGTTATAAAATTCTCCAGGAGGGTCATTAGATTTAGATCTAGTACATGCAGACACTTTTAAATAAGATCGTGGCCCTAGCTGTAATTCTACTAGAACACCTGCTTTCTCTTTTGAAGGAGAAAGTGCTTTGAGGCACACGAGTCCTCAGAGATTCCATTTAGCGTCACAATTTCCTATATCCATACAAAATTGACTATGTACATTGACTGATAAGTGTGCTGCTCATCTTTCGTTGGCCCGATATTTCCTCTCATCCCTGTTCATTTATAAGAATGGAAGCTTTGATCAATTGGAAATGGGATTTGGGACAAGTCTTGGATAAACCCCTTTTCCCTGTAATTAATGAGTTTGTCTTCTCTAGTAGCCACAGATGGAGTAGGATGGAGGGCGCTATCATTACCAGTTACTTCCTGATCTACAGGCCTCCTGTAAAGTAGTGCTTTCAGCATAAAGAGAGGAGCTTCAGGAAAGGAGAGGCCCATAGTCTCAGTGTCCTTTTGAGAATGGTGACATAGAAGGATGAGACTGGGCCAGTGCTGAGCCTTTGGGCTTTGGCAGATTCATGGTCAGGCTGGGACAGACTCAAGAGCTGTGGTGTGTTGCATTAAAATTCCCTCGCGAAGATTTAGCTGTTAATAGAGGGCACTGCACTTCCTCTTGTGTATGCTGAGGAGAGCTGAGCTCTTAGGCCACTAACACCACCAATGGCCAGTACGTTACTTAATTGTGTCACCCAGAAAATACACCCACCACTTTTCGTCTTGATTAGAATTCTGTATTTTTAATCACTATTTCATATTTTTTCTGTGGGGAGGCTTTGAGTTTGCTTCTTACCTTACAGATGTCCAGTAAAGAAATATCAACCAAGAAGGAGCAGTTCTCAGAAGCTCTTCAGACCACACAGATCTTTTTGGCTAAACATGGAGACAAGTATGTTGGCTTTCGTTAGCCCTTTTCTTCAGGGTAGGGTTGTGTTCTGAAAAACCTACTCATCAGACAGAAGGCAGTGAGTACACCGTCCCTGACACTGTAAGAGTGGAAGACGAATGAATCACAGTTGACTTAATAGACTATGAAGAGTGTGACTTAACTGTGTGTCACAGCCAGCCTTCACATGCCATAGCGTGCTGTGATTCCTCAGACAGGGCTCAGACAGGTTGAGCATTAGCCGGCAAATGGCAATGCAGGCTCTGAGTCATGTTTTAATTCTTCGTAGTACTCTGAAACTACCTTTTGCACAATGATGTAAATGTGTTCTGTGTGTGTGTGCTTAGAATCCCTGCATAGAGTGGGGAGAATGTGTGTTAGTGCTCTTTTTCACAGTGACAATATGATTTAGACAAAGGTGTTTTCCCTTGTCTTAAATCCTTGGGAATGTCTTCATCGTTACCCCAAAACAAGTTTGTGATACTCCTTGAAGAATCTTTCCCTGATCAACCTGACAGTAGTTACTCTGGTCTTTGTTTGTTTGTTTGTTCTTATCTTGGAGAGGTACAGACCTATAAGTTTAACTCTTTCTCAGACAAAAGAAAGAATCTTGGATATTTTATATAGGCTCCTTAGTTTCATACATCATCATTTCAAGACACATAGGTCAAGCTCTATCTTAACACTCTGTAACAGTAACACTGAAGCAAGTTACATACTGTTACACTCGAAGGCTGACGCTGCTCCCTTGATACTTTTCGGATATTGCAGACTGACAGAGGAAGAAAGAAGTGACTTGGAGAAACAGGTGAAAACCCTGCAGGAGGGCTACAATTTATTATTCAGTGAATCTCTGAAACAACAAGAATTACAACCCTCAGGAGAGTCGAAGGTCCCGGAGAAGGTAACTCTCCTCACAGATGTGAGGTGTGGCATGGCCAAGAACACATGGTGATGCGCCTTGGGGTTTCTCTGTGGAGAACACGTGGACAGAGTTAGAGGGTTTGGAGGCTTCTGTGTTGTTTATAAAACGCTTTCTTACGTGTGCAGATCATTATCCTGTGCCTTAATCTCTGCCTTGCATGGTGGAAGACGACTCGGTCATCATCTAACGCTTCCTTTCAAAGCCATTCTTTCAATATCATGTTCAGGATTTTATTATAAAATATGGTCAGAAAAGAGCCCATGGGTCATCTCTGCCATTGATAATGCCATGGAGGTTTGTGCTTGTCAGAGATATCCATGAGGGTTATTTTAGTGGTGGGAGGCTATGCCTTAAGGTGAAAATACTCTCACATCTTTTTTTTAAAAAAATAGAAATCACTTAAAAGTTGTCTGGTTCATAGTAATGTGCCCAACACAACGTTTGATAATTAAAGGATGTTTGTCATATTTAACCCCATGACTCTCAGGAACAGTACCACATAATTTGTCATGTTTTGGGGGTACGTAACCAGGTTTTTTGGCTCCCTTAGTCTTTTACTTAACCCTGGAAAAGTCTGTATGCTGTAAACATCAGTAGCATGGAGTGGATGCTCTCTCTGTTGTCACTGGACTCTGAGCTCACTCAGATGCAGGAAGCATGCCTTGCCTTCTGGATATATCTGTGTTCTGTTTCCTCACCGTCAGCAGCTGCCCTTGTGTCCTCACTAACCTCGTTAGTACACGGATGTTCACTTCTCACTTCACAGATGCATGTTGTTTTCAAAGCTTTATCACATCCTGTGCTGTTGAGTAGATCACTGACGTAGGTCACTTGTGCGTTTGAGCTGCCTAACACTCACAAGCTACCTGGGTAAGTAGAGGATCTTTTTTTTTTTTTTTTTTTATGATTAAGTCTATTATTATAAAACAAAGCCACCTGAGCTGCAAGAAATTGCCTCAAGTATCAGACTGACCTGGGCTTTCTGCATTTCCCTTTCAGCCGGATAAAGTGATTGCAGGCACCATCAATCAGACCACTGGAGAGGTCCTGTCTGTCTTTCAGGCAGTTTTAAGAGGCCTTATTGACTATGAAACGGGGATCAGGTTGCTTGAGGCACAGCTAGTGATTACTGGTTTAATTTCACCAGAGTTAAGAAAGTGTTTTGACCTCAGAGATGCTGAAAGCCACGGCCTCATTGATGAACAAGTTCTGCGCCAACTAAAAGAACTAAATCGAGCAAAGCAGCTCATTTCTACTGCATCGCCGACCTCGATCCCCGTGCTTGATTCTCTGGCTCAGGGCATGGTCTCAGAATCCATGGCCATCCGAGTGCTTGAGATACTGCTGTCCGCGGGCCCCCTGCTTGTTCCAGCCACAGGTGAACACCTGACCTTACAACAGGCTTTCCAACAGAACTTGATTTCCTCCGCCTTGTTTTCCAAAGTCCTAGAAAGGCAAGACACTTGCAAAGATCTTATTGACCCGTGCACTTCTGAGAAGGTATCTTTAACTGATATGGTACAAAGGAGTATTTTGCAGGAAAATACCAGGATGTGGCTTTTACCAGTGAGACCGCAGGAAGCTGGCAGAATAACACTGAAGTGTGGAAGAAGCGTTAGCATCCTGAGAGCAGCTCACGAGGGACTCATAGACCGAGAAACCATGTTTAGGCTGTTAGGGGCACAGCTTCTGTCTGGTGGTCTCATCGATTGCAACTCCGGTCAGAAAATGACTGTTGAAGAAGCTGTGGCAGAAGGGGTGATTGACAGAGACACCGCAAGCAGCATCCTCACTTACCAGGTTCAGACGGGTGGAATCGTGCACTCGAACCCTGCTAAGCGACTGACTGTGGACGAAGCAGTACAGTGTGAGTTGATAACTTCCAGCAGCGCGCTGCTGGTTCTGGAGGCTCAGCGGGGCTACGTTGGACTCATCTGGCCCCACTCTGGTGAAATATTTCCCACATCATCTTCCTTACAGCAAGAGTTGATTACAAATGAATTAGCCTCCAAAATTCTGAATGGGAGACAGAAAATCGCTGCTCTCTACATCCCGGAAAGCTCTCAGGTCATTGGTCTGGATGCCGCTAAGCAGCTGGGGATCATAGATAACAACACAGCATCGGTTTTAAAAAGCGTAACGCTGCCAGACAAAATGCCTGATTTAGGAGATTTGGAAGATTGTAAAAATGCCAAGAGGTGGCTCTCTTTTTGTAAACTCCAGCCATCCACAGTTCATGATTACAGGCAAGAAGAGGGTGGTTCTGATGGCGAAGAGCCAGTCACAGCTCAGAGCTCAGAACAAACTAAAAAGTTATTCCTATCCTATTTAATGGTGAACAGCTACATGGATGCACACACCGGCCAGAGGCTTCTGCTCTATGACGGAGACTTGGATGAGGCCGTGGGCATGCTTCTGGAAAGCTGCGGCACAGAACTCGGAGCTGACACGTCCACAAGAGAAAGCCTGTCTGTCCTCACCATCCCTGATGCCTTTCCTGACTGTGCTTTGAGTGAAGAAAAGCACGAGTGTTCGGCTGCAGCAGCTGGGCCTGATAAATGTCATTACAGTCACCCCGGACATAAAGAGTCTCTTGAAAACGCAAAGTGGGACATGAATGAAGCGTTTTGTAAAATGGGAAACAATGATAGCAATGGTGAGTTGCCGCGGCCAGAAAACCTAGCAGATACAACAGTTGTTCAGAAAGGCTCAGAAAGTCCATCTAGAGTGCGTGTCCCCAAACCTACGTCATCTTCAACACAGCCTGAAGGGAGCGTACTCAGACCTGAGTCTGGTAGCATACTTAAAGGCTGTAAAAGTCAAAGTGAGCCTGTTACAAAAAAGTATCCAGATGGAGCTAACCATTCTCATTTTTTGACATCAGAAACCAGTAGACCTTGTGATTCGAATGAAAGAGAGGATGAAGAGAATATACAGAAGGGCCCCTCTGTCTTTGACTATTCCCCCCGGCTGAGTGCCCTGTTAAGCCACGATGAGTTGAGGCAGAGTCAGGGGCGTTTTAGTGATACAAGTACCCCACAGAACACAGGATATTTATGCGAAGCCTCTACTTTGTCACCCAGTGACCAGAGAGTGTTGGCTGATCAGAGCACAAGAGAAAAGTTTCAAGACCAGTTCCTAGGAATCGCAGCTATCAGCGTCAGCCTCCAGGGGGCGCCCTGTGGACAGAAGCCTGTAGATACTGAGTGTAGCAGTTCTCAAGTACACTATCACAGTGAGGAATCCATGTCAGATGCTTCTGCTGAGAGTGGAGCCACTCGGCAGACAGATGAGTCAGAGAAAACTGGGTCTAAGGTGGAAGACAACTCCTGTACCATGGTCCCTGGGGGTGGTTCCCGCAATGACAACACATCAGATTGTGGCCCACTGTCACATAAAGGAGCCATTGATGCTGGTGACTATGAGACGTCACTGCTGGCCGGCCAGCAGAGCGACACGGCAACAGACAGTGACAGTGATGACTATTTCTATGACACCCCCTTGTTTGAAGATGAGGACCATGACTCTCTAATCCTTCAAGGTGACGACCGTGACTGTTTGCAACCCGAGGACTATGACACCTCCTTGCAGGAGGAAAATGACAGGACCCCTCCTCCTGATGACATTTTTTATGATGTTATGAAAGAGAAGGAAAATCCCGAGTTTCCTCATGGAGGAATGGATGAGAGCTTAGGTGTGGAGAACAAAGTATGTTGCCCTCAGGGCTTTCCTGTAGGTATTGAGAAACCTGAGTTGTACTTAGCTGGCGAGAAAGAGTTTAATTCTGGTGGCTCAGAACAGTTAGTGGAGTCTGTGTCTGAAAGTGAGAACCCGCCTGGCCTTTGGGATAGTGAGTCTGACTCGTTGACTGAGGGTGAGATTATAGGAAGGAAAGAGAGGTTAGGAGCTTCGTTAACACCTGATGGTCATTGGAGAGGGGACAGAGAAGAGTGTGACACCAGCCGAGAAAGCCAGTCTGATACCGATGGGGTAGGCTCCATACAAAGTAGCGAAAGCTACAGGCCTTATATGAGCGATGGTAGCGACTTGGATGAGGAAGACAACGGGGGCCGCAGCAGTGAGGACAGTGGAGACGGGCGAGGAGGACAAGGAGTAGCAGATGAGGGTGGAGAGCCCCAGTACCAAGCTGACCCTACCCAGTTGTACACTGCTATCAGGAAAGAACACGGGGGTGAAACCCAAAATGTCAGTGACATGATCCCCCTGGACAAAACGCACAGTTATAGTCCGTTAGAAACGCAGCATGGTGCAGGTGTTTTCCAGCCAGAGTCAGCTGGTAGGGGAGGTTGGGACACAGAAAGAAGCAGCCATCCAGAACTTACCACTGAAGCTGATGAGGAAGACGAAGCAAGTCTGTCCACTCACATGGCAACTAAAGGTGTGTCGCTGTCTAATGCCGAAGGCACTGCCTCAGAAGAAATCAGGTTGGTTCAAGGGCCAGACTCTACAGGCATTCTAAAAGCTGAAGACCTCGAGAATGTATCGCCAGAAATCAGCCCATCTTCTGACAACATTGTCCGTTCTGAAGCTGAGTTAGGAGGAGGAGCTTCTGAGGATGGCCATTTGTCATTTACAGGAAGTGACAGGGATCAGCAGGGACCTGGAAGAGGTCTGGTTAAAGGTAGAGATGGCCAAAGCGATAAGCTGGTAGATGAGACGTCCATTCGGGAAATGGGCTTTCAGAAAGAAGGGGTGTTGATGAGCAGCCCAGAGGAAGGAGGAGAAGAAGAAAGGGATCTCGAACCCTTCCCGAATGGAAGTGCGACAGAGAGCCTCAACATGGGTAAGAGTCAGGTTCCCCCTCTACTGACACACACCGAGGAACTTAGCCACAGAGGGGCTCCGCACACAACAACCATGACAACAACCATGACTCTTGAAGGTGAAGCGAAGAATGTGCAAACGGGGCTTACGGAAAGTCCTGTCCTGCTTGAGACTCTTGCAGAAATATTTGACACCCCAGCTTCTAAAGTGACTCGTGCTGACTTGACTTCAGCTGTAACAGCCTCTGAGATGAAGAGCCAAGTGAAAGAAGACTCCCTCACTGGAGGACCAGAGAAAGAGACTGGTCCGTGTACTTCTTTAGGACATTGTGATAAGTGTATACACGTGGATATGCTGGAACCCAACGAACATACCCCAAGCTGTGCCTTAGTAGCTCCTCCTACCGTGAAAGATAACTTATGCTCTGTAAATAATGCTGGGGAGAAGTCAGTCCGTCCCCAAGAAGACTGGCCTCCAGCTGCCGAGGTCCGGCTAAGTGATGCTTGTGTGGAGGAAAGTATCTCCGAAGGAAAAGCAGGCATTCTCCAGTTCACTCCGGAAAATAGTGACTCCACCCTGTCACGCCTACCTCATCAAAGTGTGGCGGGCTGGGGGAAAAGCGCCGATTCTGTGCAGGCTCGGCTCCCTGTGAGTGGAGTGAGACACACCTCCGCTGACACTTTAGACGTGGGCTGCCCGCAGTTAGAAAGCAGCAGAGAGAAAGCAAGCGCTGAGGAGGAGCCACACAGAGAACGCGCCTTGTCTCTGAAGCCCCAAGAAAGAGAACATCATATGCTTGGGTTCGTAGAAGATGGGAGAAGTATCTTGAAAAGCAGTTTAGACAAAGTTCATATGAATCTCCAGGAAGTGGGAGACCCTTCGGCTGGCACAGGGACGAAAATTTCAATTCAGAACTTAATTAGAAGAGCTATCTTGTCTGAGTTGCCAAATGAAGTTTCGAATGTGCCCAGTCATGGCATTTCCCCCATTAGTAACTCATCAGAAGTAAGGGCAGAGAGTGGAGGTGACCCTTTCTGTATTACAAGTTTTCTTCATCTATTGAAGCAAAACCAACCTCCCCAAGAAACTCCAGGCATCTCTGAGTTAGCTAAAGTATTAACCCAGATGGACTGTGATCCAGAGCAAAGAGGCCTTGGGTCTGAATTACTTCCACCACAACTTAAAAATGCCTTTTACAAGCTGCTGTTTGATGGGTATGCAACTGAAAAAGACCAGGCCGAAGCTTTGGGGCAAACATCATGTGCTGTTCCCAAGATGGCAGAAGAAAAGCCACACGTCTGCAGTGACCTCAGAAACAAAGAAGGACATCACTGTCCCCTGAACCCACAAGCTGTAGGAGAAGCCGAGGTAGAACCCTTCAGTGTGCACATAGCAGCACTGCCAGGAGGTGAGAAGCTCGGAGAACTTTGCAGCGAGCCCCCAGAGCATTCAGAAAGTACATCTGGATCAAAAGAAAGGTCTTCTGACAGTAGCTCGAAGGAAAAAGTGAGTTGACATACGTGGTTTCCCATGACAGTTCCAGTGGGAAACGTGGGAGACAATCTCATACATTTTGTCTGCTTTAAGTTTCTTCCCTAAGGACTGCTAATTACTGTATCCAATCTTGGTTTTAGTGTTCCAATGGCTTGCAACAGTGTTTACAGCATACTGAGAAAATGCATGAATATTTGGTTTTGCTTCAAGATATGAAACCCCCCTTAGACAATCAGGCATCTGTGGAGAGCAGTCTAGAAGCCTTGAAGAGTCAGCTGAAGCAGTTAGAGGTAAGATACCCACTGGCATTCCTGTCAGCTTTCCATCAGCAATCAAGTAAAGCGGGGGTGGGGGTGGGGTTCATTTGGGCCCATGCCTTCAGAGGCTGTAACCTGTGGTCTCTTAGTCCTGTCACATCTGGTTTTGTGGCAAGGCAATTCTTCACTTCAGTCTGAAAGGCAGAAGAAGAAAGGGCAGAGTGCCCCTGGCACCTTTGAGAGTGGACAGCTCCAGGGATCTAACGTCCTCCTACTAAAAGTTTCAATTTCTCCTTTGTAGCACCAAGCCAAGGTTTGAAGTACAGGTCTTGGGGGAGACATCCGGGCCCCAGCTCCAGTAGAGAGTGGTCCATGAATGGTGCTGTTTAATACATAATTTCGCAGAAAGCAGGGTGCCCTTCTCTCTCACTCCTCGTGTTTGGGTTTATGCTTCTTCCTGCGTGGTCAACAGATGCGGGACTGTGTTTGTTTGCAGGCCTTTGAGTTGGGATTGGCCCCCATCGCTGTATTTTTAAGGAAAGATCTAAAGTTGGCAGAAGAATTCTTAAAGTCTTTTCCTAGTGACCTTCCCAGAAGACATCATGAGGAACTGAGCAAAAGCCACCAACGTTTACAGAACGCCTTCTCGTCCCTCAGCAGTGTGTCCTCAGAAAGGATGAAACTGATCAAGCTTGCAATCAACTCTGAAATGGTAGGCATAAAATGGTGAATTCTGGGTAAAATGTGATTGAGAATTAAGCTGTACTATGAGGGTTTTTTAGACAGGGTTTCTCTGTATAGCCCTGGCTGTCCTGGAACTCACTTTGTAGACCAGGCTGGCCTCGAAATCCGCCTGCCTCTGCCTCCCGAGTGCTGTGATTAAAGGCATGCACCACCACACCCAGCGAATTATATTTTTATAGTTCTTAATTCTCCAAACAGAATCACTGTAGGACTTTGAAATTTGGGGGACAAACAGAAATGAATGCATAATTTTGTTTTCTAGTCTAAGCTGGCTGTTCGTCATGAAGACTTCTTACACAAACTTACATCCTATTCAGATTGGGTGTCAGAGAAAAGCAGATCTGTGAAGGCCATTCAAACTGTGAATGTCCAAGATACTGAACTTGTAAAGAACAGTGTGAAGTTTCTTAAGGCGAGTATCAAAATGCACACAACCTGCGGGTCTAGTGTAGGAACTGGTCAGGACAAATACAACCTTCCCGAGACTGTAAGGAATTGTCTTTGACTTAAAGACATGTCTTTCCATAGTCTACCTAATGCTAGAATTTATTCCATCCACCATACCAAATTCTCACTACCTCTGACATACTGACATTTGTATTTATGGGTTTTTTTTTTTTTTTTGCTTTTTTGTTTTTTACCAATGACTTATATAAGCCCAAGATAGCTACAGATTAGTCAAAGTATAGTAGCTTAAGTTGTACTTGTATGGCAATATTGAGCCGAGATTTTTTTTTATGGGTTCTTACTAGAATTGTAGCCTGTTAATTCATATTTTGTGTTCCTTATTGTGAATTACCACAATTGAAGGGATGATGGAAATACTAGCAGTTATTTTGTGCTGTTAATGTCCCTTTGTGATGAATCAAGCTGTTTTGGAATTTTATTTCATTTTATTTAATTTATTTATTTATTTATTTATTTATTTATTTATTTTTGGGCATCTTAAGTATGATCTACCAGGGGAGGAGAGAATGCCCTTGCGGTTATTTATCTTTGCATATTACCTCCCTTCGTATTTAAATGCCTTATTATTGGGATGAAGGGATGGCTTAGTAGATAAAGCGCTTGCCACACTTTATAGGCAAGTGTGAGGATCTGAGTTTAAATCCCTAGACTCTGTGTAAAGTTGGGTCTGGTAACACATATCTGTAGTTACTGATGCTTCTGTGGGGGAAATAGGGGGTGGAGACAGGAGTTGGCAGTTACCATGGTACCTTGTGGCTGACTGGCTAGGAGGAAGCAGTGAACAATGAAAGAGAAGGGCCCAGTCTCAAATAAAGCAGAAGGCAAGAAACAACACCTGAGGTGGTCCTCTGATCTCCACACTGGTGCCCTGGCACACACATGCGCGCACGCGCACACAAACCCACACCACATACACAGATGCAAAATGTGAAAATCACCTATTACCAAATGATGAATAAGTAGATTTTTTTTATGTATACATAAAAAGTATACTCTTATAGTGCTGATAGAAGAATCATATTTAAGTAGTGAGTATACTTCAGTATTTCCAGTGCTGATGAACTTCATCCTCACCTACCTTTCATGCCACCTTCTGATTCTTCACAGAATGTGCTAGCAGACCTTTCACATACCAAAATGCAGCTGGAAACGACGGCCTTTGACGTACAGTCCTTCATCTCTGATTATGCACAAGATCTGTCTCCCAGCCAAAGCAGACAACTGCTGAGACTCTTAAATACAACCCAGAAGGGTTTTCTTGACCTGCAGGAGCTGGTAACCACTGAGGCGGACCGGTTAGAGGCTCTCCTGCAGCTGGAGCAGGAGCTGGGTCATCAGAAGGTTTGCCTCTCTTGCGGAGTTGTGCTCGCTGTTTTACTTATCAGTGTGAAATCGTAACTTAGGTAACCAGGAATACTGACCAGTTAGGGCGGTGCACTGGACAGGCCTGAGCGGGTGCTGAGCAGAATCCCTGCCATGTATTGTGGCAGAGTCTGTCACCTTGATGCTGTCGGGTAGTTGAGGTTTTTCACTGTCCTCTTAACAGTATTTTGTGAGGTGAACGTCTTCATCCTTGCCCTGAAAATGAGAACCAGAAAGCCTTCAGGGGTGTCCAAGAGCAACTGATGAAGGTTTAGCTCTGAACCTTCAGGGAACTATTCCCTCTAGTGAGGCACAGGGCTCAGCTTGTGCTCCAGAGAATGCACTGTAGAGCTGACTTGCCTAAATTTACACCCTGAATGCTCTACTTTATCTGCTTCCTGTGACTTAGAGAAGTTTCGTGCCTTCACTTTGTTTGTTAATAAATTGGGAATGGTAATGTTTATCTGGTAATATTATGAGCGCTGATAAAATAATTCATATGATACCCTTAGCCCTGTGCCTGGCCTCTGCTGAGCTTTTAGTAAGCATGAGCTGTGTGCTGTTGCTGTAAGTGAGGTAGTTAATTTGTTAGGTTTAGTGGATTCTGTTACATAACTGTCTAATAGCAGCAGTGAGCGAAGAACAGAATGTTGGAATAAAAATAATGCATGCAATGTTTCTCTTATTCTTGAAGCATCCAGGCACTGTGTGTAGCATGATAACCTGTATGTACATACCCATATGTTTACTGACAAATCACAACTAACTTCTCTTTTGGTGTCCTTTTGCAGAATTAATTCTGTGTATCACAGGTTTCAAGAGCATAAGAAAATGGGATGTTTCTTCCTGTCGATCCGAAGTTCCATCTCTTACACGTGTGCATGGCCAGTATTCTACTGAGCACCTTCTCTCAAACAGGCTCTTTCTGTGTATACGGGACATGTTCATACTGTCTGTCTGTCTGTCCTTGCTTAGTTTGCACTCCGATGCTACCATGTTTACAGCATACTCAAAAAGCTTTATTCAGGGTGTTTGGCAAGCGTATTCTGATAGGAGGCTCGATGAGAAGTGGATTGAAGGTTGCCCACTGAAAGCATTTTGGGTTTTCTCCATCTTAGGTTGTGGCAGAGCGTCAGCAAGAGTACAGAGAGAAACTCCAAGGGCTGTGTGATCTCCTCACCCAGACTGAAAACCGCCTAATTAGTAACCAGGAAGCCTTTGTGATTGGAGACGGCACGGTGGAGTTACAGAAGTACCAGTCCAAGCAAGAGGTACACCTTTTGGTATCTGCAGCTGTATATCCTGGTTCGCTTTGGTTCCCATTTCCGTAAGGCCACTGGGATTGTTGAAAACACGGGGGTATCAGAAGCAAGGCGCGCCCAGAGGCTCTGGGGATTAGATTTAAACATTATACCTAAACCTAGATTTACAATTTAAAGCAGGCCAGGTCATTCTCTTGACTTTTTTGGTGACATACTGTATCAAGGAGGTAAATGATAGGTTACAATGTAACCCTTTTGTGGCCGGGTGACTCACTTGCAAATCAGGAGAAATAGGCTTTATTTTGATTTCTTTCCCTGTACCACCTCCCTCTTTGTTTCTCTGGTATTTTCCTGTAACTCATTCTCTTTTATCCAAGGAAAAGGGGTAAAAGCAAAAATGCTAGAGAGAAAAACTTGTGTTTTGGTGTCAGGAGAACGAGAGCCTCACTATTTGTAGCTGTTGACTTAATTCAGTATTAGGACTCTGGTGTTCCCTTCATACTTCTGTTGCTACATTGTTATGAAAGCTGAGCAAATATGTATCAGGTCGCTGCTACAGTTACTGTCATGTAGTAGTGATGTGTGATACGGCAGGCAAGTAAGCACTCAAGCCCTTGAGGAAGCTCAAGGTAGAATATGGGAAAAGGTGTTATTAAGATGCAATGGTACAGTATAAAGAATGAAATGTATGAAAATGAGGTTCCCTTGTTTTTAAGAGGAAAGATCACAGAGGGCAGTTTTTACTTCCCAGAAAAGCTAGAACTCCTGAGAGATCTTAATCTTGAGTATCCTAGTAGCTGGGGCTAAGATGCAAATGCTCTGCTTTATGTAACTTGGCGTTAAGAAAAAAAAATCTCAGTTCACTGATGGGAACTATTTTCTTCTCTTCCCTGAGTAATAGATAAGTATTTAAAAATCAGAATTCTGCTGGGTATGAGGGTCTTGTATGCCTGGAAACAGAGCCCTTGAGAAGCCAAGATGGAAGAGGACTGTTTCTCTGCCCACGTGGGCCACATAGTGAGACACAGTCTCAGAGAATATGTATCCACCACACTCTATGCTTTTCAGCTGTGTTTGCGCGTCTCTGCCTGCAATAGCTCTCTTGAAGAATTATAGCTCTGCAAGAATTGAAATGATACACTAGAATTTCTTCTTTTCCATGTGTGTTTTAAGGAATTACAGAGAGATATGCAAGGAAGTACACAGGCAATGGAAGAAATAGTGCGAAACACAGAACTCTTTTTAAAAGAGAGCGGTGACGAGTTGTCCCAAGCGGATAGAGCTTTGATTGAGCAGAAACTGAACGAGGTGAAGATGAAGTGTGCGCAGCTGAACTTAAAGGCTGAGCAGTCGAGAAAGGAGTTGGATAAGGCAGTGACTACGGCCCTCAAGGAGGAGACTGAAAAGGTGCCTGTCTGAGTGTATGGTACACTGCTCCTTCACCAAGTAGTTAGCACATTAGCTGCTTACTTTTATTGTGTGTATCAGGTAGTGGTAGCCGGGGTTAGCACCAGGGACAAAAATACGGGACTCTGGGTACATAATTACTCAATACAAAGATAGGAAGAACTGGCTTTCCTTAGTCTTTCCGTAACTAGAAGCTGGTTGAGAGATTCCGGATGTGAGAAATGCATGGGAAGTTCAGTCAACTACAGCTAAAATGTCAAAGTGCACGCTTGAAGGCAGCGTAGACCTAGAGTAACTGCTTGTGGCTGTAAGATTTAATTCTTAATTCCCATATGTTTTACTATGTGTTAATTATTATAAATTTAGGAATATGTATATTTCTAAATATATAATTAAGTATAATTATATATGATATATACTATATAATTTTATTTATTTAGATAGACAGACAGATGATAGGTAGGTAGATAGATAGATAGATAGATAGTGTGTGCTATACCGAGGCTGCATCTATAATACTTATGAACCTTCCCTACCCAGGTTGCAGCTGTGAGGCAGCTGGAAGAGAGCAAAACCAAGATAGAAAATCTTTTGAACTGGCTGTCAAATGTTGAGGAAGACTCCGAAGGGGTGTGGACGAAGCACACACAACCCATGGAGCAGAACGGAACCTATTTGCATGAAGGTGATAGCAAGTTAGGAGCTGGCGAAGAGGATGAAGTCAATGGTAACCTGCTGGAGACAGATGCTGAAGGGCACAGTGAGGCCACGAAGGGGAATCTGAACCAGCAGTATGAGAAAGTCAAGGTGAGCTATTTAAACGGTGAAGCCGGTGAAGCCATCAGATTCCGTGTGGAGGCATGGGAAAGAGTTCGACTGCTTTATTATACAAGACTATACAAAGACTTTCCCTATCCCAGCGTTACGCCAAATATAAACTACCAACTATGTTCTTAGCAAATAAAAACAGTAAGAAGTAAGTCATTAGGTTCAGCTTTTGTGCAGAGCTGAAGCCCTGTTTTAGAAACAAAAGAGGGCTGGAGAGCCAGCTCAGTGGTTTAAGCAAGCTTGCTGCTTTCGAAGAGGACCCAAGTGCACTCTCAAGTGCATCACGATGTGGCTCACAGCTGCCTGTAACTCAGGCTGGCCTCCAAGGTCACCCAGAATAGACATATATGCATACATTTTTAAAAAAGAAAGAAATGAAGGGGGCTGATCATTGAGCTCTCCAGAGCAGGGGTCATGGCCTGGCACACCTGCTTGGTTTCTCAGTCTTCCTGGCTACTCTTTAAGGTTTTAAGTTCCCATCATATAAGACATTTGCAACTCACACACCTGTCATAGCTTGCTCGGGTTCCACATGTGTAGTAAAGCTAGAGTTTGGCTTCCGCCTCAGCCGTAGCTTCGGTCACTGTGCGGATCCATATGCATGTTCACAGACTGGCTTGCTGTGCAGCCCTGAGCTCGAAGCCATGCCTGTGAGGGGTGTAGGCTGCTGTGGAGAAGGAAAAGCCAGGGTGCGGAAGCAGTGGAGGCTGTCCCTAACGCACCTGTGGGAGCAAAGGCAGTGTTGGAGTAACCGTTTTAAAGTGTCCCAGAGTTGATGGCTCTTGTCTGTGCCTGGTTCTTGGTGCTTGGTGGCTGTCCTTGAGAGGCTTCCGCAGAATCCAGGATGTGGGGCCATCGGTGACTGCCTTAGCTTGCCTCTGACCTGTCAGCCTCTCCACTTCCTCAGAACCCTCTGCTTTCCTGCCTCAGAGGGCTCCAACCTCTGCTAGGTTCTGGAGGAATTCTTTGTATATGAGCTAAGACGAGCCTTAAAGCAAACCTGTGACATAGTTGAGGTCACCACCTCATGTTCACTACAAACCTGAGACCCAGTGGGGCCAGACGTCTCCACCACTCTCCCTCACATCTGCTCCTCTAACTCTGCTGGGCTGCTCTCATACTGCTCTTGTTTCGCTCTTATTCCAGTGTCTTTAAACTAACCAACAGGAGGGTGATAGATACAGTGGTTGGAAAAGGGCATTGAGAAGCAGGTTGGGTCCTAGAAACCTGTTCACCTCCCGAGGGTGTTCCCAGCAGCAATAAAGTTGTGATTGACTTGTTTCCACTCAGGCCCAGCACGGAAAGATCATGGCTCAGCACCAGGCGGTCCTCCTAGCCACGCAGTCGGCCCAGGTGCTGCTTGAGAAACAGGGCCACTATCTGTCCCCCGAGGAGAAGGAGAAGCTGCAGAAGAACACGCAGGAGCTGAAGGTGCATTACGAGAAGGTGCTGGCCGAGTGCGAGAAGAAGGTGAAGCTGACGCACTCCCTGCAGGAGGAGCTGGAGAAGTTTGACACCGACTACAGCGAGTTTGAGCACTGGCTACAGCAGTCCGAGCAAGAACTGGCGAACCTGGAGGCAGGTGCGGACGACCTCAGCGGGCTCATGGACAAGCTGACGAGGCAGAAGAGCTTCTCAGAGGACGTCATTTCTCACAAAGGCGACTTGAGGTACATCACCATTTCCGGAAACAGGGTGATAGACGCTGCCAAGTCTTGCAGCAAGAGAGACAGTGACAGGATCGGCAAGGACAGCGTCGAGACTTCCGCAACCCACAGAGAAGTTCAGACCAAACTGGACCAGGTTACAGACCGCTTCAGGTCTCTCTACTCTAAGGTAAGTTTATTCTACTTTTATTTTTTAAATGGTGGTCAGTCTGTGATAAACCTTTCTACATGTCATCTTCACTTTTGCTTTGGATTTAGAAGTAAAAAAAAAAATTGAAAACATAAATATTCACATGGGAAAGTGGTAGTTTTACTCATGTCCTTTATGTCTGGAAAATGCCTCTTAAAGGTTAATAACCTGAAGTTACTTAGTTTCTCAAATTTCGTAGTACTAAATTTGACCACCAGATGTCGCTTATGAACTAAAGGGGGGAGGCTCAATTTCTGGTCATTGCCATTCACGTAGGATACTTCCCTTCAAATATTACAGGACTGTTCTACAGATGTACTTGATCAATATATTTTCATTATTAATGACTAATATTCTATGCTGCTTCCTTTACTGCCTTGGAAAATTAAGAGTCTTGCTAAGAAAAACAAAAAACAAAAAACTGTAAGCTACGTATAGAGGTGTATACTCCAAAAACTGAGGGAGAAGGAGTGTAAATTTGGGTCAGCCTGGGCTACATAGCAAAATCCTGACTCAAAGTGGGGAAGGAGACGACCCAAGAACATATTTCCCAGTTTGTAGCAGAGGCTGTTCAGACATAAGCCTTTGCATACATGATCTGGCAAACACCTCTGAGGCTTAGGATTTGCTTCGTGTTGATGTAGATTATTTGACCTGATTGTGTCAATCCTGTACAGCATGTAGAAATGACTTATGAAGCACCTTAAAGGGTTTTCATCACGTTTCTATGTGGATTGTCCGAAAGTTTGCCTAGTCCGGTGATTGATTCTCATATAAGGCCAGCAGCAATAATGTTATTTAATTATCGTAAGTCTAGAACTATCTCCTCGTTTTCATGGTTACCTTTTGACTTCTCCACGTGAAGGGGAAGAACCTCGATGTTGATTGAAGTCTGCTCCCCCCCCCCCCCCCGCCCCCCGAGTTCCACAGCTCATCCATCTTGAGATCTTGTCATGCATGAGAAGACAGTGGGTCTCAGCCTCTCTCCTTCTCTCCTTTGATTTTCAGTGCAGTGTTCTTGGAAATAACCTCAAAGACCTGGTGGATCAATACCAGCAGTATGAAGATGCTTCCTGCGGCCTTCTCTCCGGGCTCCAGGCCTGCGAGGCCAAAGCCAGCAAACATTTACGGGAGCCCATTGCTTTGGACCCCAAAAATCTGCAAAGGCAGCTGGAAGAGACCAAGGTAAAGGAGGAGGGAGGGAAGAGAAGCGACCCCTCGGCCGTCCTGTCCAAAGAATTCTGTTCTCCACGCGCGCGCGGGTGATAGTTCTGCTCTGGGCCCAGGAAACCTGTGGAGAGTATTCTGTCCCACCAGAGGGTTCCAGCGTGACTAAGTGCTCCGGAATGTTTGTCCCACTGTTACTGAACGGGATTGACATTGCCATTATTGGCTACAGTCCACTGCGCCCGCCTCCTACCTCCAACAAAGCCCAGCCCACTCACTTACAGTCACACTTGTTAACTTTCCTCGCTTTCCCACCGGAGTTAAGCTCCGTGAAGGCAGGTGTTTGTGCCTGTCTTGTTCAGCGCTGTATTCCTAGTATCTAGGAGAGTGGTTCTCTTAGCCTGTGGATAGCAAATCCCTTTGAGGGTTCGAGCAACCCCTTTCATAGGTGTCACCTAAAACTATCTGCGTGTTAGATATTTATGTTATGATTCACAACAGTAGCAAGTTACAGATTAGCAGTAAAAGTAATTTGTGGTTGGGGGGAGGGGTCATCACGACGTGAGGAACTGTATTAAAGGGTCGCAGCACTAGGAAGGCTGAGGACACTGATCTAGAGGGTCACCGGGCCCAAAGTGCACAATGTGTATCTGTTCAAGAAAGGACGTATAGAAGAATGCTAGCGTCCTGTTCAGAGTGTCTCTGAGTCAGTGTTCGGGTTCCTGCCGTGTTCCTTCACCGTGTACAGAGATGCAAACTTCAGTTAGCACCTTACCACAGAAGGTCTTCCTACCTTTCCAGAAATGCGTGATTGACAAACTCTTGGTGAGACAAACTGTCAAATTACTCTCTATTCTACTCTTATTAGCTAATTAATTTATTTAGTTTACATCCCAATTGCAGCCTCCCCTTCCCCTCCCCTCCCTCATACCCACCCCTCCTCCCTTTTTCCCTTAGACAAGGGAAGGCCTTCCATGGATATCAACCAGCCTTGGCCTATCAGATTGCAGTAAGACTATTTGAGGCTGGACACGGCAACCCAGTTAGGGGAAAGGGATCCAAAGGCAGACAACAGAGTCAGAGACAACCCCCGCTCCTGATTTGGGAGTGCCACATGAAGACCCAGCTGTACAGCTGTTACATATGTGCAGAGGTCCTAGGTCCATCTCATGCATGCTCTCTGGTTGGTGGTTCAGTCTCTGTGGGTCCCTATGGGCCCAGGTTAGTTGATTCTGTAGGTTTTCTTATGGTCTCCTTGGCCCCTCTAGCTCTTTGAATCTCTCCTCCCCCGATTCCACAAGATTACCCGAGCTCCGCTTAATGTGTGTCTGTGGGTCTCTGCATCTGTTTCCATCAGTTGTTGGGTGAGGCCTTTCAGAGGACAGTTATGCTTGGCTCTAGTCAGCAAGTGGAGCAGAATATCATGAATAGTGTCAAGGGTGGGCTCTCTCTCATGGCATGGGTCTCAAGCTGGGTCAGTCATCGGTTGGCCATTTCCTCAATTTCTGCTCCATCTTTACTCCTACACATCTTGTGGCCAGGACAAATTGTGGGTCAAAGTTTTTGTGGCTGGGTTGGTGTCTGATCCCTCCACGGGAAGTCTTACCTACGTACAGGAGATGGCTGTTTCAGGTTCCATATCCCTCATTGCTAGGAGGCCTGGGAGTTTCCTTTGTCCTAGATTTCTAGCTCATCCCAGACCCCCACCCCCACCCCCGATTCCAGTTTTCTCTCCCTCTGTTCTGTTCTTCCCACACCTGATCCCTCCTGTTCCCATCCCTGCCACCTCCCCCACCCAGTCTCCTCCCTCCATCCACCCCCCATGTCTATTATATTCCCCCTTTCAGTGAGATCCAAGGGTCCCCCTAGATACAAACCATAATTTAAAAAATTTAATGCAAGGATAGATAATTTTTAAAATACTCTAATATTCTTACTCAGTATGATAAACTGAAAACTAAAGTTTAGAAGGTCATCGATCTGGAGATGTTTTCTTTTAGCAGGCAGGGTACTTGAATTACCATGGTCAGTGCCTGAGCCCTGGTGGTGCTATCAAGCTAGGCATGGCCACCACCCTCAGGCCAGTTATAGAACCAAGAGATGAAGAAGAGAGAAGAGGCATGCTCAGTGTGGCCCCACTGAGGAGGGAAAGAAAGACCCCGTCTTTGGGGTCGTGACTAGAGGTTTAAGTGGGAAGCAAGAGAAATGCATTCCTGGTCAGGGTGCAGTCTCGCTCATCGCTGGCCCATCCCTGTCTTAGCTTCAGACTCAGACAAGGTGCTCTGACAGGTTGTGGGAACTGTATGACATATCCTTCTAAGAGACAAGCTTACCCCTTGCCTGGCACTAGAACCTAGCCTTTCCCTTCTCTCAGCATGAGATTTCTGGGGAGAGTCCAATTCCTGGGGTCCCATTGTTTCAGTGGCCTTGTGGGCTAAAGGAAAGGCACAGATGTCTCCAGGACATCTATCCACATCCCTGCCCTGCGGAGGCAGAAAGGGCCGTCTTGGTTCTCTGCAGGGCTGTAGAAGGGTCAAGAGCCAAGGACAGTAGAAGGGGAGATTGGCTTTTGTTTTCTTTTCCTCTTCCTCATGTCTGAGTGCAGACCTGTCTTAAGTGTTTACTTCCCCTTAGTTACAGATGTCAGAGGAGGGACCATGACATCTAAGGCCCTGATTTTGATGAGAAATGCCAGTAGTTTGAAATAGCTATTAAGATTAACTAATATTTAATTAGGAGGTAAAATATTTTAGCCACAGGGAAATAAAATTGAACATTTTGGGTTTGATCTATGCAAATATGCTGCACATGAAGTTTTAGGAAGTAGAGCAAAAAATAGAGGAAAACCTCTATGAACCCTGTAGCTTAAATAAATGGATACAGGGATGGATATTGGAATAGAAATGCTTACTTGGTAAGTGCTGCAAAGAGTTCTTGATGCAAAGGCTCAGAGAATGGCCATTGTGTAACGGAAGAATAAATCTCAGATTAATGGCACCCTTGGAGATGATCTTTGTATGTAGTAAGGTTAAACTTTTGTGAAGATTAAGTAGTCTTTGTCTTAGGGTTTCTATTGCTGAGAAGAGACACTGCGACCACAGCAACTCTTATAAAGGAAAGGGCTGGCTTGTAGTTCAGAGGTTTAATCTATTACTGTCATGGCAAGAAGTGCTGGCGTGCAGGTAGACAATGGTGCTGGAGAAGGAGCTGTGAGTTCTACATCTGGATCAGATCTGAAGGCAGCAGGAAGAGAGTGTGACACTGGGCCTGGCTTGAGCTTCTGAAACTTCCAAGCCCACCCCCTGGTGACACATCTCCTCCAGTAAGACCCTACCTACTCCAACATGACCACACGTCCTAGTCCTAGTAGTGCCACTCCCTGTGGGCCTGTGGGGGCCGTTTTCATCCAAACCACCATGATCTTTATATTCTCTTTTTTCCTTCCTTCCTTCCTTCCTTTTTTTTTTTTTTTTTAAGATTTATTATTATATGTAGCTGTCTTCAGACACACCAGAAGAGGATGTCAGATCTCATTACGGATGGTTGTGAGCCACCATGTGTTTGCTGGGATTTGAACTCAGGACTTTAAAAGAGCAGTCAGTGCTCTTAACCGCTGAGCCATCTCTCCAGCCCCTTTTTTTCTTTTTATTAAATTGTTCAACAGTTACTAAGCTAGAAAGCGGAGCTGCTGGAAATTGTGGCACACACCTACAGTCCTAGGACTGGGAGGCAGAGGCTCAGGCGTTAGCCGCCTAACAGTTACAGAAGATGGGCATCTGAGCCCAGTGTAGAGGCCTGGATTTGAAACCAGCTCTAAATCACACTGCCTGATGATGGGCACCTTTGAGGCTTGCAGTGGTCTTCAGGATGGTGCAAAGTCAGGAAGCTTCCATGCACTGAATGGGAGCTCATTGCTGTAGAGACTGTCTTCTGCTGTAGCCAAGGAGACCAAGGCTAGGGTTAGGGTTGAGGTTAGGGTTAGGCTCTGCAAATGCTAGGACCAAGGAAGTGTCATCATATCCACTCAGTCTTAACGTGTGCTCTGGGGACCCTCTGTTCTTCATGCCTGTAGCATGCACTTTCTCCACTGAGCCATCTCCCCAGCTCCCGACATTTTGAGTCTTTGAGCTATGAGTGCATAGAGGAAAGCTGTGGTAGCTCTGTGAACCTGAAGCCATTGTGGATCCCCTGCAGCTGGACAACCTACACGGGCAGAGAGCCATCTGGGGTGTTAGGGACCGCAGGCTCCAATCCTCTTCTTACCTCGCTCCCTGTGTAGACCTGCATCTGTTCATCCAGAGATCTGTAGGAACCTCTCTCCAGATCTCGTTACCCTTGGTTGTATTATCAGTGTGAGTCACCTCTCACGCAAATCCGTGTCTCCTTTCTCCCCGTCTTTCAGCTTTGCTTATAGAATTCTTCTGGGCTCTTTTTACTTCTTTGGCCACATTATTCCTGTCTCCCCATCGGAACGCTGCGAACATCTCCTGCCCCTTCTGCTTTCCCTCGTCTGGTGCTGATGCGCCACCTGCTGTGGTGGTTCCTCTTACCTCTGCAATGCTCTCCACTTGGCTCCATTTGTATAGTCCCAGTCCCGTGTGTTGCCAGCTTGCTTCTTTCTTCCTGTATGCTATTCTGAGGTCACAGACTCCAAGACGAAGGTCTTCTCTCTCTGAAATGTGATCTCACCTGAGTTTATAGACTTTGCTAGTTAACCTGAGCTGAACAGAAGCCAGCCTTGTCTCCCCTCTTGTCCCCTCACACCCTGGGCTCCTGTCCTCCATGATGACTGGCCATTCTTTCATGGGCTCCGTCCAACAGCCTAGTCATAGTCACTGCGGAAGCGTGGCTAACGCAGCTGGGGAATTAAATGTTTTGCTTCATTTGATTTTTCTTATAAAATACAGTTGTATTTGTAATATCTTACATCCTGTGTTAGATATTATGGCTTTAGATAATATGACCAAGACATCCTGACTCTTCCCAGCCCTGTACTATACTGCACTTTGTGGTCCAGGCAATCTGAGTACAAGAAATGGCCTCAGTCCTTGGTAAAGTCCCAGCTGCCTTGTTCTCACTTAAGTCATGCTCAGTTAAGCGCGTTGCTTCTTGGTTTGTTTCTTCTGGTTTTCCCTGCATTGCTTATAAGCCCTTACTTAGCACTTTCTTCAAAGCCTTTGATAATTCCCCATCACGACCAGAAAAAATGTCAAGCCCTAAGCCTACCATTCGAGGCCTTCACATACCTATATATTCTTTCCTCCTAGTCTCTGCCTCCTCCCCCTCCAGTCCCCCTCCCTTTCCCCTTCCTCTCTCCCTCTCCGCAGGCTCTTTCTTTGCCTTCTGTTTACCCTATGGAGAAATATTCTGCTTTTTCATTTCCACAGTTTATTCAGGGCCCAGCACCCTCACCGCTGGCTCTCACTTTCCCACTGATCTTCCTCCAGTATCTCCTCTTCCCTGTAGAATGCAGCCCTTCCTGTAAGCTTTGTAGCTGTTTTATCCAAGAATATAGCCACGCTTTTTGAATTTTTAGATGCTCAATATCATACTAAATTACACAAATTCAGATGATACAACATGAAATCAAGGACCTAGAATCAGAAACAGTCCTGGGGCTTCTCTGTGTCTTAGTTTTGTTGCTGCTGCTGCTGCTAAGATTCGGGATCTGGGAGTAGGGGTATTGTACAAGGCATCAAAGTAGAAATTAGGGGAAACATGGAGTAATGAGGTTAGCAGTTGAAAGTGGAAGATTGTTAAGAACACCTCATTGTGTGCCATGGCTCACTGTCTGGATCGGTTGATTAACATGTTCTCCTTGCTTTCCCTGAAGTCTGGAATAAACTTGACAATGAAAGTCTATGTATTATTATATAGTTTATTCTATCCGATTTAGATTATCATTTTCATGTTAGTCCTGAATCTAATTGAAAACCACTTAACCCCACAGGCTTTGCAAGGACAGATATCAAGTCAGCAGGTTGCTGTAGAGAAGCTGAAGAAAACCGCAGAGGTACTCTTGGATGCCAAGGGCTCGCTGCTTCCTGCCAAGAATGACATCCAGAAGACGCTTGGTGAGGTCTTAGCTTAAGGTCTTAGCTCTTATTTCCTGTCTCAGGGGTAAATAGGGTTGTCTTGTAGATAAGGAGGACGTGTTCACAGATGGAAGTCATTTGGTTCATGATCTCTGCCTGTGTGTATGAAATTGAAAATATCTTCTAGGTGACTGTTCTTATGGTTCCCCCAAATAGAGCCGAGTTAAAATCTCAGTAGAAACTTTCTATGAATAGAAGCCACTCCATAACTTTCTTCATTCTTAGAGACACACAAGCATTCTTGATCGTGACCATGATCAATAAGTAATTTCAAGGCACGTGTATTTATAAATTACATGTGCATTTTATCACATAATATATAATTATAAAACACAAAACTATAAATTTTAAGAAATATGAAGAGTGTGTGAGTGCTGGCCCTTAAGGTTTTATTCTTCTGTTTTGACATATCGTCTTAAAGCCCACATGGGAAGCCACCACTGGAGCAGGAGCCTGAGCCTGGAGACGTGGAGGAGAAAGACTGTCCTCATTGTGTTTCTGGCCTTTTGATGTTTTCTCTTTTTTTTCCTCTTTGTTTTTTCATCACTTTTAAGATGAGGTCTTGCTCATTAGTCCAGTTGGCCTGAGAGTAACTGTGGACGCCCGGCTGGCCTTGAACTCACGGCTATCCTTACACATTAGCCTCTGAAAGCTAGACTTCAGGCATAAACTGCCACACTTGGCCTTTCCTGCTGTTAAATGTTCATTATTTCATGGGTTATAGCAATGACGGAAAGCTTCTCTCTGGCAGCATTGAGTAGGAATGTGTGAAACGATGTAGGATACAGAGGCATTTCCATAAGATCTTGTGTTTATTTCTAAGAAAAACAATAACTTCTAAAAATGCATTTTTTGGATTGTTTGTTGATTTAAAAAATAAATAAAAACAACAAGAGCTTGCATGTATCCCAGGCTAGCCTTGAACTGATGAAGGAATTGCTAAAACACTTAAGAACTCTGCGTTAGGAACTGGGGCCAAGAGATAAATACTACAACAGAGATTTTTCTAGTAATTTTTATTGCTCAGAAAATTTCAAATGATTAAAATTTTATACAAGGAACTGATCAAAACATACACACACACACACACACACACACACACACACATATATATACACACATACATATGTGTGTGTGTGTGTGTGTTTTTTAAAAATACACACACATATACACACATACCCCATGATTCCAAACCCCTCATCTTCAAATACCACCATGTTAGGCCTTAGACCTAAATACATGGGTGTAGTGTGGGAAGTCGACGTGAAAATGGTTTTGGCATGGTAAACCTATGTCATGGTGAAACAGGTCACCAATAACTCTCATCATATGATCCATAAGCACTACCCCCTGAGAAACAGCTTGATCGTCAATCACAAGCTGTGACTTAAGGCAGCCGCTTGAGTTAGGGGTCATACCTGAATCTGAGCCTTGCTTCCTCTGCTTGTAGTCTCCTGGTGCATATGAAAAGCAGGTCCTCTCTCCGTGCACCTTTCTCGTGGGTGTCGTTGTATGTAGCCAAAGGGCCATGACTATCTCGGTCACATGAGCTTTTCAGTTCAGTGAGAAACTGTTAAGCAACAGCTTCAATCATTTTGCTGTCGAGTCATGGGGCACAGACCAAGCACAAGCCTCTAAGGGGACTCGAGTAAGGAGTTGTAACTACCAGGGTTGTGCTCCACGTTGTGTTCCGCTCAACCTTCAGAAATAACTCGTGTGCTTTTCTGAATCTTTGTATAATAGAAGGTTTTTTAAAAAATCATGATAGAAAACAAATCGTCTTCCAAAAAGAGGCAGAAATGTAACAGCAGTAGTCTTTAGACATGTCATGGGTGGTTGTTTTTTTTTTCATCTTAAATCTTTAGCATTGAAAGTAAAGTCATATCATAGGAGATAGAAGGTTCTGTCAAACTCATTTTCCCCTTTTGTCTACTAGTGAACTTGTAAGTAAGTCCTGACCATAGCTTTTAGTTACCATCCCGTTTCCCTGGTACATTTGCATCTTCTTACTTCTGTGCATTGGAGGTCTCTCTCTGATTATGACAGAAGCTGACCATGACCGTCATGTGACGGAATTGTCTCTGAGACTGTCACTCCCCACCCCTGGCAGTTATCAATAAGTGTTGACAGATCAGGCTGAGACACGGTAGTGACTGCAGTGACCCACCATTTAGACCTTTCTTTCATCTCTCTGGGGCACTCCAAATGTGTGTGCATCTAAAAATCTTTACCGATGCAGATCACAGGCCTGCGAATTTTTTTTTAACTATTTTATTATCCACCCAATTCCTGTCTTTATATATAAACGTTATGCCTGACCTAATTATTCATTGGAAATATGTCATCTAGGCTTTTTTTCTGTGGAGACTGAATTTGTTCATTGTAAAGTGCATTTGAAAAAAGAACTGGGCAAGTAGAACTCTGTGCTTCCTGTCCCCCTCTCTGTGTGGAGCAGATGACATTGTCGGGAGATACGATGATCTGTCCAAGTGTGTGAACGAACGGAATGAAAAGCTCCAGATCACTCTGACCCGCTCCCTGAGTGTGCAGGACGCTTTGGATGAGATGCTGGACTGGATGGGAAGTGTGGAAAGCTCCCTGGTCAAGCCAGGTCAAGTGCCACTAAACTCCACAGCGCTCCAGGATCTCATCAGTAAAGACACCGTGAGTGACCTTTGCTAAAGGGGGGACAGTTCTGCTTGCACTTGAGAGCAAGTTGTTCATCTTCAGGAATAGGTAGTCTTAGAGACAGAGGGCAGCTTCTGAATGCACTTGAGAGCAAGTTGTTCATCTTCAGGAATAGGTAGTCTTAGAGACTTAGGGCAGCTTCTGAATGCACTTGAGAGCAAGTTGTTCATCTTCAGGAATAGGTGGTCTTAGAGACTTAGGGCAGCTTCTGAATGCACTTGAGAGCAAGTTGTTCATCTTCAGGAATAGGTGGTCTTAGAGACTTAGGGCAGCTTCTGAATGCACTTGAGAGCAAGTTGTTCATCTTCAGGAATAGGTGGTCTTAGAGACAGAGGGCAGCTTCTGAATGCAGCAGAGGAGCCAGCAGTGCTTGGACAAATGAATATGTAAATTTTTTGACAGTGCCTGGAATGGGCTTTATAGACTTGTCATTATTCATTAAGGAGAGTTTAAAGCTACATTGTATCTAATCTTGTTTATCACTGCTTCGGCCAGCTGCTCATGGGGTTCATCAGATCAATCTTGCTGTTGCCAAGCCTTTTAAAAATTAAGAACATGGCTAATCCCCAGGCTGCCTTAGATCCCAAGGGATTGCCGGGTGGCGATAAGCCCCTGCCCTTTTCAACCTGCCAGCTATCCAGCTGTTCTCCAAACTCCCATGAAGAGCTTTGGGATTGGCTTCCTCAAGAGAAAAACCACACATGTCACTCATTTCCAACTGTTAACCATTTCAGTCATGGGTTGTCCAAGCTTGCGGTGCTGTGAAGAATCAAAACTCGGCGGCTTTATTTGTAGTCGTCATTAGGAAACATATGCCGCAATTGCTGTATTTCAGATGCTGGAGCAGGATATTACGGGTCGTCAAAGCAGCATAAATGCCATGAACGAAAAGGTGAAGACATTTATAGAGACGACAGACCCGTCCACAGCCTCCTCCCTGCAAGCGAAAATGAAGGATCTGTCTGCTCGCTTTTCCGAAGCAAGTCAGAAACACAAGGAAAAGCTAGCCAAGATGGTGGAGCTAAAGGCCAAAGTAGAGCAGTTTGAGAAGCTCTCAGACAAGCTCCAGACGTTTCTAGAGACACAGAGCCAGGCGCTCACCGAGGTGGCCATGCCAGGAAAGGATGTTCCGGAGCTGTCTCAGCATATGCAGGTGTGTATTCCTCAGTGGTTACAATGCCAAGTGCGTGTGGACTGGTTAAGACAAGCTCATGCGTTTTATCAACAGTCTTAGCTACTGTTATTTGTCTCTCTGTGAATCATTTCCCTGCTGAGTAGAAACAAACCATTTACCACATGTATCATAGCTGTTACAACCATCCTTGAACATGCTAAATCCACAGAGATAATGAAAGCACAGAGTGTTAAGTCCCTGCATCCTGCTGTACATTCGCAGTCTGTGAAGTGCCAGGTAGTAGATGCCTGAGCTCTTCTCCTTGCATGCAGAACATGCTGGTGGGTTTGTGGTTCTAAGATCTGGCAATGTTTATACTGACTGATGTCATTGCTTTGCAGGAATCAACTGCTAAATTCTTAGAACACAGGAAAGATCTCGAAGCTTTGCACAGCCTCCTGAAAGAGATATCCAGCCATGGCTTACCAGGGGACAAAGCTCTGGTGTTTGAGAAAACTAATAACTTGTCAAGGAAATTCAAAGAAATGGAGGATACTATCCAAGAAAAGTAAGTCCCTCTCTAAGACAATGTGTTTTATCCCACTCTGGTACTCAGCAGCTGGGTTGCCTATATTTATGTAAGTCTATGACTGAGTTGGTTTCCAAACTGTGGAGGCTCAGACTGTTGGTGGATCTGTGCATTAAATATAGTCAGGAGGCTGAAAGGGGATTACAGAGAGTTTGAGGCCCTACTCTGGACTGAAGTAAGACCATCTTTAAAAGCAAAACACAATAACAAAAACATTAGTTTACGATTGGCTAAAATACCAAACTGGGAAATGGAAAACGCTACTTATGTAAAAGTGGGAACATCCTGTGAGCATGATGGTGCTGGTAAGATGAACTCAGAGATCCTGAGTTCAATTCCCAGCAATCACATGATGGCTCACAACCGCCTGTAATGGGATCCGATGCCCTCTTCTGGTGTGTCTGAAAACGGCAACAGTGGACTCATATAAATAAAATAAATAATAAAAAATATGACCGCTTACTGCTTCAATTAGTGAGTGAACCACAAAGAATAAGGCAGTGGCCCAGTTTTGACCTTTGACTCAATGCGATTCTATTCTGTGCCTTCATATTTTTCTGTATCATGTTTAGAACACACATCTGATTTTTATGAATGAAAGAGCCCTCAAAAGATGTTTTAGCCTGGCCATTTATCTCTCATCTAGTTGTACTTCCTTAGAATTCTCTACCTAAAACTTCTGGGTTCTCTTTCTGAACCCATCTCAGAAGATGTGTTCTTGGCTGTCTTACATAATCTAGGTTGTCCATTCCAATTTTAAATCCAGGTAATGTGAGGACTATTAAATCATTAACACCATGTGGTCATCAGTAGTTTGTTCAGCTGAAATACATCCTTATCTCCAGCACATAGGTCAGGTGCACACAGAAGCCATTCACACGTCAAGTGTAACGGTCTCCATAGGGCCTATGCTTGGCATATAGAAAGGCCCATGGGGTTTACATAGGAGCTTCTTATGTGTTGGGGTGGGTAAGCACCTGTTAAAACTCCAGTCACTGGGCTACATCTCTTTGGAGAGGTGGAAATGTCATCTTTCCAAAGTGCCAAGTTAAGACATCCTTTAACATGACCTGTGTTCTCCTCAGTCAGCAGTGTATACATGTATTTTCTGGCTCTTTGCCTGCTGGCACTGAACATTGTAGAAAACAGACCTGTCAAAGTCGTTAGAGTTTATGTAGTATTAGAGAGTACTGTTGTGTGAGAGTTACATATTTCTTGACTGTTCCCTCTCTATGAGCTTTGCTTCAGGAATCAACAGGTAGGTACTTAGCTGATTTCATTCACCACATAAGAACACATCAGCCTGGTACCCAAGAGCTGCTAGTGCATTGAAAATGGTTGCTAAAGTTGAGCCCGATTCAGGAGTATTGACCGCTGGTTAATAGTCGGCCTTTTGGAACATCTGGCTTTGCAGCTTGACTTCTGGTTCCTTTTTGTTCATTAGGAAAGACGCTCTAAGTTCTTGTCAGGAGCAGCTGAGTGCTTTTCAAACCCTCGCTCAGTCACTGAAAACATGGATAAAAGAGACAACCAAGCAGGTTCCCGTTGTGAAGCCTTCTCTTGGCACAGAGGACTTGAGAAAATCTCTGGAAGAAACCAAGGTGGCTCATCAGACCTAATACTAACTTCTGCTTGCCTGTGTTAGTAATGACGCATGCGGTCCTTTAGTCTAAAATCAAGCAAACTGGTCTCACAAATGCCCAATAGGATCTGTGGAAATTACATAATCGAGGAATTACATAATCTTTTTGTTAACTCAATTTATTAACAAAAAATATATGTATAGTGCATCCTTAGTCCCCCTAATATTAAAGTTTCCTTCTTTATCAAATTTCAATTTAATTTCCATTTTTTTTATACCTTTTTTCCAAGTAGTAAGAAAGAGACCCTTGTCTTCATGTGCAAGGTCTAACCAGTACTGGAAGACAAGCTATTTGAGTCTCTTGCATGAGTAGTGTATAAGTATTTTGTTGTCTGACTTAAGTCATAAACGCTATGGCTGATTGTGTCAGATTTTCTCAGTGAGACTGTGTAGCTCTAACACTTCCTTGAAATGTCGGGAGTTCAACTCGGCGCGAGGTGGAATTTTGCACACCCGTGTCTTGCTTTTATTGTCCTGTTACTTATGATGTAGCCGCACCTGGGATAGCCCTACAGACTTACAGTTGACAGTTACTCTAGAACATTCCCGTGGCGCCAGGACTCGGCCTGCCTCCCACTGTGGCTGGGGGCAGAACACAGAATGGGCTCTGCCTGTTCTCCTCTGCCAACAGTGTTAACAGTCACCTGGGCCCGCAGTCATTGTTGCTTTCAAATATGCTTAAGAAGTTCAGTTGTAATGTACAACTTTGAAGATACTTGGAAGACTGAAAGATAACGTGTTTTTGTGTTTAAAGAAATTACAAGAAAAGTGGAATCTGAAAGCACCAGAAATTCACAAAGCAAACAACAGTGGTGTCTCACTATGTAACCTGCTGAGTGCATTGATCAGCCCTGCAAAGGCCATAGCCGCAGCCAAATCAGGTATGCGCTTAGTTTTCATGACTAATCTGTAAGAATTTGATCTCCCACGGTCCTTTTGTGTATTTGAAATTAATTAAAAAAAATTTTTTTAAAAAAAGATCACCTCAAGAATACAAAGTAAAAGAGGTCGGGCAGGTGACTTTTAAAGGCACACTTAATCTGTCACGGAATTGGAGAGATGACTCTGCAGATACATGTGTGCAGGCATAAGGATGGGTGTCTGAATCTCCGGCACCCACACGTGTTTTGTACACGAGTGAGCATGGTGCCCTAGCTGCCCACAGCCCTCGGGAGGCAGAGACAGGAACTCCTCCAAGCAGGCTGGCGAGCCAGACTCACCAAATCCTTGACCCTCTGGTTTGGTGAGGGGCCATGCCTCAGAAAGTAAAGTGAAAACTGATTTTGGAAGATAGCAAGCACCCAGGATGGGCCACCACGTGCAGGAGCAGACATATGCATAGCACACACCTGTACATGCGCAGCCACAAGCATAGGAATATGTATATACATATACACACAAACACCCCCCCCCAATCTGTCAGGCAAAATGTCTTTTTATTTAAGGGGAGATAGTGAAGCTCTCTTTGAGCTATGTCTCTTCTCAGTATACTATGTAGTAAGGAAAGAGATTTGGTTTCCTGGTAAAGAAGAGGCAAGGGTGCGGGCTCTTGTCTATGAGGCAAGCTCGCCTTTTGTCTGACTGCTTGTTTGTATATGGTTCCCAAAGCTTTTGATTTTGCAGCCTGTTCACCAGTAAGCTCACATCTCGGCCTCAGCCCTGGCTGACCCAGCTCTTCTCAGCCCAAGACCAGAGTTGTGTATAAATCCTGGTTCCCAAGTTAACTTAAAACAAATATAGTGTTTTGGGAAGGGGTATTTACAGAGGCATTTTGTTTTGTTTAAGTTGAGGAATAGATAGAAGGCCAACCTCCTATCTCCATTGTGTGTCCTGTGGTTTATCTAGTCTGACCAGGCCTCCAGCTGTCCCATTGTGAGTGACACTCATGTTCCAGCTGCGCTTCTCTCAAACAGCCATTTTTTCCACTCTGTTGCTCCCTTTTCAAGCAATGCCCATATTGTATATGCCACAATGCTCCCTCATGTCTGCCCTAATCAGATTGCCTGAGACGTCAAGTTGATCTTTTTTTTTTCTTAAGAAGAGGAATTCTATTGTCTTTGATTTATCTTAGTTCCTCCCATCTCCTTTTTATCTGGAATAAAATCTATACTCTTGCTTGGTGTTCTCTGCTTGACGTTTAACAATTAGTTTGGAGAGTCTAGGATGCTTTCCGTTCCTTGGAAAATGCCTTGTGCGTACACTCATGCACACGCACATGTGCATGCGCGCGCACACACACATGGGAGAGGGGGAGGAGGAATTCGGATGTTTAAATGTTTCTATGGTTGCTCTTGCATGGGCATCTCTCTCCTTTGATAGGCAGCCAGTGGGTGCTAGCATGAGAAAGTTGGATTTTATTAACATTGTGGTTATGGAGACATGCCAATCCCAGATAGTTATGATAATATAGGACAAATAGCTATTATGACCCACTCAGGAGGATCTGATTGGTAGGTAATGGGTTAGCTATGTGTGGTTCCCATGGCGTTTTCACAGGGTAGCTGCCGTGGTACCCATCAGCTTCATTCATTCCTCTTCAGGCACACAGCTGATAGTTAGCACAGCTGGCATCTAAATTCAGGAGAGGCGTCCTCTAGGTCCATGCACTACCCACCCTGTGTTCTCTGTGTCAGCATATGTGGACTTAGAAACAGACGTTTGTTTTGGCTTTTACCTTCAGACGGTTCCCTCGTCTCTTTTTAAATCATTCTGCCTTCATTGGCCCTGTGGTTATGTTGTGTACGCGGCCACAGGTGATGCACAGCCATTAGGCCGAGCAGACATTTTCTTCTCAGTTGCACTGCTTTCTTTAATACATAGGTGCTGGGGACCTTTACCGCCAGCTTTATCATAAGATGACGTTAGCATAAAACATCTTAGCTGTTTAATTTGGGAATCAGCTTTTGATTAACTTATGAACAGTCGAAAGTGAGGCGCCGAGTCACTTGTACGAATGAGCAGTGGCGGTTCCTTTAATGCCGTCTATAGGTAGAAGTACTAGGGCAATCTAAAGTCACTTCATTGTTTGTTTTGTTTGTTCATTGTTTTTTTTTTTTGTTTTGTTTTGTTTTGTTGCAGGTGGAGTAATACTAAATGGTGAAGGAACAGACACAAATACTCAGGATTTCTTGGCAAATAAAGGTGACTAGTAACCCTGTCTGGCGAGTGATTAATGGAGTTTGATGTTTTAGAGGGCAGTAGTTTTGTTGAGATCTTAAACTCGAGTTGAAATGGTCACCATGTCCATGAATATGTTGATATACCTGTCCATCTGAGATAAATGAACCTTTGGTGTTTCACTTTGGGACTTGGTTTTATTTCCTTCCTGTTCATTTGCTGTTTGGTACCCAAGAAATCTGTTATGTTTAAGCTTACAATTCCATCATGCTACCTCTTACGTTTTACAGTTACACAATGCTCCTGAGTTGTTTGTTATTAACTTGCAGTATGACCTCTTCTTTCTATCCTAAAAAGTCTGTGGTTCATCGTAGCAGGCTTAACAGTGTCAAAATAGAAGAAAACGCTGTGTACAATCAGTCTAATGCTATCGCTCCTCTCCAAAAGCCTCAGCATGCATTCGTGTACTTTTCTTCCTGCTCGTAGGTTTAACATCTATTAAGAAGGACATGACTGACATAAGCCACAGTTACGAAGACCTGGGCCTCTTACTCAAGGATAAAATAGTTGAACTGAACACTAAGCTCTCCAAATTGCAAAAGGCTCAGGAAGAGTCCAGTGCAATGATGCAGTGGTTAGAGAAGATGAACAAGACGGCCAGCAGGTGGCGCCAGACACCTACACCTGCAGACACTGAGTCTGTGAAGTTGCAGGTGGAGCAGAACAAGGTAGGCTGGGTACAGGGCAGGAAGGCGCACTGAGTGGACTTAGCCAGAGCAGCCCTGGGGGCCATGAGCTCGGTTCTGTTTTCTCCCTAGACCTTCATCAAATAATGACTGTTTTGTTAAAATCAGTCACATTGGGGCAACAAATTGTCACTTTTCCAGCCCTCTGACATTATAAAAAGGAATAAACTGTAGGGTATGAGTAACTTTGCCGTCTTTAAATCAGCTTAAATCTGCGATATTAAGTAATCAACTTTTGGGAAAGATTTAGTTATGGACTAAATGTATCAAGTGTCTGGCCTGTCTACTATAAAACGGGACGGCTAATACCGTCCTCTTTAACAGCATTTCTGTACTGCCAAGATTAGGAAAGTAGTTTCTCACCACCATGACAAAAATTTGGGCAAATTACCAACCCGTACTTGAATTCTGCCATGTGGAATCTCGAGTAGAGTTTCAAATTCTGGAAGCCTTTACCAGGGCTGATTTGCTTCTCAGTTAACCTCACTGAGAGCAGCTTGCATTGGCCCAGCGTCGTTTGAAAGCAGGAAATTACAGACGGCAGTCATTACATCCACAGAGTGTTCCTCTGTGGGGTTTCTGTGTCTCACAATTGAAGATGGTCAAGGGGAAAAAATAAGAATTATCAGCTACATAACCCAGGTCCTTGCCCACTCCAGCATTTGATGTGTGTATGTGTGTGTGTGTAGGGGGGCGTCCTTTCTGAGTCATTCCAGAGTTCCAGAGAAGAAATGCTTTTTCTCTTTTGATGCCATATTTTTTGTGTAGTTAATTATTGTTTTTTTTTTTTTTCCTTGTTAGTCATTTGAGGCAGAACTGAAGCAAAATGTAAACAAAGTGCAAGAATTAAAAGACAAACTATCAGAGCTTCTGGAAGAGAACCCAGAGGCTCCCGAGGCCCAGTCCTGGAAGCAGGCACTGGCAGAGATGGGTGAGTCCATCCGCGCACTCGGGCTCACGGGTGCTCACGGCCGCTTGGCCAATTTCATGGTCAACGGAGTGTTCTTCAGAAAACATCCAGGAGTCTCGTGTGCTTTTGGATTTCCGTTAAACATTTCAGAATCTTTTTTTTTTCTCTAAGTATTCAAAATCATGGGTGTTGTTCTGAGAGCTGTCATTCAGCTGTTTTTATGAAGAAGGTTCATAGTTGGTAATGAAATGCTATGCGCTGAGTAATGTTTTGATTAGTGTTTATTTTCTTTCATTCGCTTTATGCTCACGGATTTTCTTGCATTCATCCGGAAAGGGCAGGCTCCCATCTCCTCTGTGAGGTCACTTCTGGGGCTTCTGTCTTCTCAGCTCTTCTTTCTTCTCTCAAGCCAGTGTTGAAGGAATACGGGGCCTCCCCTCCTATCCTGTCTTTGTATAAACTGCTCGTAGGTACAGAATTTCCTTCAGTTTGTGAGATAAAAAGACTAAGAAAGTAAGTTTCCTACTTTACTCTGTCGTTTGGAGGTTTCGGTAAGTTTAGATATGTCTAGGTAGGAGCCGCAGTGTGCACAGTGTGAAGTGGATCCCGTTGGTCCTTGGAATGGCTTGACTTTCAATTATTTCACCGTAGTTATTTCAAACCTTCTTCCCATCACTTTTTGGCACCGTAAGCTTAGAAACAACTTAAGTGTTCCTAATGTTCAGAGGCAGACAGAATCGGACTCAAGAATCCCCCTGCATCGTGAGGGTTTCCCCTATGTCAGGGACTCTCCTAGGGCTATCAGAATTACTTGCGAGTATGGGCAGATGTTTGCGAGAAGAGGTGTGGCTGAAGGGTGTGCGTTTCCTACAGAGCCTCCACCCTGCAGGGGCTTTGATACTTCTCTACCCCATGTGCTTTTGTTAACAGCCTCGCCAGTCAGATTATATAGGATTGGAACTTCTCCTACAGAGGAACGCCATTAAATAGAAGCCCCTTACTACATTCTATTAAATACTGTCCTTTAGTATACTGTGCCAAGTGACAAACACACAAACCTCTCGGGGCTTTGTGAAACAGCTCACTCAGTAAAGTGCTTGCCTAACTTAGCAGCATCGGGACAGTTCTGTCCCAGAAGCCATGCAGAAGTGTTTGACGTGGCAGCACAGGCTTGCAGTCCCAGTGCAGGGGAGGCAGAAACAGACCCTTGGCCATCTGGACAGCCTAGCCTACTCGGCAAGTACCAGGCCAGTGAGAGACGCCATGTCATAGATGAAAACAAAACAAGCAAAAGCATACAGTACAGCTCCAGGGACAGCAGCTAGGGTTGTCCTCCAGCTTCCACGTGTGTATGCACATGTATGTGAGCACACACGTGTTCACACACACACACATTAAAACGCATGTCATCTCTGAAACCAGTCACACTAAGCAGTTACTGTTTGTGGGGCGATAGGTGGGCTTCAGTGCTTGTCGCCATGCTCTGAGAACTAACGTTGCACCTGTGGAACCTAGGCAAGCAAGAAGGCTTCCTGGCTGAGGGTAAGATCCCAGGGGACTGGGAATGAATGTCAGGGATAGGAGATGTCACACGAAGGGGCCCAGGTGTGGCTTCCATGGACACATGCTGCTTTGGGGAGAATATTAAGATGACCAGGGCTAGCTTAAACATTTGATCTCAGTATAAACGCCTGCCACAGGATGAATGTTCCAGGGTCAGGTTATGACAGGTCCTAAGCTTTTGGCCTTCAGATCTTACCATCTTAAGGACAGGAAGTTATTGATAAAGGATCTGAATAGAAAACTGGTATGTTTTTTAAATGATCGTTTCTAAAGGGAATTATTTAGAACCAAATGGCTCGCAGCTGAGAAATAGGAGGTGGGGCAGCGGGGAGGGCGGGGAATTACAAGACTGCCAAACTAGGTCTGAAGTTTTTGCATCCACACAGACTGCTGTATCCCCTGGGAACTAGTTAGAAATATGAACTTGCAAAACCCTACTACAGACCTCCTCCTGCATCAGGCCAGTGTGTGTTAACAATCCGCCCAGGTGGTTCTGTAGCTCCGTGGTTGGGTGTGGGCCATAGCGGAGAGCAGCACTGAGCATATCAAAGATGGTCTTGAAGCCGTGGTAACATGGTGACGTGGCAGGTGAGGTCAGAGGGCCATAGTAAGTGCCTGTACTTACTTACCAGGCTGAGGTCACCTCATAGATCCAAAAGGAATGAAACCAGGGTGGGATTGGAGGGGCCAGAACAAGACTGACAATTTTATTGAGAGCAGTGAGACTTGTCCTATCAGAATCAGAATATAATGACAATTTCTAGGATCAATACAGTTGTAGTTATCAGATTACAATGGAGTCTGCAAGTTAAACAGGGTATGGAAGATTAATATCCAAGATCCATTGTCCTGTCAAGTCTCCATGCTTCCTTGACTCCTGAGGGAACACACAGAGAAACACAAAGCAGCCTGAATGCTCACTGCCTGAGGGAGGGCATTGGGCTGTCTAGAACAGGAAGGCGCATTGCGCCCCAGGAGGCACGTACTGTAACCTGAAAAACCTGTGACGCATGCCTCTCAAGGCAGCCAGGCCAAGCCAACTTGTGGTTCCTGCAGCCGTCCAGAGTCGTTCTGGATGCTTAGTGGTTAGGGGTGGATACTGCTCTTGCAGAGGACCTGAGCTCAGTTCTTAGCACCCAAACCGGGCAGCTCCAACCACCTATAACCCCAGCCCCAGGAGTATTTAGCACTTCTGGCCTCTAAGGGCACCTGCACTCCCATTCACATAACATATATGTGTGCTCATGCGTGTGTGTGTGTGGCACACACACACACACACACACACACAAAGTGAGAGACAGAGAGAGAGAGACAGGGAGAATTAAAATCCGTTTTTAAAGTCATTCTGAATTACTACATCTCAGTGAAAAGGAAAAGAGGAAAACCTTGGAAAAAGTATAAAAAGAGGACCAGATACTTGATCAGTGTTCAGAGGAATAAACTTGATATTCCCTTTGGTAGTTCTGAATGCAGTACAACACAAAATCACAGACTTTTAAAACACAGGAGGGGGTTGGGATTTTTTTTTTCTGTGTGATTTTTCTTTGCCACTTCACTGTCCAGTTCTCAAGTGTGAACTTTCTAGAAGTCAGTGTCCGCCACAGTCACAAGGCTAGACTTGTCCTTTCACAGAGCTGCTGAGATTTCATGTTGTAGCTTTCCAACAGTTGGTTGATGCTGAGTGAATTTAATAGAATGCTTGAGGGGAAATATTCAAAGATGGAAGCCATTTGCCTAGAAATAGTTGAGGATTTTTTTTTATTTTAATTTGAGGTTGTAGTATTGCTCAGTAATGAAGAACATGCCAGATATTCACAAAGCCCTAGGTCCAATGCCCAGTAAATCCATGTACAAGTGAGTGCACACGCATATGGCACAATGTATTAACTATATAAGGACTTTTAGAAAGAGTGCAAGTTGACAGGAACCTGAGGTTCAGGTTTGTTTTACTTATACACGAGTTAATACACAATTACTAGATCCATAATGCTATAGCGAGGAATGAAACAGAGGTTGGATTGGGTTGTAGAGAAGGAAGCCTAGGCCTATCATCATATAGAATGAGCATTATTAGGAAAGAGACCTCAGGACCATGGAGGCCATCGTCAGGCCTTGAGGCGGGAGGGACACCATTAGGAGGAACCGTGCATCCTAGCAGATAGGGAAACCCACATTGCATGGCTGGGCCTTGAGATGGGAGAGCACGGTAGGCATTCTGAGAGCTGCTGTGCACAGCATGGCAGGGAAGCAAGCCTTCAGAGACAGAGCCCTGCAGAGAGGGTGTATTTTGACTACTATAGTTTTATGCTCTGGGGCCTGCTCTCCCCACTCACTCCCCCTGCAATCCCATCCAATCCAACCCTACTGAGGTCAAGGCACAAAGTATAGGTCACCATGGCTGATTTCTGCAGACTGCATCTCACAGCGACCGGCATCTTATTATGGCGGGCTCATGATCTAACGTGTAGTCCATGTATCATCTCACACAAGTACTTCTTGTAAGTTGGAATTAATAGGAAGGGGGGTTACCAGATGTGAACAAGCTAGAGATGTAGCTTAGGGTCATGCTTGCCTAGTACCAAGGCCCTAGGTTTACATTCTAACAAAGGGAACAAGAGGAATGCCATCTATTATGTATCGTTTGAATACATAGTTACAGTTTTCTGATGGTGATATTAAATGAAGAAAAAAAGAAAAGAAAACAAATAGCAGCTTGGTCCTTTTTCTTGTTTTCAGACACTAAGTGGCAAGAGCTCAACCAGTTGACCATGGACAGGCAACAAAAGCTGGAAGAGTCCTCCAATAATCTAACCCAGTTCCAGACCACAGAGGCCCAGTTAAAACAGTGGCTCATGGAGAAGGAGCTGATGGTCAGCGTGCTCGGCCCCTTGTCCATTGACCCAAACATGTTGAACACACAGAAGCAGCAGGTCCAGGTGAGTGTTGCCAGAGCAACAGCCAGAATGTGGCCCCTTGACGTCTGCATGGCAAATGTTTGCAGTGTAAACACGTCAGCGCAACCTTCTTACTGGGTGACTCGTCTGAAGCAGGGGTTTCAGAGAGCTGCATCGGTAAGGTAGCCACCAGGCGTGGTCTCCCTGAGCCAGCGTGTGGGGCAGACCCTCCCTCCATGTGTGGTTGTTGCAGGCCCACTAAACCAATCACAGGTCTCCGAAGGATGAGTGGATCGGCCAAGTGAAGGTGATGGTAGTATACACTTTGTATTGTTCATAAATTATCCTTTGAGGCCTCATTCATTCTGATTGGAGACTTGTAAGACTCGCCCAGTACAGTCCTAAGCGGAAGGCAGAGAGCAAAGGCAAGGCAAGGGCGGGATGGAGGGAGCAGAGGGACCAGGCATGTTAGGTAAATCTTAGTCATCGAGGCAGCCCACACGGGAAAGAAAATCCACCACACCTGAGTCGGGCCCAGTAGCTCGAGGTCTGTGGTGGCTTCAGCTGTGTTTCTACGTGGCGAGCAGAGGCCTCAGCGGGAAGAGCATCTCATTTCAGTCAGACGTGTAACCAGGACGCAGTGGTTTAAGGTCACGTGTATCCAGTTCATAAATTCGTAATATAAGGAGAGGCAAGATGAAAAAGATGAAAAGGAAATGTCTGGACAAATATTTGCTTGTAGTCTTAGGAGTCTGAAATGAATAGGTAAACAAATACAAAAAATAGATAAAATATAAATAGATTACGTACACCACAAGGAGGCATCTCGGGGTCATCTCTGTTGACATTCTGAGCAATAAGATTTTATGTCTAAAACTTGTATAATAAATATTGTAAATGTCAGTAAGTACACTACTAAAAACAAAACAAAACCTTATAAGCCTAGCGCACTGGATCGTAATAAACAGTCACCGATGCGTTTCCTTCACTGTAGACTTGGGAGGGTAAGGTAATGAAGAGAAAAGTATGATCCAGGCAAGGTAACCATGGCAGCGGTGGTGTGAGCCCAGTCACAGTGTCTCATGTGAAGGAGCATTTGCCCAGGCTAGAGCTAATAGCATTTTCCTTACCCTTTGGAAGATGGTATTATCTTTTAACAGGTTGTTCACTGTGAAGCACCGAGGGTCTTTAAATTAGTTTATGATAACCTCACTGTCCCCCAAAAAGTAGGAAAACATTAAAACAGAATTCCAGACACAGTAGAGAAGAGAATGCCATTTCTCTGTATTTGGATGCTTAAATGTCTGTTTGCTGGGGCTGGAGAGTTGGCCCAGTGGTTAAGAGCACTGGCTGCTCTTCCAGAGGACCTGGTTCAATTCCCAACAATCACATGGTGACTCAAAACCATCTGTAATGAGATCTGATGACTTCTTCCGGTGTGTCTGAAGAGAGCAACAGTGTGCTCATTTACAGTGAATGAATGAATGAATTTATGTTTTCTGTAATTCATTATTCAACCCTTTGTTTATTTTCCACGGTTAACCTAGATTCTGCTGCAAGAGTTCGACACCCGGAAACCTCAGTATGAACAGCTCACAGCGGCTGGCCAGGGCATTCTGAGCAGGCCTGGGGAAGACCCTTCTTTACATGGGATTGTGAACGAGCAACTGGAAGCTGTGACCCAGAAGTGGGACAACCTAACAGGACAACTGAGGGACAGATGCGACTGGATTGACCAGGCTATCGTCAAAAGCACACAGTACCAGAGCCTGCTGAGAAGTCTCTCGGGTACCCTGACTGAGCTGGATGACAAGCTCAGCAGCGGCCTCACCTCAGGCGCACTGCCAGATGCCGTGAACCAACAACTGGAGGCAGCCCAGAGGCTGAAGCAGGAAATCGAGCAGCAGGCACCGAAGATCAAGGAGGCCCAGGAGGTCTGTGAGGACCTGTCGGCACTGGTCAAAGAGGAGTACTTGAAAGCAGAACTGAGCAGACAACTAGAAGGCATCTTAAAGTCGTTTAAGGATATTGAGCAAAAGACAGGTTGGCCTCTCTTTTTACATACCTATTTCCTGGTCAGAAGTCAGCGCCCCGTCCTGCTGTTTCCGAGCTCTTGGTGATAATTTGTGACTGCACAGAGCACAGAAAGCAGTTCTGTGGCAGTCTAGACGGTCTACACAGATGAGACAGAGATGCTCTGCACATGGTCCATACAGGGCAAATGCTTTAACTCTGTTCCCAGCTGTTTTTTTTTCTTTTCAAATGCGAAAACACCTTTGCTGTGTTACATTGTCTTTTTTTCGTCAGAAAAACAGACACATAGTTATTTTAAAGGCTTTCTGTCCTTTCCTCCTACTATTGCTTTGTATGATGTGTCACAGAAAGGTTTTGTAGAGAAACGTGTAGATATCTGTGTCCCTCTCTCACATGTAGTGATAATTCTGTGACAAACGGGCCGGCACTTTTTAAATGCAAAGGGATGGATGAAGGGAATTGTGGAGGAAGGACAGGGCTCGCTGGTCTGTTCTGTTTTGGAAGTCCTAATGGTGTCTAGCCCTTGCCTCTGGTCGTATCTGATTTATTTTTTAATTGGCTCTGTTTTTATATTGATTACAGCAACCATTTGAGACTTCTTTGGCACCCAGATGGTATAGTGTAGTACATAAAACCTGCATGGGTGGTGTTGCAGAGTGGGAAGTACCTGGCAAATGACGTAAACCCCCAGAACATGGAAAGGCCAAACAAGTGGCATGGGGGTTGTATTTGATGTGAAGCGGGCTACTGATAGCCCACAGGTTCAAACCAGACAAAATCACAGTATTAAGAAGGGGAAATGGACGCAAAGCTTCACCCTAACCAAGAAGTCATTTGCAATTGATACCGGCTGGGAAGGTGAAATCAGTTGTCTACCAGGGCAGGTTACTGAGTATTAGCAGCGCTCCAGGGGAGGACCCATGGCTGCACATAGTTAGTCTACACAAAACAGGCTCCATAGATATCTCTCTCTCTCTCTCTCTCTCTCTCTCTCTCTCCTCCCCCTCTCCCTCTCTCTCTTCCCTCCCTCACTCTCTCCCTCCTTTGTATGTGTGTGTGTTTCATATTGTTTTAATTTTTTTATCTTATTGATTTTCCTTTCTATTTATTTATTTATTTATTTATTTATTTATTTTTGAAGCAGGGTTTCTTTGTGTAGCTTTGGCTGTCCCGAAACTCACTCTCTAGACCAGGCTAGCTTTGAATTCAGATATCTGCCTGCCTCTGCCTGCCTCCACCTCTTGGGAGCTAGGATCAAAGGCATGCCCCACCACCTTCCAGCTGCTTATTTTAATTTTTACTGTTTTACTATTTTTATTTTAGAGAGAGAAAGAGAAGAACTCGAGTTATATGGGTAGAAATGTGAAGAGGATCTGGCAGGAGTTGGGGGAGGGGAAAATATAATTCCAGTGTATTTATGATTAAAAGAAGAAGTGAGTGGGTGATTGATAGTCCAGAGCTGTACTAGTATTGACTGGTCATTCTGATGTAGAGAAGACAGTCTGAGAACAGGCCTGGTATGTTGTGTCCACACCTTGTACCTTCATCTTTACCTGTTTCCATGGCCCTCATAGCTGTCTTCTTGCCCCAGCTCCCTTTAATGGTATTTATGTCTCCTTTTTCCCTCTGTCAATAGCTCAAGTTTGCTTACAGTTCTTTTAGTCAGTGCTAAAGGTCTGCTTTAGGATAATGTATACCACCTTCTGGAGGTTTTTGTTGTTGTTGTTGTTTTAATAGATAATGTTAAAAATCTTAATACACTTTTGGTCTCACTTTCAGAGAATCATGTTCAGCACCTCCAGTCAGCCTGTGCGAGCTCACACCAGTTTCAGCAAATGTCTAAGGATTTCCAAGCATGGCTTGACGCCAAGAAAGAAGAGCAGAGGGACTCTCCCCCGATTTCCGCAAAGCTGGATGTCTTGGAGTCGTTACTTAACTCGCAGAAAGACTTTGGCAAAACTTTCACTGAGCAGTCTAACATTTACGAGAAAACCATTTCAGAAGGCGAAAACCTGTTATTGAAGACACAGGGGGCAGAGAAGGCAGCTCTACAGTTGCAGCTGAACACCATGAAAACAGACTGGGACCGATTTAGAAAACAGGTGAAAGAAAGGGAAGAGAAATTGAAAGACTCGTTGGAAAAAGCCCTCAAGTACAGAGAGCAAGTGGAGACTCTGCGGCCGTGGATAGACAGATGTCAGCACAGCCTGGACGGCGTGACGTTCTCCCTGGATCCCACTGAATCAGAGAGTTCCATCGCCGAGTTAAAGTCCCTGCAGAAGGAAATGGACCACCACTTTGGTATGCTGGAACTACTGAACAACACAGCCAATAGCCTGCTCAGCGTCTGCGAGGTAGATAAAGAAGCGGTCACGGAGGAGAATCAGTCATTGATGGAAAAGGTAAACAGGGTCACTGAGCAGCTCCAAAGTAAGACAGTCTCCCTGGAGAACATGGCCCAGAAGTTTAAAGAATTTCAGGAAGTCTCCAGAGACACCCAAAGGCAGCTTCAGGATACAAAAGAACAGCTAGAGGTCCATCACTCCCTAGGACCCCAGGCGTACAGTAACAAGCACCTGTCCGTGCTGCAGGCTCAACAGAAGTCACTGCAGACCCTGAAACAGCAGGTAGACGAGGCAAAAAGGCTTGCTCAGGACCTCGTGGTAGAAGCCGCAGACTCAAAGGGAACCTCTGATGTGTTGTTGCAAGCGGAGACGTTAGCTGAAGAGCACAGCGAACTGAGCCAACAGGTGGACGAGAAGTGTTCTTTCTTAGAAACCAAGCTCCAGGGTCTCGGCCACTTCCAGAATACCATCCGAGAGATGTTCTCTCAGTTTACAGAGTGTGATGATGAGCTGGACGGCATGGCCCCGGTGGGGAGAGATGCAGAAACCCTGAGAAAGCAAAAGGCGTGCATGCAGACCTTTTTGAAGAAACTGGAAGCCCTCATGGCGAGCAACGACAGCGCCAACAGAACCTGCAAGATGATGCTGGCCACCGAGGAGACCTCTCCTGACCTCATCGGAGTCAAGAGGGACTTAGAAGCCTTGAGCAAGCAGTGCAACAAGCTGCTGGACCGGGCGAAAACCAGGGAGGAGCAGGTGGATGGAGCCACCGAGAAGCTGGAAGAGTTCCACCGTAAGCTGGAGGAGTTCTCCACTCTGCTCCAGAAGGCTGAAGAACACGAAGAGTCCCAGGGCCCCGTAGGTACAGAAACCGAGACAATCAACCAGCAGCTTGATGTGTTTAAGGTAGGAAACTTTTATTTTTCCTTAAGGTCTTTATTATTGAAAGCCGTTTCTAATTAGCATGGAGAGGCAGTTTTCTGTATATTTGGTGGTTGTTGCTTTCCTGTCTAGAATGACTGCATATAGTATAGAAGCCTGAACGAGCATGCAATACCTGTAGTTTGAAGCTGGAATGAATATATATGGTTATAATATTCAGATATTGCGGTTCCAAGCTGTCTTGGGATAGGAGTCCCCATAGGAAAAGGCCTAGATGGTGTCCCGAAGCCAAAGAGTACTTGAGGAAGTTCCAAGCAAGCCTCAACCTGACCTCAGTGGGAGTCATTTCTGATGCCACTCATAGCTGACATCTGAGGTGACCAGAGCTGTATTTTGAACGGCGCTTCAGTTGTTTTGTCTCCTAGCCTTTTCTTTGGTGGTAAATTACGGTCTTTTCCTATTCCCTGTTTCTCTTTTTAAAGGAGACTTCTCATCCTTCTAGATTTAATTTGTTCTCTAAGCCTGTTTTCTCGTGAAAGTTTATATATTTTTAAGGCAGTTCATGTTGTAATCCCAGTTTTATGCAGATCTTCTGCCTGTGCCTGATGAGATTAGAAGTTGTTTTTGATTGGAGCAAGCCGTGCCAGCCACTTGATAGCCTGAGTGGTACTTAATAAATGGAGCATTGCGTTAAACCACTGACTGCTTCAGTGCCTTTGGATTTGGGCTCATTTATGAAACCTGAAGCTATATCATTGCAGGGTACGAAGATAGGTTCAGTCGTGGAAACAGGGTTGCCAAGTACTCTCAACGGAGTGTCAGGCGTTTGCTGTGTGTATGTGTGCACCACAGACCTTCTAAAGTTGTCATGGGTCCTGTTCTGTTCATGAGCTATGTGTCACTTTCTGTCAAAGACTAGTGGAGAGATATCACACCATTAACACATAGAGGATAAAGGGCAACCCAGGATATGCAAAACTATAGCCTGAGCCCTCCATGTAACCCATGAGAGACTTTGTGTTCAACTTTCAGATTCAGCTGTTTCCCATGGACTGAAAGTGAGGGAGCATCCCAGTGAGGGAGCATCCCAGTGAGTGTGCATCCCAGTGAGGGAGCATCCCAGTGAGTGTGCATCCCAGTGAGTGTGCATCCCAGTGAGTGTGCATCCCAGTGAGTGTGCATCCCAGTGAGGGAGCATCCCAGTGAGGGAGCATCCCAGTGAGTGTGCATCCCAGTGAGGGAGCATCCCAGTGAGTGTGCATCCCAGTGAGGGAGCATCCCAGTGAGGGAGCATCCCAGTGAGTGTGCATCCCAGTGAGTGTGCATCCCAGTGAGGGAGCATCCCAGTGAGGGAGCATCCCAGTGAGTGTGCATCCCAGTGAGTGTGCATCCCAGTGAGTGTGCATCCCAGTGAGTGTGCATCCCAGTGAGGGAGCATCCCAGTGAGGGAGCATCCCAGTGAGGGAGCATCCCAGTGAGTGTGCATCCCAGTGAGGGAGCATCCCAGTGAGTGTGCATCCCAGTGAGAGAGCATCCCAGTGAGTGTGCATCCCAGTGAGGGAGCATCCCAGTGAGTGTGCATCCCAGTGAGGGAGCGTCCCAGTGAGTGTGCATCCCAGTGAGGGAGCATCCCAGTGACTGTGTATCCAAGTAGTGTGCTACTAGTGAGGTGGAACCAGACAGCTCATCACCTTTGTATTTTTTTCTCTCTCTATTAAAGCAGCAAAAAAATCTTGCTTAAAATGTAGATCTTAAGTTAGTTTCTGTCGGGTCTTAGCCTTTTGCTAAATTATTTCCAATATATACTTTGGAACTTTAAAAAAAAGAAAATCAGTGGGATAATTTGCATAGTGTGTAAAACCAGTCATTATAATTTTTAAGAATGAAACAGAAAAGCACTGAGGAGTGGGCCTATTCTATAAGCTTTCCGATATAATCTAGTTAGACATTAATCTGCCGAGTAATGTCCTGGATAGACTGCTGGCATGGTTTATACAGGAGCTGCCTGAGAGCAGAACTTTAGCAGGTTATTAATTACCACATGACTTGCCAGCAGGGAGCCCAGCATTCACCCTGCTTCAGGGAGAGTTAAGCACAGATCTCCCTGCCCTCTCCCCCAAAACAGAACTGAAGAAAATGCTGTTCAAATTGAGTTTGTGTCATTAAAAAGACAAAAGGTATATATATGTGTATGTATATATATATATATATATTTATATATATAAATATATATATATATATATATATACATACATACATGGTTGAAATATCAATTCAGCGATAATCACTGAAATCTTGTTACTCTGGATTAAATATTCCACTCCACCATCAATCAAAGGAAGATTGCAGAAATTTGACAAAGGATTGATGCCTCTTCAGTGAATACTTCAGTTTTTAAACAATATATTTGACTTCTTGGGCCTTATGGGTTCCTAGTCGCTGAAGTAAAATGTCTACAGGGTGAGGTCCTTTTGCTAACGCTGGGAATTCAAGGTTTCCTCTTCCTTCCGTGCGTCTCTGGTCTTGCAGTTCAGTTCTGCTGCCCAGTGTGGTAACTGCAGTCTGAAAATCAGAGTCAATCGCATCTGTTGCTCAGGAAGAAAGAAAGCTGCTCTGTCCCTCCTGAGTCCTGCCTGCAGAGTCCTGGCTCAGGGTTGCTTTCAGATGAAAGATACATTAAGTAATATAGATGCTCATTTTTTCCTATTTATTTATTTACTTATTTATTTATTGAAAAAAGTCTTACTGTGTCAACCTGGCTGCCCTGGAAGTCTGTACAGAGCAGGCTGACCTCCACCTCACAGAGATCCTCCTGCCTCTGCCTCCTGGGTTCTGGGACTAAAGGCATGTGCCACCACACCAAGCACGCACATTTTCATTTATCAAACACGCACACAACTGACTATACAATATACACAGTGATCCCTGTGATGTCATTGGCAGCCAATCAGATCCTTTCATCATCAGTCCTCATCACTGTATTGAATTGACTTAATTTCAGTGAAGAGCAAAGACACTAGACAACATTAGTACATGGTACTGCATCTCAGCTAGATCTGGATCCTTACTCCACTCTAGACCATGGCAAAATAATAGAACTCTCCAGCCCTGCTTCCCGCTCGCTCCCTCTGGCTTCTCTGCTGATTCTGTTGTCATTCCTTTTGTCCCCGCATGGGTCACTGATACAAGTGAATGTGAACTTGCAGCTCTAGTTTCAAAATGGAAATAACATCTCAGAGAACAGAGAAATTCTTAAGTCAAGTTGAAATCAGAGACATAGCCTGGAATATGTTATTGCTATAATAACTTCAGTCCAGTACAGGTGTAGGCATTATCTAACCCAGGCTTTATTTGAATATTGGGCAAATAAAATGCAAAATATCATGGCGCCATAGAAACCAGGTCAGAACATTTATGCACAGATGTTATTTTTAAGATGTACTTATTTATTTAATGCATATGAGTATACTGTAGCTGTCTTCAGACACACCAGAAGAGGGCATCAGATGCCATTACAAATGGTTGTGAGCCACCATGTGGTTGCTGAAAATTGAACTCAGGACCTCAGGAAGAGCAGTTAGTGCTCTTAACCGCGAGCCATCAATTTCTTAAACTATTGATTAAATGATTCCCCCCAAACAACTACTGTGATATCACCATGTTTTTAAAGGTAAAATTAAAATGTCCAAAAGTGTTTTAATGGTATTTTCAGTTAGTAGAGATCAAAGATGAACAATTTATCCATTTTTGCAGAGAGCAAGGGGGGTTGGAGAACTCTGTTTTAGGAGAGGTTTTGGGTATGGATCACAGTGAGTGGACTGGTGGTTCCTGTTAATGTTGGCCAGCAGACTGCGCACCTTTCTTCAGTCAGGATTTTTAAGGTGAAAGTGTTTTCATAATGAAAACTACCTAGAGGAGTTGGCCTATAGCAACGTCACAACCTTTAGCCAAGTCAAAGTAGTGTTTTGGGCTTTAGTATGAAAGACAGAAGTCCCTCCTCCCCATGCAGAGATCCCACCGCCTGTGTGCCTAAGCTAAGGAGTGTTGTCAAGATTCCGTGTCCTGATGACCCCTAACTGGGCCAAACACAGAGCTGCACTCTTCCCTCCGCCACAAGACGAACCAATACTAGGAATCTGGAAGGACTGTCAAAGGGAGTTTGAGGGCTGGCAATATGGCTGCACTAGTAAAGGCCTTTGCCACCAGGCCTGTGTCCCAGGTCCACCTGGCAAAAGGGGGAGAACTAACGCCTATAAGGGGACCTCTGACCTCTGCACACATGCTATATCACAAATTTATCTTACACACACACACACACACACACACACACACATACACACATCTGTAATCGTCACAGTGGCAAGATTGTATTGTTCCTTTTATCCCTGTTTTGACACTGAAGATGTTTTCAGATCTGGGCTCTCGTTCTTTGAAGGAAGTTGAATGGGGTCGCTCAAGCGTATGCTGGAGCGCTTGTGGATATCACCATTTATTCAGCCAGGAAGATTTCTGCATAGGTCTGTCTACAGAATATTTGTAACCACCTGGAAACCTCACTGAAGGCGGGGCAGATGCGTGCTGCTAAGTGATGCTGTCACTGTGGGAGGGACATCGCATGCTTGTTAGAGAGCCTGAGTGCAAATCAGACACTGGACCTGTTTGGGGCTGCTCAGTGTATTCCCTTTGTGCTACTACTTCTTGAATTACTCCCCAGTGAAACAAGCAGCTACTGCATCCCCAGGCAGTGATGCTCAAAGGCTGCAATCTTTTGTGGGATGGTTATCAGCTTAGAAACTGTGGGGCAGCCCCAGTTTTCTTTAGCTAAAGGCCTGTCTGCCTTAGAAAGAACTGTAAGAATCATTGACCTTTGAGGGAAGGCTGCTTTATCACCTCAGCACAAAACTCCGATTTCTCGTTACGTTTCTTAACCAGCTTTCAGGAGCTGTTGGGCCAAGTGATGATGTGGTCCGCTTTTACAGACAATATAACATGTATTTACATTTTCTCCACTCAGTGGTGTAGTGGACATAATATGTCTAGCTTTTCAGGTCTAAAATTTCCATGTTTAAGTTTTATAAGGTTAGCTTTTTATTTCTTCCACAAAGTGATTTGTTGCCCTCGATAATAAGATTACTTGCTAGAATGTTCCTTTAAGAGGACATTACTTGAGAAGTATGAAGTGACTGCAGTTGCTGTTGTTGAGTTAGCTCTGGTGGCAGTCCGTCCTGTCTGAGTGGACAGTAGGGCCTTCAGCTAGATCATCAGTAGACATGGCGGGGGTGAGGCTGCATGTGGAAAATAGCACTGTGGCTTTATGTGTGAGCTGTCAGTGGTGGTGGCAGCTCTTAGGAAAACCCTCTTGCCAACTGAATTTTTCTATCCTGAAAAATGTGTGTGTGCTCTCACCATTCATGATTAGTGTTTAAAACATCGTAGTTTGTCCTGCTTTCTCCAGCAGTGGGAGTAGAACATAGAACAAATATGAGGTGAAAGTTGGGTCAACTTTTGTTCACAAACTTGACTTTTTATGTTAAATCTAGGTGTAGCTTTCCCTGTGGTCACAAGCAACACAGTTATGTGCATCATTGCTTAGACATCTCAACATACTACAAATAATACAGTCATTAACTCAGACCAGAATACAGTAAGCTGAAATCACAAAGATGCTAAGAGTTCACATTTACACGTAATCAGCTAGCTAGCACACATTTTCCCGTGGTGCTTCCTGCTTCCAAGCTGCAAAGGGCCCATTTTATTGTCTTTATTTCCCATTACACTCTAAGATGGGGTGAGTACAGTGATGATGTGATGTCATTTCCCCCCCTCCCCGGCTCTCACTTTGAATGCTGGAGTTTAGTAATGAATTATCTATGAATTTTTTTTCAAAATGCACTGCCTATCTGGAGCTAAGTTTACATGTTCCGCTCGGCCTTTCATAAGACTGGGATAATACTGTGCTAATTATTCAGTCTAAAGACGGCCGAGTTAGGGCCACTCTTTATGAATCATTGTGTAAGGACCTTAAACTGTCTGGAGAAAGGTACCCCCTCCCCCCCAGATTTCCTGGAAACTTTACCACTATTACTTTGGGTAGGTGGCATTCTGTGTTTCTAAGGTAGTGGGAGTGTGAAAATAGGACCCTTGATCTCTACCTCCTCCCAGCCTCAGAGTCAGTCCTGTGGTGACGTGGTAGCTGGGGCACATTCTGTGTGTGCTCGCACACCTGAGCATCACAGACTCGTGTGCCTGTTGAAACATTTCAGTTCTGGACCATGACGGTGGACGTCAGGGTCGCGATGTTGGTGGGTATTCTATAACTAATTTTTCTCTGTGAATGTCTGTAGACATGTACTTTTCAACTTAACGGTGAGCCCACGCTGAGCTGTGTGTAGTAATCACTGAATGTGAGTTCTGGCTGTGAATGTAGCTTACTTCAGCTTACAGGTTTATAAAATAACTTCGGAATGCTTAAGGTACAGAAGTTCTCCCACGACATTTTTTGTAAAATTACCCCACAGCTACTTTCTTCGCCGGAGGGTCAGGCCAGCCACATTTTGTTCATGAATGATTATGAGTTGTTTTTTTTTTTAAAGTCTGACTGCCTCTGTAATTACCTATTTTTCTGGCAGTGTTGCTTTATTTCATAAAAGAATGGATAGGGTTTATTAAATAATTCTTGTCATTTCTGCCAAAAAAGGCTAAGGTTTGGCTCGCTGAACTTTAAAAAAAAAAAAAAAACTGTTTTTATAAGAACATTTGTTGAGCAGATAAAAATCAGTATCTGTGACTTTATTAAATAACCAGTCTGTTTCGAGGCGTTCTGCTTGCCTGGGCCTTGCATTAATCTCAAGAGGTCTGCGTGAATATTAGTAACTACAAATATTCATGTCAGCAGTGTTGGGGCGAGGTACCCGTGGGGGTCCTTTAATGTGCAGACCAGTCAGTTTTGAAATTGGCCTTTAAAGAGAAATGATAAAACGCTCAACTTCAAAGTGAGCCTGTTGGCCCTGCTTAAACTGATTGGTGATGGCAGGAGAGTGGTTCCAGCTGAAGGACAGGGACCTGGCCACCCCCACCCCCACATCCTCCACTTTGAGTTAGCAGTCTGAGCCAGTGGTGGGAATGGCTGTTCCTGCGCTGCCCAGTGTCAGGTTCTGCTGCCGCTGCGCTGCCCCTCGGATCCCTCTGGGATATCTGAACCCAGCTGCCCTCTCCCAGATGCAGACCCCAGCCTGCTCCGCGCTGATGTCACCAAGCTGTTGCTTTACAGCCTCGAGGTTCCTCCCCCTGGAACCGCCCTGGGCTGGGGAAGAGGCCGAGTTGGGCAGGATGACTGTGAAGTTAAGTCACGGGAGGGCGGAGCGGAGCGGATCAGATCGATGCCGCCGGGGCTGGGTGTGCTGCGCGGCCCCGCTGCCCCGACGCAGCCCGAGCCCCGGCGGGAGCGGCCGCAGCCTGCCCGGCCATAGGGCAGCGGCTGGGGCTTCAGCTGGATGCCAACTGCCTGTGCCTCGGAGGAAGCCCGGAGTTTGAGCTGCAGCCGCCTCAGGTGGAATAAGCCTTCTTCAGGAAGATCAGATAAGAATCTTGGGGGAAAATTTTTATTTTGAAAGAGAAACTTGTTATAGTAAGCCATGCTTTTTGACTGTTTACTTTAATGGTTGCTGGATTTTAATGCCCCGGCTCTTTTCTCTTGGGTAATTCTGGATAACCTCAAAGAAGCTTAAGATGGGAAGAAAAAAACTGCCTTTTGGATCTAGCTTATTTATGTATGGCTCCTCCTCCCAGCTAAGAGAAAAATCTTAACTTTTTTACATCAAACGTAACTTATTTTTCTCCAAAGAACCATGCTGTGCCTTCTGATCTGAACAAGAAGCTGTTTATCTGTAAAGGACATGGAGTTTCGCAGTACATCTTTAAGTGGATTACAGTCAGCCAGAGTTCTGCCGAAGTTAACATCCAGCCTGTTGAACCGCTTGCTCATTTGGAAATTTTAATCTGGAAACCTCAAGCAAAATTAGAGTACAATGAGAAACGGACTCACAGCAGAGTCTCTCGGGCGTTGAAGCCACGGTTAGCTGTGCGCTTGTGTGTGTGTGCTTGGGGCTGATTAAAAGGGAGCATTCACGGAATTTCAGGAGGTGGAGGGAGCTGAATGCTCTGTCTTGGAGCACGTTACTTCTTAGAACCAGGTTAAAGGGTAGCTTCGTTTTCATAGATGCACTGCTCCTAACCGGCAGCACCTCAGGCAGGCAGTATGCCTCACTGTTTACCCTTTCTGGATGTGTCACGGCCCTGCTCACAGATAGACCTTCTTGGAAAAATGCTTCACCGAATTCCTTCCTCTCGGTGTCAAAAGCTGCGATATTTGTTTTGACTGTCTGCGAAATGGGGAAACCACTCAGCAGACCAGACTGTTTACGCCAGAACCCTCCATGCGTAGGGAAAGGCGAAGAGGAGGAGGAGGACCTGAATATCGAGGACTGTTACATCCCACAGAGGTCCATCTATGACACGGTGAGGCTGAACGAACAGATAGACTCCGGGTCCAAAGGCAGCCTGTCTTCTAGGCATTTCACAGACCGGACTTTACCCTACAGCCACAGGACACTGGACGTTAGCTCTCTGTGCTCCAATGGTGCCCTTTCTTCTTCCAGCATATTTGAGCTGAGAGGTCGGGAAACGAGCAAGCTAGATGAAAAGATGATCTTTGATGCCCTCAAACTAAACAGTGACGTCATTCGAAGCCCAGGTTTGCCCAAGCCCAAGTCTCAGGCAGAAAAGAGAGAGTACAGGAGGTCCTGGCGGATGTTTGTCCCTGCCAATATTATGGATTATGCAAACAAAAGCGAAAGTTCTTTTGTGGAGCCTTCAGACGCGTCAGATGCTGTCGCGAAGGCCAGCAAGTGCAGATGGGGTACCAACTCTCAAACTTCAGAAGAGGAGGACTCTGGCTTATGCAGCCCCCCAGCTGAGAAAGAAGAAAAGCCAGGCATTGTTAGCGGAGAACAGCCACAGATTAGAAGCCTGTCCTCTGCTGAAGACATTCATACCTCAGAGCAAGATAGGCCATTTTTTCCTGCTGATTCTGTCAGTGAACAGAAAATCCCACTGCTCTCTTGCAGAAGTGCCCACCCCAGTGACAACTTCCAAATGATTCTGCAGGATGCCTCTCCACTCAGGGGGGGCAAGTGTGTGAACGGTCAAAGGTCACTCCATGGTGAAAGCGGTTATGTGCAGAACCCGCTGAGAGAGAGTACGAAGAGCACGGCATTGGTTGTGCCCAGAGACGGGGCACACAAGTGGATTTCCAGCTCTGAAGACCAGGAGAAAACTTTGAGACAAGGGGAGTCCCAAACCACAGCACACAGTAGGGAATGTAGGGAGCCCCTTGTGGACTTGCACCCCCCGACCACAGACCGCATAAGGGAGCAGCAGGGAGACTTTGATAGCATGGTTTTGCTAGAAAATGTGATACTGTTGGCACAGTATGATTCAGAAGAAAGCACCATGGTGGCTAAGGGGAACCTAGAGGCTCCCTTCTCTGCTCAGAAGATAGATGTGACCCAGAAGAAAAGCCCAAACCAATTCATACACGTAAAAAAGGAAACAGGGCCCTGGAAAACAGGGGTCCAGGTGGGATCGCCGGACACCGTCTGCAACGGCTTTCAGTTGGTACAGGTAATGAATGGGATTGAAAAACCGTGCTAGCAGCCGCTTGTGGTTCTATTTCAGAGTGGTCAAGAATGATTTTAAAAATAGTCAAGTGCGGACATTCATCGTGGGGCTTTGAATTGCACCTCGCCAGATGCCAGCATCAAATAAGTCCATTGGTTAACAGATGAATTAGGGATTGTTGGGGTGGTGCAGACAGTGGCTGTTGAGGGTCATTCAGAATGCCCTCCCCCCATTGTTAATTTAGGTTCACGTCAGGTTTTTGCACAAACTGTGGTTTAAAACAGTGCCATGTAAGGGCAGTTGTATTGAGTTTATTAAGCACCAACAGGCTTAGTCATAAAGGTACAAACACAGTATTATATTGTTGTGGCCTGAAAAGCCCTCTGAAAACCCAGCCAGTTTACAGGAACCCTGCACAATCGAGGAAAGCTTTTGTGTTTTCTCGGACACTGTAGACCCTAGCTCTTCAGAGTTGCAAGTGAGGTAAAAGAGTAAAGAGTGCAGCCTCATGATAAGTGGAGGTTGTCGCTCAAGCCTGTAATTTTATTCCTCCCCACTCGGATTCAAGTTCAGCTATTTTGGTGCTCTCCCGTGGCTCCCCTGAGAAACTTCACCTCACAGTTAACCTTGTTTTATTTAAAAGATCTCTGTGTTTGTGTTCTATGAGCCTGTATGTATATGTGAGGGAGGGACGCCTGTCTTTATAGGTATTTGTTACCACTAAGAGATAAGGGAGGTAAACAATATCAGAGTTCTGCTGGTTCTTCGTCCCGCTGTCCACACCTTTCCTTGAGCATACAGCAAGCACTCTGCTAACTTTAAAAGTTTAGCAAAATGCCTTCTCCCTGTAAGACGTGTTATGGCTCATGTATAGAATTGTCCTTGTTTTGTTGTGTTTTATCCTAACTTAGCTGGTAGCTGTCATCATTTTGAAGGATTTTGGAAAATGATCACTGGCTTACGCAGACCTGCTCCGGTACAAACCCTTGATGTAGCCAAGATCGGGGTTGCCGACGGCTTACTAGAATGTCGTACGAGGAATGGTTTTGTCCTGAAAACTGAGGGAAATAAAAGGTTTTCCCCAAAACATCATATAATGTACCAGAGATATAAGAATGGGGCCATTTTCTTGACCCTGTGCGTAGCTCTTTGTAAGTTGTTGAACATACCCGGAGCTCCTACTCAGCTCCTGGAAGTGTTAACTTAGAACGTTCCACAGAAAGGAAACAGAATGGCTGTGCCAAAGTCTTCAGTCACTGCCCGGGGCAGTTTTCTGTTGACACACTTAGTAAATTATACCTTTTTGAAAACTTATAACAATGTCTGAACTTTTCTTCTCGGCAACTCAGGGTTTTGCCAACCTCATTGCATCCAACTAATTTCTTATCGTTGCTCCTTTGACATAGAAACCCTTAGCCAGCATGGGAAGGAAGGTCAGTGTACATTTCAGTGGAAAAGGCAGCTTATACTTTTTGTTACCAGGGGACATTCAGAGGAAACAGTGGCTCGCTTGTTTGCTATTTCCAATGCATTTGTCCTTATAGTAAAAGTAGAACTCCCCAGCATGCCAGACACTGGGCCAGGGTCTGGGGACTCGGCTCCTTGGCCCCTGTGTCAACTACCCAGCATGCTAAACACTGGGCCAGGGTCTGGGGAGTTGTCTCCTTGGCCTCTCGGTCCTTCACCGCTGCTTTCCAACCTATAATTTTCTCCTGAGGTGTTTTTTAAACTATATCTGCCTCTGTTAGGTTTCCTTATGATCTGTTTGCATAGCCATTAGTTATTTTATGGTGTGCTTCAGTATAATGACTCAGAGCCCCAAACTTTATTTTACCTTCATATCTGTGGAAAATTTCATTACCGAGTTAAAAATCATCGATTTTTTTTTTCCCATGACATTCTCCAGACCCAACATCATAAATATTTGTATTATCCGAGGGAAAAATTGATGTGTTACCACCAGGGTTACCTGTAAAGCGGTTGATAGCGTCCTCCCAAGACAGTTGTATCTTTTCTGTGTTGATACCAATTCAGCAAATAACTCTTGAGTACATATTACTCTCCAGGTACAGATCCAGGGCATAGAACTGTAACTGTCATCAGCAAAAGAGTGGTTTCGGTGAAATTTGCATCTTAATCTAATGTAGCGCATCCTTCATACCTCACAGGCGACTGAGAAACCACGCGTTGGATAGGGTGGACAGAAGACAGAGTACTAGGGAGCTGTCAACAGCAGATTCCCAGATTGGCAAGGCTTCCCACTAAGACTTTTAAATGTGACTCACTGATTGTCTTAATTACAGTTTTACTGCTGTGAGCAGATACCATAAAGGACAGCATTTAATTGGGGCTGGCTTACAGGTTCAGAGCTTCAGTCCACTGTCATCAAGGCAGGAACATGGCAGCATCCAGGCAGGCATGGTGCAGGAGGAGCTGAGAGTTCTACATCTTCATCTGAAGGCTAGCAGAATACTGAATTCCAGGCAGCTAGGATGAGGGTCTTAAAGCTCACACCCACAGTGCCATGACTACTCCAACAAGGCCACACCTCCTAATAGTGCCACTCTCTGGGCCATCACACTGATTTGGGGTTGGTTTTTTTCCCCCTATCATCATTGCAACTTGAATTTTCTCAAGCAATTCTATGTCTTTATTGGATCCTACTTTCATATTTTGGGAATAAGCTCACTTCCTTTTCATTCAGCTCTTTGTTTCTGTTCTTTGGGGTACATCCATATCCTCTTTGAGCTCTTTGAACATAGTGAAATGATTCTGTCAAATTCTTCCACTGCTAGTTCTTCCCAGGTGTTTTCATTGGGAGCCATACTTGGACTGGTGATCTTGGGGAAAAGACATTTTACATGGCTTGTTTGTTTTTGTTTGTTTTAAATCCGTCTTGTTTCTGCACTACAACTCATGAGCCTGACAATGGTGAGTTGAGTGGTTCTTCCTTGTTTTATGTTCGCAATCCAAGTCCCTCTTCTTTCAGTGGAGGTGGTTCAGTGTTCAGGAGAGGACTATGTCCTGGTCGGCATGAAATATGATTTCCCTCTGATACTCATGGCCAAAGGCTCTAAACTTACTCTTACTCTCGGGGTCAGGTACTGTTCCAGGTCAGCGCTAGCACCTCCTCTCTGAGTCCACCAGGTGCGTATGGGTCTTACCCTGTGTCACCTTCCACCTTCCGCTAGGTCTACACCTTCTGCTGTGGTTGTTATGGAAGGCCCCATTTGCCCTGTGTCCACGTGCCTCTGCTTTTCCATTTGCCCCTGTTGGATTTTGGCCCCTCGGGCAGACGTGTTCTTGGCCTCTTGACCTACTTGGTTGTGTTGCCATTGAGTCTACACTTCTAAAGTGAGTCTCACGCTTCAGCAGCCAGCTCTCCATACTGCACCGATCTTCATGAGCCCCCGTGGGAATTCCTTGACCTAGCGAGCATCATCTCACCATTTGCTCATCAGTGGTTCTTTTGCATGTTTTTATCATCGTTAAATTGTGACGATAGGAAATTTCATTATGCTCATCTTGGGTTTGTAGGCAATCTTCCTAAATGTATGTAGAATATGTAATTAAATGCCACAAGTTTATATTTCCTACCAACAGTTCACTTCAGGGACAGTTGCTGGCTTCAACTACTTAATAAATAAGCACATAGTCTTTACCACTGGTAGTCGTTAGATGCTAATAATTCTCACAACATGGTTCTCCCAACCTGCAGGTATTCCAGAAAGAAGAAATCGAACCCTTGCAGGTGAAGCAGCAAGATGTGAACTGGTTAGGCCAAGGCCTTATTCAGAGCGCAGCTGCAAACACCTGCACTCAGGGTCTGGAGCATGACCTGGACAGTGTCAACTCAAGGTGGAAGACTCTCAATAAGAAGGTAGTTGCTTGACTCCTTAGCAATTTTCCCTGTCAGTGTTCATGGCTAATAGTCATGGTCGTAGCCACGTGCCCAAACACGCTTCTTCTTCTCATGTTGTACACTAAGTGGCCCTTGGCAATCGGCATGGGACACAAATGAATGACGTTCGTGAGTGGAGATGGGATTTCTCTCACCACCATCCCAACCTTGACAGAGATGTAGCTGCAGACCCAGCCAGTATGCTGGAGGCAGCCATCGTGGACGGCCCTGTGTTGAAATGGCCTCCTCGTGCTGTGGTAGCTTATTTGCTTCTGGGACTCCCTGACTTGTGGGGATGCAGGCTCCCTGTTGTGTTAACCTTTCTTGGGGAAATGTGAGTGAATGCCCACTCACCCAGATGGGCACTGACAGCAGACCAGCATGGGATTCACTGAAGTCCACCTTGATGTGCCCAGTGAGTTTATTGGGTTTATTCTAAGGGGTACAAGTGAGGGGTTACTTACTAGAGTGTGGGTGACCGCCTTCACCCCCCCCGGATCACCACGGAAAACCCATCCCTTCATGGATGGCATTAAGCTTTGACTCCTGTACAGCTTAGCATCAGCCAGGACCGCTCGCAGATAGGAGATGGGAGATGGAGTAATAGCAGGAAGCCCAGAATAGCCTTCCCTAGAAAGCCCAGAGTAGGCTCTGCAGCCCTCCCTAGAGTGTCAGTAGCTCTATCACCATACACCTGGCTGCCACTCTGTCACACTTTGCTCTGCTTAGCATAGCAACAGTGGCAAGGTATAAGACCAGCATCTGGCTATGAACAGAGGGAAAAGCACCATAGGACACATGTGGGTGCTCTGTGTGCGCATGCACGCAGACATACACACACACACACACATACATACACAGACACCGGGAGAAGGAGGGTATCTTAGGATTTTACTGCTGTGAAGAGATACCATGACCAAGGCAACTCTTATAAGGACAACATTTAATTGGGGCTGGCCAGCAGGTTCAGAGGTTCAGTCCATTATCATCAAGGCAGGAGCATGGCAGGAGCATGGCAGCATGCAGGCAGGAATGATACAGGAGGAGCTGAGTTCTACATCTTGTTCCAAAGGCAGCTAGCGGAAGACTGGCTTCCAGGCAGCTAGGAAGAGGGTCTTAAAGCCCATGCCCACAGTGACACACCTACTTCAACAAGGTCACACCTCCTAATCGTGGTATTCCCTGGGCTGAGCATATACAAACTATCACAGAGGGGAAGGGAAAGTGTGGCCAAGTTAGTAATAATCGTGAGGAGTAGTATCAGGGGGACAGATTTCTTGTTTGTTTGTTTCTTTCTTTCCCTTCCTTCCTTCTTTCCTTCTTTCTTTCTTTCTTTCTTTCTTTCTTTCTTTCTTTCTTTCTTTCTTTCTTTCTTTCTTTCTCTCTCTCTCTCCTTCTTTCTCTCACTCTCTCTCTCTCTCTTTCTTTTCTCTCTTTCTCTCTTTCTCTCTTTCTCTCTTTCTCTCTTTCTCTCTTTCTTTCTTTCTTTCTTTCTTTCTTTCATGAAATAATCAAATAAGTTGAAAAACTGGAACTTCACAGGTGGCTCAGCGAACATCCCAGCTGCAGGAGGCCCTGCTACACTGTGGAAGGTTCCAGGATGCCCTGGAGTCCCTGCTCAGCTGGATGGCAGACACAGAGGAGCTTGTGGCCAATCAAAAGCCTCCGTCCGCTGAGTTCAAAGTAGTGAAGGCCCAGATACAGGAACAGAAGGTAAGTTAGCGATGCCTTTATTCAGTTTCATAGAAAATCTTTAAAATGACAATCAAAGTGTGCCTCCCTGTTTATACTAACAGGATGTCACAGTAACAGGTTCCTGCAGCTTTCCATACTGTCAGCTACTCAAGCAGCACGTGCTGATTGCGTACTCTGGTCAAGGTGTGGGTCTAGCTGCAGGAGATACAACCCTCAATGAAGACAGTGAGAGTCCCCCATTGAACATAAAATCTAAAGGGAAAGAGAGGCCGTGGAAAGCCAGCAAAGTCCATGTGTGACCTAGAGGGATTCCAAAGCAGAGATGAGGGGAGGATATAGCTGTGACAGAGCCAGGGCTAGGGGCAGGAAGTACTGGAGAAGAGGAATCCCGTGAGCAGCTCTAAATAGAACAGGCAAGAATCGCTTCACTGGCTGGGTGGCATTTGGACAGGAAAATCGTTGTTGCCTAAATACATGAGATCTCGCCACGGGAATTGTATAGAGTAAATACTGGCAGGTTCTCCGAGTTGAGCGGAGTGCAAAGGGCTCGGATCCTCTGTTCACGCACCTGGGGACATGCTGCTGTATGTCCTGGTGCTGATAGACAGAGGACTGCTTGAGACAACATGTGCAGTTCGTGGTGTAGTGGTCAGACATGGAACACTGAAGGACATTTCCAGTGAGGGAGCAGCTGTGATTTGAAATGACACATGGAAAAAGGCATACTGTGTGGCCCTATATATCGTATACCTCAAAATTGCCAAAAGACTTTAAATACCCTCAACACAATAGCAATTTTGAGCAGAGGAACTACTAGCTATGTTAATTAGTTTGATTAAATTGTTTTCCAGTGAACACATGTACTAAAACATGACACTGTAGCCCATAAACTGTTTACTAGTTTAAACTTTAAAAAAAGTCTACATTGGCCTCAGATTTTTACCAACTTACTGCTTCCTTTAATTCTGCATTACACATTAGCACTCTCCAAATTCCCTGAAAACTTCAGCCAATTAGGAAGTGGTGGGAAGCCGGGCGTGGTGGCGCACGCCTTTAATCCCAGCACTTGGGAGGCAGAGGCAGGCGGATTTCTGAGTTCGAGGCCAGCCTGGTCTACAAAGTGAGTTCCAGGACAGCCAGGGCTATACAGAGAAGCCCTGTCTCTAAAAAAAAAAAAAAAAAAAAAAAAAAGAAGGAAGTGGTGGGAAAAATAAAGCCAGGCCTCATGGCTCAGGCCTGTAATCCCAACTCCTTGGCTGGTGGAGGTAGGAGGGTCCCAAGTTCTAGGCCCACAGGAAGACAGCCTAGTGAGCAACTCAGAGGGAGCCTGGGTGGAATCTAAAAGCGGAGAAGAGGCTTGGGGACATGGCGCAGTCATAGGACAGTAGCCTAGAATGCAGGAGGCTCCAGTTCAGACTCCAGGACCAGACAGCAAAGAAGGAGGGTTAAGGCGACACCCTGGAAATCCCGTGCATCGGTGTGGCTTTAATTATATAACTGCCAACATCAACTGAGTTATTCTCCCAGGGACAGTTAATAATGCACAGTCAACAAAGCCCATTTACTGACTTTGTCTTCTTAATAGCCAAAGGTTTCTCTATTCCAGTTCACCAGAAGTAACTCACTTGGGCTGGCAGGCTAGCTCAGTGGGTAAAGGGCTTGTCACCAAGCCAGACAACCAATCCTCAGATCCTACAAGGAGACAGTAAAGGGCCAACACTCGCAAGTTGTCCTCCTGCGCGTGTGTAATTTATAGACTTCACATTGTTTACGTGATGCCCTGAACTGTGTCGAGAATATCCATGATCCTTTCCCTTGGGAAATCTGTATTCCCTTTCCTTCCCTCCTCCGTGGTCTTAATCTCAGTGTATGCCTGTAGCATGCTACTTCTGGGTAAGTGTTAAGTTGTTACTCCTTAGCGGTCGTCTGCCAGGATCAGAGTAAGTAAGCAGAGGCCTGGCAGGGTGAGCTCCTGCGTCTGGTTGCTGGAGCACGCACTTACTACGTGGGCAGTTGACTTGCTTTGATTAGTTAGGGCAAGGTGACCCTGAGTCTGGCACTCGGCTAGATTTGGACTGAATTTTCTTTTAGCTGCTATGTCCTGAAACCTTAGTCCTCTTGGCAGTTCTTAAGAACCCAGCGCACCCACACTCTTCTTTTTGGGTGTCTGAGGGTTCTGCTCAAGTTTCCGTCCTCATGGGGTCCTCAAAGCGCTTCTTCCAGGGAAGGCCAGGAGCCTTCTGTCCTGCAGGCATGGTCTGGTATTAACCTGTCTGCCTGAAATGCATTGCCTCACGTGAACCGGGGTTTTGACTGACGGGAGTCTGTTCTTTGGCAGTCGATAACTGCTGGATGCTTAGGGCAGCCCTGTTTTATGAAAGTGAGGAGAGTGTTGTACTTTTCCCATGGTTCAGTCTGCTTATCCTACATGCATCGTCTGCTCCGTGATTTTGTACAAAATCTATCACAAAGATTACAGTGACCTGGGGCTAGAGAGATGGCTCAGCGGCTAAGAACACTGACTGCTCTTCCAGAGGTCCTGAGTTCAATTCCCAGCAACCACATGGTAGCTCACAACCATCTATAATGGGATCTGACACCCTCTGCTGGTGTGTCTGAAGATAGCTACAGTGTATTCCTATACATTAAATAAATAAATAAATAAATAAATAAATAAATCTTTTTTAAAAAAAAAGATTACAGTGACCTTATCAGTAGGGGTTGTCTGTTGTCAAAGCCACATCTCAGTGTCTGACACAGCAGTTACTCAGCCAAACGCTCTTTCTGTTTATTCTTTGGAGGCTTTTTTAAAAAATGACATTTATTTATTTATTTATTTATTTATTTATTTATTTATTTATGTGCCCTGCGTGCGCCTTGTCGTGCATGTGGAGGTCAAAGGACAAGTTGCAGGAGCTATTTCTCCCCTTCCACGTTGCAGGTCATGAGGGTTGGTGGCAAGCCACCTTGACCTAAGGCACTCTCTCACTGCCCCCAAATGAATTATTTTTAAAACCCCACTCCTCATTTTTCCCATGTCTATCCATGCGTATGTATGTATGTATGTATGTATGCATGCATGCATGAGTTCTATCTTATATTTATTTAAACATTCTTCTGCCTTTTAAAAACACGGCATGTTTTGTCTGAAGCTTCTGCAAAGACTTCTGGAAGACCGGAAGTCTACGGTGGAGGTGATCAAAAGAGAAGGAGAGAAAATCGCTGCTTCGGCAGAGCCTGCGGACAGAGTGAAGCTCACGAGGCAGCTGAGCCTCTTGGACAGTAGATGGGAAGCGCTCCTGAGCAGAGCTGAAGCAAGGTACCTAGCGGTGACATGCTCAGGGCTGTAGGCTGGGATAACGCTTGCCTTTACGTCCATGTCCTCCGTGTCTGTTCGTCACGGGGCTGTGGTGCACCAGTCCCCGTTCTTCTGATGTCCTGTGGCCACCAGCCGCATCCCTGCTCATTAAGAAAGCATTTTCCTTCACTGGTAATTCATTCATTTGTGCGAGACACAGTCATTCGCTACTTACCCTGCGTCAGGTACAGAGCTAGGTGTTAGCTTACGAGGATGAGCTACACCGGTGACCTCTGTCCCCAGACAGGTGCAGACTAACAGACTCAAAGCCGATGGGAAATGAGGACAAGAGTGATGCTTTGAAGTAAAGATGCAGGGTATGATGGGAACACATAACAGGAAGAAGTTTGGAGACAGGGAAGCAATGGCCATGTTTTAAGGGAGGAGTTGGTTAGAAAGGAGTGAAGCAGCTGGCGGTCCTCTCCCTCTGGGAAGGAGGGAGGGCTAGACTGTGGCTTTTCCAGGCTCTTGCTCTCAGTTCTGTTATTACAGAGTCACAGCCAGTGTAGCACCTCCTGTCTGCCATGATACTTCGACCAGGAGTAGCTACATGCGAGAGCAGCCAACAGAGTGATCAGGCAGACAGTAAAGCCACTGCAGACATAGACTGAAGGGGGAAGCCCTTTAATAGTTGCATGCTAATAGTTTAGAATACGATGACATGGTGTTTGATGCCACACACCTTTGCTGCCAGCACTCAAAAGGCAGAGGCGGGTGGATATCTGTGAGTTACAGACCACCAGGATCTACACAGCATCCCAGGCCAGCCAAGGTTACATAACAAACAAAAATGGAAATTGTATTTTCTTGTTCCTGCTGCCAGTTCTATAATTCCTCTTAGCTTCACATGAAGCTCCCTTCCCAGGTCATATTATTCCCTTAACAAAAAAATCAACCTGTCAGGAAGATAGGGCAGCAGCTAGACCTCAACACAGGACTCTCAGCATGGCTGATGAATCCAATGCCCTGCTGTGGGCCAGCACAGTCAGGAGCCTGAGAGGAAAAAGGCAGCAGGGACAGGGTGACTGTAGCCACGTGATTCTGAAAGTGCCCCACCTATTAAATGTATCTGAGCCACTTTCCTCTCTCCTGCTTTCCTCTCTCCTCTTCTTGACATTTAAGCCCACAAAGTAGTAACTGTTGCTTTGGACAAATGCACTTGATACTGTGTAATGTAGCAGTCACGTTCTTCAAGTTTTAAAATCCACTTTTTTGACCATCTTGTTAGAAATAGCTTCAGTGGCTGTCGCTTCTATGGAAATTCATATTTGAAAGTGCTTATTTATAGCAAGGCCAGTCGTAAGATGTGTCTCCAACAGTGCTTTTTGTCATTGTTTTTTATTGCTGCTGCCTTTAAAAATGGTTATGATTGACAGGCATATTCTCAGTGGAGGTGGCTTTCACCCTCCATGATGTTCAGGAACAAGGATGTCTCCTTTAATTTTATTTAGTGAGAGCCATTTTAACATGCCCTGTAGATGTTCGTAACTTATAGCCCAGCCTCAGGTGACTTCTGGGAAGCCGTGTTCAGTGTAGGTAGTATGGAAGGTCTGACTGAAGATCTTGGTTGGCGGTTTTACACGTTCTCCACGCCTAACTGACCTTCATCTCGACAAATGTATAGGAACCGTCAACTGGAAGGGATCTCGGTGGTAGCTCAGGAGTTTCATGAGACCCTGGAGCCACTGAACGAGTGGCTCACAGCTGTAGAAAAGAAGCTGGCAAACTCGGAGCCCATAGGAACCCAGGCACCAAAGCTGGAGGAGCAGATTTCACAGCACAAGGTAAGAAGTGTCGCGTGCCGGTGGCTTGTGTTTGTTAGATTATGCATAATTGTGAAACTAAATTCATTTTAAAGATCATCCTTTGGTTCTGTTTACGTTCTTCATTTGTCCACCCCTTTCAGTTTTGTTCTGTTTCGTTGTCTTCCTTTTTTGAACTTTGTTTAGGTCTTAGAAGATGACATCACCAATCACAGCAAACAGTTACACCAGGCCGTTAGCATTGGCCAGTCCTTAAAGGTCCTCAGCTCCAGGGAGGACAAGGATTTGGTGCAGAGTAAGCTAGACTCCTTGCAAGTGTGGTACTTTGAGATTCAAGAGAAAAGTCACAGCAGGTCTGAGCTCCTCCAGCAGGCCCTGTGCAATGCTAAGATTTTTGGGGAAGATGAAGTTGAGCTGATGAACTGGCTGAATGAAGTACATGGCAAACTGAGCAAGCTGTCAGTCCAGGATCACAGCCCAGAGGCACTGTGGAGACAGCGGGCTGAACTCAGGGTACCTTCATTTATTTCTTTTCTTTTGTTTCTTTCTTTCTTTTTTTCTCATTTCAGTTGTTATTCATTTTATCCATTATTATTGGTTATATATTATTTCGTGTCCATTATGATTTGTGTGATTCATTGAACTCACAATAGACTTTTTCTCGTGTGTACATACCTTTAATGACATGAGATTTAACTTATCCAGTTAGCTAGCTTTCTCGCTACTTATTCAGTGTGATTATTCTTGTATTCAACGACCCCATAAGGAACCAATACCTCCACAAAGGCAGTTTTATAAGCCCCACTGTGTGTTCTAAAAGAGAAGTGCCATGCATACTGGAAGACGAGCACAGGGAGGACCTGGGTGGAGCGAGGGAGGGGTAACGGACATTTAAAAATGCAGTGTAGTGTCTCTGCAGATCATTAAACCTTCTCTGAGGTTAACAAGTGCTCTCTCCCCTGCCTCCCCACAAATGGTACCTGTGCTTTTAGGCTCTACAAGAAGACATTCTCCTCCGGAAACAGAGTGTAGATCAGGCACTGCTGAACGGCTTAGAGCTGCTCAAACAGACCACAGGTGAGATTCGGGTTATCCGCGGGCTCGGGTTATCTGCGGGCAGCATTCCGCAGCGTTGCTTAGGGAGTCTCAAGGATGAGGCCAGAAAGACAAAACCCCTTCAGACTTTTGAGGCTGCTCTGAGATGTTGTCCTGTAGAATGGCTTGGAAATCGGTCCAGAGGGCTTCGAATGGGATCTCACTTGAATCCTTGGTGGACGCCGTGCGTGTTACTCATAGCACAAAGCGCTTGGCATGGGCACTGGCCAGAGAAGTCTGCGCTGTAGCTACAGGAGCCTTCCCCTGCTGGAAGACTGATGAACATATGGGTTTAGACAGTCCTATTTTGTTTTGTTTTTTTAAGGTAAACTGCACCTCAACAATGCTTGTTAAGGTAGTCCACGGGTTTAGTTTCTCCAAGCTTGAAGAGAGCACTAAGAAGGCAGATGCATGGCGAAGTTATTTTAGCAGTTCCTCTGGCTATAGGAAAGCCCTTATCTGTTTTGGCATGTGCGCGTGCGCACACTCGGGGCAGTTATCCTTCCTTGTGATTAAAGGCATGCAATAAAGTGTCTAGAACTTTGATTTGGAAGTCTGAAGCTTAGGGCATAATTTACGTCTGTCTGCAAAGGAAGTAGAGGTAGATAAAGAGCCCCGGAAGTGTGAGTAATGATGAGTCAGCACAGGAAGGTTAAATATCCTCCTGACGTAACCTCCTTGTGAGCCATGACATCAGCGGCCCGGGTGCTGGCAGGTTTAGCCCTCATCGTTCTTCAAAGACAGAAAGCTTTGTACGGGAGATAAAACGTCTGCGCACAACTGAAGTTTCTGTAGGCCTTTCTATTGGAGTTTCTCTTTTCAGCAATCCTGGGGAAGAAGTGAGGATATCTTTTGGGTCAGATTATCTTTAGAAAAGTGTCCCCTCATCCCCCCAAAGCATACCATCAGTAGTGTCTGAAGAGACCTCTGCCCCTCACTTTCTCCTCTTCCACAAGAAATAATACATCTTCTTGGAATTTTAGGTGATGAAGTCTTAATCATTCAAGATAAGTTGGAAGCCATTAAAGCCAGGTACAAAGACATCACCAAGTTGAGTGCCGATGTAGCGAAGACCCTAGAACATGCTCTGCAGCTCGCCGGCCAGCTGCAGTCCATGCACAAGGAGCTGTGTAACTGGCTGGACAAGGTGGAGGTGGAGCTGCTGTCCTACGAGACTCAGGGCCTGAAAGGAGAAGCTGCCAGTCAAGTGCAAGAGAGACAGAAAGTAGGCACTTGTGCATCTCCCACACGTGTGTCACCTACAGGGGTTGTATCTGTGAGGATTCCAAGTACAGTGGCCGGTGGGGGGGCGGGGCCTGCTGGAAACCAGCTGTAAGGTGACCCTTCAGACACATGTGTCACCTAAGGGGGTGATCTGTGAGGATTCCAAATGCAGTGGCCATGGGGGGCGGGGTCTGGTGGAAGCCAGCAGTAAGGTGACCATTCACACAGGGCATACTGTTCCCTTTAAGACAGGTGACTAGAATGTAGTTTCCTGCCCAAGGTAGAATAACAAAGAAGGGAAAGGGGAAAAGGAAGATGACCACTGTATCAGAGGCAGGTAATTTGGCTGGAAAAACATTTCTGTCAGAGATAGGTAGTGTGGGGACTTTCCTGGCAATACCTAAAAAGCACACTGCCTCTCAGAGCATTCATCCCAACGTGTCGGCCGCTGATCCCATGAGTTGGGGAGGCTGTAGTCTCTCACAACACCAGCATGTCCTCACCGCAGGCCGTGTTCCTGTTGGCGTGTGACAGGCCTTGTTGCTTGACTTCTGTTAGCCGATGACTTAACATGTTAGCTGGTTTGAGTTTGTTTCTCCAAAGAGCAAATATTTATTTTCTATTTCAAAGAGAAACTCCTGCCATGTTGACAAATGAACTGTCTCCTAAACTTCTCTGGAAACACTTTTGATTTTTTTTTTTCAAAACATCTTTTAATAATGGACATTCGTTTAGCTCAGATGTAACTAACCAGGCCAAGCACAGCCTTGTCAACCAGCAAAGAACCCCCACCCCCTCCCCCTCTCCCACCCTGAGAACAGAGCAGAGGGAGACCCTGCCCCGGCGTTTACCCATGCGTTTATATGTTCTCAAGGAACTGAAAAACGAAGTCAGGAGCAACAAAGCCTTAGTGGATTCTCTCAATGAAGTGAGCAGTGCCTTGTTGGAACTGGTGCCCTGGAGGGCCAGGGAAGGGCTCGAGAAGACGATTGCCGAGGACAATGAACGCTACCGACTGGTGAGCGACACAATCACGCAGAAAGTGGAGGAGATCGACGCTGCCATTCTGAGGTCTCAGCAGGTAGGACCGGCGCCTTGTTGCCGAGGTGCACTCAAGCTGCCCAGGGTCTTTACCTGAACAAACGTGTCTTGCTGCTGGATTCCCACTCCAGTTGCTGTGCTTCTGAAACGAACGTGGGGGTTTCAGTAGACTTTCGCCGGGCTATGTCTGAGCACCAGGGCTCTACTAATCTACACACGGTTAGCAGGCACCTGCACCCATTACGTCACAGGCAGCACCTGCCACACAGGGAAAGCCTCGTTTTCCAAACAGAATGCTCTGTGTCTACGTACATGCGTGCCGCTCACACTAGTCTTATGCCTAGACTGATGTATCTGTGAGCAGTCTGAATTCGTATACAGGTTGGTATCTACTGTCCCATGGTCATACTTCTGTATGCAAAGAGAAAGTCTCTGTTTTTAAAAAGGAGTTTTCTTGGTTGATGTAGAGTTTTTTCCAAAGATGACTAAAGGGGGAAAAAATTATAGTTTCTGACCTGCCTGTGGCTCGCACGGTTTCTACTCCAAAGTTTCAGAGAATTCTGCTGTTAGCCACAACCCTGTGGAAAATGGTGAGCGGCGAAGACAGTCCCTGGAATGGAAAGTTTAACTTCTATCCTTGTGGATATTTACATTTAAGTTGTGAGGCTCTCGTTGCAAACTCTGCAGGGGGTCATACGGGTTTGTAGGATACCTCCAGCAGGAGATGTGCGACCGACCTCTTCAGTCACACCAGGCAAAAGCAAGAACCACACACAGACTATGGGAGGGAGTCTCCGAAGCTGGGTTTCTAGCATTGTGTAATCGTAATTTGTAGGTTCTAAAGCCTCATGCCCTGCCCGTCGTTTAATATACCAGTCAAGGGTCACAGAGGCTGGTGGGAGACCAGGATAGCTCCCTGCTATCATTTCTCCCTGCTCACATTTCTGTGAGGCGCATTCATGCCCGAGGAATGTGTTTGCCTGCCTGTTTTACAGTTTGCAGGAATCTGTGTGCTTCGTTGTTGTAGCAAAGTGGGTTTGTTTATTCGTGAAGTTGATTCAGCTATTTTAAAATACCGGATTTTTTTTTTCATGAAAATTTATTTGAACATTTAGGGGCTGGCACCCAAGCCTTCTCTGAGTAACAAGACAAATATTGTGTCCTTTGGGAGCAGGGTTTTCTCGAGCACTTAACAGTGCTCAGTTAGCTGAATGATGTAAGACAGACACAGACTGAATGACGGGTTGAGTTCACATTGCTTAGCACACACTGGAGCTTGCCCAGTCACTAGCTACAGATCAGCTACCATAAGAAATGTTTGCAAGTGTTTCCCAAAGGTTTGGTTTTAAATTAATCAGGTTAATGTCATAGTTCTTGAACCTAAAATATCAAAATGTGCCCTTAGAGAAAACAATATTGGCCAGGCATGATGGTCTAGATCTTTCATGCCAGCACTCCAGAGGCAGACAGATGGATCCCTTCCTGGTTTTTATATGGATTTAAACTTGATTTTATTTGCCTGTATCCATTTTCAGTGTGGCAGCAACAACTGGGGGTGTAGGACTAGGGGGAGATAAAGCCCCACGTCCCCTTGGGCTCTAGGGCATGTGCCTCATTTTCATTCGGTGGGGCTGGCCATTCCAGCTCTCTGCACAGCCTCTCCTGATGGCACAGTGAGGGAGGCCATGATGGTCTAATTAATACTGGGTGTCAAGGAGGAGACCCTGAGTCCTCACTGTGTCTGTTAGTTATGATGCCAGTAAGATACAGCAAAGGAAAAGTGCGTCGGCATTGTTACTACGAGGCAGGCTGAGGTATGGACTCCACATCACTCTCCGTTTACACTGTAGGATGACTCTTAGCTTTGGGACAGTGGGAATAAAACTTTGTACCCTGCTTAACATCATCACCACGGAAGGGACATGGTCACAGACTCAAGGGTGAAACCCTAGGCTCCTCATGCCGCCTCTCTTGGCATGAGTGCGGTGGCTTGAATGTGATTGGCTTGGAGTGGGTATTGTATGTTAATTGCCTCATTAGGCTGCCCCGTCCCATGTTCTTTGGCTAGAGAGAACAGGATTCTCCCGGGCCTGTGTCTGCACCCATTGGTGTGTAAGGGTAGTCTGTCCATTCTGTACCTAACCTTGGATAGGTGAGGCTCTAAGAAATAGCAGAGAACGTATCACCCTTGGGGTGTTGATCCTCAGGACACAAGGTTCAAAGCACTCTGCCTGGCTCTAGACGCTGCAGCTGTGTGACCATATGCCATGCTTGGGGATTCTAGATGTACTTCTGTTGGAATGAGGAAACTTGGTCTGTTCTGTCTTCTCGAGTGTTTACATTGTGTTAATGTAGAGTCCTTTTTTATTGGTTATTTTATTTATTTACATATAAATGTTATTGCCTTTCCTGCCTTCCCCTCCACAAACCCTCTATCCCATGCACCCTTCCCCTACTTCTCTGAGGGTGCTTACCCACCCACTCCCGCCTCCCCACCCTGACATTTCCCTATGTAGAGTCTTTAAAGTAGAATTACTTTATAACTTATTTTTGAGCCCTGCCCATCTCTTTTCCTACCTAATTACTCTCCCCTACTCCCACCTGGATTTCCAGCAGGGCAGTCACAAAATTACCAACAGTATTAACTCCGGCTTTTACTTTCCCCTGACTACTCTGGGCTTTAACATCCTCTACCAGGCTATGAATTGCTGGTACACTAAGGAAGAGAAACTCAGACATCTGTGAATGACCACGAGTACATTCAAAGTCCGGGGTTCCATGGGGCGTTTACATGTTGTGCACGAGTTGTCTGAGCACATTCTTCACACATGGGTACAGATATGTACACACACATTGAGACATAAACCCCTACAATAAGGAAATGGTAGTGTTTCATTATTTTATCACGGAACCATGTGCTTGGACGGCACAGCACTCCCTGCCCTTCCGAGAATTGACGTCACAGGGAAAAAGTTATTTAAAATGGTATCTACTGTCAGGTTTTCTGGCAGTTAATGTTTGGGATGTAAGATGCCTGAAAAGGCCGCCATGGCACCTGCCATCCTTACATCCTAACTGCGATGTCACGGTATGGCAGAGCTACGAGCTTGTGGACAGAGTTCTCTTAAGATGCTATGGAAAGAGAAACTGAGAGTCTCCAATTAGGAAGCAGGTATTTAGAAGTCACACAAATAGGTAATATTTCTGGCACCAGCCACAGGAACCTGCTAACCTAATTATTATCTTTTGTTTAGTTTGAGCAAGCAGCAGATGCCGAGTTATCCTGGATCACTGAAACACAGAAGAAATTAATGTCTCTGGGTGACATCAGACTTGAGCAAGACCAGACCTCTGCTCAGCTGCAGGTTCAGAAGGTGAAGAAATGCACTTTCAGTCTCTGTCTGCGTTACGTGTCGCCAGGCTCCAAGTCTAGAAAACATATCCATGTGGTTTTGCTTTCCAAGACCCTGTCCGTATAACTTGCTATTTTCAACTACTTTGCTTGCTCGCCTTCACCGAATCATACCGTGTCTTTGTATTTTGTCTTTGTTCGGTAAATCCCAGGCTTTCACCATGGATATTTTGAGACACAAAGACATCATTGATGAACTTGTTACGTCTGGGCATAAAATCATGACCACATCCAGTGAAGAGGAGAAGCAGTCAATGAAGGTATCACCTTGTCTGAATGCTGGCCAGTAAACTCCAAATGAATAGCATCCCCTGAGATTCTGCCTACTTGAGACTTTGTATCTGCAGCTGCTGTTTCAGCAACAGAATCATTACATTTAAGTCAGGCATCTTTTAAGGTTACAGAATAGCCATGGAGACATGTCCCCTACAGGACCATCTGTATTAACACATCTGAGCTATTAAAGTTTCCTTAACTGACCCAGATTGAACATTCAACCAATTCAGTCAGTATCAACTATAGTGTTGTTACGATGGCATGCCGGCTTATGTCAGTTACAAGGTATGCCATCTGTGGATTATAGGCTCTCAGAACATTTGTAACTTTTAAGCTGAAACTAAACCCAAAATACATAGATCTTCATTCTGTGTGAAGTTACTCACTGGAAGCCAGTAGGGGAACAGTGAGCTAAGTAGCTAAGGAAACAGTAGGTATATGTAGTTTTAATAATTCTGCAGACTGATAGAAAACCATCCACAGGTAATAGTAGTTAGCTCCACTTCTATACAGACATCTTGGGGAGCTTAAAGAAATGACTGCATGCTAATTCTTATGGTAAATACAGGCCCCAAATAAAGATATATAAATATCCATACCTCAAATTACATTTTAGATAAAATACATTCTCTTTCAGGCAGAGCATGCATAAAATTATAGATTATCCGTACCTACTTTGATTTTGTGCAATTAATTTTATGTTAAATTGATTTTTTTTATGACTCCATTTGTGAAAGATAATCTTTCTTTTTCCTTAGATCATCGTGTAACTGTTGGTAGACTTGTGTGAAACTTACTTTCTAAACCTGAGAACATTGTAAGAGTACTAGAGAGTTCTGCTTCTTGTATCTTAGTGCCTGCACGTAAAAATCAGACTGCTCTCTCTTATTAACATGAACGTGTGCATAGAGACAGTTAATCTGAACAGATTTCGTTCGTTTATTTATTCATTTCACATACACCTGCCCTCCCTGTGCCAAACGTACAGAACTGGTCAAAACATACTAAGCCACAGCTGCCGTCCTGACAAGCGTGTTTCCTCGTCTTGCTTTCTAGAAAAAGCTGGACAAGGTACTGAAGAAGTACGATGCCGTCTGCCAGATCAACTCAGAGAGGCACCTGCAGCTGGAGCGTGCACAGTCCCTCGTTAGCCAGTTCTGGGAGACCTATGAGGAACTTTGGCCCTGGCTAACGGAAACACAACGAATCATCTCTCAGCTGCCTGCCCCAGCCCTGGAGTACGAGACTCTGAGGAGACAGCAAGAGGAGCACCGGGTGAGAATGGGAGGCTGAGCCCTAGACCGGAATGGTGGGCTCCAGTGGGATATCTAAAGTGCTGCTACACACCCTACAGAGACCGGGCATCATCGTAGCGATGCTGTGGTGTGTGTGGTCAGCACTCCCGCGCAGCTGGGTACCTGTCACACGCTATACAAATGATCCCCGTACCAACTTTCTTAGAATAGTGCACACCACAGCCCATCTGGAAAAGGAAATAGGAACAGCATTTTAACATGCTAGCAACGTGAGCTTTTGAGATGCTTGCAACCATGTACATTGAATGCATCCCACGTATGTATATGTTGACTGTGTCCTATGCTCGATATATTTTGTAGTGGTCAGAGCCATCTAAAATATCACAAACCAGAGTAGAAGTGGACAGAGGAGCCATCATGCACGCAGAGCCCCTGAGTACTGAGAAAATGTACAATGCCATGCATCTGTCAAATTGACAGGATCAAGAAAGCTAGCGGCCGTCCCCACCTCCACTCTATAAAACGCTGAATCGGTGACCTAGGTATATGAAGCGTACATGGGACTCTGGCATCAGGAAGCCCTCCCTTTAAGAGATGCTTAACTGTTAACACCACTAGAAACTTAGAAGAGTGTGGGTGGGAGAGGGCTCACATCTCAGAAGATCTGGAGTCCTTAGCATTTCTAGACTTCAGAACCTAGTCGTTCTCATTGGCCTGTACCAGTGTATTCTGAAGCTAGTCAGGAGGGGGTAAAAACCAACCCAGGAGACGTGACAATGTATTTTAAAAGATATGATAAACTTGTTGGGTTTTTTTTTTTTGAAGATTTATCTGCTCATATTCTGTGTGCACGATTCTTTTCCTGTATGTATGTCTGTACCACGTATAGACAGTGCTCAGAGGCCAGAAGTGGGTGTTGCATAATTGGGGACTGGAGTTTTGGACTGTCGTGAGCTGCCATGTGGGTGCTGGGAATCGAACCCAGGCCCTCTGCAGCGGCAGTAGCTGCTCTTCTTCCCACTGACTCATGCCCGGCTCCTCCTGCCAATCTCGGTCACTTTTTAAAAACACATTGGCGTGGAAGACTATCTATAGCTGACGTTCTTACCCAGAAGAGAGTTAGCTTAAGGCAAAGTTAAATTTTTATGGCGTTTTATCTAAATCATTCAGCAAGTGAAACACTTTCAAATGAGGCGGAACTGACTCTCACTTCAGTATGAAGTTTTGTCGCCTCAGAAATCCTGCTGGCTGGTCACCGCACGACTCTTAGCAAAAGGTATGTCATGAACATCTCAGTCGTAGGTGACTCAAACAACTGCTTTTAGAATAAACACCTAGCGGCAAGAAGTGGCCATGAGGATAAGGGCAAGGGTGTTACAGCCACATCTCCAGGCTGTTCATAGAAAATGTTACCCCTTGCACTAATGCTCAGTGTACAGCTGTGTGTTTAGTCTCTGAGCCTTGAAATCCTTAAGAGTTGACAGTAATACACACGGGCGGGTGAGGTGGCCTGGCAGCTAAGAGCGCTCGCTGATGTTAGCACGGGTTTAAGATCCTAGCATCCACGTGGCAACTTACCACCTCACCTGGAGCTTCACACACAAATAATTGTAATAACTGATAGAAATGAATCAATACATTTGGTATGCGTATGCCATATATATGTAGACTAGGTTCTAAAATATAATATTTTGTGATCTTTGTGAGTACCTATCTGATACTGGTTCACATGTATGACTATGGCGCCTCTGGGCTCAGCTCATCCTCACACCTCTATCTTGAGGTTTTTAAAATCCCGCTATCCTGCCTTTCTTCTCTGCCCGACCGGAGATTCTCCCTGTTCCCGAGCCCCCCCCCCCCCCAGCCCCCAGTGGTTTCTGCATGTGTTATAAATATGCAAAAAGAAGCACCTAAGAGCCATGGCTCAGCAGCCCCTTCTCTGCAGACAGTGTGGTGCTCTTGTGAAAATGGGCAGCTCTTGCCATGAAATGCGCATTTACTGTTTCCATTACTGTCTGTCCCCTGAAAGGCACGCGGGACTGGACATTGTCTGGTCTTGTGTTGGGGTTCCTCCTCCTGGCAGAGACCTGGACCCATGCCTTGAGGTGTGGAGGGGACTTGTTCAGTGGTTCTTGCTGGCTGGATGCATTGGAGGTGTGACCGGCTATAATAATGGAGGTGTGACCGGCTATAATAATGGAGGTGTGACTCAGATACTGAGAGACTGTTTGGCTCATTACAGCAACTTCGAGAACTGATAGCCGAGCACAAGCCACACATAGATAAGATGAACAAGACTGGGCCACAGCTATTGGAACTGAGCCCAAAGGAAGGCATTTATATCCAAGAAAAGTATGTGGCAGCCGACACCCTCTACAGTCAAATTAAAGAAGATGTCAAAAAGCGAGCTGTGGTTCTTGATGAGGCCATTTCTCAGTCCACCCAGGTAATCCTCTCCATACCAGGAAAAGACTGCATTTCCCCCCACAGCCAAGCATGCAAAGCATTTTCCTGGACCCTCTGGTCAAACTTCCTCTTAAACGATGTCACTGGGGTGACTCTTAAGTGTGGTGTCTTTTCTCTCAGAGGTGGGATCTGCTTGTAGCCAACTCTTGGGTTTCTCTGCCTCCTCCAAGGTACAATAATCTCAGTGAGCGGGAAGCCTGCTTGCAGCAGTGATCAGATACTTGCCTCAGGACCCTTGCAAGTGGAGCATAGTATTTTTCATGGAAGAGAGAGAAGAAACTGTTATAGTTATTAGTAATAGAGTTTTCCTTAAGAAAAGCGTTTAGAGGAAATCCCGAGCAATAAGCCAGATAAAAATGATAAGAATATTAAGTAGGAAGCAGGGTTTTTGTAAAGACCATTTTTTTTTTTCAGGAAGTTGATCTTGTGAATACCTGCAGGTTCTCCACTTTCAAGGTTTCATTTTTTATCATTAGACGCTGGGCATCAGGGTGGCATATTCTCTCTCTCTCTTTCTCTCTCTCTCTCTCTCTCTCTCTCTCTCTTTCTCTCTCTCTCTGTGTGTGTGTGTGTGTGTGTGTGTGTGTGTGTGTGTGTTTCTCTGTTCCCCTCGTTGCTGCAGAGGCAACGGAGAGGACGGGAGGGCTTGTGTCATGCTGCGATGGGGCAGCAGGACAGGACCTCAAGCAGGAGCTGAAGCAGGAACCATGGAGGGACTCTGTTTGGTGGCCGACTGACCGGCCCATGCTTGGCTAGCTGTCTTCTACAGCCTGCTCATGGGTGGTGCCGCCCACTGTGGGCTGGGCCCTCCCTCATCCACTCCCAGTGAAGACAGTCATTCATAAACATTCCTGCAAGCCAAGCTGAGCTGCTTGAGGGACCAAGTGAGACTCGGACGAGTCTAGGCTGTGTCCGTTGGCAGTTAAAGCTAACTTGAACGGTGTTGGTTCACTCAGCTCGAAGCTACAACAGAGTTTAAAGTAAACAGGGTTTTATGACGCTGTGTAATTGCACATGACACCTTCATAAATGTGAAATTAGCTATTCTGTATATCCAGTTTTGTGTTTGTATATCCAGTTGTGTGTTTGACCATGGATTACATACAAACTTGGGATACAGCATTCGACATATTCTTATTTTGTTTAATTCTATGAGTTGTTGTTTTGTTTTGTTTTCCTCAATTGAGGAAATATATAACTCAAGGAATCCCTTTGGACCTAATCTAACCACTTAATCAAAACTATGAGTTTTACATGCACTCATACTTTTTAGGATCTCAAAGTGGTTGTCTGAAATGAATAATCAGTTTGGGCAGCCAAATGTGCAGCTTATCAAAAGAAAAAAATAAGTTTAATTGTGATAAAATTAAATATAGGTTAGGATTCATATTGCTACAAAGGAGCAGAGACTGCTTCTTAGTGAAAACATTGAGCTATTGATGGGAAACTCACGTGTTCTCCCCCCAAGGGTGTCTGTCACACGGAGTGCACAGAGGTCATGGCTTGAGGCATGGTTTCATGCACAGCCGAATGTAACCTTTTGGATGGAAATGTTGGGAGAGGATCTTCAGCTTTTAGTCAGGGGGAAGTTTTACATGCGAGGTGACAACAGCCCATCGTTTCTACTCGCAGTTTCATGACAAGATCGACCAGATCCTTGAGAGCCTGGAACGCATTGCGGAGCGTCTGCGGCAGCCGCCATCCATCTCCGCCGAGGTGGAGAAGATCAAGGAGCAGATTGGTGAAAATAAGAGCGTGTCCGTGGACATGGAGAAGCTGCAGCCGCTATACGAGACTCTGAGGCAGAGGGGAGAGGAGATGATCGCCAGATCCGAGGGCACTGAAAAAGACGTATCTGCCAGAGGTGACGAGATGGGCTCAGCCTGCTTGTTTGTTTGCTTGTTCAGTTTGGTCTTTTGTTTTGTTTTTGAGACGGGGCCCCACCCTCTCTCATGTGTGTGTGTGTGTGTGTGTGTGTATTACACACACATAGAGAGAGACATATAGACATATAGATATAGTGTTATATAATATATATGTATATGTAATCTCCCTGGCTAGCCTGGAGCTAGCCATGTAGACCAGGCTAGCCTCAAACTTAGAAACCAATCTGCCCCTCCCTCCCAAGTGCTGGGATTGCATGCACATCACTACACCTGGCCTCAGGCTTACTTTTAAAACATCTCTAGATTCGTATGCTGTTCACTGACAGGCTGGCTGCATAAGAGGAACACCAGGTCTTTGACATGTTAACACTGGGATGTGTTGCTTCCCAAAAGTCCTGTGGTGCCTTCCTCGGTTTGCAAAATCTACTGGTTGGAAACAAAATATGGTCATGTAAAGACTGTGTTCTCTGAGCCTCTTAGGCTAATAAGGACAAAGCTGGGGATACAGTCTTGGTATCTTATCTAGTATGCCTGCTCCATCCCACAACCACCAGAATAGTGACCACAACCATAGCCATGCATATTAGAGTTATGATCTGTGGACCAAAGGGAAGAGTACTCATATAGTGGCAATAAGACCATTCCAGGAACAAATCAGAACTACAAATCCTTCTGTGACTGAACAAGCAATTTCATTGTTGGAGGACATAAGAAAACACATCTTGGGTTAGTTACTTTGGGGTTAAGGCCAGCCTTTGTGAACTTAAAGCTTGGTAAATTTGAGTCTACTCTGAGCTCATGTAGCTTTACGCATCTACTCTTATGAGAAGGTGTCTCGGCACAGCTGGAGTGGACCCAGAGATCCTGCGTTGTGTGGTGGTCCAGTCTGTATTTAACAGGTTGAGTAACTGCTTGCTGTATGAGCTGAAGTTCTGCTTTTGCTTACGTGAGGGTAACCGGTGTCTTCACTGACGCTGTTTTGCTGTGTAGCTGTACAGGATAAGTTGGACCAAATGGTTTTCATCTGGGGAAGCATCCACACGCTGGTCGAAGAACGGGAAGCCAAACTGCTGGATGTGATGGAGCTAGCGGAGAAATTCTGGTGCGATCACATGTCGCTGGTCGTTACCATCAAAGACACTCAAGATTTCATCCGGGACCTGGAGGATCCCGGAATCGACCCCTCGGTCGTAAAGCAGCAGCAGGAAGCTGCAGAGGTAAGTAACAGACCTGGGTGAACTACGGAAGAGAAGAGCAAAGTTCAGCGAGACAACCCCCCCAGTCCTGTTAAAATCCGCATCTAGTTCTGAACGCAGAATGCTTAGTGAGTACCAAGGTACCGTGGACTCACAGGTGCTGCTTCCAGATTGTCCCTAAGATCATCGCTCTGCGCCCACCCTGCTCGTGTCTGTGTCAGATAGAAGACAGACAGACCCCGTCCACTGGGTAAAGCCTGACTTTGCAGGGCAGGATATGCAGCTTCGTGCACACGAGCCGGTGGCCATGCTGCCGCAGGCGTTCCTCTGTCCCTTTTCCCTCCGCGCTCTTCCATAGCCTTGCTCCTCGAAGCAGTGATCATCCCTGCCGCCCCTGTGATAAGCCTCAAGGTTTGACTGGATTATTACCCATGCTCTATACTTTCTTTCTCGTGTACTTGGCTGACGTGCTTTCAAGGCCGTAGGGCCTGGAAGAAGACTAGGTGAATGTCTCCTCCTCAGATGTTTGGTCTGGGGCTTTGCCCGTGCCTGTTAAATACTCACTGCCTAGTGAGTGTGTTCAACAGTGACCATGAAAAGCAAGGTAGGATTGACAGATCCTACCTAGGGTAATACATCAAAGCGAGCTTATCATGGGTTTCCCAACAGATACGTTGCTTTGCATAAAATCTTTGTGCTCTTATTTTACTGGGGTCTCTTTGGAACACATAACAAGCAAAGTATTTGAGAAAAGCAAAATGTCCTTTGGTGCTTGACAGTATTTGGGTTATTTTTTAAATTGCTCTGGTATTTTGCCACAAAGTTATTTTCGTCTTTGCACTAAAGAGTTGGCGTTAGAGAATATTATTTTCTATAAAATATTTTTGTTGTTGGTGGTGGTGTTTTTGTGTTCCAAGAACGGCAATGTGAGGAGCTTGGGAAGTAAAAAGAAAACAAAACCCTGATAACTGACCTCACGTGGGAACCCCCACGGGCGGCCCTGCGCAGCCCCGTGTCTTGGCTTTGGTGTTCTGAGCCTCTGCTTTGGATTCCAGGCAATCAGAGAGGAGATTGACGGCCTGCAGGAGGAGCTGGACATGGTCATCACGCTAGGCTCAGAGCTCATCGCTGCATGTGGGGAGCCTGACAAACCCATTGTCAAGAAGAGCATTGACGAGGTACCCGAGGCTCGTTTGTGACTTAGCTGAGCGACACCCATTTTTACCAGAAGTCAAAAGTACAAACTTGACACTGAAAGGACTTTAACATTTGTTTCGTAGCTAAATTCAGCATGGGATTCTCTAAATAAAGCTTGGAAGGACCGGGTGGACAGACTGGAAGAGGCCATGCAAGCTGCCGTTCAGTACCAGGACGGATTGCAGGTGAGGTGGCCGCCGTGTCCTCTGGTCTCAGCCGGAAACAAGAATCACTCTCATTGATGTCCGGATGGCTGACACTCTGGTCCCAGCCCAAAAACTGTGACTATGTACACAGCTACAGACAAATCTATTCCCATAGTCACAACTACTCTGACTCAGCCTTTCTAGAAGATATTTCTTACCCTCCAGTCACACGGATTTATACATACGTTTAACCATGGATTAGCCCACGTAGCCAATACATCTACTTTGAAAAGAAGTGGTCTAATGTTTTTTTTAAGCGAAAGTAAATATTCCCGCGCTGTATTTTTCATAACTTGTCGAGCACCCAGCAGTGAAGTGACAGGGGACAGTCTGAGTTCTGTTCTAAAGCTGAGTGAAGTAAGATGAAAGAGGTAAACACAGGCTAAAAATATCACCAAGTTTCACCGAGTTAGAGAGAACCAACTCAAAGCCCCGTGTACTAAAATAGAAGTCTATTTTATTGGCTCATAGCTGTCTGTATCAAGGCGCTTTCTTCTTTTCCATATATATAATTATTAAAAATAGTTGTCATGTCTCTTCAAGGCTCCCGTTTGGTTCATTAGCCAGTCAGGAACTGATTTTTAATATTAAAGTTCTCTTCAGGCCAGCTCAGGGAAGTACCCTCTCTCCACACCTCCCCTTGGCCCTATTTCCTAACAGGTTGGCAGGAGTCTAATCTTCCATACTTCTTACTGCATGGAAAAACCCTCTCTTAAGTATTTCCATAACACCAAAGTGAATATTATTTTTAAGGCTCACACGAAAGCATTTTTTTTCTCTTTCTGTATGCCACTTCTTCCTATGTGTGATAAATAAATATTGCCAGGCTTTACGCCAGCTGCAAGGGCTTTGCACTTCAGAAAATACACGAAATTTTCCATAACAAATAACACCTTATTATTACTCTCACACAGGTGTGTACACGTGCACATGCGAAGTAATGATTTCTTGCTTCAATAATGAGTGACCAGTGCTGACCACATTGGGCTCCTACTCTGTGTGTGGGGGTTGGGGGGAATGACGTCATGATGGCAAGTGTTTTGAGTGGGATTGTTTTCCATGGCTAGAGAAGATCCTGCTCCTGCCCAGGGTCGCGTGGGAGCCATGGGCAAGGCGCTGTGATTTGACACAGACTCCTCACCAACAGCAAGCTTCATCACAGGGCCAGTTGGTCATGAATGGCAACTTGAGTTACTAAGTTGTATTGCTGTAGCTGTGATGAGGTTCTAGGTACTCCATAAGGCTCAAGGCTTGATTATAAAGTGAGATTCATTTTCTTCCCAGGTTGCTGCTTAAGTAACTGGCTAATGGTTGTTTAAACATATTATTTTGTAAGGTTTCTCTTCTGTCAGCTTCATTAAATGTAAAATAGTTCTACTATACATTCATTGCCTTAAAAAAAATAAGCATGTGTGTTAAGCCTTGTAGAATGTGTAGAAACCCTGAAGAAGCAGAAAGTAGGGGACAGTGAAGTCTTTTGCAATCTGGTACCCTTAGTTATATGTATGTACAGGATTCTAATGGTAATCTATGGAGTGTAAGAAGGTTAGATGAACCACTAAATAGTGATTTTCTTGGTTATTTGAATAAATAGATACATTTGGATCTTTTTTTACATTATATTTTTAAATAAGCAAATAGGATATTCCACTCTTGTGACTGAATATATAAACATTTTCAAATGAACTTTCTTTGAAAGTGCTCGATAATTTAAGAATAGGATCCCCTTGGCCAGCTTTGGTGCAGAATTGGAGGTGACATTTACTTGGTATTTGAGGAGCTGTTTTATATTACTGCTTTTATTTGGGTAAACGCTCTTCGTTTTCAAAAGTTTCAGCCAGTTAGAATCTGATTTTTAATATTAGATTTCTCTTGAGGCCGGCGCCTTTCGTAGCATCTTTGAGCTCTTGCCTATCCCTATAACAACCAGAGCTGCGGCCATTTTGGAGCCGCTGCACTAACACGTGGAAAATGTGTCTTGCAGGGAATATTCGACTGGGTTGACATCGCAGGCAACAAGTTAGCCACAATGTCTCCCATTGGAACAGACCTGGAGACCGTCAAGCAGCAGATTGAAGAGCTGAAGGTAAGTGTGGAGCTCCCAGCTGGTAAGGAACTGCCTGGGGACTCCCTTAAGTCACTGAGTCCCCAGGTTTCCCGCTTAGTCACTCAGGTGACATGATTGAGACCCCAAAACTGCCCTGTTTATTTCTGCTGCACGTATTTATTAATGTGTGTGTTCATATTTGCACACGAGGATGCCCCACATGTAAGGAGGTCAGAGAACAGGGAATCAGGCTCAGGATTTCGGGCGGGGTAGCAAACAGCTTTCCCCACTGATCCATTTCACGGACCCAAAAGTTGATTTACAATCGTGTCTGCACATAGGAAATATAAAGAAGTGCTCGTTTTTTAAAAATGAAAGATTGCTTTATTTTTATTTCTTATCCTTTGTAGAATTACAAATAAGCAAAGTGGGGGCAGTGCAAGATTAGTAACTCACTCCAAAAGCTATGTACTTAAAAGCAGCTATGCCTAAATTTTGATGTACAGCCCTTCAGATACCCTCCAGTCTGAATGGAGGGGAGGTGTATTTAGAGGGGGAGGACCAAATTTGGATCATGCCACTGAGACTTTTATAATGTGCCTCATTATTCAGTAGTCTGTTGCAATTGGTGTAATTGAAATATTATTTTAATAGCAGCCACTAATGAATATCACAGATTCAAATAAATATTTTCTACTGCAAATAAAATGTTGGTTGGCAAAACGAAGATCATTAAGTGCCTGTCAGTCATATGGGAAAGAGCAAGAGGAAGGATGTTATTCTAAAGCCACACATGATGCTCAGATCTGTAGTACCCATAATTGTGAGGCTGAGGCAGGAGGATTGCCATGGGTCTGAGGCAAGCCTGAGCAAAATAGTGGTGAAGGGCCACCCAGAGCTGTGTCAAGACCTTTTCTTGCTAGTGGTAATTACAATAATTATAAATTATTTTACACTAACAGTGGGACATAGAAGTAATTATTAATAAATACAACACAGTTGTAAAAACATAAAAATTATGAAAGAATGCATACTATGTGCTTGCCTGAGATCAGGAATTACTAAATTCCTTAAAGGCGTTTCTAGGGTTTCAGATATTAAAAAATGTTTCTCCATGGGATGTATTAAATTTTACCATGCAGAATAAAAGTCAAATACCCAAGCTGTGACTATTCATAAGCCATTGAATAAAAGGGAGAAACTTCCACCTCTTTTGCTCTCAATGGGACATGTGAACTTCAGAGTTATTTATGGTTGAATATTATTTTTTTAACATTCCTCTGGTGTTTTGTTTTTTGTTTTTCCGCAGCAATTTAAGTCAGAAGCTTATCAACAACAGATAGAAATGGAAAGGCTGAACCATCAAGCAGAACTGTTGCTGAAGAAAGTAACAGAGGAGGCAGACAAGCACACAGTCCAGGACCCGCTGATGGAGCTGAAGTTGATCTGGGACAGCCTGGACGAGCGAATTGTCAGCAGACAGGTAAACACTGAGACCTGTGTGCATGCATGGACACTCAGACAGGAATATCAGACTACTATTACAAATCAAGTTAGCAGTTAATGTCAATAAACTTCAGAAGCACTTAAATCGTCTTATTAAAATTCTCCCGTGTGTGCTGTATTTACACACACACACACACACACACACACACACACCAAATTAGAGTTGTTGTTGACCAATGAGAAGATTCATGCGCTATGAGGATGGTCTTGGACATCATTCAACAGTTGGCCTTTACCCTTGTTTTTGTAAGAGCGCATTATTCACGATGCTGGGGTCTAAGCAGATTTTTCTTCTCTGTTTCTTGGCAGCACAAGCTCGAGGGTGCTCTCTTAGCACTGGGTCAGTTCCAGCACGCCCTGGACGAGCTCCTCGCATGGCTGACACACACCAAAGGCTTGCTAAGTGAACAGAAACCCGTTGGAGGAGACCCGAAAGCCATTGAGATTGAACTGGCTAAGCATCACGTACGTACCACTGCTGCCAGTCACCGTTAACGTTCGAGGTTCTTAAACTTTGTGATTTTGACAGAGATTGTCTGTCATTAAATGCCTTGAAGAATGCTGCCTAGGAGGGCACAGTGAAAGTATTTTTTCACTAGCTACCGGGGTAACAGTTATCAAATATAGCGAAGTTGTTTCAGTAGGGCCGCATGGCAAACACCAAGATTTAATCCCTCGTACTCATTGCTAAGTTAATGTTGAATAGTTTTTTAAGATTGTAGGAAACACCCTAAAAGCTTGCAGGCTGAAAATGCTGTTGTCCTACCATTTCTATTAATGTCTCTGGGCTCTGGGCAGCAGTAACTTGCCAGACTCTTTATAAAAACAAACTATGTTTGTTCTCATGGAATGAGTTTACAGAACCATTTACGTCTTAGGAAATCTGGCCATTGTCTTAAAAGTACCAGTGATTAGAATTGTGTGTAATAGGGGTGGAAAGTCAGACACCCAGCCTGGTTATTTCGGCTGGAGATCTGTGGGAACCTTTTAACGCTGTTCGTGTGACTAAGAAACAGGCCCTCTTACCTTTTTTACCCTTTAACTTTGAAAGACCAGTGTGTTGTGACTTGAGATTGCCAAAAACCAAGGCTGAAAGAAAGTTTCTATCCTCTGCTTTGCAGTCTCCCCTGCCTCTGAGCATCAGAGGAAGGAATCTGTAGAATTGTCCTATTGATGCAGACACCAGCAGTATTTAACTCTCAGACTTTGAGGAAGGGTTTCCTGCTGGTAGCATATCAAAGAGCATGCTCTGCAGAACCTGGCTCCTTACTCAAGTCGGGTTTGTGCCTTTGGAAAACTCTGGCTCATCGGATGCCTCAGAAACGGATTCAGTCGCCAGAGAAGGATCCGTCTGGGGGCTGCCTGTCTCATCTGGAAAGCCTCCGGGGTCTGGGTTCCCCTCCAGACGTGCGATGTCGTACATAGGATAAGAGATGACATTTTTTTCTTGATTGTTGCCAAACATACATCAGTGAGTGGTAGGGTAGGTTTATAATGAACTCTCGACTAACGCTAGGCAAAGGAGTCCTTTCAAGTTAGTAGTTCCAGCATCCCTTCAGTGCGAGAATAATGTAATACAGTTCTTCTTGCAAAACAGTCATTAGAAAACATATGTCTTAGATGTGTGGTGCTGTTATAATGAGAAGAGAAGCGTGAGCGTATCCCCTAAGATAAGGGATGCTACGATTAAGTCGAATTAAACTGGACTTGAATCAATGAAAATGTTTTAATCATCAAGTCATAATCTCTACAGATCTCTACAGAAGTATGTAGTAGATCAGCTACAAGGTCATTCTAGTGGGGATAGCTGTCAAGTGTGTGTGCAGTCCCTTTGAGAGTGCTGGCCAACTAAATGTATGTCCATTTAGGGAGCCACAAAGCTGGAGGGAGGGACTCTGTTGCCTTAACACTTTTTGTTATGAGGCTTCGGCTTCAGAATATTTCACACCGAAAGAAATGAAACAGGTAGAGTGGACTAGAGCTGTGGCTCAGGTGCTAGATTCCTTATGCAGCATGCATAAAGACCTGGGCTTGATCCCTCGGCAATACCTACAACTGGATGTGGTACCCCACACCTGTATTCCAAGCACGCGGGAGGTGGAAAAAGTCAGCCTAGCAGCGGCAGCAGCACACCTTTATCCCTAGCATTTGGGACTCAAAAACAGGTAGTTTAATCTCTGTGAATTCAAGACCAGCTTGGTCTACAGAGCAAATCCCCAGGACTGCCAGGGCTACACAGCAAAACCCTGTCTTGAAAAACAAAACCACAACAAACAAAGTAAAAACAAAAAAGAATTCCAGTGTCGTCTTTAGCTACCTGTTGAGTTGGAGGTTTGCTTGGGATGCCCGAGACCCCTCTCTGTTACTGTGTTTCCAGTGAATGATCACGCTAACATTTTCAGGTGCTCCAAAACGACGTCTTAGCCCACCAGTCCACGGTAGAAGCCGTCAACAAAGCAGGAAATGATCTCATCGAGTCGAGTGAAGGCGAAGAAGCAAGCAACCTCCAGTACAAGCTCAGAATTCTCAATCAGCGCTGGCAGGATATTTTGGAAAAGACAGATCAAAGAAAGCAGCAGCTGGACAGCGCCTTGCGCCAGGTGACTAGAGAGGCGGAGAGAGTCCCCAAGTGATGCGGGTGTGCCTTGCTAGCCCTTGTGCAGGTCCAATGGTGATGCTTTAAAGAGAGGAGTAAAAATAATCGGGATAAAGAGCAGAGCTGATAAGGAGGCGGAGCTCCAGTTCTTAGCCTAATAGCCTAATACCCTTATGCCCGAGCTTCCTCGGCGTGCTCAGGTAGTGAGCACAGCTCCTGGCACCTGGCATTCTGATGAGATGCAGAGACGGCTTAGCAGGCTGGGGCCATTTTGACCTTGCTGGAGAGTGATAGCATTTGTGACACAAACTTAAAAACCACCTGTCACTGCAGGCCAAAGGGTTCCACGGTGAAATCGAAGATTTGCAACAGTGGCTGACGGACACAGAGCGTCATCTCTTGGCATCTAAACCTCTGGGAGGTCTCCCAGAGACAGCCAAGGAGCAGCTTAACGCACATATGGTACGTATGGTATTTTCTACACCCCTCGCCCTGGTCTTACATAGATAATAATGGAAGATGATATAGTTAAAAAATTAAGTTTTGTGGCAAAAATCACTATGTGTACATGCTAGAAACAGCACCATTTAGCAATTAAATTTTTCAAGTAAGAATCTGTCTCAGAGGCTAAAAAAAGTTTTAAAGAAGTTTAGCAGTTCTGTGTCTGTCTGTCTGTCTCTCTCACATACACACACTCTCTTTCTCTCTCTCTCTCTCTCTCTCTCTCTCTCTCTCACACACACACACACACACACACCAAGCATTGTATCAGTTATAAACTGGTATCCCCTGAAGTATAAAGACACTTCTCTAAAATACTCTGATAGTTTAATATGATTATAATTAAGACAGTACTCATGAGCGAGTAATTCATGTAGTCCTGTGGTTTGGGTTTACCGTTCACAGCTAGGCCAGGCCCATTTGCTTGAAGAGCAAAGTAAGTAGTCTTGCCAACGACTGCGTGACCTCAGAGTGTCTATCACTGTGAAACCCTGCATGACTTTCCCATCCTTCCTTACCTCCCTGGACAGTCTTACATAGCGTTCACGTAGTTCATCACTTGTTAAGTAACTAAGAATGAATTCTGTCTCCAGAATGATACACTTTAAAAGAGTGCAAGAGCTTGTAAGCAGAGTACTAATCTCTCAAGTTTCAGAAAACCGCTATGTAGAAAACAACTTCGTTTGCATAGGATACACAGAGTGAACTTCATGTAACCCTACATGATTTCTTTGACTAAAAATTCCATGTTTAAAAACAAACAAAAAAGCAATAACAAAAACCCTGCAGAGGGCCTAGAGAGAGAGTGCCCAGCAGTAAAGAGGGCTTATTGTTCTTCCAGAGGACCACAGTTCGTTCTCAGCACCTACCTGGCAGCTCACAACCATCTGTAAACCTCCAGGGCATCAGATTCCTCCTCCTGGCCCCTGGGGGCTCCTGCTTGCATGTGGTGCACACAAACCCACAGACCTACACCTACATCTAAAAATTAAACAAATCTTCCCTAACAGACTGGAAAGCACTGTAATGCCACGGGAGTGGTTTCCTTTGGATCTGCTTGTGGTTCTAGCACATTCTCACTGTGCTAGAAATGAAGATAAGAACAAAATCGGTTTTCACTTAACCTGAGGCTGCTTCCGGATTTAATGCTTTTTAAAGATGAAACTGTAGCCGGGCATTGGTGGCGCATGCTTTTAATCCCAGCATTTGGGAGGCAGAGGCAGGCAGATTTCTGAGTTTGAGGTCAACCTGGTCTACAGAGTGAGTTCCAGGACAGCCAGGGCTATACAGAGAAACCCTGTCTTAAAAAAGAAAGAAAGAAACTGTAAATGTGCTTTGTTTTTTTTAATATGCTAGAATTATTTTAAGTTATTTATGTTATATATGTGAGTACACTGTCACTGTCTTCAGGCACACCAGAAGAGGGCATCAGATCCCCATTACAGATGGTTGTGAGCCACCATGTGGTTGCTGGAAATTGAACTCGGGACCTCTGGAAGAGCAGTCAGTGCTCTTAGCCGTTGAGCACTCTCTCCAGCCCCTAATGAGTTGGTTGGTTTTTAAGGATGAAGAGATACGTTTTTTAGCTGATGAAGATGTAGTGAGACCACATTGTAACTTCGTTCACATCACTGAACAGTGTATTTCAAGTGGTTAATTTTATTAACAATAAAATTAATTCTCATTTTTAAAAAAATTATTAACTTGTAAGATGTCGAATATATAACTTTCCATCGGGATTCAGCCCATGTTACAATTCAACCAACGAGATAGAAAATGTCTTCGTTTGTAATGAGTTGTATCCATTGTTTCACTGGTGGTGTGCTTAGTCCTATAGCTGGATCTCCCTGTGTTCACTGTAGAGGGTGTATACAGCATTCTCATTGGCAACATTGAAAGTTTTCTCAAACGTGGCTCCCGTAACCTGGCAGTCTTTCTATCAACTCGTATCTTTCTGAACTGAGTTTTGTTTTCTGTCCATCACAAATTTTCTGGGTACAAGATTAAACTGTACCAATTCTTTCTTCTAGTTATAATATGGTGGTTAAAAAGGACATAGAAGTTTCAGCTTACAGAGGGGGAACTCCTCGGAGAAGTTAAATTGTTAGCACAACACCCAGATCTGACTCATCACTGTGAAGTGAGAGCATGCTAACTATTGCTTTAGACCTTAGTTTGCAGCTCGAAGTGATAGATTTCTCAGCTGACAAGATATGACTATAAGCATTGGTGCTATCTCAGTATCGGTAGAGTGTAGCTGTTTGTTAGGTTTGCTCTGTAAGCCAGAGAGATAAACAAATATGTGAGGAGAGGATGAGAGTGGATGGACCTTATTTTTTTTAAAAAAAAAAAAAATGTGATTCTGGGAAATGGAATGGGGGCTCAGGAGTTAAGAGAACTCATTGGTGTTAGAGAGGACCAGGTCCAATTCTAAGTACCTGCTCATAACCAACTGCAACTCCAGACCTGACTCCTCACCCTCTTCTGACCTCCCTGGGTCCCAGGCATGCACATAATAAACGCGCAGGCAGGCAGGCAGAACACTGACACACGACAAGCGAATCTTTTTTAAGTGTGAAAGAATGCTGCTGTTAGGTTTCCTCCGCTGGCAAGTCATGTAACATGAGGGCGGTCTCGTTTCTTAGGAAGTCTGCACCGCCTTTGCCATCAAGGAAGAGACGTACAAGAGCCTGATGCTGAGGGGGCAGCAGATGCTTGCAAGGTGTCCCCGATCTGCGGAGACCAACATTGACCAAGACATCACCAACCTGAAAGAGAAGTGGGAATCCGTGAAGAGCAAACTCAACGAGAAGAAAGTGAGTGCTTTGATCAGCATGACAGAACTGCGTTTGCCTGTGTCAGGCCTTGGGTTGGGTTATAGCTCTAGCTATCAGGAGTCCTCAGGGGTTTTTGGTTTTTTGATTTTTTTTTTTTTGGATTTTTGGTTTTTTTTTTGTTTTTTACATAAACTTGGTGTTTCGTGAAGTTAAAAACAGTAGTCTAGGCCAAGAAAACAGTGACACAGTGCAGATAAAGATGTTATCACAGGTCACGTATTGTTCCAGTTTGTAAAAACCCTGGTGCTTTTTAAAATATATGAACCATTCATGGTTGGAGAGTTAGCCCAGTGGTTAAGAGCACCAGCTATTCTTCCGACAGATCTGGGTTCAATTCCCATACTCATCTGGCAGCTTAGAGCTGTCTGTAAGTCTCTCTCCAGTGGGTCTGAGGCACATACATGCAGGCAAAGCATACACGCACGCACGCACACGCACACACACGCACACACACACGCACACACGCACACACACACACACACACAAACCACACAAGCTCAAGGTTATAAATAATTGTATTCTAATCACACATTTAAGCAAAAGAGAATGATATGATTGTACTTATGTTTGATAATCTCACACATAAAAACTGATACATCAATTGTAATTCATGCGATAGTGAGCATTTTATCACCTTTCAAACAGTAGAGAAAAATTCTAGGAACTCTCAGTAATTTTGTTTAGCACAACAAGCAACAGCCAGCTAGAAGTAGACGTTAGGCCTCCGTAGATGGAAGAGACATGGTGTCCTCCCAGGGCAGTGGCCCCAGCGGGAACATTGTCGGCTAGCTGAAACACAGCAAGCAAACTGTGAGTACCACACACTGAGTCCTCTTCCTTTACAGACAAAGTTGGAGGAGGCCCTGCACTTGGCCATGAACTTCCACAACTCCCTCCAGGACTTCATCAACTGGCTTACCCAGGCTGAGCAAACTCTGAACGTGGCTTCTCGGCCAAGTCTTATCTTGGACACCATCTTGTTTCAAATTGATGAGCACAAGGTACGTCAGAACGCTTTGGAAAGCCTGTGCCTTCATGTTGGAAGCATCGGTTTAGTAATATGGAAACTTTCTTTACAGTGTATTTGCTTTTATTCCTTATGCAGTGTCTTCATTCCCAGCTGCACCCCACCCCAATTCCTCCTGGATTTACCCCTCACCTTACCCACCCGAGACCTTTCCTGTGTCCTTTAACATGAGCGTTGCCGATGGATATGTGTACATTTTTAAAGTCAGTCCACCCCTACACACACACACACACACACACACACACACACACACGTTTCTAATTGCATTCTCTTCTGTTGGAGAAAGGTCTTTGCGAACGAAGTGAATTCTCACCGCGAGCAGATAATAGAGTTGGACAAGACTGGAACCCACCTGAAGTATTTCAGTCAGAAACAAGATGTCGTGCTCATCAAGAACCTGCTCATCAGCGTGCAGAGTCGGTGGGAAAAGGTGGTGCAGCGCCTGGTAGAGAGAGGGCGATCCCTGGACGAAGCCAGGAAGAGGGCCAAGCAGGTAACAAACTCGGCTGCGGTTCCCCAGCCCTGGCAGCCAGTGAGCTGGAGCTGTGGAGTTATGCGATCACAAGGTTCTCACTGCCGGATCGGCACGATAAGGAGCCATGGTGTTCTCTTCCTGAAAGGCCTGTGGCCTGCCTTTGCACTTCTCTGTCTTGGCAGCCAAGTGAGGGCACGGGGACTCATCTTAAAAAGCTATAAATAGCCCAACTTCAGAGATGACCAGGGAGGCCCATTAAGACCTTACTTGTTTTGCTGTATATTTATTTAATTGTTTTTTCCCCTTGCCGTTTCAACTCCTGTTCTCCTGCTCAGACGGGGTCACGTGTTGGAGTTATATTGCTAGCTCTGGAAGCCAGACTTCTTTCATGTCAGAGCCGAAGGCCAGGCTTGCATCCTCCCGAGTGCTTCCTGAGGGACCTAACTCTTCATCCATGTCCCTCTCTTCCCCGGCTGCTTGTTCGCAGCCTTCATTTCTTCCCCAAGATTCCGCTCTTGGTGTGATACTGAGGCCGGATATTGTGGTTCTTGCTTCTGCCCCATTCCGATCCTGTTGTCTGGCATTGGTGATGTTGGCGTCTGGTGTTTGGAGAGCTGGGATCACTGTGCGATGCCAGAAGGTGTTTACTGGGGTCTGGCATTCCGACGTTTAAAGTGTGTGAATTTAAGGGCATTAGAAATGTCTCAGTCCCCTTCTGAGTGAGAAGTGTGGCAATTTTGCTGCCGGTGTCTGAAGGAGAATCAGTCCCCAGGGATTCTGTTAGACTACATTAATCCCAAACCTAGCCTACTCCTCTCCGCAAGTACCTCCCAGGCTTCGGACAGCTAAGTAGCAGAGGCTCAGTGAAAGCTGGGAGCTGCCTGCCATTTTCTCCTCTCTTGGTTTAACCAGTGTTTCTGTCTCAGTTATTAACCAGCTTTCTGTTCCCCTGCTTCCAATGCACATGGACAGCGCTTGCCCCGCTCCTGTGGCTGACAACGAGGTTTGGAAGTAGGATGAGCTTCAGAACCTGTGTGCTTGCAGCACTCAGCAGCCCAGCTGGCCCCAGGCCTGATCTAGAGCCAGGCCACCTAGGACCCCACCGACTGTTCCTCCCATTTCTCTCCTCTTCTGTGTACTGATGGTAGTTTCTGTGGCTTTGGCTGTCATGAGTTTGTCTTAGCCTCAGCTATTTTTCCTTCTCTTCTACATTAAGTAGCACTAGGCGAGGGACGTGCTGGGCAGAGAGGCCAAAATCATAATGAGCTGCTCTCTAGAGCACGCCTGCAGCTCACGCTGTGCTGCTGAGGATACACGGCTTCCGTTACTTCACAGTCAGGGTGTTTGGGTATCCAGGGATCTTAACTTCTTAGCCACTGTTACGTAGCTCTTCATTTAAGTTTATTATAAGAAAATAACATGTAACCAGTTTCATAATTGGTACCCAGAGTTTATACCAGATTGTTCTATAATGTAAGCAGAAAAAAAAAGAAACCCTGTAGCTAGAAGCAAGCATGCGTTGACTCGGAATAATTTCAAGTTCCTGGTTGGCAAACAGAATTCAACACGGTCAGAACGCCAGCAAGGCAGGACTTGTCTCAAAACCCAGTGGGTGGGTCAGCCTGAGCGGGGCTCTGAGCGCAGAGTTAAGGATGCCAGACTGTCTCCTATATTAAGAGGGAGATGGCCTTTTTTTTCTGCCTGTCGTGTTTAAAGATAATTCGCAAGTGTGTGTTTTCCTTTTGTTCCTTTGTCTTAACATAGGAGTTGAGCACAGAAAAATGTCAAGATATGTAAAGAGACAGATAAACAAAACAGACATTTTCTGAGAATTTGTGTTAACTATTAAAGGGAGACCATGTGAGCTGGGCTGAGGGACTCCCTAGCTCTCCTTAGCATTGTCTGCCTCCTTCCTGCACTTAGTAAGCTGACATGCTGGCTGAATAACACTTGCATGACTTCAGGCCACAGCTGTACGTGGCCAGTGTGGCTTTGCAATCGGCTAATGGTCCACCACCCATTTTTCTTCAGGGGGATTTTCCAATTGATGGTTTTTTTAGTATATCCCATCGGTGATTGTTTCTGTTTTATAGTATCCTAAATTGCAAGTGTCGTGTGCTCCACAAACTTTCTGGGTAAATATGGGTCTCTTTAACAGTTCCATGAAGCGTGGAGCAAGCTGATGGAATGGCTGGAAGAGTCAGAAAAATCTCTGGATTCTGAGCTGGAAATCGCCAACGATCCAGACAAAATCAAAGCCCAGCTGGTCCAGCACAAGGTGAGCTCCGCATGGACAAAGCACGCGCAGCGTGCACTTCAGTTGCTGGTTCTTTCTTGTCCGTGTCAGTGTCATTACGAGACAAAAAAAAAAAAAAAAAACAAAGCGTGAAATGAAAACCGGATGTCTCTTCTGTCATCCAGAATATATTAGGAGTCTTCAGCTTTTCATGGCAACTCTCTCCTCTTAACTTGCCATTTTTTAATGGATGAATCTAGAATATAAGGTGCACACAGCCTGATGCAGTGGTGGGTTTCCTTGATCACAGTTGTTTGGGGAGCCAGCCTAGGGAACACAGCAAAACCTTGCCCCATAGGTAATCATGTCCTTTTAAACAGAGACATAGGGAAAGCTGACTGGTGCTACCCAAGAACCGTTAATTGCAGCAATGTGTGCACCCATGGGTATGCGCACACATGTGCATGTGTATGGGTATATGTGCATGCATGTATAAAATTCCAAGTTGACTGATACTACCCAAGAACCAGTAACTATAGCAGTGTGTGTGTGTGTGTGTGTGTGTGTGTAAAATTCCATCCCTTCTCTCAGATGATCAGTTACCAGCTTTTCTGAGAGACTAGAAGAATGTAGATACAAGGTTTCAAACTATTTTCCCTTTGGTAGTCCTTCCAGGTTTCCCTCCTCTCCTCAGCCCCTTTGTCCCTGTGTCCCTGTTATAAAGTGGCCACTGGCCATACAGACAGAGGTGCAGTGTGAGCAGCTGGGTGTGACTATTATGAACACTTTCAGAACTTCAGACACCTACACTTACATAAATAGCTGCTTAGAACATGGTAACTTTAAAAGGCTAGAAAATTGTGGGGCAATTTAAGTTTTATCTTCCTCAGAAAATGGAGACACCATCTTCCCACATGTTCTGTGGACTCACCAGAGGATGATGGGAGGGAATATATGTGCCCTTGGGCCAGAGGGGACTTTAAGATTGCCTTGTTTGTCTGATGATGTATTCCCATGAGCTGCCATAGTGGCCAACTTCATCCACACCTGGGGGAAAACATCAGTCCCTTGCGCAAAATATAGTGCTTTATTGGAATTTATACATGAATATCATATAATCTTAAGAAGAGTAACATTGCATTTTGAGCTAGAGAAACCCAGAAAAAAAGAACACACAGAGAATATTAGCGTCTCCAGTTTACCCAATGGTATTTATCATCAATGTCTCCCATTTCTCTAGGACACATCTTAAGGCAGCCCCAAAGAGCAATTTTGAAAGTTTCCTAATCAGTGTTTGAATTCTTCTGCCTCTAGAAAGCTCTAGCCTATCTGTGCTCAGATTATTTAGTTTGTATCTGCTGTATGGAGAAAATTTGTATCAGCCCCGTGACTCTAAACACAAGCATTCCATTCAGAATAACATGAAAAGGCGGCTCTCCCGGGTAGGAAGTGTAGAAATGGTGGGATGCTGTGTGTCCTTACTAAAACCTCCTGATGTGGTCCCTCCTGTTACTAGACAGAGTCATTAATTTGGTTGCCTTAAAGCACGCACTTTGTAGCTTTTGAAATGCAACAACGAAGAATTGGGTAGTTGTGGCCCTGCCATTGCTTCAGGGGGTGCTGTTACCTCTGCCACGGAGCAATTCACAATCTGGTAGGACTCTAGTGCACTGCCAGCATTGACATGCATCGAGCTGATGTCCCCGGTCCCGAGCACATAGGAGGTGTGCACTGAGCGGTCCTTTCTTTCTTCCTACTCCTGAGATTGTATCTTCAGCTGCAGCTCTCTCTTCTTTTCTGCTCTCTTTGTAAATACTTAGCTAGCTAATACTTCCTGCTAGCTAGAAAATGGTCCTGAGAGACCCACAGACAACCCTGTTGAATTGCATGGAAAGAATAGAATTTGCTTGCTCTTTCTTTCTCTCTCTCTCTCTCTCTCTCTCTCTCTCTCTCTCACACACACACACACACACACACACACACACGCACTTGCGCCATAGATAACAAATGATGGATGGTACTGTATAGATGTTACATTAGCACCGTAGCTATTTGATCCTGGAACAAAATTCTAACCTCTTTTGAGACAAGAGATAAGACTCTAGATGGCTGGGAAGAATGGATGTATGTAGGTTTTCCTAATGGTCTAACAACCATCAGACTCTCGATGTGCAGTGCTGACATCTTGGCTCACAGACAAATTAGCTGTATCCTTACTGTGTGTCTTAGTTCAGGTCTTACTGCCGTGAACAGACAACACGACCAAGGCAGCTCGTATAAGAACAACATTTAATTGGGGCTGGCTTACAGGTTCAGAGATTCAGTCCATTATCATCAAGGTGGGAACATGGCAGCATCCAGGCAGACATGGTGCAGGAGGAGCTGAGAGTTCTACATCTTCATCTGAAGGTTGCTAGCAGAATACTGACTTCCAGTCAGCTAGGATGAAGGTCTTAAAGCCACACCCACAGTGACACACCTACTCCAACAGGGCCACATCTTCTAATAGTGCCACTCCGTGGGCCACGCATATCCAAACCATCACACTGAATATCCAACTTAGGTAACAATAAGGGTGTCTGACTACACCAAAACCCTGTAGTAAATGTGCATTATGTAATCACTGTGTCCAGACTGGTCTCTCACACACTTGGCTACATTTTCCTCTTCCAAAACCTTTCAGTGGCTGATTGACAGTCCCATTTTACCACAGTCACTGCAGGGTTCATGGTTTATGTCTCCAAAAGTAGTGGGGAGGGGAGGGTAATTCCATGGTCAACCTCTTGCCTACCATGCAACAGGGCCCTGGTGCACAAGCTCTGTACACACAGAAGGAAGAGTCAGGATTTTTTTTGTTTTGCTTTGAAAATTGTTCTTTTTTTTTTCTTTTTTAAAATTAGATATTTTCTTTATTTACATTTCAAATGTTATCCCCTTTCCTAGTTTTCCCATCGAAAAATCCCCTCTCCCCTCCCCCTGCTCCCCAACCCACCCACTCCCATTCCTGGTCCTGGCACTCCTCTATACTGGGGCATAGAGCCTTCTCAGGACCAAGGGCCTCTCCTCCCATTCCTCTGCTACATAGATAGCTAGAGAGCCACAAGTTCCACCATGTGTTTTCTTTGACTGGTGGTATAGTTCCAAGGAGCTCTGCAGGTACTGGTTAGTTCATATTGATGTTCCTCCTATGGGGCTTCAGTCCCCTTTTTTTTCCTCGATCATAACAGATACTCTTAGGGTCAGTGAGCTTCGAGAAAGAGCAAACTCTCAAGTTCTAAGCTTGCGTTCTGCCCTAGGACACCCCTGTGTAAAACAGCGCAGTGCATCCGGCTTGGTGACTCGCTGATGTCTCCCATCACCAGGCCTCCCTTAGAGATGTCTCTTTTAAACACTATTTGTTCTTTGGCTGTCTCGCACACGATACATTCTGGTCACACTCAAATATCTTCACATTCCCTTACCCTCCTCCCACTGAGTCTCCTTCATGCTTGCTGTCTTTCTGTTTCTTGTTTTGTGACCCACTGGGTTTAACAAGGACTCCCCATGAGGACATGAGCGTGCACGTAGGCAGCGGTTCATGACCAAGTGACCAGTTGCTACATTACTAACGACTATAACTCCCTCACCCCCAATACTGTCGCTTTCCTACCAGTAACTCCCCTAGGTTGGGCTAGATTTCGTGCCTCCCCACACACCTTTGAGTGACCATTTTACATTTCTGTGTTAAGCCTCGTGCAGATCCTATATATATAGTAGCTGCAGCTACTATGAGCTTATGCATGTCAAGGCTTTTCATATCTGTAAAACGATGTTTAATGATCCTCTTCCCACTGTCCAGCTCTTAGATTCTTTCTGCCCTCTCTCACACAATTTTTGAGGACTTGAAGAGGGTCACAGGCAGCCTGAGTGCCACAGCACCTGTCTGCCAGGCAACGAGTGCCCACTGGAACAGCAGTGGCGTGTGACCCTAACAGGAGTAACCAGATGAGTTGAGATTTGATCTGAGGTCTGTTATGGGGGATCCAGGCAAAGATCCAGGGCTGGGGCGGGTCATAGACACAAAAAGATGAGCATGCTACTTTTGTTTCATTAAAGGGGCATATCCTTGATATTTATGCTTATACCAAAGGCTGATGGTTCCCTCAGCCTTGGGCCAAGAAGCTTCTGTTTGCAGTGAGTGACAGTTAATCGTAGCTGGTCCTGATGCTGAGAACAAATGACTGAGTACCCAGCCTCGCACAAGATCCCGCTTTGGATGCTGTTCACCATTTAGCAAACAAATAGTCCCAAGCAGAAACTCAGCTCTTTCCTTGTTAAACACGTAGGAGTTTCAGAAATCACTCGGAGGCAAACATTCTGTCTACGATACCACCAACCGAACTGGACGTTCTCTGAAGGAGAAAACCTCCCTGGCAGATGACAACCTGAAGCTGGACAACATGCTGAGTGAACTTAGGGACAAATGGGACACCATCTGTGGAAAGTCTGTGGAAAGGTAGGATGTCCGCGCATTGGTGTCTCTGCAGACCTGCCTCAGGTGTTCAGTAGGGCGGTGTTTGCAGACATAGCTCGTGGGCCTCAGAAACTTGTTTGTTTTGACGAAGTCTACTTGCTTGCTTATAGATGGTCTCATACTGTAGTTTAGTGGCCTCTTAACTCACTGTGTAGCCAAGGCTAGCCCTGATCCTCCTCTCTCAGCATCTTGAGTGCCAGGATTACGGGGCATTGGCCACCATGCCCAGGTCCCAGCTCTGCCATTTGGCTCCTTTAATTTCCATGTAACTAGTAGAACAGTTATGAAAATATAAATGAGAGCCTCATCATTTCTCTTTCTCACCCGCATTAGGAACATGGTATTGAATATGAAATAAAATAGACTCCCTAACGTGGCATAAAGGACAGCACTGATCTGACCTGCGTCAGCATTCCTTCAAACTTCCAATCTCCCTCCTTTCCCGCTGGATTTTTGTGAGGCCCCAAGGTTTCACATTGAAACTATCAAGTATTTAATAAATGTAATAGTGGCATAAAGATTGAAACGTCCTGAATTTCAGATTTTTTCCCCCTTGATCCTCAGTTCTAGTTACTTTTGTCAGAAGAGCTCAGTACCCTTCTCCAAAATGTTTGCGATCAGAAATCATCAAAATTGGGTGTTTTTTTTTTCTTCAGATTTTGGAATATTTGCATATATACCATAGACTATCTTGAGGATGAGACTCTAGTCTAGATTTGAAATCTATTTGTGCTTTGTGTGTGTGTGTGTAATACCACTTATATATTTTAGCCTGAGGTGATTTTTTCATTTTAATTTTTAAAAAATGTTTAGTAAAAGAAAGTATCTAATTGGGCTGAAAGTTCCAGAAGGTTAGAATCCATGATGGTGGGGCAGCAGGAACAACTGAGAGGTCACAAGAGGGAGAGAACACACTGGTCCATTACTGAAGGTTACAAGTAATTTTTCTTATATTTCTCTTTTGAGAATGGTTCGTCTGTTGGGCTGGGTATCTTTTATGGCATTATGTGATAAGCCCCCTAGTGACTTTCTCTTGATAACTTGTCTTGGGAGGTGTCAGCCCTGGTTGTGACTCACACAACAGACTCTGTCACTCTCGTCACGCTCTCAAGGCTAATCTCCCACCACCTTTCCCTCACGGGATCCCATGGCTGCAGGGATAAAATTAGAAATGCGATTTTTTTTTTTTTAAATAAAAGCATGCATGGTATACCGTTTTATAGTACGGGATTCTGTGGCATCATGCTGGTGATGAAAACTTTCATATTTGGGAAATTTTTAATCTTGAAGTATTTCGGATTTTCAGCCTGTATCAAGATGCACTAGAATTCAGCTCTAGGAAGCTTCAAACATCCAAGTAGATAAATCTTTTAAAATAAAACTAGCAAATTTATTTAGACTCTTGAAGGACCGGGTAAGGGGATTTTGCTGTAACTGATACCAGGCGTGTATTTAAAGGCATAAAAGAGAAAAGTGTGTTCTAAGGAGATGAGGGAACTCAGGAGGCCACTCACGCTTCCTCGTTGGTACTACCTACCAGCCATCACTGGGGAACATTAGAGAGCTGACTCTCACACTTCCTCTTCAGTACCTCCAGCCACCATCGGGACCGTTAGAAGGCTAATTCATCTCCTTTTTTTCCCCCCAGACAAAACAAATTGGAGGAAGCTCTGTTATTTTCTGGACAGTTCACAGATGCCCTGCAGGCCCTCATTGATTGGCTGTATCGAGTTGAGCCCCAGCTGGCAGAAGACCAGCCTGTCCACGGGGACATTGACTTGGTGATGAACCTGATCGATAATCACAAGGTATAGCCACCCAGAACGTCCTTTTATTCTACTGTGTAGTTGTGCATCTGTGTATTGAGATGAAGGCAGGCGCTTCTCGTAGCCTTCTAACCTGGAAGAGTGAGTTAGACCGCATCACCGTCTTCCCACTGATATGTGATCGAGCAGATTCCAGAAGGCATCTTTTAAGGCATGGGAGAAAAACCACTTAATCGACTGAATGTTTTCCTTTTAATTACCTGATGTACATCTATTTTAGACTTGAACTGTAATTTAATTTTGTCCTTGTGGGCTCTCCATTCAGTTATGTGATAACATTTAAAAGCATTCATTTAGAGACTTGAAAGGCGGACACCCTCTGGATGTACAGATCCCCCAAGGGGTCACGAGTAGATCCTCTTCTTGATCTAGAGTAATGCGTGCGCTAACAGCCTGTGCTGAGAGATTTATTTAGTCCAAGAAAGTGGATTTCCTTTTGATGTCCTAATGTGTCTTGTAAATTGAGGGTGCATTTGAGGTTTCCAGCTGGTAGTGAGTATGACATCTGCATTTTTAAATTCTGATTTATGTGTATTGCATGGGGGAGGGTGCTCTCAGAGGCCAGAGGAACGTGTAACTCCTCTAGCTGGAGTTGTGGGCGGATGTAAGCCACCAGCCGTGGGTGCTGGGAACTAAACTCAGGGTCTCTGCGGGAGAGAAGAAAGCCTTAAGTGGAGAGCCATCTCTCCAACCCCAAGATCTTAATTTATGATCCAGCCATGTAATACAACTTGGCAGGCCTTCAGAAGAGCGTGAAGCCACAGCCAGCGCGCACGCCAGGGCTGACTTTATCTGTGAGCAGCTTGTGGTACTTTACCCGACTTCCCCAGTTTTTCCTTGCTGTGATTTTTGGCCTGGCTTCAGAAAAATGTATTTTATTTTAAAATGTTCTCTGCATGCCTCTTCTTCAGCTGTGGTATCCTGACCATGCTTGGTCTTTTTAAGCTGCTATTTAAACTTATTTTAAAGATTTATTTATTTATTTATTTATTTATTTATTTAATGTATATATGAGTGCAATTATAGCTGTCTTCAGACACACCAGAAGAGGGCGTCAGATCCCATTACAGATGGTTGTGAGCCACCATGTGGTTGCTGGGAATTGAACTCAGGACTTTCGGGAGAGGAGCCAGTGCTCTTAACCTCTGAGCCATCTCTCCAGCCCTATTTAAACTTTTAAAACATATTTGCATATTTCCTTTCCTGTTTGTTGCCGTCCTATGAACAGAATTATACTTAACACTAACAGAAAAATCAAAGAACAAAGAGCGTGCTGGAGTTGTGTCTCGGCTGGTAGGACGCTGACTTAGTTCTTGCAGAGTCCTGGGTTTGATCCCCAGCTCTGCCCATACCCAGTGTGGTAGCTCACTCCTTTATTTCGGGCACCGGGGAAGCAGAGGCAGGAGTGGGAGTTCAAGGTTATCTTTGAGCCATGAGATCCTTATTCAAATAAGGAAATTAAAGAACATTGGTCAGGCCCACAATGCTTTGCTTCTATTGATGTTCTTGTGGTGAATTCAGACATCTCCGAATAAGTTGACTGCATAGGTATGTACTTTATAGACATTTACAACCCAATGCGCTTTCCAGATGTTTGACACAGAAAACATCATCAAATATGAATTATTCATTAAGGATTAGTAATGTAGTTGCAAGACTCCAAAAGTTTAACTATACAAAGAACTTTGGAAAGTCCTCTGGAACTGTTGACTAGTCCTGTCACGGGTGACTATGTAGATATCTTCCATTCTGTGTGTATTGATAGTACGTATGTTGTCTGTCTGTAGTCACCTACCATTGAAACACAGTCAGTCTGAAACCTGTCACCTGTTCGCCACACTCTGGCTGGATTGTTCTGGATAAACTCCCTTTGTGGGATGATTTGTGTATAAGCTTGAGTAATTCTATTGTAGACAGAACACTCGTTGTCTGAATATCTAGTCTTATACACAGACACTTAGATTGATGATGAAGAGCCCTCGGCTCAATGCCACTTGTAAGAGTGGCCTGAGGAAGCCATTCTCTTAAATGGCACATTACTCTTAAATCTGCCTAAATTGAGAAGACAAGGTCAGAGGTCCCAAAAGGTTTCCAATGAGATGACTCTAAACTGTGAAGTCACGGGTTGGTTCTTAAGGTGCTTCGGGGAATGGCTTATTATAGAGAAAAGGACCACATGACTCTCTTAGATTCGTTGGTCTTTCCGGACCCAGTAACGTGCACCAGGCTTGTTCAGTCCTGGCTCTGTAGCTTGTCTCTCAGAATGGTAGGTAATCAGCCACACTGACTGTGAGGGTCTGGTATTCTCTACTGCATGACTCAAAAGAAAGGGAATTTAATGTACTGTGTGTGTGTCTGTGTGTGTGTCTGTCTGTCAGGGGTGTGTGTCTGTCTATCTGTCAAGGGTATGTGTGTGTGTCAGGGGTGTGTGTAATTGAAATTGAGAAGGCCGATCACTATTATTTAAATCTAATATACTTATATATTTATATTGTAATCTTATATATTTCATTTTTTAATCCTAAATTAAATATTACTGAATATAAACAAAATCTATTCAAAACAGTGTTAAGTCCTTAAAGAGGAACCATGAGCTAGACTCAGTCAAAAGTATAGTCATTCAGATCTGTGGTCCTCAGATGTATGTATGTGGTGTCTTATATACATCCATCTCTCATGACAACGCACTTGGCTATTTAGGTTCTGTACTGAAAAGTAACCTGTGATGAAGGTCAGTATGGTTTCTCCAGGTCTTCCAGAAAGAGCTGGGGAAGAGGACCAGCAGCGTGCAGGCCCTGAAGCGCTCTGCCAGGGAACTCATCGAAGGCAGCCGAGATGACTCCTCCTGGGTCAGGGTCCAGATGCAGGAGCTAAGCACCCGCTGGGAGACCGTGTGTGCACTCTCCATATCAAAGCAGACGCGGCTAGAGTCAGCCCTGCAACAGGTAAAGTCCACATTACTGAGAGCTCAGTATAGCTGGTGAAGCCCTGCAGTCACAGCAAGGACAGCTCAGGTGGACTAGCGGGGCCAGTCCTCACCCTCATCTTAGACAGTTGTCAAGGAGGTCTCGTCTGTCTCATAACTGTCTGGACCCTTCTTCATGCTTCTCTGGAGAATTCCAAGTACTTAGCAGCAAGTACTTAGCAGGGGTATTTACTAATCTCTGCTTAGTACTGCTTGAATAAGTCACTTGGGAGTCCGACTGGCTGCCTCACACTGAACACTAGGCTGCAAGAACGATGAACTAGGCTTCCTGTGGGCTCCTTGGTATCTTACATCTCTCCTTATATTTTGAAAAGAAAAAAAAAATACCCCTGTCTTCTTAATAGGAGTAATGTGCATAATTAATTCACACTAAGACTTTTTCACTGGGAGGGGCCATGTGTGGTTCTGTAACGGTCATTAACGGGTATCCCGTGAAATCCTGTTTTCTGCGTGTGTGCTAACTGTTAGGCAGAGGAATTCCACTCTGTGGTCCACACCCTCTTGGAGTGGCTGGCAGAAGCAGAGCAAACCCTGCGTTTCCATGGTGCTCTCCCAGATGATGAGGATGCTCTCCGGACTCTCATTGAGCAACATAAAGTGAGTAACTTCCAGTACAAAACGGGAAACTGAAAAGGGAGAGAGAAGAAGCCCGTGACTGATTGTCGCGAGTATGAGACTGTCTCCCTCCTCCCTGCTTACACACCTGGATAGGCAGCTGTACTTTTTTTTTTTTTATAGTTTTTTTTTAATTAGTTATTTATTTCATTTGCATTTCCAATGCTATCCCAAAAGTCCCCCCCACACGCCCCACCACCCACTCCCCCACCCACCCACTCCCGCTTCTTGGCCCTTAAGATTCCCTTATGAAAGAAAAGTAGTCATTGGAGAACTAGGCTCTCTGCTTTGTGTCTCTGGGCCGCACGATGACCTTCGTAGAGGATCATCCGGTTTCTGACCAGAGTGAGCCCCTTCTGTCGCAATCGTATGTGTACTTCAAGGATGAAACTTCCAAAAGGAGCAGCTTGGCATTTACAGGATATCCCACTAGAACTGTGTCTTAATAGTTTTTACATCTGCATGCAAAGTAAGCAACTCATTTAAAGCCTAAACTATAACTCTGCAGCCCCTTTCTCTCTGGGCCTTGTCTTATTCACTTGGCGAGCTTGTGTGTGGCGTGGACCACCATGTGCTTGGGGGGTGGGGGGGTCCAGAAGGCAACGCACAGATGTGTGCCCATGCCTTCTGATGCGTGGATCCTGGGACTCAAACTCAAGCCTTCAGACCCAAGGCACCCCATTCCATTCACTGAGTGGTCTCTCCCGGCCCACTTCTCATTTTTAATCAAGAACCTTATAAAAAATTATTGTAATGAGCTACCCTATAATATAGATTATAAATTTAAAGCATTGGTTTCATAGTGTTGAATGGCTAAGGGGATGGGGGGGGGGGCATGACCTCAGGTCACCAAAGCAAGCTAAGCTCTTTTCTCTAGCAATGCTTGAAACTTGGCCAAAACCACACAAAACTGAAACATGTAACAGATGTTTCTTAACCTTTGACTGGGAACGTCAGATATTCACAGTGCTTACCCCGCCCCCCCCCCCCCAATGCAGTATTGATGTCCGCACATTTCTGATTCACTTGAAAGATTTTTTTTTAAACACCATTTTTTTAAATAACCTTGCCCTTCAAGGTCACGCTGGAAGTCCCTCATTCTGCTGTAGCGTGTGTTACATCATCTGCTTCTGACTTTCATTGCTGCCCTTCCTCAGAGATTGGTTGAGTATAGCAAGGAAACGTTGCCTCCCTGTTGATAGTGGTGCAGGCTTGCCCGGCATGGCCTGGAGGACCAAAGTGCTTTGTACACTGTTTACTACCCGTGAGGCGAGACTGTAAGAGTAGGGAAAGTGTCAGGCTCATGGTGAATCTTAGAATCAGCTCAGTACTTAGAAGTCGAGCTTATACCACTGCGGGCTGGCAGCCGGCCAGCATTAGACCCTACACCAGACTGAAGTCCTACCTCATTTCTGTAACACAACATGAAGTGAATGTCACAGCAAGGGCCGACAGCTAACGGAAGTGTCTGCTCCGCCCGCTGCAGGAGTTCATGAAGAGACTGGAAGAGAAAAGGGCAGAACTAAGTAAGGCCACCGGTATGGGGGACGCTCTTCTGGCCGTCTGCCACCCTGACTCCATTACCACCATTAAGCACTGGATCACGATCATCCAGGCCAGGTTTGAAGAGGTCAGTGCGTCTGACGTCATCTGGGGTAGGGGCGACTGTGCAGGGGGCGGGGAAACGGGAATCCTCCAGCCCAGGCCGACTGTGGGAAGACAGGCCTTCGTGGGGAAGCGTCTCGTAGATTCCTCTCAAGTGTGTCAGCCCCTGAAGGAGCCGTTAACTAGAAACGTTACAGGTCCTGCAAGTGGTGTCTGTGAGACCTTAAATGGCAGATGTTTGCTTTGCCATGGGTTTTGTCCCACCTTTCCACTGTGTCTGGGGAATAATGCCTCGCTGAAGAATGTTCCAGGAGTGGGGGGGCCTTGTGTGCTTGTGGGAGTGAATGGAAGAACTCGATGGGAATTGAGCTCCTGTTTAAGATCTTTAGCACTTTAGATTCTGCCGCTTCTGAAAGCTGCCTGGAGTAGGCATGCTTTAGAGAAGGTATACTTGAACATGAGAAAGCCCAAGGGATAAACAGGAGTAAACCTGGATGCTAGGTACATGGCTAACATTTTCCTGAGGACAGACATCCTCGAAAGGGGACTCGGTGCTTCCTCAGGCTGGATCTGAGAGCCACTGGCCAGATCTAGACTAGCAGAAAGCTTCCTAGGTCTAGCTCAGAAGGATCCTAGTTGACTTTTTAAATGGGTGTGGTTTACATTAATGAAACTAAGTTGCAAGAACCTGAGCGAGCTGTGTGTCCGTGCAACAGGTGCTGGCCTGGGCGAAGCAGCACCAGCAGAGGTTAGCAGGGGCGCTGGCTGGGCTCATCGCCAAGCAGGAGCTGCTGGAGACTCTGCTGGCATGGCTACAGTGGGCGGAAACCACACTGACCGAGAAAGATAAGGAAGTTATCCCCCAGGAGATCGAAGAGGTGAAAACCCTCATTGCAGAACACCAGGTAAAGAAACTCAATCCATCCCCTCGGGTGTCTCCTTTCTCTTGTTGCTAGGCTTCTCCAACCCGTTCCCAGACTAGTGAGCCTCTTGGCCCGCAGCTGCATTACAGCTGGTCTTATTTTAACTTGACTCTCCCTCTGGGCGGTCTGATCTCATTGCTGTGGCCCTGGCCTGCACTTACTTCCTTGTTTCCTATCTGCTTTTCCTCTGTCTTCTCAGATGAACAACCATGAATATTCCAAATGCAGCCTACTTAGAAAGGGGGTGCCTTCTCGTCCTCAGAGTGACTACTCACCCTGAGCACCCCACCTGTTTTAAATGCTGAAATGATGGCTTTCTATGTGCCCTGATTCATAGAATGTTTACTGGAGCTGGAGATATGGCTCAAAGGTTAAGAACACTTAGGAACTAAATTCAGTTCCTCAAAACCACATGTAAATTCAGTTTCGGGAATTGCAGCTCCCTCTTCTGACCTCTGCAGGCATTACACACAGGTGGTGTATATATTGACAAGCAACAACATACACACACACACAAAACTAAAAACAGAATTTTAAAATGTTAAATCTGTGTTATTGGTATCTACCTGTCCCAAAGTATCTCAGGTTATGTGGATATTATAATTATCACGGTGGCTCAAGTTTCCCAACATAAGAAACATTTGTCTGCCTTATGTTTTCCCGTCACTTTTGACCGCAGCCTCTGCCTTTCCTCAGCCAACATACCCAACGTGTAGGGACCAGTCGGCAGTAACAAGAAGCCAAGGAGATGCAATGAGGAGTAGCAGGATACTGAGCCTTTACAAATGTAACTTTTTAAATGTACCGCACTAATCTCACTGCTCCCTGTGACCAGTAGGAATCTCTGTGTTTAACATGGCCATCTTCCACCACTGTGTGCAAAGCAATTCAAGTTTTTTAAACTGTGTGGGAAGAATGCACGGCATCAGGAACATGTTCACTTAAACCCCTGGTGGAAGACCTTGGAAATTCAGACGGAGTTGATGCCGATAGCTAGGATGGCCTGCAGATGTTGTTTTTTCTGACTGAAAAGTGACAGTTTTGTTTTTTATTTGAACTTGCCTTTGGTCCGGTGTCAGGCTTTACCTTCTCCGGAAATCATTGAAAGCGCCAACTGTCACAGTTGCTTAATGGGATAATCCTTTAAAAATAATGGCACAGCCCTTTCACCCGGGGTTTTAATCTATACCGTGATTTAATTGACACCGTTTTCCCTTTCAGACCTTCATGGAAGAAATGACCAGAAAACAGCCCGACGTTGATAAAGTTACCAAGACCTATAAGAGGAGGGCCACTGACCCTCCCTCGTTACAGTCTCACATCCCCGTCTTGGACAAGGGACGAGCCGGAAGTAAGCTGGGGGCAGGTTATTTAAAATAAAGGTGGCTGAACAAGCCAGTTCCCTTTCTGTTTGACTTAGCGTTTGAAGTCTGAGAGAAAGCAGAACTCCATGTGAGCAGTCCACTTTTAAAGGTTTTCTAAAGAAAATGTGGCCTTTAAGGTTTTTTTTAGCCTTGTTTGTTTGTTTTGAAGTGAAATAAAAGGCTGCACTTAGGTACCTCTGTTTAACTTTGTTTAAAGTACACCTCTCAGATTGGAGAAGAAACTGGGGAAGGCTACAAGGACCCAGACCATCACCTCTTGGAAGCACATTCTCCTCTGGTGTAGAAGTAGCGACCAACCAGAGCTGACCCTGGTCTGGGTGGAGGGCAGGCTTGGGCTCTGTTGATGCACCTGTGGCTGCCTCGCTCTTTACTAATCCCCTAAGAGTCTAACCCCCAAGACGGCATTCAGAATGGTAGCTGTTAGCCGAGAATGTTAACAAGCACAGTCTACAATGTAGTACATTTTGTATATTTTTGAATGGTGTATTAGCTAGTTTGTTTTGGTTTTGTTTTGTTTCTAAGTGGGAGCAGAGCTGCTGTGATTGCTATGCTCTCACGGAAACCAGGAGATTGTATAAATGAAATGTGGGAGGCCCCTTGCTGTCCCTACCTGGGACCAGCTGGGAAGCCTAATTGAACAGTTTACCTAGTTCTTAGCTAGGGTTTCCTCCTCTGCAAAAGAGGATACTCTGTAACAGTCGTCGGTTGGACGGAAGGAGCTAGCACACACTCCTGGAGCAGTTGCATACTTTCCAGCATGTAATTACCCTCATGAACTTGAGCCTGAATGGAGTGTGATCTTAGGCCAATCATTTTTCTAGGCCACGTGTAGCCATTTAGTTACATGGGAGGAATGCGCTATGCGCATCGTTTTATGCAACTGTGAAGACACTTGTGAAGACAGCCAGATAGGAGTGTATTAACTCGGTCAACGTGGATGTGTGCATATGAGAGGAAGTGTACGTGCTCTATGGAGAATGGGTTTGGAGCCTTCTTGGCTTGGTTGTCATTGGTGAAGCATCCCGCTCTGGTTCTGAGGACGCCACTTTTCAGCCTTCTTCTCTCAGAAGGGCGGGTGCCTGGAACCCACTTAACGTGCCTCCCTGTGCTACTTCAGCATGGACGTCCACAGAAAACACATTTGAAACATTGCCTTTACAGAGTTCCCAGTGTTTAAGTGGCCCCCGCCGAGATGCATTTTGGCAGCACATGAGATCAGAATGTGAACCTTGATAAGAATAGCTAGGGTGGGGTGCTTGCCTTTGCCGTACACAGTAGTTAAAGTCAGTCTCCATTAGGAGCTAAAATCTCAGTGCCTGTCAGCACGCCAGACGTTCCGCCATCCTGACCTGAAGTTGTGTTTTACCAGGGAAACGCTTCCCAGCCTCGGGCTTCTATCCATCTGGCTCACAGACGCAAATCGAGACCAAGAACCCCAGGGTTAACCTGCTGGTGAGCAAGTGGCAGCAGGTCTGGCTCCTGGCCTTGGAAAGGAGGAGGAAGCTCAACGACGCCCTGGACAGGCTGGAGGAGGTCAGAAACTCCCGCTCTGTCCCTGCTCCGTCTCCATGTTGTCCCCACTCTGGTCTGCACCGCAGGCTGCACTACTCAAAAAGCAAAAGCGTGGCTTTCTCTCCCATAAGCAGTGTCTCACCCTCTGAGTACTAGTGCTCTCCCAAAACGAACACTCAGATTGTCCCTGTTTCTGTAAGACACTCCTCTATGGGGTTCAGGACCCAGGGAACCAAAAGGTAGAAAACTCGTAAATCATAGCCACCTGATGCTGATCTCGGAGAAAGGCTTTCTAACTTGGCAGGTCTGCTGCTGGCTGGAATACATCTATTCTCATACATACCCTGTGATGGAAGGCTTTAGTTCTTTATGTTGTGAAATTTGGAAACGTTAGATGGCCAAGCAAATGGAGGTAGCTGGTAGGACGGAAGGACTGGATGGGTACACGCCAAGACCTGCATCTTCACTAAGCTCTGGCTGCCACTCTGGGCGCACACGTCCATGACTGGTGCTGTGAGCAGTTTTCTACGTAGGGCTTTTATTCACAAAGAAAAATCAGTGGCTTAATGAAATATACTTTATAAGAAGTCACTTATAAAATCATATCTTCTTTGAAATGGGAGAGATGTATATCACCTGGAGACCGTCATCAGTGACTTTATTCAGCCAACAGAAAATGGAATTTGCTGCTCACACCCATACATGCAGAGGCATCACTGAGTCTGTTTAATGGGTTATTATGAGGGGGTGGGAGTTGGAAGGGGGCAGGTTGGGGACATGAGATTTAGAGAGGAGAACCTAGAGTAGTTGTGATGGTGGTAGTTCGTTGTGTACGTGTATAAAATTGCCAAGAATAAAGGTGAGTTCTATAGACTGTTCAAGCACAGCATTGACAACAGCCAAAACTTTCACTTTTTCTAGCTGAGGGAATTTGCCAACTTCGATTTCGACATCTGGCGGAAAAAATACATGAGGTGGATGAACCATAAGAAATCGAGAGTGATGGATTTCTTCCGGAGAATTGATAAGGACCAGGATGGGAAGATCACTCGACAGGAATTCATCGACGGGATTCTCTCCTCCAGTAAGTGCCGAGACGTGCAATAGCCATAGGAGTTTGGACAGAAACTAGGCACAGTGTAAGACACTGGCGCTAATAATCTTGAGTTGCTAGCGAAGTGTTGCCTTCTAACCTGACTGGGAACACAGCAGCTCTGAAGAACATGAAGAGCTCAGAATACTCTGAGCTCTCGAGTCAGATACACCTGTGTTTTGTATGGCCGCAGGGATATCCCTTTGCTCTCCTCAAGCTGTGTTATGAGTATAAATTAAAATATTTGATTGTAAAAGTCTTGCGTGTTAGCTGGCACATAAGAGTAAATCACTAAGTACGGATTTCTTGATCATCCTAGTTAATGATTCTGATCTGATAATCACATTAATAGGACGCAAGTGCCCTGAGTTAGCTTGTTTGGCAACTCGACAGAAGCAGCAGGTGCTGCTAACCGCTGAGGGTCTCTCAAGACCCTCCCCCTATGTCTTGAAGATAAATTTGCATCGTATACATTCACTTACTGCTAGAAATGAGGTGATCACCCTGACGAGCCACATTAATATCAAAGTCCGCAGTCAAATACGTCTTAAGCTATAACTAACAAACCACCTTACTAGCACCGCTTGGTACATTGCAGAGTTTCCTACCAGTCGCCTGGAGATGAGCGCCGTGGCAGACATCTTTGACAGAGATGGTGATGGGTACATTGACTACTATGAATTCGTGGCCGCTCTGCATCCAAACAAAGATGCGTACAAACCCATCACGGATGCTGACAAAATTGAGGACGAGGTACTCACTGTTGGCCTTCTGCTGCAGCTGGGTTTCTAACCCCCTCACACACACACACACACACACCCCACACCCCACACCCCACACACACGCACCCGCACGCACCATGAAGTTCTGAGGTTAACATGAATGTCATACCTTTGTCTTTGACAGGTCACAAGGCAGGTAGCCAAGTGTAAGTGTGCCAAGCGATTCCAAGTTGAACAGATCGGTGATAACAAATACAGGGTGAGTGTCTCAGTTGACTCCTGCCCTTCCGAGTGCGTGTCAGTGGGATCACTACTGTTTGCTAAGAATCCTAACTGTTCGCACGTCATCTCAAGACATATGGTGTACAAAACTATAACTCCACCGTTCTTTCTCATTTTAAATCACGTGACTTTTCAAATTATGTAATCCATATGTTCCATAGGGAGCTTGAGTTGATTAGCAGGCCATATTTTTTAACATCTATAATATGCAGAAAAACCTGTAATCTTTTTTTATATTTGTCTATTTACTGTGCGTGTTTGTGTATGTGTGTGTGTGTACACATATGTGTTTTATATGCCACCACATGTATAGCAGTCAGAGGACATCTTAGGGGGAGTCAGTTGTCTCCTGCTGTATGAATTGTAGGACTTGAACTCAGGCCCTCGGACTTGGTGGCAGTGCCCTCACTTACCTAATTACTAATTAAGGCAAATTAGTAATTACAGATTACTAAAAGTAAATATTCAAATCATATATTCAGTCTGTCCCACATTACCTCTTACTTTATAGTGATTAGAGGTAAACTTCCAGGGTCTAAACAACAGCTACTCCAGACCAAAACCACGGAGTTAAAATGTTGTTACCTTTTTTTCTAGAAATTAAAAAACATCCATTTTATAACTATGAAGACGCTTCTGTTTCTCCCATTTACGTAGGAATTCTGGCTTTTGCTCAGAATATAAAAGGATGCAGATCACATAAAACAGAGCAGTGTGGTTTTATCATTCTGTCTTTGTTCATCTCCCAGTAAGCAGCTAGGAGGAGCATTGCTGAAGGTCCTTACGCGTTACTTACAAATACTGTGCATTTGCGCTGTACAAAAGTGCTCATCTACCATTCTGACTTCAGTTTGAAAACTTCAGCTGTTTAAACTTTAAAGGTTTCTATTTGAAACTTCTAATTTCAATTTGAAGCCTGAAGCTTTTTTTTTTTTCCCAGTAAATTTGTAAAATAAAAAAAAAAAAATGGTTTTGTTTGAGATCAGAGCAAATGGGAACCCTCACATCTCGAAACTAAATCCTGTATCCTGAAGTACAGGGTGTGAGTGTGTATATGTGTGTGAGAGAGACTGAGTGGGAGTGTGTGTGTGTGTGAGAGAGAGAGAGAGAGAGAGAGAGAGATCTAGAATGTTCCCTTTTGAACTAATTTTGTCTTTCTTGCATTTTTCATTGTTTTATCAGTTCTTCCTGGGAAATCAGGTATAAACCAGTGGACTCTCAAGTTCCCAATGATTTCTTTTTTGAGTCTTTAATTCATAGTCATCAAAGCTTGCCGTGGCCCGTCCTTCCATGCTGTCTTGCTAGCTACTACAGTGTTGGTTGGTGTGCAGTTTCTGTCAGCACTTACCACAGCCTCGAGCCAGGATTCCTCTCTCGCTTTGCGCCTCAGATGAGAAGATTACTCTTAAGCAAACCAGATAATGAACTATGGCTGCTTAGCTCGCTCGGGCGAAATGCCAGCACAGTGTTCAAGCCCCACTTTTCATAACGCTCTTAACAAGGTCTATGCCGGTACACAAACTTGATTCTCCAGACATCAGTGTGTCTGACTGTTCAGGACATATGGTATACAGTAGCACCAAGCAGGGACCATGAGAAGGCACAATACCAAGAGGTCCTCATTGGGCCCGTGAGTGCTTGCCCGGGAATTACCTTGTTGTAAGTTACCGTTTTACAGTGGTACATGTCAGGTCGTGTCTTCTGCTGTCTTGACCAAATGTTTACGTAGATATTTAAGTCACCATGGACTGCTTAGTGGTACTGTGGCATGATCAGCGTGTTAAAAATGCACACAGGAGAAACGACATTTTAATGGGCACATATTGAAGATGCTTTGAGCACACTCTTCTATATGGAGCACACCACGTTAGACAGTAGCCTCTGCCCTACCGGTCGTCATACTCCCCCCGCCCCCCCCCCCCCCCACACACACACACGTGCGCACGCGCCTTTTATAGATTCTTTTTCTCACATAGTAGATTCTGATAGTGTCTGCTCTCTCTGCCCCTCCCAGCTCCTCCTTACCTCCTCTTCCATCCAGAGCCACTCCCTTTCTGTCTCTCACTAGAAAAGAACGGACTTCTGAGAGATAGCAACAAAACATGACACAGTAAACACACAGTAAGATTAAAAAAAAACCATCACACCAAAGTTGGACAAGGCAAAGCAACAGAAAGAGCAGAGCCCACGGGAAGGCACAAGAATCAGAGATCTGCCCACTCACACCCAGGCCATCCGTAATAATCACGAAACTGAAACCGCTGTGTCACATGCACTGAGGACCTGGTGCAGACCCGTGCAGGCCCTGTGCATGCTGCGCCAGGCTCTGGCCACTGTGTCTGAAGTTGCAAATTACCTCTTCCCCTTCAGTTTCCCGTAAGCAGATGTTTAGAGTAAAATGGTTCCATTACCTCGGGTAGAGTTTTCTCAAGGAACATTTTTTCCTTGGCACATCGTAGTCATCTCTGTTTATGGGGTACCATGGGATAATTAAGGATGAAGGCAGGGTAAAGCATCTCTCTGTTAATAACAGGTAAAATATCACTTCTTCATGCTTGGCATTTTCTGAGTCAGCAGGTAGGCTGGTAATATCTTTCCTTTTCATAGAAAATGAGAGAAATACTTGCCTTCAAAGATTTTATGTGCTGAAATCACGAGGAACAACATTAGTCTGATTTTCTCATGTCATGGTTTGGCCTTGGGAAAATTAGAGGACTTCTAAAGACACCGTTAGTTGTCTGGAGAATACCTTTTCAAAATAAAGTCAGGAGTATTGCGTTTAGTAGAACCAAAGTAGCATCTTATAAAGCACTTTTAGCTGTTTCCTCAAGTCTAATTTTGAACCTGGTCTTGAACAAGATTAATCTGATCCAATTATCTGGTTCCTTAAGGGTAATTTTCTTCACGCCCCCTTTGCCTTTTGCTTACTAGCAGCACAGATTTTTGCCTCTAACAATATAAACACAGGTTTCCATTTTTAAACTTACATTTCAGAAGCAGTTCACGCATAGAGATATTTAAGTTTTGGTGTTTAAAAAATTATCAAACTTAGGAAGAGCCGCAACCAGAGATGCAGTGTACACCACTCGAGTCCCTGCTGGACGCTTCTGTGGCCTCCTGAGTTTAGGTCCCTGAATGAAGTCTGCAGCTTTTTGTTAGGGTTCTCACCCCAAAGCGCAGCATTAAGGATTATAGAAAAGTAACAGGGCGTCTCACCGTAGTGCACGCCAAGAAACCGTTGGCCTCTCGCCAACCGCTCGTTTGTTTGCTTTACCGCTTGCAAAGTTGGTAAGTGTGAAATTCAGTACAGTGGTTTTTCACAGTTGGACCTGAGCCTCTTAGGAATGATTCGCAGGCATGAAAATCATCTCTCACAGACTTTCAAATCATGGACCCCCGTAATCAGAGCACTTTGACGCCTTGCCGAGTCTGCGCACATCCGTAGGATTGGCACCTCACTGAGGAGTGTACCAGTGGTACAGACAGCTCTGTGAAAAGCCTTTCAGATCTGAAAGCTGTGTCGTTAATAATTTGTCAGTACCTATCTTGAGGTTGCAGTAATATAAAGTGTCAGGGTTAATCCAAACTCTAGCTAATTGGCCTGCCAGACCATTAGAGAGGGAGTCTTACTAGTCATAGCATTCATTATTCTATTCTCCAAGTCAGAACTTTGCTAAGACCAACAAAGGAGCTTAAGATCTTCCCCACACGTATCTCAGAGGAGAGCGCTTTTAACTTGAGAGTCAGGTTGGTGAAATCCTTAGGAACACCTGGTTTTGGGACCCCTGGGCAAGGGGACCTGCGCTTATTGTCATGGCTGTGCTTAACTTCTGGAGACATTCACTGTTCTTGCCTTGTGAGTGTTGTTACTGTCACAAGAAAGAAACAATTTGTAACTTTAGCACAAAGCTTCAACCATTATACTTGATTAACCTTTGTGATCTTTTTTTTTTTTTTTTTCCAAACTGTTTCCTTTGGGCTAAATCGGCATGCAGCAATCTAATGTAGACCATTACAAATCCCTTTGAGATTTCACTAATTAATCACCGTGAACTAAGCAAGCACTCAAGCTGCTTGCTTACGCTACCGCAAGCTGCATGCCATCTTTGAGCTTCGAATCAGTACTGACAAATAGAGGTCCTTTCTCTCTCTGCTGCCTAGTTTGGAGACTCCCAGCAGCTGCGACTGGTTCGGATCCTGCGAAGCACAGTGATGGTTCGTGTTGGAGGCGGATGGATGGCTCTGGATGAGTTCTTAGTGAAAAATGATCCCTGCAGGGGTAAGGAGACCCTTTTGTCGAGCTGTCAGCACCATGAAAGCACAATCGTGTCGGGTGTTCCCACACTGAAAGCAAACTGAGGCCAGTCTGAGTCCCACAGCCAATCGCTCCCGATGGCTTGTAAAATGCGGTCTCTCTCTTTCATTTTTTCCACTAATGGAATACATTTCAGACAGGTAGGTAGGAAATACAGTCTGGATTTTCTGTGTGAGACCTTCGTGTCTACAGTTTCCAGAATGGATATTTCCATTCACCATGACCAAGTACTATAGAGTAAACATTTAAAAGTCAGAGTTTTATGAAATGGGGGGAGGCGGTACTTAAAAACAAGAGCAAACACTTGGAAGTTGAATAGCAAGATATTGGAAATGTAAATATTGTATTGTAGCTTTCTTTACCAGTCTAGAAGTTTTAGCTTCTAATATTCCTATTTTGTCTCTTTGAGATTATAGTATTATTTGTAATTATATTTGTGTGTGTGGTATGTGTATGTATGTGCCAATGTCCACAGAGACCAGAGGTATCAGATCCTCTAGAGTTGGAGTTGCAGGTGGTGGTGAGCTACTCATGGGCACTGAGACCAAACTCAAGCCCTCCAAGGCAAGAGCAGAGGGGTTAACTTAACCACCGAACCATCCCACCAGCCCTGGCCGTCCTGTTTCTAGTGCCTTGTAGTTATTAGATTCTTAGTTGGTCATAGGCATATCTGATTACAGTTTGCAATTAGTTGCCACCCACTCAGCAAGCACACGCTACTTTCTGACTTTACAAAAGAAAACAGTAGGATTGTGGTGACTTGTTTTAATCTGTGAGTTTCTTATAGTCCTTTAAAAACGTCTGTTCCAGCTTTGCCTGTGAGGCTGCCAAGTGGCGAGCCAAGCAGGGAGCCTTCTTTCAGTGCTGGCATCTGGAAGAGCCGTGTCCGAGTTACCGGGCCTGTCTTATCAAGGCCAGCACACCCTGCTACACAGCCACGCAGTAGCCCTGCTCTCTGTTAGCTAAAGATGCCGCATAGAGAGAAGCGAAGCAAGGCGTGGCGCTCCTGATTCATCAGCCACACTTACCAAACACTGGGGATGAGTCTGAGCAATGTGTTGTCAGGCACAAAGGACACTTAATACAAACCTAAATGGTTTTACACACCAGGGGTATATGGTGGATGTGTGTGTGTGGATGTGTGTTTCTGTGTGGGTGTGCATGTGTGTGGGTGTGTGGATGTGTGTTTCTATGTATATGTATGTATATTTGTGTATATATGTGTGTGTACATTGTGTGCATGTGTGTCTTTGTGTGTATATGTGTGTGCATGTATGTGAATATGTGTGTGAGAGTGTGGTGTGAATAAAACAAAATGAGACAGAATTGAGCACAAAATTAAAATTATGCAACCAGAAAGTGCAATCACCATAAGATGCATACGGCTGCTGCTGGTCTGACACAGCAAGCTGTTCCACAGAAAGCTTCTTAGATATAGAAAAATGATGTGCTCCAATAATACAGTAAGAACATAAAAAAGCAACCTAGCCTTTGTTGGCACTGCTACAGCATTTTTTTGTCCTATCTGCAACTGTGTTACACTTTTCTGTGACTGGAACTGCAGTGGGCTTGCTCACCACATACACATCAGTAGGGTTCTTAGACTGCACCCTTGAGATGGGTACAGCATCAGCCAGGTGATAAAGTCCCTCAGCTCCATTACAGCCCATTGTGTCATTTGGGGCGTCATGGACTGCACTGTGCAAAGAGTGCAGCCCGAGGTAAAGGCAGCTCTGAGTAGGACACCACAGTGGAGCTACAAAGCGCCCTGAGGGGGACGGGCTAGCATGGCTGGCTGAGCCTTTGCAGCTGTTTCTTCCGGGTTGAGTCGGACCTTGCAGAGCTTCTTCTCCTGATGTGCCTTCTCTCCTAACTGTGTGCTAAAAGCTGGGTCTGAGCTCCCTCTGCACATCCAACCACTGTACTTTGTTTCCTCTGCTAACAGCGTTCTTTAATGTGACCGGAATCCTGTGTCGTTTCTTCTAGTTCACCATCACGGGAGTAAAATGTTGCGTTCGGAATCAAACTCTTCAATTACTGCTACTCAGCCTACTCTAGGTCGGCACCCCCCCCTTGGCTCCTCCCTCTCCCTTTTCTCTCTTTCACCTTCACATTCCCGCTTTCATGATTTGTTTTAATATTAATACGCTTCATTCACGCGTATGGCTTAACTCACATGCAGCGAGCTGGGGCTTCTAGTCATAAACTCTGAAAACGCAACACGCTCAGTGTTACACAGCGATCAAGCACATGCTAACACGTTGCCCATCGGGTCCTCGTGGAGCGTTCTCCATGTGCATATGTGTTTGTGTGAGTGCTACATCACCGGTGGCCTCTAGTGGATTCCTGGGTCTGGTGTCTGTTACTGCATGTTGGTAAAACCGTTTGGTTTTGGTTTGGGTTTTTGTTTTTTTTTTAAGGGCCAAAAAATTAAAATGCTAGTTGCCTCACTTGAGTGAAAATTCTGAAAGCTTTTATGTTATCTACATGACTAACAAGCCATCTCTGATTTTATATAATTGTTTAATCCCGATCCTAAATACTGGCATTCTCCGGACCTCGGCAATACATGTAAAAGACACGGCCCCGCCTTCCTCAGTGTGGTGTAAGGGTGACAACGTGTGGGCATCCGTAGCTGGTGGACTAACGGTAGCATGAGCTTTCCATTTTCATGCTGACTTTGTTTTACACTGGCTATTCCTGCTGCCGTCTAGTGTTAGAGTGAGCCCGCCCCTCCCCATCTCCATGGTCCCTCGTTTCTGAGAGGAATGCATTGTGAAGGAATGCATTTTTAACTTCTTGTTATGCTGAGTTGGAGCTGGCATGGCAAAAAGATGTTCTCGAGGTCCTCCGCGTGCTGTGTGGTGCCAGGTGTGCCCTCCCTCCCACAGAGACTGAAGGCTTTCTCTTCCTGTCTGTTCATTGTTCTTCTTTTGCCGCCTGCGTGCAATCCAGCTAAAGGAAGGACCAACATGGAGCTGCGGGAAAAGTTCATCCTAGCAGACGGTGCCAGCCAGGGTATGGCCGCCTTCCGACCGCGAGGCCGCCGATCTCGCCCTTCATCCAGAGGAGCTTCCCCCAACAGATCCACTTCCGCGTCGAGTCATGCCTGCCAGGCAGCCTCCCCACCGGTGCCTGCTGCCGCCAGCACACCCAAGGTAGGACTCCAGGCTGTGGCCCTCTCTCCCAGCGCACCCCTCATCCACAGCATCCTGGCAGGTGTTTCATTTCCCTAGTAGTCGTGGACCAGCCACATCCATTTGTATCTCTTCGCTCCATATTTTTAAACGTGTTCTGTCCAATGACCCATGAAGCCATTGTCTGTACAGGGTTACCCATCCAGGGGCTTTGTCGTCTCTCAGGTTGAGTTTTCTGTTTAAAGCTTTATTTTTTTATTAAAAATTTTGGTATTCCGGTTTGTCATCAGCTCTGTCTACCCTTGCCTTCATTACCTGTGTAAAGTGACTCCACGGTGAAGACCTCTTCTCTGTGGCTTTGTTTCTTACTGGCTCCCCTTTACATTTGATGTACCGTTGTTCCATGCAGATTCTCCATCCTTTAACACGCAATTATGGTAAACCATGGTTGGCAAACAGCAAAATGTCAACTCCCTGTAAAGCAGCAGAATGCCCCGACTTTCCCGTGTCATCCGCAGAGGTATCGTAAGGCCCCAGACCGCAGTCTTAACAGCCTTCTCTGGCTGACACTCACCTACTAACACCGCCTCACCACTGCCCTGATGTGTGCACTTCTGATAATACTACATCTTCCTGTTAACTTCCTGCAAAACCGTTTCTCAGGGGACATGAGAGTAAGGGGTACTGGGGAAAGACAGCAGCGGTTTGACATGCCCACACCTTGAGGCTGTATATGCACACTCCTGGGCTTTTGCTCTCTGTATATACAAGGCTTATGAATATTATCTAATGTTGGTGGAATGCACTTTCCAATAGACAATATGAGCTAGAAACTTAGCATGCTCCCTTAGATGAAATCAGAAGCAATGTCATTTGTAGGGGAGTTACTTAGGAACAGAATTTTAGCAAGTGTCCACCATGGATGGTCCCTCTTAGTGCATTCATTTCTGCTTGTTCATGCCGGCCCAGTGTGACGTGGTTCTCAGTTCTAAGTGCAGGCATCACAGGGATAGGGGTGGGAATATGGAAAGCTAACTGTCATTTTCAAAGGATGTCTGTATTATATTTTAGTAATTAATATTACTTGAGCATTCTGTAACGTCTCAAAATTGCCATTGGTACAGAGAGAAGATATTTAGGGAATATAACATTTGCCAAGATTAACTCACATTTAAATTGTTCACATTTCAACTGAAAATCAGCCATCTATTTTTCCAAAGAAACGTCTATGAATTGATCAGTGTGGGCACCGTCTCACGTGCTTGATCCAAACCCCAGTAACAGGGAGGAGTTCCTAGCCATCCTTTCTTGGAAATGAGGAGTTATTTTTGGCCTAATGGTTAGGAAGAAAGCCAAGGCCCTTTAGAAAAGAAGCACTTTTTAAATGCCCATGAGGGTTTTCATGGCTGGTTCCCAGTTACTTAATCCTCACATTAATTACAATAGGTAGACAGAGGAAAGTCCCTTGCCTTCTCTTCTCGGACCCAGTCCCTGAGCAGCCAAGTAGGAAGGCTGAAACAAACACAGACTCCCTTTAAATGTCCCTTCCCTTCTCCTCCTTCCTCTGGGTCCCAAACTCCTACTTGCTCCCACTTGTGGGAGCAGTCATAGATCGCGCCAAGAAATGTCTGAGTTGTTGTGACTCCATTATGTAAAAGCTGAAAAACCCTTGCCCTCAAACCAATGTTTGTTTTAAATGTTTGGGGATAAATTTCTATGTTCACTTTTTTTTTTATTTAAATTTAATTAAAGTAGGGGCTGGGGAAATGGCTTGGTTGGTAAAGTACCCGCTGTACAAACATAAAGACCTGAGTTCATATCCCCAGGACCCACCTAAAAGCAAGGTACTTAGGGTGGAGAATGGCAGATAAAGACAAGCTAGTGAATCAGTGAGACACCCCACAAAAGCAAAGCGGAAGACAGTGAAGGAAGATGACAAGCAGGCCCCGAGGCCTCAGCATGGGCTCACTAGTGCGCATGCCCATGAATAAAGTCCTAAGTCCATTCTCTGAACTCATGTGAAGGTATGTTCAATTTTAAAGGAAGGCCTCACAGAATCTCAAGAGCAGTGTGTGTGCACACAGTAAAGTCCAAGCAGTCACAGGCTAAGGCAGGTGGTCTTGGCTTTCATACGACCCTTAGTGACAGAGTCACAGTAGGTGCTTGCTCCCTCGTGGACAGTTGACATTCCTCCCAAGTGGGCAGTGTGGTGGGTGTGCGGGTTAACTGGCTAATGTATATAAAGGCAGAGTGGGAATGTTTACCTATATAAGTCACACCTAGGTAATATTCTGGAGCTGAGTATGGCTGAGGCATGCCCGAGATTCCAGGACTTGGAGTGTGAAAGGGGGAGGGTCAGAGTTATGGACCAGCCTCAGCTATATAATGAGTTTAAGGCCAACCTGGGCTACATGTATGTTAAAAAATATCACTTGCACATAGTTTTGGGTATAGAGTACACAGGTAGATAGAGGGTAAGAATCATACTAAAACCAACAAATACAAAGCCTGAGGAAAACATCAGTATCAAAAGTCGTACATATGCTCTATTAAGAATTTTCAGTGCTAGCTGGGCAGTGGTGGCTCACGCCTTTAATCCCAGCACTTGGGAGGCAGAGGCAGGCAGATCTCTGAGTTCGAGGACAGCCAGGGCTACACAGAGAAACCCTGTCTCGAAAAAAAACAACAACAAAAAAATCAGTGCTAATGAGAAATGGTTCTAAAAACACAGTCATTGTTTTTGTAGATTTGTTTTCTCTGTGGCTCCCTGGCTATGTGTTCATTGGCAGCTAGAAACCCCTGGTACCCAACAGAGCTTTGTTTTAAATTTCAGGAGAATTTCTAAAATGTCACAATGTAGAAACATGGTAAGGTTAGACTTAGCATATTGTCTTAAAATGGCTCCATATGTCTTCCTCAAGTGACTCTTCTAAGTTTGAAAGAAGTGTCTCCAAAGTATTGCCTGTAGGCTGCATGTGGCCAGGCCATCCGGTGTGACGTTGGACGGCCATGCTTCCTTTCTGGGGGGTTTTCCGCCCAAGCTTTCTTATCTCAGGGTTGTTTTCTCTGCCCCCATCGCTCAGTTTCTGTTTAATGTCTGCCTCATTTTTTTCTTAAGCACATTGAAGGCAGCGCACCAGTCAGGCCTAACATCCAGCCCTCTGTCCCCTCCCCTGCACAGTCCCCACCCCAGCGGCCGCTGTTTAACCCTGTAATGATGCCATCTGAGGCACACTGACAACCCACAGTTTGATCAGTCTTGGTTTCCTCACCATGGCTTTTGTGTTTTGTCTTCAATCATGAAACCATTTTCTTTAAAATTTGTCTTTATCCCAGTAAGAATTAAAAAAAAAAAAAAAAGGAGGAGGGGAGCCGGTGGGACCCACACACCTCACTTATCTGAAGCGTGTCCACCTCCTTCAGAGGGCTTGTCTAGATGTCCAACCATAAGCAAAGTGGGACATCCTACAGCGCAGGCAAACTCTTACGTGCTCTCTGCACTGGTCGCACACACAGGGCACACCAATCCAGGGAAGCAAGCTGCGACTACCCGGGTACCTGTCAGGGAAAGGCTTCCACTCTGGGGAGGACAGCGCCTTGATAACGACGGCAGCCGCCAGAGTCCGAACACAGTTCGCTGGTGAGTGTGTGATATCTCTTTCCCTCAACGGTGACCTGAGGACTAAAGTGCCCCCTCTTCCTAATTTCAAGAGAAAGTTTTTGACGTTGCCATGTGCTTTTGAAATGAAATGAAACACTAATCTGAGAGAGAGAGAGAGAGAGAGAGAGAGAGAGAGAGAATGAGAATGGGGCGAGGACATAAGTCAGTACTGTGCCCTTTGCTCTGGGAGCCTCTTTGCCACCCAGGGAGTATGTAGGGCTATTCCAGGTCACTGGGGAAACCCAGGCACTGGGCCTTTCATCACAGAATAGTGAACTCAGTGACTGGCCAGCACTGCCAAGGTCTGAGCTCAGCCTGAGAGGCAACTCTCACACTCTTTAAGTCACTTCCCCTCAGGCAAGGCTTGCACCTGATAGTCTGCAGGCACCTGGTACCAGGAGGCTTCAAGGAACATCACTTCCCACAGCAGTAGTGTCCGCATGATAAGCCAGAATTTAACTTTGGTATATCAATCTAGGTATTGTTCTTTAACGTCTCCTTAGAATGCTGCCTGCCCTTGCATGATAATGAAAAGCCGCAAGACCAAGGTATTTTCATGCTAGCACAGAGCACAAGAAGCACAGGTTGATGTAAAAGCTGGTATTGCAGATGAGTGATACAGGTTCCTCACCTCTGTCCTCTGTCCTCTCTCTCCAGAGTCCAGGAAGACTCCCAGCCGCCCAGGGAGCAGAGCCGGAAGCAAAGCCGGAAGCAGAGCCAGCAGCCGCCGAGGCAGCGACGCGTCCGACTTTGACATTTCAGAAATCCAGTCTGTGTGCTCAGACGTGGAGACCGTCCCACAGACACACAGACCTGTGCCCCGAGCAGGTTCTCGGCCATCCACAGCCAAGCCTTCTAAAATCCCCACACCCCAGAGGAGGTCACCTGCCAGCAAATTAGACAAGTCTTCGAAGAGATAGTGCAATTGGCTCCAACCAGCCCTTCCCCGAGCATTTACTATTTAAGCGAATGATGTAAAATACGATGTAGAAATTACTGTGAAATATTGCAGGAGGCAAGTTTTAAATTCTGCAGATGGCCTTATTTGTGTATTTGTCTTTTTATTTGATCTGTATCACTTTTTTGGTCAGATTTTCTGGGGGTAAAAGTCACATCATATGTGATAAGGAAGAAAGAACTTAACATGAACTGATGTTTCTGCACTGTCGAGTGTAGACCATACACTAAAAGTCAGTTACTGTACCTACAGGTAAGTCCACATTCTCTCTGACAACCACAGCACTACATAGCTGACATTAAGGGATACCTCATGACACCTTTTATGGAGATTCTGAACAGCTGACAAACCAAGCAGGGAATTGTATTTTTATTTATTTTTTATTTTTATTTTTTGCGATGCTCTAACTGTAAATTAGACAGAAGACAAAAGGAAAAACACAACAAGACGCAGTTCTTCGAGCAGCCTCCAAGAGAGAATCAGAGTCACAGGAAAACGCCTCAAGCAGCCGCCGGTACCATGGCGTTCACACACCTCCCAGTGTCCTTGTGCCTCTGCTTCAGGCGCAGCCAGACGCGCCCTGGGCATCCGCCGTCTCTACCATAGGGATGCGGTGCTCCGTGCATCCGTGTACACGTGCAAGGTTTTGCTCTGCTTGGGTGGACAGCAGCCCCTGTACCACTGAACTCATTTTGTAACAGCAATTTCGCTTGCAAAAAAAAAAAAAAAAAAAAAAAAAAAAAAAGCTCTGAAATAAAACACATCCCTTAACTACATCGCTATGGAATTAATTTTTTTTCCCCAGGGAAAACTGGTGTATTTTTTTATGAACAGTATCAATTTGGAGTGACCAAAAGATACTTGAAAAAAAAAGTGGGCTTATTTTGATTTCTCATCTGGAATAATCATGTTCTGGTATTATATCTACTTATATTTAATAAATATGCATTTTAATTTATTATGTATACTCACATACTAGAGAAAGATATTAGTATGCATTTAATAAAACATATTCACTTGAACGTATGGAATACTTGGTTATTTGAAATGAGCTTTTCTGTTTGTTTTAAATAAAGGGTAAATAATAGAAATGGTAATAATAGATGATAGTCTGACAGGAAAGGCTGGGAGGTGTGTAAGGAGGTAGAGCTAATGGGAAGCACCCATTCTATAAGTATTTGAGAAATCCTAGCTGGTATCAATGACATTTAGGCTACTACAGTGCTCCTGTCCTCAAATAATCAAGGGAGATGTCTTAGGGTTTTACTGCTGTGAAGAGACACCTTGACCAAGGCAACTCTTATAAGGACAACATTTAATTGGAGCTGGCTTACAGGTTCAGAAGTTCAGTCCATCATCATCAAGGCGGGAACAGGGCAGCATCCAGGCGGGCATGGTGCAGGAGGAGCTGAGAGTTCTACAGCTTCATCTGAAGGCTGCTAGAAGTCTGGCTTCCAGGCAACTAGGATGAGGATCTTAAAGCCCACACCCATAGTGCAACGCCTACTCCAACAAGGCCATACCTTCTAATGGTGCCACTCCCTAGCCCAAGCACACAGAAACCATCCCAAGAGACTTCATTATGAATCACAAAAAAAGCATCAACAGGGCAGGATATTTAACAAGATGACGACTTTATTGTTAATATTGTGATACTCTAATATAATTTTTGTTTTTTTGTTTTGGGGGGGAGGTTGGTCTTGGCATTGGTTTTCTGGTTTGTTTGTTTCTTTGTTTTATCAAGTTATACAGTTTTCCTAAATAAGAAAATAGCACCCCGCTGTAACTAGGAAAATGGCGGCTGGCTCCTTTGGGCACGTCAGGTCCCAGCATTCTCTGTAACTAGCATGCAGTTCAGAGAAGGCTAGTATTGGTGCTCAGGTACGTGGGGACAGGATTATTGTATTCCTACTTGCCTAGAGCTGTATCATTCATGTGAACAGGTGCCTTATCCAGTGGCTCCGCCCTCTTGCCGAGGCGTGAACAAGGTAGTCCTGACCATGAGGCGATGCGGTTGCTCGCGCATCTGCTCACACACATAAACTAAGAAGGCAGCTGATGCTGACACCATTGCATACACTAGCAAGATTTTGCTGAAAGGACCCAGATATAGCTGTCTCTTGTGAGACTATGCCGGGGCCTGGCAAACACAGAAGTGGATGCTCACAGTCAGCTATTGGATGGGTCACACGGCCCCCAATGGAGGAGCTAGAGAAATTACCCAAGGAGCTAAAGGGATCTGCAACCCTATAGGTGGAACAACAATATGAACTAACCAATACCCCGGAGATCTTGACTCTAGCTGCATATGTATCAAAAGATGGCCTAGTCGGCCATCACTGCAAAGAGAGGCCCATTGGACTTGCAAACTTTATATGCCCCAGTACAGGGGAACGCCAGGGCCAAAAAGGGGGAGTGGGTGGGTAGGGGATTGGGGGGGGTGAGTATGGGGGACCTTTGGGATAGCATTGAAAATGTAAACGAGGAAAATACCTAATAAAAAAATAAAGAAAGAAGGCAGCTGAAGTGGCTCTATCCCTTTCATGCTTTGCAAACATTAGGTTTTTACTTCAAAAAGAAGACTAGGGAATGATTTTTGTCTCCTTCCTTCTAAAAACTACTCCTGTTAAAGCGGTAGGAAGTCTCAGGGCTGGGGAGGAGAGGGTGGCCCAGTGGTTAAGGGCACTTGTTGTTTCAGAGGACCTGGGTTTGGTTCCCAGCACTTACGTGGCAGCTCATCTGTAACTCTCGTTTTAGGGGCTCTGATGCTTTGGGCCTCGCTGTTCACCAGACATGCACATGGTACACAGACACACATGTGCAGGCAAACACTCATACACAGGAGACAACAATAATTCCAAAGGCTAGAGCCTCCATTTTCCTAGTAAATAAGCTCTCTGAAGAAGATGGGTGCCTCCCCCTTGATATCACTGCCTTTGTGGAGACCAAACCACTGGGGGTTTTCTTTCTCCTGCATTTGTGCTTTCAGAGCCAGAGTCCTGAGGAGTCCGTGTCGCTGAGCACAGAACACCCCTACCCACCTGTGTGAGCTCTTCCCTTGCTTCTGACTTCCCCCCCACCCCCTCGTTAAAAGAGAACAGGAGCCCAGTTCTACTGTACATGCACAGTCCCAGCTACTCCACACCCATAGGTTACATCATGCAAGTTCAAGCTCAGAGTGAGCTACAAGGAAAACACAGGGATGGCTCTCAACCCTGAAAACTTAATCTGGCATATCAGAGAGTCCAAATTCTGGGTAGATGTTTTTGTCTGAAAAAGAAAAAAAATCAAAGCTGCTAATAGTCACTGTGCCCTGCTCCCCTCTTTAGAAACAATGGCTGGAAATGGCTGGTCCTGGCTAAAAGGCAAACACGGTTAAAAACTTGGCAGCTTCCCCTGGTTATCCAGGACAGACCTGTGAACCAGAAGGGAGGAAGGGGAGGGGAGAGTCTGTCCTCTTGATTTCATCACTCCAAAGCTCGTTCTTTGTATTCACAAGTGAAATACAGTGTGGCACAGTTGCCTCCTTCAGACCATGCTTTGGCGTGTTCCCGCGTGAGTGGCCCTTGCTCTTGGTCCTTACCCCCACTCCCCCAATCTGATGCTTCTCCCACCTGGGATCCCACAAAAGCAGCAGGCACTGCCGTTTTATTTTTCAGGACCTTAGGAAATGAGTCCCTCTCGGCCATTTAAAGATGACTTGAGCATTGATACAACCTGCTTCGAAGTAAATAGTGATGTTGGAAGCATGTGTGTGCATGAACTGTGGCGCTCAAGTTCTGGGTGTGAGCTGCCAGACCACTGTAGAACTGGCAACAACACAATGCATGCCAATTAGGAGATAGAGGTTGAGTGGTTAGAATGAGAACCAACAAAATAGGGTTCTTTTTTCCCCCCTTGCTGCTCCTTCTGATATGCTAAATTAATATGCAAAACTGTATGCACAAAGGAAACTCCTCCTATCCTTCTGTCCCCAACTTCCTCCCTCCTCTGTCCTCTGTCCTGGGACTATTCTTAGGGAGAAGTAACTAGCCATCTATTCACCCTAGATAAAGGATGAAGGGCAGACCAGAGAAATTCCACTCGAATCTGATTTAGTGAACCAAAATTCATTGGGGTCTATATTGGCACATCCATGACTCAAAAGTAAAGGCTACCAACTGTATCCTCAGAGCTTCCTGATGAGCTTCGGATACTTAGGAAGGTCCTCCCTCCCTCCCCCCTCCCCATCCCCTTGTCTCACATGTGGTAGACGATCACCCCAGGAATGAGCTGCACCCCAACTCTTGAAAGGAATTTCACATAATTCCTTTATTCTCCTTTATTGAAAACTAAAGTCATTTTGAGGTTAAGAAATCTTCCAAATATTTCCCAAAGTAAAAATAAAATACTCTTGTAGATTGTTGCTATTCTTAAAACTAAAGTTACTTTGCCCTGGGGTAAGGAGAAGGAGGTTTAGTTCCCATGATTTTGGAATCTAACCTCTCTGCCGTTGGTCTCCAGGCTTCTTGCTAGCCTATCTGAATAAAGAGTTTTAAAGGTTCTGTTACAGGAAATTAGGGTTCCTTTCTGTAGGAACTTTGTCTTGTTGGTGAGGGAATTTCAATGGACTGAGAAGGAAACTGACCATTGTAGTAAAGTTTGTGGGGGAAAAAAAAAACAAGGGGAAGTCAAGCTATAAATGTTAGCTGCTCTGCAGAGGAAAATGGAGAAGAGGAACCCTTTGCATTAGGGTCCAGGAAAACACGAAAGGTCAGCAATGGAAGTTGGCAAGCAGTACAGCAGAGAAAGTGAACTTGTCTGGAGTGTAGAGGCAAGAATGCTTAAGATGTCGGCAAGTATTCAAAAAACAGATGGAGGGGTGTGGTGGTTTGAAGAAAAATGGCCCCCATGGGCTCATAGTTTGAATGTTCAGTCACGGGGAAGTGGCAGTATTTGAGAGGAGACATGTGGTCTTGTTGGAGAAACTGTCCCTGGGAGTGGGCTTGGAAGTTTCAAAAGCTCACTCCAAGCCCAGTGTCTCCCCACTCCAGCTTTGGATCAGAATGTAGCTCTCAGCTTGTGCTCCTGGGCCATACCTGCTACCATGCTTCCCATCCTGATGGAAATGGACTAAAGCTCTAAAAGTGTTAGCACACCCCAATGAAATGCTTTTAGAAGAGTTGCCTTGGCCGCGGTGTATCTCCCGAGCAACAGACAAGTGACATCGACAAAGGGCCGGGATGAGGACAAGTTACACTTTCTGACTTAGAAAACTAGGCTGATTTGGTGAAGATCAACAGATAACAGCCCCAAGGGAGTAGAGGGTAAAGAGACTAGCCAGCCAGAGCATGACAAACATGGCTTTGGCAGGCCTTGCCCTTCTCCCGCATTCCCTATGCCTTGCTAAAAACAGTTAGATTACATTCCTAAAGCTAGCCACCAAGGTCTGTTCCCTTATTTGGCCACTGTCTCCTCCTAAGGCTGACTACTAAAGCTGACTAAGGTCCAGCTATCAGAGTATTGAAGTTCAACAATCCAAACCCCCATTGGCTCACCTAATTAACATGCCCAATTAAAATGATGAACCTCATCCTAATATGGGGTTCCCTGTTTACCGTTATAAACTGCCATTTGCCTATGGACCATGTCTGTCTCCTATCAAGAGGCTGCCTTTTATCTCCCTCTGAGACAAATACCTCTTGTCCCTCTCCCTTGTTCCCTTCCCCTTCTCCCTAATCTCATGTCTTTGTCTCTAATTCCCTACCCTTTGTCCCCCTAGGACAAATAAATCTCATTGTGCCTAGAACTTGGTCTTACCAGTCCTGATACTGATCCTGTCATGGGGGAGGGGCAGTGTGTCTTCTGGTGTATCTATAAATATAAATACATTATCTCATTCTGATGATGAATGCTCCCAATACCTCAGCATTTCTTCAGGTTTGTGTGCTTTTCTGAAGGGCCCTCTCCTGGCCCAGTGATTGGGAAGCCCAGTTGGATGAACTCTTAAGGAGAAGAACACTACAATATTTGGGACAACTTAGAATATCAGTCATGTCTCCCCCCAGAGCTAGAGGTAGAATCCTTTCCTTCCTTCTAACAGGAAATCTCTTCCCTCTCCTGGACCTTGACAAAGCTCTGATAACCTCTTCATATGGTGTTTTAAATCTTGGTAGGGGCAAAGCTGATTCTTTTCAGGAAACAGGGGTTCATCCCTAACCCTCGCAGGCCTGCTAATGGCTGCACAGCTACTTAACAGTTTGCATGTGAATTTCTTCCAGGATTTTTTTCCAGTTCTTTTAACATCTCAGGCCCCGTTAAGGTGGGACCTTAACAATACTGGTGTCCATCTGTGTTTCAATGTTCCTGGTTGGGCTTTTCTCAGATATGGTACGATCCTCCAATGTATAATGTGGTTGAAGACTTTCAGAAAATGTTGCAAAGCAATTTCCTCTGGGATTAAAACATTCTATCGGGGCTGGTGAGATGGCTCAGTGGGTAAGAGCACCCGACTGTTCTTCCGAAGGTCCAGAGTTCAAATCCCAGCAACCACATGGTGGCTCACAGCCATCTGTAACAAGATCTGACTCCCTCTTCTGGAGTGTCTGAAGACAGCTACAGTGTACTTACATATAATAAATAGGTAAATCTTAAAAACAAACAAACAAACAAAAAAAAACCATTCTATCCTGCAGAGACATTCTTTAAACAGGAAAGTAAACAACTCAAAATAGCTTCAGGAAGTCCCTGAAACTGACCAGAATCACTAGGCCCTTCCAGAACAGGCAGAGTAAGATACAAAAGCTGAGAGTCCTTCTCAGAAGAGCCACTAAAATATAGTGAAGACTGATACTAGACCAGCTGCCTGGAAGACGCTTAGACCAACTAAGTTACTTGGAAAAAAACCGCTTTCCAACCTATTGAGCTGCCTGCAAGCCGTGCTCCAGATTCCCATCTTTTGTGAGCTGTCATCCACGTTGGGGTAGCCTTTGGTGACATAGCTATCTTTGAGTCATTGTGCTCCTATAAATAACCCTTATACCTGTAAGTTACCCCTCACCTACATAACTGTAAATATACCCTCACCCATATACCTGTGAGTAACTCCTCATCCATATAGCTGTGAGTAACTCCTCACTCATAGACCTGTGAGTGACCCCTCACCCATATACCTGTAAGTTACCCCTCACCTACATAACTGTAAATATACCCTCACCCATATACCTGTGAGTAACTCCTCACCCATATAGCTGTGAGTAACTCCTTACCCATATACCTGTAAGTTATCTCTCACATACCTGTGAGTAACCCTTTTACCCATATGCCTGTGAGTAACCGCCATAAAACTCAGTTCACCAAGTTGGACTTTGGTGTTATCTGTCGTGGGCTCCCTGTTTGGGTCGAGTTGATGTTTGTGTTACATCTTCCCAGGAAACATTTTGACGCAGAGCAGGAGGGAAGGAGACCAGAGTCTGACCTAAAACAGACTGGTGTTAAGGGACAGCCAACTCCATTTTTCCTTCCTCAGTTAAGCAGAATGTTTGATTTGTTCTGATATTGTTTCTTATGGTGTCTTTCTCCCTGAAATCATGTCCCCAGCTAGTCAACTTGGTCGTTGTTGTTGTTGGTTTTTTTTTTTTTAACTTGTTCTTTCTCTATACTCCTGTGATTCACATATCATAAGTTCTTTTCATTGTTTCATGGTTTGTTCTGTGAACTGATTACAAAATTCCACGTTCTAAATCACTTGCTCACGTGTTAAAAAGTTTCCCCCGCTTTTGGTCAGGGCTGCTTCATCCTCCTACTTCTGAGGAGACGAAGTGTGGCCCAGCCATAAAATAAAATTTACCTCGTGACATCTCAGTGTTTGGTTTTCCACCCCATAACCAGTTGGACTAGGCTTATTAGCACACACAGCAAGGCAGCAGCCTCTCTTCCATGGGCAATTAAGGTCTCTGCCAGGGGAAAAAGCTGACTGTGACCCTTTACAGGGGCAGGGTGTGGGACTTGAGCACGAGGAAATTGTTGCAAGTCAACAATTCCTGAGCTTGTTTGCCCAGGGTGAGAGAGACTGGGAAGACAGGCTGTCCCAACAGAGTTCCCTTTCTGTGCTGGCCGAGGTCATCTGTCATCTCAGAGGAACCCTGTTCTACAGCTCCAGTGATCTATCAGGAGTCAAAGAGAAGTAGCCCTCCATTTTAATCGAAGTGTCTATACAGGACAAAATGTACTCTTGATTGAGAGGGTGCACTGAGAAGTGCAATGCACAGAGACAGGGAGTATGGATTTGATTTTTATTCTAAGGAAGATGGTGGCTGCGTCTTTCCTCCATTGGCGGCTGGGGTCAGACCTCACAATATTATTCAGCTGGCTGGTCTAAAAAGAATCGGTGCACTGGAAAGGAAGAAGAAGAGGGGAAAGCGTCACTGCTGCAAGCCATCCAATTCCTGCAACAGAGCAGTAGAGCAGTGGCCCTTTGAGTGAACGAAGGCTTTACTAGATAGGGAGGATTAAACATTAAAACATTTGCATTAAAGTCTTACCAGGTGTGTGTCAGGAGGGGGAGATGAAAAGATTTTAATTCCTTGTCCTGAACACAAGTTTTATCCTATTTGATGGAAAAGACTCGTATTTGATATTTCTCCCAGGGGGAAGTAAAGGGACATGGTGACATTCCTGAAGCCACAGTTCTGGTTCCATTTACTTTCATACTTGAATTCTAAATGTACTAGAATGTAACGGTAATGATTCCGCCCTAATACCTGCCCACAATACCATTGTTCAATGTGCCCCATTGTTCAGTGTGTTCATTGTTCACCATCACTCACTCTACCTCTGGCACTGACCATTATATATCTAATTTGGGAATCATTTTCAGTCTGATAGAAAGAAGATCAAGGCCATTCTTGACATTGAGAGACTTGAGAACGGTGTCTCAGATAGGAGGTCAGTAATCATAAGCCAAGACTGCTGACTCTTGGCATAAGGTGGCTCCCACAAGCCACAGAACCAGAATTCAGTCTAATCCTAAATAGCATTTACATATTATCCACCAAAGCCAAGGATTTCTCCATGAAGCTGAGCACAAATCCACTTCACATTTTGAATCTGCACCACATGCCAAAACTCTCCTTCTCCCGTTGCCTTCCTGTGGCCTCATGAAACCTTCCTGCTTTTTGCTTTTTTGTTTGAGACAAAACCTTGCTGTGTAGTTTTGGCTAGCCTGGAACCCCGCTGTGTAGAGCAGACTGACCTTACATTTCAAAGATACCTGCCTGTCTCTGCCTCCCAAATGCAAGGGATCAAAGGAGTTTACCACCAAGCCCAGCTTTCCTGGTTTGTGTTTGTTTGTTTGTTTGTTTTCTAATCTCTCCCAACATTAAACTCCCACATGAAGACAGTTTGCATAAATTAGATGAGTTGTATTTTTTTGAGTTGTATTTCTGTTCATGGGTGACACAGGATGAAGAGTGATCCTTGCATTCAAATTAGAAGCGAGGCAAGAAGCCTGAAGAAGATACTGCCTTGAACAAAAGTAACACAATCTGGAAACACTGTTGCCCTAGACAGTTGGCGCTGCCTGAGCCACTGGTAGCCAGATCTCCACTGATGGTGTTATTAAACGGGCTTCTCTGCTTAGTAAGGAGTCTGGGATATGTAATTCTCAGAGCCCCAGTGAGGTAGAATATGGCAGAAAAAAATTAATTACTGGTCTATTGATTTATTTAGTGTGCCTTAAAGCCCTGCTTGTAATGCCTGTTTGCCAGGTGTGACGTCACTTGCTACAGAATAACCTGGAGAAATAACAGCCTGCTGACAGACACATTCGCCTAGGTAAAACCTCACATGCTCGCCTACCTCTACCTTGAGGTTTTAACGTATGCAATGAGAATACAAACTGGGCCTGGGATTGAAGCCTTTCAGGAGCTGTCCTGGCTTCAGTTCACCGATGGCATCTCCTCTCTTCCCCTCTCATTGGTGTCAAAGAGCTTACTCCAGAAGGATTCCCGCAATATCACTTGTAGGTGATATCTGATCGGCAATATGGCGTTCCTTCTACCTCAACGTGTTGAGTGAGAAGAAAACATGATTCCTAGCACAGAGGCTGCAAAAATACAGATTAGAATACTAATCAGGTGGGTAGGGAGAGAGGAGTCAGAATCTTCAAAATAACTCCCACTATTCTTTTGGCTCTTCTCTAGGATCCGTAAAAACTAAATGTGGATGGGTGGTTTTTATAAACTATGCAAAACTCCGTCTTGGTAGTTGTTTATAGATTAACGTCCAATCATGGGTGAGCTGTTTTATAGTTGCTGTGAGACCCCCTTGGGGCATTACCTCATCATTTATTAAAAGCCCCTGGATGCACTTCAGAGTGCATGGGACAGCACGGGGTGTTTGTGCCCTTCAGATTTCTGAAGAGCACAATGCGGTGTTCTCTGAATGTGAGCCTGTGCACACAGACATAACCCTGCTAGAGTGTGCACCAGAGCATGAGAGGCCATACAGGTGTTTGGTCTACTGTCAGATTTATAGTCTCAACTTCACAAAAAATTTCCAGACTTTTTTTTAATGCTATGAATGTGGGATGCTCTGGGAGAAAATTAGATTTGGATATTAGCCCTGCCTGACCAATCAAATGTTGGGAGCTCCTAAGCTAGTAGACGAGCATTGTGGTCTTTAGATTCTTTAGACATTGTGATCTTAAGTTCTCTGAAAAATCTACATTTAAGGTGCTTTGGGGCTTCCCTGTCAGCTAGCTCAATCCCACTTTTGGGGATGCATTTGCTTAATTAATTAATTACCTGATTCTTCATGATCTGTATTCTCTCTCTCTCCCTCTCTCTCTCTCTCTCTCTCTCTCTCTCTCTCTCTCTCTCTCTCTCTCTCTCTCTCTCTCTGTGTCTCTCTCTACTGGGCATGAGGCTAAATTAGAATTTCACCTAAACACTTGGAGGGAAATAGTACAGGTATGGTCAAGATAGCAAACAGAGCATTCTAGGCTAAATATTAGTCTTCGTCTCCCTAAAATTAAAACTTAACAAAACATATTGTATTTTTTAAACTGGGTATGTTGCCTTCTTAGTCCCTAAACTGGAACTCTGCTTAATATTGCATTTCTATGACCTGGTTTCTGAAAATACTGATGGACCCATGTAGATACCAGCCTGAGCATCCTGGAGACAAGGGCTCAGCTCCAGGTGTGCCCAGTGAGGACCAGAGATGGGTTCTGATCTTCTGGGCTCCTCCAAAGGGCATGGGCCACTTCTCTGGCTCTGCCCTCTGCATCTTACACAGCTTATCTTCCAGGGTCCAGCTACACTTCTGCAGCTGTCACAGCAATACCCCACACTTGGTACAAATTTAAGTCTTACTTTGGGATTTTATTGTCACGATACCCCATGACCAAAGCATTTGGGGAGGATTCATTTTTGTGTTTTAAGCATAACATGTTATGGGAGTTTCATTTTTTGTAAAGTCTAATTAGTGATCTGTAACCTTCCTGTACTTACCCGGCGTCTCTTTCTCTAGATTTTTGGGTTATTTTTCTTCTTCTATGATTTCGTTGAAAGTGTTTTCTATGTGGTTGATAAGCTATTCTTCTCTTTCTGTGTCCATAACTTGAAGATTTTGTCTTTTCCTGGTGTCCCAGAAAACCCTTAATTCCACTGACATCATTTTCAATTTCCAACTGACCTTTACTGCATGGTCCAATTCTCCTCCCTTGTCATCCAGCTCTGGTACCATTTTCCACGTAATCTGTTATGTTGACAGGGCTTTCCACTGAGTTTTAAATCTGGCATTTAAACGTCTCAGGTCTGGCATCGATTCAGTTTGGCTTCTTCTCAGAGATTCTCTTTATTGAATTCAATTTTCATATCTTGGGTTGACTTTGCTCATCTTATTCAGCTCTTTTTGTTCCATTTGGGATATGTTCGTGTCCGCTTTGAGGTTTTGTTTTGCTTTCTTGACATATTTCTAATAATACTTTAAAATTTTTGTCTGTGGGTTTTTCCAAATAGTTATCCCTGGGAGCCGTTATGTGGATCATCTTAGGCCTCCTCTCTGGGTCTGAACTTTCCACTGGGAGCTCTGGAACCTCTTGTGCCTGTGAGCCTGATGCTACATCAGACTCACTCTCTACTCATATTCAATAGACTGCTCAAAGTCTCATGTAGGGTAATAAGACAAGAGAAATATAGGAAAGAAATACAAACAGGAATGGAAAAGGACAGGTTATTCCAATTTGCTGATGGGATTATTCTATTCTTAAAAGACCCTATAGACTATGCTAGAAAACATTTATACATAGTAAGAACTTTCAGCCAAGTTGCAGGATACAAAATTGATATGCATATGCCATAGATTTTCTGTATAGCAATGATGAACTTGGCCCGGAAAAAAAAAAAAAAGAATAGGAAAAGTATCTCATTCATAGTATCTTCAGATGGGCAAAACAAACGATCCAAGACTAAACCTAACCAAAGAAGGGAAGAACACAAAACTTCAAGACACTGAAAATGAAAGGGAAAGGGTACTAGACACTAGGAAGAGCTTTGGTGCTCCAGGACTAGCAGTATAAATACTGTGAAACATGTTATATCACCAAAGGTAAATCGACAGATTCAATTTAATCTCCACTGAAAGCCAAGTAGCATTGCTTACAGAACTAGGAAAAACAATCCTGAAATCCATACGGAAACTCAAAAGACCATTTGTAGCAAAAGCAGTTCTAGGGCGAAAAAACACTCCTGGAAATAAGGATTCCAGCACAACCTCAAAGTACACTGTAGAGTCATAGTAACAAAAGCAACACAGCATTGGCCCCAAACCAGGCATGTACAATATGGAATATGATAACCAAGTATCCATGGCAACCTTATCTTTGACAAAGTTTTCAAGCACTTTGAATATGATGGATGTACAAAGATACAAGATACCCCATCCTACAAATGATAATGGTCAAAGATACAAGATATCCCATCCTACAAATGATGATGATGGTCAAAGATACAAGATACCCCATCCTACAAATGATGATGGTCAAAGATACAAGATATCCCATCCTACAAATGATAATGGTCAAAGATACAAGATATCCCATCCTACAAATGATGATGGTCAAAGATACAAGATATCCCGTCTTACAAATGATGATGATGGTCAAAGATACAAGATACCCCATCCTACAAATGATGATGGTCAAAGATACAAGATATACCATCCTATAAATGATGATGATGGTCAAAGATACAAGATATCCTGTCTTACAAATGATGATGATGGTCAAAGATACAAGATACCCCATCCTACAAATGATGATGGTAAAATTGAATATTCCCATCCAAGAAAATGAGATGATACTCATATTTGTTACCTTATAGAATAATCAATTCAAAGTAGATATAAGAAATTAAAGTCTGGATTTCCAAAGCTGCTAAATTTAGGAAAACATTTGAAAATGTAGGTCTAGCCAAGCTCTTTCTGCATAAGATCCCAATAACATAGGAAATAGCCCCACAAAAAGACAAACAGGATTGAATAAAATTCAACAGCTTCTATGCAGCAAAACAAACTATAAGCTGAGAGGGAAGACATCCTGCAGAATGGGAGAAAAATCTTTACCAGTTGTTTGTCAGGCAAGAAGTTAACATCTAGAATATATAAAGAACTGAGAAAATTAATCACCAAAAAAATTCTTTAAACTTCAAGTTAATAAATTAAGGAGAAGGACTAATGGTCAGTGCCTTACTTGGGTTTCTGTTGCCATGATGAAACACTTATGACCAAAGCAAACTGGGGAGAAAACCACTTATTTCAGTTTACAGTTCCACATTATAGCCCATCGTTAAAAGAAAAGGAAACAAAACACAGGGCAGGACTTCAAAGCAGGACCTGAAAGCAGAAGCCAAGGAGAAATGACTCTTACCTGTTTGTTCTTCATGGCTTCCTCATCCTGCCTTCTTCAACCATCTGGAACAACCCAGTCAGGGGTGTCATCACCCACTGGGAGCCGAATCCTCACATATCAATCACCAATCAATAAAATGCCACAGGCCAATACCATGAAGGCATTCTCTCCATCAAGATTCATCTGTCTCAGATATGTTTAAATATAGATCAAGTTGACAACTGGCAGACTCAGTATATATATATATACATGGTGTTAAGTATCGGTCTCCATGATGGAGATGCAAATTAAAACTGTTTTGAGATCCCATTTCATCACAATGAGAATGGCTACCATAAAAACAAATGACAACAAAGTCTGTCAAGGATGTGGTTGGAAAGAGGCACTGTAGTCACTGCTGATGAGACTGGTTACAGGCACTGTACAGAGATCAGCATGGGAGTGGGGGCGGGGGTCTCAGCAACTTAATGCTAAACTACCCTATGATCCAGCTATGCCACTTCTTGGCATATACCCGAAGGATTCTGTATCCTACCACAGAGACACTTGCACATCTGTTTGTGCTGCTCTATTCTTAATATCCAGGAGTGGATCCAGCCTAGATGTCCACCAGCAGATGAATGGATAATGAAAATATGATATATACACTAAGTGGGATTTTCTTCATTCATCTGTCAAGAAAAATGAAATTAGTGAGAAAACAGACAGAACCAGCGAACATACTAAAGGAGGTGATGCAGGCTCGGAAACATGGGATCTGTGTGTTCTACAGCTCACGGGTGCTCTGGCTTCTAGTTTATAATTACATACAAATAATTTTTTAAAAAGATTTGTTTGTTTATTTGTTTATTTATTTATTTATTATATGTAAATACACTGTAGCTGTCCTCAGACATTCCAGAAGAGGGAGTCAGATCTCGTTACGGATGGTTGTGAGCCACCATGTGGTTGCTGGGATTTGAACTCCTGACCTTCGGAAGAGCAGTCAGGTGCTCTTACCCCCTGAGCCATCTCACCAGCCCCCATACAAATAATTTTTAGTGGTGTGGGGATAAAAGAATATATATATGATATCAAAGTCAGAAGAACGAGGATATTGGGCAATAGGGAGAGTCAACCCCTAAAAGTAATGAAAAGTCCATATGGAAACCTTTACTTTGTATGCTAATTAAAAATGTTAAAATCCATACTTCTAAATGCGTATATCTCTAAAGATTTATCCTTAAAGTATATGAAACCAAAATAAAAAGACGAGGCAATTCCCAACCCCTGATGATTTTGACACACTTCTCTCTTGGGGATTAGTGAAGGTCTCAGTGAGTAAAGTGCTTGCTGAACAAGCACGAGGTCTAGAGTTCAAGTCCCAGCACCCATGTCAAGTGCCAGATGCTGCTGTAAGCGCCTGCAATCCCAGCACTGGGAGGCAGAGACAGGCAGGTCTTTGGGGCTTGCTGGCTGGCTAGTGTTTCTGAACTCAGGAGCTCCAGGTCCATAGAGACATGGTTTAAAAAAAAAAAAAGGCATCAAGAGTGATGGAGGAAAATGCTCTATACTTATAGCAGACTTCCCCACATGTGTTTGCACATGTCCACACACATGCACACATTCAAATATGTCTCTCGCAAGATCTGACAAAGTGGAAAATCAGTATCCTAGAAAGTCAGGATACCTTTTTGCTTTATATCAAACCTCCAGATAGCTACCGAAGCCTCATACACACACTCATAGACACACACACACACACACACACACACACACACACACACACACACACAGGCATATACATACATACATACATGTTTCAGGTTATTTGATCACACTCTAAACCCTGAGGTTGAGTTGCTCATTGTAAAACCATGTTTTTTGTTGTGATGTGCCTCAGCTCTTTAATCACACTGGCTGGAATACAGGCGCGCCCTTGGTACTCACCTTTAATCCCAAACAATGAAGGTAAAGCTAGTTTGTAGAAGGAGGCACCCATGTTTGAAAGCGATGTCTAATTGAGTGGCAGACAAAGTGACAAATCAGTGAGAGGTTTGACAGAATAGGATCTGCCCGACTTTCATGGGAAGAGAGAGGAAAGGGAAGCTACCTAAGAGAGCAGTGCAGGGAGAGGAGGCAGTTTTACTGGGACAGTGGTACAGAGACAGGTGGCAGAGAAGAGAGAACAAGCTAGACACAGGTGACGAGAGAAGGAGCCGGAGAATGAGAAGGCTATGGCAGATTAGAATAGATCGCTACAGTTAGTATGAGGCCAAGCAGAACAATTCAAGAGAAGCCGTGAGAGACAAGCCAGATTGGATTAGTCAGCTTGGAAGGGAGTTTGAGCCAGAACAGCTAAATTGAATCAACCAGAGACTGAAAACATTCGAGGCCTAGATTAGATTGTAGGGAGGGCTAGAAACTTCCAGGACTAGGCATAGGCTAGCAGACGGAGGCAATGATGTGGTTGGAAAGAGGCATAGGCTAGCAGACGGAGGCAATGAACCTTGGAAACAACAATTACTATTACACACACACACACACACACACACTCAGGGAGAGAGAAAGAGAGAGACAGAGACACACACACAGAGACACACACACAAACACACACACAAACATACATACACATAGACACAAACTCACAGCAACACACATAGATACAGTCACACAGAAACACACAGACACACACACACACACAAATACAGAGAATATGTATATATAGTCACTAAGCTCACATTTAACCTAGTTGTGGTAGGTGTCAGTGAGCAGGCATTCTAACTACTGCAGGTTTAGGGACTTTTTTTATTTATCTCATACGATGCATGTTCTCTTTCTACGGCCTCAGCTTTCAATCAGAAAAGCACTGCTCAGTACACAGCTTTCTGTACTGAATTTCTGGGGTAGATCGAAATTGAGTTTCCTCCCTACAGGCACGCCAGCAACGTGACAGCATCTGCGGAACTCCTGATAATTAGATCTTGTTGGCAAATGTACTGCAGATTCAAGGAATAGCTAAACTCAATTTCCTTGCCCTGTGTGGGCTTTGTTTCCTTATCACGACTGTGTCCTAATTAACTTTTCTCAATTTTACACAGGCTCTTCCCCCCAAGGACTCTGAAAGGTACTCCTCTCTCAGTAGGAACTTCTTTTATTTATTTATTTATTTATTTATTTATTTATTTATTTTTTGATTCAGAGATAATTTTCTGCTTCAAGGCTTCTGGTATTTTTCCTCATCTGATATGGGACTCTCCTTTGCCTTAAATCCGAGTGTCAATACCACCTAGAGGCCAACTATAACACCAATATGTCTGCAGATAGTGACCAGTGGGGGATGGGAACTCTGGCTTCTTTAGTCTACAGTTCAAAACAGGACGCACAAAATGTATTATATGGCCAAGGAATCTGAGCATTACACTACAATAAAGCAAATATGTTAATCTCACTACCTATCCCTAAGTAGCTACGAACAGAGAACATTGTCAGTGACAATTCCTTGACCATCTAGAATATTCCTATGTGACATTCCTCAGGTAGAAGACTGGGGATCGAGGTCTCCAACTGTGCTCACTTAGTCTCGAGTGTGCTTCTCTGAGAGCTAAGTGTTTCCAAATAAGTCAGTGAAACTTTCCTTTGGGGAATGAGTACACTTATTTATTTGTTTATCTACTTATTTAATTACTCATTAGTTTTTTAATGTGTATGGGCTTTTTTGCCTACATGTATGTCTGTCAAACACATGCATGTCCAGTGTCACTGGCGATCACAGGGCTTTGACATACCTGAGACTGGAGTTATAGACACTTGTGAGCTACCAAATGGGTGCTAAGAGCTGAATCTGGGTCCCGTGAATGAGCACCATGTTCCCTTAATGGCTGAGACACTCCAGCCCCTAAATAAGTGCATTTTTTAACAGCTTCTGGAGCTCAGCTTGTATAGCCTCATAATTCCTGTGTGCCTAGGACTCTTACAGAGTTCTTGAGTTTTACTTTCCTGTGGGCATCTGTCAACTTGCCTCCCACAGCATCCAAGACAACTTTTGGGACCCAGATATCCCATTTCGTATGTGAGGCTTTGAAAATACATCAGCAGAGGCTTTACCTTCAATTAGCCAAGTAGTTTTATTGTCCAACCCTCCCAATGTCACTCATCATCCAGTTCATCTCCATAACACCAACTGTTGCTATGGAACCTGGAGGTCATCGTGATCTGTTTCCCAGACAGTTCTCCTGAAGCCCAGCTCCTGCAGACTCTCTGTTTGGTCTGCCCATCCACCCCAGCTCACTCTTCACCACACAGATTCATTTCATCTCTCAGGAATCTCAGTTGCTATTGCCTCTTCCATCCTTTGAATTGTGTATCGTCAACACACAGGAACTGATCCATCCTTCTTCCTCCATCTTTGGTACTTGGAAGTGTGGGGGCAAGGAGAGAGGAAGGGTGGACTGGGTTTGATTTTCTATAGAGGCCTGATCTTCTCTAAACCCCATTTAAAGCAAGTTGGTCGTAAGAGTATTTCAGCTGGCTTCTCCAACTACTAGTGTTGAGAGGATGCCAGAACATCTGTCTGACAGTGTTTGTGGCTTATGGTCAAAGACACTGAGAAAATAGCACATAACATAGAAAAAAGCTTGAGAGTATCGGTGTTGCCACGAGGGTGACTCCTTCCATGGGGAGTTGTGGTGCAGCTCACTAAATGGGTTATTAAGACAGCTTTGGCCTTGTGTCAGCGACTTTGAGGAAAATTCAAGGCATCCTGGTTTGCTCTAGTGTGGATACTTTCAGAAAACAGGCAATTTCATGGTTGGATATATTGATAACTTTTCTCTCTGGAAGACACAGAACTATAACCTCATACTACTTTAGCCATTTGTCTGGCTAATTCCCCGGGCAAGGCAACGTCAGAATCAGCAAGCATTAAGGAAAAGGTTCAGTTTACTATTTTGGGAGTCCTTTAAAATAATCTTTGTTTGGACCCTTATTCTATAAATAGAAAGCTAACAGTGTTATTCTCTTATTCACTTAGAGGCACCATCCAGCCAAGCGTCTGGCTTGTCATGTTGCATCTTTCCTATTTATAGCTCTTTGCGGCCACTCCAGAAAGCGATGAATTGTCTATGGATTTGCCTAGATCATCTCCACACACAGTTCCGTACCTTCCTGGATCCAGTGGTGTCTGACTGGATGGTAAACAAGTTGCTTGAACAGGGTCCTGTTCTCCGGGGGTTTTCAAGCTGTGTGACGTCTCTCCTGTCTTGGGCACTCTGAGCTGTTCTTGGCTGTCATCTCTCTTTCGTATCCATTTTCTTCGGGTGAAATTTCCCTCCCCGCTCGCTTGCTTACTTTATTTGTCTCTCATATGGAACTTTCTTCTGTGCAGGATTCCCTGCTTAACTCTCCTTAGAGTATGATTGCCCCTTAACAGGGCCTTCCATAAAGGGGTGGTATGTGCTGCATAGCTCTTGACCTCTTGAACTTGGCACCCAGTCACTCCCCTGCCTTTGCCAAGGTCGCCTTGCTCAGCTGCTGTTCCCTAAAAGCTTACTTTGGGGAAGAACGGCTCTTGAGGTTTTAACACATGTGTGACTTAGCAGCTCTACAGTGTTGTTAGCCAAATACCTCCTTCTCAAAAACCCAAGGGCCTCAATAGGCTGGGAGATGGGCTGGCAAAGGCAAGCAGGCTTTTATATCGGAGTGCTGGGTTTTATTCAGAGTAGAAAAAGACAAATGTATCAAGCACACAGGACGGGAGCAGCCAGCAGGGCAGGAGCAGAGGGCAGACTGTGGAGGTTTCCACTATGGGGCGACCCACTTTGCAGACTTGGCTCCCACCACACAAACGAGGGCGTGTCTTGTTTGGTCAATATTTAAGCCTGGATCAGGGCTGGCTCTATGGTGTCGGTTGTGGTTAATTTTGATGTTGCTTCTGCTCAGTCACACTGTGTTTCGAGCATCCTTCAGACTTGGGGACAACTCTAAACCTCTACATAACCTGGAAACTGCTCTTGGTACAGTCTAAAAGGAATTCCCTTTATGATGTTTTATAGACAATTTACGAACCAGAGCTTTATCATGGAAAGCCCGCAGTAGGAGCTTTTTTGGCTTCTCAGTTATGGCACACAGTACCAAATATTACACAGTCCTGCTGGCCATCAAGGGAAATGGAGCAAAGACCCAGAGAGCCAACAGAACTCCCCACTCCCCAGAAGTAAGTCACAGGGCCAGAGCTTGGCCACATCTATGTGATTTGGATGGGAAGGAAAAGTGGATAAGAAGTAACCAGGTTGCCATGGTACTTAAGGCTCATGCCCAGGACTAGAAGAAGAACAGCTGTGGTAAGAGCATCTAATTTATGAGAAAAAATAAAGCTGCCTGCCTATATCCACCAGACACAAGAACCATGGAGAGTTTATACCCCATCAGATGTAAGAACTGTGGAGAGCTGGGCGCTTCTCTCTGGGTTAGCTGCTGTCTGCAATAGAGGGATGGATGAGCAACCTTAAAGTCAACTATTTAGGATGGCGGTTGGAACCCTGTCAGGTCTGCTTGTGGTTGCCTTGCTGGTTTTGGTTGGTTGGTTGGTTGGTTGGTTGGGTTTTTTAGAGTTAACATTGGTCTGCATGAATTGACATCAGTGAACTAAGGAAGATGGTTCCTTGGTTAAATTAGCCGTTCCAAGGCTGTATCTTTGATTGTTAGTTAACTTCAGAAGGAATTGTTTACAGTACACTTTCAACCACCACCATATTAATCAGACTCGTATGCATTGAGAATACTTGTTCCCCTCCATTATACTCTGGGGATAGCAATAAACCTATTCTATTTATTTATGAGAATTTTATACACAAGTACAATGTATTTTCATCATATCCCTCCCTCATGCCTTCAAGCCCATCTACATTCCCTTCTAAAATGTATGTTGTCCTTTATCATTGTTTTACACACACACACACACACACACACACACACACACACACACACACACACACACACATTTATATATTCTGCTGAGTCCAATTAGCATTTCTCGTATGTAAGTGGTTGTGGGGCTGAATATGGGTGTGAGCAACTGGCTCCCCCTGAAGTTTAGCATAGGGTTTCATCTTTTGGTGAACGCTGAGAACGCTCTCATCTTTTAAGTAATGTCTGAGAGGGTTTTGTAATTCTTCACTTGTCATTAGCTTTTTACACTGATAAGGTGATCTCACCCACCTGACACCAAATGACTCCTTTTGGCCGCTTAGCAGGATTCCTTTCTAAAACCGTAAAAGATTGTGGTTGCAACCTTGCAACCGGGTCCTTGACACACACTGCAAGTCAGAGCCACTTGGCACGGGAGCTGCTCTCCAGCACCTCCTGCAGAGCTTATCTAGAATTCCAGCTCTGGGGGGTGGGGGGGGGGGGTGAATTGAAGAAAGCTTACAAGCAACAGGCAGGAGGACAGGGCCTGAGCTGCTGTGTCCTGAAGAAGATGGACATCAGGCTCCTTTGGTGTAAAGATGACAGACCAACAGGCAATGGCCAGATCATAGGCCAAGACAGAACTTTGACGTGATTTACATCTCTCAGTCCAGACAGCCAGATTGTCCCTGCGAGGGTGGCTTCAGCATAGACGCTTAGGGTGGTTCCTGGGAGCAGTTAAGTCCACTCAGCAGATGGTCATTTCTATTGTCAGCTATGGACACGAAAAAGCGTTCTCCCAGAAAGGGTTTTGGAGAGGGTGGTAGAGTGTGCAGGGCTTCTGCGAACCTGAACATGGTCTGCCATGGTGCATCCCTAATGCTAAGAAAAATGTTGTCTTTAAATTAAAATGTATACAAAGGAGTTTCATTGTGTCTCTACCAGGGTTCCTAAGAAAATGAAAAGCCATAATGCTAACTGTGTGACCTGGTAAATGTTTTAGTAATTAAGGAGAATCTAGGAGAATAGAAACAGAAGAACAATTTTATTAAAGTCAGAGACAGAGAGGACCTGCCATGAGATTGCGCCTTCTAACTAGTCAGGGAAGCCACACCCATCAAATCTCAACAATAATACTGCCTAAACAAGACCTGGGTAATTCCAACAACAGTTGATACCCTAACATGAATTGAGGAAATCTCATGGGTCCCTACCTCTAAATGAAGAGCTGTAAGCAGTCAACAAGTAACTGAGGAAACATTAGTCTTCCCAGGGATGAGCCCTTGATGGGTGATCCAGTACCAAGTGGTCGTCCCTAGAAATATATACAGGCAGAAAACACTGAAAAGACTCAGCCGGCTACATTTATGTTTGCTTATACATATATGTAACAACAATGGCTAGAGAAAGCTATGAATTTGGAAGGGGGAAGAGACATAGGACGGAAGAGAAGGTGGGAAAAAAGATGTAGTTATAGCTTAATTAATTTTTTAACGTTTTGCTTTATGAGAAATATGAGAAGTAACAGCAGAGCTAAAGGAGTTTTCCAAGTTGGTGTACATTACTACCTTGAGATGATGTGGATAGAAACAAGATTTTCTCCCAAAGGAAAAGTCTCATTTATCACGTTTATTCTCTCTGCCTTAGTCACACCCCCCTAACAAAGACCCTTCCACATACAGGTTTCGATGATCTATGCACTTAGAAGGTAGAACCATCCTGAGTTACGCGTCTCTGAGGTTTTCCAGTTAGTGCCCTACCTCTGTCATCCCTGAAGGTTGTCTGGTTGCGGGAAGAATGGCAGTGGCCACTTCTATGAAACTGCTGGGGGCTGCACAGCCACAAAGGCATTCTCCTCCAGGAGGCTCAAATTGAAGACTGCCTGAGAGACCAAGGATTGCTGACAATGGCAGCCAATCAGGAACTGCTGTTTAGAAGACGTGCTTTCTTGGGACCCATGGGGCACAGGTGGAGGGTATTAAAGGAGCTTGGAGCAGCGTTCAGGTGAGCTTGTTGCACATGCTCTTGGAGTCTGTGTGTTTGGATTCCACACCACTTCACCTCCAACCCCCCAAGGGCAGGTAGGATCGGACATTGAGGGCACAGACAGCATCTGGTGAATTAGGAAGAGCTGAAAACCCCAGGCAAAGTACAAAGTAGTGCAGCTGGTTTCTGTGTCCCTCTCCTTCTCTCTGCGGTCAGGTGGCGAGCATCTCCGGCAGTTCAGCGGAAAAGGAAACTGTTCTTCTGGTTATTTCTTGACACTAAGATCTTAACATTCACGTGAGCTGTGATCCTCAAGAACAAGACACAGTGGAGGAGGAGGGACTGGGTTTGCAGCCCTAGACACCAAAACTTGTGATTCTAGACGCAAACCTCCCACTACTATAGGATCTCTTACTAGGACTTGGTGCGAGCATTTTAGTGAAAACACACATGATACTTCCTGTGCAAGATGAGTCTGTGTGCCACGCCTAGATATGAAGAATACTTTGATGTGATACTTTTACATGGGATGAGTCTGTGTGCTGTGCTTGGATAGGAGGAACACTTTGATGTCCTCACTTCATAGCTAAGGGAAGTTCACTCTCTTCCTTGAGAAATACTAAAGAGGGCCATGGGGTGGTTGCTTTTCTGTATTGTAAGCAGATAAAATTTCCCCATATTTGAAATGGTAACTTTTCTGAATTGAGAAAATTAAACCATAGTTTGGGTCTCTTGCCATTTCTATCGTTTACTTAAGTACCATTCCGCATTGATGCATCTCAAAACCTTTGCACACCCAAGTTTCATACACTGCTAGGTATCAATGGATCTATAACTGGATGGAGACTTGTAAGAGGATCCTGCTGGGTTCTGGGGGTTGAGAGCCATAGGAGGACGGTGATTTTCATACTGCTGCCTTCTCATGGCTTGTTCTCATTTTTAAATTTTATTTTACTATTTTAAGTGTATGGGTGTTTTACCTTCATGCACATCAGTGGACCATATGTGTGCCTGATGACCTTGCAGGCCAGAAGAAGGCATCTAGTTCCTCTGCAATTGGACTTACAGGCAGTGGTGAGTGCCCTACGGGCACTGGGAATCAATTCAGGTCCTCTGGGAGAGCAGCTGCTCCCCTTAACCACTGAACGAGCCATCTCTCTACCCACTTCTCACAGCTTAAAGCCATGACTGGCACACACCAGCCATCAAATCCCATTTAAGGAACGAGTTGGCAGACATGAAGCTACCCTGTCATGGCTTTGTAGACTCCTCTCGGCAGAGCTGAAAGAAGCTTGCTAACATTATTGTCCTTTACCAGATGAATTAATGCACATGACCTGGTATTTATCAGAGCAATGCCCATCGAGAACTTTGAAAAGTACAAACAAATGCTACAGAGAATATTACTTTGTTCCCCGCTGGGCAACTGGAGAAGAAGGGGAGTCTCCAAGAAACATTTCACTTCTTCTAAGATTTATTTTAAGTTTCTTTGAGGAAAAATGCTTGTAAGCACTAACTGGAGCACTGTATCATATTTGGAAATTGAAAAACATCCAAGAAGGAGGCCGTGGGGGAAATCTGGCCTCTCTGATAATTTAGTGGGTGTGTGGCAGATGTGTCTGTAACTCAGCATAATTACTCTTCCAGCAAAGCCAGTGCTAATCCTTTAACAGTTTCTTACCGCACTGGGCTCAGTCTTTGACTTTCTATCAGTTCCATATGAGGAGCCAATTTCATCTGTTTGAAAGAAAGGAAGATGACACCCACCAGATGTGTAAGAAGACATGGGCAGTTCATAGGATCACTGTCCCCTGTGCCTAACTTGGTGCTCTGTGCTATGTTAGCCACAAACAAAGCCCACAGTAGCCCAGCACTCCCAACTATGGGTCCCTGTATATGTTCAGTACATTTTGAAAACTCCCCTATCTGGACTGGTGAGTTGGCTCAGTGGTTAAGAGCGCTTATTGCTCTTGCAGAAGACCATGGTTCAATTCCCAGCACCCACACGGAGCTTGCAATCATATTGAACTCCAGTCCCAGGGACTCTGAAGCCCTTCTTCTGGTCTTTGAGGGCCCAAGGCAAGCAGGTGATACACATACGTACATGGAGGTAGGACCCTCATATACAAAATACTAAATAAATAAATAAATAAATAAATAAATAAATAAATATCTTTAAAAATACTTTTAAAACCATATTTAAAAAAACAAAGAACTTCCCTATCAATGTTTAAAGCCAGATATCTGCCTTTTTCTTTTTCTGTTTTCCTATACTCTGTAATAACTCCCTTAAAAGAGTCTGAATTATAGACTTTAATGTGAACTATATGCAACTAGCAGTAAAGTTTGTAACTGTTCTTCATTTGTGATTGAAAAGAAGATTAACTTAGAAACGACCTCTCTTGGGCCAGAGAGATGGCTCAGCGGGTGATGGCTCTTGCTGCCAAGTCTGAAAACTCGAGCTCAATCCCCAAGACATACATGGCATTAGGAGAGTGGCATGCATGCAGCCACATGCATATAAACATAAATACAAAGATGAACAAATAAGAAGCGAACTCTCCTGAGCAAACTATATTCAAGTCTCATAGCTAAGGAGGGCTGTGCCGTGTGATTTCGTGCTTACTTGCCTTTTTCAGTTTATATCTGCTCACTTCATCTGTCTCTCTTTAGTTTAAAAAATTTGCATATTTTATGAAACTTAAGTCCCTAGCATGAATGGAAAATAATCGATGCAGTGGCTGTCATTCACCAGCTCACCATATAAAGGTGCTGTTCCATTTCACACGTGATTTCTACAGCATAGTCTCTAAGATCTTTTCAAAGTAGTTCTCGAGAGTGTACTTAAGGATATCGAGCCTAATGATGTTCAAGAGAATATTTAATTTTTTTGTCTGACCTATGGATCTTTTCCCCATTGGTTTGTCTCACTGTGTGTTAGCACCCTTGGGTACGATTATGGAAGTGATAGCAAAGAGATAAACAGACTGACAAAAAGCATCCTTCAGGTGAGCCTCCTGAGGATTTGATGTTTGAAAACGCTGGGTTGTCAGGCACAGAATACCTGTGCTCTGCTGCTGGTCTGAATGAGAGGGTCATTCAAGACACCCATGAGAAGATGTGTGCAGCCACAGTGAGTCAGGTTCCCTTTTAGATCCTCTCTGGTCCCCTTGCCCTGCCTACTTATGTCTTGGGGATTGAGCATAACTTAATCTTCTGTTGAGAGAACCTTTCTTTTCTTTTCCTTTCTTTTCTCTTCTTTTTCTTTTTCTTTTCCTTTCTTTTCACATTGTATGAAGGTGTGCTTCTGTATTTTCAATTGTTAAATCTACAGAACTAAGTGCTAAATGCTAGCAGGATTTTGGTTATTGTCATTTCTATCACCCATCACCAGGGTTTCTGTTTTGCAAATATTCATCCTTCCTCGCCTGCCTAAAGGCACTCTAGAATTGTATCAGAGGTCATCTTGCTACTAATTGGTTGTAATAAAGATCTGTTGGCCATTATCTGTAACTGGAAGTGGGCAGTGGAACTTCCGGGCAGAGAGAACGATGCAGGGGAAGAACACAAAATGTTAGAATGGGCATCTAGGTTAGCTTAGTCTCTAATTAAGGTGAAGTGGCCTAGAGAGTTAGGCCAACTAAAATCCTGAAGATTTCGGTGAGCTGTGGGAATTGGTTTCAGGCCCTCTCCTCTGAATTGCTATTAGAGTAACCACCTCCAATGTTGGGGGGGAATCTGGCCTCTCATTATATCTTTATAGTTTTGGGGGGTTTTTTCTTTATCGTTTCTTAAATTTAAATATTGGCAACGTCACACGTGTAAGCGATGTGTTGTGAACATCTTCATTCTGTTACCATCTCTTTCCCTCTCTACGGGGCCTTTCCTACTTCCCATGAGTCCCCATCCTCCCTTCACGTCTTACTGTTTTTGTGTAGGTCTTGTACACGCAGCAATAGCTGGTGTGTGTTCACGATCATGTCAGCCATATCACGTCTAGAAGAAAGTGTATTATAGGACTCTCACTATTCTTCCGCTCTTAAAAATCTTTCTTTCTCCATTTCGCATCACGCTCCCTAGATCTTGGAGGAGGCAATACAGATGTCCTGATTAGGGCTGCACACTCAACAGCCCATCCCTTTTTTTGTCTTTTTTGCCTAGTGGTGGGTCTCTGCACGAACCATTGCCCACTGCAAAAAGATCAGATAACAACAGTACTCTAAGGGTATAAATATAAATATTTGAAGGCAGTTGGGCTACATATCTACTCAGCTTAATATCATTAGGAAATTCTTGCACGCGCTCGACTGGCCAGGAAGAACGACGCTGCAACAGGATCCTTCTGCACAGGTTTATTGGGAGAGCTTGATTGTAGAGGGGAAGAGACCCCGAGCCCAGAACTGGTGCTGCTTTATAGGCCTAGGAGAGGCGTGTCTCACACTCGGATTGGTTATGCATTAAGCCTCATTTGCATGTTCCTCATCTGATTGGCTACTCTCTCTCTCTGTACCTCACAGAGCCTCATTATCATATCTCATTTGCATGTCTCACATCTGATTGGTTACTCTCTCTCAGTACCTTACAGAACCTCATTATCATACCTCATTTGCATGTCTCACATCTGATTGGTTATACTCTCAGAACCTTACAGAATCTCATTATCATACCTCATTATCATGCCCGGGCCAGGCAGTGTCTTTGCAAAAAACTTTACTGCATATGTACACATTGGTTGTTTGTCCAAACTTATGCGTGGTGGCCAGCAGTAGTCAGTGCCACTCTGCAACGGCACATGTGGCTTCCCACAGGAAATTACTTTGGAGGGCCTATGACACCCCAACCATAGGCTTTCACCCAGGTCTGCAGTACCAGAAATGTATTCTCCCCTTGAAGCAGGCCTCAAGTCTGATAAGAAAGTGCTTGGGTTACCCCAGATACAATCATACCAGTAACACACCATTGGAGCATCTTGCCTGGAAGGTTGGTACTAGCGTGCTGGGGATCCACGGTGCCTTTTCTCATCCACCAGCCTGCAGGAAGGACGTTTCCATCTCAGTTGTGACGTATTTACCTGTGCTGTACCCGATGTGTGCCATCCTCAGCAATGAGCTCTTCCCACCTCACTTGGGAGATGATTATGTTCCTACAGTTTCAGTATGTGTGGCTAACATATAACTTGTCTGATTCCATTCTAGCTTTTATTTTAGGGGATTTTGTGCTTTGTTTCAGGTGGGAAAACATAGACATGGAGTCTTCTTAACCTAAAATGAAAAAATATTCCTGTTAGCAGACTCTCTCCCCTTTGGTTTTTAATCTTCGGAGTGAAGGTTCTAGAAAGATTTTGGTGAAATTCAATTGAATGTTAAGTCCAAATATAGAGAATTCAGTACTTTCTGATATAGTTTTTTATATTCCACCCTTTTCTAAACAAAAGGAAATTGGCCAAGTTACAAAATGACTAAAGAATAAGCAATATTTTTCCTTCTGCCTCTGGCAAAATCTTAATTTCTTTCTTTAGGGTCAGGAGACTTGCCAACATGAAAAAGTTACATTTGCACTATGTGGTGAATGCCCTTTGGAATCCTTTGACTCTAGCATAGGCTGCACATGAGTTACGGATACTGAGGGGAGCCATTGGTGTAAAGTCGGACTCTACTGTAAATGCTCACGAGTTCAAAGCCACCCCCTGCTAGTACTAAGCTTGAGTATTACTTCTTAATATGCCTCCTTCCTTTCCATGTCATCTATGGAGTCTCAAAGGTGCCAAAATGGACCCCTGCAAGTAACTCAAATCTGGAAGGAAAATTAGTTGTCCTGGCCAATTCTGATTTGCCGCCATCATGTTCTGAAGGTTTCCCAACGAGACCTGCAAATGTTCAGATGCCAAATTCCTTGCATCTTTTATCATTGTTCATGGGAAAAGAATCTGGTGTGGGTTTCTTTCATCTTTCATGGATAAATTGCATCCAGGAGATGGAACTGGGAGCCTGTATTTTCTAACTATAGAAGGCACTGCCAGTGGAGGACATGTTGGAGACACTACACAGCCAATTCTCCAACAGATGCTTTTTGCTTTTAAGATAAAGAGATCTGTTCCATGCGAGAGAGAAACATCAGCCTCGGCTCTGGTCCTACAACCAGCCAGTGCAGGAAATCACCTCAGGGGCTGGCTTTACTTGAAAGATGCTAGGGACCACAGTCTTTTAAGGAAAGATGTGGTCTGAAGCCAATGTTATGACCCTCAATCAAATGAATGGAGAAAGTATTGTCATGTGGCCCATTTCCAGCCTTTGACATTATGTCTGCATATTTATTATTTTCTCCACAGCAAAGCCTTCTATGTTTCAGTGTAGGGAGCCCCTACATGTGGGTTTGAAGAAGAGAAACTATAAAATTTCAATTTCACTTTTCTTGGTAAAGGGGCTTTTTAGTTGGCTTCTACTTCTGAAAGGTCTCACTGATTATCCAGACGAGCCCATTGCCAACTTAACATCTCATAGCTAAGACACGTAGAGCCTCTGCCCTGAGATTTCTCTTTCCTGTGTAGAACAGAAAATTAAGTAGCATTAAAATTGGCTGCATTCTGAATATACCTGTCTCACATTTTTCTTTTTCAAAGCAGTGAGCATATTTTTAATTAAGGCTTTGTGGTTCCATAGCCAGGGGGTCCCATGTTTGTTACTATTGCCTACTATGAAAGTGCAGCACACACGCTGAGTCCCTCTCTGCTTCCCGGGGACAATGACTCACCTGCACCTTTGCTACCTATCTCTTTGACCTTGTTCTGTACATCTCTTAATAGCATGTTGGGGTTTGCAGCACTAATTTTCTGTTCGTTTCCCGCTTACAGAAGGTGAGAATGTGACACTCTTTACTGTCTCTGAGATGGGCCCAAGATATTGAAGATACTTATTCCTGGATCTATCCATTGTTAAAAAAATGATTTTTAATATTCTGTATATATTAATAAATGCTGGAAATTAATACAGTGATAGTTATTCCTTAACCAGCCAATTCCCCCAAATAACACAAGGAAACCTTTAAATATTTCAAAGCTTAGGCATTAGCTGGGCCAACTCTCAACTAGCTCATCTAAATTAACCCTACCACCTAGCCCTATCCAGCCTTGGATATAGCTAACTATACCTTCCAGGCTCATAGTCATGTCTGTCTCCTCTTTGTCTCCTGGTGAAAAGCCTTCCTCTTTCTTCTTCCCAGAGTTCCTTTCTCCTTCCCAAGAAGTTCCACCTTCTATGTCATCAGATTTTTATTAAAGCCAATCAGAGAGTGGTTTACATAGGTAAGGAAGGACAGAGACACAAATTCACACAGCATACCCCAACAAATCATATTCACACAACTTTCCCTTCCCTGTTCCTTTAATATATTTGTATGCTTATGTGTGACCAGCCCATGTAAATTTTACTCATAGCTAGTAACACAATAGTCAACATGTTCTTTTTTTTTAAATCTTTGTTTCTACTCTACCTAGCATCTAGTGTGTGTGTAGTGTGCGTGTGTTCCAGAAAACATGCTAAAATAGCTTTCATGGATAGCTTTTCTAATTTGTCCCCAAACTTTCCTCCAGATATTTAAATCATCTCTTAGAATGTTCTTATTCAGAGACCATGCCATTTCTTGGGGAGTCAGTTCTGGACCTCATGACTCTCTGTCTTGCTTTCACTTTCATCCTTGGATTGATTCCCTTTAGGCCTCGTCTGGCTAGATCAAGTTCAATGATCTCTGTCTTCCTCTGCTGACCAGTTCCTTTGTTTTTTTTTTTTATTTAGGACTAAAGTCTCTGAAAACTATTAAACCAAAGCCATGTGGGTGATAGATACTTGGGGAATGGACATTTTAAAGCATCATGGCATGTGAATATTGATCAGGGGTAGAGTACTTCTCCATTTCATAAAAGACCTGTAGTTCAATCTCAAGTAATATACACATACTAACACACACATGCACATACTACTACACACACCATATTATTCTCAAATTCACAGCTCTTGAACGGTTTAGCTTCTGGAGACTTCTCAGTTTGAAATTATTTTCCCCTAGACCTTTTGAAGTTTTAAAAAATATCCCATCAATTGTGTTTTACCAATAGAAATTAGCTCAGAAGAAATTAAATTGTTGCATAAAACAAATGTTTCCGAAATATATTTTTTACAAATAGAGATTTTTCTCTTGATAAAATAATGTATAAAAATACAATATTTCCAGCAAACATCTATTTCTGAATCTGAGAGACAAACCAAACTTGATTTTAAAATGTCTGTTTTCCCACCTCTATAAGTATTTTTGTTTGCTGTCAACTTCTACCTAGGTCTTAGTACTAATTTACAAACAGGTCTTTAAGAATTGTTTCTGTAGGGTAATTAACAAACACCAAATTAATTAAAATAACAGAGTGTCTATTGAAATATTAAATCAGCACATGAGTAGAGCTCCTGAGGGCAAATGAAGAGCTTTGAAAGTCACTTGTCACACTCATGGTGACACAGGGTAAAGGGACAGTCCTAATGGGAAGCTTTGCTGAGTTGTTGCTGTTTGTTTTTGGTTTTCAAGATGGGCGTTTCTCTGTAGCCTTGGCTGTCCTGGAACTTGCTCTGTAGACCAGGCTAGCCTTGAACTCAAAGATCCTTCTGCCTCTGCCTCTCAAGTGCTGGGATTAAAGACCTGTGCCACCACCACCCAGCATTTTGGTGGCTTTTAATGTTGTACACTTTATAATCCCACCTTTCATTTTTTTCAATACATAAGAAAAATGTCCCTTATTTTCATCCCATTGCTTAAAAGTCAAAGTAGAAATAAACTAACACTGTCTAATTAGCGTTTGAATTTCTGGAGACTCACTGTGAGTGTCTGTGGGAGCAAGGACTTTGAACAAGGTACATGAGTCTGTATACCGTGAGAGAAAATGGATGGCTTTTCTTTTTCTGCATTTGATGTCAGGTTCAGCTGACATTGATTTAAAAGACATGTTAGTCTTTGCACAAGGAGAAACTTGTATTACTCAAACAGAAAGGCATGACAATTCATGGCATCCTGTCAGAAAACTGTCTGATAAAGAAACAGCTGGGAAGACCTGGCAGATCTTAAAGCTCCATTTGGTGGAGCCATGGGCAAATCAAATATGGCAGCTCACAGACTTCATTTTCAGGCAAACCTGATGTCCACTGCTGTGCTGAACATTAAGGTGTATTCATTTTGTTTTTATTTGTAAGAGTTTTGCCTGCATTCGTGTATGTCTGTGTATGTCTGTGTACCACATATGTGCCTGGTGCCCATGGAATCCAGGAGAGAGCATTGTATCCTCTGGAACTAGAGTTACTGACAGTAGTGAGATGCCATAAGACTGTTGTAGCTCAAACCCAGGTTTTCTGCAAGAGCAGCAAATGCTCTCATCTGCTGATCCATCTCCCCAGTTCCGTGGCTAATCTCTAAAATGGGTTTTGAGCAGGCCTCAAAGACGTTAAAGCTGTCCATAAAGAGAATGTAAATTTCAAATTTAGTTGACATGTCTTTATTTGATCCCTGTTTCATGTGTCATACATGGGCTAAGAACATAGTTCTGTGGACCAGCACATGCCTGGCAAGGCCTTGAGATAGATTCTTAGTATTTTGAAAATTAAAAAAAAAAAAAATCACACTTACAATTCAGCAAATCATGTAAATAGTATTGTTTGATTTTTCTCAGTAATATAGTTTAATCAATGTTAATTTTCTAGGAGGGCATTTTAGGGAAGAGTGTAAATTATAGCAAGTAAGTTTGCTGAAGTTGAGATTTTAAAATTATTTGATGATGCATGCTCTTGATCACAGCACTTGGGAGGTAGAAGCAGGCAAATCTCTGAATTCAAGGCCAGCCTGAGACTATAGAGTGAGTTCAAGGACAGCTGGGACTACACAGAGAAATGCTGTCTCATTAAACTCTGCAGCCAGTCCCACAACACCCAAAGGAAGCTCCACTCCCAGGTACTCTAATACTCCCAGGATCATAGATCAGAAGTGAGGAGGACTCAACAACTGCCACTACACCAGAAGTAATGGGGACCAGCAGGATCTAGGCACCCAGGAACTCTACCTGACCAGTGGCACAGGTTCCTTCCAGTCTGAACTGGTGCTGGGGGCGAACTCTGCAGCCAGTCCCACAACACCCAGAGGAAGCTCCACTCCCAGGCACTCTAGCACACCCAAGATCATAGAATCAGAAGTGGCCCGGGCAGACCTTGGGGATCCCAGGATCCCAGGAGCTTGGTCCCACCAGGATCTCAGGGTCCAAGAAGTAGCTTGACTCCCAGGAGCTCTGACACACACAGGACCTCAGGATTACAGGATCACAGAGACAACTGAACTCTGAGGAGTTCTGACACAACCAGGATCACAGGAAGGACAGGCTTCATTCAGTCAGATATATTGAGGGCAGGTAGAACTAGGGATATTCAGATGCAGGAGGCAAGCATAAGAACATAATCGACAGAAACCAAGGTTACTTGGCATCATCAGAACCCAATTCTCCCACCTTAGCAAGTCCTGCATACACCATCACACCAGAAAAGGAAGATTCGGATCTAAAAATCACTTCTCATAGTGGTGATAGAGGACTTTAAGAAGGACATAAATAACTCCCTTAAAGAAATACAGAAGAACACAGGTAAACATCTAGAAGCCCTTAAAGAGGAAACACAAAAATCCCTGAAGAATTACAGGAAAACACAATCAAACAGGTGAAGGAAATGAACAAAACCATCCAGGATCTAAAAATGCAAATAGAAACAATAAAGAAATCACAAAGGGAGACAACCCTGGAGTTAGAAAATCTACAAAAGATATCAGGAGTCATAGATGCAAGCATCACCAACAGAATATAAGAGATAGACAAGAGAATCTCAGGTGCAGAAGATACCATGGAAAACATTGACACAACAGTCAAAGAAAATGCAAAAAGCCAAAAGCTCCTAACCCAAAAATCCAGGACACAATGAGAAGACCAGACCTAAAGATGATAGATATAGAAGAGAGTGAAGGTTCCCAACTTAAAGGGCCAGTAAATAGCTTCAACAAAATTATAGAAAAAAAAAAAAAAAAAAAAAAAAACTTCCCTAACCTAAAGAAAGAGATTCCCATGAACATACAAGAAGCCTACAGAACTCCAAATAGACTGAACTAGAAAAAAAATTCCTCCCATCACATAATAATCAAAACACCAAATGCACTAAACAAAGAAAAAATATTAAAAGCAGTAAGGGAAAAAGGCCAAGTAACATATAAAGGCAGACCTATCAGAATTACACCATACTTCTCACCAGAGACTATGAAAGCCAGAAGATCCTGGACAGATGTCATACAGACCCTATGCCACACAAATGCCAGCCCAACCTACTATACCCAGTAAAACTCTCAATTACCATAGACTGAGAAAACAAGATATTCCATGACAAAACCAAATTTACACAATATCTTTCCATAAATCCAGCCCTACAAATGATAATAGATGGGGGGAAAAACAGCACAAGGAATGAAACTACACCCTAGAAAAAGCAAGAACGCAATCTTTCAACAAACCCAAAAGAAGATAGCCACACAAACATAATTCCACCTCTAACAACAAAAATAACAGGAAGTAACAATCACTTTTCCTTAATATCTCCTACCATCAATGGACTCAATTCCCCAAAAAAAGACATAGACTAACAGACTGGTTACGTAAACAGGACCCAACATTTTCCTGCGTACAGGAAACACTCCTCAGTAACAAAGACAGACACTACCTCAGAGTAAAAGGTCAGAAAACAATTTTTCAAGCAAATGGTCCTAAGAAACAAACTGCAGTAGCCATTCTAATATTGAATAAAATCAACTTTCAACCAACAGTTATCAAAAAGGATAAGAGAAACACTTCAGAAAGGAAAAATCTACCAAGATGAACTCTCAATTCTGAACATCTATGCTCCAAATGCAAAGGCACCCACATTCATAAAAGGAACTTTACTAAAGCTCAAAGCACACATTGCATCTCACACAATTATAGTGGGAGACTTCAACACCCTACTCTCAACAATGGACGGAGCATGGAAACAGAAACTAAACAGAGACACAGTGAAACTAACAGAAATTATGAACCAAATGGATCTAACAGATACTTATAGAACATTTCATTCTAAAACAAAAGAGTATACCTTCTTCTCAGCACCTCATGGTACCTTCTCCAAAACTGACCATACAATTGGTCACAAAACAGGCCTCAACAGATGCAAGAAGATTGAAATAATCTCATGCATGCTTCAGATCACCATGGACTAAGGCTGGTCTTAAATACCAACAAAAACAACAGAAAGCACACATACACATGGACAATGCTCTACTCAATAATAACTTGGTCAAGGAAGAAATAAAGAAAGAAATTAAAGGCTTTTAGAATTTAATGAAAATGAAGACACACCATACCAAAATTTATGGGACACATTGAAAGCCGTGGTAAGAGGAAATCACATAGCTCTAAGTGCCTCCAAAAAGAAACTGGAGAGGGCTTACACTAGCAGCTTTACAGCAAACCTGAAAGCTCTAGAACAAAAAGAAGCAAATACACCCAAGAGGAATAAATGGCAAGAAATAATCAAACCAAGTAGAAACAAAAAGAACTATACAAAAAATTAACAAAGCCAGGAGCTGGTTATTTGAGAAAATCAACGAGATAGATAAATCCTTAGCCAGACTAACAAGAGGGCACAGAGACACTAATGAAAAGGGAGACATAACAAGGAAATATATCTTAAAATAATTATTCTGTTTGTTGGATATTAACAGTTGAAAATATTAAAATCATGTTCTACGTTCATCATGGAAATATTATTGATAATTTTTCTCACTGTGCTTGAAATTAGCATTTTCTTAATGTTTAACGTCAGAGAGTTTTTGCTATTTTGAAATTTTAAAAATATACTTACTAATAAAATAATTTTCTCCTAAAAACACGGAAAATCTTTTTTGAGTAAACTGATTGTTAGACAATGAACACAGATATATAATACATTTTAAATACTCTCTCACTATGTCAGGTGTTATCATATAAGGGCTTTTGAGTATACTTCTTAATGATTCATTTTTGATATTTTATGCTCTTTTACTATGCTTAATTCCCAAAGGATATTTTATGTGTTTTGAAACAATTTAGTACTCAGCATTAGATATAGGATCCTCAGTTATGGATAGTATTGAATATTCATTAATGATATTTTTAGGGTGTGAAAGGATATAAATATAAAAACTGAACAAATTTTTATGTACTATTTGATTCTCAAAATACTCAATATTATTAATGTTTGATTATAAAATGCATTTAAACAATAAAAAATTAAAAAGAAACCCTGTCTCAAAAAATTTTTTTTGGTGACATAATCAAAGGATGTCTTCAACTTATCCCCTGATGGCCATTGGTTTTTTAAAAGTCATCTGAGTGTGGCCAAATATACCATTCTAACATTGCCCCTATTTTATTTGCCAAGCAAGTATTCACATGAGTAAATTCTCTACACTGAATGGCAATAGTAAACTGACACATACCCTATTAAGAACATATAAGGAAACAATGAATGAAAAACTTAAAGTAGTGCTGAGGAATCGTACAGTGATCATTACCCTCTCCCAGCTAGCCTTTCTCTATCAGAAGGGAGACGTTCTCTGCATGAAAGTCTCATCAGCTAAAAATAAATCTGTCCTTTATTCAAACCTATAGTTCTAAACAGTAATTAGTTAGTTAGATTTGCTGACCTCAAAGAAATTTGATATAAGCAATATTTGCTGAAGGCTCAAGGGAAACCATCGTCAGTATTCACCATTCCATGATAAGAAAGTGGGCATAAGAAACTCACAACACCAGCAAAAGCAGTAGTAGAAGTTGGGGTCCAGGAGTCACCTCACAAACCACACCAACACTGATCTTAGTTAGACAGGGATCATTTATTGAGTATACGCACCAGGACTGATCAATCAGAGCCATGGTCCAGATTCAAGAACTGAACCGTGACCCTGAATTAAAATCCTATAGGGTTCTTAAGCCCAAAATCCACAAACATCTTTGCCAAGTAATCCACCAATCAGGATTTAGGGATAGGGAGATTTCCCTAGGAACATGTTACACTTACCCTGCTCCCATTGGTTGGGGTATTCAGCTGTGGCAGGGGACTTGCCTTGTCTAATAGTATTCATGTCCTAGCTTGTCTACCAGGATGGGACTTGTCTAACATGCATGTCTTAACTTGTCTACCAGGATGTCAGTTACCCACGTACATGTGTTTCTGCCAAGTAGGATGTCAGTTCCCAGGGTGCTCTTGGGAACTTAAACTTTACTCAACTCCTACTCAAAATGCAAGTCGTGGTCCAAATAGTTGGCAGGTGTCTCTCTTATGTTGCAGTCCATCCCAGGAGCAGCTTATAAAGGCACATACCATAAAAACTTATACACATATAGCATTGGAAATGTAAATGAGCTAAATACCTAATAAAAAATGGAAAAAAAAAACTTAGACACAGTGTGGGAAGTGCTGCTGGGTGGTTGGTTCAGGTCCAAGCTTATTGTGGGTAACTATATAAAGCAGTTCTGACTTCTATCGTGATTGGTTTCCAAGGGCACAGAACATAACACAATATGTAATCAGCCTGGGCATGAGAAAGATTCTAAGTAACAGGAGAAACCACATATGTGAAAGTTTCCTTAGAATATTAGTAACAGCACAAAATGGCCGGCTAGCCAGGTAACACTTACCTAGGCTTTAACATGTTACCTAGGCCTTAATGTTTTCCAGAGGCCTTATCAGTAGGGATAATGCTAAAAGCACATTTTAGAATCATAACACATCTAAGGATAAAAGCAAATTTTGGCTCCTGGCTGCCAGTAGTGTCAAACTGGATGGACAGTTCTATACCAATCTCATTAAAAAAAAAAAAAAAAAACAAACAAACAAACAAAAACATACAACTGTAGTGTAACCAAGGGCTACAGCAATAACCTATAATGTTTCAGGGAGCTATGCCCCCCCCACCAATGTCATGTCCTCCATACCTCCATACCCTCCCACAATTCTTTACCATTTTCTATACAAGTCCTCTAGACAGTCCAATTTAAATGCGCATAATCTAAATATCTGTGAGACTATATGTGCATTTGTCTGAGTCTGTGCTATCTCACTCAGAAAGAATATTTCCAGCTCCATCCATTTACCTGAGATCTTCACTGTCATTGCTCTTGATTATGCTCCAGAACTTGATGGCAATCAAGCTGATGCCCACCTGGAAGCTTCATCCCCATTGGCTAGATTTCATAGTATTGGAAGGGTCTGTACATGCTACTGGAGGAGAAAAATCATCAACAGTGTTATCCGTCTGCCAACCCCATGAGCAAGACATACTCTGGTGTAACAGTGACATAGATGTTATGGGAATTACCAGCCACTGATTGGATTTAAAGCCCATTCTAAAATATGGAACTCATGCCTCATACCATCAACTGTGTCACCTACTGTAGGGCCAAAGGCTCTAGAAAAACCTAATACTATTATTTTGTTAAATGGAAATAATAATAAACTGATTCTTAAGGTCTTGTCTCTACATGTATAGGGTTAGTAAATTCTCAGCCCTTATCACAGAGGCTTCTCTTGCAGCCAACAGTGTTAAATCAAAGGCTTAAAAAAAACTACTCAACATGCAAAGGATTCGAGACTGTGGAGAGATAGCTTTAAATAAGACAGCTGCATCATATCCCTTGCCCTCAAGGCTGGAAGACCATCCCAGAAGATGAGATGAAAATATTGAAAGAACCAGAGGCAGTGGAAGTCTACAGCAAAATGGAACTTCCTGGACATGACGGTGCACATGGACTCTCAGAAGCTGAGGCTGTATGCACAAGGCCTGCAGAAGATTAGGCCAGTCAAAATTACAGCCTCAACAGAACAGGCACCCATCAGGTCCACCCCTATATGAGGGGCTACTGGAAATGGACGGCTGCTGAGGGAGGGAGGTAGTTTTATTCAGGAATGTTGACCCCAAAAGGCTCCCCATGCTCCCGCAGATGGTCCTACAGCAGCGCACATACAGGCAGTGAGTTTTCTGACCTGCAGTTGACTCTGCTAAATTCAAATGCCTTTCTGCCTTTACCCGACCCCACCACCACCACCATCACCTGCTGGGGCTCCCCATTTCTCTGTGGTAATCTAGTTTTCAGCTTTCTTGAGTCTTGTTCAATTGCTTTCCAAATTTTTTCATGCCGTCTTTTTGTGACTCTTTGAACCATAGAGTTATGCTTAAAGAAGAAAGAAAGAAAGAAAGCCTGTCCTTATGGTAAGTCTCTAAGATCTGAGTAATGTGTTACTCTAGCTGTGTGAATTTACTCTTCCTCTTCCCTCGATTCTGATGACTACTACTGGCTCACAGGGGGTGGGGGTGGGGGTTGTGTGAGCAGAATTACAACCTAACTCTCTGTAAAAGGACAGACCAGGAGTCTTTACATTTCAGCACAGGGCAAGGAAGGCTCCAGGTGATCACCATTAGCCTGATTTGCTAACCGAATTGTCTTGTTTAATTAAGCATAGCAACTGAGGGCCAGAGTCAGAGTTGGGTTTGGAGGACACTTGATTCTCCAAACTGTCAAGCAAGTATAGTGGGCATCCATGCTGTGTGCCTGACCCAACCCATCCCTCATGCTTTAGTAATAGGCTGTATTTTTCCACCATGAACCACCCCTACCTCTGTTACATTTCTAAATGTTTTAGACAACTCAGACCCACTCCTGGATCCTGCTCTGTGCAATGAACCACAGAAGAAGATTCAGGGATATACGATTGATGTACTTCACCGTCTGAGTAAGTCAAGTATAGTGTAGCCCAGAATGTTCATTGTCATCTACAGAAAGAATGCTCTGTCTCACCGTGGTCCCTAAACTGTTGACTGTGGGGTCAAAGACAGTAATGGCTCCTACCCTAGGCAGACAGGTGCCTAAGTGACCAATGAAAGGACACAGGGAGAAAGCAGGGAGATTGGAGCGTGGTGTATGTATTTGTTGATTGTTGGGAGCCGCGCCCACATTCGCCGTTACAAGATGGCGCTGACAGCTGTGTTCTAAGTGGTAAACAAATAATCTGCGCATGTGCCAAGGGTATCTTATGACTACTTGTGCTCTGCCTTCCCCGTGACGTCAACTCGGCCGATGGGCTGCAGCCAATCAAGGAGTGACACGTCCGAGGCGAAGGAGAATTCTCCTTAAAAAGGGACGGGGTTTCGTTTTCTCTCTCTCTTGCTTCTTGCTCTCTTGCTTCCTGCACCCTGGCTCCTGAAGATGTAAGAAATAAAGCTTTGCCGCAGAAGATTCTGGTCTGTGGTGTTCTTCCTGGCCGGTCGTGAGAACGCGTCTAATAACAATTGGTGCCGAATTCCGGGACGAGAAAAAACTCGGGACTGGCGCAAGGAAGATCCCTCATTCCAGAACCAGAACTGCGGGTCGCGGTAATAAAGGTTCCCGTAAAGCAGACTGTTAAGAAGGATTCAACTGTATGAATTCAGAACTTTTCAGCTGGGGAACGAGAGTACCAGTGAGTACAGCTTTACGAGGTAAGTCTGATCTTGAACTTTCTAAGGAAATTCAAGACAGTCTATCAGAAGTAAAGTGGAATATGTTTGGCCTTGAATTTTTTCTAGTGTTAGAAGCCCTTTTGTTCCTTTTCACATGTTATCAAGTGGTTAAGGCAGGGCGGATTCTAGATGAAATTCAGGACAAGCTATCAGAAGTAAAGTGGGGAGAGAGAGTAGGAACAAAGAGAAAATATGGTACACAAAATAAGTATACAGGCCTTTCCAAGGGTCTTGAACCCGAGGAAAAGTTTAGGTCAGGTAAGAATACCTGGGGAGAGATTAGAAGGAAGGAAAAGAAAAAAGAAAAGAAAAAAGATCGATTAGCGGAGGTCTCTAGGAGATACTCGTCACTAGATGAGCTCAGGAAGCCAGCTCTTAGTAGCTCTGAAGCAGATGAAGAATTCTCCTCTGAAGAAACAGACTGGGAGGAAGAAGCAGCTCATTATGAGAAAAAAGGGTACCAGCCAGGTAAAGTGCTAGCTAATCAGTTAAGGAAGCCAAAAGCGGCTGGCGAAGGCCAGTTTGCTGATTGGCCTCAGGGCAGTCGGCTTCAAGGTCCGCCCTATGCGGAGCCCCCGCCCTGCGTAGTGCGTCAGCAATGCGCAGAGAGGCAATGCGCAGAGAGATGCGCAGAGAGGCAGTGCGCAGAGAGGCAGTGCGCAGACTCATTCATTCCCAGAGAGGAACAAAGGAAAATACAACAGGCATTTCCAGTCTTTGAAGGAGCCGAGGGTGGGCGTGTCCACGCTCCGGTAGAATACTTACAAATTAAAGAAATTGCCGAGTCGGTCCGTAAATACGGAACCAATGCTAATTTTACCTTGGTGCAGTTAGACAGGCTTGCCGGCATGGCACTAACTCCTGCTGACTGGCAAACGGTTGTAAAAGCCGCTCTCCCTAGTATGGGCAAATATATGGAATGGAGAGCGCTTTGGCACGAAGCTGCACAAGCGCAGGCCCGAGCAAACGCAGCTGCTTTGACTCCAGAGCAGAGAGATTGGACTTTTGACTTGTTAACGGGTCAGGGAGCTTATTCTGCTGATCAGACAAACTACCATTGGGGAGCTTATGCCCAGATTTCTTCCACGGCTATTAGGGCCTGGAAGGCGCTCTCCCGAGCAGGTGAAACCACTGGTCAGTTAACAAAGATAATCCAGGGACCTCAGGAATCCTTCTCAGATTTTGTGGCCAGAATGACAGAGGCAGCAGAGCGTATTTTTGGAGAGTCAGAGCAAGCTGCGCCTCTGATAGAACAGCTAATCTATGAGCAAGCCACAAAGGAGTGCCGAGCGGCCATAGCCCCAAGAAAGAACAAAGGCTTACAAGACTGGCTCAGGGTCTGTCGAGAGCTTGGGGGACCTCTCACCAATGCAGGCTTAGCGGCCGCCATCCTCCAATCTCAGAACCGCTCCATGAGCAGAAATGATCAGAGGACATGTTTTAATTGCGGAAAGCCTGGGCATTTTAAGAAAGATTGCAGAGCTCCAGATAAACAGGGAGGGACTCTCACTCTTTGCTCTAAGTGTGGCAAGGGTTATCATAGAGCTGACCAGTGTCGCTCTGTGAGGGATATAAAGGGCAGAGTCCTTCCCCCACCTGATAGTCAATCAGCTTATGTGCCAAAAAACGGGTCATCGGGCCCTCGGTCCCAGGGCCCTCAAAGATATGGGAACCGGTTTGTCAGGACCCAGGAAGCAGTCAGAGAGGCGACCCAGGAAGACCCACAAGGGTGGACCTGCGTGCCGCCTCCGACTTCCTACTAATGCCTCAAATGAGTATTCAGCCGGTGCCAGTGGAGCCTATACCATCCTTGCCCCCGGGAACCATGGGCCTTATTCTCGGCCGGGGTTCACTCACCTTGCAGGGCTTAGTAGTCCACCCTGGAGTTATGGATTGTCAACATTCCCCTGAAATACAGGTCCTGTGCTCAAGCCCTAAAGGCGTTTTTTCTATTAGTAAAGGAGATAGGATAGCTCAGCTGCTGCTCCTCCCTGATAATACCAGGGAAAAATCTGCAGGACCTGAGATAAAGAAAATGGGCTCCTCAGGAAATGATTCTGCCTATTTGGTTGTATCTTTAAATGATAGACCTAAGCTCCGCCTTAAGATCAACGGAAAAGAGTTTGAAGGCATCCTTGATACCGGAGCAGATAAAAGTATAATCTCTACACATTGGTGGCCCAAAGCATGGCCCACCACAGAGTCATCTCATTCATTACAGGGCCTAGGATATCAATCATGTCCCACTATAAGCTCCATTGCCTTGACGTGGGAATCCTCTGAAGGGCAGCTAAATTGTCAAAAAGTCTTTTTCAGTATATGTTACAGAATTGGATGGCTGAATTTGAACAGATCCTTCGGGAATTGAGACTTCAGGTCAACTCCACGCGCTTGGACCTGTCGCTGACCAAAGGATTACCCAATTGGATCTCCTCAGCATTTTCTTTCTTTAAAAAATGGGTGGGATTAATATTATTTGGAGATACACTTTGCTGTGGATTAGTGTTGCTTCTTTGATTGGTCTGTAAGCTTAAGGCCCAAACTAGGAGAGACAAGGTGGTTATTGCCCAGGCGCTTGCAGGACTAGAACATGGAGCTCCCCCTGATATATGATATATCTATGCTTAGGCAATAGGTCGCTGGCCACTCAGCTCTTATATCCCATGAGGCTAGACTCATTGCACGGGATAGAGTGAGTGTGCTTCAGCAGCCCGAGAGAGTTGCACGGCTAAGCACTGCAATGGAAAGGCTCTGCGGCATATATGAGCCTATTCTAGGGAGACATGTCATCTTTCATGAAGGTTCAGTGTCCTAGTTCCCTTCCCCCAGGCAAAACGACACGGGAGCAGGTCAGGGTTGCTCTGGGTAAAAGCCTGTGAGCCTAAGAGCTAATCCTGTACATGGCTCCTTTACCTACACACTGGGGATTTGACCTCTATCTCCACTCTCATTAATATGGGTGGCCTATTTGCTCTTATTAAAAGGATAGGGGGAGATGTTGGGAGCCGCGCCCACATTCGCCGTTACAAGATGGCGCTGACAGCTGTGTTCTAAGTGGTAAACAAATAATCTGCGCATGTGCCAAGGGTATCTTATGACTACTTGTGCTCTGCCTTCCCCGTGACGTCAACTCGGCCGATGGGCTGCAGCCAATCAAGGAGTGACACGTCCGAGGCGAAGGAGAATTCTCCTTAAAAAGGGACGGGGTTTCGTTTTCTCTCTCTCTTGCTTCTTGCTCTCTTGCTTCCTGCACCCTGGCTCCTGAAGATGTAAGAAATAAAGCTTTGCCGCAGAAGATTCTGGTCTGTGGTGTTCTTCCTGGCCGGTCGTGAGAACGCGTCTAATAACAGTTGATAGAGATGCAGAGCCTATCAAGGCCCAAACAACCTTCTCTTGTACTTTCCCGATACACAAATTTTAACTGAACTTTCTCTTGTTTAAACTGGTTTATACTGCAGTTATGACCAGAGAAGTCATAAATATAGTAAAAACCACACACGTTCTCTGTGTGTGCATATGTAAGCATGAGAAACGGGGCAGGGAGGGGAGAACTGCAAAACCAATGCCACTGTGCTTTTAGGAATAAGTCAGGCTGAATTGTTAATGTGGATTTTGGACTCTCCACATCTGAATATAACAAGAAGGCCTGCTGTTGGAGGTTAAAATGATGGATGAAGTTCTCTTCAGAGCCATTGAGGGTGATCTCATGTCACGCTCACAGCTCACTGGGGACTTGAAAGGCCAAGAAGAGGATGAGTGTCACATGATCCCACCAGATGTGGAAGGGAGGAATGGTCCTAGGATGCAGACATCTACACATGCCTCTGGTGTGGCTCCAGCGCACATCTGATGATGTCTGGTGCATCTCACAGTGCGGCCGACAAGGGGTAATAGTGAACTTTAATTGAAAGCAGAGTGAAGGATGCTGGGATTGAGATGCACAGCTTTGAATTCCAACAGAAATGCTCACCCATCTTAAGAATAGGCCTTGCTTTTAATCAGGTCGCCAACAGATCAGTGGAAGGGGATTTGTTTCAAAGGATAGAAACAGATGGAAAAATATTTAAATTATATGGGATTTATAATCATTCCATTGTAATAGAGATTATTATGCATCATTTAAAAAATACCTACAGCAAAGTGGTTAGTAGGAAAAGGAATTAATTTAGTAATTAACTAAAAAGTAATTATTGTTGGTTGAGAGGTACAACTGATATGAAATGCAATCAGAGCAAGCATTTGAGTGACATTGGCCCTGTGCTTCTGTTTTAAACTGTATTTTCTGTAGCTTTTGCACTAGATATCAGAGTGGAATCATGTTCCGAGGACATTTGAAGTGTTCATGGCTTCCTAGATGAGAAATTAAAGCCATATAGTTAGAATGACTCCTAGCATACATATCAAGATATGAGAGTCAACATTTTAATATATTCTAAATACCTAATTATGTATATTTATGTATATTTCCCTGAAATATTTTTGTTCATTATGATTTACAATAATATAAATATATATAGTCTATCATAATATATTTAATAATTTCAAACGTTTCCAAGATAGAATCCCTCTATAGCTCTTTATTTTTATAATAAGAAATGTGTCAAAACTATCAAATTAGTATCACTCAAAAAAGAAGACAATAGTGTTAGCTGAGGTTTCAGCAAGAAAGCAATGGAGAGTTTAATTCACCTGGTGAAGACAGTACACTGAGAGACAGAGGCAGTCTCTATTTTAGCAAGCATGGCTATGCTTGGGGTTCCATGATAGAAGTCATTCAATGGTTCACACTGTGGCTTTGGGGGCTAACACTAGCACTACCCTCACAAGTAAATTTGGTATAGCTTTTGCTTTCTGCCAGGATGCATGTCAGTTTTTTCAACTTTTGACCCCTGGATCTTTTCTGAGGTGCTCTCCGAGAGCTCAACACCTGAGCTTCACAGTGTGCCTTCTTCATAAGTGATTTCACTGAAACAGAATTGGCTGTGATGTCATTTGGTTGTGATGTCATTTGGCTGTGAGGTCATTTGTTTACATCAGGGATCTGATGTCAGGTGGCCCTGGAGGGATCTGTGTTGATCAGGGACATAGTCAGCAGCTAACGTTTCATGATCAATGTAATCTGTGTTTTTAGCCAAGATAGCTCTATGTTTGGGGTTCATAACAGAGGCCATTCAATGGTTAGGCTGTGGTGGATCAGAATCTGTACTTGGGCAGGGAGACTCAGACCTGTCTCTGAACTGATTTGCTCTGTCAGCTTTGCTGTCTGTCATCTGAAGCTATAGCTGGTATGTAGAGAACATGTATGTGACAAGAATTACCCCAATCACCTCAAGATGCATTAAGGCATTTAGTTCTGACCCGATTATTTTGTAGCCAGCCCAAATTTTACAGATGTGACAAAGGTGGTCAGTTAAGAGCCAGTAAAGTTTCTCTCCATTGGCTCCCACAGCTTCCATGCAGAAGAAGGCTCTCTCAAGTCTTGGCAGCAGGATTCTGCTGAGCCTCCACTCTGGTTTCACCATAGAGATCTTTTGATTTTGTAAATAATTGCCCTTTTTTGTTTTAGTTGAAATCATTGGAAGTAATGAGTCAATTTGGTGGCCTACCATTAATAAGGAAAAATAGAATTGTATGGTCTTTCTTCTTCTCTTGAATGAATTTTATTTCTACATCTTTCTTCTCTTAATGAACATGGCAACCATTAAATATAAGACCACAAGTCATATTTTATTGTGCAATGCAGCATAATATACATCTATTTCTGTGTATCTACTGCCAGAATTGTACTGATGTTCTACTCTGCATTTATTGATATCCTGGCAAGTCAGGTACCGATAGATGCTTTTGCAGTAAGGAGTAAAATCATAAAATGCAGGTCATCTTTGCGTTAGCTACTCAGGAACCTTAAAAATATGTATCCTTTCACCCAGAGGCTTTTCCTTGGCCGTACTGCGTACTGAACCAATAACCTCAGGCATGCTAAGCGAACAGTCTACAACTGTGCTCTGACTCCAGCCCAACCCAACCCTAAAACTCTGTTTGTGAATCTCCTTAAAAAAAATGTTTGGGGTTGGAAAGATGGCTCAGCAGTTAAGAACACTGACTGCTCTTCCAGAGGTCTTGAGTTCAATTCCCAGCAACCACATGGTGGCTCACAACCATCTGTAATGGGATCTGATGCCCTCTTTTGGTGTGCATGAAGACATCTACAGTGTAATCATATACATTAAATAAATAAATAGATAAATAAAATGTTCCACTTAAAGAACGTATTCTGTTTCAGAATGTTAGTTGTAGAATTTTATCTGCACAACAAAATAATTCACAATGAAACTGACTGAATGAATTATGATGTGTCAATAATTCAAGTCTTTTAATATGTGATCTAAAGAATTTCTGCATGGTCTAAGTCTTTGTGTATCTTACTTGCTCTAAAGTTTTAGAAAACAGTTTCTGAATTTTAAACTTGCTGGATTCATGCAGCCAGGATTGCAGGTTACTAGAGATCAAAGATTGTAATAATAATACATTTTGTAAATTGTAAGCAAAAAGTTATTTTTATATTATATACTGTCTAATTGTTCATCCTAATGGTTCTTGTTTTCATCTAGTCATGGAGATTCAATAAGTGCCTTGGAACAATATTGAATTCTCTTAGCTCGTGCATGTCACTTTGAAATTTGAATTCAAGTGGGGTTAGAAGACTATCAGAATATATGTATGTTTCAGGATATTTGACCTGCCATTAAAAAAAAAAACAAATAGTTTTACACTGCTAGAAAAAAAAGTGATCTAAAATCTTTATTGACATGAGAAAACATTCATTTTCTAACCTTATTTGGCAATTTAACAATGATATCAATTGTATGCATTTTAATTCATATATATTTCAATAATAATAATAATAATAATTTGGGAGTTGTTGGAGATACAGTTCAGTAGTAGAACTCTTTGGTACTTTTCCCACAAAGTCAGTTCTCATTGCCCATTCCCCCATCCCGTATACATAGGCTGGCTCTGTGACTTGTTTCTAAAGCATAGAATTGTGGGAGTGATGTTTGCTGTATACTTCCAAGAGTAGGTTTTACACACACACACACACACACACACACACTACAACCCAGCCTTTTTTCCTCTCCTTTCTCTTTCTTTCTATGTCATGATACGATCCTTGGGATTGTGACATATAGCTGGCAAGTAAGAGTCTGGTTCTCCAGAAGTTTCTTCGCTGGAGGCAGCAGGAAGAAAGACCCTGCAGAAAGCATAAGAGAGTGCAGGACCCCAGTTGTTCCAGTTCCAGCTGTTTGGTGCCCCTGCCTAGACATCAGGCACAGAGCAAGTGAGAGCTCAGATAACGACAACGTCAGGACAAGTGTCTCAGCTGCTCTTCTATGCTAAGTGAACCAAATGTAAGCCGTGCCTATCATCAAGCACTGTTCAAATCGTTGTCTGTAGACAAGAGCAAATGCTGTTTTTAATTTTAAAATAAAAAAAGTTTTCTCTTAGGGTCTGTATAACATCTGCCCAGGATCTTCTAGCTTTCATAGTCTCTAGGTCTGCCCTTATATGTTACTTGACCTTTTTCCCTTACTGCTTTTAATATTCTTTCTTTGTTTTGTATATTTGCTGTTTTGACTATTATGTGTTGGGAGGAATTTCTTTTCTGGTCCAACCTATTTGGAGTTCTGTAGGATTCTTGTATGTTCATGGGCATCTCTTTCTTTAGATTAGGAAAGTTTTCTTCTATAATTTTGTTGAAGATATTTACTGGCCCTCTAAGTTGGGAATCTTCACTCTCTTCTATACCTATTATCCTTAGGTTCTGTCTTCTCTTTGTGTCCTGGATTTCCTGACTAATCAGGAACTTGTCACAATTTCCTTTCATAGAGGACTTCATAAGAGTTTTTTTTCTACTTCTATCATGTTTAATGTTCCAAATAGATTTTAAAAACTGGTTGAGTGCATATTTCTTTTAGCTTCAGAAGATGTCATGTATAGTTAAGAGGCACTTAACTCTTATAAATTATTTTGATGACTTTAAAAATGTCAATATTGAGTTGTAAGTTTTAAAATAAATTCATTAGTTTAATTAAAAAGTAGAATTTATATTTAAAAAGTTTTAATTAAAAATTTCATCAATTTTTAAGGTGACTTCTTATGCAGACTTAGATAGCTGGGACAAATGTTTACCTAATCCTTAGCAAATAGACAAGTCACAAACCATACAAGCATATATACAAGCATGTGTATAATCTCTCTTTCCCTCTCCCTCCCCCTCTTCCCCTCCCTCTCCCCCTCTCCCCCCTCCTCCTCTTTCCCTCCCCTCCCCCTCCTCCTCCCCTTCCCCCATCTCTCCACCTCCCTCCCCCACTTTGGTTATTTATACTTGATGCTATAAGTGCATGAAACAAAACCTTTTGGATGGTAGGACTGTGGGGATCTAGGTTATCCCTGTGGCATGTGGATTATACACAACTGTGATAAAATATGATACACTCATTGCATCTATATTATGGGAGAAATAACTGTGTAACTGAACAGGTAAATAGAGAAGCATGAATCACTTCTGAGAATGCTCATTAAGACTTCAATTGGTATAATGTGATACATTCACATTGTCTATAATTACAGGAAAAATAAGTGTGTGGCTGAATAGGTAAAATAGGGAAGGGTGAATCACTTCTGAGAATGCTCATTAACACTTCTTAATTCTAATCAGCTATTTCCATGGTAAAATATATCTCCAATCTTGCTTCTGAAATACACTTGTCCCTTTATGGCTGTTGTCTGTTTTCATACCCGCTACATTCACAGCTTAGTAAATAAGACTTTGGGAGGAGAACCATAGCCTCAGGTACTTCAACCCACCAGAACTGTTATAAATTAAGCCTATTTTCATCAATATTAGTTATATTTTTAGAAAAACTGGGGTATCTCTGGGTATTTGTTTTTTAATGTATTTATTTATTTATTTATTTATTTAAGTTTTTTGGAGGTGGAGTTTTACATTGGCTGTCCTAGAACTCCCTCTGTAGACCAGGCTGACCTTGAACTCCACCTGCCTGTACCTCCTGAGCCCTGGGATTAAAGAAATATACCAGCTAATTTGGTTATTTGTTTGGGACAGGGTCTCACTATATAGCTCTGGCTGTCCTGGAAATAAAGATACCCACCTGTCTCCTGAGTGCCAAAATTAAGGCCACCTCACATGGCTTTCAGTTTATATTTTAATAGGTTTGATATTATGAGATGTCATGTTTGTTTTCTTCCTTCCTTCCGCCCATCCTTCCCTACCTCCTTCCCTCCCTCCCTCCTTTCCTCCCTCCCTTCCTCCTTCCCTCCCTCCCTCCTTCCCTCCCTCCCTCCTTTCCTCCCTCCCTCTTTCCCCTGCTTGGAGACAGAGTAGCCTAGGCTGGTCTTCTGCCTCAGCTTTCAATGTGAATACTACCAGCATGACTTAGTGATGGGTATGTTTGGGTGCTCCCCCCTCCCCCCTCTTCCTTCCCCCCAGCTAGGTCCTTCTTGTGGTCTACTTTTCAATTGCTAAATTACTTGTGAAGCTGGGCATTCCCAGCCCCGCCCCCCACCCCCAGGTTGTTTGAATAAGTGAGTGGGTTGTACTTGTCTTTTAACTACAATGTTGTCTTTGCTGTGCTAGGTGGATGGAGAACTCAAAGCACTGATGGAAAATGAGGAGGGGCCTCTCTAGTAAGAACCAAGTTCATAGTTTATCCTGGTTCATGGCTAGAATTGAGACTTTGGAACAGAAACTTACCTGTCTTTCAGGTAAGCACTTTAATATTAGTTTATTTTGTATTTCTGAATATGGGGTGGGGTATTTAAACTCAAATCTGGCTAATGGAGAGGTCAATCATGTTTTAAATGGGCATGTAAGGTCTTTAGGACTTTGAAATTTTATACCCTTGAAAATGACTGAAGAGTTCAATTTTACGAATAGCCAAGCTGGTTTGTTTATCACTTCAAGTAAAGACACGTGGTGGGATTTCTTTTCTTGTGATAATTCGTGATACTTGATAGCCCTCTTGCCTACAAGTTACTAGTCTATCAAAAATATTCTACTATATAATCTCAAAGCACAGAATTTTAGCAGTGTATTAGTCAGGGTTCTCTAGAGTCACAGAACTTATGGATAATCTCTAAATAGTAAAGGAATTTATTGATGACTTACAGTCGGCAGCCGAATTCCCAACAATTGTTCAGTCGCAGCTGTGAATGGAAGTCCAAGGATCTAGCAGTTACTCAGTCTCACGCAGCAAGCAGGCAAAGGAGCAAGAGCAAGAGCTAGAGCTAGACTCCCTTCTTCCAATGTCCTTATATTGTCTCCAGCAGAAGGTGTAGCCCAGATTAAAGGTGTGTTCCACCACACCTTTAATCCCAGATGAAAGGCATAGCCCAGATTAAAGGTGTGTTCCTTAAACTCGGAGATTCAATCTTCTGGAATCCATAGCCACTATGGCTCAAGATCTTCAAACCAAGATCCAGATAAGGATCTCCAAGCCTCCAGATAAGGGTCACTGGTGAGCCTTCCAATTCCGGATTGTAGTTCATTCCAAATATTGTCAAGTTGACAACCAGGAATAGCCACTACAAGCAGTTATATATCACGTGTTCCAATTTACTAAGAATGCCATAACAATAAAAAAATTATCTAAAAACTCGTGTGTGTGTGTGTGTGTGTGTGTGTGTGTGTGTGTGTGTGTTTATTTTACTTATTCACTTTACATCCCGCTCACCATCCCCATGCCAGTCACCTCCTCCCACAATCCTTCCTCCATCTGCCCTCCCCTTCTCCTTCTGAGTAGATGGAGCCCCCCTAGGTAACCCCCACCCTAGCACTTCAAATCTTTTTGAGGCTAGGCCCTTCCACTCCCACTGAGGCCAGACAAAGCATCCCAGCTAGTAGAACATATCCCACAACAGGCAACAGCTTTTGGGATAGCCCCGGCTCCAGTTGTTCAGGACCCACATGAAAAACCAAGCTGCACTTCTGCTACATATGAGCTGGGAGGCCTAGGTCCAGCCTGTTGGTTGGTGGTTCAGTCTCTGAGAGCCCCAAGGGTTAGTTGACTCTGTGGTCTTTCTATGGCATTCCTATCCCCTTGGGGACTGCAATCCTTCCTCCTGTTCTTCTATAAGACTCCCCAAGCTCCCTCCACTATTTGGCTATGGGTGCCTTTATCTATCTGAGTCAGCTGCTGGGTGAAGCCATGTTAGACTCCTGTCTGCAAGCATAACAGTATCATTAACAGTGTCAGGGATTGGCCCTTGCCCATGGGATGGGTCTCAAGTTGGGCTGGTCACTTCATCAGTCTCTGCTCCATTCCCTGACCCTGTATTTCTTTTTCTTTTCTTCTCTTTTCTTTTCTTTTCTTTTCTTTTCTTTTCTTTTCTTTTCTTTTTTTTTAAAGATTTTATTTATTGGTTATATGTAAGTACACTGTAGCTGTCTTCAGACACTCCAAAAGAGGGAGTCAGATCTCATTATGGATGGTTGTGAGCCACCATGTGGTTGCTGGGATTTGAACTCCAGACCTTCGGAAGAGTAGTCGGGTGCTCTTACCCACTGAGCCATCTCACCAGCCCGACCCTGTATTTCTTGTAGGCAGGATAAATTTGGAGTCAAAAGTTTTGTGGGTGGGTTGATGTTCCTATCGCTCCTTTAGGGTTCCTGCCTGGCTACAGGAGATGGACTCTTCAGGTGCCATATCTCCAATGCTGTGTGTCACAGTTAAGGACACCCCCATTGATTCTTAGCCACTTCCCTTATCCCAGGTCTGTCTCTTCTTGGAGATGCTCCCTACCTCCCCAGCCCTGTCAGTTGCAGATTTCCCTTCATTCTCATGGCCACCTGGCCGTTCCTCCTGTCCCTCCCCACACCTGATCCTGAACACACACCCCACTCCCCTCTCCATTGCCTCTCCCACCCAGTTCACTCCCTCCATTTGCTTCTTATGACTATTTTCTCGTGAGATTGCTTGGGCTTCCGTCTTGTTTAGCTTCTTTGAGTCTGTGGAATGTAGAATGGGGTATCCTATATTTTATGGCTAATATCCACCATAAAGAACATACCATAGGTATCCTTTTGGGATTGGGTTATCTCACTCAAAATGATATTCTCAAGTTCCATCCGTTTGCTTGCAAAATCCATGATGTCTTTGTTTTTAATAGCTGAATTGTATTTCATTGTGTACATGTACCTCATTTTCTTTATCCATTCTTCAGTTGAGGGACATCTGGATTGTTTCCAGCTTTTGGCTCTTACAAATAAAGCTACTATGAACCTAGTTGAGCAAGTGTCCTTGTGGAATGTTGGAGCAACGATGCTCCAACATATATGCCCAGAAGTGGTAAAGCTGGGTCTTGAGGTAGAACTATTTCCAGCTTTCTGAGAAACCAACACATTGACTTCCAGTGGTTGTACAAGTTTGCACTTCCATCAGCAATCGAGGAGTGCTCCCCTTGCTCCACATCCTCGCCAGCATGTGCTATCACTTGAGTTTTTGATCTTAACATCTTACTAGTGTAAAATGGAATCTTGGAGTTGTTTTGATTTGCATTTGCCTGATGACTAAGGAGTTTGAACATTTTACTTAGTGATTCTCAATCATTTGAGATTCCTCTGTTAAGAATTCTCTATTTAGCTCTGTGCCCCATTTTTAATTGGGCTGTTGGTGTTTAACTTCTTGAGTTCCTTATAATTTTTTAGTATTAGCCCTCTGTCTAACTCAATGAAATTCCCATAAAAATTCCAACACAATTTTTATAGACCCTAAAAGAGAAATTCTCAACTTCATATGGAGGGGGAAAAAAAAAAACAGGATAGCCAAATCAACCCTGAACAATAAAAGAACTTCAGGAGGAATCACCATCTCTGACCTCAAGCTGTACTACAGAGCAATACTAATAAAAACTGCATGCTATTGGTACAGAATCAGACATGTTGATCAACGGAATTGAAGACCCAGAAATAAGCCTGCACACCTACAAACACTTGATTTTTTGATAAATAACTCCAAACCATACAATGAAAAAAGAAAGCACCTTTGACAAATGGTGCTGGTCTAACTGAATGTAGAAGAATGAAAAATGAACCATATTTATCACCCTGCACAAAACTCCAGTCCAAGTGGACCAGGAACCTCAACATAAAACTGGATACACTAAATCCCACAGGGAAAAAAAAAGTGGGGGCTAGGGAGATGACTCAGCAGGTAAAAACACTGACTGCTCTTCTGAAGGTCCTGAGTTCAAATCCCAGCAACCATCTGGTGGCTCACAACCATCCGTAATGAGATCTGAAGCCCTCTTCTGGTGCATCTGAAGTCAGCTACAGTGTACTTACGTATAATAATAAATAAATCTTTGGGCCAGAGAAAGCAGGGACTGAGTGAGCAGTGTTGACCTGAGATAGCAGGGTCTACAAGAGTAAGTGGGGTTGACTGTAGTGAGCAGAGGTCTTAAAATTTCAATTTCCAACAACCACACAAAGGCTCACAACCATCTGTACAGCTACAGTGTACTCATATACATAAAATAAATAAATACATCTTTTTTTTTAAGTGGGAAATACCCTTGAACACATTAGTACAGAAGACAATTCCTTGAACAGAACACCAGTGGCTCAGGCTCTAAGACCAACAATTAATAAATTGAACCTCATGGAACTATAAGGCAAGACACTGTCAATAGGACAAAATGGCAGCCTACAGATTGGGAAAGGATCTTCAACTCTGGGTATTTATAAACATGTCTTTTTCATATATATATATATATATATATATATATGTATGTATGTATATATGTATATGTATGTGTGTGTGTGTGTGTGTGTGTGTGTGTGTGTGTGTGTGTAATTTTTGCCAGCACAAAATAAAATGTGGTCCCTTGTTCACTAATGCCAGAAGATTCATGTTCTCTATATGCATTGCAGATAATGCAAAGTGGGATTATGAAAAGCAAATGTCTGATGTGCTTTGATGATGTAGTCTGATTGGTTGGTGGTTGCGTTTGCTTTGTATATCTGTATCAGTGAAGGCAGCTGAACAATCCGGGAGAATTGATCATAGTAAAAAGACATCACAAGCACAGATGGTTAGATTGGATCTGGAAATATTAGACAACTCTTGTAGTAACTTCTAAAGGTGATTTACGTATTGACCACTGTGTCCACCATGTGAAGGAGAAAAGCAGACCAAAATGAATTAAGAGGTTATGTGATGGTTTGCATATGGTTGGCCCAGGGAGTAGCACTATCAGAAGGTGTGGCCTTATTGGAGTAGGTGTGTCACTGTGGGCATAGGCTTTAAGACCTGGAAGCCAGTCTTCTGCTAGCAGCCTTCAGATGAAGATGTAGAACTCTCAGCTCCTCCTGCATCATGCCTGCCTGCATGCTTCCATGCTCTCACCTTGATGATATTGGACTGCACCGCTGAACCGGTAAGCCAGCCCCAATTAAATGTTGTCCTTATAAGAGTTGCCTTGGTCACAGTGTCTGTTCATGGCAGTAAATCCCTAACTATGACAGGGTACAATTTATCTTTGGGATCCTGATACCTGGAATGTGTCCATTTCAATGTTTTGGGAACACTGAAGTCCTTTCGCAGCCTAGCTATAAACAGCCTGAATTCAAGCTGTAAAATGTCCTTGGGTTTGCTGAGCAACTCTGCCACCCTGCTACCACTGCAGCGAAGATTACTCCTCCTTTCATGTCCTTATACTGTAAAATGTCATGTGACGTCAGATGCACCGGGCAGGTAGGGTCAACTTAACTAATTTAGTGACCACCTTGTGCCAGGCTCCTACTTAGGCCTCACAAAAGCCTTATAAGGTCGAAATCTCCATTATTCTCACTTAACATAGAACTAAAAAATAATAACGCCCACACTGACATCATATTTGTCAACTCTAGTTACCAGTACGGAAAGTACAAACAAGCAGCTACCTTCTGAGCCTTATGATCGAGCAGGTTCTTTGTTAAACACTTGATGCATACTTAGAAAAGTTACCTAAAACTCAGAAATAAGAAAAATGATGACTGCATGTCTTGATGGAACAGCATCTAGCAGCTCTACTCAAGGGTCATCCAATTCTTTACAAATATATCAAGATTTGGTTTCCAGTTCTTATTGATCTAGGGTCAGATCCTATGAAATATGGTGCTAATATGTAGCAGACAAATATATTTCAAGTAATATTTGTATGGTAGAGTACAAATAATTTCTGATGAAAAGATTATCACTAACATTAAGCCTCATTGCTTTAGCAGATGTTGCCCATCTTTATAAATTCTTCAGATTTTTTACCCAGGTGTTATCTTGCATTTGCCTTGCATATCTCACCTTCCTTTGACCCAGCATTATCCCAATTAACAAGTTAAACAGCAATTGCTCACCACACATTTAGATGAGAATTGAAATTCTGTTTTTGATAACTCCATGGTGACTCTTATGCTCAGAAATTAAGTAAAATCCCAAAGAGTATGGTTCTAGTCCTTCATACCAGGGACAAATTTCTGGGCAAATCTAGATTTAAATTTTAAAATTTCTCATTTATTTAAAACGAAGGGTCTGGAGTATAGTTCGATGAGACAATATTGGCCCAAAATGTGCAAGGCACTGGATTTAATCTCTATTACCATAAAAAATAAAATAAAAAGTTAAAATAAGAATGTTTGCTTTAATCCCAGCACTCAGGAAGTAGAGACAGTTGGATGTCTGTGAGTTCAAGGCCAGCGGGGTCTACATGGTGAGTACCAGTACAGCCAGAGTTCTATAGTGAGACTCTGACTCCAAAATAAATAGAGATTTATAATAAAAATACAATGATCCAAGCTGGGCAGTGGTGACCCATGCCTTTACTCCCAGCACTTGGGAGGCAGAGTTGGAGGCCAGTGTGGTCTACAGAGTGAGTTCCAGGACAGCCAGGGCTACACAGAGAAACCCTGTCTCAAAAAAACAAAAACCAAACAAACAAACAATGATCCTGATCCATGAGAGAAATAAGATACAGAGATCTCCCAAAGGAAGCAATTGCAATTTGGGGTCAAGACTGGATTATTATTGGCAGGCAGAATTGGATAATTACGACGGGGGAGGGGAGGGAAGGACTACCCAGGAAGGGTGCTAAGGGTTATTTCTACAAGAAGCCATGAGAGGGGTGCAGCAGGGTATTTTTTGTTAACAGGAAGATAAATCAGTGGAGATTACACAATCTAAAAAACAGAAAAATGAAGAGTCTTAGATAAATGTAGAATAGGGTTTTTTTTTTTTGATTTTTTGTTTGTTTGTTTGTTTGTTTGTTTGTTTGTTTTACAAGACAGGGTTTCTCTGTGTAGCCCTGGCTGTCCTGGAACTCACTCTGCAGACCAGTCACTCTGTAGACTCACGCCCAGCTTTAGAATAGTTTAAGATCAACCACAGTAGATGGAATTGTAGAAGAAAATGCCCCAAATTTTAGTTAAAATTAAAAATGATTAGCCTACATTTCAAGAAATCTAGTGCATCCTCTTGACTAATGTTCAATATAGTGCTTGAAGTCTTAGATGAAGCAATAAGAGAAGGAAAGGAGCTAAAGGGGATACAAATAGGTAAGGAACCAGTCAAAATATTCTTAGTTGCGAATTATAGTATTCTCTCCAAAGAAGACCCAAAAGACTATACCAGAAAACTCGTAAAACTGATAAACGTTTTCAGCAAAATAGCAGGCTTCAAAATTAATAGACAAAAATTAGTAGACTGAGCCGGGCAGTGGTGGTACATGCCTTTAATCCCAGCACTCGGGAGGCAGAGGCAGGCAGATTTCTGAGTTCAAGGCCAGCCTAGTCTACAAAGTGAGTTCCAGGACAGCCAGGGCTATACAGAGTAACCCTGTCTCGAAAAAAAAAAAAAATTAGTAGACTGCCTATTTATTAACATCAGACATACCCAGAGAGAAATAAGAGCAACAACCTCGTTCTCAACAACCTCAAAACCAAAACAAATCCTTTTATAATAAATCTAACCAGGGAAGAGAGACGTATACAACAAAAACTTCAAGATACTGAAAGAAATTGACGATGATACCAGAAGATGGAAAGACCTCCAATGTTCACAGACTGATAGGATTAATATTGTGAAAATGACCATCCTACCAGAAGCAATTTACAGATCTAATGGAAGGAATCTCAATCAAAACTCTAACACCATTTTTCACAGAAATTGAAAAAAATTAATTTCAAAATTCCCATGGGAGGCACTAGTAAGGACCGATCCTCCCTGTTCCCACCCTACATCCCCCTCTTGTACCGCATCAAGCCTCACTGCCTGTGGTGGTTTGAATATGCTTGGCACATGGGAAGGGCTATTATTAGGAGGTGTGGTCTTGTTGGAAGAAGTGTATCACTGTGGGGTGGTCTTTGAGGTCCTGTGCACAAGCTTCACCCAGTACAGAAGGACCCTCCTTCTTGAGGAAGAGAATTCCTGGCTTCCTGGCTGCCTTCAGATCAAGATGTAGAACTACAGGTTCTGCTGGTACCATGTCTACCTGTATGCTGCCAGGCTTCCCACCATGGTGACAACAGACTAAACTTCTGACACCGTAAACCGGCCCCAATTAAATGTTTTCCTTTGTAAGAGTTGACTTAGTCATGGTGTCTTTTCACAGCAATAAAACTTAAACTAAGACACTATCCAACCAGAGCCTACACTTCACAAGGATCTTTCCAGTTATAGCCTCCACTCTCCAGACTTCAACCAGGATGTATATCTTGCACTCCTGCCCAGAAGACTGTGTCCACCTGACTTCATTCCTCCTAAGTCATAAGTAACCTTTGACCTAACCTGGCCTGCACATCCTGTGCAATATCAAAAAGCCATTACTATCCTAAACATGTGTGGATCAAACTCTCGTGCACCCAATTTAGTAAAAAAAATATACAACTGGAGTTACACATAGAGATAATGTCAACCCATTAACAATAGGTGACCAAAACCCCACTTTCTCTTATAGGTTGATGTCTTAGTTAGGGTTTCATTTCTATGAAGAGATACCATGACCAAGGCAATTCTTACACATTTAATTGGAGCTGGCTTACAGTTTCAGAGGTTTAGTCCATTATCATCATGGCAGGAAGCATGGCAGTGTCCATATAGACATGGTACTGAAGGAATGCAAGGACACAAGCAGGGCTATCTTGTCTGAGTTAACACCATCTGGCCAGAACCTCCCCTCTGTCATATATCAACTGGTTGCTATGTGAACAAGATAAGCCCCCAGCCCACAGGAACAAAGTCCTGATGCCCTTTTGCTGACATGTAATCTTTCTGTTAATGTTTGAATGAGCCAATGCCATACCTTTGTTGAAATTCCTCGCACCCCTATCCCTTTTTCTTCCATAAAAACCCCTAACTTTTGAGCGTTGAGGCTGACATCTGTTATCTCCTGTGTGAGATGCATGTCGGTCTGGAGCTCCATCATTAAACTACCTGGTGTATTTACGTCAAGGCGTTCTGTTCTGTTCGTGATTCTTGGGTGCACACCAAATCGAGAGTTGAGTGGGGGTCTCCCCACTAGGTTCTTTCAGTACTAGAGAACCTGAGAGTTCTACATCTTGATCCACAGGCAGCAGAAGGAAACTCTAAGCCACACTGGGTATAGCTTGAACATGAGACCTCAAAGCCCGCCTCCACAATGACACACTTCCTCCAACAAGGCTACACCCACTAATAGACCCACTCCCTATGGACCAAGCAGTCAACACATGAGCCTTAAGGAGCCATTCCTGTTCAGGACATCTGAACAACAAGAAGGCAGAGAAACATCAGAAGTAAATGACATCATATATCAAACGAAGGTAACAGATTTCTATAAAATATTCCACCGAAACACCAAAAAATATACACTCTACTCAACAGCCCGTGGAAGAATCTCTAAAATAGACCATAAAACCAATCTTAACAAACCTAGGAAGACTGAAATAACTCCACATATCCTATCCAACTATACTGCAAAAAAGCTTAAAATTGGCAACAGGCAAATCTCTGGTAAATACAGAAACTCATGGATATTAAACAACTCCATTACTAAACGATGAATGTACCAAGGAAGAAATCAATAAAGAAATCAAATTTCCTGAAACTAAATGAAAATGAAAATATAACATAAGAAAACCTCTGTGACACACTAAAAGCAGTCCTATGATGGAAAATTTATTTCTCTAAGTGCTGGCTTTAAAAAGACCAGGAAGGAGATGGAGAACCCTGCCCAGTCACCGGAGGCAGCCCTGCCTGCAGTTTCCTGAACTAAGTGCTTCTGCCCACCCAGAGCAACTAATTCTAAGGCCTGGCTCTAACAACAGCCTTTGCAAATCTGCACAAAATACTCATCAGTGACAGCCTGGACCCCTGCTGCCAGAAGATCCTGTAAAATGGAGGGCTGCAGGTGGTGGAGAAGCAGAACTTGAGCAGGGAGGAGCTGATAGCCGAGCTGCAGGACTGTGAAGGCCTTATCATCTGGTCAGCTACTAAGGTCACTGCTGTTGTCATCAACGCAGCAGAGAAGCTCCAGGTGGGGGTCAGGGCTGGTACAGTCATGGACAATGTGGATCTGGAGGCTGCCATGAGAAAGGGCATTGTAGTCATGAACACCCCCAACAAAAACAGCCTCAGTGCTGCCGAACTCCTCTGTGGGATGATCACGTGCCTGGCCAGGCAAATTCCCCAGACTACAGCTTCGATGAAAGATGGCAGACGGGACCGGAAAAAGATCATGGGGACAGAACTGAACAGGAAGTCACTGGGAACTCTTGGCCTAGGCAGAATTGGAAGAGAGGTGGCTGTTGGGCCCTGTTTGGCCTTGGTTTGGGCCTTGAGGACAAACCTAAGCCTGGCTCGGTTTTCTAGACCTGTCATTTGATTCTGCTTAAGAATGACTCAGCACGATCTACGGACCTGAATGAGACTGCCTCTGCCAATCAACTTCTTATAGGCCCCGTGAGATCACCCCACACCCCTGGTCATCTAACACCACCCCATACGTCATTCCATACTTCTATCCCCACCTCCTTGCCCTGTCTATATAAGCAAATTGCTGCCACATTTAAGTTAGTTCCTGCTTTGACAAGATTCCTGCCCAGTGTGGTTCTTCTCAGGTCACCAACACTCACCATCCTGCTCAGCCCTGGAAAGACCCAGCAGGTCCAGGCTTCTCTCGTCACCGCTACCTGCTGGCAAAGAGCCGATAGGTAGCCATCTGAATGCAGTCCTTTGGAATGAAGATTGTAGGATATGGCCCCATCATTTCTTCTGAACCAGGCCTTAGTGGACCTCAAGAACTTCATCAGCTGTCTCCACCTGGGCATCAGTGGCAAGGAGGCCCAGAGCTGCTGTGGAGAGGAAAATCTCAGTCTAGTTTATGAACACGGTGAAGGGAAACTGGATGGCTCCCCTAAAGGGACCATCCAGGTGGTTACACAAGGAACATCTCTGAAGAATGCAGGGATCTGCCTGAACCCTGCAGTCATTGTTAGCCTTCTGAGAGAAGCATCCAAGCAGGCAGATGTGAACTTGGTGAATGCTAAGGTACTGGTGAAAGAGGCTGGCCTCAATGTTACCACCTCCTACAGCCCTGGGGTCCCAGGGGAGCAGAGCAGCGGGGAATGCCTCCTGATTGTGGCCCTGACAGGTACTCCCTACCAAGCTGTGGGCTTGGTCCAGGGCATCACACCAATGCTGCAGGTGCTCAATGGAGCTGTCTTTAGGCCAGAGGTGCCACTATGCAGGGGCCAACCCCTGCTCATGTTCCAGGTTCAGCCCTCCAGTCCTGTGATGCTGCCCACTTTATGATTGGCCTCCTGGCAGAGGTGGGTAATACAGCTGCTGTCCTACCAAACCTCTAATGATACCTGGCACGTCACGGCCTCTACTCCCTTCTGCCCAGTCTAGAAGCATGGAAGCAGCCTGTATCTGAGGCTTTCCAGTTCTGCTTCTGACCCTGGGGCTCAGCGGTCTCACTACCTCAGGCTCTTCTAAAGAAACCGGCTCACTGTGACCTATAGGGAGAAGGGATTGCAGAATCAGGGCATCTGCCTGAACTACTATCTAGTAAAGAACCTAAGTCCGATATATTAATAAATTAAATAAATAAATAAATAAAAATTAAAAGACCAGAAAGGGGGCTGGAGAGAGGGCTGAGTGGTTAAGGCACTGACTGCTCTTCCAGAGGTCCTGAGTTCAAATCCCAGCAACCACATAGTGGCTCACAACCATCTGTAATGAGATCTGATACCCTTTTATGGTGTGTCTGAAGACAGCTACAGTGTACTCATATACATAAAATAAATAATTCTTTAGGGAGAGAGAGAGAGAGAGAGAGAGAGAGAGAGAGAGAGAGAGAGAGAGAGATATCCCTGGTTCATATTCAGGTACTGTCTGAAAAAAAAAAGATTAGAAAGAACACAACAAATCACTTAATTGGGAAAAAATAAGAACAAACCAAACTCAAAACTCACTAGCTGGCAAGAAATAATAAAAATCAGAGCAGAAATTAATGAAATAGAAAGAAAGAAAACAACACAAAAACTGTTAATGAATCTAGGACCGGTTCTTTGAGAAGATAAACAAAATTGACAGACCTTTGGCCCAACTTACAAAAACAAGAGGGGGGACATTTATAAAGAAAAAAAACCATCTGAATTAACAGAATCAGAAATGAACCTGTTACATTACAACAGACAGCAAAGAAATTCAGAATATTATAAGGACATACTTTAAAAACCTATATTCCATTAGGTTGGCAAATCTAAAAGAAATGAATAAACCTCTCAATTCAGCCAAACCACAAACATTAACCAACAAGAGATCAACAACCTAAACAGACCCATAACAAATGAGGAGATTGAAATAGTTATACAAAGCCTTCCAACTAAAACAAGTCCAGGCCCACAATCCTTCCAGACTTCCAAAGGTCTACAGCCAATCGTGTCTTAAACTATTCGAAAGAGTAAAACAGGACCACAAAAAAACCAAATTACTTCTATGAAGCCAGTATCACTCTAATACCAAAACCAGATAAAGACTCAATGAGACACAGAGACAGAGAAACAGAGAGATAGAGAGACAGACAGACAGACAGACAGACAGACAGACACTACAGGCCATGTTATCTCTATTGAACTCTGATACTATGTTATCTCTGATGAACATAGATTTAAAAATCCTCAACAAAATACTTATAAGCCAAAAGCAGATATGCACCAAAAAGATTTTCTACCGTGACTAAGTTGGCCTTATCCTGAAATGTATAGTTCAACATACACCAGTCAGTAAATACAACAAATCCCATAAATGAACTTAAAAATAAAAATTATATGAGCGTCTCAATAGACGCAAAAGCCTTTGACAAAATTCAACATGCCTGCATGATAAAAGTCCTAGAGAATGTAGGACCAGAGGGAACACACCTCAACACCGTAACAACTGTATGCGAGAGACCCACAGCCAACATCATCCTAAATGGAGACCAACTTGAAGCAACCCCACTGAAGTCAGGAAGAAGACAACTCTTGCTGCTATACCTATGAAGTAGGTGAGCCAGCTTGTAACGCTAGAAGCACTAGGTGGAGCAGAGGAGGAAATTAAAGGGATATCAATGGGGAAAAAAAGGAGTCAAACTACCCTTATTTGCAGGTGATATACTATACCTAAGAGTCCCAAAAGTTCTACCATAGAACTTCTAGAGATGATAAACAATTTCTGCAACCTGCAGAATCAACTTGCAAACCCAATGAAGAAGGAAAAGATTAGAAAAAGACAGGCTATCAGATACTGATTTGTTGACTTATTTAGTGAGTCACTTCCAGCATTGCTTGTACTGCTGATTTGCTAAGCATGACTTCACTTGCTACCTGGAACAGAACAACCTAGAGAAGGTTGTTGGCCTTGGCAACCTGCTGGTCGCCACTCAGGCTTCTACAAAATCTCCCTTGCTTGCCAGCCCCCCCCCCCATCTTGTGGTTTAGAGTGTAATAAAATGTGGCTTAAAGTATAAAATGCAAACTGAACCCAAAACTGAAGCCTTTTGGGAACTACCCTGGCTTCTGCTTGCTGGTAACATCTCTCTTCCATTCTCATTGGTAATGGAGGGCTTATTCCAAAAATACCCCCACAATACCAAATAGCTTTTCTCTCCAGATAAAGAAATTATGGACACACTCCCATTTACAGTAGCAACCCCCCCCCAAAAAAATTAAAATATCAAAGAATTAACCTAACCAAGGAAGACCTCTAGAATGAAAATTTCAAGCCTCCAAAGAAAGGGATACAGGCACTAGAAAATGGAAAGGCATACCATGTTCATAGATTGATAGAATTAATATTGTGAAAATGACAATTTTACCAAAGGCTATTTACAGATTCAGTGAAATCCCAATCAAATCCCCCATCTACAGCAATAAAAAAGAAAACAAAAAACCAACCAAACAAAAACTATCCTAACATTTATGTGGAATCACAAAAGATCCTGGATAGCCAAAAGGGAAGAAATGCTGGAGGGCTTACCATTCCAGATCTCAAGACCTACAACAGAGCAACAGCGACTCAAAACAAACTAAACAAACAAACAAAAAAACCAATATGGAACTGACAGAAAGGCAGACATGTAGCTCGACAGAAAAAAAAAAAAATTAAGGTCCCAACATGGGTAGGCATAACCACAAAATGTTCTTGATCTTATAATAAGGAATTCAAAATAGACATCAGAAAGGTCTACAGGGCAAGGACCAGAGAGGTTTGGGGCACAGAAACATCTGTCCTCAAGGGACCAGTGGACACCACCCTTCTGAAACACAAATGTGTTTAGGCAACTCATTCAGGAATCTCTCTGTGGTCTGGTGGTTAGGTTTCATTATGCATACAGGATTGATTAACTCAGTGGCCATGGGGACTGAATACCTTCTCTAGCCTCTCTCTCTTCACTGGAGGTCTCAAGAAGTCTCAAAGTGTATTTATTTAGCAGTAACAGAGATAACAAACTGACCTTTCCCCCTACTCCCCAACTCTAAGGATTAAACGCAGGGCCTCCTACTTGATGTGCAAGCACTTCTGCACTGAGCTACCTGGCTATATGCCAACCCGTTTGTTTCTTTTGTTCTTGTTCTTGTTCTTGTTCTTGTTCTTGTTCTTGTTCTTGTTCTTGTTCTTGTTCTTGTTCTTGTTCTTGTTCTTGTTCTTGTTCTTGTTCTTGTTCTTGTTCTTGTTCTTGTTCTTGTTCTTGTTCTTGTTCTTTCTGTCTTGAAACAGCTTCTTGCCATGTAGGCCAGGGATGGCCTTAACTTATGTTCCTCTGGTCCCCCCCACCCTCCAGTTCTGGCACTACCATTCTGGTTTTGTTGCTGTTTGTTTGTTTTGTTTTGTTTTGTTTTGTTGGTTTTTTGAGACAGGGTTTCTCTGTATAGCCCTGGCTGTCCTGGAACTCATTCTGTAGATCAGGCTGGCCTCAAACTCAGAAATCTGCTTGCCTCTGCCTCCCAGGTGCTGGGATCAAAGGCATGCGCCACCACGCCCAGCTTGTTTTGTTTATTTTAATTATGTCAAAATCTTACTGCATAGATCAAGCTGTTCTCAAACTCATGGAGATTCTCCTGCCACTGGTCACTGATAGGTTATGTCTCCAACTGGTAAAATGAGCCAATTCTAGCCAGATTAGAGTATATTGAATGCATGTTTATTGGAAAGCTGCTCTTGGGTGAATTCACTGGCCCCAAAAACAGGCCAGGGAAGTCACCAGTGGGAGAGAGGCAGGGAGGGGAAGAGAAAGAGAGAAAGGGCATGCTTGCAGAGAAAGAAGAGGGGAGAAGGATGTAATATAATCCAACATGTCTGGATTACATAGGGAGCAGCCTCTGGGGGAAGGGCAGCCTAGCCCCTGGGCTGGAAAGTTCAAGGTTGGGGGGAAAGGGTAGGCCAGGAAGCCTGGTCAAATATATATGTGTGTGTGTGTGTGTGTGTATATATATATATATATATATATATATATATATATATATATATATATAATTTATTCTATAAATTAGCTCTGTCCCTGAATTTTGGAGAATTGAATGATAAGCAATTTTTGTTGACCATTTATAACTTGGAAGAACTGTTCTTTCTGAAGCAGTTTGAGGTCTAATTTGGTTAAGTCTAAAGTGAGTTTTGAAGAAAGTCAACTAAAGCAGGCTTCCGTAAGAATGTAGAAAACTAGAATACACATTAAGGAAACCACATATCATTAAAATCATTTCATTCTCATGCAACTCTGGTCTTCTGCAGGAATGAATCATGCACTCTTCAAAATTCTGTTGCCTCAACTTTCAAAAATAATTCTCATTAGAAGCACTATTCACATTCTGGCAGTGTGTGTCAAAGCAAGGCACTGCTCTTTGTGGAATGCAAAGCAGACAATATTTAAAGACAGCCTTGGTTAGAAATAATTATTTAAGTTAATTAACAATGAATTTCAAAATAATCATTTTAGTGTGTCTCGGCTGTTCCTGGAGAGGGAGGGGGTTCCTTCTGAGCAGCATCTGAAAAGCACAAGGCACCATTTCAAGGCTCCCCAAGGAAATGTTATCTGATAAACTCTCTCATATCTGCTAGGAGAGATCACTATTAAAAATTAATGTTGGCACTGGGAACATTCTGTAGCAATGACCTTCTCCGCCAAGCCTAGGACCAGTCATGTCCTTCCTTCCTTGTTTTATTTCTTATATTCATTCAAATATCACATTAAACAGATTTCATTGTTTAAAGTTTTTTTTTAAAGTAGCTGTAGGCAACTCTTAAGTACTTTTCTTAATTATTGATTGATGTGGGAGGGCCCAGGCCATTGTGGATGGGGCCATCCCTGGGCTGGTGGTCCTGGGTGCTCTAAGAAAGAAGGCTGAGCAAACCACTTGGAGCAAACCAACAAGAAGCACCATTCCATGGCCTCTGCATCCGTTTCTGCCTCCAGGTTCCCGCCCTGCTTGAGTTCTGGCCCTGACTTTTTTGACGATGAACTATGATATAGAAACCAAATAAATCCTTTTCTCCCCATCTTGCTTTGGTCATGGTGTTTCATGACAGCAGTAATAATCCTAATCAGGGCAGTAAGCATGATGCTTGTCAGTGCAGTTTTTTAGAGAAGCAAGAACTCTTTCTGAGTTACAACCGCACAGAATGTACTTGACCACATGTAGGTGGGAGGTAGCATTTAGGCGGGAAGTACGTCTGGATGTATGCTTGCCCTCGATTGGACAAAGTCGTAGCCTGGTGGGTTTTGCCTTTATAAGCATCCAACTAATATAATTCACAGCCATTCTCTGAGAATCCTGGATATGATCTAGCCAGTGTCCACCATCCTGGACAGCATTTAATAAAGCTTGCTTCAAATTTTGGGCTCAAAAATTGTAGTAGGGGATTTATTCTCACCTGGTGAAACTCACAATGTGTCTCCTAGAGAATTGTTAGCAGTGTTACCAAGAAAATGAATAGTGTTCTGGGATCTTAGTCTCAGTAATTAAAAAAAAAAAAAAAAAAAGTAAGCACATTTCAAAGAAAAAGCAGGGCAATTTTATTAAGGGGGGGGGGGGCAACCTGAACTGGTATTGGGTGAGGGAAAAGGACTGAAGCCCTGGGGGCCAGCAGAAAGAATGGAAACAAGCAACCTCAGGAAATAGGAGGTTGGGGGGACACTTCAGAATGCACCAGAGACCTGAGCGGTGAGAGACCTCAGGAATCAAAGGGAGGGACCTTAGATGAAATGCCCAACAGTAGGAAGAGGGAAGTTGTAGAGCCTACCTCCAGCAGGAAGACAGGGCATCAAGTGAGGGATGGGGTTGCCATCCCACAGTCACATCTCTGACCCATAATTGTTCCTGTCTGAAAGAATTACGGGGATAGAAATGGAGAGGAGCCTGAGGAAAAGAAGGTCCAGTGACAGGCCCAAAGTGGGATCCAGCTCAAGGGGAGGTCCCAAGATCTGACACTATTACTGAGGCTGTGGAGTGCTCACAAAAAAGGACCTATCATGACTGCCCTCCAAAAGACCCAATAAGCAGCTGAAAGAGTCAGATGCAGATATTTGCACCCAACCAACGGATAGAAGCAGCTGACCCCTGTTGTTGAATTAGGGAAGCTGAAAGAAGCTGAGGAGAAGGGCAATCCTGTAGGAGGACCAGCAGTCTCAATTAATCTGGACCCCTGAGATCTCTCAAACACTGGACCACCAAACAGACAGCATATACCAGCTGATATGAGGCCCCCCAACACACATACAGCAGAGGACTGCTGGGTCTGTGTTCATTCAGAGATGATGCACCTAACCCTCAAGAGACTGGAGGCCCTGGGTAGTTTAGAGGGAGGAGGTATGGGATGTGGAGCAGTTGGAGGGTGGATGGGGAAGGGTGGGGAATGGAATATGGAATGTAAAAAAATAAATTAATTTAAAAAATAAAATACAATACAATAAAAAGATGTTTATATATATTATCCATTAAAAAAAAAAGAGTTTAAGAGACCGAGAACAGAACAAGCAGGTTGTTAATATGGGCATCTGCCTGGAGGAGGGTGATGTTGATGAGGAAGTGTAGTAAGCCACACCCTTTGTGCACGTGATTGACAGCAGAAGGGGCTTCACAGAAAGTGAAAGATAGTTCAGAGTACAAAGTAAGGGAAAGCATGCTTGGAATTTGGGACCAGTGTGTGGGGGGGGGGGGGGGGAGACAGAACGAAACAAAAAGAAGAGAAGAGAAAAGAAGTTAGAGTAATTAACTTTTTTTTTTTCTTGAGTAACTTAGATAAGCAAGCAGGCTCGGTGCTGCCTGATGAGAGCTTTGAGCGTCTGCCCAAAAGGAGGGGCTTCTTGGAAAAGATGCAGCATATTATCTCATTAAGGGGTATTAGCTCTCACTCCTCATTAGTATGTCTACAGGTGAACCAGCTTTCCAGGGACTGGACTCCTAACGAGGTGATTGACAGGCCCAACTAGACAGGAAGAGACAACAGTACGGAATGCCTGGGATGGCTTAGAGTGTCACATCCCACCAGTAAGAGCCAGAGGTGAGACTTAGATTCTATTCTTTGGATTGGAAGGAAATGGTCTTGTAAATGGGTCTCCACAAAACCCAGATATCACCTCCTTGCCATATGGGAACTTAAATAAACGGCAAAGCTGATATTTACCTTTCTAGTGTTACCCAGGGAAGCAGGAGGCAGACTCCACAGTCAAGCAGAAGGCTTGTAGACCTTCAGGGCTGTAGACTGCTGTAACAGATGTGCTCTTCCCAGCTGCCAAACACTATTCAGAAAGGAAATTGCCTTGTAATGGTGTCATCTATTTCTGTCCAGCACCTGTTGTTTGTAGACGAGATTGTACCAATCAAGCAATTAGAAAGACCCTGAATCTTGGGCACTGAGTCCTGGTGCAGAAGCAGGGGTGCAAACACAATGGACTCCTTTAATCAGAATAATGAAGAACAGCAGCCTCCATGCAGGAGTGGAGACTACACCAGAGCTCCAGCTGTTACGAAATATGCAGCAAGAGATCTAGTACTTTTGGCAGCCCATGCCAAGGGGTAGCCCTGAGAAATTATGCCATGCAAGAGATCTGGTGTAAAAGAGGTTTATCAATGGAGGGAGTAGGAGTAAGGAAAAGGAGAGGACACCAGGGAGAGATCGTCTCTTAGAACAGTGGTTCTCCACCTTCCTTATACTGAGACCCTTTAATACAGTTCTTCATGTAATGGCGATCCCAGACCACAAAATTATTTTTGTTGCTACTTCATAACTGTAATCTTGCTACTATTATGAATCATAATGTAAATGCTTGTGTTTTCCAATGGTCTTAGGTGAGCCCTATGAAAGGGTTGTTCAACTCCTAAAGGAGTCATGACTCACAGGTCGAGCGAGAATCATTGTTTTAGAAGGTCAAGAAGCTTCTAGCTTACAACACTTCCTTGCTGTGGTTGATTGGATACAAACAGCCCCCATGTTCTCAGGTTGGAATACTTAATCCCCAGGTGCTGGGACTTTTTGGAAGGATAAGGAGGTGTGGTCTTGTTAAAGAAGGTGTGTCTCTGGGGGTGGACTTTAAAGTTTTAGAAATCCATACCATTTTCAGTTAGTTCTCTCTCTCTCTCTCTCTCTCTCTCTCTCTCTCTCTCTCTCTCTCTCTCTCTCTCTCTCTCTCTCTCTCTCTCTCTCTCTCTCTCTCTCTCTCTCTCTCTCTCTCTCTCTCTCTCTCTCTCTCTCTCTCTCTCTCTCTCTCTCTCTCTCTCTCTGATTCATGCCTCAGAGCTTGATCAGATGTGAGCTCTCAGCAACTGCTTAAGCACCATGCCTGCCTACCTGCCTGCTACCATGCTATACCATCTCTTATAACCATGAGAGATGGTCAGCCACTCTCATTCTCTGAATCTGTCAAATCCTTTAAACACTTTCTTTTGTAAATTGCCTTGGTGACCCAGCACAGTAATAGAAAAGTAACTAAGACACGTATATTATTTTACTTCAACCGCTTCTTAAAATCCCTGTCTCCGAACACAATGGTGTTGGGGATTGGCATTCTGGAGTGTGTGATTGTGAGTTTCCCTGGTCAGCTTGATGAAATTTAGGATCACCGTGGAAACAAGTCTGTGATCATGTCGAGATTACCTTGTCTGAAGTAGGATGACCCACTCTAACTGTGGGCCGTAACATTCCGTAGGATGGGGACCCGGACTGAAGAAAAAGGAGACAATGACGTGAATATTTCGGTCTCTTCCTGACTCTGGACACAGCATGACCGGCTGTTTCCTCTGCGATTCCTCTCATACCTTCTCTTCCATGATGAACTATAGCCCTGTTGTTAGAACCCAATTGAGAAAGCTACAGACCAGTGTGCATATAAAGCCAAAGTCGAGTCTTTTATTAGCAGGTGATTGAGAGCAGGCTCTTGCCCCCAAAGAACTCTTGGCACCAAGCTCAGGAGTACATCATTTATAAAGGCAAGAAATGAAATGATGTCATTGCCAGGTGTCGGTCAGGGGAACCGGGTGACCTTTGTTTTGGCTAAGCATTCAACAGATGTTTTGGTTGTTCCTCTGGGCATGGTCAGGGCCATGAAAAGAACTACAGGTTTGAGAGGTAGAAAAATCCCTGAGAAGACATAAAATGGAATCAGGTTAAGATCAGAACAAGAAAGCAGCTACCTCGGCCACTACAAGCAGAAATAAACCGTTCTTTCTTAATTGTCTTTTGCCAGACTTGTTGCTGCTGCAATGAGACGAAGAACTAATGCAGAATGGGGGAGGAAAGTCACAATTTAAGCCGTACCAGACAGAGAGCCAAGGGGATGAGAAGAGCAGAGAATTTGTTTCTCAACTCACTTCAGCCTATAAGCACTGCCTTGTAGGGTCTCTCTAAGATCAACAGGTCCATCTGACATTTCAGATATGATCATTGGACGATAGAGATAATGAAAAAAAACCTCTTGTTTCACATAGAGACGAGCACTTGGAATAACCAGTGGTACGCACAGGAATCTTTTGGGGCTGGAGCGAAGATGCCATGCTTTAGAGCTCTTATTGCTCTTGCAGAGGACCCAGGTTTGATTCCCAGCCCCTACATAGAGGCTCACAACCAGTTCCAGGGGTCCTCATACTCTCTTCTGCCTTCCTTGGGCACCAGGCACACATGTAGTATGCATACATATATGCAGACAAACATTCATACATATAAAATAAAGTAAATACGTATTTATTTGTTTTTTTTTCTTTTTAATTTTTTATTAATCATTCCATTCATTTACATTTCAAATGATAACACCCTTTTTGGTTTCCCCTCCACAACCCACCATCCCATTTTTCCTCTTCCCCCTCCTCTTTGCCCTTAACCGGGTGCTTTCTCACCCACTCCTGCCCCACCCCTCCAGTATCACTGGGGCATCAAATCTCCACAGGACCAAGGGCCTCCCCTCCCATTAGTGACAACGCCATCCTCTGCTACATATGTATCTGCAGCCATCCTTCCCTGTACTGTACTTGGTTGGTCTAGTACCTCGGAGCACTGGGTGGTCTGGCCAGCCAACATCGTTCTTCCTATGGGGTTGCAATCCCCTCTGCTCCTCCAGTCTTTTTGCCAGGTCCCCCACCGGGGGTCCCCAAGCTCAGTCAGATGGTTGGCTGCAAGCATCTGCATCTGCATTGGTCAGGTGCTGGCAGAACCTCCCAGGGAACCGCCACACCAGGTTCCTGTCAGCAAGAGCCTCTTGGCAACGGCAACAGTACCGGGCGTTTGGTGTCTGCAGACAGGATAGATCCCCAGGTGGGGCGGTCCCCAGATAGCCCTTCCAATATATATATTAGTGCAGTTTCAGAGCGCTTGAGCTCACACAAGCGGAATTACTCACAGGACTCTGAAAGGTCAACAAAATATCACTGTACACACCATGCACAATACGGCTCCCCGGCCCTGGCAATGCTAACCGCTTACTGCCCCAGGAGTGGTAAATCTATCGCTTGTCAGATTGGATGCTTTCATTCCCAGCCTCCTCCACAGTGTGCAGTTTGCGTCACCAGGCATGATTTGCATGTAGGTCACAGATTCGTATCTACTGCTGAAGTCAAATAGCTGTCACTGAAGACCGTGGGCCAGAGGAGCCTTTGTCTCGTGCCATTGTGTAAAGCTGTTGCTGTTGGGATTTAGAAAGCAGCCACCTGAGATTTGATGACCTGGGATGCTGAAATGTGGCTTCCAATCTGGAAGCTGGTTTTTTTTTGGGGGGGTGGGGTCAGGATTTCTCTGCATAGCCTTGGCTGTCCTGGAACCTGCTTTGTAGACCAGACTGGCATCAAACTCAGAAAGATCCACCTGCCTCTGCCTCCAGAGTGCTGGGATTAAAGGCATACATCATCAGCTCGGGTGGAAGCTGCTTTTTAAAATACAACTTTCAGCCCCCCTTTAAAATATAGCTGTCGATAATTTCATCTAAGAATTGCCAAAAGACCTCTCATTTTAAGATTCCCACTCATCTGGGGACAATCCTAGCCACGCTTGATTAAGGTGAGCTTTGTTGTGGTTGCCCAAAGTGACTTGTATATCTTACGTGACACCAAAAAATATAAGTAACTGTCTCGTTGAAAATTCTGTAGATCTACTAACCAAGGGCTCCAAGCATGTCTTTGTAAGTCAGGCCAGGGGCTTGCACTATCCCTAGATAAATATCTCAAGAATGAAGTGAAAGCGTACTCCCCGTTTCTCCTTGGAGTAACAACCATGTGGTCACTCCATTCTTCCCCACCACATGGGTTCTGTTTGAGCAGATGCCATCTGCTCAGGGTGGGAGGGGCAGAGGGCGTAGACCAGATGGTAGGTAACACCTGGATTCAGGTGTTTATTCCTGTCATCCATTTTAGCTAACTTTTAACTTTATACCTGATCCCTGTTTAATTAAATCACACAAACATGTGATGTAAGTAAATACAACCATAAAACTGACCTTGTAAATTATGAACAGTTTTATGGTTATATGGGCACGTGCACATGGGGATATGGAGGAGCGGGGGGGAAGGGATGAGTACTGTTGAGAGGTATAGATTTACGTGTGTATGCATTCTAAAACTCAATGATTATTGGGAAATAATTGCAACTCTTACAATCAGTAGAATCACTGTGAACATTATGAGTTATTGTGCTTCAGGAACATACACGATTAGTTTCTCATGAGCCCCTTGTTCACAACATTTTTGCTAACCCAATACATAGTATTATTTTCATGTATTTATGTTTAGAAACACCTTGTTGAACCTAACGACATCTACCAGCACTAAAACTCATGGCTAAACAAAGCCAAACTAATGCAGTTTTTTCTTTCTTTCCTTCTTTCTTTCTTTCTTTCTTTCTTTCTTTCTTTCTTTCTTTCTCTCTCTCTCTCTCTCTCTTTCTCTCTTTCTTTCTTTCTTTCTTTCTTTCTTTCTTTCTGTCTTTCTTTCTTTCTTTCCCTCAATAAGGTTCACTGCAGTCTTTCTGCTTCTAGGAATATTAAATAATGTGCCAGCCAACAAACAGTTTAGCAGCTGTTCAGACAGGGAAATGACCAATTTTTAAAAAGTGCAATATATGGAATACTTTCCACCAAACAAACCATGAAACATTTTAGAACGTTCTGTTGTAGAGGTAGAAAGAAATTGGCATGGTATCAGATAATAACTACATGTGCTTTCTGCCCAGCCACTCTGAGTACAGGTGTCCTATCTATAGACAGCCATTAAAGTAGTGTATGTATAAGGCTCCTCATTGTAACGTTGGTGAGTAGAAAAACATTTTGAAAAGAGCCTAAATGTTTTCTATTTTGTTTAATTTTGCTTTTTGTTTTCTCGCTGTGTTTTGTTTTGTTTTTGAGACTAGGTCTTGTTATGTAGACCAGGTAGATCTTACACTTGCTGTTTTAACGCAAGTTATGAACTCAAACACACAATCCTCTGCCCTTCATTCTCACATTGCAATGCAGGTGTTGACTACTAATCCCTAAACCAATAGCTCTCTGTTTTAAGGGGGAAATGATGTAGCAAGACCACAGAATTTATAACACCATAAAAGAATGAGAAATCTCATTAAAATATATTTAATTTTTTAAAAAGTATACAGGGTTGGGAGCATAGCTGAGTGGCAGAGCACAGGTCTAGCACCCCCAAGGACCTGGGCTCGCTTTTCAGCATTGCAGCAATAGAACCATGCCCAGTCTAGGAAGCTAGCTCAGATGTAAGGAGCTTCCGTGAGATCCTGGGTTTAATCTTTAGTAATTAAGTGGTGTGTGTGTGTGCAGTATACTGTTACTCTATGTATGTTTACAGTTTAATGATATACCATTTCACTCTTCTCTGACTTCAATTTGTTTTAGATGACTCACAGTCCACAAAATGTCACATATCACATCTGTGTACTTGACACCAGTGTAGTTTCTTCCCACTACCTCCTCCTCTCAACTGACAGTTTGGTAACTTTCAGTAAGACCCGTTTTGGGGCAGGGCACAAGGGCGGGTGAAGGTAAGCATTGTCTTCCCCTGGTCTGGTTATTTGTATTCATCTGTTGTCGCTTAGTTGTTAAAGTCCCTTGGCTTGCTTGGTTTTTGTTTTCCAAGACAGGGTTTCTCTGTGTAGCCCTGACTGTCCTGGAACTTGCTCTGTAGAATAAGCTGGCCTTGAACTCAGAAGTCTGCCTGCTTCTGCCTCCCAAGTGCTGGGATTAAAGGCCTGCACTACCACACCCTGGCTTTGGGCACTGCACACCTCCACTCTTGGTTCTTCGGTTATACAAGCTTTGCCTTTTATCTTTTCTCGTGTCACTGTCAAAACCCTCGTGACTCAACCCTCATAAAAGCCCCAGCTTATTGACTTTTTCAGAAATGTGAGGTGGTAAAATGTCTTAACTTGGTGCTCATGTCTCCAAGAGTTATCCACATGTTCATGTAGCCTCAATGTCTCCCTGCAGGTTATGGGTATGATCCTGTCTAACCAACTGTAACCTACTGGGGTCCTCTTGTCCTCTTTGCCAGAAACTGTTGTTCTCTGAAAAATTACCCCTCTGAATGCAGAGTCTCTCACATTTGTCTCATCTAAAAATCCTCCCTTGATGGAGAACTCTTGCAATCCTAGAACTTGGGAAGTGAAGGCAGGAAGATCAGGAGTTCAAGGCCAGCCTGGGTTACAGGCATCCCTGTCTCAAAAGATTAAAGTGAAAAACTCCTCTATGCTTTCTCTCTTCTGGTTCTTCCCTGGCATCTGTACTGGCTGGTTTTGTGTCAACTTGACACAGCTGGGGTTATCACAGAGAAAGGAGCTTCAGGTGAGGAAATGCCTCCATGAGATCCAGCTGTGGGGCATTTTCTCAATTAGTGATCAAGGAGGGAGGGCCCCTTGTGGGTGGTGCCATCCCTGGGCTGGTAGTCTTGGGTTCTATAAGAAAGCAAGCTGAGCAAGCCAGGGGAAGCAAGCCAGTAAAGAACATCCCTCCATGGCCTCTGCATCAGCTCCTGCTTTCTGACCTGCTTGAGTTCCAGTCCTGACTTCCTTTGGTGATGAACAGCAACATGGAAATGTAAGCTGAATAAACCCTTTCCTCCCCAACTTGCTTTTTGGTCATGATGTTTGTGCAGGAATAGAAACCCTGACTAAGACACTTGGTCTTTCTCTACCACCTGACTGGCTGCAGGTCTCCTTACCTGCCTCCGTAGCCTCTTTTTCTTCACTGTGGAATTCTCAAGGACTTGATATCTACAACCCAACTCCCTGGAAACTGCTCTGGCTACAGATATGTCTCCTCAAGTGTTGTAGCAAATAGCTAAATTTTGAGTTTTATCTTAAGAGACCTGTTCTTGAGTTCTCACCCATAACCAGGAAGTGCATTTGTTTTTCCTTCCTCCCTCCCTTCCTTCCTCTCTCCCTCCCTCTCCTCTCCCTTTTCTTCCTCTCTCACTTCCTCCCTCCTTTCCTTCTTCCCTCCCCCTTCTCTCCTCCCCTCTCTTCCTTTCTCTCTTTCTTTTTTTCCTGTAGTGGTGGCAGCAGCGGCAGCATTTTGTGAATAAGAAGTAGTCATCCTATGTAGCACAGGCTAGCCTTATACTTGGAATTCTCCTTCTTCTGCATTCAATGCTAGAATGACTTGGTGGCATGTGGTGAGAGATCCTAAGCCTCCATCTCTAAAGATGAATCTTCCTCCCCAAGCACACACTTAACATCTTCATGTGGATTCAGCATGGGGCACATCTGAACAGAGAAAAATGTGTGTGTGTCCTCACTTCCGTTCCACTGTCTTTCTCCCTGCCTTGTCTCTTTCTGGGTCTACCCCAAGTCACATGTGACCATTCAGTGCGTTATTCAGAGCACATTATGATTCTGCATGTGTCAGGATCCCAGCAAGTCACATGACGTGACTAGGAAATATGAAGCCACAGTGTTTGGGCTGGAGAGATGGCTCAACCATTAAGGGCACGTATTGCTTTTAGAGAGGACCTGGGTTGCCACATGGTACAACCATTCATAACTCCAGCCCCAGGACTTCTGAAAAAAAATCACATGGTGCTCTTACATTCATGCAGCAAACCATTCATACACATGCATCAAAATAAATAAAAATTTTAAATAAAAACTTAAAAACCCACCCACAGTGTAAAGGCACAAATTCTAAAGTGTGGGGGCGGGGGGTTAGAAACCAGGAAGTAATGGAAACAATTACTGCTAGGAGAGCAAAGAGCCCAGAGAAAGTGTCTGGAGAGAGAAGACTGCCAATGGCAGCCATCAGCTAACTGGGAGGAAAGCAGAGACGTTATGTCTTAGGCTCATTTCCCTCCTATCCTTTTAGCTTCCACTGCTGTCTTTGGTTGGCTGACTCCACTAGCCAAAAGAAGATGAGGTACTGATTGATGGATGCTATCCATGCCATTGGAGAGCTAGCTCTAGAAGGATAGAGAGCTAGCTCTAGAAGGATGGAGAGCTAGCTCTAGAAGGATGGAGAGCTAGCTCTAGAAGGATGGAGAGCTAGCTCTAGAAGGATGGAGAGCTAGCTCTAGAAGGATGGAGAGCTAGCTCTAGAAGGATGGAGAGCTAGCTCTAGAAGGATGGAGAGCTAGCTCTAGAAGGATGGAGAGCTAGCTCTAGAAGGATGGAGAGCTAGCTCTAGAAGGATGGAGAGCTAGCTCTAGAAGGATGGAGAGCTAGCTCTAGAAGGATGGAGAGCTAGCTCTAGAAGGATGGAGAGCTAGCTCTAGAAGGATGGAGAGCAGACCTGGAGGACCAAATGGGAGCTGTCCATGTGTGATGGCTGTGCTTGGTTGTCAACTTGACTACATCTGGAATTCACAAAAACCCAAGCAGCTGAGCACACCTGTGAGGAATTTTTTTCCTCCTTTAATTAAATCATTTGAAGTAGGAAGACCTGCTTCTAATCCAGATTTTTGAGGTGGGGAATTCTACTTTCAATCTGGGTCACATCTCTCTCTCTTTTTATGATTTATTTCTTTTTATGAACATTGGTGTTTTGCCTGCATCTTTGTCTGGGTGAAGGTGTCAGATCCTCTGAAACTAGAGTTACAGACAATTGTGAGCTACTTTGTGGGTGCTGGGAATTGAACCTAGATCCTCTGGAAGAGTAGCCAGTGCTCTTAACTGCTGAGCCATCTCTCCAGCCCTGAGCCACATTTTTCTATAAAGGACATGGAAAGAGAGAAGCTTGCTCTCTCTTTGCCTGCTTGTTCTTGCCTTGCTAGCAAGTCCCTCCCTTCATTGGCATTAGAACCTACTTCCTTGGGATCCCAGTGTATAGTGAAGACTAACTGAGACATCCAGCCCCGTGAACTGAACAGCTACTGGATTCTTAGACCTTCCATTTATACATAGTAATAGTTGGACTGCTGGACCAGAACCTGTAAGCCATTCTAACAAATCCCCTAATAAATCTGTCTACCCATTATTTGTCTGTCTGTCTTTCTATCTCTCATATATCTACACCTATATTATATCTATATTATTATATAGATAATTTATATTATATCTATATTATATTATTTTATATTATTTAGATTATTATTTATTACATAGTGTCTTAGTTAGGGTTTTATTGCTGTGAACAGACACCATGACCAAGGCAACACTTATAAGTTTTGCAGCAGGCTTACAGTTCAGTTTATTATCAAGGTGGGAGTATGGCAGTGGTCAGGCAGGCATGGTGCAGGAGTAGCTGAGAGTGCTACATCTTCAGCAGAAGGCTGCTAGGAGAAGATTAGCTTCCAAGCAGCTAGGACAAGGGTATGAAAGGCCACACTCACAGTGCCTACTTCAAGGCCATACTTACTCCAATAAAACCACACCTCCTAATAGTGCCAGTCCCTGGGCCAAGCATATTCAAACTACCACACATAGATAATTTATGTTATTTTCTCTATCTGTCCATGCCTTCCTTCTATTCATCACGGGTCACCGCTTCCTTGCTTTGAGGCCTCTTGTTTTATTTGGGATGGGAAGACCAGGCTCACTCTTTCAAGCCTTTATACTTTGTACTTTATGAGTTTCAAATAACTGATAAGTAGTCAGGACATTTTTATATGGGATGAAAGTGATCTGTTGGGGACTTGATTTAATGGATTCTCAAATTACATGGGAATTCCCGAGTTTGCTTGTAAGATGCTGCAGGTCCCTGCCACCAATTGGTTTTTGTTTTGTTTTGTTTCTTTTTTTTTCTTTCTTTTTTCTAATTCTCATTTTAAAAATTTTTCTAAAGGTTTATCTACTTTTATGTATATGAGTACACTGTATCTGTCTTCAAACACACCAGAAGAGGGTATCAGTTCCCATTACAGATGGTTGTGAGTCACCATGTGGTTGCTAGGAATTGAACTCAGGACCTCTGGAAGAGAAATCAGTGCTTTTAACTGCTGAGCCATCTTTCTAGCCCCCCCCCCCTCCATTTGCTTTGATTGGGAAATAAACAACAGCCAACAGCCAAGGCCAACGGCTGGGCAGGTAGACTGAGGCAGGACCTTTAGATTTGCATAGGCTAGGAACCAGGTGAGAGGAAGAAGGCAGAGATCACCATGAGGAGGAAGAAAAAATGACCAGACCTGAAGGCCCGCTGACATGTGAGAAAAAACGCGGGCCACTTCCCTTTTGTGTTTGGGGCAACAGAGATGAAATATAGATTTTAAAAGATGTTAACTCAGGAGTACCGGAGGGGAGTGTTTGCTAGCAGAGGGAGGCTTAAAAGTGCCCAGTCATTAAGCTAGTCACTGTGTTTCAAAACTAACTGATGTGTGTGTATGTGTTTCATTTGCAAATCCAGAAAGCACCTGGGGGAGGTGCCTGAAGCGCATGCGCCCCTGGCTGGGGGTAAAGTGATTAGCTAACTACCTCTATGGTGATCCTCCTCTACAGTGTTCTTCACGCACCTTTCCTTATTCTGGGATGCTCTGCCCTTCTGTTCCTTAAGAGGCCCTCTAAAATTGTCCTTCATAAGCAAAACTGTCATTAGTCCCAGAACGCCACTTTTCACACAGGTTGGATAAAAAAAAAAAAAAAAAAAAAAAAAAAAAAAGCCTATTCCTTGAATGACAAACTTGGGGTGGAAGAGAGCGTGCACCCTACACGCGATGACGCTCAAACGTCATCAAGAATCCTTGGCTGAAGCAAGTGAGTAGCACAGGCCCATAGTTCCTGCTAAGACAACGTTGAGTTCAGTGCCCCTGAGGCAACAGAGCATGGCCCCTCTCTCAAAACAAACAGACAACCACAGCAAAAGGAACTAAAATCAGACCCAAAGCATCTTCGCTTGGATTCAGGATTGGCAGGCACATCGGAAGAAGGACACTTCTGGTAACGGGGCTGCTGAATGGAAGTTGTGTGACTCTAGGCATTTCAGTAGAAAGGACATGATCAAAGGGGTGTTTAGCAGCATGTGGAATCCCTAGGGTAGCTGCCACTGGTGCCTCAGGAATGTGAGCTCACCAGGGCAAGGTCAGAGGGTCTGTTCTTGTGTCAATTACAGCCTGCTTAACATCTGAGGCAGTTGATGTCCAGCTTCTATCGTGGGAGGCCATGTGTTCAAACTGAGGGGGTGACATTTTTCCCAAGTGCAGAGAGGCATTCCAGATGGCACAGAACAAAAGAATGACCACAACCCTTACAACCGACACTGCTATGGTATGTGGGAGAACTGGCCCGCAGAGCCAAACCTACACAGAAAAAGAAGAGCCAAAATGTACCCCAAATCACACTCTAGAACCTCTGAATCAACATGTTCCTGGGACTTGCTCTTTGAACTCTAGCCCGTTTACATAAGCTGATATGGTTTTTTGGCTCACAGTCTACACTCCCCTTTTGAACTGGCCACCTGTCACTTGTCAACAAGAGAGTCCTGCCTTATTTAGAGCTGTTTTATCATTCCTGTAGAAGCTGTCTTGATACTTTCTTGGGGGTAATATTTCCAAATTTTTCTCTGTTGGTGCCTTTTGAATACTTTTGATGGACTGATGCCCACACGAGTGAGGGAAGCTGCTGCGTCCCTCAGGCAGGCTTCCAGGTCAACAGCTGCTGCTTTGGCCCAGGTAGATGCCCAGTTTCTCCCCACTGTTGGCCACTTGGCCGGCATTTCAAAGACCATCACTGTCAGCTGACACAGAGCATGCACAGGGCACCCTCTGTGCCAACTACAATGCCAAGACTCCCACTTCATCTCTGAAACGTGTGGCCTTGTACAGAGAACCACGGGTCAGCATGTGATTTAAGAAGTTGGTTATATGACATCAGATTAGCCCGGGATTAGGTTTCTGCTATAGAGTGCACCCTGATAATTTATTAGTTTCAGGAATAAACATTTTGGAGCTGACCCCTCACTTTAAACATTCAGAGTAGACAGTGGGTTATCTCACTCTACTCAGACACCTCTGTCCTCCCCATTTCTTAGGATCATCCAGCTCTATGAAGTAGGAGCTAGGCATAGGTGCTAGGTACTCCGGCCCACCTGCCTTCCATTCTGTGATGGGCATGGGAACTGCAGCCCTTAGAGGTTTCACTCAGGTAAATAAATGAAACTTAGGGGGATCTATGCCAGGGTTGAATGACAAGTCCAATCTCTTCTTAGAATCCTAAACTTATTTCTCAACAATATTAGAGGACCTCCTGGAGACAAGGATTATCTCATTAGACGACATTGAGAACTACAGTCTGGAAGTCTCCGCCACTTCTTGGGTTTGTGCAAATAACCGCTTTGCCCATACTCCCCTTTCCTAGGGAAGAGTGATAACTTCCAGGTTGCTTGGAGCTGGCAAGGAGCCTAAAAGAAAAGACCTGGGGCATCCAGGGAAGAACCTAGTTTGGAGTTTAACCTTTGCTCAGCTGATAGCCCCCAGAGTGAGCTGGGTGCTAATACACCTAGAATCCCCATGAACTGGTGACACACTGGTCTGCAGGCTATTGGGGTGTAAGAATGGGCTGTACTGTGATCGCTGGTCCTCAGACGACTCGAGGCTGAGCAGCTTGCAAGCCATCGGTTTGAGATGACGCGTTTCTCTAGGTCCTTCTGCATCAGGATGCGCCACAGAGTAAACAGCAGATGCTACAGAAGTGGGCGCCAAGTGCGCTCTAACTTTTCAAACGGTGTGGCTGGCATTTAGTTTCTCCTGAAGCTTCTGGAGTCTGTCCGGGCTATCTCCCTTATGGATGGGATTTCCCTCTGAGCCAGAGAGACACAAGAAGCCGTTGGGTCAGTGCTGATGTGGTATGGGAAATGAAAGCAGGCTTCAGAATGACCTATTAATCCCCCCCCCCACACACACACACACACTTTCCTTTCCCCATCACAGATGATGCATTAGCCTGATTAGAAATATGTAAATAAGCCACTTCCTTCCTCTTATTTTAATACAACTCTTGCTCTGCAAAATCCATTTTTTTCTTCCCTCCTCCTCCGACGGTGGAAGGAACTGATGTCATTGTTCTGTGTGGAAGACAATGAAGAGGTTTTCCATCCTTGCCAAGTACATGTCTTGCCAGGGCCCATTCCCTCTACTCAGTTTAATTATGAGTAATTGTTTGGGTTGTGATGGAAGAAATATTAGAGAATGGAAAGAGGGAACAGAGTTCAGAATATTATGCTGCAACTGATTCATGTCTTGGCAAGAACCCTTAACTAGATTTTATGCCTTGGTCTTGTGACAGTAAACAGGGCAGCTTTGCCATATAAGCACATAGAGCTCAGCTCAAGGACCTATTTTTGAAAAAGCAGAAGGATTTGAAAGAATGCAGAACCAGCAAGCATTAGCCGTTGGGTAAATTCCATGTTGGTCCTGGGCAGTGGCCTCCGCTGAGGACCGAAGCTGTTCTAAACTGGATGCTAGCTAGCGCCACTCATCTTTAGCTGGTTTGTCAAATCTTTACAGCTTGCTTTTCATATGTTAGACAATCCTTGCATTTTACAGAAAGGCTCTGACTAGTCTCTACTATATATGCTCAGAAAAGAGCGAAGGCCAAGAGCATGTTTGAGAAAGCTGGAGAGACAGACAGGATTTCAGACAGAGGCCTGAACTGTGCCAACCAGGAGGCTGAGTGTCCCTGAGCGACCATTTCTGGAAGCCTGAGCAAAGGCAGGGGACTCAGAAAGCTACTCCACATGCAGCATTGATTGGGGATTCGCTTTTACTCCTCTTTATTTACTTGGCTTGATTAGTTATTTACTTATTTAGCCAAGGCATTCAGCAGAGACCGTTGAAAATGGCAAGTGAGTTGCCACAGCTGGCCTTGATCTTGAATTCAAAACCCCCCTTTCTCAGCCTCTGGAGTAGCTGGCATAATAAGCCTGTACCATGGATCCTGACTCTGTTTCTATGTTCTAATTAACAAAGTGAGCAATAAACACAAAAAAAAGCATTTTAAAAAGGAAGGAAGGAAGAGAGAAAGAGAGAGAGAGAGAAAGAGAGAGAGAGAAGGAGAAAGAGAGAAAGAGAGAGAGAAAGAGAATGAGAGAAAGAGAGAAAGAAAGAAAGAGAGAAAGAAAGAAAGAAAGAAAGAAAGAGGGAGGGAGGGAGGGAGGGAGGGAGGAAGGAAGGAAGGAAGGAAGGAAGGAAGAGGAACCTGAGGGCCGGGTAGAGGACCCAGGTTCAGTTTCCAGAACCCATGAGGCCTGGGTTCTGTAACTCCAGTTCCAGAGGATCCAGCACCCTCTTTTGGCCTCTGTGGGACCAGGCATGCAAATGGTACACAAACATACATGCAGGCAAAACACTCATACACATAAAATTTTAAACCCTTAAAATGACCTACTATGTCACTTCCTGAAGATAATTCTGTGTTTTTAAATTCTCCTCAATTTTTACACATAAGGCATCCATTTCTGAATAATGAACATTGTAAAAAAAAAAAAAAAAAAACTGCTTTGCAATGTACTCTTGAAACTAAAACACACCCCAAGTATTTCCCTTGCTTTAAACTCCAGCAGAGCATGTTTTTAGTGGCTGGTGTGATTATATTTAACAGTTGTGTGCTTCTGTAAGGGCACATAGTGGTTAATTTGTGTTTGTTTGGATGCTACTAAAGTCCAGCATCTTTTTTACATCCTCGGGTTACCGCCTGTTTCTCTGGTTGGGGGATGATTAGTGACTTCGAATCTGAAAGACTGCTCAGTGTTAAACATAGCTCCCTCCATCAAATCTTAGGAAAGGCTTTAGGGTTGTGTGCCTTCAAATTTGGTTATGGGTTTTGTTGTTTGTGTTGGTGGTGATTAACGGGGGTCGTATGAAGCCCAGGCTGGCTTAGAACTTGATATGTAGCTGAGGACGACTTTGAACCTCTGATTCTCCCACCTCCTCTATTGCAGCTGGTGTAGGTTGTACTGGGGATTGAACTCAGGAGTTTGTACACTCTAAGAAAGCATTCTACGAATTGAGCTACATCCCCAACCTAAGATTTGGATTTTTTTAATGGAAAGATTTATAATCATGTGCATCCACATACACTGGGTTTTTTCTTTATGTTTTTATAAGCTTTTATGCCCAGAGAGATTTTGAACCCCGACATCAGACATGTATTCCTCATGTTTCCTTACCATTTGTCCTTGAACACCCTGATATGGCTTGGTTTCTGTCGATGTGTGATGCATAGGTGGCCTTTTGGCTGTTCCTGAATGTATCTAGTTCAAGCTTACATTGTAAATTGTTTTAGCATCTCTTCCCCCATCATCAGATTGCCTAAGCCAGGTTAATGTCACACATAGTTATCTGTTAGGTTAAGTCTGATCTCTTTCTTCACTATCCTTTCAGAATTCTATTGGCTGTTCATCCCAGCTTAGCTTTTCTGATTAACTTAAGATTCATTTGGCCAAGACGGGCAGTGGTGGCGCATACCTTTAATCCCAGCACTTGGGAGGCAGAGGCAGGTGGATTTCTGAGTTCAAGGCCAGCCTGGTCTACAAAGTTAGTTCCAGGACAGCCAGGGCTATACAGAGAAACCCTGTCTCGAAAACAAACAAACAAAACAAAACAAAAACAAACAAACAAAAAATAAACAACAAAGATTCATTTGGCCAAGTACTGTTTGGAGACTTTTCCTCTCAGAAGCGTCCTATCTAACACCATCCTTCTAAATAGATTTTAAAATATTTACACTTATAGTTTTCCTTATACTCATTGTTAAGTAAATAATCTATGGAAAGAAACAGATTAACAATGTTTTAAAGAAATGAGCTATTGATGAAATAAAACACAATAGCTAATAATAGTTTGTGACCTCTTGAAGAAGTCTAAGAATGTATTGAAAATAATAGAATTATTTCTATTCTTGAACACTGTCAAAATAGGAATTATAGGGAAATTTTTCTATCTGGCCGTGGTGGCACATTCCTTTAATCCTAGAACTCAAGAGGCAGAGGTAGCCGTAACTCTGAGCAAGTGCCAGGACAGCCAGGGCTACACTGAGAAGCCCAGTCTAAAGAAAAAAACAAAACAAAAACAACAAAAAATTTCTTTTTCTCAGATGTATCAGCCACAATTGACATTTTTAAGCTCTTCATAACTTGAAAAGCTTAAGTTCATAAACTTCAAAAACTTGAAGTTTAATCCCCCCAAGTAAAATAAACAACTTTCCCGTGCAGCTGAAGGCAGATAAGTCTGAAACAAAGGCAAGTCTAAATGAAGTTTAATGGAGTCAGGAGAAGAAAATGGAGGGGGCGAAGACTTAGTTTCCAAACTGCTGAAATTTTCCAATTACCTTGTCATTTTCTGATCGTGACATATCAGTCAGAAATTGAAAATAATCATTATTTTAATGCATTTGCTGCTTCTTTATAAAACCACCAATGATTGAGTATTGTTTAATTGAACTGAAGTACCTGTTGGCTTTCACTAACAAAAAGGGCAATACAGTTGTTCCTTGATGTTCTGCTATGGTAGATAGACTGGATTCAGACCTGATACTTACTGGTATTGATAACTGACCAATTCTTACTCAGCCTAGCTCTTTCCCAAGATGGAATAAAAGACTCTGTCATCTACTCTACAAACAGTGTCATCAGCAAGCACATTGGATTTATCCAGGAGAAATGACAGTGACCTGTCTCCACCAAAATATTCGAAAACCATTCTGGACAATTGAACATGAGCAACCGTCTAGAATCTCTTGCTCAGCACTGTTGGCAATAGGAATGGGAAATGCCCCCAGGTAGCAAGCTTGCTAACAGGAAATTAATGGCAGGAAGTGACCTTGAAGTCTACCCCCCACCCCAAGTAAAATAAACAACTTTCCCTTGCAGCTGAAGACAGATAATTCTGAAACAAAAGCAAGTCTAAATGAATTTCAATGGAGTCAGGAGAAGAAAATGTTGGGGGTAAGACATGGTTTCCAGTCATACCAACTGGAATTTTAACCAAGTAGCAAAGTATTTACTGCCCTGCATATCCAGAACTCCTGTCCTAACCAGTTTCCTTATAGTTATACGTGAGTAAAATTAGAAATTACTTTTTTTCTTTCAGCAGTGAATATATAGATATTTCACCATCCATTAAAAAACATTTTTTAAAATACCATTTTAAACCTTTTCTCTACATCCAATTTTGATGTGCAAATATATGTAGATATTTAAGTTTAAACTTATATCTGGTCCACGAATCATATAGTATAAACCAACAAATGAAGGCATGATCCAAAACAATGTTTCTTCTAGAATAATTTCTCTTAAAGTTTAGTCATGTGTAAAGTATAATATTCTCTCTCTCATTGAGTCCAAGAAGAGACTGTTGAGCAGTTCCTAATTGAAGTGTTGAGCCTAACACGATTCAGACATGTTTGCCTAGTTACTTAATGAAAGCAACGATACCCTAAATATCTGTGGGTACTTATGATGAGTTCTGAAGTCATACTAAACTATTGATATTTTCTCTAGTTGTTATCGTATGGCTCCGAAGTGTTGCTCAGCATATGAATTTGATGGCTAGATCAGGAAGTTCCTCGGTGCCATACTGAGAGTCTTGGAAAAGACTGGTCAAGGTCAAAACTGTCTCAAAGAATCCTTGGAAGTCACGCTGTTATGAGGTAGAAGATAGAAAGTCTCTGTATGAAGTACTGACACGACCACGCCAAGGTTTAGTTGTGGATATGAGAGTACAACCAGAAGCCTCTGGAAGAGTCCAGAGCACAGAGAGAAAAAAGTAAGGGGAGACATGGCAAACAGACTGGATGTGGCCAGGGACGTCTGTAAGAGAAGCAGGGATGGCAGGGGTGGAGGATAGAGCGGGCCCAGTGAGAATAAAAAGCCCCGGAGCCTTGAAGAGCGAGGCTAAGGTAGCAGGGTTATAGGAAGGGTGAGTAGCCGTAGGGAGGAACCCTGGAACTGGAGGGCTGGGGGAGTGAGAAAGGCCAGGCTGCTAACTGGGGAGTCATACGTTTCTTTTGCTGGAGCGATTACTTCCTTTGCGCATCAGAAACCAGCTTCACAAGTTCCCGAGGACGGCTGGCTTTTATCTGACTGCCAGAAATCCTCCTATAGGCCAGCTTGGGCTTGTTTCTGGGTCTTTGGACTACCTTTTAGAGTTTTGAAAATTGGAATTTTCTTTCGGTCTGACAAGCTCTCCCATGGTTGAGAAGGCGCAAGGACAGCCATAAGACTTCCTCTCGTGCCTCACTGGTCTGGTCTGAACCGTAAGTCCTAAACTGATCGATGACCAAGGTCGTAAAGCAACCGGGGTGCATTTCAATGAATTGGGGCTCACGTTTGGAGCCACAAGGGGAAGGCATGTGTATGCAAAATATATGGAAGTTCTGCTAGCAATTAAGAAAAAGATGGAGTGGCACATGTCAACTCAGGGGGCTGCAAGAGGAGGGTCACATGAGGAGGGAGCTCAAGGCTAACCTGGGAAACAGGAGACCTCAACTTTGTCTCAAAAGAAAAGAGTATAGCAGGCTTGGGGGTGCATGACTTTAATCCTACTCAACCTTGGAAAGCAGAAGCAGGCAGAGCTCTGTGAATTTGAGGCCAGTCTGCTCTCAGGGTTCCAGGGATACATAGTGAGACTCTGTCTTAAAAAAGAAAAAAAAAAAAAGTGTGTGTGTGACAGAGGTTGGGGGCGGGGGAGCCAGTACAGTTAGCAGAGTTACATGCTTAAGTTACAGAGTTGGTGTTTCTTTGTTAAGCAAACTACAGTAAAGTTTCTAGTTGTTGTGGGGTGTGGGGTATTTACCAGAGAAGACTGCTGGGACCAGGGTTTAAGCCAATCGAAAGTCTTGATTAGCGGGCCAGTGACTGCACGCACAGTGTGTTCAGGATCCCAGTACAGCAGTGAGCTTTTCTTAGGCTGAGACTTTAAGCACAAAAACCATGTTCTGGGTTGACAGGCTTCAGTTAACAAGAACAGTTAGCCAGAAGTGGAAGTACAGAAGCTCAAAAGCAAGGTGAGTCCACTCTGAGACTTTCCCAGAACTGTGGACTTTGACTAGGTCTTTTAGCTTTGGCATGTGGCTCTGTCTACATGCAGAGTCTTACAGCCTGAATGGTCTTTCCATCACTGAATCAGTTGTGCTAAGGTCTAGGGGCCTGCTAAGGTCTGGGGCACTGTTAGAGTACATATATGTTTTGACTATTGCAAAGAAAAACACAAACACTTCAAAATATTATTCTTTTACAGTTGAAGTGTTCTCTAAACACAAACTGGTCCGCTGGGACTGAATCCATCTTAGAAGCTCTTGCTTCCAAAATTACAGGGAGTGCTTCTCTCCTTTCTTTCTTTCTCTCTCTCTCTCTTTCTTTCTCTCTCTCTCTCTCTCTCTCTCTTTCTTTCTTTCTTTCTTTCTTTCTTTCTTTCTTTCTTTCTTTTCTTTTCTTCCTTTCTTTCTTTCTTTCTTTGTGTTTTTTTCGAGACAGGGTTTCTCTGTATAGCCTTGGCTGTCCTGGAACTCACTTTGTAGACCAGGCTGGCCACGAACTCAGAAATCCACCTGCCTCTGCCTCCCGTGTGCTGGGATCAAAGGTGTGTGCCACCACTGCCCGGCTTCTCTCTTTTCTTAGCACGAAACAATTTCCCACTCATGGAATGGTGGATACCATTATCTGGAAGAAAACTACCTTTGTCCTTTTAAGAGGTGCTAGCATCGAGTTCTGAGCAAGTGCCATCAATAGAATTGGTCCTGCCACATGCTCAATAGAAGAGGACACTCCCTTTGCTTTCAATCCCACATGGGGATGGGGTGGGGCTCCCCAAGAAAAGAGAAAGGTGAATTTATATGCCATCTGCCTTCTGCCTACTGCTGGCGTGTTTCTGTAATCCCGTTCCTTATTCTCACATTCTGAGAACTGACGTGACCTCAGCCAGACACTGGTCAGATTTTCCTGGTGTAGGATTTGGCCATCAAAGTTAGCAGTCAGCTACATGTAGGTTCTATGTCTCTGCAGCTGACAGGGTTGGGAGCCACAGGGGGAATGTGAGCACCACACAGGCTGTGTCTTGGCAAGAGCCTGGCTTTGTGTGTTGAGTCAGATTATCTCACTGTCTGTTCCTTTGCATTTCCACCCTCCCTCCTGCTGGGTTTTTTCTCTGTGTCTCTTTATCCCTTCCTTATCAAAGGAAGCCCCAGAAGAGGAACCCAGCAAGCTCATCAACAGATGTAATGTTTGTGTGTGTGTGTGTGTGTGTGTGTGTATGTATGTGTGTGTGTGCGCACTCATGCGCGTACAAGTACAAGCACATGCTTATGTGTATTAATCCTTCCTTTGAATGTCTAAATTAAGCACATCTTTAATTCAAAGGGTATGTATCTAACTGTGATGTTTAACTATTTGCTATTGTTAGATTTAGGACTTTATTGTTTTTGGTTTTGGTTTGGGTTTTTGTTTTTGTTTTTGTTTTTTGTTTTTTGTTTTTTTTTTTTTGGTTTTTCTTTTGTTGGGGATTAGAAGTCTTCCTTCTTTGATATCTTTCTTTCTGGCTTTCTGCTCTATGAGAGGAAACTATCAAAAAACAAAACTGGTGTTAGAAGTGACTAGTTAATCCCTAAGATGGGAGGAGAAAGAGGTCTGACCCAAATCATCATGGCCAAATTAACTAAAGCAGGCAATTAATTAGTGCCAGCTTTTTATACATTCATGTATACAGGCTGCATCCCCCTAAGGCAGTGTTTGAGAAATCATCATTGAACATGGGCAAGATAAGATTTTCATAGCACAGGGGTAGGGAGATTCCAAATGGAGGATTTGGCAGGCAAATGGGTAATGCTACGGAAGCAGAACATACAAGGAGGTTGTGACAACAGGCAGTCATAACAGCCTTTGGGAACGAGTGTAGGGGTTCACAATGGTCAGAACAACTTTTTGAAACCAACATGGTTGCAATTTCCTGGAATAGGCAGAACAGAACCATTTGTAGTTAAGATTACAGGTGGGGCATATCTTTGAGAGATAGATATTTAATAATAAACATCCATGACCCTACTTTGTCTTTACTGCAAGATGGCTTTCAAATCCAAGCTAGAGGTCAGCTGGCTCATCAGTGACGATTACAGATGATGCAAAGGAGGGTTGGAAGATGGTATAGTGGTTAAGATTACTAGTTACTCATGCAGAAGATCTGGGCTTCCTAACTATCTGCAACTCTCAAGGCATCTAACATTTTTTTCTGACCTCTGTGGATACCAAGCTCATAGGTAGTTTACATACATACATACATACATACATACATACATGCAGGTAAAACATTAGATAACACATATGCATCTGAAAATACACAAAATAAAATATATAAATATATATAATGTTTTAAAAACAAGATGAACAAGCAAAAAAAATTTTAAAACTAGCTGATGCAAAGGTTAAGAGTCAAATCCAATAGACTATTGAATTATGAGGAGAATCAAGTGCTGCACTGGAACCCACGGCCTTATGTCTCACAGTCTTCTGGTTTAGAACGTGAGACTATTAGGAATACATTTGAGATTAAGATTGAGATTAAGATTAAGTGTGAGGGGCAGGAGGATGGCAAGTTGGCCAGCCTGCGCCAAGGATATCTTGTCTCAAGAAAACAAATAAAACACACACACACAGGCACACACACGGGCACGCACACGCACACATATGCAGGTGAGTGCATACTCTCATGCACAAATAACCAAGAAACAAGATATTCAGGGGTAAGTTTGCACCAGAAAATAAATTATGCTATTCTTTAGAGAATAAACTTTCTGCTGACTTAAAATCAAGGATTTATCAGAGAAGAAAACAAAACCCTGACTCACCTGAGGACTCTAGCATATAAGTTTTTAGATGAGGAAAAGTAATGATGAGAAAGAAAGGGCTTATCTCTGATGAATCGTCTGGGTCAAGACAGCTCTCGAAGACTGAGACTTGAGGACCGCAGGGAGAGATGGGTAGGGAGTAGTAATTGCTTTTACCCCTGTTACTTCAAAATGAAAAAAAGAAATTAAAAAAAAAAAAAAAACCCAAGAACATGACTGTTTCTAAATGTGGAGGAGGAGAAAGTTTTTTGTAGATAAAAGGGAGAACATAGCCAGAGGCAGACACATCTGGAAGAGCCCAGAGTGGACGTGACCAGGCTGCGTTGGGCCATGTAAGCAGAAGTAGAGGGCAAGGGAGAAGGAAGAGAGGGGCAGGTGAAGCAGCCAAAAGGTCAAAGGTTAAAAAGGGGCAGGTAACTAAACCATCTGGATGATATATGGAAGAGCCTTTGCGGGAAGGACAGCCCAACCCCTGGGCTGGAGAGTTCAGGAGTAGGGGACAGCTGTACCCTATAACAGGTAGGGACTGGGCCATGTTGAGAACCTGGCAGTCAGGTCTACTTTGATATGTTAAACAGGCACCTCAGCCATTGGGGTTTGAAACGTAACAATTTTAATGTCTGATAATTGGGGATTCATAGGAGGCAGCTGCCTTGATTTTAGACACTTTGAGAACCGTGAAGCTCAGTTCTGGGGAAGCACTTCAGTGTCCTCTACTGGGAAAAGGACTTTACATATCTCCATGAAGTTCCTACAGAGTTCAGTTCACCAGAGCCTCAGGAACAAAAACGGAGACCAGAACATTTTCCGGAAACTTCTATAATCCCACTTTATAATCCCATAATAGAGACTACGTACTCTGCATAAGAGAAAAGATCATCTCAGGGTCTGGATATTTTCTTTCTGAGCTCTTTAGAGAAAGATCAGAGCTAACAAACCAGGTAGGATGGAAACTCCCCTTGATATGTTGTCTTTACTCAGAGAAAAGCAAACTGCAGACCTAAGGCAGCAGGGAGGTCAGGGTACCAAACTCCCGCTGTGAGATGCAGCAGGGACTTGCAATGGGAAAGCAGCTGCCTAAAGCCCTGTTCACCAACGTCCTGTGTGCTGCTAAGGATGGAGATAAGTCGGATTTTTGGGAGGGGTCTCCCCAAAGGGTCCAGCACACAGTCTTCTTTCTAGCCAGAGAAACTCCGTTTATCTGTGAACAACATCCTGGAGAAAGTGGCCCTTGGAAATGCTATCTGTGAAATGTCACTGTGTGCTAGGGACAGAAGCTGTTTGTTTCCACAGAGGTAAGGGCGCCCCTGCGGCTTTGGATGCTCATCTGCCTTTGCTCCAGAGTTCTCATTTACGGCACCTGATACTGCTGCATCTGCCAGGACACATTAGTTCCATCTCAATGGCTGCCTCTGCCAATTAGAAAGAATTTAGCATTAATGAGGGTCTGGACAACTAAATTGCTACCCATCGCTAACTCCAGAGACAACTGGGAGGGAAACATACTCCTTCAAAGACAGAAATGTGTTTTTCCACTCTAGCATAAACACACAATGATAATACGTTTATCTTGGCAGCCAACCTATTTACTGTGACTGATTACGTCAGCGTTCAGATCTGCTGTCCAGTAAGAGTCTGAGTCAGCCCAAGACAGTCCAGTTCAAATTATGCTCCCTTCCAACTGTCTAGATGTTCTGAGTTCTCACCTACTACCAACACAGACAGTTTTGTTTTCAAATCAGAGTTGCTCAGGGTCCTGAAGTGATTGTTCCAGGGTGGAATAGTTTAGTAAGGGGCAGGAGACATTTATGAAAGCATGTTGGATTATCTTATTTTTTTTTCTGGCTTTTGTCTTTGCTTTAATTTCTTTTGATTCCCAATTTTTTATTAGATATTTTCTTCATTTACATTTCAAATGCTATCCTGAAAGTCCCCTATACCCTCCCCCTGCCCTGCTCTCCTACCCACCCACTCCTACTTCTTGGCCCTGGCAGCCCCCTGTACTGGGGCATATAAAGTTTGCTAGACCAAGGGGCCTCTCTTCCCAATGATGGCCGACTAGGCCATCCTCTGCTACATATGCAGCAAGAGACATGAGCTCTGGCGGTACTGGTTAGTTCATATTGTTGTTCCACCTATTGGGTTGCAGACCCCTTCAGCTCCTTGGGTACTTTCTCTAGCTCCTCCATTGAGGGCCCTGTGTTCCATTCAATAGCTGACTGTGAGCATCCACTTCTGTATTTGCCAGGCACAGGAATAGCCTCACAAGAGACAGCTATATAAGGGTCCTTTCAGCAAAATCTTGCTGGCATATGCAATAGTGTCTGAGTTTGGTGGCTGATGATAGGATGGATCCTCACATGGGGCAGTTTCTGGATGGTCCGTCTCTTCATCTTAGCTCCAAACTTTGTCTCTGTAACTCCTTCCATGGGTATTTTGTTCCCCATTCTAAGGAAGGACGAAGTATCCACACTTTGGTCTTCCTTATTCTTGAGTTTCATGTGTTTTGCAAATTATATCTTGGGTATTCTAAGTTTCTGGGCTAATGTCCACTTATCAGTAAGTGCATATCGTGTGAGTTCTTTTGTGATTGAGTTACCTCACTCAGAATGATACCCTCCATGTCCATCCATTTGCCTAGGAAATGTTGGATTATCTTAATTGGACTTTTAATAGGCAAGAATCAGGCATTCTACACTCTGGTGGGGGAGACCAGAGGTATCTGGAAACACATTCAGATTGACATGTCCCGTAAACATTGCCACACCCAAACTGTCCTAAGGGAGTCTAAGCTGAGAAATGTTACCAAATATCTAACTCACAGGCCTGGCTGGCCCCTCAGAGGAATCCCACATATTCCCATCTGAGCACACACCTTCTAAGACATTCAGAAGCTGGTAATACTACAGAATAAGGAGACAGCTCCCACAATATAAATTACAGTTCAAGAGGAGGAATAAAGGACCCACTAAAATGAGAGAGAATTTTATTGTGGATAGCAGAGAGATCAAGAGAGCAAGAGCAATCAAAGAGGGTTGGGGGTGGGGGAGACCAGAGCTATCTGGAAGAGTCTGGAACAGACAGAAAGAGAAACAGACTGCACATGGCCAGGGCTAGCGAAACGGAAAAGAGAGACTTCTGGGTACAGTAAGAGATATAGAGACTGAAGAGGATTGATTCCAGGCGTTGAGGAGGATGAACAGCTACAGGGAGGGAAACCCATGATCTGAAGCAGAGAATTTGAGATGGAAGTAGACCCGGTGTGAGAGGGGCCAGGATGCTGGTGTAGGGGCTTTGAAATATGTAACAGGTACTTGTGGGGAGGGACTGAGGAAGGCTGGAGATAGGTGTGGGTTTGGGTAAACAGCCACAAGTATTTGTCAGTGGATCCATATGTCCTTCACCAGAGGCAAGGAAAATGATTCCTTTTGGTAAACAGAAAAAAAGATTCACACCCTTTGTACTTCAAGGAACTAGTTTCTTTAAACCTGACATTGCCTGCCTGAGTTTAAAAACAAAACAAAACAAAAAACCTGGATTGTTGTTTTGTTTTGTTCTGTTCTGGTTTTTTTTTTTTTTTTTTTTTTTTTTTTTTTTTTTTTTTGGAGACAGTCTCTGTACATAGGTCTTGCTGTCCTGGAACTCACTATGCAGATCCACCTGCCACTGTCTGGGATTAAAGGCATGTGCCACCACACCTGCCTAGCCTGGTCTACAGAGTGAGTTCCAAGGAAAACATTTAATTGAAGAATGTTGAGTTCATTATCAGCACAGTTCATTATGTCTCAGAGAGCCGAGAGTTCTGCATCCAGATCAAGCAGGCAGCAGGAAGAAAGAGAAATCCATTGGGCCTGGCTTGGGTTTCTGAAACCTCCAACCCCCTCCCCCAACCCCCTCCAGCCCACAGTGACATACTTCTTCCAGCAAGGCCACTCCAACAAGGACGAACCTCCTAATGATGACACTCCCTAGTGACCAAGCATTCAGATCTGAGAGTTTATTGTTATTCAGACCACCATAGGCAGAAAGCCTAGCTCATTCTGTCAATGGTGGTGTACGTCTGTCATCCCACATACCAGAGGCAGATGCCCTTCTTCCAGTGCAAGGCCAGCCTGTGCTACATAACAAGACCCTATCTCCAGAAACTAAAACCAAAGCAGCCAAAGTCTAACAGCAGGGGGCTGTTTGGAGAGTCGTGTGCCAGATCACTTTGCAAAGAAGAAAGCACTGCACACACAAAACCTGTCAGGATAAAGTGATCTGCAGCTCCTGCCAAGGTATCAGGAATACTTTGAGAAGGGAAGAGGCCAAAATTTCTGTCTCCAGAGAGTGGATGAGTTGAGCTTTATTCTTTAAATTGCAGAAATGGAGTTGTTGATTTAGAGTTGGTGCTTGTCTCCTCCTCCCGTGACCGTGACCGTGACCGTGGAACAAGACAGGAAAGCAAGAACATTAACACATGAAAGAAGCCGCTTTTCAAAGGAAGAACAGATGTCTCCCTTCATCACTGGGACTCCATTTAAGGCAGAGTTTCTCACTCAACCTGTGGGTCTCAACTCCATTGTGAGTTGAACACCCTTTACCCGGGGTTGCCTAAGACCATCAAAAAACACAGATATTTACATTGCAACTCACAGCAGTAGCAAATTTATAGTTATGAAATAGCAATGGAAATAATTTTATGGTTGGGGGTCACCACAACATGGGAAACTGTATTAAAGGGTTGCAGCATTAGGAAGGTTTAAAAAAAACACGAATAAAGGACAGAACCTGTGTAAAAACAAGCCCAAGAAACAAAGTCCAAGGGTGGGACCGTGACGTTCTTCTAGGGGAGCCCACGAGGCCCAGTTGTTTTGTTGGTCTCTGTCCCCTGCTCATCAGCCAGTCCCTATTCCCAAGGATGCTTTTTCTTTCATTATAAGCTGCCTCGGTTTCTATTTCTAAGCACATGTCCCTGGCACAACACTTTGCTCTGGGACACAAGAATCTACCCGCTGGATTCATATAGCCCTATGAATTCAACAGCGCTAAGCATGCCTTGCAGGTCACTCTGAGTTTTCTGTTTTACTGACCTCTGTGCTTAACCTAAAAAGCATGAATCTGTCTCCATCTCCCTTTCCCCTAGCAGCTGCTGGGACTCAGCTTGCCTGCTCTGCTTCTTTCCTCTCAAGCTTTAATAAAATTTTCCTTGAGCTTCCTTCTGAGCCTATTATAAAGTGATTATAAAATCCTTTATTGATGAGACTAGAGAACCCAAAAGGTGACCTCCAGTTTCCTTGGTAACAGTAGGACACATGTTTTCATGGTTGTGTATAAGAGAAGTCAAGCTTTCCTTTATCTGGAATGACGTTCAGAAGTAGTCTTTCTTTCTTTTGGGGGCCTGGGGGGGGGGATGCTTTTTGTTGTGCTGGATTGTTTGTTTTTTGGTTTTTTTTTTTTTTTTTTTTGAGACAGGGTTTCTTTGTGTAGCCCTGGCTGTCCCAGAACTCACTCACTCTGTAGACCAGGCTGGCCTCAAACTCACAGAGATCTGCCTGCCTCTGCCTCTGCCTCTGCCTCTGCCTCTGCCTCTGCCTCTGCCTCTGCCTCTGCCTCTGCCTCTGCCTCTGCCTCTGCCTCTGCCTCTGCCTCTGCCTCCTCTGCCTCCTCTGCCTCTGCCTCCTCTGCCTCCTCTGCCTCCTCTGCCTCCTCTGCCTCCTCTGCCTCCTCTGCCTCCTCTGCCTCCTCTGCCTCCTCTGCCTCCTCTGCCTCCTCTGCCTCCTCTGCCTCCTCTGCCTCCTCTGCCTCTGCCTCTGCCTCTGCCTCTGCCTCTGCCTCTGCCTCTGCCTCTGCCTCTGCCTCTGCCTCTGCCTCTGCCTCTGCCTCCCCAGTGTAGGGATTAATTAAAACTGTGCACCACCACTGCTCGGCTAGACAGAGAACGTTTACAGAAGTTGGGAGAAAGGTCTAATTTACTCTACCCTGGGGACAGCAGGGGCCACGTGGGGCAGAATAGTTTTCAGTGGTACACTCTCTGAGGACAATCACAAAGTCTGTGAGTGAGCTCTGAGCTGGTATTTGCTCAACCTCACAGATAACTAGGGACTCACAGAAGAGTAAGATCCTGAGCACTGAGCTGCTTTTTGGTTGGGAGGGGTGTCCTAGAGAATGGGGTGTGAATGAGAGGAGCCCGATTCCCAACAGTTGAATGTAAACTCAGCAGAAATGGGAGAGGCTATGTTCTATACAGAAAGCAGGATTGGAGAAAGTTGTCCCAGATGGGAACAGAGTGGATAGACTGGCTTCCACTAAACACCAGGGTCATTTTATTTTAGTAAATTTAGAAAATTATATTTAGACTGGTTTCCACTAAACATCAGAGTCATTCTATTTTAGTAAATTTAGAAAATTATATTGATACGATCAAAGTCTAGGTGGTGTAACACACTCAGTTTTTAGCTATAGTAGTGTATTTACAAATAAAGGATCCTAATGGATTGGCTGACTAAATTCACAAGTTAAGTAATTTTATTTAAAATTACAAGACAGAGGAAAGTTACTGTAGAAAGTTTAAAATACAAATAAGCAAAAATAAGCACATTTCCTAGTTCTACCACATAGAGAAATAATCATGATTAACACTTTGAGAAATTGCCTTCAGATATTCCTACCATTCTTACTTTACAATTAAATACTAACTGAGAGTTGGGGACGGTCACTGATTTTTGTAACCTCAATATTCCAGAGGCTAGAACAGGAAGTCAGCTTCAAGTTCAGGGCTAGCCTTGGCAAGAGAGTGAGACTCTTTGTAAAAAGCAAAAATAGTAATAAGGTAAAGTAAGTGAGAATGTTTTATTTTTTTCTTCATTTATATATAGATGGATATCATTTCATGTGTCAATATGTATTAACTAATTATACTATAGGGGTCTCCGTAACTTGGCTGAGTCTGTCATCTGTTGTTGGATCATCGGGGATTTCGGAGGTGGTAGATGGTCAGAGTTCAGGAGCACTTAAGTGCCTTTTGTGTTTTCTTGATCTGAAGACCCGATACATATCCGCTTAGTACCAGGAAGGTGGGGCTCTCTGTGGAAGGACAAACAGCTGGTGAGACTAAGGAAAAGGTCGCATCTCTTAGAAACCAGTGCTCAGCACTCTCGTGGGTTGAAATGGAGATCTGCTTCCTACGCTCTTCAGAAGGCTAAGGACAAAGACAAATCTCTCACCTCAGAGGGGAAAAAGCAAGTTGATTCTGGAGCCAAATACGAGTGACTGCGGCTGAGGAACACAGGTGTATGTTACTCAAATTCCATGTCCCACGATGGTAACAGTTTAGTGAAGTTTATTTTTGTTTTTATGAGGTGGGATAATATTGTCTTTTAAAAATATTTTAATTAAAATTATATCATTTCCCCATTCCCTGACATCCCTCCAACAACCCATTCCATTCCCCCTCATTTCCCTTCAAATGGCCAACACACACACACACATACACACATTATACATGTGTGTGTGTATATGTATGTGTGTGTATGTGTATATGTACACATCTATATACATACATGTAGATATAAAAACTAATGAGTCCATTTAGTGTGGCTTGTGTGCATATGATTTCAGGCTGACTACTTTGTATCAAATAACCAATTAGGGGGCTCCTCCTTGGAATGATCAGTGTGACAAAGACAGCCCTAAAGCTGCAATAATCACATCCTGTCTAGGTGGTAACCAACAGCTATCTAATTAGGCTTAAAGCCCACTTAATAAGAGGGAATTATGGCTGATACTATCTAACTCCCCAAGGCTCCTGGGTCATGGATCTTAGAAGAGAACCCACTACCATCACTTTAAGTGTCCCCAGAGATACATGTAGCTCTCATTCCCACATTAAAGAAGCATTTGTAGCAAATGGAGACCATCACAGAAAACTGCAACTGGCCATAGCATAGGGACCAACTGGTTATGGGGAGCTCAGCCCCAGTGGATACATCTACAACACAACTCTTGCACCTAAGTCTCAGGGGATGCCTTGGAAGAGGGACCAAGAAGATTGTAGGAGCTAGAGGACCAGGCAGTCTGCTCTGAAATTTTTGTCTCCTAAAAATGACAAGGAAGCTACATCCACGATATATCAACAATATGGCTGCCAAAACAAGACCTGAACAATGACAATATCAAAGGACACACTAACTCAGAATGGGGAGAGCTTATGGGGGGGTCCCACCCCAGACAAATAATTACAGGCAAATAACGACTTCCAAAAGAGAAAGAAGTTAGCATCTTCCAGAGATGGTAAGGCTTTTTAGTAGCAGAACAAAGAAAGTCATAAGTCAGGGGCACTTTTCTCATACATTCATAGAAACTTTAGGTAGGCAGGTTAGAGCAAGCAGGGAAATCTGTTGCATCCTAGGATATGACCTGAGCATTCTTAGCCCTTTGGTTTGTCAGAAATGTGTGCTCTGCCTGGCCTGAGCAGCACAGTAGAGCTGGCCCTGGTGGCCAAGGTGCTGGTAAGCTGGCCCCAGGAGATCAGGAATGCTGACCCTACTACCCCTTGCTGGTTGTGGTACTGGGTGAGCTACCTGGGCGTGCTGGAGAGCTGGCCCTGGTGGTTCGAGCACAGGAGAGCTGGCAGGGTGACCAACTCAGCCACATCCCAGGACTTTGAGTAGGCCCAGCGCACCATCTGCCCCATCGATGAAATGCTGGAGTGTTTGAAGTGGCTGATCCTGCAGAGCCAAAGCTGCAGGATCTCCATGACACAGGGCAACAACAGGATGTCCCAAAGGAGTTCCTATAAGATAGTGTAGCGGAAGCCAGAGGCCTCGGAACAGACCAGTGACACATTGCAAGGACCATCTGCAAATAAAGATGTGTGGACAAAAAGGTGCACTGTGGGACACACTGTGACACACTACAGCTTCCATGACAAGATTCTTTACTATTATTCTATCTTAGTTTATTTTCTTTTGTGGAGCATTTGCAAGGGCAGAGGGCAGATATGAAGAGAGGGGAGATGAGCGGGATTGGGTTGCATGATGTGAAGTTCATAAAGAATCAACTAGAGACGTCCCCAGGCAATTTAGCTCTAGACTTGCAACATCCAAACTCTCTGAGACCACATTCTAGTCAGTTAATCAGTCTTGTACAAAGTACAGTTCAAAGCACAGTTCTTTTCAGGAAGTTTCCTCACAGTAGAAATGGGACTTTCAGTCTTTAAAAAAAAAGACATCGGCTGTCTGAGCCCCGTATGTGATGTGCTGTAGAGAAAAGCACACCCGTGCACACCGCTCTTCCCACAAATAGAATACAACCGAAGGAACCTTTTAATCTTTATGCCTGAATCTTCTAGATTTGCATCTGGTTTAAAGAGACTGAGTCTTGCTGTGTAGCCCTTCCTGGGCTCCACTGGCCCTCACACTTTAGCCTCAAAGGAGCCAGAAATATAGGCATGGGCCAGGCAAGTCTTTTGATCTTTCCTTAGGTACAACCAATCAGGGATTGATATTGTTAACATTTTAAAACCATTATTATTATTATTTTGGTTTTTCAAGACATCGTTTCTCTGTGTAGCTCTGGCCATCCTAAAACTCACTATCTAGACCAGGTTGGCCTGGAACTCACAGAGATCTGCTTGACTCTGTCTCCAAAATGCCTTTCTTTCTTTCTGTTTTGTTTTGTTTTGTTTTGTTTTGTTTTGTTTTGTTTTGTTTTGTTTTGTTTTGTTTTTCAAGACAGGGTTTCTCTGTATAGCCCTGGCTGTCCTGGAACTCACTTTGTAGACCAGGCTGGCCTCGAAATCAGAAATCCACCTACTTCTGCCTCCCAAGTGCTAGAATTACAGGCATGTGCCACCACGATTACAGGCATGTGCTACCACCGCCCGGCAGAGACCATTATTTCTTAAAGAAAAGTATTGACCCTGTGTCTGGCGTTTCCTCCTTCCTACAGCCTACCAACCCTAAGGCACTGGTTAGTTTACATCACTTCAGAAGGATACCAGGGAGTCATTCACCAGATCACGATAATGAGCAAGCATTTCTTCTTGATGAGCATTTAGTGTGTACCTAACTTTAGGATTATTTCAGATAATATTGATTATATTAAAAACAAAAGTTGAGCACATGTCAGTCACAAAGAACAGGATCAAGAATTTGAGACCAGCCAATCGGAGGCTATCTCAAAAATAAAATGAAGTGAAGCAAATAATTGCGTGACTTGGTGATTCGTCTCTGATGAGGGACATGAGCTGTAGCTCAGGAGATAGACACTGGACACAGGCAGGCTAGGTGTGAAGGATGCAGTTAGCTTTCACCCTTTTATTTAACCCTAGAGAAAATGTATAGTCAACAAAGCTGAATTGCCCCTCCAGTCATATGAGCCGGCAGCAAGTATCGTATAACAAGCAAATAATTAAAACCAGGGGCCTCCCTCTTACTTCCTGCTTGTGCCCTTTACCTGGCTTATATTTAAGTCTGATCCTCATATCAAAAAATATAAACAGAGCTGGGGATGTAGCTCACAATAGAGCACTTGCCTAGCTCAAGCAAAGGAAGAGAATATTAAAAATATAAATAAGAAAAAAGATGAAAGCTATTGCTGCTGACTTAAGAATTCCTTCTGATGCTAATAGAATTATTATTATTATTATTATTCAAAGGTATTGTGTGTATTTGCTGTTGTCAGCCTTATACAGTTTTTATTTTAACCTTTAAATTCATGCTGCCAACTTTTTGCCAAGGCATTAGTTGTTGCTGTTGCGTTC